>NC_052067.1:63338374-64657749 GCF_015852505.1 Tachyglossus aculeatus | reverse complement strand
TGGGAATGTGTCTGTTTATTATTGTAGTGTACTCTCCCAAGTACTTAGTACAGTGCTCTCTGCACATAGTAAGTGCTCAATAAATATGAATGAATGAATGAATGAATGAATGAATGAATGGGCAAGTCACTTTACTTCTCTGGGCCTTAGTTATCTCATCTGTAAACTGGGGATTAAGGCTATGAGCCTCATGTGGGACAGGGACTGTGTCCAACCTGATGAGTTTGTATCTACCCCAATGTTTAGTACAGTGCCTACCACATAGTAATCACGTAACAAATACCATTATTATTATATGTTATCATCAAAGAGCTTATTTTTCACTTTTCAGATACTCACTTTTTGTGGGTTTTTTTTTGGCAATGGGGTTTTTTGTTGATGTTCTCTGTACTGGAAGTCAGGGACTCTTTCTTGGGTGTGGGTTAACGTAGTCCTGCCTCCCATCAGAGCTCAGGCCTGGAGGGAAAAAGGAAGGACATATAACTTATGCTTCTCTCTCCCTGACCCTCTCCAAGACAGAAATAGACTGCAAGGACTGCCCCCAACTCTCAAATAACCGAATACATACATTCTCCAAAGGAAAATTATTTCTGCTCCTTTTACCTTCTCGAGAATAAACATGTATACTTGTCTTGTCTTGTCTTATGTTGTTGAGTCATCTCCAACCAATAGCAACACCATGGACACATCTTTCCCAGAACACCCCACCTCCACCTGCAATCGTTCTGGTAATGTATCCACACAGTTTTCTTGCTAAAAATACAGAAGTGTCTTACCATTGTCTCCTTCCGCACAGTAAACTTGAGTCTCCACCCATGACTTTCTCCCTGCCACAGGGGAGTTTTGGCTTTTAATAGATTGTCTTCTACTCATTAGCCACTGCCCAAGCTAGGAATTGAATGGATATACCTCTGCTTGACTCTCCCTCCCATAATTGAGACTGCTAGAGTACTGGAAACTCTTCTGGTGAGGCCCTGAGAGAGGATGTATACTTGTTCATATATGTATCTATATGAATGCCACATATAACTAGCTAGCTCTCTTCCTCCCTTCAAGGCCATACTGAGAGCTCATCTTCTCCAGGAGGCCTTCCCAGACTGAGCTCCCTCATTACTCTCCCCCTCCTCCCCCTCCCTATCTCCCCCGCCTTACCTCCTTCCCCTCCCCACAGCACCTGTAAATATGTATATGTTTGTACATATTTATTACTCTATTTATTTATTTTATTCGTACATATTTATTCTATTTATTTTATTTTGTTAATATGTTTTGTTTTTTTCTCTGTCTCCCCTTCTAGACTGTGAGCCCACTGTTGGGTAGGGACCGTCTCTATATGTTGCCAACTTGTACTTCCCAAGTGCTTAGTACAGTGTTCTGCACACAGTAAGCACTCAACAAATACGATTGAATGAATGAATATAACACCAAACAAAAATGCGAGGACTCCTTATTCTTCCATCATAGACAATAGCTGCGGAAAGCCTTTTTAGAAGGAATTTGCAGATAGGAAGGACATGTTTTCCGTCTGGACTACTGCATCAGCCTTCTCTCTGATCTCCCATCCTCGTGTCTCTCTCCACTTCAATCCATACTTCATGCTGCTGCCCGGATTATCTTTGTCCAGAAATGCTCTGGGCATATTACTCCCCTCCTCAAAAATCTCCAGTGGCTACCAATCAATCTGCACATCAGGCAGAAACTCCTCACTCTGGGCTTCAAGGCTGTCCATCACCTCGCCCCCTCCTACCTCACCTCCCTTCTCTCCTTCTACAGCCCAGCCCACACCCTCCGCTCCTCCACCGCTAATCTCCTCACCATACCTCGTTCTCGCCTGTCCCGCCATCGACCCCCGGCCCACGTCATCCCCCGGGCCTGGCATGCCCTCCCTCTGCCCATCCGCCAAGCTAGCTCTCTTCCTCCCTTCAAGGCCCTGCTGAGAGCTCACCTCCTCCAGGAGGCCTTCCCAGACTGAGCCCCTTCCTTCCTCTCCCCATCATCCCCCTCTCGATCCCCCCATCTTACCTCCTTCCCTTCCCCACAGCACCTGTATATATGTATATATGTTTGTACATATTTATTACTCTATTTATTTATTTTACTTGTACATATCTATTCTATTTATTTTATTTTGTTAGTATGTTTGGTTTTGTTCTCTGTCTCCCCCTTTTAGACTTTGAGCCCACTGTTGGGTAGGGACTGTCTCTATATGTTGCCAATTTGTACTTCCCAAGCACTTAGTACAGTGCTCTGCACATAGTAAGCGCTCAATAAATACGATTGATGATGATGATGATGATGTTTTCTGGAAGCTGAAGGAATTCCAAGTAGGGGAAAGGCATAAACAATGGAGGTGTGAGAGAGTTAAGAGTTAGGGAGTCAGAGATGGCAAGAAGTCTTGTTTAGGAGGAGTGAAGGCCACAATCTAGGATGACACTACTACTGTTACTATTACTAATAATAATGACAATAACTGTGGTATTTGTTAAAAGCTATGTTCCAAACCCTGTAGTAATTGGACACAATCCCTGCCTCATACCATAGGTAAGAAATATTTGATTGATGGAAAGCTTTGAAGCTGATAGGAGGTTTTGTTCTTTGTGCAAAGGCACTAGAGATTTTTGAGAAAGGGAGTGATGCACTCCAACTGGCATTTTAGAAAGATGCTACTTGCAGTTGTGAATAAGACAGAAGAGAGAAGAGAGACTAGGATCAGAGAGGCCTGTAAGGAGGGGGTTCCAGTAGTCCAGTTGGGAGGCAAGGACAACCTAAACAGGCTTATATTAATAATAACAAGTATTATTATGGTATTTGTTAAGCACTTACTATGTGCCAGGCACTGTTCTAAGCAGTGGGGTAGATACAAGGTAGTCAGGTTGTCTACCTGTGGGGCTCCCAGTCTCAATCCCCATTTTACAGATGAGGTAACTGAGGCCCAGAGAAGTGAAGTGACTTGCCCAAGGTCACACAACAGACAAGTGGCAGAGCCAAGATTAGAACCCATGACTCCTAGGCCTGTGCTCTATCCACTACGCCATGTATGGGGTGGGGTGGAGAGAGAGAGAGAGATGTGAATTTAAATATAATATATTTATATATAAATATAATAAGAGGGAAAGCCATTGAATGTTGAGGCAGATTGACTGTGGAAGGGAGAGCAAGCTACGAAGCCAAGATGACCTCAAACAATCATGTTTACCGAGCACTTACTGTATGCAGAGCACTATACTAAATGCTTGGGAGAGTATAACATAACAGAATTGGTAGATGTGCTCCCTGCCTATAGCAAGCTTATAGTCTAGTGGGTAGCAACTTTTGAAATGGAGAGTGAGACGGTGTGATGACTGAGATGGGAAAGATCTTACGAATACAGTTTCTAGACCAGTTAACAAGTTACTAATTAATAATAATTATTATTATGGCATTTGTTAAGTGCTTTCTATGTGCCAAACACTGTGCTAAGTGCTTGAGGGATACAAGGTAGTCAGGTTGTCCCACGTGAGCCTTACACTTTTAACCTCCAGTTTACAGATGAGGTAACTGAGGCACAGAGAAGTTAAGGGACATTCCCAAAGTCACACAGTTGACAAGTGGCGGAGCCGGTATTTGAACCCATGACCTCTGACTCTCAAGCCCGTGCTCTTCTCACTGAGCCACACTGCTTCTCTGAGTTAAGCATCATGGTTTGGTGGAAAGAGCATGGGCCAGGGAGGCAGAGGACATGGGTTCCAATGTGGGGTCCACTACTTGCCTGCTGTGTGACCTTGAGCAAGTCACTTCACTTCTCCGTGCCTCAGTTCCCTCATCTGTAAAATGGGGATTAAGACTGTGAGCCCCATGAAGGACAGGGACTGTGCCCAACCGATTATCTTGTATCGACACCAGTGCTAACACTTAACAAACATTTTATTAGTATTGGATTAGAATGGAACATGTTTCCCATCCTTTCCGACACCATTAGGCTGCAGTTGGCCCGGCTTTTTTCAACCAGGTCTCTGCTGCCATGCTTGAATTCCAGTGTTAGAACATGGTACAAACATCACCAAGGGTTGTCGAAGTCATCCTGGGCTTATGATTGAACTTTTATGACGTGTGTGTAAGTGATATAATGAGCCCGTTGTTGGGTAGGGACCGTCTCTGTATGTTGCCAATTTGTATTTCCCAAACGCTTAGAACAGTGCTCTGCACAAAGTAAGCACTCAATAAATACGATTGAATGAATGAATGAATTAATTAATTAATAATGTTGAATACAGTATTTGATAAGCCGATACTATGTGTCAAGCACTGTTTTAAGGACTGGGCCACCGAAACTGCCCTCTCAAAGATCACCAATGACCTCCTTCTTGCCAAATCCAGTGGCTCCTACTCTATCCTCCTTGACCTCTCAGCTGCCTTCGACACTGTGGGTCTAGTGCCTTTGGCACTACCATCCTTCTGTCTCATAAGCCCACAACCTTGGTATCATCCTCGACTCCGCTCTCTTGTTTACCCCTCACATCCAATCCGTCACCAAAACCTGCCGGTCTCACCTCCACAACACCGCCAAGATCTGCACTTTCTTCTCCATTCAAACCACTACCTTGCTGGTTCAATCTCTCATCTTATCACAACTGGATTACTGCATCAACCTCCTCTCTGATCTCCCATCCTCTTGTCTCTCCTCACGTCAGTTCATACTTCATGGTGCTGCCCAGATCATCATCATCATCATCATCATTAATCGTATTTATTGAGCGCTTACTGTGTGTAGAGCACTGTACTAAGCGCTTGGAAAGTACAAGTTGGCAACATATAGAGACAGTCCCTACCCAACAGTGGGCTCACAGTCTAAAAGGGGGAGACAGAGAACAAAACCAAACATATTAACAAAATAAAATAAATGGAATAGATATGTACAAGTAAAATAAATAGGGTAACAAGTATGTATAAACATATATACATATATACAGGTGCTGTGGGGAAGGGAAGGAGGTAAGATGGGGGGGATGGAGAGGGGGACAAGGGGGAGAAACGCTATGGGAATGTTACTCTCCCCCTCAAAAATCTCCAGTGGCTACCAGTCAACCTACACATCAAGCAAAAACCCTCACTCTCAGCTTCAAGGCTCTCCATCACTTCACCCCCCTCCTACCTCACCTCCTTTCTCTCCTTCTACAGCCCAGCCCGCACCCCCCACTCCTCTGGTGCTAACCTCATCACTGTACCTCATTCTTGCCCGTCCCACCGTCGACACCCAGCCCACGTCCTCCCCCTGGCCTGGAATGCCCTCCCTCTGCACATTCGCCAAGCTAGCTCTCTTCCTCCCTTCAAAGCCCTACTGAGAGCTCACCTCCTCCAGGAGACCTTCCCAGACTGAGCCCCCTTTTTCCTCTCCTCCTCCCCATCCCCCCTGCCTTTCCTCCTTCCCCTCCCCACAGCACCTGTATAAATGTTTGTACAGATTTATTACTCTATTTATTTTACTTGTATATATTTACTATTCTAGTTTGTTAATGACATGCATCTAGCTTTATTTCTATTTATTCTGATGACTTGACAACTGTACACGTTTTGTTTTGTTGTCTCTCTCCCCCTTCTAGACTGTGAGCCCATGGTTGGCTAGGGACCGTCTCTATATGTTGCCATAATGTGTACTTCCCAAGCGCTTAGTACAGTGCTCTGCACAAAGTAAGTACTCAATAAATGCGATTGAATGAATGAATGAATGATATGCAGGTAATTTTTAAATGGGATAAGTTTGAAGAAAAAAAACAAGCTATATAACCATTGCACCAGCAAAAAGCATTTGCAACCAAGGATTTTCATTCACCACACAGAACATCACTTGCCTGCCTGGATGGGATCTCATTGCCAGTGGTCATTTTTGAATTAGAAGGTCAGCCAGATACACCATTTTAGTAATTGACTAGTTGGAGGCAAAAAAAATGCATTATTTATTAGAACTGAAATATTGCCCTCTGATTGGGAACTGGGAACAGACTGTTTTTGATTTAATAATGTTAACATCTGTTTGGTTTTACAAAAAACCAACAACATAGTTTGGGTTGGGAATTATTTTTTCCAGTAAGAAAACATTGCCAAATGTTTTAGGTTTACTACACTCTCATTGATACTTCTCCTGCAGAATGAGCAGCGATTGCATTGTTCCTGTTGGAAAAATAAGCCTGAACAAACCCTATGAGCAAAGGTTGAGCCAAGACAGTAAACTATTGATGTGGAATACTTTAACAGTGATAGGTTGATTTTGTTTGTCTAGCTGAGTAAAGCAAAAATACCCACTCATGAATAACTGTTTGTTTTGCTTATATTTTTCAGGCTCTTTTAAAGTGCACTTTAGTTATCTTGCAGAATAATTAATTGCCTCTTCATATAGATATTTAATATGTGGGGAGAAATATTACAATTGCAACCAGCTTTTAATTTTTCATTATAGTCTGTTTGTACAGAGTACAAAATAGAAATATGTCAGTTAAACAGTTCAAGTGTATAATCAAGAATGCCCAAACCTGATCATTTGGCTGAAAAAAAAATCCATAGCAGTGACTGGATTATCTACTTCAGTTGTCTATATTACCCTGTAGCACATTCCCTCTTGTTCTTTCTTCAGTGAAGATCTAAAACAGAAGCCTTTCCAATATTTAACTGCTGCCCACTTACACTGCATTATGGTTATTTCAGTAAATTGTTCCTCAGGCTTCTCTTCTCCAAGTTGCTTAATGTATACTCTTTTACCCTCTTAGTAGTTTGCCTCTAAACTTCTCCATCGCCATTTAAGTACAAAACTAGTTCTGCCATAATGAGTTTCACATTGCGATCAAATCCCTGCCCAAGTCAGTCATTCGTTATTTACTGAGAGCTTACTGAGTGCAGAACACATACTAAGCACTTGGGAAAGTACAATATAACAATAAACAGACACATTCCCCTCCCGCAATGAGCTTACAGTCTAGCTTAAAGTCATCCCACAACCATCTGGGACTTTGTAATCAGCCATAATGCACCAGAACATGGCAAAATTGCATTTAGATTTCTCTAATGTCATGAGTCATTCACTGATTCAGTTGCATCCATTGAGCACTTTCCACGTGCAAAGAAAAAGCAAAGAACTAAATGAATACTAAGTGACTCTATTCTTCATCCACACCCACCCCCTTGGAGAACTCCACCCCACTACACTTATGTCTATATCCATAATTTATTGCCCCTCTAGACTGTAGCTCACTGTGGGCAGAGAATGTTTCTGTTATATTGTACTCTCCCAAATGCTTGGTACAGTTCTCTGCGCACAGTAAGTGTTCAATAAATATGATTGATTGATGGCTTGATTGAGTCTCTGCTTCTTGGGTGACTACATGATTGACTGATAGTGCTACTTCCATTCAGTTGTATTTATTGAGCATTTACTGTTTACAAAGCACTGTACTAACAGCTTGGGAGAATACAATACAACAACAGACAAATT
Organism: Tachyglossus aculeatus; assembly: GCF_015852505.1. Lineage (NCBI taxonomy): Eukaryota > Metazoa > Chordata > Mammalia > Monotremata > Tachyglossidae > Tachyglossus > Tachyglossus aculeatus. Next base: position 64,650,287 of record NC_052067.1, on the reverse strand, counting down.
CCCTGCCCATAACAAACTGACAGTCTAGAGGGGGAGACAGACATTAATATAAATAAATTAATAAATAAATAGATAAATAGATAAATAAATAAATAAATAAATCACAGATATATACATATGTGCTGTGGGGCAGGGAGAGAGGTTGAATGAAGGGAGCAAGTCAGGGTGACACAGAAGGGAGTGGGAGAAGAGGAGAGAAGGGTTAAGTCAGGGAAGACCTCTAGGAGGAAATGTGCCTTCAATACAGCTTTGAAGTTGGGGAGAGCAATTATCTGTCTGATAAGAGGAGGTAAGGCATTCCAGGCTAGAGGTAGGCAAGATGGATGAGATCAAGGTAGAGAGAAGGTTAGCAGTACAGTGAGAAGGTTAGCATTACTTCTTGGCTAAGAGTGTTTTGGGACACTCACCAGAACCCTGGTGAGCCCAGGGTGTCACCAGTCTGCCTCTCTTATGTGACTGGCTGACTTGGAGGATGCCTGGACTAGCAAAGTGGGTGGATGGGTTAAATGAGGAGTGTGAGAAGCAGTGTAGTCTAGTGGATAGAAAGCATGGGTCTGGGAGTCAGAAGGACCTGGGTTCTAATCCCAGCTCTGCCATTTTTTTGCTGTGTGACCTTGGGAAAGTCACTAAACTTCTCTGTGCCTCTGTTACCTCAATTGTAAAATGGGGATTAAGACTGTGAGCCCCAAGTGGGACAGGGATTGTGTCCAATCTGATCAGCTTGTCTCTATCCCAGCACTCAGTACAATGCCTGGCACTTAGTAAGCACTTAACAAGTACCACGATTATTAGGAGCAGTAATGTTTGAGCTGTTCCCTCTTCATCAGACCTGATGATGTCTGGCTGATGAAGTCAGACTCAAAGGTGGCCCTGTGACTAGCAGGGTGTAACTTGCAAGTAAGCTCGTTGTGGGAAAGGAATGGAATCTCCTAATTGCTTAGTTCAGTGCTCTGCACACAGTTGGTGCTCAATAAATACTACTGATTGATTGGAAGACAGTGGAGCCCCATTTGGGCCAGTAACTGGGTTTGAACTATTCATGCTAGTTCCCCCACATAAATGAGGAATTGGTCAGGGAAAGTCTCTTGGAGGAGATGTGCCTTCAATAAGGCTCTGAACCTGCGGAGAGTAACTGTCCATCAGATATGAAAAGGGAGGGTGTTCTGGGCCAGAGGCAGGACGTGGGTGAGAGGTTGGCAGTGAGATACTTGTACTCTCCCAAGCACTTAGTACAGTGCTCTGCACACAGTAAGTGTTCAATAAATATGACTGAATGAATGAGATAGACAAGATTGAGGGTCAGTGAGTAGGTTGGTACTAGAGGAGCAAAGTGTGCTGGCTGCATTTTAGTAGGGGAGCTGAAAGGTGAGGTAGGAGCAGGTAGGCATCCAGATTCAGGCAGCCAAGAGCCAAGTGCCACAAGAGAGTAAGCAGGCAGGGTTGCCACACAGTGCAATGTGCATGTGTGGTTTCCACCTACAGTGCAATCAGAGCTAGTACCCAGGTCTTCCAGGTTCCCAGAGAAGTGCCTGCTTCACTAGCCCAATAACAGAGCTAATCAGGAGCAGTTGAAGAGATTCATTCATTCATTCAATCATATTTATTGAGTGTTAACTGTGTGCAGAGCACTATACTAAATGTACTAAGTGCTTGGAAGAGTACAATACAACAATAAACAGGCACTTCCCTGCTCACAATGAGCTTACAGTCTGGAGGCAGGGAGAGAGAAATGAATACAAATAAAGAAAATCACAGATTATGTACAAAAGTGCTATGGGGCTGGGAGGGGAGATGAGCAAAGGGAACAAGTCAGGGTGACACAGAAGGGAGTAGGAGATGAGGAAATTGCCAAGTTCAAAGTAGCTTGGAAAAGCAAAAGCAGAATGATTCAACCACAGATTTCAAGAATAAAAATGCACAGGAAATCCTCAAGAAGATACAAGTTAACCATTCTCAATCTCCAAGAGAGTAATGGTATGCCTTGCAGCATTCATTCAATCATATTTATTGAGCACTTACTGTGTGCAGAGTACTGTACTAAGTGCTTGGGAAGTACAAGTCGGCAACATATAAAGTTCCTACCCAACAACAGGATATTTATATACATATATATTCTCCCTATGTGCTTTTCTAGCTAGTCCTTTTTGAAGGCAATGATGTAGTAGATGTTCTCGAGGTCCTTTCAAGCCCTAAGATGCTACAATTTTGTGATTAATTAGTGAATTAGTAACCAGTTAATTAATATCACAATTAAATATGCCTGAGGAAGGCTTATAGCTTTCCTCTGCAATTCTGAAAAATCATTAAAAGGAGCCTCCTATCTTTTCTCCTCTTTTTATATTGAGGATTAGTTTTCTCAAAAAGATAACAATAGGATGTTTTCAGAGTGAGGTAGCTTGCTGAATTACCAAAATATTTCTGCCCTATGGCATAACAGTATGACTTCTCTGTTTACCACAAGACAGTGGACAAAAAAATAGCAATCACATACAATATAGTGGCAAGAGATCAACATTTTTGCTTTTGGCAAAAACTAATGATTTTTTTTGCAAGGACAGCATACGGCTTTATTTCTCTTTCCATTTTTCATTAAATAAAATAATTTGCATGCATTTCTGCAAGAGTGAGCCATGGAAAAACTAAGCATCATCTAAAGCAATAGCTTAGCATAACTTAAAAAATGGATTGAAACACAGTACAGTACAATAATACTTGATTTGCCTCATTGCACTGAATTTCTGCAGAGCATAAAGCTTTCATCAGAAAACAGAACAGTGGAAAATAATAAATTGACACTATAAACTAAAACAGATGTAAACACAAGGGGCAAACCCCCAAATAGTGCCTCTAAGTACTACACTTTGCAGTAGTATTGGGAGTCCTTCCCCTTTATTTTGTTTCACCAAACAAATTTCACATTCCAAATCAAACCATTGATGCAACGTGGCCTACTGAATAGAGCACTAGCTTGGGAGTCAGAAGGACCTAGGTTCTAATCCCAGTTTTAACACTTGTCTGCTGTGTGAGTTTGGGCAAATCACTTCACTTCTCTGTGCCTTGTTACCTCTGTAAAATGGGGATTAGGACTCTGAGTCCCATGTGAGATGGGGCTGTGTCCAATTGCCTTGTATCCACCCCAGCACTTAGTAAAGAGCCGGGAACATAATAAGTGCTTAACAAACTTTGCAGTTATCATTATTACTAGTTAATAGGGAAGCAGCATGACCTAGTGGATAGAGCGCAGTCCCGAGAGTCAGAAGGACCTGAGTTCTAATTCCAGCACTGCTACTTGTCTGCTGTGTGACCTTGAGCAAGTCATTTCACTTCTCTGTGCCTCAGCTACCTCATCTGTAAAATGGGGATTAAGACTGTATACCCCATGTGGGACAGGGATTGTGTCCAACCTAACAATTAACTTGTCTCTACCCCAGTGCTTAGAAAAGTGCCTGGCACATAGTAAGCACTTAAAGTAGACCATAAAAAAAAAAAAAGAAAAGATGCAGGAGACTACCAGGCTGCTGATTTAAGACACTTAATTCTGGATCATCCAGCAGTGCCCCATAAAATAAACTCTTAACAGTGAGTCTGAATCCCTCTCATTATTTCTAAGTTGTCTTCATCTGTAGCCAAGTGATGATCTCGCAACTGTTTTCCCAATGAAGCAAGAAGAAACAGATATCTACACAACATAGGCTTGGGCATTTGTTGTTTTGAAAAAGCCTAATCATGCAAAACAGGGAGGGGGAGGGATGTGGAGCACTCTTTAATTTATAAAAAAAATCAAAGCAACCTGCAACAAGTGTGCTTTAATTATTTGAAGCCAGAATTGAAGCCTGTCTTACTTGAATGAGATCCTATGAGATTTTTACCCATTATTTCAATCTAGGGCCACTTTGCCTGCCTTCAGATCCTATTTTCCCCCTCACTGATAACTAGTTTAGGGCACAACTATTCTACTAGGGGAATCCAAACTTTTGGATGTAGAAGCCAAGTCTGCTCCATAATTTAGTAATAAATGAATTCTCCTCCTTTAGAAAGATTATTCAAAAACTATACTCCTTTAGATTGTAAGCTCTTTATGGGCAGGTAACCTGTCTACCAATTCTGTTGTACAGTAGTCTCCCAAGCACTAGTACAGTGCTCTGCACATAATAAGTGCTCAATAAATACAATTGATTGATTGATTGATATTTGCAGCAGGGACTCAATAGGCAGAAAATGATGCAAAGCAGTGAGGCCTAGAGGGAGGAGAAAAGCCTTGGGAGTCAGAGGACCTGGGTTCCAATCTTGGCTCTCCCACTTGACTGCCATTTGACTTGGGCAAGGCATTTGATGACTTGATGTGTTGGTTTCCTAATCTGTAAAATGGGAATTCAACACCTGTTCTCCCTCCTACTTAAGCTTATTATCCACCCCACTGCTTAGGACATATTAGGTTCTTAACAAACACCACAGTTGTTATTATTAGGCAGAGTTTGGGGTGTCATTTGTTCTACATTAGAAACAACTACTGTGCTAGGCAAATCACTTAGCTTTAGTAGTCACTGAGTGACTTTGCAAAACAAAGATGAAAAAAAGATCACTGTTAAATGCTTGTTTGGTAAATGCTCTACACAATACTCTGCGCTGGTTAATAAATACCACTGATTGATCTAGAACTTGAAATCTTTGGGACACCAATTACCAGTGGTAAAATAATTTAGAAGCCCTACATTTTATTAGTCTTTATAAAGTTCTCAGACACAAACAGGTTGCATTTCTCTGGATCACCATCTCCGATTAACTTAGATATCCTGGGCATAAGGGCTGGACACATGCCTTCCCTTGCACAATTTAAACCCCCTCCCACTGCCACAATTCTGCCTTCTGGAGGGCCATAAGGAGAATAAATTACTAGTGTTCCCCTTCCTCCCTCTATCCGTCCTATTCTAAGCTGCCTGGAGCTTTTAGGACCAAAACAGCTGAATACACTTTAAGAGGGGGGCCAGCTCTCAGTCTTCCACCTCCAATCAGAAGTAGCATGGCCTGCTGTCTAGAGCATAGGCCTGGGAGTCAGAAGGTCCTGGGTTCTCATCCCAGCTCTGCCAGTTGTCTGCTGTGTGACCTTGGGCAAGTCACATCACTTCTCTGTGCCTCAGTTTTCCTCATCTGCAAAATGGGGATCAAGACTGTGATGCAGGATAGGGACTGTGTCCAATTTGATTAGCTTGTATCTACCTCAGTGCTTAGTATAGTGCCTGGCACATAGTAAGTGCTTAACAAATACCATTAAAAAAAATCAATCAATGATTTCATTATTGAGCACTTACTGTGTTCAGAGCACTGCACTATGCACTTGGGAGAGTAGAGCAAAGTAGATCTGATCCCTGCCCTCAAAGAGCTTATGCTCCTCCTTCCTAACTTCCAGGTAGTCAAAGCAGATTTGGCTACCACCACAACTACTGGCTTCCCTGAGGGTACTCCTCTATCAGCATCTGTAACTCTGCACCAGACAGCCACAGTAAGGAATTCTGGGAAAGCAGAAGTTGAGGCCCCTCTCAGGATCACATGTGGAGATTTTCCAGGGCTCTACCAGTCTCAGTTATGGGAGGAAATGTCAAGCGGAGGCATACTCATTCTATTCCTAGTGTGGGCAGTGCTAGAGAGTGGAAGGCAATCTGCTACAAGTCAAAACTCACCTGTGCTGGGTAGCAGCAGAATGGGAGAGAGTCGAAGGTGGAGACTCAAAGTTTACTGTATGGAAGAAGCCAATGGTAAACCAATTCTGTATTTTTATCAGGAAAACTCAATGGATACAATACCAGGATGATTGTAGATGGAGGTGAGGTGTTCTGGGAGAGATATGTCCATGGAGTCGTTATGGGTCAGCAATGACTTGACAGCATAAGACAAGACAAGAAGTTGAGGTCATGGCAACAATACCGATTATACCTCCTCTAACTTAGTCCTACCACTCCTACTCTGCTCCATACTGGAGAGAGTGTGGATGGGGGAGTATGTCATGAACTCTCTCAACCAATCAACTGTAGTTATTGAGTGCTTACTGTGTGCAGAATACTGTACTAAGCACTTTGGGATGGTACAACAACAATAGAACAGTCACATTCCCTGCCCACAGTGAGCTTGTCTAGAAGGGGAGATAGATATTAATATAAATTACGGCTATGTACATGGGGATCAGTTCACATAATGGCTTCCCTGCTTGCTAGCCCCACCCATGGGTTTTTTTTTTCTTAGAGCAGGGGCATATTTTATACTGAAAATTCCAAGGGTGAGTCTTATTCTAGCCAAGGGACCTTCTGATTTTAGGATTATTAGCGCTTAAATCAATACATCAATCAATCAATTCAATAGTATTTATTGAGCACTTACTGTGTGCAGAGCACTGTACTAAGTGCTTGGGAGAGTAAAATACAACAGAGTTGCCTGCCTACAATGAATTTGAAGTCTAGTGGGAAAAGAGTCATTACATAAATAAATTGTACACATATATGTGATATACGTGCCTGCTTCTGAGGATCCAAACATTTTCTGATCTACCGACTGCAACTTATTCATTCCTTCTTTCATTCAACCATAATTATTGAGATTAGTGTGTACAAAGCACTGAACTAAGCACTTGGGAGTGTACAATATAACATTAGACACAGTCCCTGCTTACAACAAGCTTCCAGTCTAAAGGAGGAGACAGACATTAATATGAATAAACCAGTTACAGATATAGAGCTCTAAAGTAGGGGAATAGCAATGGTTATTCAATTTAATTTAAACCTAGGCCATATTCCTGCAAAATACCAGAAAAATATGTGCTACGAGATGCAGATTAAAGTCTTTTATACAAACCTATCACTATTCTCATATGTCAGTGCAAAAATATGACATAAAACAATAAACTACATGTTAGCTGCTTTTAAAATACCAATAGCATGCTTTTAAAATACAATAACAGCACGCACATGCTGAGCACTGCTTTTGAACTAAGTATATTTTCCATATGACATTTAGAGCACTTGATCAAAAAAGGAATAATTAATAGTTAATAGGAGAAATGTTAGGATTTCTCTTTGCGAATTATCTCAGTTTTTCCTTTATGTCGGCTTTGGAGAAGTAGCATCCTGCAATATTCCAAAGAGAATTAGCTGGGACATGCTGGAATGCTTAGAGTTAAAGACTGCTCAGTCCTGCTGTGGGAGCCCAAATTTTTTCTCTTGAAAAAGCCAAGGAGCTGAGAGGTGGTTGCATTTGTCTGTGGGAGTGTGCATGCCAGCCAAGGAGTAATAATTTGACTAAAGGGCTGTCTGTGAAAGAGATGGTCAGGTATTTGTCCTACTGCACTGAATGCTAATATGCCTTCAGTAGAAGCATATTATGCTTTTATTTCTGACTATACATTGAATTATTTACACCTTCAAGGCAGTTGATTGAACTGCAGCATCAGTCAATTAGCAAATCAAAAATTTATATGATTCCAATTTAGCACGGAGTCCTTCTACCCTTTTTTTTTTCCTTTTTAGATTTTCACCCTGACAGTGACAAATTACTCCTCTGCTGGCTGAGATTGGAAATTAAAAGCATTTAGAGTTGCTCATGCATTTATGCTAATGAGAACTTCTGATATGATTTGCATGCAAAAGAGGACAATCTGAAAGCTCATCAGTTTTTCATACATCCCCGTTTTGATGTACTCAGATTTTTCCTGTTTTTCTGCAGAACAAATTTTTTTCTCCAGGAAACAATACTGAGGGGGAACAAAAAGAGTTCTTTTCTTTTAAGTCACAAAGTTTTTCTTCTTCTTCTTCTTTTTACCCTCCAGATTCTTGTCAAATCATCGGCTGGCTGCTTCAAACCTGCAGCCCACATTCATTAGCATTTTAGATGTTTATCAAAGGAACGATCCAGGATCTGCCATGCAAGATTATAGCTCGGCTTCATTTTAAATTCAGCTAGGACAAAAAAAAAAGGCCCCGAGGACAGATGAGAAGAGGGACGAGCACTCTGACAACCTTCTTCATAGATACACGTGAATTAATCCCATTTAGAGGAAATTTGATTAATCACCAAAGGTGGCAGCTTCAAGCTTACTGAAGTAGTTGGCAGTGACATATTTTGGGCATAGCCTTGGTTCTGAACTCTCACATTGGTATTTGGTAAAGGCAATGTGCCTAAAATATGTGGAACTAAGGTGTGGAGAATATATGGAGAGATACAGCCATGAAGTATAATATGTTCAGGATCAGGATTTAGTGAGGGGAGGGTGTGGAAGGGGAGATCGGTTTATCTTTACTAATTTACAGTTATTAAATTCAAACAGGCAATAGAGCAGTGTGAGTTAGTGGATAGAACATGGGCCTGGGAGTCAGAAGGACCTGGATTCTACTCCCAGTTCTGATACTTGTCTGTTGTATGACATTGGGCAAGTCACTTCACTTCACTGTTCCTCAGTTACCTCATCTGCAAAACAGGGATGAAAACTGTGAACCCCATTTTGGACACGGACGGTGTCAAACCTGATTGGCTTGTATTTACCCCAGTGCTTAAGACAGTGCCGAACACATACTAAATGCTTAGAAAATATCATAAAAGAAAAAAAGAGAGGAAGGGGCAGTGAAGTCAGATAATTTTGTGTGTGTGTGTGTTTTCTTCTCTCCTATTCATTCAATCATATTTATTGCACACTGTGTGCAGAGCACTGTACTAAGTGCTTGAATTGGGATTAGTATAATTTGATGAAGGTCACTTGTTATTTTGATCTGGGCAGACAGTGTTGTTCAAGTCCTATTTCTCCAAAATAACTTTCTCCTAATATTCTTTCCTGTTGTTTATTTGTTTTTGTGCCTTTCAGTTCAAAATGTGGCTAGAGAAGCAGCATGGCTTAGAAGAAAGAGCACGGGCTTGGAAGTCAGAGGTCATGGGTTCTAATTCCAGCTTCCCCACTTATCAGCTGCGTGATTTTGGGCAAGTTATTTAACTACTCTGTGCCTCAGTTACCTCATCTGTAAAATGGGGGTTCTAGTTTTGGTTGCAAATGTCACAGATTCTTAATTCACTTAATTGGAGAGGATAATGAAAAGTTTTTATTTTAAATGATGGCTCATTCTTGAATGGGCGTAAATATTAATCATGACTTCAGAGATCAGTCAAACTTTGTAATGATTAAATCAATGATTTAGGAAATTCAACTGCTGTATTGGGCTAGAAATCCACCCCAAACGAGACTTCATATAAGTAAAATTTATAATAATAATGATTATAATTGTGGTAGTTAAGTGTTTACTGTATGTGTACTACGTACTAAGCACTGAGGTAGATAGAAGATAATCAGGCACCACATGGGGCTAAAAGTAAGGAGGAAGAAGAATTGGTATTGAATCCCCATTAAGCTGGTGAGGGAGGCAGAGAGAAGTTAAGTGACTTGCCCAAGGTCAAACAGCCAGTATGTAGCAGAGCAGGGATTAGAAATCCACTATTCCCACTAGACCATGCTGCTTCCTAGAATATTAGTCAGGGAGTCAGTATGCAGGAGGAGTGTTGCCTAGTAGAAAGAGCAGTGGCCTGGGAGTAAGGGGTCCTGTGTTCTAATCCCCACCGCACTACAATCCTGCTGTGTGACCTTGGGCAAGTCACTTAACTTCTCTGAACCTCAGTGTCTTCATCTGTGAAAAGGGGATTCAAAATCTGTTCTCCCTACTACTTAGACTGTGGACCCCAAGTGGGACTTGATAAGCTACTTCTACCCCGGGGCTTGGTGCAGAGTAAGTGCTCAAATAACACAATCATTATTATAATATTAATTATTATTATTGTTACTATTACTATACTGAGGCAGACATCAGAAATAGGCATTGGATAGGTAGTCATTTAATCTTTGCTCTATTGCCAGAATAAGGTTTCCCAAATGTTATGAGTACCTTGATAGGGTTGTATGTATCACTGCAGAACTATGCCACCCAAAGGGTCCTTCATTAAGGTAATACAAATAATAGGTCAAATGATGTAACAAAAATGAATTAATATTGGCCAGGTGTACTTTGAGGATACCAGATGGTTTGCTCATTTAGTGAATGCTTTGGGCAGCTTCACACTACAGATAAAACTCTACAGTCAGTCAATTGTATGTATTGAGCGCTTACTGTGTGCTGAACACTGTACTAAGTACTTGAGAGAGTACAATATAACAATAAACAGATACATTTCCTGCCCACAATGAGCTTACAGTCTAGCATGGGAGAAGACATTAATATTAATAAATTACAGCTATGTCCTTAAGTGTTGTGGGGCTGGGAGGGGGGATGAATAAAGGCAGCAACTAAGGTCTATGCAGAAGGGGGTTGGAGGAATGTAAAAGTGGGCTTAGTCAGGGAAGGCCTCTTGGAAGAGATGTGCCATCAATAAGGCTATGAAGGAGGGGGAGAGTAACTGTCGGATATGAGGAGGGAGGGCATTCCAGGCCAGAGGAAGGGTATGGGTGAGAGTTTGGCAGTGAGAAAAACAAATTTGAGGTACAGTAAGATGGTTAGCATTAGAGAAGTGATGTGTGCAGGCTGGATTGTAGTACGAGAGTAGTGAGGTGAAGTAGGAGGGGGGCAAGGTGATGGAGTATTTAAAGCCAATGGTGCTTTAAAGCTAACTCTGTAGCTCATAAGGACCCATGCTTCCCTGGCACGTTCCTCTTTTCTTGGACAAATTGCACTGATGGCTTTTCCAGATGGAATATTGACTCCTTAGGGAAAGCTGGGAACTTCAGAAGGGCAACAAAACTTGTACTTGAAACCTGAGGTTACAGTTACAAGTCGAATAGAGGTTATATCAACAACCAATTATTCTTAGGAAGCACTGTCTTTAAAGGAGTCATAGGCCATGGTGCATTTAAACTCTTTAAAATGTCAGTGGTTAACAACAAAAGAAAGGAGCAGCAAACATAACCTTTAATAACATCTGGAATGCTGACAAGAGAGAGCAAGAGGATGCCTGTTTCTTTTTAGAGGAAGCACAATTTACAAGATGCACTGTCTTCAATCTGCCACTGTTCCAAATCGGAACTTTCCACTGGAAGCCAATGGGAGCTTTGTGTGGTGTCGTGGCAGGCTCACACCCTACCTCAGCAAGTACTTCCAAGCATAATGCCAAGTAGATTACAACCTTGAAAAAGCACGTTTAAATTATGTTTCTGGTAGTCTAAAGTTCAACTCCTCACAGTCTCTCCTAAGCCCACTCATTCTCCTAACTTCACAGTCACAGTAGAAGATATTATTGATCTCCTTGTCCCAGAAACCCCTCAAACTGGAATTAGCTGGGACTCTTCACTGTCTTTCATCACTCACATTCAGTCTGTCATTAAATCTTGCCTACTTACCCTCAGCATTTCCAATATTTGTCTTAAATTTCCATCTTAAATGCCATTATTTGGCCCTAGCACTTGTTATAGTGTCAGAAGAGAGAGGGAGAAAGGGAAATGAGGGCTTAGATGGGGAAGGCCTGTTGGAAAAGATGAGATTTAAGTAAGGCTTTGAAGATGAGGAAAGTGGCAATGTCTTGTAAATGATGAGAGAGGGAGTTCCACACCAGAGAGAAGACATGGAGACTGGGTCAGCAGTAAGACAGAAGAGACTGAGGTACAGTGAACAGCTTGGCATTACAGAAGCCAAGTGTGCAGACTGGGTTGCAGTAGGAAATGAGCATGATAAGCTAGGAGGCAGTGAGCTAAGGCTGAGTGAGTGCTTTAAAGCCAACAGTAAGGAGTTTCTGGTTGATGTAATGGTAGATGGACAACCACTGGAAGTTCTTGAGCAGTGGGGAGACATGGTCTGAACTATTTTTAGAAAAATGATCTGACAGCAGAGAGCTCACTCCCCCAGGAGGCCTTCCCAAACTGAGCCCCCCCTTTTCTCTCCTCCTCCTCCCCATCGTCCACCCTCCCTCCTCTGCCCTACCCCTTCCCCTCACTTATAGCACTTGTGTATATTTTAACACATTTCTCTATTATATTAATGATGTGTATATAGCTATAATTCTGTTTATTCTGATGGTATTGACACCTGTCTACTTGTTTTGTTGTCTGTCTCCCCAATCTAGATTGTGAGCCCATTGTTGGGTAGGGACTGTCTCTATAAGTTGCAGATTTGTACTTCCCAAGTGCTTAGTACAGTGCTCTGCACACAGTAAGTGCTCAATAAATGCGGCTGATTGCATGAATGAATGAATTAATGAAAAGTATGGACTGGAGTGGGGCACAACAGTAGACAGGAGGTCAGCGAGGTGGCTGATGCAGTAGTCAAGGTGGGATATAGGTGCTTGAGCATTTGAGTTTGAGCACTTATCATACACAGAGCACTGTACTAAATGTTGGGAGAGAATATACACAGGTGGGAATTAGACATGGTCTCTGTACCTTGGGGCCGGGGTTGGGTGTTGACATTAAGGTTGTCATTTATAATCTGTCTGTCTTCACCTTCAGACTGTAAGCTCATTGTGTCTACCAACTCTGCTGCATTGTACTCTCCCAGCGCTTAATACAGTGCTTTGAGCACCACAAACACTCAATAAATATCAGTGATGATAATAATGATGATGTTCAAACACCAAAACCAAGTTTATCGATTGGTCATCAAGTAAATTGATCATTAGATATTTATTAGCAGTCTAATTCATAACAAGCCCAACCCCAAATCCTTGCAGTAATCCTAAATCTGGCCCTTGAGGGATTTCTTCACAACTGAGGATATCAACGGAATGATTTTAGTATAGTTTCCCAAAACATTGGTCCAGTCTTCCCAGGCAGTGTTAGACTTACCCTGCAAAGATTAGGAACAAAAATGGAATTTTCCAGCAGAAAATGATCTTCTAAAAATATAACTGGTCTGGACAGGCATAGTCATCAACTCTTCCAAATCTTATTTCAAAGGTTCCTCTTTCATTTATTCCTTTTACTATTCATGGTAAATTAGTCAGTTGTCAGAAAAGCGATTTTGCCCCATCCCTAAAGTTAAATTATGAGTAACAGAGAGTACTCCAAGGTAGCTCACAGATCTGAATTCAAGGCTTAGAACTTCAAGAACCTGCTATCTGAATTAAAGCCCAGCAGAAAAATGTGCAGAGTATGAACAATAAACAAGGCAGAAATGGGAGTGCTTTGTTCATTTTTTTCTATCCCATTTTCTACTGACCTTTAATCATGACTGTTGGTTCAGATGAGCCCATGATATAATAAATATAGCCTAAGGTAAAAAACGTAGCCCTTCTTTTTCATTTTATAAACTCTTATTCCACAATAACATGTTTTCATCTGTAGTTGGTATTTAGTGCATGTGAATGAGCGGGGAATAGACTATTGGATGACAATCTATGCTGTACCTTTGCTTTCCTAATCCACATAGAAGCAAGGCAAAGGCTAACTGGAATACTTGAATGCGTTGGTATCAAAGGTGATATGTGACTTTAGACAACTCACTTCACTTCTCTGTGCCTCAGTTACCTCATCTGTAAAATGGGGATTGAGACTGTATGCCCCATGTAGGACAGGATCTGTGTACCACCCAATTTGCTTGTATCCACCCCAGAATTTAGTACAGTGCCTGGCACAGAGTAAGCACTTTACAATTACTACAATTATCATTATTATTATATTATGTAGGAGCCATATGAAACTCAGGTCACAGGTGTTTTTTGTCTGTGTAGCAGAAACAGCTGTATGCATGCCATTTTCTAGTTGATGTTTTATGCTTTGTCCACACATAGCATTGCTTTAGTTCTGCAAAATAAAGGTGCTCAAGATGAAAAATAAAAAATACCTGCTAGGTTAAATGAGGGATAATGGGGAGGGCCAACCTCTAACATTCGATGCACAGTAACTGTTGCTGCCTCTAAGCTTTCTCAGTTCATCAAATGATGATGGACTGTCTCCTTGGTCCCTCAACTTCAGGACCTAGAACCTGGACCAAGGAGTTGGGTGTCTAGTGCTAGTGGTTAGAGCTGGACCATCTCCACTCTCTCCCCCTTTGTTAGTTGTGTTCCTAGCAGGGAATGGAGTAAAATGAGCAAGTAAGCAGTCAAGGTGGGGGCACTTATCGTATAGTGTCTGCCAAGGTTTGTCCATGCAGGATGCTTTTATGGCCATAGCGACCACAGCACAGCATCGATGCTGTGCCGTAGCTCAATGACCTGCAGGTGGTAGCCTTGGTAGTGTTCAGGTCTTTGCTTCCCATATGAAAAGCAGCTTGGCGTAGTGGATAGAGCATGGGCCTGGGAGTCAGAAGGTCATGGGTTCTAATCCTGGCTATGCCACTTGCCTGCTGTGTGGCCTTGGGCAAGTCACATCACTCCCTGTGCCTCAGTTTCCTCATCTACAAAATGGGGATTAAGAGTGAGAGCCCTATGTGGGACAGGGACTGTGTCCGACCCGATTTGCTTGTATCCATCCCAGTGCTTAGTACAGTGCCTGGCACAGAGTACTCTCTTAACAAATACCATAATTATTATTTATTATTGTTGTTATTATTATGTTAACCAGTCCCATTTATTAGGATTCCTCCTGAGTCTGTCCACATCATGGAATGGCTTAGGTGTCTCTTGGTTCAGAAACCTTTACCCCTGATGGTAGAGTCAGAATTAGTACCAAAACCCAGTGCTCCTTATTCCCAGAGCAGTGCTCTTTCCACTGGACCTATAGCAGGATTCTTAAAATAGGCCACGTTCCTTCCAGTATAAAGGAAATTTATAGATATACAGTTTTATGGGATATAGACTCAGATTTTACAATCATGCTCTTTGGCAAAAACCTATTTCAGTATAGTAGACTCGTGAAGAACATGTGTATATGGGTATCCAAGTTCTTTAAAAAGGTTGTCGCATTCTTGCAAAACCCCATGTTAAAGAAAACACATGCTGTATTACTCATTCTAATGCTGACCACGTTCATAAAGTGTTCCTTGCCACACTAAGCATGATGCACATCAACGAGCTTGTGTTGTCAGGTGACTGTTACCTAATTCTCTAACAATCTTCTAAGCCACAGTAGGTAGTAAAAAACATGCATTATGTGTGGCAGAATTTGGCATATGCTTATCTGTTATACATTCAAATACATATGGCTTGAACCCATACAAAACCAAACAGATCAATGTAGCTAAAAGTCTACTGTAATCCTCATTAGATGAATATTCCCCTAATTATTATGCAGAGACACCTATTTCATACACTTGTGTTCATAGCCCTGTTGATGAATACACACATTTTTGTACTGATCGTCATGTTTGCTTTCCCATGTTCTTTCTCCCTTTCAATTACAGACTGATGGAGGGTAGAAACCATGTTTTATCTTCACAAAGTAAGGCATTCAGTGCCTAATCCTGTGTTTTGCATGAAGTAGGTTCCAAATGGATATGTAGTTATAGTAGCTGTACATCATGGCGTAGTGGAAAAAGAGTGGGCCTGGAGTCAGAGGACATGGGTTCTAATTCCAGCTCTGCCACTTGACCACTGTGTGACCATGGACAAGTCATTTAATTTCTCTGTACCTCAGTTACCTCTTCTGTAAAATGGGAATTAAGACTGTGAGCCCTATGCGGGACAAGGGACTGTGTCCAACCCAAATATCTTGTATCTACCCCTGGGCTTAGTACAGTGCTTGCCACATAGTAAGCATGTAACAAATACCACCTTTTTTATTATTATCATTATTATAGTTATATCAGTCCAAGTAGGACAGTCTTTAATTTTTGGAGGCTCTAACAATTCTATTATTAGTCTTTTATGAGTAATACACATTTGGATGACTCCCAGATCTACTCTGCTACAGTAGACCTTGCACCTGTCCAGAAACCTTACATTTTCCCCTGACTCTGGGCTCTCTGCCTCTGGATTCCACCAACCTCCTCAACCTCCATAAGGCTGCAAACTGAAGTAGTTTATTATTAATAATTATAATTATTATAATTATAATTATGGTATTTGTTAAGCACTTATTATGTGTCAGACCCTGTACTAAATGCTGGAGTAGATACAAGCAAATTGGGTTGGACACAGTCCCTTGTTCGACTTGAGGCTCACAGTCCCAATTCCCATTTTACAGGTGAGGTAACTGAGATACAGAGAAGTTAAGTGACTTGCCCAAAGTCACACATCAGAAAAGTGGAGGAGGTTTAAATGCCTCACTTCCCCTCCCAGACTTGAGACAAACTTCTGATTCCAAGGTGGCAGACCCTGATTCACATTAATTTAACATTCACTTATTTATTATCCTCTATAATCTTGCTATTAGCTGTTCCAAAATTGTTCCTTTAAACACGTAACAGTCACTCCACCCTCAGCCCCACAGTACTTGAATATACATCTACAATTTACTTTCATGCCTCTTTCCCTTTCTAGACTGTCAATTACTTGTGGGCAGGGAACAAATCTACCAACTCTGCTGTACTGTTCTCTCCCAAGTGCTCAGTCCAGTGCTCGTGCAGCAAACCCTCAATAAATACCACTGATGGACTGACTGACTCCTCTACTGAGAAAGGCTTGTGACTGTGAGATTCCTCTGTTAGACTGTTAGGTCTTTGAGGGAAAGAACTGTGCTTTTCACACCACCGTACTCTCCAAAATGCTTAATGTAGTGCTATGCACACAGTAGGTGGTGAATAATTACCATTTAATGATAGACATTCCTAAATTGGAACTGCCTATCTAAACTAGTCAGCCAACTTTGCACCAAGTCCCAGATGTTCATGCTCGTTCTGTTTTTTGTGGGCTAGAGCATTTTTACTACATGCTAAGTTTAGGTCCCACGGCATTCTGTGACTTATGGTAATAGTTGTCTCTGCATGCTGGGGGACTTCAACCTCAAACTTCTCTCTTGTCTCCCACTCTTATCATTACCAAGAGGGTAGCAGAAGATACCCTGATGTTGCAATTTTCAACAAATATAATTTGGTCAGCCATTTTTCACTCAAAATCCAGTCCCCAGTGAAGTTACTGCAGCTCACTAGAGATTGAAAGAACTCCAAATCCCTTTATCCTTATGAATATATCTTACCCTTAATCCTCTATTCTTAGTTTCCTGAAAGAGTGAGGACTCTTCAAATGGAAAAAATGTAGGCTAGGGGGTAAAAATAATTGACTGATTTGGTGAACAACAGCAATTCATGTACACTTGGTTGACACCAAAAATGATTTTGTGGACTTCAGTTGATTGAGTCGATAAAATTATTGAGCTGCCTACTGAGTGGAGAGCATTGGATTAAGCCCCTGGGAGAGTACAATTGAAACCATCAGCTGTGAGCTCCCCAAATTCTTTCTCTCACCCCCCACAACTCTCTCTCTCACTTCTACATCCACTCTCTCATCACTTCACAGTCATTTCTCAAGCAGTGACTTCCTGATGGCCCACAAAATCTACCCTGTCTAGTTGTATGTAAGACTCCAACCCTATTCAGTGTAAAAACACATATTAACACTCTTGTTCCTTCTCTTGCTGCCATTTTCAACCACTCACTCTCTGTTAGTTCTTTTCCTTCTTGCTTCAAACACAATCCATCTGCCTTATCATAAAAAAGCCTTCTCCTGATGTCAATGTATTCTGCCTACCAATCACCATTTATCCCTGTCTTCATTCCTTTACAAATTCAAGCCTTTTGCTTCCAGATCCTCACTTCCAACTCTCTTCTTGACCCGCTAGAGTAGGTTTGCTTTCCACCCACTTGACTTGCATGAGTCTGCATGAACCAAGAACCCAGAATTCTCTTGGGTAATCCTTGCAGGACCTGTATCATCTTTTCTCTCTATGACCCTGCAGTGAAAGCTGGGGCCTGATTCTGTTCCAAGGCACACCCTGAAGTCAGAGTCTAGTAAAATGTTCTAGCAGGATATGACAAACCAAAGGGGTGTGGCTGGTGGTTGGAGAAGAAGGGTGGCAGTGTTAAAAAATAAAAAATAGCAGGATTTAGGGGAAGATAATATGAGAGATTAAAGAGAGGACAGAGTTAAGGATATTACGAAGTCTGTGGGTTTCACAGACAGGGAGGGTGGCAGTGTTGTTGAATGGAGTTGGCAAGTTATATAGAGTAGTGGATTTGTAATGGAATATGGGCAGTTCCATTTTAGGCAAGCTTAAGATATGAATAGGACATCTATATTGTGATTTTTTGGAGGCAAGAGGACATAAGAGGCAGTGTGGCTCAGTGGGAAGAGCATTGGCTTTGGACTAAGAGGTCATGGGTTCAAATCCTGGCTCCGCCAATTGTCAGCTGTGTGACTTTGGGCAATTCACTTCACTTCTTTGGGTCTCAGTTACCTCATCTGTAAAATGGGGATTAAGACTGCGAGCCCCCCGTGGGACAAACTGATCACTTTGTAACCTCCCCGGCACTTAGAACAGTGCTTTGCACACAGTAAGTGCTTAATAAATGCCATTATTATTATTATTATTATCATCATCATCATAAGAGATGAGGAAAGGTTAAGCTAGGCTTCGGAGTCATTTGCACAGAGGTGGTAGCGGAAGCCATGGGAAAGGATCAACCAATCAATAAAGCTCTCAATTTATTGAGCGCTTACTGAATGCAGAGCACTGTACTAAGGACTTGGGATGTTGTGGGCAGGGAACATGTCTGCTAACTCTGTTGTATTGTGCTCTCCCAAATGCTTAGTACAGTGCTCTGTACACAGTAAGTGTTCAATACATACCACTGATTGATTGATTGTTTAACAGTACAATAGAATTGGTTGACCTAGATAGCTCCTGGCCTTGAGGAGTTGGCTGCCCAGGGAGTAGGCAGAAAAAGTGGTCCAGGACAGGGCCATGAGAGACACTCACAGTTGCAGTAGTGAGGAGCATAACAAGAGTCATCATCAGAGACCGAAAAAGGATGGACAGTAGTGTAGTAAGACAACCAGGATACAACTGAGTTAGTACAACGAGGCTGGACAACTGAGAAACAGTGTGGCCTAGTAGAGAAGCCGTGTGGGCTACTGGATAGAGCACAGGCCTGGGAGTATGAAGGTGACCTTGGGCAAGTCACTTCACTTTTCTGTGCCTCAGTTACTTCATCTATAAAGTCGGGATTAAGACTGAGCCCCATGTGGGACAGGGACTGTGTCCAGTCTGATTTGCTTTGTGCTGTGCCTGGAGCATAGTAAGTACTTAACAAATATCACAATTATTATTATTATCATTTAGGGAACACTCTCAGAGGTCTGAGGATGGGAGGTTCAAAACAAATGAAAAATAGTCCTTTTTCACTAAGCACTTGGTAAACGTATGGAATTCTTTATCACAGTAAGTTCAAGAGGTAGATAAATTTACCCATACATTTTTAATGGATTCCAGGAGGGAAAGTGAGAAAGATAAAGGGGAATGTTAAGGGTTTTAGAAAAGCAGTGGTGGCTCCTCTTCTTCCTCCTCCTGCCAGAAGGGGCCAACAAGGACATTTCTGGTTATTTTTCACCCCTAAAGAGCACAGCAGGCTAGTTGTGCCTTCCCCTCCCTCCCTACCCCCCGCCACAGAAGTATTAGGGGTAAAGCCATTAGCTTAATCTCCTTGGTACAAATTCTGTGGAATCATAGCCTCCCTGGCCCTCTTGGAGACGGTGTCTTCAGGGAAACAAATTTGAAATGTAATAATGGAAAGAGGACAAAATCCGCTTTTAAGACATTAAAGTTTGTCTTCAAAATTTCATTCCCTAACAGAACAGAGTTCAAAAAGCTTTAGAAACAGCCAAATATTTAGAGCTTCTTGTGGGCAGGGAACATGTTTACCAAATCTGTTACACTGTACTCTCCTAAGTACTTAGTACATTCTTCTGCACATAGTAAATGCTCGATAAATGCCAGATAAATGCCACTGATTGACCATGGCTTGTCTAACTTAGAACAGTGCTTTGCACATAGTAAGCGCTTAATAAATGCCATCATTATTAATTGTAAGGAGTAAAGAGGGGGAGGAAAGATGGAGGAAAGGAACAGGGAGAATTGGTGGTTATTACTCGTCCAAAATTCCAGTTGATCATGAGTCTGGATTGGCCCAAGGAATAACTCTTGGGATGGGGTTTTGTAGAGTTATTCAGAATGTGAATGAGAGCCACATCATCCAGAAAAAAGATTCTAATGCTGAAATTGTCACTGCAGGGATAATGAGTTGCTAATCAGGTGGGCAGAACTCGTCACAGCTACCCTGCACTGCCCAAGTCAGGCTTGGTATGAGTCCCATGTCAGAGCTCAGGTGAGCCCTCCAGGGGAGCTGTGTATAATCTCATTTGACCAGCTCCAGCTTTGCAGGGGGAGGACTTGGACATATTCTGAACACTGCCAATGCCTCCAATTGGAGGAGAGCAATCTCCACAATGGATCAGCCAAAACCTGGTTTCTGGCACTGCAGGATAAGCAGTGATGATTAATCAAAATTTTGGTGCCTAAAGTATCAGGTAAATCAGCTTTTTAAGTAGAAGGAACCTTGTTTCAAATCACCTCTTCCTTTGTACCAAGACACCATTCTTATAAATTCTATCACAATAATTTTCAAAATGGAAAACAAGAAAAGGGCAGAAGAGACATTCAACAATGGGGTAATACAGCTCCAGTTAACATTATTCATATTTCCAAGGATATAGACGGCTCAATCATATTTATTGAGCGCTTACTATGTGCAAAGCACTGTAATAAATGCTAGGGAGAGTACACTATAACAATAAACAAACACACTCCCTGCCCACAACAAGCTTTGGTGGTTGATAGATATGTGGTGGCCCGAGTGTTGTTTTCCACTGTACCAGCACTGGTGTCATTAAAAATCTGCAAACTTGGTTCATTTTAATCAGTTTTTACTGTTCATTCTTAGTGTGGATTCTTTACCAAGGAGATTTGACCCACCAGAATAAACATTAGTGAGTTAAAATTCTGTACCTTTTGTGATAAGTCCCTAAACACAAATGAATATCTTGATAAGCAGAAAAAGGGTTATCTTCAAAATCCTTTGCAGGGGATTTTGTAATGATATTAGATTGAAAACTTGCCCTGTGTCATTATTTTTTTTATATCACCCAGAACAGTCAAAAGCAAAAATATTGTGATGGTCTCATCAGAAATTCCATGGTTAAATTATTTCCAAATAAATAATGTAAAAGATGACAAACCACCTTCTCATCCATGGGAATATGGTCTTTTGGAGGTAGAATTAAAAGCTCTCAGGAAAAGTAATATGGAAAATATTACAGTCCTTCCGCAGTCCTTGAGCATCATATTGTACATTGGTCAGAATGAGAAAATATCCTCCCTCACTAAACAATCACTTTGCTCATAAAAAGTTAAGATTTTAATCTCAGAATTTTTTTAATTTTTAAATGCATTCTTCCTTTCAAACTCATAATATCCCAACCGCAAGTAATAAGAGAAGAAAAGAAAAACAATTAAGTGTAAAACATACTCACTGAATGAATGGTTTAAAAAGAATGACATCTTTTACTTATACAGCATCCAAGACATTGTTGATGCTTCAATAAATGTGAAATAATTTCAACACCATCACTATTCAACTGTGAAGCATCGTATTACAATATATACAATTACTGAGTGCTGCTGCAAAATTGGGCCATTCTTGTGACACTTTTTTCCTTTTCTTCTAATAGAGCAGCCTGTTCTTTCATTTATTTTCCTGTTACAGTGTAAATGTGAGAGAAACTGCCGAATAAAGATCTATGATTCCTTAGTGGAAAATAATCTGGTTGAAGGGATTTTTTACGTAAGGGGTGTTCAACCCTTCTACCTCACCTGTTATCATCTCTTCTGCCTTTCTGAGTTTGAACATGAGAGTCAGAAACAAAGTCTAAGGGGTTACATTGTCTCCTGGTCACTTATGGGTAAGGTGGCCAGATTTTCATTTATCTAAAGGAGGAAAGATGGAACTAATAGTTATTGGTCAAAAGATGGAAGCAAAAGAGGGGAGAAAGGAAGAGGGGGTGAAAAGGAAAGATGGATGAAGGGAGAGAGAAATACTTTTTCTAACCAAGGAGAGTTTAAATAGATACAGAAGCAGATACAGAGAAGCAGATTAGAGAAGCAGCGTGGCTCAGTAGAAAGAGCACGGGCTTTGGAGTCAGAGGTCATGGGTTCAAATCCTGGCTCTGCCAATTGTCAGCTGTGTGACTTTGGCCAAGTCACTTAACTTCTCTGTGCCTCAGTTACCTCATCTGTAAAATGGGGATTAAGACTGTGAGCCCCCCATGGGACAACCTGATCACCTTGTAACCACCCCAGCGCTTAGAGCAGTGCTTTGCACATAGTAAGCACTTAATAAATGCCATCATTATTATTATTATTACACAGGCCTAATGGATAGGGTATGGACCTGGGAGTCAGAAGGACCTGGGTTCTAATCCCAGCTCTGCCAATGGTCTGCTGTGTGACCTTGAGCAAGTCACTTCACTTGTCAGTGCCTCAGTTACCTCAATTGTACAATAGGGATTAAGACTGAGAGCCTCATGTGGGACAAGAACTGTGTCCAACCTTATTTGCTTGTATCTACCCCAGCACTTGCTTCAGTGCCTGGCACATAGTAAGTGCTTAACAAATACCATAAAAAGTACAGATTGAGAAATATGAAATAAAGAAATGAGAGGTCCATAAGAGATATGAGAAAACACTTCTCTTCTGTAACCCAGCCCACAAACTACACTCCTCTAGTGCTAAACTTCTCACAGTGCCTCCATCTCGTTTGTCTCGCTGCCAACCCCTAGCCAATGTCTTGCCTCTGGCCTGGACATCTTCCCTCCTCAAACCCAACAGACAATTACTCTCACCCACTTCAAAGCCATATTGAGGACACATCTCCCTTAAGAAGCCTTCCCAGAATAAGCCCCACCTTTCCTCATCTCCCATTCCCCTCTATATTGCCCTGACTTGCTCCCTTTGCTCTTCCTCCCCATCCCAGCCTTCAGCACTTATGTCTATATCTGTAACTTTATTTGTATTGATGTCTGTCTCCCCTCTCTAGACTGTGAGCTCCTTGTGGGCAGGGAATGTCACTATTTATTGTTATATTGTACTTTCCCGAGTACTTAGTACAGTGCTCTGCACACAGTAAGAGCTTAATAAATATGATTGAATGAATGAATGGATGATGTTAGAAGGTTTGAGGAAGGTTTGGACAGATCAATCATATAGACTGATTGCTTACCATGTGCAGTTCATTCATTCATTCAATCATATTCATTGAGCGCTTACGTGTGCAGAGCGCGGTACTAAGCACTTGGGAAGTACAAGTTGGCAACATATAGAGATGGTCCCTACCCAATAGTGGTCTCACAGTCTAGAAGGGACTGTGCTAAA
The DNA here is from genome assembly GCF_015852505.1 of Tachyglossus aculeatus. Taxonomy (NCBI): domain Eukaryota; kingdom Metazoa; phylum Chordata; class Mammalia; order Monotremata; family Tachyglossidae; genus Tachyglossus; species Tachyglossus aculeatus. The sequence continues at coordinate 64,626,985 of NC_052067.1, read as the reverse complement.
CACATGGCAGAGTACAACACAAAAGAGTTGAGACACATTCCCTGCCACAAGGAACTTACAGTCTAGAAGAGTCATGGATAACATTTGTGGTCCATGAAGGGTTAGCAGAGGCAAATGCTGGAGACATTTTCTAGTGGCCCCATCATCAGGAGAAAGGAAGCTTAGAAAGGCAACCATCATAGTGATCTTCCACAGATCATTTGTTGTCCAAATCAGAAACGGAGTCCTTGCCCACATGGACCACTGAGCTATCCCAGTATTGTCTTTAAGTTCAAATGCTCACGCAAGAGAAATGTCAAGAAACACACACAGAGATCAAGTGAAAGAGGACAACCCAAGGATGTCCAGGGTGTTTTTAGGAAACTGTAGCCCTGGACTTCCCAACATCCAAAACAAATTGCCAGCCAGCTATCATGGCTTGAGGCTCCCCTCTCAGAGAAGCTGAGGACAGATGAAGGGGGAGAGAAGCCATTAACACAGTAGTATTTTAGACTGTGAACCCACTGTTAGGTAGGGACTGTCTCTATATGTTGCCAACTTGTACTTCCCAAGCGCTTAGTACAGTGCTCTGCACACAGTAAGCGCTCAATAAATATGATTGATTGATTGATTGATTGATAGTAGGATGGACCAAGGTGGGTGAGAAACTGTGGCGGGAAGCAGGGGAAGGTTTGAGGTTCGGTGGAGGCTGCAGCATTCACTTACTATAGTCTATCTCCTCCTAATGCTTCTGCTTGGCTCTGTACATATGCTGCCTCCATTGAGTTTGCAGTGCTTCAATCACCAGCATAGATCTTATTGAACACACTCTCTTCCAAGAAGCCTTCCCTGACAAAGCCCCCCTCTCTTCTTCTCCCACTCCCTTCTGCACCACCCTGACTTGCTCCTTTCATTCATCCTCCCCCCATTCCCACAGCACATATGTATGTGTCTGTAATTTGTTTATTTATTTATATTGGTGTCTGTCTCCCCCTCTAGACTGTGAGTTCATTGTTGGCTGGGAATATGTCTGTTTTTGTTGTTTTATTGTACTGTCCCAAGTGCTTAGTACAGTACTTTGCAAACAGTAAGTGCTCAATAAATAATATTAAATGAATGCATGAATGAATCTTGACCAGCGGAGGGACTTTGGCCTGTCCTATGGCTTCCTGTTAGGTGGTGAAACCAGTGGACTTGACATTTTATAATCTTGCGCCAGGTTGATGGTGACAATACTTGAGGCCTACTACATGAAGAGCAGATCAGTTAAAAAGTCCAAAGGTACCTCTTTGTCAAAAGCAAACACTACCCATTTCCCTTAAACATCATGGATAAATTAACCAAAGGCACCTCTTTATTTTCCCTCATCATTCCTCTGAACTTCATATGAATGCAAGGAAGATGCACTATCCTGAAATGAAGTAGATCAGGAATCTTGGATTAACATCCCGTTAAATATGTATTGGAATTAGACCAGACTAAAATTTCTAATGTAAACCACTGTGGGCAGGGAATATGTCTGTGATATTGCTGTACAGTACTCTCCCAAGTGCTTAGTACAGTCCTCTGCATACAGTAAGCACTCAATAAATACAATTGACTAAATGATTAATGTAGGATCTGAGTTTTCACTCAGGCTTAAAGATCTCCACCCATCCTCAGTGACCGTCCTCTTTTCTAAAGCCAGTCATAATACAGTCTGAGAAATCTGAGGAAACAGCGAATTCAGGTTAGCTCACCTATACATAAGTGAAAGGCAAAGCAGTCTCCAGACAAATCTGGATGAAGAAGACAGTGAATTGAGATTATTTAGGTTGTTGGGTCTGCCTTACAGCAGACAGTATACCTCAGATCACTTGGTCTCAGAATTCCCTAAAGTCCTTTATCCACCTTGATCCTCTTACATTAATAGTGGCTTGGTGTCTGTCAACAGGCTTTTGAATTTGAAATAATGAAAGGCTAGTTTTCAGAAATCTCATCTATCTCCCACCTTCCTGGACTCCTAATCTATGTTCTAACTGACTTGGCTGTATAGTGTTTGACAATGGGCCAGAAAGATGGAATTTCAACCATCAGTTTGAAGGATTATTAATATTTGATAAAACTACCAATGATCTACTTTTAGATTATTTCATTTTATATTTCTGATGAATGTTACAGATCTTACTGTATGTTTTCACATTCCATAAATGTTTATAGGTGCCCTATACAAACTGTTTGATATATAAGGAAGAAATGGCAGCTCAATGATTAATATATAGCAGATCACATGAGAGGAAGACACCTTACCTTCTCCTTCTCTGAATCACAATTTCTGGGAAACAGAGTTTGGGTCATAGGATAGGGGAAATACTCATATAAGAAAGATTTTTCTATGTAACAAATAAAACTACTAATTTACTTTTTTAGTCCATTTCTTTAAGAATTTTGAAACATGCTACAGATATTACCTGGTCCACAGTTATTGAGGTGCTAGTTTAGATACTACTTTAGATACTGAGAAGCAGCATGGCTCAGTGGAAAGGGCATGGGCTTGGGACTTAGAGGTCATGGATTCTAATCCTGGCTCTGCCACTTGTCTGCTGTGTGACCTTGGGCAAGTCACTTAACTTCTCTGTACCTCAGTTCCCTCATCTGTAAAATGGGGATTAAGACTTTGAGCCCCATGTGGGACAACCTGACTACTTTGTATCTACCCCAGTGCTTAGAACAGTGCTTGGCACATAGTAAGCGCTTAACAAATACCACCATTATTATTATTATTACTCTGCCTGTATTTTAACTTAGTTGGCTACCAGATGAAACTTAACCCTTGCAAGGTATCAATCACTCCATCAATAATTATTTGCAAGAGTTAACTGGGTGCAGAATACTATACTAAGCTCTTGGGAAAGTACAACAGAATTAGGAGACATGATCCCTACCTTAAAGACACCACAATCTAGTGGGACAGACAGATACTAAAATACATTTCAGATAGAAGAAAGGAATAGGAAATAAAGATATCTACCCAAGTGTTCCTAGAGGGTAGTGAAGTAAGTACACAAGTGCTTACATGATGAGGGAGGGGTGAAGTTGTAGTTTTAATCAATCAGGAAATCCCTCCTGTAGGAGATAAGATTTCAGAATAGCTTTGAAGATGGAGAGAGCAGGGGTCTGTTGACTGTAAAACACAGAAGCAGCATGGCCTAGTGTATACAGCATGAGCCTGCAAGTCAGAGGGGCCCAGATTCTAACCCAGGATCTACAATTTGTCTGGGGTGTGACGTTGGGCAAGTCATTTAACTTCTCTGTGCTTCAGTTACTTCATCCTTAAAATGGAGATTAAGACTGTGAGTCCCAAGTGGAACATAAACTGTGTCCAAACTGATTAACTTGCATTTATCCCAGCACTTAATACAGTGCTTGGAACAAAACACTTAACAAATACCATAAAAAATGTGAAAGGGAAGGAAGTTCCAAATAGAAGAGAGGGCATAAAGAAGAGGATGGTAGCAGAAGAGAGATCAAGGCATAAGGTTAAAGAGGAATCAAGAGTGAGAACTGGGATCCAACAGGAAAAGGAAGAGGGTGAGTATTGACTGAATCCCTTAAATCCAATTGTCAGGAGCTTCTCCTTGATGCAGAGAGGAATGGGAAACAATTAGAGGATTTTACTGATGGGCGGTAAATGGTTTAGTTTAGGTACCTTGAAAAAAGAAGAACTACATTAGCTACATTAGAAAAGGAGTGTGGCCTAGTGGAAAAAGCACAGGCCTGTGAGTCAAAGGGAGTGAGTCAAACTGCGGGCTGTGTGACTCTGAGCAAGTCACTTCTCTCTGTTTCAGTTTCCTCAACTGTAAAATGGGGACTAAATACCCATTCTCTCTCCTGCTTAGTCTGTGAGCTCCATGTGGGACAGGGACTGTAACCTGATAAACTAGTATTTACTAGTAGGTACCCCAAAGCTTAGGACAGTTCTTGACAAATAGTAGGTGCTAATAATGATGACGATAATAATAATAATAATAATAATAATAATAATAATCTGAGCTTCCTTTACAATGACAGAGGTGCCAGAACTCTTGGAAGTTGCAGTATGATGTTCAAAGTGCAGAATGGGGCTTATTGTATGAAGCACTTGGAAAAGTGCAATATAAGTAAGAGACGCAGTTTCAAGTGCTCTCTTACCTTCCCCTTTCTTCTCCCCACCTTCCCTCCTATTTTTTCTTCTTTTTTTTCTCCTCATCTCCTTATTGGTAGACTTAAATCTTTCCTGACTTGTGTAATAGCCCCACCCCTGCTTAACAGTAAAAAAAAAAAAAAAAAAGGTAAAAAAAAACCTGGGGCAGTTACGAAAGTAAATGTAGGCTCATCATGTGCAGGGATTGTGTCTGTTGCATTGTTATACTGTACTCTCCCATGAACTTGGTACAGTACTCTGCACACAGTAAGCATTAAATAACTGAGTGATTGATAAATGTGGTACTACACGAAAAGAGGGGAGTAGAAGAATTAAGCAAAGGTACAAACTAAATTCCATCTTCATTAACCAGGTTTCCTTTGTATTTGAAGAAGGCACTGACTATTTATTATCTACGAATGCAGATGTTCTTGAAGAAAACATTTTTTTTTATCAGTAGCTGGTCCTTCCACATAGAGTGTACCACTTTCCTCTGTTTGTTATCATAGTGCCTTGCACTATTTTCTACTTAGCTTCCTTTGTCTCTTGTCTTACAGTGTGTCTGAAGCCATAAATCAAGGAGAGCCACATGCAATTGCTTCATGCCAGGCTGTATAATTGCTACCAGTTATTTGAGGTAGTGCTATATTTTAATCTTTAAAATAGACTTTTGCCATCTTAACTTGTAAATGACTCAACTGTGCCCACCAATTTTGTATACATATCCACCAAAAGACTAGCTATGGAGTAGGATTTTATAAGTAATGGTGTTACTGGATCAGACCAGTTTTCTGCCATTTGTTCAAAAGTGGCAAAAAGATGATGATGATAATGGTATTTGTTAGGCACTTACTACGTGCCAGTCACTGTTCTAAGCACTGAAAATCATCAGGTTGGACTCAGTGGAACCTTGTAGTAACAAAAATCCTTAAATTAGGATGGTACATTTTTATTTTTTCCAAATCTCCTTCACATTAGTCACCTTGGGGAAGTGGCATGGCTTAGTGAAAAGAGCAGAGGACCTGAGTTCTAGTCCAGGCTTCACTCCATGTCTGCTGTGTGACCTTGGGTAGTTCACTTAAATAATAATGATGGCATTTATTAAGAGCTTACTATGTGCAAAGCACTGTTCTAAGTGCTGGGAAGGTTACAAGGTGATCAGGTTGTCCCACGGAGGGCTCATAGTCTTAATCCCCATTTTACAGATGAGGTAACTGAGGCCCAGAGATGTTAAGTGACTTGCCCAAAGTCACACAGCTGACAATTCGTGGAGCTGGGATTTGAACACATGACCTCTGACTCCGAAGCCCATGCTCTTTCAACTGAGCCAGGCTCACTTGGCTTCCCTGAGCCTTGGTTTCCTCATCTGTAAAATGGGGACTAAATCCTACTCCCTCTACTTGGTCTATGAGTCCCATGTGGGACAGGGACCATGTCCAACCTGAATATTTTGTATTTCTACCTCAGCATTTACTATGATGTTTGGCACATAGTAAGTGCTTAACAAATACCATTATTATTGTTATTAGAATGGGCAATAGAGAACCGCAAGGTATGGAACTGATCTGTAAAACCCAGAGGAGCCAGTATTGGGTCCTGACACAAATGAAGGGGGCTGTTTGGAGAAAACGGCATTCATTTACAATCAATCATCAATCAATGGAATTTATTGGGTGCTTACTATGTGCAGAACCCCATACTAAGCACTTTAGTGAGTACAATATAACCAAGTTAGCAGGCATGTTCCCTGCCCACAATGAGCTTACAGTCTAGAGAGGGAGAGAGAGATTTAAATAAATGATTTATAATATATCATTTTAATTTTGAAAAATTTAATTTTACAAGGTGAGGTTTTCATTTGTGCTACTCTTCACCATTCAGCTGTCCTTTGGGGACAAAAAAATACTTGGAAAGTAGGTAGAGAAAACCTAAAACCTAAAGAGGCAATACAATGTAGTGACCACAAAAGGAGGCTGGGAATCAGGAGACTGGGGTTCTAATCTCACTTCTGCCACTCTGCCCTGCTTGGAGGCCTTGGAGAGGTCACATCACCTCTCAGTGCCTCAGTTTCTTAATCTGTAAAACTGGGGTGATAATACCTTGCTTCTCGTTATCAAACAGGGATACTGGGAAAATAAAATGAGATAATTGATAGCCAAGTGCTTTGTAAGATGTCTGTGGGCAGGGACCATGTTTACTTACTCTGTTATTTTGAATTCTTCCTAACGCTTTGTGCCCAGCACTGTACTAAGCGCTTGGGATAGTTTAAAATAACAGAGTAAGCACTCAATAAATACTATTGATTTACTGATAAAGATAAATGTGCTACATAACGTACAAGGTAAAAGACCCTACTTCCAGTTAATTCATCTCAAAATCTCTATTTGAAACAGCTCAGAAGCACTTTCAAACTTCAAATTTGCTCCCAACTGCAAATTTCAGTTGGGTGCACGGTGGTGTAGGGATCAGTGAGGAAATGACTGTTATCATGGCTTAGGCTCGCAGGAAGCCTTATCTCCAGTACTTCTAGGTATCATTCAAATTTCAAAGAAAAACAAACAGATAACTAGTGCCCTAATCCACTCTCAGGGTGGCACCTGGAGAGTTTACAGTACTCTATCAGTCTCTGCTACCTGAGGGAGAGTCAAGCAGAGGCATATCCATTCCATTCCTAGCTTGGGCAGTGGCTAATGAGTGGTAGGCTATCTGTTATAAGTGAAAACTCTCCTGTGCTTGGCAGCAGCGGCACAGGAGAGAGTCTAGGGTGGACACTCAGGTTAACTGCGTGGAATGAGGCAATGGTAAACCCTCCCATATTTTTACCAAGAAAACTCTATGGACACACCACCAGAACAATTGCAGGTGGAGGTAGGGAGTTCTGGGAAAGATGTGTCTATGGAGTATCTATAAGTTGGAGACAACTCAACAGCATAAGACTAGACAAGTGCCCCAGTAGTAGTACATAATACCTAGAGCTTATTCAATACTACAATGCAGGTTATTTAGAAAAGTCATCATTTTACATCTGTTTCAGGAGATGTGATTTTTATAAACCTTTCATCAGAGATCACAGTAAACCTTTATTTTTTTTCTATATGGACATGCTACTAAATTTCCACTACAAAACTTTAAGAATGTTTTTTCACTGTTCTCACTGTTCCTTTCCTTCTTTTCCCCAATATAATTAGCAGATTATCCAGCAGGCTCAGCTGTCTAAAGTAGAAATTAAATTGACATTTATCACATGCCAAATTAAAGGTAGAGTTCTCCAAGAGCACCACCACAATCTTAGATGATGGCTCCCAACTCAAGGCCCCTAAGGCAGAGTAAAGAAAAATCAAAGGTGGCACCAGTGCTTCCTCTGAGTATTATTATTGACCCCAGTGAAAATGCCACACAATGGCCCACATCCATGGCCCTGGTTCTGGCTACATGATTAGAGAAAAAGAAAGAAGGCCAGAAAAACATGAGATGGAAAACTGCAAGTCCATTATTCAAAGTACACTAAGTATGGGCTGGGAGTTGAGAGGATTTGAAAAAGAATGGGTGATGAGGAGTGGGAGTCCTGCACAAGGAGCTGTTGAAAAATCAATCATATTTATACAGTGCTTACTGTGTGTAGAGCACTGTACTAATTGCTTGGGAGAGTACAATAAAACAGAGTTGGTAGACACATTTCCTGTACATATTGAGCTCACAGTCTAAAGGGGGAGACAGACATTAATATAAATAAATTACAGATGTGTACATAAGAGCTGTGGGGCTGGATGGAGGGAAGTACAAAGGGAGCTAATCAGCATGGCAGAGAAGAGAGTAGGAGAAAAGGAAAGTCAGGTAAGATTTCTTGGGAAATATGTGCCTTCAATAAGACTTTGAAGAGGGGGAGAGTAATTGTCTGTTGAATTTGAGGAGGGAGCATGTTGCCTCTCAGAGGCAGGTTGTGGGCTAAGGGTCAGCAGCACTGTGAGGAGATCAAGGCACTTGAGATTTGAACTAGAGGAGCAACATGTGTGGATTGGGTTGTAGAAGAATAGGGAGGTGAGGAAGAAGGAGGAAAGATAGTGCTTTAAAGTGCTTTAAAGCCAATGGTGAAGAGTTTTTGTTTGATATGGAGGTGAATGGGAAACTACTGGATTTTTTTGAGGAGTGGGGTGACGTTCTGAACATTTTTGTAGAAAAGTGATCAGGGCAGCAAAGTGAAGTATGGACTGGAGTGGGGAGAGATAGGAGGCTGGGAGGTTAGCAAAGAGGATGATGCAATAATCCAGGTGGGATAGGATGAGTGAGTGTATTAACGAGGTAGCAGTTTGGATGGAGAGGAAAGGGTGGATTTTAGCAATGTTGTGATGGTGGGACCAAAAGGATTTAGTGATGAGTTGAATGTGTAGGTTGAATGACAGAGAAAAGTCAAGGATAACACCAGGGTTATGGGCTTGTGAGACAGAAAGGATGGTGGTGCCATCCACAGTAATGAGAGAGACAGAAGGAGGACAGGGTTTGGATAGGAAGGTAAGGAGTTCTGTATTGGACATCACAAGCTTGGGACGACAGGAGAACATCCAATTAGAGATGTTTTGAAGACAGGAGGAAATGTGAAACGCAGAGGGGGAGAGATCAGGGCTGGAGATGTAGATTTGGGTATTACCCGCATTGAAGTGGTAGTTGAAACCATGGGAGTGAATGAGTTTCCCAAGGGAATGTGTGTAGATGAAGAATAGAAGGGGACCCAGAACTGAATCTTGAGGGACCCCCACTGTTAAGGGGCGGGGGCAGAGGAGGAGCCCAGGAAGGAGACTAAGAATGAATGGCTAGAGAGATAAGAGGAGAACCAGGAGAGGTCAGGGAGGCTATGTACATAAGTGCTGAGGGGGTGAGGGAGGGGTGAATAAAAGGAGAAAATTAAGGCAATGCAGATGGGAGTGGGAAAAGAGGAAATGAGGATTTAGTTGGGGAAGGCCTCTTGGAAGAGATGTGCCTTCAATAAGGCTTACAAGTAAGGGAGAGTAAATGTCAGTTGGATATGTACAGAGAGGGCGTTCCAGGCTAGAGGCAGGTGTTTGGTGAGAGGTCAGGCGGCGAGATGGATGAGAATGAGGTACAGTGAGTAGGTTGGCACTAGAGAAGCGAATAGTGCAGGCTGGGTTGTAGGAGGAGAGCAATGAGTTGAGCTAGGAGGGGGCAGGGTGAATGAGTGCTTTAAAGCAGGTGATAAGGAGTTTCTGTTTGATCATCATCATCAATCGTATTTATTGAGTGCTTACTATGTGCAGAGCACTGTACTAAGCGCTTGGGAAGTACAAATTGGCAACATATAGAGACAGTCCCTACCCAACAGTGGGCTCACAGTCTAAAAGGGGGAGACAGAGAACAAAACCAAACATACTAACAAAATAAAATAAATAGAATAGATATGTACAAATAAAATAAATAAATAAATAAATAGAGTAATAAATATGTACAAACATATATACATGTGCTGTGGGGAAGGGAAGGAGGTAAGATGGGGGGATGGAGAGGGGGACGAGGGGGAGAGGAAGGAAGGGGCTCAGTCTGGGAAGGCCTCCTGGAGGAGGTGAGCTCTCAGTTGGGCCTTGAAGGGAGGAAGAGAGCTAGCTTGGCGGATGGGCAGAGGGATGGCATTCCAGGCCCGGGGGATGACGTGGGCCGGGGGTCGATGGTGGGACAGGCGAGAGCGAGGTACGGTGAGGAGATCAGCGGTGGAGGAGCGGAGGGTGCGGACTGAGCTGTAGAAGGAGAGAAGGGAGGTGAGGTAGGAGGGGGCGAGGTGATGGACAGCCTTGAAGCCCAGGGTGAGGAGTTTCTGCCTGATGTGCAGATTGATTGGTAGCCACTGGAGATTTTTGTGGAGGGGAGTGATATGCCCAGGGCGTTTCTGGACAAAGATAATCCGGGCAGCAGCATGAAGTATGGATTGAAGTGGAGAGAGACACGAGGATGGGAGATCAGAGAGAAGGCTGATGCAGTAGTCCAGATGGGATAGGATGAGAGCTTGAATGAGCAGGGTAGCAGTTGGGATGGAGAGGAAAGGGCGGATCTTGGCAATGTTGTGGAGCTGAGACCGGCAGGTTTTGGTGACGGCTTGGATGTGAGGGGTGAATGAGAGAGCGGAGTCGAGGATGACACCAAGGTTGCAGGCTTGTGAGACGGGAAGGATGGTAGTGCCGTCTACAGAGATGGGAAAGTCAGGGAGAGGGCAAGGTTTGGGAGGGAAGACAAGGAGTTCAGTCTTCGACATGTTGAGCTTTAGGTGGCGGGCAGACATCCAAATGGAGATGTCCTGAAGGCAGGAGGAGATGCGAGCCTGGAGAGAGCGGGAGAGAGCAGGGGCAGAGATGTACATCTGGGTGTCATCAGCGTAGAGGTGATAGTTGAAGCCGTGGGAGCGAATGAGGTCACCAAGGGAGTGCGTGTAGATCGAGAACAGAAGGGGACCAAGCACTGAACCTTGGGGAACCCCCACAGTGAGACAATGGGAGGGGGAGGAGGAGCCTGCAAAAGAGACTGAGAAAGAACGACATGAGAGGTAAGAGGAGAACCAGGAGAGGATGGAGTCTGTGAAGCCAAGGTCAGATAGCGTGTTGAGAAGAAGGGGGTGGTCCACAGTGTCAAAGGCAGCTGAGAGGTCGAGGAGGATTAGGACAGAGTAGGTGAGTAGGTGATGAGGAGGTAAAAACAAACAAACAATAAAAGCCAAACAAACGAAATTAATTGAGTATTTAAGGGGTAGTAACAGGACAGAACAATAATAATGATAACAACAACAACAACTGTGGTATTTGCTAGGGTCTTACTGCATGTCAAGCACTGTGCTAAGCACTGGGGAAGATACAAGTTCATCAGAATAGACGCAGTACATGTCCCACATGGGAAAGTGGAAGGGAAAGTGAGAACTGGTATTTAATCTCCTCATTTTACAGATAGATCACTAAAGCACAGTGAGTGAAGTGACTGCCCATCAGGAAAGTGGTGGAGCTGGGATTAGAACCTAGATGCTCTGACTCCCAGGTATATGCTCTCCCAATTAGGCCATATTGCTTTTCAATATAATCTATTAAAATCTATTAAATAAATCTCTAAATATAATCTATTAAAAATCCTCTCACGATCTATTTAAAAGTCCACAATTCTAATTATTGTTCAAATAGGGAAAATCTTGACTTGCCCAAGATTAAGAATATGCTGTTTATATATTTTAAAAAAACCCTTTGACTAAAGGATGGATTTAAAAATCAAGAAATCAAGGTATGAAAATTAAATCCATTAATAATCCACAATGAATTGTTTAAAAAACCACTCATTCAGATTATCCAGACAGTTCCAGTTCTCACTGCCTAATGACATACAGAAAACCACAGAATATTTGATAATGGACACCAAATCACAAGTCATTTCACACCAAATCACCTGGAAGATGATGGAAACGAAGAAAGCATAGTTATGCCATTATATAAAACCATAGCAGGCCTGGATCTGGACTATCGTGTGCCATTTTGGCCACTGAGTCTCAGAAGAATTTAACAGAGCTGGAGAAGGTACCGACAAAGGAAACAGAGAGGTTCAATTAGGTGGAACACCTTCTGTTAGTGGTTAAGCTGAAAAGATAGATTGTGAGACCCGTTTGGGACGGGGACAGTCTTTAACCTGCTAAACCTATATCTACCCCAGTGCTTAGAACAGTACTTGGAACAGAGCATTTACCTAATAAATATTACAAAAAAAAAATTTTTTTTACAAAAGATGCAGACTTTTCCATCTGAAAATGTGAAGACTGAGAATGTATCTGTTCTGTTTTTATGTTATTTGTTAAGCACTTACTATGCTCCAGGCACCGCCCTAAGCATTGGGATAGATACAAACTCATCAGATTGGACATAGTCCATGAACTACAGGGAACTCACAGTCTTAATCCCCACTTTACAGATGAGGTAACTGGGGCACAGGGAAGTTATGTGATCGGCACAAAGTCACACAATAGGCTTGTGGTGGAGCTGGAATTAGAACCCAGATCCTTCTAACTCCCAGGCCTGTGCTTTATCCACTAGGCCAAGCTGCTTTTCAGTTGATCACAATTTACAAAATCATGGAAGTGGTAATCAGGGAGAACCCAAAATTGTTCAGCAAATCCAGCAGTCCTCATGGATGCTCGAAAGTGGCAGGTTCAAGACAAACTAAAGAAAAAAGGCCCTTTCACCCAGTGGGTGGTCAGCATCTGGAATATGTTACCACAGAAAGATGAAAAGAGTGACACACTAACAGACTCAAAAATGACTGGATAAATGAATGGATGAAAGGTCCATAGTAGGTGACTGGAAGAAAGAGTTAGGGATGCCTAAGGCAGAATAATGGGCTAGATGCACCATTGACCTGATTCAGTATGGACTTGGTTGTATTATTATGTTTTTAGGGTGAATAACTCTTAAGAAAACCCACATGAATGTTGAATTTTAAAATGTAATAAATACTAAAGTTTGTGTATTTGCAGATCAAAGATTCCTTTATCATTTCCTCCTTCATTCAACACCCTCTTAAACTACTCTATGTACAAAACTTAGTGAAGTCTGACCAAATGGGTTAAGAGCACAGTGAGCTCTGAAGAGCTTCTGAGGTCTTTGTGATATTCTCTTCTGGGACCAAAGACTACATCCATTCTCCCTGTACCAACTCACTGTGGGTGCTGCTGGGCTCAGGGAGAGACCGCGAGAGAGTGGCTCAGTGCAAACTATCACCATTGCAAAAGCTTTCAAGTACTTGTTTGGACAGTGGTTGGTCCACTGCTACTCTTAAATGGTCCTCCTCTAATGGCCAGAGGACAGAAAAGGTGCAATAGACACTACTGCATTTTCATGGGCACCATGGGTAAAGAGTGCTAGAGAACTCTCTCAGTGCATTCACACTCTGGATGGAGTCTAGCTATTAGCAGCAGCATCCTCAAATGGTAGGATAACTCTAGATTATTATTATTATTATTGATAATAATATTTGTTAAGCTCTTACTATGTGTCAAGCACCATTCCAAGAACTAGGGTAGATACAGATTAATCAGATTGGACATAGTTCCTTTCACATAGGGTGTTCATAATTTAAGAATCCTCTCCAGTGCTCACTATTATAAAAATAGATTGTTCCCTGGTATTAGGGAGAGGTAGAGAAATTTGACTTAACAACTGCTTAGAAGTCACCTTAAGAAAAATGTGTGCTTCTCATTTATCGATACAAGCTGACAAACATCTAACTTGGTGGCAAGAAGGTCACAATAAATACTTCCCAATAAAAAAAAACTTCAGTGCTAAATGCTTAGTACAGTGCTCTGCATCCAGTAAGAGCTCAAATAAATACAGTTGACCACATCTATTCTTGAATTACAATTTGGCTAACACTTGGCATTTGTTTCTGGTACTTTGGATGATTATATTTGATTCGTTTCTCATTTATCTGCTGATTCAAACTGTAAGGCTTTATGCCTGAAGACCAGCTATGAAATATTCAAAAGATACTAACCTTTAAATTGTTGAATAAGCAGTTTGTTTATACTCGTATGGGAAGTATATAGCATTGTTTCTGAGAAAAGTGTTTACAGGGGATGATAAAAAAATATATAGTTTCATATACAGTCCTCTACAGTAAAAGCTATTTTATCTGGAGCCTTATCAACAGCAAAGCTCCATTAACTGCCACTTCCCATAAAGGAAAATCTTGGTCAATTGATCCCTCGTGGAGAAGGAGTTGACAACGATCCAGTCCTCTCTGAATGGGTATGTGTGCATGAACTCTCCAATAATCTGATTAGCTAACAACTTCAGATTTTGTCAATCAACCTCCCTCAACTAATGTTTTTTTCCTCTGGTTTCAGCAGACTCTACACATACATCTGTTAACTCTCTTTAGTCCAAGTGGGACTTGGACAGAGGGGGGCTTGCTGCTCTGCTAATATGATTATCAAACAGTCTTTCTCCACAACAACAGTTTCAACAGTGAGGTTATCTTCTAATCTGATGAACAAACACTTCTGCTTTAATGCCTAGGCATAGCATGGCTAAGATTCATTGTGCTGTCTACTCCTCAGGGATCTTTTTGGGAATGTTCTAAAAGGACCTCACTCAAGCCCTTTGTATAATTATGAAAAGGTGGTTAATATTAAGGAAACAGATTTGTGTCCTGGCACATAATTTTACATTTCTTGTAATTGCAACAGTATGGCACACAGATAGTGCCCTAGTTCTTCTACACTAATGCCAGACTCATGAAATTAAACGAGTGAATTGGTATATTTGGCAAGTGAATGAGGATCTTGATAAAGTGTAACAAGCACCTTTAAGCCTTGGTGGAAGTAACAATGCCTTCAAACAATAAACTACAGAAAAGACACTGGATGACAGGCAGAAATGTGGCACTGAATATGATGGATAAAATAAAGAAACAGTGAAAAGTGAAAAGATTATGGACCTGGGACTCAAGACCTGATTCAAATCTGGCTTTACCAATTGCTTGCTGTGCGACCTTGGGCAAGTCACTTAACTTGTCTGTGCCTTGGTTTCAACTATAAAATGGGGATTAGATACCTATTCTCCTTCCTAGATTTTGCCAATCAATGCTATGTGGGGCAGGGGCTGTGTCCAACCTGGTTACTTGGTATCTGCCCCAATGTTTAGAACAGTGCTTGACATATAGGAAGTGCTTATTGATTACCAAAATAATAACAATACTACTGCTACTACATAATAATAATAATATAAAATTATCCCAGGAAAACAGTACCACCATGGAATCCCATGCTCTCTCCCCCTCCCTCCAGGCTCGCATCTCCTCCTGCCTTCAGGACATCTCCATCTGGATGTCCGCCTGCCACCTAAAGCTCAACATGTCGAAGACTGAGCTCCTTGTCTTCCCTCCCAAACCTTGTCCTCTCCCTGACTTTCCCATCTCTGTTGACGGCACTACCATCCTTCCCGTCTCACAAGCCCGCAACCTTGGTGTCATCCTCGACTCCGCTCTCTCATTCACCCCTCACATCCAAGCCGTCACCAAAACCTGCCGGTCTCAGCTCCGCAACATTGCCAAGATCCGCCCTTTCCTCTCCATCCAAACTGCTACCCTGCTCATTCAAGCTCTCATCCTATCCCGTCTGGACTACTGCACCAGCCTTCTCTCTGATCTCCCATCCTCGTGTCTCTCTCCACTTCAATCCATACTTCATGCTGCTGCCCGGATTATCTTTGTCCAGAAACGCTCTGGGCATATTACTCCCTCCTCAAAAATCTCCAGTGGCTACCAATCAATCTGCGCATCAGGCAGAAACTCCTCACCCTGGGCTTCAAGGCTGTCCATCACCTCGCCCCCTCCTACCTCACCTCCCTTCTCTCCTTCTACTGCCCAGCCCTCCACCGCTAATCTCCTCACTGTACCTCGTTCTCGCCTGTCCCGCCATCGACCCCCGGCCCACGTCATCTCCCGGGCCTGGAATGCCCTCCCTCTGCCCCTCCGCCAAGCTAGCTCTCTTCCTCCCTTCAAGGCCCTGCTGAGAGCTCACCTCCTCCAGGAGGCCTTCCCAGACTGAGCCCCTTCCCTCCTCTCCCCCTCGTCCCCCTCTCCATCCCCCCATCTTACCTCCTTCCCTTCCCCACAGCACCTGTATATATGTATATATGGTTGTACATATTTATTACTCTATTTATTTATTTATTTATTTATTTTACTTGTACATTTCTATCCTATTTATTTTATTTTGTTGGTATGTTTGGTTCTGTTCTCTGTCTCCCCCTTTTAGACTGTGAGCCCACTGTTGGGTAGGGACTGTCTCTATGTGTTGCCAATTTGTACTTCCCAAGCGCTTAGTACAGTGCTCTGCACATAGTAAGTGCTCAATAAATACGATTGATTGATTGATTGATCCCATATTATAGATAACCTGAGCAGAAAGAGGAAAGTGAACAGGAAACATTAAGACTATAAAAAAAACTCCCAAACTAGAGTTGATAGTGATCGTGGAAAACTTCAGTTGCTCTCATATAGATTGGCTGAGTAAATCATCAGGATGAGAAAGGTGATGATAGATGAGAGGAATGTGTGTTTTCCAGAACAATTAATCCTAGTACTCAAAAGGACAGATATTAGATTTACTTCTAAATAGTGGACAGAACCAGGAATAAGAAACATATGCGGGAGAGCCACTCTGCAAGGTGATGGAGTCTTCCCTCAGGAATGGTGGATGTGAGCCATGGCCCTGAAGCTTTAGGACTGAGAACCTGTGCAGTGGAACTGGTTTTAGTACTTGTCGCTTGCACAGGGCTACTCTCATTCATTTGTCCCTGTCAATCTCTGGGGCTGAGAGTGCCAGAAATGAGGAGGGGGACAGGGGTTCAATACGTGGTAAAGTGCATCTGTGGTTTTTGCCCTCATTAGCCAACTATGGGGAGACGAGGAACTACAGCTCAGGTCTCCTGATTCCCAAGGCAGTATTCTTTCCACTGGACCACAACACAATTAAATTTAACTTTCTTGTTGGAGAGGTGGAGATAGCCAACACTATATGGTACATGTCAGAAACGTGATCTGTGATGGAATCATTTTCAATAGGCCATGTTGCCATCATGGTTTCTGTAAGGTGATGCTTAAAAACAAGAAAAGATGAAACTTGAGGACTACGAATAAGACAGGTGAAAGGGTGGCACAGAGCAATGACCATGAGAAAAAGTGGTGAACAATCAGAAACTCTGCACAGCTAACTAGCTAAGTCAAGAAAACATTCTTCAAAGAGATAAAAATTAAGAAATCAGCTAAGGCATCAATAGGGCTATTTCTCAAATATAAAATAAAAGATGAACTTAAGGAGGAGTGTATAATGAGAGGCTGACATGTTTAATGAATTCTCTAATAGACTCTTTACAAATTGTTTCTGGGAGCAGATAGATCAGAGGTGCTTGTCATAACAATAGCCCAACAGATATTATAAACCAAATAGAGGTGCCCCAGATATAAAAACAAATCACTCAGTCCAGATGGATCTAGTCATCTGAGAATTATGAAAGAACTCTGGGGGAAAATTGTGGAATTTCTGGCAAAACATGTTTACTGATAATTGCTGTGGAGCTGAGGGAGGGGGTGAATAAATGGAGCAAATCCAAATGCAAGTGTGACAGAGAAGGGAGTGGGAAAAGAGGAAATGAGGGCTTATTCAGGGAAAACTGCTTGGAAGAGATGTATTTTTAATAAGGTTTTGAAGGTGGGAAGAATGATTATCTGTCAGATATGAAGAGGGAGGGAGTTCCAAACCAGGGGCAGTATGTGAACGAGAGGTCAATCATATTTGTTACTGTGTGTAGAGCACTGTACTAACCACCTGAGAGAATACAATATAACAATAAACAGACACATCCCCTGCCCACAATAAGGTTGTTGGTGAGATAGATGAGATCAAGGTACAGTGAGTAAATTGGCATTAGAAGATCAGAGTATGTGGACTGGGTTAAAGTAGGATGGCTGCCATGTGAGGTAAGAAGGGGCAAGCTGACTGAGTGCTTTAAAGCCAATAGTGAGGAGTTTCTGTTAGATGCAGAAGTAGATGGGCAACCACTATAGGTTCTTGAGGAGTGGGGAAACATGGACTGAATGTTTCTGTAGAAAAATGATGAGAGCAGCAGTACAGTACAGTGTTCTGCACACAATAAGCACTCAATAAATACGATTGATTGATTGATTGATTGACTGAGAAGGAGTGGCCAGAGAGATAGGAGGAGAACCAGGAAAGGTCAGTGTCAGGGAAGCAATGGTTGGAAGAGTGATAGGAGAAGGAGGGAAGATGACCAGATCCATTTTTGTGGTTGGAAATGCACTGTCACTGGACACAACTAATCATGTCTTCAACTCCCTCTGGGCATACTTTCAAGGGATTTTGGGAGGAGATTAATTTTAAAAAATGGGAGAGGTACTCCCAACTTGGAATCCTCTCCCTGAATAAATTAAGCACTGCAGAGAGGAGTGACCCAAAATGAATACAAGGTAACACTGAAGAGACTGGAGTTCACTTTGGAAAGATCAATGTTGAGAAAGGCTAAGACTGAAGTTTATAAAATCATGAGGGGTGTGTCCAGGCTGAAAATGGAATTATCCCCCAAATTGAAGAACTCTAGCACCATGTTAGAGAGCAAGACATCAGATTGGATGGAGTACCTTAAAATCTTTTCAGAGCAGCTGGAAGGATTGTAGGGAAGGGAACAAAGAATAAAAACCCCATGGTACAAAAGCTTTGGATTTGCCTGTTTCCCAGAAACTATTGTGTCATTCTGGGAGGAGACTAGCTTCTCTGCCAATGGTGGGAAAGCCTTTTCCCCTGGGGTGGGACAAGTTCTCCTAAGAGGAGCATGGAGAGAGAAGCAGGTTGTTGGAACTTCCTATGGTTAAGAAGCCTGCCTTTCTCCCTTCAGACCAACCCAGAAGAACTTCCAAATGGTAAGGAGGCATTGTCTCTGTTGAAACTGCACATGGAGTAAGAAGTAAGCTAGGATGAGTTCATTTAGGGCATATTTTAGACTAACTCTTTTTCCAGACATTTCACCAAGCAAAATCTTCAGGCAGCTATGAGCCATGAGGCCCAGCACAGAGCAGCGTGGCTCAGTGGAGAAGAGCCCGGGCTTTGGAGTCAGAGGGCATGGGTTCGAATCCCGGCTCCGCCACCTGTCTGCTGTGTGACCTTGGGCAAGTCGCTTCACTTCTCTGAGCCTCAGTTCCCTCATCTGTAAAATGGGGATGAAGACTGTCAGCCCCCCATGGGACAGTCTGATCTCCTTGTAACCTCCCCAGCGCTTAAAACAGTGCTTTGCACATAGTAAGCGCTTAATAAATGCCATTATTATTATTACTATTATTATTATTATTATTATTAATCAGATCACCAAGCATGGCCCATGCAATCTTGAACCTCAGTGACTTTACATATCACCTCAACTTTGGTATTTTCTGTGGTTTTCCTTTCAATTTGTGATGGTGGTTAAATCTGACTTTTGTCAGATTTAACAAGTCACTGGGGTCTTCACTGAACCCTCAACTACATCCTAGCTGGAGATTTAAATTACATATTTACCTTGGTTGTTCCTAAATCTAAGATGTCTAATTTTGGGCCTAGTTTGGAGTTATATAGTTAAGTGACCCCAATTTGTACCTCATCATGATGCAAGAGGTTCTGAGCCAAATACACCTATTTGTGCTGGAAGATGACTGGTTTTAAAGAAAGAAAAGGAAAGACATCTTCATGTAGTAAGGGTTAACCAAACAAAATTCATAACCCATGATTGCATGACAGGACAGAAAATATCAAGAGGCTTAAGAAAAGTTTGCATAAATGCATAGGTTCTTGGTACAATTGTCTTTTAGGAGACTCAAGAAGGATGTAGTTGAACCCATACCCTTATCAGAGAAAACAATTAATGATGTTAGGGCAGCTAAAAACATAAAAGTAGTTGTCATGTAGGGCAACCATTACGATATTCCCTCAAGCATCCTTTGCTGCCATAGCTGGAGTCAGAATACTAGCCTACCCAGCATTAGTCGGGTCTAGAAGTGCAGTTCTTAAAGTCTTAAAATGGGCAAAGCAGGCAGGGAACATATTATTATTAGTTCACTGCTGCAATGCATGGTATATTTATTTCTAGTGACATTTACCTCCTCAAAAGTTACCTTATTCTGGAAGAAATGTAGTGATGCCTTTCAGGATTTGATTTGTGCAGGTACTCTATTACTTTCACCCTTCACACTTAGACTGATAATGACTTCTGATGCATTAAACTCTAATGAATTAGAATGCATTTTTAATGCTATTTTTTACTTTTTATTCAATGCCTGACTTTTGATTCATACCAACTAGTTTTCATATGCAGTTTTCTTAAATCACCGGTTCTATCCAGAATAAAAATTTACAGAGAATCTGTAGAGAAGCAGCATGGCTCAGTGGAAAGAGCATGGGCATTGGAGTCAGAGGTCATGGGTTCAAATTCCAGCTCTGCCAATTGTCAGCTGAGTGACTTTGGGCAAGTCACTTAACTTCTCTGTGCCTCAGTTCACTCATCTGTAAAATGGGGATTAAGACTGTGAGTGCCCCGTGGGACAACCTGATCACCCTGTAACCTCCCCAGCACTTAGAACAGTGCTTTGCACATAGTAAGTGCTTAATAAATGCCATCATTATTATTACACTATCCCTGGAGTCACTCAACCTGCTTATGCACTTGGCCAATATATCCTGAGGAGAGGGCTGTCTGACGTAGAGGCTATTGGTTAGGAAAATTAAATTTAAAACCAACTTTGTAGTAGTCAGAGTTGCTCAGTGGGGAAAATAGCTAGTTAACCAGCTATTTTTGCCATATACCATGATCCAGAGGGATTCCAATTCTTCCTCTCCTCCTGTCAACAGATACAGGGCCTTCTCTCATGTGGTTAAGATAGGATAAAGATGTGAAGAGTGTGGAGATAGAATGGCTTAAGACAATATATACTTATTTAGCCATCTCAAGATTTTGAGAATCTTTTTTAAGACACCCTGCATAAAGCACTCCATGGGTACTCAAATATTAATCAATGCCTCTATGTCACATGTTCCCTATTGAATGATGATAATAATAATAATAATAATGGTATTTGTAAAGCACTTACTACATGCCAAGCACTTTTCTAAGCACTGGGGTAGAAACAAGGTAATCATGTCAGACAAAGTCCCATATGGGGCTCACAGTCCTAATCCCCATTTTACAGGTAAGGTAACTGAGGCAGAGAGAAGTGAAGTGACTTGCCTGAGGTCACACAGCAGACATGGGGAAAAGCCTGGATTAGAACCCACGTCCTCTGACTCCCAGGCTCTTGCTCTTTCCACTGGACCATGATGCTTCCCTGGGCTGCTAATCAGGTCAGACAGAGTCCCTGTCCCAGATGGGGCTCACAGTTCTAATCCCCATTTTACAGATAGGGTGACTGAGGCACACAGAAGTGAATGACTTGCCCAAGGTCACAAAGCAGACAAGTGATGGAGCCATGACTAGAACCCATGTCCTTTGACTCCCAGGACTGTGCTCTTGCCACTACCATGCTGCTTCCCTGGGCTACTTATTGAATTAATAATAATTATGGTATTTTGTTGAGCACTTACTATATGCCAAACACTGTTCTAAACATTGGGGTTGATACAAGGTAATCAGGTCAGAGAGGGTTCCTGTTCCAGTCATAATCCTCATTTTACAGATGAGGGAAGTAGAGCACGGAGAAGTTAAGTGACTTGCTCAAGGTCAAAGGGCAGACATGAGGCAGAAGAGGGATTAGAACCCATGTCCTCTAACTCCCAAGCCCGTGCTCCTGCCACTAGGCCAGGCAGCTTCTTCTTCTTACTGAAGGCAAGGGGTGTGTGAATGGACTAGCACATATCAGCAAACTGGGGAGAAGATGCTTTCCCCTTTAGCACTGGCAAGCAAGTAAGTCTAATAATATTTTATCAGGCAACCAGTTATGAGGTAAATAGTATAGTACTAGAAGGTGCTTGGAATATTGAAACATTATAACACAATAGACCAAGGGAAAGTGAGGGAGTGGATATTCTTCAGGAATGTGTTTGTTTGGCCCATATTTCATCCCAGAGGCAGGAGATGAGTCTGTAAGGTAGGCACAAGCCTTGGGGGGTTCACAACTGTGGTGGGACACAAGTTCAGGGATTTCAACATCATCAACAGTCATGGTTTCTGGATCAAGTTCAGACAGCTGTGTGTCCAGAGGCAAGGGGAATCACTCCCCACTAGACTCACCCTGTGCCATGTTCCATGTGACATCATCTCATCACACTGCATGTGTGTGCAACATGACCTAATGACTAGATTGCAAGTTTCTTGAGGGCAGGGACCATGTCTATCAACTCAACTGTGGATAGAGCATGGACCTGGGAGTCAGAAAGATCTGGGTTCTAATCCCTGCTCTGCCTTGTGTCTGTTGTGTGACCTTGGGCAAGTCACTTCACTTCTCTGTGCCTCAGTTTCCTCATCCATAAAATGGGGATTAGGACTGTGAGCACTATGTGGGACAGGGACTGTGTCCAATCCGATCTGCTTGTATCCACCCCAGTGCTTAGAACAGTGCCTGGCACTTAGTATGCACTTAATACCACGATTACAATTATTGCATTGTGCTCTCCCACGCAATTAGTACAGTTTTCAGCACACAGTAACTACTCAGTAATTAATGCTGATTGATTGTTATGTACCTTTTTGCAGAAGAGTGTTTCTCCCCTACCAACCCCGCCATCCTGTAGGAGCTCCTGAATCCACCCGCTAAACCAAGCCCCCCAGAAAGCTCAGCTCCAAGAACGCAATTTATGACCAGCAAGACGATCATTTCCATCCTGCTGCCATATTAGAGAAGGATAGTGGTGGTGGCCATCTTTGAGAGGGGCAGTGCTGGTGGCAGTCATCCTCAGGTTACTATAAGGGCCCTACTAGCCACAGTCCCTCATGAGGAATCCATTGCTTTATGGACTATCTGAACCTGGGTCTAGCACTAAATCAGCTTGCTTACCCCAACCTCAGACTCCCCACCTATCTTTCAGGGAGAAAGTGTTAGGAATCACCCAAGAGTGAAGGACTGAGTGATCCTCTCCAAGCTCAGGTAGCCTTAACTTTACCTCCTTGATTTTTTAGCCTGAAAAGGCAGTACTGGGCCCAACACCCAGGGCTTGGTCTCATGTTCTTATTCAGGGGAAATTCCCCAGCCCCTTTCGAGACCATCATTCCTTCATTCATTCATTCAATCGTATTTATTGAGAGCTTACTGTATGTAGGGCACCTCTGAGAACCCCCATTTTCATACAAATGGTGTATGAAAGGTACCATCTCATTATACAAGAACTACTAAGATAAGAAAGTGAGAGACATGGCAATGGTGGGGTGGATTATTGAATCCAAGAGAGGATTGGATTCTGTGATTACCACAGAAAGGTCATCTCCTTCCCTGACTAAGCCTTTGTTTCTACTATACCCCTTGCCCTTCACTTGTCTGTGTACCCTTTATTTTTTTTTATTTTATGGTATTTGTTAAGCACTTACTATGTGCCAGGCACTGTACTAAGCACTAGGGGTAGATACAAGCTAATCAGAGTGGACACGGTCCATGTCCCACATGGGGCTCACAGTCTTAATCCCCATTCTGAAGATGAGGAAACTAAGGCACAGCACAGTTAAGCAGCCTGCCCAAAGTCACACAGCAGACAAATGCCAGAGCCTGGATTAGAACCCAGGTCCCCCTAACTCCCAGGCTCATGTTCTATCCAGTAGGCCTTGCTGCTTCTTATTTATTCACCCAATCCTCAGCCCCACAGAACTTACGTACATATCCATAATTTATTTATATTGATGTTCATCTACCCCTCTAGACAATAAGTCCTTGTAGGCAAGGAATGTGACTACCAACTGTGTTGTACTGTTCTATTCTAAGAGTTCTGTACAGAGATCTGCACACAGCAAGCCCTCAATAAATACCATTAATTCAATCGTATTTATTTAGTGCTTACTGTGTGCAGAGCACTGTACTAAGCACTTAACCATTGATTGATTGGTGTCTCCTGTAGGAGAGATGAGAAGAAATAAAGGAAGACTGATTTGGATAAAAAAGGGGGCAGGGTGGGGAATATGGAGGGCGGGAGCGTTCAGGGATTAGAGAAGTGGTTGCCTGGATTCTCAGTGGAGTGATGATCACAGGGCACTAGAAGATACTGATTTGGGAATGTGATCTGAAGATTGAAAGCATCTGATGAATCAGAATTGAAATTAATCACTAAAAAAGACTATCCAACTCTAGGGATGGTTTTCCAAACAATACTGAGACAGTATCTGGGCTTTAGATCTAAAACCTGTAGTATATCCTGTCACATTGCATATTGGAGAAATTTTTAATGAGACTGGTATTGGCATTTCAATTAATTGCCTTTTCTCTCTGATCCTCTCATCATTCAGGGAACAGCCAACTATGAGCAATCTAAGAGCAGTGTGATGTATTCTGGTCTAGGATAACACCAACACTTAGATTCCAGGTCCATGACTAATCTGGTTATAGGTTTTCCATGCCACACTGCTTTGACTTCAGCAAACCTTCAATTGTACTAGGAGGCCCTGAATTCCTCTGTTTTGGTACACTTAATTCATCCTCAGGGCTTCTATAATGAAGTCAAACATGGACAGGGAGCAAGAAGTTAATGCACATTCTCCTCAGTAAGTCACTAATCCTCGACTGACCTCATCTACCTCAAGTTCATCTTGCGTGCTTCAACTCTGCCCTCTCTACTGCCCAGAAAAATTATTTCTCCATCCTTCTTGACATCCATGCCCATTACCCTCATGACTCATTCCAGGCATTTAACTCCCTCCTCAAACCCCCATCTCACCACTTCCCCCATCCCTTGCCCTCAATGACCTGGCTACCTACTTTATTGGAAAACATAAAATTAATAATAACTATTATTATTATGGTATTTGTTAAGTACTTACTACATGCCAAGCACTGTACTGAGTGCTGGGTTGGATACAAGCAAATCAGGTTGGACACAGTCCCTGTCCCTTATGGTGCTCACAGTCTCAATCCACATTTTACAGATGAGGTAAAGGCAAAAAAGAAGTTAGGTAACTTGCCCAAGGTCATACAGCAGACAAGTGGTGGAGCCGGGATTAGAACTCATGACCTTCTGACTTTGAGGCCCATGCTCTATCCATTGCATCATGCAGCTTCTAATGAAACTCATGAAACATGAAACTATCACATGGGATCTCCATAAAATCTCTCCTGTTCCTTTCTAGTTCCTCCCTCCTCCCATCCCTTCAAATATTCCATCCTTCCCAGCGCATCTAAAGAGCAGATCTCTTGGCTTCTCTAAAAAGCCAACCCCTCCACTTGTGCATCCGACCCCATGCCTTTGTATCTTATGAAAACACTTGCTCCCTCCATTCTTCCCACCCTGACAGCCATCTTCAACTGTTTGCTCTCGACTGGCTTCTTCCCCTCTGTTCTCAAACATGCTCATATCTACTTATTCTGAAAAAAATCCTCCCTTGACCCCATGGCTCCCTTCAGTTATTGCCCCATCACCCTCCTATCATTCCTCTCCAAGCTCCTTGAACAAGTTGTCTATGCCCACTGGCTCAAGTTCCTCTGCCAATTCTCCTCTTGGCCCTCTCCAGTTTGGCTTCCGTCCCCTTCACTCTACAGAGACCATGCTCCCAAAGGCCACAAATGATCTTCTTGCCAAATACAATGATCTCTACTCCATCATAAACCTCCTTGACCTCTCAGCTGCCTTTGACACTGTTGACCACCCCCTTCTCCCGGTAATATTATCAACCTTGGATTCAGTGATACTAGCCTCTCCTGGTTCTCCTCTTATCTCTATGCATGCTCCTTTGGAGAAGTCATTTGCTTCCCAAGTTTCAACTACCATCTCTATGCATATGATTCCCAAATTTACATCTCCAGCCCTGATCTCTCTCCCTCACTGCAGCCTCACATTTCCTCCTGCCTTCAAGACATATTTACTTGGATGTCTTCCCATCACCTCAAACTTAACATGTCCAAAACAGAACTTATCTTGCTTCCCAAGGCCTGTCCACACCCTGACATTCCTACCACTGTAGACAGCACCACCATCCTTTCTATCACACAAGCTTGTAACCTTGGCATTATGTTCTTCTTCTCACTCTCATTCACCCCTCATATTCAATCTATCACTAAATCCTGTCAGTTAAACCTTCACAAAGTCACTAAAATCCATTCTTCCTCTCCATCTAACCTGCTACACATGTTAATCCAAACACATATCCTATTCTGCCTTGATTACTGTATCAGCCTCCTTGCTGACCTCCCTGCTTCCTGTCTCCCACGAGTCCAGTTCATTTTTCACTCTGCTGCCTGGATCATTTTGCTACAAAAAAAGTTCATTCCATTTTTCTCCACTCCTCAAGAACCTCCAGTGGTTGCCCATCCACCTCGGCATCAGAGATCCCTTATCATCAGCTATAAAGCAGTCAGCTTGCCCCCTCCTACTTCACCTTGCTGCTCTCCTAATACAACCCAGCCCACATACTTCGCGCCTCAAATGCCAACCTACTCCTGTACCTTGAACTTGTCTATCTTGCCACCAACCACTCACCCACAGCCTGCCTGGAATGCCCTCTCTTTTCATACCTGACAGATAATTACTCTTCATATCTTCAAAGATTTATTGAAGGCACATCTCCTCCAAGAGGCCTTCCCTGGTTAAGCCTTCATTCCTCTTTTTCCATTCCCTCCCTTCCCTTTTTCATTCCTTTCTGCATCACCCTGATTTATTCACCATCCCCACTCCCCAGCCACACTGAAGTGATATACATAACCAACATTTATTTATTTATATTAATGTCTGTCTCCCACTCTAGACTGTAAGCTCATTTGGGGCAGTGAATGTATCTACTGGTTTGTTGTACTCTCCCAAGCACTTAGAAAAGTGCCTTGCACAGAGTAAGCACTCAATAAATACAATTGATTGATTGATCCAGAAAATGTCCTTTCCAAGTCCTTAGTACAGTGTTCTGCACACAGTAAGTGCTCAATAAATACAACTGAATGAATGAACATGAAAAGGAAAGTACACTGGCCCTTTCAGTTAGGCTCGTACTTGATTTGATAGGAAGGGAGAAGACAAGTAGCTGGGAGAAAGAGCAAAAGCCGTCCTGTTAATAGCTACAAACGGGGAAAATAGCAAGGAGGAAAGAAAAAAATTTCAAACCCCTGAAATGTTGGAGGGTTTTTTTTATTTTTTATTTTGGTTTCAATGGGGTAAGTCCTAGCTAAGCTGTCCGAGTCATTTCTTTTGTAATGAACCTCCCAGGTCTTGCTGGGGGCATATTTGTTTAACATCTGGGGTTTGTCCTGTGATCCTCAATCTTTCAGGGAACAGCTCTGCTTGGGATTTTCCCTGTGAAGCAGGCATCTGTTCAATAAAACTGACAAATGCAAATTTCACTGAAAAGCTTCCCATTTCTTGGACTGAAGGACAATATATTCACATTTCAAATAAATTATTTCAATTTCCAATCTAGTGGAACAATATCTCATTGTGTTAGAATAGCCCATTTAGCATGCCCATTAGCTAAACAAGAGCAAGAGGAAAAGAGTGTCGGGGGTAGGGGAGACTTCATTTGCTTTCTGGAAAAGAAGAGAAATGGAGATGCTGCTGCTTGCCATGTGTGGAAGCTCAGCTGCCCATTGAATTTTTGGGAGCTGGTTGACCATTTTCCAAACAACTTGAGCTTTAGCAGAATGATTCAGTTCTGAATAGCTTTATTTCCTATTGATCCCCTGAGGATATTATTATTAGAAACTTGTTATGTGTATGATAACTATCCAAATCCACCTGCCAAGCTGTTGTGTTGAAACACTGAATCTGACCCTCTCCTTTGTGCTATCACAAACAGTATTCTGGTCCAAACTGCCTTTTCCTAGATCTAATATTTCTCCTCCAGGACCCTCTGTACTTTCCTGGAGGAATCCCACATCTGCCGTTCCCATGGTTCTAATCCTGGCTCGGCCACTTGAATTCTTTGCAGCTTGGGCAAGTCGCTTTACTTCTTTGTGCTTCAGTTACCTCATCTGTAAAATGGGGATTAAGACTGTAAGCCCTATGCAGGACAGCGACTGTTTCCAACTCAATTTGCTTGCATCCACTCCAGCGCTTAGTACAATATGCCAGGTAAATAGTAAGTGCTTAACAAATACCATTATCAGTATTATTATTTCTCCTCTTCTCTCAGGGCATTCAGGATCCAGTCTCATTCTTTCTGAGTCCTTTGTGTGCCAGGTTAGCAGGGTGTCATTTATCTCCTTCAGGGAAAGGAGTCCTTGTGGGCAGAGAACATGTCTACCAACCTCGTTATATTGTACAGTCCAAGCACCTCAGTACAGTGCTCTGCACACAGTAAGCACTCAATAAACATGATTGATTGCTTGGAATCCTAACCTCTGGGCCCATCAACCTGCTGGGTATTCTAACCCTCCAGGATTCCATCTCAGATCCCTTCTGGAATTTCCAAATAGCCTTCACTGAACACCCTGACCCTGTCCCAATTCCCAATATTATTGGGTCAAGTCACTGAAGCAATGAATGATAAAAGCTAAATGTACATTCTTTTTTTGATCTCTCACTATCATACAACTACGCTCTGGCTCCTAATGACTGCTGAGGATTTGTTTAGCAAGTTCCTGGGTTTCTATTGTTCAACCTGTCTTTTGGAAGGGAGAGAGATCAGGTCTATAATGACCGGAGCCAGTGAATTACTATCAGCCGTCAGTTCCGCCACAAGGCTTCACTTGAACTCCTCCAAGAAGCGAGTCCAGTTTTTGCATGCTGTTATGAAGTAGCAGACGGAAGGGTAATGCTCATAACAGCCCAAGCAATATTGTCATCAAAATGTAAAAACAATATCTTGTGCACAGCCCTGTTCTAGGTACTAATGGTTACAAACTAGGCAGTTAAATTAATGAAGCATGAAGGAGATGGTGTCTGATGGATATTTGCATTTCAATAACTATGCTTCTTCCTGGAAGGACTTGCTTTCTCTCAGTTCCTCTGTGAATCCATTTCTTACTCTACCATCGCTCATGCACACTCCACATCTCCCATCCCTCTCTTTTGTTCTTTCTTTCTCTCTCTCTCATAATTCATTAGTCTACTTTGCTGACTTTCTATAGTACTATATCTTGAATCTTGAACCATGAGAGAAGCAGTGTGGCTCAGTGGATAGAGCATGGGCCTGAGAGTCAGAAGGACCTGGGTTCTAATTCCAGCTCCGCCACTTGTCTGCTGTGTGACCTTTCACTTCTCTGGGCCTTAGTTACCTCATCAATAGAAATGGGGATTAAGAGTGTGAGTCCCAAGTGGGACAGGGACTGTGTCTTATATCTACCCTGTCACTTATCTACCCCTGTGCTTAGAACAGTACCATAGTAAAAGCTTAGCACATACCATAATTATCATTACATTATTATTATTACTATTAGCCATTGGTCCTGTCCCATGTTGCAATTTGAATTCCAGAAAATATGAATCCCTGACCCTTGTCTCCAAAGGAAGCTGGAGCTGTCTCCAGAGTAGCTGGAGCAAGAAATCAAAAGGCAGGGCTGCTCTGTAGGCGTTAACACTAGAGACCCCAGACTCACAGAGCAATTTTTGAAGGAAGAAGTGGCATTCTCCTCTGCTTGATTGTAATCTCCATGAAGGCAAGGATTGTGTTGACTAACTGTATTATACCCTCCTTAGCACTTAGTACTGTGTTACGCACAGAGTATGCATTCAGTAAATTGTATCGATTGATTCATAGGGCTTTCCTTATCTTCTGAGTAGCATTCTGGCTTGGGTTGAGGAGGTGAGGGGAGACCTCTTCTGCAACTGCACCCCTGCCTCTCTATGCTCTATAACAATGCTCTCTCTTGTTGTGAATCCCAGAGAGAGACTCGAGCAGTCTTGGAAAGCAACAAACGTGCTCAATAAATATGATTGAATGAATGAATGAACAACAGAACAAGCCAGCAACAAGGAAACATAAGCAACAACAGTACCAGATCAGACCCATAATTCATCTAGCTCAATTTTCTGGAATGCTTGTCCAGTACATTACCCAAACCTCTCTTGAATTTGCTGATATTTTCGGCCTGCATAATTTACTGTGACAGCAATAAATTCATACATTTTCCATCTCAGTGTAAAAAAAGTTTCCTTTGCTTTGTTCTGAATCTGCCACTTTTAAACTTCGATTGGTGTCTTCTCATCCTGTTGTTAATGGACTTTGGTAACAGCAATTCTTTAACCTTCCTGTTTACAAACTTCAGGATTTTATAGACTTCCATCAGTCAATCAATGGTATTTATTGAGTGCTTACTATATGCAGAGCACTGTATTTATGAGAAGCAGCATGGCCAAGTGGATAGACCATGCCTGGGAAGTTAGGACATCATGGATTCTAATCCTGGCTCTGCCACTTCTCATCTGTGTAACCTTAGGCAAGTCACTTCACTTCTCTGGGCCTCAGTTACTTCATCTGTAAAATGGGGATTAAGACTGAGCCCCAAGTGGGTCAGGGAATGTGTCCAACCCAATTTGCTTGTATCTACCCCAGTGCTTAGTACAGTGCCTAGCACTTAGTGCTTAACAAATAGCATAATTATTATTATTATTATTCGATCATTTCCCTACTCTGCCTTCATCATTCAGTCCTAATCCTGGCCATCTGGCTTGACATGAAAGCTTTTTGATCTTCCTACTCATCTTGGTTGCCCTTTTCTGGATCTTCTCCAGCTTCCCACATCCTTCCTGCGGTGTAGCAACTAATATTAAACACCATGGATAAGGTTGGATATATCATCTTTTCATAAGATGCTAAAATTATGCTCTGTGTTTCATTTTTAGCTTAGTACAGAAATCTTTTTGGCTAGTGTCCACACACTGCACTGACAGCCTATCATCATGTAATGTAGTCTGGATTATCAGCAGTCCTTAGATTTAGAACATACTTGGTTAAAAAAAGCAGTGAGGCCTAGTGGATAGAGCATGGGTATGGGAGTCAGAAGGACCTGGGTTCTATGCCGGCTCTGCCACTTCTCTGCTGTGTGACCTTTGGCAAGCCACTTCACTTCTCTGTGCCTCAGTTACCTCATCTGTAAAATGTGGTGAGAATGTGAGCTTTATGTGGGACAGGGACTGAGTCCAGCCCGATTAGCTTGTGTCTGTCCCAGTGCTTAATACAGTGCCTGGCACATTGTAAGCACTTAGCAAATACCATAATTACTATTATCATTATATTTATGTTGAAATTTGAACCCACTTTCTCATAGGGAGCAATGTTATAAATGGGACACTACTCTAAACCAAGAGCATTTGCTTGATTTTTACCACAATGACCCTGAATGTTGGTCTCAATCAAGTATAAAAGAGTAAAACAGCTAAAATCATGCATTTATAATATAAATAGCAATCATACTGCCTAAAAATCACATAGAGAGTAGAAACTACAGCAGAGTGCTGCACTGCACAATGTACATTTCCTCTATCTACAGATGATCTAAAAATGCATACACAAATCTTAAGTCCTGGCTATAACTTATCCTGGGACTCTTTTTCAAATAGTGTTCTGTTAAGTGCTCACTATGTACCAAGAGCTGGAGCTGATGCAAGGTAATCAGGTTGGACCCAGTCCATGTCCCGCATGAGGCTGACAGTCTTAATTTCCATCTTATAGATGAAGTAACTGAGGCACAGAAAAGTGAAGTGACGAGTCCAGTGAAACACTGACAAGGGGATAAGCTTGGATTAGAATCAAGGTGCTTCTGATTCCCAGGCCCATGTTCTATCCACTAGGCCACACACTTTCATTCAGTAATGGGGCATTCTAGATGGGCCCCGAGGTAATTGCTTTTCTCAAACCCCATTAATTCCTTCTTTCTCCTGCCCCAATCTAGAACAATCAGGCAACATCTTCAGATGGGATGTAGGGCTTTTAATTTACTTGATAAAACACATGGGCTAGTTTCAATTTGCTGAACTTGTCAGTGTGACCGAGTGGGAAGAGCACAGGAGTGGGAGTCAGAAGACCCGGGTTTTAGGCTTGGCTCCACCATTTGCTCCTGTGTGATCTTGAGTAATTCACTTAGCCTCTCTGATCCTCTATTTCCTCAATAGTAAAATGAGAAGAAGATGGATTGTGAATCCTGTGTGGGACAAGACCTGTGTCCAATCTGACGACCTTGTATCTACCCTCAGAGCAAAAAATACCTTAATTATGTTTAAAATTACAGAATTACAGGATTTTCCAGGTGCAGAAATGCTACTGCTATGATTTTTACTACTACTGATAAAAACAATTAAAACTGGTATTTATTAAGCACCTACTATGTAACTAACATAGACTGTGAGCCCTACCTGGGATACGGAATGTGTCCAACCCAATTTGCTTGTATCCACCCTAGTGCTTAGTACAGTGCCTGGCACATCGTAAGCCCTTAACAAATACCATTATTATTATTGCTATTATTATTATTATTAACACAGTGGCAGGTTTTTGGAATAGATAGAATAAGATAATCTGGCCAGAAGCAGTCCCTGTCCCATATGAACTTTACAATCTTAATGGTAAGGAGAGTAAATATTTACCTACTGTATCTCAGTCTCGTCTTTCTCCCCCACCAACCTCTCACCCATGTGCTGCCTCTGGCTTTGAACATCCTCCCTCTTTATATCTGACAGATGATAAACCTCTCCACCTTCAAAGCCTTATTAAAAGCACATCTCCTCCAAGAAGTCTTCCCTGACTAAGCCCTTATTTCCTCTTCCTCCATTCTCGTCACCCTTGCACTTGAATGTGCACCCCTATTCAGCCCTCCCTCAGCCCCACAGCATTTATAAACATATCCATAATTTATTTATAAATATTCATGTCTGTATCCCCCTCTTGAATGTAAGCTCGTTTGAACTGGGAAAGTGTCAAACAACTCTATAACATTGTACTCTCCCAAGCACTCAGTATAGTGCTCTGCACACAGAAAGTGCTCAATAGATGTGTTTGATGGATTGATTGATTTCCATTATACAGATGAAGAAACTAAGGCCTAGAGAGTTAAATAACTTCCCCAGGATCATGCAGCTAGCCAGTGGCAGAGTTGAGACTTGAATGAGGTTCTCCTGCCTCTATCCCATGAACTTTCCATTAGATCAAGCTGCATCAAATCCAGGCATTAATGCCTTGTTTTCCATTCCAAGCATATGTACACACTAATGGAATTTGGAATACATTGACTTCAAAAACTCCTAAAATTCCAATTTCACAGAAGAACGAAACCAGTATTTTGGGCAGTTGGGAAGTTAAACAAGTTTTCTATTTCATGGATCCTTATATTATATGTAATGTTCTGTGTGGCATCTTATTTGTGTAGCCATCACATGATAAGTACAAATTTTTTTTCTAATTCCCCATAAACACGAATAGGATTTTCAAACTCACTAATATCCTAGGACCGAGAGCATTCGAGTAGTCATTCATTCATTCAATTGTATTTATTGAGCGTTTACTGTGTGCAGAGCACTGTACTAGCTGCTTGGGTAGTTCAAGTTGGCAACACAGAGATGGTCCCTACTCAACAACGGGTTCACAGTCTAGAAGGGGGAGACAGACAACAAAACAAAACAAAACATGTGGTCAGGGGTCAAGTTGTCAGAATAAATAGAGGTAAACCTAGATACACATCATTGACAAAATAAACATAATAGTAAATATGTACAAGTAAAATAGAGTAATAAATCTATATAAACATATATACAGCTGCTGTGGGGAGGAGAAGGAGGTAGGGTGGGGAGATGAGGAGGGGGAGAGGAAAAAGGGGGCTCTGTCTGGGAAGGCCTCCTGGAGGAGGTGAGCTCTCAGTAGGGCTTTGAAGGGAGGAAGAGAGCTAGCTTGGTGGATGTGCAGAGGGAGGGCATTCCAGGTCAGGGGGAGGATGTGGGCCGGGGGTCGACAGTGGGACAGGCAACAACGAGGCACAGTGAAGAGGTTAGCAGCAGAGGAGTGGAGGGTGCAGGCTGGGCTGTAGAAGGAGAGAAGAGAGGTGAGGTAGGAGGTGGCGAGGTGATGGAGAGCCTTGAAGCTGAGAGTGAGGAGTTTTTGCCTGATGTGTAGGTTGACTGGTAGCCACTGGAGATTTCTGAGGAGGGGAGTAACATGCCCAGAGTGTTCCTGCACAGAGATTATCCGGGCAGCAGCGTGAAGTATAGACTGAAGTGGGGAGAGACAGGAGGATGGGAGATCAGAGAGGAGGCTGATGCAGTAATCCAGTCGGGATAGGATGAGAGATTGAGCCAGCAGGGTAGCAGTTTGGATGGAGAGGAAAGGGTGGATCTTGGCGATGTTGCGGAGGTGAGACCAGCAGGTTTTGGTGACGGATTAGATGTGAGAGGTGAACGAGAGAGCGGAGTCGAGGATGACACCAAAGTTGCAGGCTTGTGAGATGGGAAGGTTGGTAGTGCCATCTACAGTGATGGGAAAGTCAGGGAGAGGGCAGGGTTTGGGAGGGAAGATAAGGAGTTCAGTCTTGGACATATTGTGTTTTAGATGGTGGGCAGATATCCAGATGGAGATGTTTTGAAGGCAGGAGGAGACTGGAGCCTGAAGGGAGGGAGAGAGAGCAGGGACAGAGATGTAGATTTGGGTGTCATCAGCGTAGAGATGATAGTTGAAGCCGTGGGAGCGAATGAGTTCACCAAGCGAGTGAGTGTAGAGAACAGAAGGGGACCAAGAACTGACCCTTGAGGAACCCCTACAGTAAGGGGATGGGAGGGGGAGGAGGAGCCTGCAAAGGAGACTGAGAATGAATGGCCGGAGAGATCAGAGGAGAACCAGGAGAGGAAGGAGTCTGTGAAGCCAAGGTTGGATAACGTGTTGAGGAGAAGGGGGTGGTCCATAGTGTCGTAGGCAGCTGAGAGGCCGAGGAGGATTAGGATAGAGTAGGAGCCGTTGGATTTGGCAAGAAGGAGGTCATTGGTGACCTTTGAGAGGGCAGTTTTGGTGGAATGTAGGGGACGGAAGCCAAATTGGAGGGGGTTGAGGAGAGAGTTGGCGTTGAGGAATTCGAGGCAGCGGGTATAGATGACTCATTCAAGGAGTTTAGAAAGGAATGGTAGGAGGGAGATAGGGTGATAACTAGAAGGTGAGGTGGTGTCAAGAGAGGGTTTTTTTAGGATGAGTGCAGGATCTGGGACCTAAGATATGGGACTCTTGGAATGTATACAGATGTTTCTCTGCTTTCCTATCATGAACCTTGGACCTTTGCTTGTCCCCAGTCCCATGACCCTCCTGCCTCAGAGGCAGGTAGTCATCAGCGTGTCCAACTTGCCTCCCTCACATTACCGGCAAGGAACTAGGCTGCTTCTGCTGAAGGGAAGGATGTCCAAGAGATTAAGCCCTTTTCTGCTTTGGCAGGAAAGAAGAGGGAGAAGGGTGGGAGGCAAAAGAAGGAATAAAAGGATGAGAGAAGAGGAGAGGGTGAGGGAAAAGGGGAGGGAAATGGGGAGGGAATGGAGGCAGGAAAGGGAAGGAATGGGGGAAAGTAGGAGGGACAGTCAGGGGAAAGGGGGAGGGAAAGGGGGAGGGAAAGGGGGAGGGATAAGGGGAAAGAGAGTGTATTGTATGCTAGAGAAATTTTTCATTAGTATCTCAGTAATAATGTCATCCATTGCTTATAAGTGCACCAGCTGGAAATTTCAGCCAACCCCAGGACCCCATGGACTTCCCAGGACCTGAAAACCTCCTCTATCTATGGCTGGGACCATGTTGGGGTCATGCCTGCTTGTGTATGTACCCTAGAACATCATTATTTCATGTCACTGCAACATCATGCATCATCTCCTGCTGTGCCAACTGGACAACATGCTGTGAGACATGCTGTCTGGGATGTCATTCACTGTGTGTTCATGATGTCATGCATTACCTATGACTGCACACACCCAAGAAAATTAATAGCATGGAAGAAGATTAGAAAGCACAGACATACATGTAAATGATAACTTGCTAAAGAAACATTTTTGCATTTATTTTAATCTTATCTGAAAGCAAATTGCTGCAGTTCCTCCTGGAGAATACTTACCATTTTGAGCTCAAACCAGTTCTCATGGATTTTAACTTAAGCAAAAGCTTAAATTCAAAGTCTCATGGTTTTAAATTCACCAAATCCTTTGTGTGTGTAAGGTTTTATTACTGGTATCCCCAAGGATTAATATTTGCATAGCTTTGCTGAGGTCCAATACATGCATAAATATTTGCATGCCAATATATGTGTGTGTACATTAACATAAATCAGTGATCAATCAATCAATCAATCAATCAATCGTATTTATTGAGCGCTTACTATGTGCAGAGCACTGTACTAAGCGCTTGGGAAGTACAAATTGGCATCACATAGAGACAGTCCCTACCCAACAGTGGGCTCACAGTCTAAAAGGGGGAGACAGAGAACAGAACCAAACATACCAACAAAATAAAATAAGTAGGATAGAAATGTACAAGTAAAATAAATAAATAAATAGATAAATAGAGTAATAAATATGTACAACCATATATACATATATACAGGTGCTGTGGGGAAGGGAAGGAGGTAAGACGGGAGGATGGAGAGGGGGACGAGGGGGAGAGGAAAGAAGGGGCTCAGTCTGGGAAGGCCTCCTGGAGGAGGTGAGCTCTCAGCAGGGCCTTGAAGGGAGGAAGAGAGCTAGCTTGGCGGATGGGCAGAGGGAGGGCATTCCAGGCCCGGGGGATGACGTGGCCTGGGGGTCGATGGCGGGACAGGCGAGAGCGAGGTACAGTGAGGAGATTAGTGGTGGAGGAGCGGAGGGTGCGGGCTGGGCAGTAGAAGGAGAGAAGGGAGGTGAGGTAGGAGGGGGCGAGGTGATGGAGAGCCTTGAAGCCCAGGGTGAGGAGTTTCTGCTTGATGCGCAGATTGATCGGTAGCCATTGGAGGTTTTTGAGGAGGGGAGTAATATGTCCAGAGCGTTTCTGGACAAAGATAATCCGGGCAGCAGCATGAAGTATGGATTGAAGTGGAGAGAGACACGAGGATGGGAGATACAGTGTTAGATGATACAGTGTATCATCTGAAAAGCTGACAATTTAATATGATAGAGAGCAGATAACTTCAAAATCATAAACACATTCATTAACCTTAGATTCAACATCTACAAACTGGTACTCCATACCCAATTGCTTTAAACCTCTGCTTAATAATCAGTGTTAGTCTAACAAATCTGCTTAGTAGAGTGCTCCCTACACATAGTAAGTGGCTCTGCCACTTGTCAGCTGTGTGACCTTGGGCAAATCACTTAACTTCTCTATGCCTCAGTTACCTCATCTGTAAAATGGGGATGAAGACTGTGAACCCCAAATGGGACACCCTGATCACCTTGTATCTACCCCAGTGCTTAGAGCAGTACTCAGCACATAGTAAGCACTTAACAAATACCAACATTATTATTATTATAGAAAACTCTCAATTAATGCCCCTTATTGAGTGACTGATATACTTGGATCCTATGCTTATCTTTTTGGTCTCCCCAAAATGAGCTCATGCTCATTCCTCTGGCTGGAAAACTGCCTCAACACATACTTCCCCTCCTTCAAAACTCTGAAAGAGGCAAGACTCCTCCAGGAAGCCTTCTTGGAATAATACCTCCTGATTCAGCCATGCTTCTGCTTGTTAAAGTTTACAGTCTACAGAAGGAGGCAGACATTTACATACATAATTTTCAGATATGTATATACATGCTGTGGGTCAGAGGGTGGGGTTCATGACACATAGTAAGTGCTTAGTACCATCATCATCAATATTAGATCCTCACCTTTTTTCCTATAACTTGTCCTGATTTATTTCAATCTCTAAGCATATAAAGCCAGGGCTTATTTTTATGGCTGAGCTGTTCAACAGTGAACAATGGAAAGACAATTGGAGATGATGATGATGATGGCATTTGTTAAGTGCTTACTATGTGCAAAGCACTGTTCTAAGCGCTGGGGGATAAAATGTGATCACGTTGTCCCACGGGAGCTCACAGTCTTAATCCCCATTTTTACAGATTAGGTAACTGAGGCTCAGAGAAGCCAAGTGACTTGCCCAAGGACACACAGCAGACTTGTGGTGGAGCTGGGATTCGAACCCATGACCTCTGAAAGCCCGGGCTCCTTCCGCTGAGCCACGCTGCTGCGATTGAAGCAGTGTGCAACACAGGCAGCTCCCCAATATTGATTTTGGAGAGGAGAATTAATCAATCAATCAATCAATCAATCAATGGTATTTATTGAGAGCAATTACTATGTGCAGAATACTGTGCTAAGCACTTGAGCAAGTACAATAGAATTAGCAGAAAAGTTCCCTACCCATAAAGAGCTTACAGTCTAGAGGGGGAGACAGGTTGAGGGCAGGGATTGTCTCTGTTGGTGAAATGTACTTCCAAGCGCTTAATACCATGCTCTGCACACAGTAAGCACTCAATAAATATGACTGAATTGAATTGAATGAATAAATAATTCATAATACATAGTGCACATGCATATAATGTATAATTTAAAAACACATACATAAGTGCATTAATTAGTCATTAATATCAAATTCTGGAGGCTAGCAGCCATTCATTCATTCATACATTCACATTCATTCCATAGTATTGAGCACTAACTAAGGGCAAAGTATTATATCAAGTTCTGGGGAAGAAATCAATGAAACTGTAGATAATTCAGTTGGTGGCTCTTTGAGGGCTTCCAGTTTGAAAGAGGCATGGGATGGGTTAAGTGACTAGTGGAGGGCGCAGGACAGAAAGGTGAGTACCAAAAAACCAATTAAGGTCAACATAAACACACTGAAAGATCCAGGGCATTGTCATTTAAAGAGTCATTCTGAGACTCCTCCCAAGTTCCACAGGGCTGTGGCTAGAACAATAGTCACAACAGCCATAAGTTTCCCATCTTCAGTCTGAGGGAGCACTTATTTATAAGGTATTTGTTAAGCAGTTAATATGTGTGAGGCACTGTACTAAGTGCTGGGGTAGGTAAACAAACTAATCAGTTTGGACTCAGTCCATGTCCCACGTGGGGCTCACAGTCTTCATCCCCATTTTACAGATGAGGGGACTGAGGCACAGAAAAGTGAAGTGACTTGCCTAAGGTCAAACATCAGACAAATGGCGGAGCCAGGATTAGAATCCAGGTCCTCTGACTTTCAGGTCCATGTTCTATCGACTAGGCCACGCTACTTCAGTATCTCCAGCCCTGCACTGGAGACCCCAAGGAGCCCTCAGGGTGTTGAGGGGGAAGGATGGTGCAAGTTCACAGCAGTCAGGGTGGGAAATCCAATGATGGCGAGGACGGGCTGAGACCCTGAAAGAACACAGAACTGCGAGTCAGGCAACCTGGGTTCTAATCACAGCTACAATCCTGACTCAGTCAATTGTCGGCTGTGTGAATTTAGGCACTTAATTTCCCTGTGCTTCAATTTCCTCATCTGTAAAATGTGGATAAAATACCTGTCTCCTGCCTAGACTGTGAGCCCCATGTGAGACAGGGACTGTGTCCAGCCTGAGTAGCTCGTATCTACCCCAGCGCTTAGAAAAGTGCATATACTACGTGTATATATTTACACATAGTAAACACTTAAATACCATAATTATTATTATTAATTGTTAAGATTATATCAATCACATTTACTAAGCATTTACTATGTGCAGAGCACAGTATTAAGTGCTTGTGTACAAAACAAAAGGACTGGTAGACATGTTCCCTGCTCACAACAAGCTTACAGTCTAGAGGAAGAGTGGACTGTAATAACACTACTAATGATCATGGCATTTGTTAAGCACTCTGTGCTAAACACTGTACTAAGCCCTGGGCTAGATACAAGATAATCATGTCAGAAACAATCCCTGTCCCACATGGGTTTCACAGCCTACGTTGGAGGGAGGACAGGTATTGGATCCTCATTTTACAGATGAAGGAACTGAGACACAGAAAAATTAAGTAACTTGCCCCAGGTCCCATAGCAGACAAATGGTGGAGCTGGGATAAGAACCCAGGTCCTCTGACTGCCAGACCCATGCTCCTTCTACTAGGCCATGCTGCTTCCCTATTTGGACAGTTTTGGATATGCTTGTATACAAACACACCTGCACACACAGGAAACCTGTATATGTTTCACTTTTAATGCCCTAAAGACAAATTATTTAAAATAGCCAAAAAGCAATTTGCATCTCCACCAGTCTGGAGTTTACCCACATTGTTTATTTATGTTCTCTAGTGTAGAATGACACAAGATTCCCCAAATGCCCAACTAGATGATTTTCAAATAAAGCTTAGCCATAAATCTACAATCTGTGCAGGAGTCCTGGATCAGGCATACACTAACGAGTGATATCTTGGTTGGTTTCTCTGGCAGATGGTTTTAGGAAGTTGATGAGCACATCCTGGTCCAAATGGAATATTAGAGCTGGAAATGTCCTCCTGGGGTAATATAGTCCACCCCCAGATTCCAGGAAGGACTGTACACAAATGACCTCATTAAGGTAATGGGCAACCCAATTTAGAGAAGGAACTATTCAGAGAAGTTTCCTTTTGTAGCAATGAAGTAGTCATTATTAAAAGTCTCCCCCTTTAGACTGTAAGCTCTTTGTGGGCAGAACATGTCTACCGACTCTTTTATATTATTATAGCGAACTCTCCCATGCACTTAGTAGAGTGGTCTGCAAACAGTAAGCATTCAATAAATATGATTGATTGAAATGGGCTCCATGAAGGTCCCACTCTGGGAAACACAGAATATTGCTCACCAAGCTGAGAGGAAGGCTGTATAGGCTGTTGAAGAAACTGGGAGTGAGATGACAGAGGAAAATAATAATAATTCTAGTATTTGTTAAGCACTTATTACATGCCAGGCATTGTACTCAGCGCTGGGGTGGACACAAGCAAGTTGGGTTGGTCACAGACCCTGTCCCACATGGGACTCACAGTCTCAATCCCCATTTTACAGATGAGGTATCTGAGGCACAGAGAAGTTAAATGACTTGCCCAAGGTCATACAGCAGACAAGTGGTGGAGCTGGGATTAGCACCCATGATGTTCTGGCTCCCAGCCCTGTGCTTTATAATAATAACAATAATAATAGCATTTATTAAGCGCTATGTGCAAAGCACTGTTCTAAGTTCTGGGGAGGTTACAAGGTGATCAGGTTATATATATATGTATATATATGTATCTATGTGTATGTGTGTATGAGCCACTGGTGAAGTATCGGGAGGGTTGTGAGAAGCCAAGGGCTTATGTGATCTGGAAGGGCTCAAGTGGCAGTTGAGTGGGATAGAGGATGCGGAGAAGAGTGGTTAGCCATCTAAGGTATCCTGGAGCAGTTGAGATATCCAAAGAGCATTTTGAAAGGGGAGGGATTTCCAAGCAGGATGGAGGATGTGAACAACTAGTCGCCAGCTGGACAGCAAGTGGTCTGCATTGGCAAAAGCAGGCTAGGTTTTAAGGAGGATTAGGATGGGGTTGAGAAGCATTAGGAAAAAGAATAGAGTCTTACATTTGATGAGAAAGAGGTCTTCTGCAGAAGGTCCAGCAATAACAGCCCTAGAGAAAGATGGGAACCACAATAATAATAATAATAATAATAATAATAATGGCATTTGTTAAGTGCTTACTATGTGCAAAACACTTTTCTAAATGCTGGGGAGGATACAAGGTGATCTGGTTGTCCCACTTGGGGCTAACAGTCTTAATCCCCATTTTACAGATAAGATAACTGAGGAACGGAGAAGTGAAGTGACTTGCCCAAAGTCACGTAGCTGACAATTGGTAGAGCCGGGATTTGATCCCACGACCTTTGACTCCCAAGCCCATGCTCTTTCCATTGAGCCACTCTGCAAATTTACAAACTCTCAACTTGGTAAAGAGTTTGATGTCCTGATATTTATTGTCAACTTACTTCCTAAGAAGCCTCAATGTATGGTTTTCAATTTCTTTATGTATTCGGGCATTACTGTTGGACAGAATTCAGTGATGATATGTTTTGTCATTCTGGTGAAAATCTTTGTGTGCTCCTAGGGTTCCCTGGGGGTCATTCATCCATCACCTTACTTTTCTTCAGATTTACTGGCAGGCTTATATAGTGCTGGGCCAAATCTAAAGGCAAATTTTAATTTTGTGCATCTCTTTTCTAGTATGCGTTTTAAGAGCACAGCTGCCCATATGCAGCAGTCCCTAGATAATGCCTTAACATTTTTAACATGCTTGTAGGTCAACAGGCTACCTACAACTCCACCTTCTATCTTCCCTAAAAATATTATTGCAAATATATAAACAGGGCATTAGGACATCCAATCCTCAAAATGGCTTAACTGTGTCATCCTAACCAAGTGGAGTGCCTGTAATAACTCAGGAACTACCAGAGTGGCAGCTCAGAAGAGTCATGTCTCGATGATTATTGTATTAAGATTCCGACCACATTTTAGGGGCTAAGAGTGAAAGTAGCTTCCCTGGTTTTGGAGCAGAATTCCACAGTATCCTGAGAAGCAGATTCTACTTGAACCTATCTTGAACCTAATCCAGCGCTTAGGACAGTACTTGGCATAGAGTAAGTACTACAGTTCCATACTTACTGCTCTTCAAGGAAAGAACAAAGGTATATTCCCCAGGCCAGTCTTCCAGGATGTACCTATTGTGGAGAGATTTTTAACTACATAGTATTTACATGATCTATTGCTTTCCTGTGGGGCATAACATCTGTGATATTCTAGCCAAAAATTCTAAATGGTCTACTGTCTTATCATTGAAGGTTTTGATATTTTCCATTTACTAAACACCTGTGATATTTTTCAATTGTCTACCACTGTTGTATCATACCACATTTAGGTTACTGAAAGTATCACAGATTATTATAATGTCTCCTGGTCTGTGGGTTTTTGTGTTCTCACTTCACTTTGCATTGGCAACAGTGCTACTCCACCAACCACCTAAGCACTATTTTTTTTTAATCTCCTGTAGTATTTTTTTGAGCACTCATAGATTGTTGGCCCCTTGAGGGCCAGGGTCTAATTCCCATCTGTACTGCTTTTTCTCTATGCTTTGAGCACAGTAAGTGTTAAATACTATTGTTTCTAAAATGACCATCACCATCAATGGTATTTATTGAGCATTTACTATGTGCAGAGCATTGTATTAAGCGCTTGGGAGTGTACGATACAACAGAGTTGGCAGATACATTCCCTGCACACAGTGAGCATAGAGGGAGAAGCAGACATTAATATAAAAAGTTTATAATATAGAAGTAGGCATTTGAATTTATCTGAGCCCCTCAGGCAACCTGGTCACCTGGAGCATAGAGTCTAGAGGAGCAGACAGACATTAATATAAACAATTTCTATATATAAACAAACAATTTATAATATACAATTAAAATCCCAGCAAGTTCACTTCACTCCCCTAACACCAACCTACTCGTTGTACTTCTATCTCACTGCTGATCTCTTGCCCTGTCCTGCCTTTGGCCTTTAAATCCCTCCCACTTCATATCTGACAGACTTCCCAAGCGCTTAGTACAGTGCTCTGCACACAGTAAGCGCTCAATAAATACGATTGATGATGATGATGATGATCTCTTACCCTGCCTTCAAAGTCCTATTAAAATCACATCAGGCAAAAACTCCTCACCCTCAGCTTCAAGGCTCTCCATCATCTCGCCCCCTCCTACCTCACCTCCCTTCTCTCCTTCTACAGCCCAGCCAGCACCCTCTGCTCCTCTGCCGCTAATCTCCTCACCATGCCTCGTTCTCACCTGTCCCGCCGTTGACCCCCGGCCCACATCATCCCCCTGGCCTGGAATGCCCTCCCTCTGCCCATCCGCCAAGCTAGCTCTCTTCATCCCTTCAAAGCCCTACTGAGAGCTCACCTCCTCCAGGAGGCCTTCCCAGACTGAGCCCCCTCCTTCCTCTCCCCACCCTCCCCATCCCCCCGCCTTACCTCCTTCCCCTCCCCACAGCACCTGTATATATGTATATATGTTTGTATGTACTTATTACTCTATTTTATTTGTACATATTTATTCTATTTATTTATTTTGTTAATATG
Source organism: Tachyglossus aculeatus (assembly GCF_015852505.1). Taxonomy (NCBI): domain Eukaryota; kingdom Metazoa; phylum Chordata; class Mammalia; order Monotremata; family Tachyglossidae; genus Tachyglossus; species Tachyglossus aculeatus. The sequence goes on along the minus strand of NC_052067.1, from coordinate 64,583,146 downwards.
TTTTGTTTTGTTCTCTGTGTCTCCCTTCTAGACTGTGAGCCCACTGTTGGGTAGGGACCATCTCTATATGTTGCCAACTTGTACTTCCCAAGCGCTTAGTACAGTGCTCTGCACACAGTAAGCGCTCAATAAATACGATTGATTGATTGATTGATTGATTGATCCTCAAGAACAGTGGGATAGAATAGGAAAAGATCAGATCTGCATCTCAGTCTTGCTTGCCTCAGGTATAGAAGGAACACCTTGTGCAGAAATGCTATGGACGTGTTACTCCCCTCCTCAAAAATCTCCAGTGGCTGCCAGTCAACCTACGCATCAAGCAAAAACTCCTCACTCTCAGCTTCAAGGCTCTCCATCACCTCGCCCCCTCCTACATCACTTCCCTTCTCTCCCTCTACAGCCCAGCCCGCACCCTCCGCTCCTCTGCCGCTAACCTCCTCACTGTACCTCCTTCTCGCCTGTCCCACCATCGACCCCCGGCCCACGTCCTCCTCCTGGCCTGGAATGCCCTCCCTCTACACATCTGCCAGGCTAGCTCTCTTCTTCCCCCTACTGAGAGCTCACCTCCTCCAGGAGGCCTTCCCAGACTGAGCCCCCTTTTTCCTCTCCTCCTCCCCATCCCCCCGCCCTATCTCCTTCCCCTCCCTACAGGACCTGTATATGATAATAATGGCATTTATTAAGCGCTTACTATGTGCAAAGCACTGTTCTAAGTGTTGGGGAGGTTACAAGGTGATCAGGTTGTCCACGGGGTGCTCACAGTCTTAATCCCCATTTTACAGATGAGGTAACTGAGTCCCAGAGAAGTTAAGTGACTTGCCCAAAGTCGCACAACTGACAATTGGCGGAGCCGGGATTTGAACCCATGACTTCTGACTCCAAAGCCCGTGCTCTTTCCACTGAGTCACGCTGCTTCTCTGAGCAGTGTGTTACCTTGTGTGTTACCTTGCTATGTTACCTTGTGCTTCTCTGTGCCACAGCTACCTAATCTGCAAAATGGGGATTAAGCCTGTGAACCCAATGTGGGTTGGAGTCTGTCTCAAACTGGGACAAATCGGGATTTGCTTGTACCTAGCTTCATGCTTAGTACAGTGCCTGGCACACAATAAGCACTTAAATGCCACAATTATTATTTTTTATCATTAAGTGCTTAATACAATGCTCTGAACACAGTGAGTGTTCAATAAATACCATTTATTGACTGACTTACCTCATCTCAAAGACAGCTTTGCAGCATCAATTTAGTCTTTTAAGGTGGCAGTTCACTTGAAAATGCTAATAGCTTTGAAAAGTCATTAGTCTTCATCTTAGCAAAGACCTGACTGTGACTGAACTCAACTTTGTCAGTTTTTTTAACAAAGGACATAGTTCTTTGCACACAATAGGCTCTCTTTGAGGGCAGGGAACATGCCTCCCAACTCTGTTGTATATTGTTCTATTCCAAGCTCTTAGTATAGTGCTCCGCAAGCAGAAAGCACTCAATAAATAACACTGATCGATTGATTAATAAATACTACTACTATTGCTACTAAAAATGCTTGACTAATGAAGCTACTCTATTTTCCAGCAGGGAAACAGAATTTAGCTTCCCGATCAGACCAGAGTTTACAAAACCCAAGTTTAGCCTCCTAGATAAATGAGAATGTCTTTCTATCAATTCCCTTGACATGCCCTTGTCTTCTTATTATTTCTTGTACTGCCTTCCTCATAGGTCAGAGAGTTGTCCTTGTTATTGCCACATCTTTGGTGAAGAGAAATTCTCCGCTCTATGGTGTTTCAATGCTGTGTGATAAAGCAAATCATGCATTACCACCTCTGATCTACCCACAGCTGAATGCTACACAATCTAAATGTGCATGGTTGAAAAAAAAATGTCCTTGTTAAATACATTTCAAAATCCTGTTGAAGGAGATTCATAATGTGACAAGGATGTGTGAATCTAAGCTCTGCTGTTCAGAAATATAAATAAAGCAATTTGCAGCCCACATTGTGCAAACTAGAGCTTCACTTCCCCTCTACAAGGCTGTCCTTTGTCTTTCCCCATCACCATAATTAACCAGTTCCTATTCATTAAACAACGAAACAGCCAATTAAATAGTAATAATAGTACTTTAATTATGAATGTATTGTTAACTGCATAGAGTGTGGAAAGGGAGATTGCCTTAGCTGTATTGCTAAAATACTTTAAATGTCTTAGTCTTTAAACAGAGGTCCCGGCTTTCCAAATTTCAACTACAAGTATATGTTTAGTTATCATTCGTATTTGTTGAGGGCAGGGAATGTGCCTACCAACTCTGTTGTACTGTACTCTCCCAAGCACTTAGTACAGTGATCTCCACACAATAAGAGCTCAATAAGTCCCAGTGATTGATGGATTGTACTTGAGGAAGACACCACCGATAGTGGAAACAAAACTCCTACCTCACTTACCAGCTTTCCTTCTACAGCCCTCACACTTCACTCCTCTGGTTCCAACCTACTCACTGTACCTCAGTCTCATCCATCTCACCACCAACCTCTCACCCATGTCCTGCTTTTGGCCTGGAACACTCTCCCTCTTCCAACAAACAATCACTCTCTCCACCTTCAAGCCTTATTGAAGGCACATCTCCTAGAGGCCTTCCCTGACTATGACCTGATTTCCTCTTTTTCCACTCCCTCCTGCGTTGCCCTGATTTACTCCCTTTATTCACCCCCTCTCAGCCCCACAATACATATGTACATACTCGTAGTTTATTCATATTAATGTCTGTCTTCCTCTCTAGACTGTAAGCTCACTGTGGTCTGGAAATGTATCTTACCAACTCTGTTGTGTTGTAGTCTTCCAAGTGCTTAGTACAGTGCTCTGCACACAGTAAGCAATCAATAAATATCATTGAATGATTGACTGATTGATTGGAAATGCACAAAATAGTGAATGTTAGAGTGAAAAGGCCAATACGGGATTCACAATCCTGGACACATCGAGGCCCACAGCAAGAGTGTTCCTTCAGGCTGGGAGTTGTGAAGTTTTCAGAGCTTCACACCCTCCTTCCCCTCTGCCACCCCCGCTCCCTCCACATACACATAGAGCAACAACATGGCCTAGTAGAAAGAGTATAGGCCTGGGAGTCAGAGGACCTGTGTTCTAATCCTGGCTCTACCCCTTGCCTGCTGTGCAACATGGGGCTAGTCGCTTTACTTCTCTGGGTTTCAGTTATCTCATCTCTAAAATGGGGCTTGAGACTGTGAGTCCCATGTAGGACAGGGATTGTGTTCAACTGGCTTCCATCCCCTACAGTCCACCAAAACTGCCCTCTCGAAGGCCACCAGTGACCTCCTTCTGACCAAATCCAATGGCTCCTACTCTATCCTAATCCTCCTCAACCTCTCAGCTGCCTTCGACACTGTGGATCACCCCCTTCTCAGCATGCTAACTAACCTTGGCTTCAAAGACTCTGTCCTCTTCTGGTTCTCCTCATCTCTCCAGCCCTTCATTCTCAGTCTCCTTTGTGAGCTCCTCTTCCCCCTCCCATCCCCTTACTTTAGGGGTTCCTCAAGGTTCAGTTCTTGGTCCCCTTCTGTTCTCTATCTAAACTCACTTCCTTGATGAACTCATTCACTCCCACAGCTTCAACTATCATCTCTGCACTGATGACACCCAAATCTACATCTCTGCCCCTGCTCTCTCTTCCTCCCTGGGGGCTTGTATCTCCTCCTGCCTTCAGGATATCTCCATCTGGATGTCTGCCCGTCATCTAAAACTCAGCATGTCCAAGACTGAACTCCTTATCTTCCCTCCCAAACCCTGCCTTCCCCCTGACTTTCCCATCACTGTAGATGGCACTACCATCCTTCCCATCTCACAAGCCCGCAACCTTGGTGTCATCCTCGACTCCGCTCTCTCATTCACCCCTCACATCCAAGCCGTCACCAAAACCTGCCCGTCTCAGCTCCGCAACACTGCCAAGATCCGCCCTTTCCTCTCCATCCATACCGCTACCCTACTCATTCAAGCTCTCATCCTATCCCATCTGGACTACTGCATCAGCCTTCTCTCTGATCTCCCATCCTCATGTCTCTCTCCACTTCAATCCATACTTCATGCTGCTGCCTGGATTATCTTTGTCCAGAAACGCTCTGGGCATATTACTCCCCTCCTCAAAAATCTCCAGTGGCTACCAGTCAATCTGCGCATCAGGCAGAAACTCCTCACCTTGGGCTTCAAGGCTCTCCATCACCTTGCCCCCTCCTACCTCACCTCCCTTCTCTCCTTCTACAGCCCAGCCCGTACCCTCCGCTCCTCCGCCGTTAATCTCCTCACCGTACCTCGTTCTCGCCTGTCCCGCCATCGACCCCCGGCCCACGTCATCCCCCGGGCCTGGAATGCCCTCCCTCTGCCCATCCGCCAAGCTAGCTCTCTTCCTCCCTTCAAGGCCCTACTGAGAGCTCACCTCCTCCAGGAGGCCTTCCCAGACTGAGCCCCTTCCTTCTTCTCCCCCTCGTCCCCCTCTCCATCCCCCCATCTTACTTCCTTCCCTTCCCCACAGCACCTGTATATATGTATATATGTTTGTACATATTTATTACCCTATTTATTTTATGTGTACATATCTATTCTATTTATTTTATTTTGTTAGTATGTTTGGTTTTGTTCTCTGTCTCCCCCTTTTAGACTGTGAGCCCACTGTTGGGTAGGGACGGTCTCTATATGTTGCCAATTTGTACTTCCCAAGCGCTTAGTACAGTGCTCTGCACATAGTAAGCGCTCAATAAATACGATTGATGATGATCCTCGACTCCGCTCTCTCATTCACCCTACAAATCCAATCCGCCACCAAAAACAGTCGGTCTCACTTCTGCAACATCACCAAGATCCACCCTTTCCTCTCCATCCAAACCACTACCTTGCTGGTTCAATCTCTCATCCTATCCCAACTGGATTACTGCAGCAGCCTCCTCTCTGATCTCCCATCCTCCTGTCTCTCCCTACTTCAGTCTATACTTCACTCTGCTGCCCGGATTATCTTTGTACAGAAACACTCTGGGCATGTTACTCCCCTCCTCAAAAATCTCCAGTGGCTGCCTGTCAACCTACACATCAAGCAAAAACCCCTCACTCTCGGCTTCAAGGCTCTCCATCACCTTGTCCCCTCCTACCTCACCTCCCTTCTCTCCCTCTACAGCCCAGCCTGCACCCTCCACTCTTGTGCCACTAACCTCCTCACTGTGCCTAATTCTCGCCTGTCCCGCTGTCGACCCCCAGCCCATATCCTTCCCCTGGCCTGGAATGCCCTCCCTCCACACATCTGCTAAGCTAGCTCTTTTCCTCCCTTCAAAGCCCTACTGAGAGCTCACCTCCTCCAGGAGGCCTTCCCAGACCAAGCCCCCTTTTTCCTCTGCCCTTCCCCATCCCCCCGCCCTACCTCCTTCCCCTCCCCACAGCACTTGTATATATTTGTACATATTTACTACTCTATTTTAGTTGTATATATTTACTATTCTATTTATTTTATTAATGATGTGCATAAATCTTTAATTCTATTTGTTCTGACAATTTTGACACCTGTCGACATATTTTGTTTTGTTGTCTGTCTCCCCCTTCGAGACTGTGAGCCTGTTGTTGGGCAGGGACCATCTCTATATGTTGCCAACTTGTACTTCCCAAGCGTGGAAAGAGCACGGGCTTTGGAGTCAGAGGTCATGGGTTCAAATCCCAGCTCCGCCACTTGTCAGCTGTGTGACGTTGTGAGCCCACTGTTGGGTAGGGACTGTCTCTATATGTTGCCAATTTGTACTTCCCAAGCGCTTAGTACAGTGCTCTGCACACAGTAAGTGCTCAATAAATACAATTGATGATGATGATTCTCTGGGCCTCAGTTTCCTCATCTGTAAAATGGGGTTGAAGACTGTGAGCCCCTCGTGGGACAACTTGATTACCTTGTACCTACCCCAGCGCTTGGAACAGTGCTTTGCACATAGTAAGCGCTTAACAAATACCAACATTATTATTATTATTATTCGTCATCATCAATCGTATTTATTGAGTGCTTACTATGTGCAGAGCACTGTACTAAGCACTTGGGAAGTACAAATTGGCAACATATAGAGACAGTCCCTACCCAACAGTGGGCTCACAGTCTAAAAGGGGGAGACAGAGAACAAAACCAAACATACTAACAAAATAAAATAGAATAGATATGTACCAGTAAAATAAATCGATAAATAGAGTAATAAATATGTACAAACATATATACATATATACAGGTGCTGTGGGGAAGGGAAGGAGGTAAGATGGGGGGATGGAGAGGGGGACGAGGGGGAGAGGAAGGAAGGGGCTCAGTCTTGGAAGGCCTCCTGGAGGAGGTGAGCTCTCAGTTGGGCCTTGAAGGGAGGAAGAGAGCTAGCTTGGTGGATGGGCAGAGGGAGGGCATTCCAGGCCCGGGGGATGACGTGGGCCGGGGGTCGATGGCGGGACAGGCGAGAACGAGGTACGGTGAGGAGATTAGCGGTGGAGGAGAGGAGGGTGCATGGTGGGCTGTAGAAGGAGAGAAGGGAGGTGAGGTAGGCGGGGGCAAGGTGATGGAGAGCCTTGAAGCCCAGGGTGAGGAGTTTCTGCCTGATGCACAGATTGATTGGTAGCCACTGGAGATTTTTGAGGAGGGGAGTAATATGCCCAGAGCGTTTCTGGACAAAGATAATCCGGGCAGCAGCATGATGTATGGATTGAAGTGGAGAGAGACACGAGGATGGGAGATCAGAGAGAAGGATGATGCAGTAGTCCAGACGGGATAGGATGAGAGCTTGAATGAGCAGGGTAGCGGTATGGATGGAGATTTAGTACAGTACTCTGCACACAGTAAGCGCTCAATAAATATGATTGAATGAATGAATGCTTGTATCTGCCCCAGCACTTAGTACAGTGCCTCACACACAGTAAGCGCTCAACAAATACCACAATTATTATTTTTCTTGCATTGTCATTCTTAACATTTGCTGTGCCTCCCTTACATAGCTCTAGTCCTTTACAAAGTTTTTGCTTGACAAGAGCTGCCCTTTCTTCATGGCAATGTGCCATGTTGTTCTGTCCTCAGCAATGGACTCAGTTTTTAGCTAGGTTGCAGCACTGCCTGAGGCTTTACTTTACTGTGTCTTTTAAGCATTTCTTCTGCCTTTCTTGATTTCAATTTTAACTCTTTGAAAAGCAGTTTTCAGCCTTGGCTCTCAGAAGGAAGCTTCTGCTCTGCTAAGGATTCTTTCATGCCCTCCCCCAACCTTTTCTTAATGCTAATGATGCCTTGTTCCATGGCTCTGTTCATCTAGATAATAATTGTGTTATTTGTTAAGGGCTTACTACACGCCCAGCACTGTACAAATTGCTGGGGTAGATACAAGATAATCAGGTCCCATGTGGGCCTCACATTCTAAGTGGGAGGGAGCACAGGTACTGAATCCCCATTCTGCAGATGAGGACACTGAAGCACAGAGAAGTTAAGTGACTTACCCAAGGTCACTCAGCAGGCAAAGGGTAGAGCCAGGTTTAGGACCCAGGTCCTCTAATTCCCAGGCCCATAGTCTTTCCATGAGGTCATACTGCTTTGTGTGTTTGGCCTACACAAACACGTAAACACACACACACACACACACACACACATGTGTATAGCTCCAAGAATTTCACACCTCCCATCTTAAACAAGCAGTGGCAGCACTGGAGTTAAGAGATTATGTAGGCAACAGGAACATACATGTTGGGAGAAGGATGGAGCTTTGCAGTCCAGTAAAATTAACCCAGCAGATAACCTGCATGCTTCATGTCTCACTTTAAATGTACATTCACAGTAATGAATGTACCTTATCATTTTTCCTTATATTTTAGAGGCCCTTCTTCCTGAAAACTCTTCAACATATAATAGCACCCTTTATTTTTACAAGATCCCTAGGAGGTGGAACGGATCAGTTATTGTCACTACTATTATTTCTGTTTGACATGTAGTGAAACTGAGAAACAGAGAGGTTAAGTGGTTTACTTAAGGACACACAGCTAATGGATATATCAGGGCTTAGAAAATAAGCCTCTAGACGTTTAGTTCTATGCTCTTCTCATTTGTCCTGATTGAATTTTGGTTTTTTAGCAGCCTGAAAAAATTAATATGTTTCCCAAAAGTGTTTCAATCCCCACCCTGGGGAGATTTGGGCTCTGGAGAGGATGGGACCCTTCATTTAACAAAACACAAGATGGCACATGGTGATAAACTATCAAGTGGAATTCTTACGTGCATAATTTATCCCTGTAATTAAAAAAACCAACTGTTTTAAAAAATAAAACACACACAACATAAAATGGTGTGATTTCTTGCCATAAAAACAAATTATTAACTTGATAATGCTATACTATAATTTACATTGCTGAAAAGTGCAGTACTTTCCAGAATTACATGATTAATATTATCTAATTATTTTCACCCCAAGTTTTCCTCCTATTGATTGGCTGGTCTTGTCTGGATGATAATTTATATACAATAAATTACTTATACATTATATTAATGTCCATCTCCCCCCCTAGATTGGAAGTTCATTTTGGGCAGGGAACGTATCTGCTAATTTTGTTGTGGTATACTCTCCTAAACACTTAGTATAGTGTTCTGCACATAGTAAGCACTCAATAAATACCTCTGATTGATTGATGGATTGACTGGGAGTAGCACAGAGGTGGGTAGCAGACTAGAGTTTACAGTGAGGCTGCCTCTTATCTAGAGTCAGCAAATATGCCTTAGCTCTGCTGGGCGGTGGGTGTTACTCCAACACTCAGCTGAAAATGGATGGAGGGTATAATAAATATGATTAGGATGTTCATTAAGTGCTTATTCAGTGCCAAGCATTGTTCTATGCTCTGTGAAAGATACCAGTTAATCAGGTTGGATACAGTCCCTGTCCCATTTAGGACTCGCTAAGTGGGAGGGAGAACAAGTTTAGAATCCCCATTTTACAGACGAGGAAACTAAGGCACAAAGAAATGAATGATAATAATGATGATGATGGCATGTGTTAAGTGCTTACTATGTACCAGGCACTGTACTAAGCGCTGGGGTGGATCCAAGCAAATAGAGTCGGACACAGTCCCTGTCGCATGTGGGGCTCACAATCTCAATCCCCATTTTACAGATGAGGTAACAGGCACAGAGAAGTCAAGTGAGTTGCCCAAGGTCACACAGCAAGTCAAAAGGGGAGCCGGGAATTGAACCTAGATTTTTTAACTTCTAGGCATGTGCTCTTTCCACTAGGCTCTGCTGCTGTTTAATGCTTTCTGAACAGGGTTTGGCATTTGTGTGCCTAGAGAATTTAGAAAATAAATTTTAGAGACATTAGAGAAAGCAGCATGGCCTAGTGGATAGAGCACAGGCCTGGAATCAGGACCTGGATTCTCATGCCGGCTCTGCCGCTTGTCTGCTGTGTGACCTTGGGCAAGTCAGTTCACTTCTCTGTGCCTCAGTTATGTAATTTGTAAAATGGGGTTTGAGTCCCATGTGCTACACAGACTGTGTCAACCCAATTTGCTTGTATCGACCCCAGGGTTTAGTACAGTGTAGGCGCTTAACAAATACCATTAAAAAAAAGCTGGTTAACATTTCCTGGAGGCCTAATGTTATGAGGACTTGAAGAGTAAGTGAGAAGTACCTACATTTCCACACTCTTTCTCTTATACTTTGAGCTCCATAAATTGCTTCCAGGAAGGTAGACCCCCTCCCCTCAGCCCCCAACCTCCAGCAGCTGATGACACAGCCTACCACAAATTGATCTGGATAGTTTTTGCTTCGGAGATTTTGCATTTCACCTTCAAAATGCACTCAGCTTTCATTGGCCTGGGGCTTAGGAACCTGAGATAAATCTTTAACTAGAGTATTCCTCTTAGCACTGCAACATATATAGACAAGTTGGAGAACAAAATTAGATAATATCCTGGAAAGTATCACCTTGCCATTCTCTAAGGGAAGTCATCCCAAGGAATTATGCATTCCCCACCCAACTTTGCCTGCTCGAGCTGGAAATCCAAAATAATTTCTGACTAAAGCTAGAGTGATCACAGTCAAAAAAGTCAAGAGGCAAATTTTAGGCACATTTTCTATTGCTTTTGTAGTTATTTGCACATTTGCCATACATGTGCACTATACAGACATGTTTCAACAATGCTAATACTGTATATGGGTTTGTGTGTGAACATGTGTGTCAGGGAGCATATAACAGGATATGTAGAGAGTGCTCTCACTCATTTCAAAAATGATGCTATGACAGTGAAATTCTACTTGTGGGTATAAGCTTGGCCCAAAACATCAATAAGTAATTGATAACTCATTTCATTTTGAGTGCACAAAAAGAGCAGACCACCGAACTAAGCGCTCTGGGAGAAGCACTGGGTAGATACCTTCCCTTCCCACAGTGAACTTACTGTCTAGCTTGCAGTCTCCATCTTTAAACCCCTCCAAATACCCTCTCTCCTTCAGAAGACCTTCCCCAACTGAGTCACAATGCCTTAGTTGTGATGGCCCAGCATTCACCAACACACTTGCTTTTTGTACGTTACTTCATTCCAGTTGTATCTGTCTCCAATCCCTTTACAAACTTTTAGACTGTGAACCTCATGAGACAAAGGGACCGAGTTTAATTTCCATCTGTACCTTTTCTCCCAACACTTGGTAGCATGCTCTGCATACAGTGAGCACATAATACCATTACCATTTCTATTTGTAATAATAATAATAATGATGATATATGTTAAGCACTTACTATGTGCAAAGCACTTTTCTAAGTGCTGGGGAGGTTACAAAGTGATCAGGTTGTCCCATGGGGGGCTCACAGTTTTAATCCCCATTTTACAGATGAGGTAACTGAGGCACAGAGAAGTTAAGTGACTTGCCCAAAGTCACACAGCTGACAGTTGGCAGAGCCGGGATTTGAACCCATGACTTCTGACTAAACATTTTAATACTTCATTACTAATGCATTTTCTGTACATTGAGTTATTTGTTTAGCTGCTTCATCTTGATGTGTTTGCATTGCTCTTTCTCTGGCTTGTAACATTCAGCCTGTACAAAAAAAAAATTGAAATATTTAATCTGTTTTTTATTGGTTTGGGTTTAACAGTAAAGACTACCTTCCTTCCCAATAGCAAGAATGAAGCTTATTTTTTGACCCTGAAAGCTTTGTTTTTTAAAGAGAGAAGCATCATTTTATATTTTGCCCAAGTAAAAACTGTTCCATTAAATTAGTTCAAACTTACTGTGAAAAAGACTCAAAAACATTTTAGAATTTATATTTTTCACCAAAGGATTGTTCATGAAAATATAAAAATTTGGGAGTACTATCATCTAAATATCTGCATTTATTTCGATGGCAAGAAATAGCCCAAACAAAAAACTGTGAGAAAAGAAAATGGGACAGAGGGGGAAGTTGAGAGGAAGGGGGATTGGACGAGGACACTGGGTAAAAGATGTTTAGCTGGACAACCGCCTGTACATTACAGGACCTAAGGGACAGAAGTAGATATGTTTGGTTTCCATCACAGATCTGTAGATTGTATCTCAGAAACTACTCCAAAGAATACAAACACTGCCATTTTAAAATCAGGATGTTTGAAAAGGAAAGAGTTGCACCAGGCCAATATGTGTTTACATATTAAAAAACCGCTTTTCTCCAAGATAGTTATCAAAGCCCCTCCTTGAAGTAAACAGATGAGCCTTTAGCAAAAGTGTGACAACAATCAGTACTTATAGACATATTTCTTTTCTCATTTGATCTTCTGATAGATTAGTTTCCTGCCTGTTGATAATCCGTTTCCCCACACCTGTGAGCCCCTGTGGGTCACTGATGGGGTATACCTTTACTGGAAGCTTAGTGCTTAAGAACATGCTTAACAGATTTGATAAATAAAATGACAGCTAGTCCAAAATACTGTGGAAAATGAAGAAAGCTGAGCCTGCCCAAGTAAGGGATGAAAAAGTATCATATTAGGTAAGAATTTAGAACATATATGAATCAGAGATGGAGCTTGGCCTAGTGGAAAGGTGGAAAGAGCACAGGCATGGGAGTTGGAGGACCTGGGTTCTGATCCTGGCTCCACCATTTGACTGTTGCATATGATTTTGGGCAAGTCACTTAACTTCTCTGGGTCTCAGTTACTTAAACTATAAAATGGGGATTAAGACTGTGACTCCTATGTGGGACATGAATTGTGTCCAACCTATTTTGTATCTACCCTAGTGCTCAGTATAGTGCCTGGCATACAGTAAGCACTTACTAAATAACATTAAAGGAAAAAAAACAGAATCTGAAGTAAATGATGGAGGCTCCTTCTCCATTACTCCATTAAGAACTTAATATTGCCAATTTATCTGCCTGGTCATTTCCAGTCCCCAACGCTGTTTCATTGAGTGCTAAATAACCCGTCCCCTTAAGACCCCAAATTCCTAGATGCTTACTTACTCTAACCCAGCCTTCTAGCTTCACACGTCCATAACGTTTTCTGTTTCTCCTCCATCACACTCCATCTCTGTTCATTCTTTCCTCCCACATTGAATTGTCAATCTTCCACTCACATTCTTGTATTATCTTCCCTTGCTTTTGCTGTCTATTCCGATTTCTCCTGTGCTGTTTTGTTCTGTGCACATATAATAATAATAATTATGGTGCATAAGTGCTTACTATGTGCCAAGCACTGTTCTAGCACTGGGGTAGATGCAAGTTAATCATCATCATCATCATCATCAATCGTATTTATTGAGCGCTTACTGTGTGCAGAGCACTGTACTAAGCACTTGGGAAGTACAAGTTGGCAACATATAGAGACAGTCCCTACCCAATAGTGGGCTCACAGTCTAAAAGGGGGAGACAGAGAACAAAACCAAACATACTAACAAAATAAAATAAATAGAATAGATATGTACTAGTAAAATAAATAAATAAATAAATAGAGTAACAAATATGTACAAACATATATACATATAAACAGGTGCTGTGGGGAAGGGCAGGAGGTAAGATGGGTGGGGATGGAGAGGGGTCGAGGGGGAGAGGAAGGAAGGGGCTCAGTCTGGGAAGGCCTCCTGGAGTAGGTGAGCTCTCAGTAGGGCCTTGAAGGGAGGAAGAGAGCTAGCTTGGCGGATGGGCAGAGGGAGGGCATTCCAGGCCCAGTCTCTGCCCCACTTGGGTCTCACACTATTAATCCTCATTTTACGGATGAGGTAACTGAGGCTTAGAGAAGTTAAGTGACAGGTCCAAGGTCACACAGCAAACATGTGGTGGGGCTGGGACTAAAACCCAGTCCTTTCTGACTCCCAGGCCCATGCTCTATCTACTAAACCATGGTCTTCCCTGTTCCCATTTTTTTGGTACTTGTTAAGTGTGCATCACATGCCAGACATTGTACTAAGCCCTGGGGTAGATATAAAATGTTCAGATGGGACACAATTCATGACCCACATGGGGCTCACAGTCTTAATATCCATTTTACAGATGAGGCAACTGAGGCACAAAGAAGTCCCTTGCCCACAGTCACACAGCCCAGAATTTGAGAGTGCTGGTGTCTGGTGCTTGGTGTCATCCTCGACTCCACTCTCTCATTCACCCGACACATCCAATCTGTCACCTAAACCATGCTAGTCTCACCTCCGCAACATCACCAAGATCCGCCCTTTCCTCTCCATCCAAACCGCTACCTTGCTGGTTCAAGCTCTCATTTTATCCTGACTGGATTACTGCATCAGCCTCCTCTCTGATCTCCCATCCTCCTGTCTCTCCCCACTTCAGTCTATACTTCACGCTGCTGCCCGGATCATCTATGTGTAGAAACGCTATGGGCATGTACTTCCCAAGCGCTTAGTACAGTGCTCTGCACACAGTAAGTGCTCAATAAATATGATTGATGATGTTACTCCCCTCCTCAAAAATCTCCAGTGGCTGCCTGTCAACCTACGCATCAAGCAAAAACTCCTCACTCTCGGCTTCAAGGCTCTCCATCACCTCGCCCCCTCCTAACTCACCTCCCTTCTCTCCTTCTACAGCCCAGCCCACACCCTCCACTTCTCTGTCGCTAACCTCCTCACTGTACCTCATTCTCGCCTGTCCCGCCGTCGACCCCCAGCTCACGTCCTCTCCCTGGCCTGGAATGCCCTCCCTCCACACATCCGCCAAGCTTCCTCCCTTCAAAGCCCTACTGAGAGCTCATCTCCTCCAAGAGGCCTTCGCAGACTGAGCCCCCTTTCTTTTTCCTCTTCTCCTCCCCATCCCCCCAGCCCTACCTCCTTCCCCTCCCCACAGCACCTGTATATATGTTTGTACAGATTATTACTCTATTTTACTTGTTCATATTTACTATTCTATTTATTTTTTAATGATGTGCATTTAGTTAATTCTATTTATTCTGACGACTTGACACCTGTCCACATGTTTTGTTTTGTTGTCCGTCTCCCCCTTCTAGACTGTGAGCCCGTTGTTGGGTAGGGATCGACTCTATATGTCGCCAACTTGTACTTCCCAAGTGCTTAGTACAGTGGTCTCACACAGTAAGCACTCAATAAATATGATTGAATGAATGAATGAATGAATGAACGAGAGTCATCTGACTCCCAGGCCTCTTCTCTATCTGTTAGACCTTGATGCTTCCATGCTATTTCTTTACTCCATGTATACTGAGAAGCAGCATGGCTCAATAGAAAGATTACAGGCTTGGGAGTCAGAGGTCATGGGTTCTAATTCCGGCTCTGCTACTTATCAGCTTTGGACAAGTCACTTAACTTCTCTGTTCCTCAGTTACCTCATCTGGAAAATGGGGATTAAGACTGTGAACCCCATGTGGGACAACCTGTTTATCTTGTATCTACCCAGCACTTAGAACAGTGCTTGGCACACAGTAAGCGCTTAACAAATACCAAAATTGTTATTATTATTATTATTATTATTATTGTTATTATTATTATTATATTATTATTATTATCCGTTCCTTTGGAAGCCTAGTAGGCACCCTCCTTATGTCTCTGGAGTTCCTTACCCATTTTCCAAGGCCCATTCTTAAATCCTCTTTGTCAACTTTTAAATCCTTTCTGGCAATTGCCTGATTCCTTCACCAGATGGGCAGTAGACCTCCCAGGAAAAAGGACTTGTAAGAGTCATGAAGAGTGAGTTGTGTACTTTCTAGAAACTTCTGGGTCTTTCCCAGTTTCCTTGGATGCAACTACCCTTGTTTGGAGCATCACAAGTTGGAAATCTCATCTCTCTTGCCATTGAATCAAGGAGGGCCTGGGCATCATCAGGAAACTGATGACTCAATCATCTCTAGAATTTCCTGTGGAGAAAAGACTGAGTTCCACCCTCAAGACACTAGGCTATCTGCACTGAGTTACAGGGCATGAAAGATGTATGAAACAGAATCTAGGAGATCTAGGTGTCACTAAAAGACTGATGACTCAATTATCTCTGAAAATCACTGTGGAGAAAGAGCACACAGGTCTATCGGCCCAGACTGGAGTTATAGAGCATGAAATAATTATGATATGTGTTAAGCTCTTACTAAGTGCCAGGGACTATACTAAGGGGTAGACACAAGCAAACTAGGTTGGACAGTCCCTGTCCCACATGGGGCTCACAGTCTTACTCCCAATTTTACAGATGAGGGAACTAAGGCCCAGAGAAATCATGACTTGCCCAAGGTCACACAGCAGAAAAGTGGCAGAGTAGGATTAGAACCCATGACCTTCTGACTTCCAGGCCCGTGCTCTATCCATTAAGGCTCAAGAAAACAATAAAGAAAAACACAAAGTATTAATGCCAGCAATATGGCCTAATGGACAGGGCACAAGCCTGGGAGTCAGAAGGATCTGGGGTTCTAACCTCAGCTCTGCCACTTGTCTGCTGTGTGATGTTGGTCAAGTCACTTAACTTCTCTATGCCTCAGTTACCTCATCTGTAAAATGGGGATTAAAACTTTTAGTCTCATGTGGGACATGAATTGTGTCCATCCTGATTAAACTTGTATCTTAGAGAAGCAGCATGGCTCAGTGGAAAGGGCACAGGCTTGGGAGTCAGAGGTCATGGTTTCTAATCCCAGCTCCACCACTTGTCAGCTTTGTGACTTTGAGCAAGTCACTTAACTTCTCTGTACCTCAGTTACCTCATCTGTAAAATGGGGATTAAGACTGTGAGCCCCACATGGGACAACTTGATCACCTTGTATCTACCCCAGCATTTAGAACAGTGCTTGGCACATTGTAAGTTATTAACAAATATTATTATTATTATTATTGTTATTATTATTATTATTATTATCTACCTCAGTGCTTACCTCAGTGCCTGGAATATAGCAAGCATTTAACAAGTACCAAAATTATCATTATCAAGTGTCACTATTAAGTGTGGATGGAACATAAGGGGTAGGCTGTCAATAAAGGGAGAAATATGTGTGTTCTTGGTGGTGGGGAGGGTGCCCTATCTTTCTGGGAATACCAGAAAAGGGGGCACTTTCTCTTTTCCTGGGACTGGCTGTTATTTTGAGAGGGGTTGCTCCTTCTGCTGTACAGGCAGCTGAGAAAATGGAATCTTGTCCAAAGGGACACTCTGCTGGTCAGCCTGCACCTTAATAACTACAGGAACTACTCTGAGTCAAATAAACCTTATTCAACCCCAATAGAGACAATCCCCTGCTCAACCTGAGACTTGGGGATTACTGCTAGTTGGGGCGGGGGGTCCCTTGAAGGCCTGTTTTAGTTGCCAGTGTGTATTTATGTCAAAAAGCAATTATTTTGCAGCATCCAGATCTTAGGGAGTTTACATGTACAAATGTCAATAATATTAAATCTATACGAATACCTGCTTTCATGACAAATGCTAATGTTCTCTTTGGGGCCACTGTGGTCTGCAGGTCAATAAGACATATTTGAAAAACCTGTCCAAACGTATTTTTGTGCAATATTCTCTTAAGATTATTAAAGAGCCATTATGGGTTCCTGGGTCAATAATCTATGTTTTTAACAGACACCCCTAAATTCATTGCCCTATAGATCTTAATGTCTGTTTAATCATGATAAATCTGAATTTAAGGGAAACTGTTATAATCCACCTGAACTTCCTCCTTCATATATCATCCATAATTCACCTTTAATAACCAGTTCTTCACCCACCATTTTTGCTAGAAAATTACTCTTAGTTCCCAATGTGGAAAGTGCTTAAAGGGTCTGTCTGTCCAACCTAAGTGCTAAGTGGGGCCACAGTTTTATTTCAGAGAGTTTAGGTGCTTGAAAAAAGCATCAATTTCCTTCCCCAGATTCTCTGACAAGGTAGATGCCCTGGATAATTATTCAAATTCTACTGAATCATGTTATCATTGCTATTTTTACTCTCAGTAGGAAGACCTGGTCATATGGTCATGTGAAATGCTGCAAAGCTTAGAAATAGCAGATGGCATCAAGGAATAAAGCTGGATGTAACTCCAAATGGGTTGATTTATGAGTTTTAAAAAAGCATTTGCTTTTTTCCCTATAACGTTTTTTAGGTTTAATATGTTGAGATCTGACTAGACAAATATCAAATTGCTTACTTTTTTTTCAGTAACTATGCCGAGGTTTCAAAGACTAAATTGTTAAATTGGTTCTAGAAGACAGCATTGGCTGTTTAAAATATGATTATGTTTATTTTTTAAACATCTTGTTTGTATGTATGTATGCATGACAGAGTGTTGGTGTACTGTAATTGAACTATGTGATTTTATACCTGCTGAACTTTAGGGTGCTCATGAAAATGAGACACGTGCTTTACTTGTTTCTCTACTGAACAAAATTTTAACCCATATTTTCTATCTGTATTGTTCTCCAACGTCCTTTATCGAAAACAGCTTTCAGTTTAACAACTTCATCTTATTGCAAAGAAGAAGTCTATATCTTATTTGAAGATGGTTATTGTTCCCACTTTTCTTTTGGCACATGACATGTGACACAATTTCTAGCACAAAATATAATTGCAATCTTCCTTTCCCATAAGAGCCTTCATGGCTCATCCCACTCACAGGTATTACTCATGGAGAAAATTAGGCAATAAATCATAGCCTATCCTCCACTCTTGATTTTACACTAATTCTGGACTTAATTGAGAGGGGCAGGTGACGCATTCACTCTCCACTCTGGGGCATTCATTCATTCATTCATTCAATCGTATTTATTGAGTGCTTACTGTGTGCAGGGCACTGTACTAAGCGCTTGGGAAGTATGAGTTGGCAACATATAGAGACGGTCCCTACCCAACAGTGGGCTCACAGTCTATAAGGGGGAGATAGAGAACAAAACAAAACATATTAACAAAATAAAATAAATAGAATAAATATGTACAAATAGAGAAATAAATACGTACAAACATATATACATATATACATATATACAGGTGCTGTGGGGAGGGGAAGCAGGAAAGGTGGGGGGGATGGGGAGGGGGAGGGGGGAAGAGGAAGAAGGGGGCTCAGTCTGGGAAGGCCTCCTGGAGGAGGTGAGCTCTCAATAGGGCCTTGAAGGGAGGAAGAGAGCTAGCTGGGCGGATGTGCGTAGGGAGGGCATTCCAGGCCAGGGGGATGCTGTGGGCCGGTGGTCGACAGTGGGACAGGCGAGAACAAGTCTCAGTGAGGAGATTAGTGGCAGAGGAGCGGAGGGTGTGGGCTGGGCTGTAGAAGGAGAGAAGGGAGGTGAGGTAGGAGGGGGCGAGGTGGTGGAGAGCCTTGAAGCCGAGAGTAAGGAGTTTTTGCCTGATGCGTAGGTTGATGGGTAGCCACTGGAGATTTCATTCATTCAATCATATTTATTGAGCACTTACTATATGCAGAGCACTGTACTAAACACTTGGGAGAGTACAATACAATAATAAACAGACACATTCCCTGCCCCAAACAAGCTTATAGATTAGAGGGAGGGAGACAGGCATCACTACAAATAAATAAAATTACAGATATGCACATAAGTGCTGTGGGGCTGAGATGGGGGAAGAACAAAGGGAACAAGTCAGGGTGATGCAGGAGGGAATGGGAGATGAGGAAAGATAGGGCTTAGTCTGGAAATGTGCCTTCAATAAGGCTTTGAAGACAGGGAGAGTAACTGTCTGTCGGATTTGAGGAGGCTGGGCATTACAGGCCAGAGGCAGGATGTGGGCCACGGATCAGCAAAGAGCCAGGCGAGGTCAAGGCACAGTGAGAAGATTAGCACTAGAGGAGCAAAGTGTGTGGGCTGACTTGTAGAAGGAGAGTAGTGAGGTTAGGTAGGAAGGGGCAAGGTGATGGACTGCTTTAAAGTCAATGGTGAGGAGTTTTTGTTTTGCAGAGGTGGATGGGCAACCCAATCAAATCATCAATTGTATTTATTCAGTCATTCAATTGTATTTATTGAGCACTTACTGTGTGAGGAGCACTGTACTAAGCGCTTGATGTGGTGGTTGCTGAATGCAGAGCACTGTACTAAGCACTTTGGAGAGCACATTATAACAGAGTATACTCTACCCACAATGAACTTACAGTCTAGAGGGAGAGACAGATAATATTAATATAATAATATTAATATATATATTAATATATATATTAATATATAAATTAATTACTGATAGGTACATAAGTGCTGTGGAGCTGAGGGAGTGGTGAATAAAGGGTGCGAATTCAAGAGCAAAGGTGATGCAGAAGGAAGTGGGAGAAGGAAGTAGCATGACGTAGGGAATGATGCAGGGGCTGGGAGTCAGAAGGCCATGGGTTCTAATTCCAGTTCTGTCACATCTGTTGTGTGAATTTGGGCAAGTCACTTCACTTCTCTGTGCCTCAGTTACCTCAACTGAAAAATGGTGATTGAGATTGTGAGTCCTATGTGGCACAGGGGTTGTGTCCAACCCAGTTTTCTTATATCCACCCCAGCGGTGCACAGGAAGCACTTAATACCACTATCATCCTTATCATTAACAAATACCATTTACAAAGCAGAAAAGAAAATGAGGCCTCAGTTGGGGAAGGCCTCTAGGAGGAGATGTGCACTCAATAACGCTTTGAAGGTAGGAAGAGTGATTGCCTGTCGGATATGAGGAAAGAGGGCATTCCTCAGCCAGAGGCAGGACATAGGCAGGAGGTAGGCAGCTAGATAGGAGGAATCAAGGTATAGAGAGTAGGTTGGCATTAGAGGGGTGAAGTGTGCAGGCTGTAGTAGGGCAGTAATAATAATAATAATAATGGCATTTATTAAGTGCTTACTATGTGCAAAGCACTGTTCTAAGCACTGGGGAGGTTACAAGGGGATCGGGTTGTTCCACGGGGGTCTCAAAGTCTTCATCCCCATTTTACAGATGAGGTAGCAGGCACAGAGGAGTGAAATGACTTGCCCACAGTCACACAGATGACAATTGGCCGAGCCGGGATTTGAACCCATGACCTCTGACTCCAAAGCCTGTACTCTTTCCACTGAGCCACACTGCTTCTCTAGCAGTAGCAAGATGAGGGAGGAGGGGGCTAGGTGGTTGGGTCCCTCCCAATTTATGCTCTGCTCTGAATTCCACTGGAGTTAGGGGAGCCTCTCTGCTCTTTGGAGCAGCTCTCTGGAATTCCCAGCACAGAAGAAAGGAGTCCATAGTGCCCTCGGCACCTCTCTCCAAAGAGCAGCATCTGACATGAGCAACAACTTCAATTCCACTAGATTGTGAGCTCCCTGTGGGCAGGGATTGTGTCTACCAACTCTATTGTACTCTTCCAAGTGCTTAGTACAGTGCTCTGCACACAATAAGTGTTCGATAAAATACCACTGTGCTCCAGGGGCTGTCCCGGTCTCTATTGCTGCATTGGACATTTTTTTTTGAATGGTATTTGTTAAATTTTTTTTAAAAAGCATTTGTTAAGCGCTTACTATGTGCCAAGCACTATTCTAAGCGCTGAGGTGGATACAAGGTAATCAGGTTGTCTCACTTGGGGCTCACAGTCTTAATCCCTATTTTACAGATGAGGTAACTGAGGCACAGAGAAGTTGAATGACTTGCCCGAAGTCACACAGCTGATAAGTGGTGGAGCCGGAATTAGAACCCATGACCTCTGACTCCCAAGCCCGGGCTCTTTCCACTAAGCCACACTGCATCTGTACTATGTGCCAGGCACTGTACTAAGCACTGAAATAGATACAAGCTAATCAGTTTGGAAACATTCCCTGTCCTACTTAGGGCTACCAGTCTTAATCTCCATTTTACAGATGAGGTAATAATAATGATGGCATTTATTAAATGCTTACTATGTGCAAAGCACTGTTCTAAGCGCTGGGGAGGTTACAAAGTGATCAGGTTGTCCCACAGGAGGCTCACAGTCTTAATCCCCATTTTATAGATGAGGTAACTGAGGCCCGGAGAAGTTAAGTGACTTGCCCAAAGTCACACAGCTGACAATTGAGGAACAGAGAAGTGAAGTGACTTGACCAAGGTCACACAGAAGATTTGTGGCAGAGACAGAAATAGAACCCAGATCCTTCTGACTTTCAAACCAGTGCTTTATCCACTAGGCCACCAGAGGACCCCAAATAGATACACCAGCCATGAATAAAGAGGACCAGAAAAAAACCATTTTAAAGATAATATGAAGCTTTTTCCAATGGTGTATGACCTTATAATGCACAGCTGGGAGGCAACAGTAGAAGACAGATGGGCATATCGTCAGTCAGTCAATCTTATTTATTGAGAACTTGGAGTATGAAGACCGTCTCTATATGTTGCCAACTTGTACTTCCCAAGTGCCTAGTACAGTGCTCTGCACACAGTAAGTGCTCAATAAATACGATTGAATGAATGAATACTGTACTAAGTGCTTGAGAGAGAACAATATAACAGACAAATTCCCTGCCCACAAAGAGCTTTTATTTTATAGTATTTGTTAAGTGCTTATTATGTGCCAGGCACTGTACTAAGCTCTGGGGTATGTACAGGCTAAGCAGACTGCACACAATCCATGTCCCACATGGGGTTCACAAGTCATCCTCATTTTACAGATGAGGTAATTGAAGTACAGATAAGTTAAGTAACTTGTCCAAGGTCACACAGTAGACCAGGGGCAGAACTGGGAGTAAAACCCAGCTCCTTCTGACTCCCAAGCCCATGCTCAATCCATACTGCACAATTTTCATTCAATTTTTATAAAATATGAAACTGATAACTCTCAAAAAACTACATTAATTATTAGACAGGGCCAAATTAAATGCTATTCTGTGAAGTATGTCCCTCATCACTAAAAACAAGCAAGTAGATTTAACAATACAAATACAAACTAAATTCAATAAATACAGTGAAATTTGGTGGCATAGTGAAATGAAAGGATTTCAGCCCCCAAGAGCCTCTGCTGAGAAAAGGGTTACTTGAAACAGTGATGTTCTTATTTACAATGAGCCAAGCACTGAAATAGAAATAGATGCAAAATAATCAGTCCCTGTCCCATACGGGGCTCACAGCCTAATAAGTGGAGAAAGCAGGTATTTTATTCCCACTTTACAGGTGAGGAAACCAAGGCAATGAGAGATTAATTGACTTGCCCAAGGTCACACAGTAGGCCAGTGGCAGAACTGGGAGTAGAATCTGGAACTTCTGATTGCCAGTCCTATGCCTTTTCCACTAGGACAAACTGCCTCTCCTGAACACTTCCTTCTACTTTTTGGAGATTTATTATCACACTTTACAGTCTTACTAAGTATGGTTTCATTCAAAGAACCTTTCACAATCCTCTTTTCAAGCACCATATTTCTTTTTTTTTTATTTTTTTGCTAAAATAATCTCAAGCACCAGAACAATTATCTATGTCTGAATAGCAGTTCCTATGAAAAGTAACTCACAGAACTGCCCCTGCCCCAAAATCCCCTTATCTGTTTACTTGACTTAGTGGAGCACACAAAAACCCAAAGGGAACTCCAGAGATAAATCTGATCAGTCCTTCTGGTATGATGGCTGTTGCTTTGCTGCAAAATCATCAAACCCCTCAGTGGCAGCTGTTTCAAGGGAGTGATAGCAGTTTTCTATATTGTCCCCAATTTCCCAGGGTTTCTAAGATCTGGTGAGGGCAGGGTGATTGTTTGCCTTTCCTCCCCACACCATCACCAAGTTAAGCTTCCAGCTAAACCCCTGTCCCACCAGATGTTGTGAAAACATTTCAAACACATGTCTTGCTGGCAATGGGTAGGAACTGTCTCTATATGTTGCCAACTTGTACTTCCCAAGCACTTACTACAGTGCTCTGCACACAGTAAGTGCTCAATAAATACGATTGAATGAATGAATCAATGATAAGATAGCAATTAATGATATTTATTGAATGCTTACTATGTGCAGAGCACTGTACTAAGCACTTGGGAGAGTACAGTACAAAAGCATTAGTAAACATGTTCCCTGCCCATAGCAAGCTAAGAGTGTTCTGCACACGGTGAGAACTCAATAAATACGACAGATTTAAACTCGTTTCCTTTCTTTTTCACTAAGTAATGCTCATTTTGAATGGCAAGGGGGTCAGACAAGATGCACTACTGTGTTTTCATGAGCACAGTGTGAAACACAAGGCACAGCCAGAAAGTATGCGAAAGATTCTCTGCAGAGCACTCCTGAACAACATCATTATTATTATTTTTGCTAAGCACTCAGTATATATAATGATAATAATAATAATGGCATTTATTAAGCGCTTACTATGTGCAAAGCACTTGTTCTAAGGCTGTGGAGGTTACAAGGTGATCAGGTTGTCCCACAGGGGGCTCACAGTCTTAATCCCCATTTTACAGATGAGGTGACTGAGGCACAGAGAAGTTAAGTGACTTGCCCAACGTCACACAGCTGACAATTGGCAGGGCTGGAGTTTGAACCCATGACCCCTGACTCCAAAGCCCGGGCTCTTTCCATTGAGCCATGCTGCTTCAAGCACTATTCTAAACTCTGGGGTTTAGTTAATCAAGTTGGGCATAGTCCCAGTTCCACAGTCCCACAAATGCAATCAGCATGGTGTAATGGAAAGATCACAGGCCTGGGAGTCAGAAAGTCATGGGTTCTAATCCTGGCTCTGCCACTTGTCTGCTGTGTGACCCTGGGCAAGTCACTTCACTTCTCTGTGCCTCAGTTACCTTATCTGTAAAATGGGGATTGAGACTGCAAGTCTCAAGTGGGACGGGGACTGTGTCCGACCTGATTAGCTTGTATCCACTTCAGCATTTAGAACAGTGCCTGGCACATAGTAGGTGTTTAACAAATACTATTATCATTATTAGAATTATTAGACTCATGTTATCATAGCATCATCTTCAGTCCTAAGGACAACCTTTGGATAGGTTGTGTTTGGAGCTGTGGAGTTGAGTTAGCAGCTGTCTTCATTTTTTGCTATGATGACATACCATGTTTTCATTCAGGATGATAAAGTATACATCTCAAAATGCTTCCACACTTCCACGACTAGAAAATTGTACATGGCCCTCTAAATCCCTTGTATATAAAATCTGCAAAACACAATAGAGGACAAGGTAACAACTCAAATTCTGAAAGATCAAATGGAAAGGATCTAAATTGGATATTAAGAAGCCTAAATTCTGCAAAGAGGTAAGGAGATACAGATAAGGATAATCTCCAAATAGTTTTCTTTATATATCATTCCATTTTCCCAGATGCTTTACATTTCAAAAGTGCTAAAATTTCATTATTAACCAAATTTTTCTGAATAAATTGATGATGTCATTTTGAGTCATTCCCTCATTTTATAAATTCTCTCCTCTTACATATTTCTTTGAAGCTGTCTAAAAGAAATGTTTCATCTCCCATCTTCTTTTGATGGCCTAATAAACACAGGATGGCTGGCACTGATCCTGGTTTGGAGTTCTATGGCAAGCTATTTCCAGTTTCCCAAGGAGCAGCATAGCCTGGTGAGTAGAGCACCAGCCTGGGAGTCAGAAGGATCTGGGTTCTAATCCCTGTTCTGCCACTTGTCTGTTGTGTGACCTTGGGCAAGGCACTTCACTTCTCTGTGCCTCAGTTACCTCCTCCTTAAAATGGGAATTAAGACATGCAAGCCCCATGTGGGACTTGGACTGTGTCCAACATGATTAGCTTGTATCTACCACAGTGCTTATAGCTGTGCCTGGCACCTAGTAAGTTCTTAACAAGTACCATAAAAAAAAAAAGAATCTTCACTGGAGTTGAATAACTTTCCTAGGTGTAGTACACAAGTACACCTGATCAATCGATAAATACCTATTCTCCCTTCTCCTTAGACTGAGTGCCCTGTGAAACAGGGACTGTATATTGCATTTATCCCAGTGCTTAATATGGAGCTTGGCATGTAGTAAATGTTTAACAAACACCATTAAAAATCAATAAATCAATGTTATTTATCGAGTGCTTACCTTGTGCAGAGCACAGTACTAAGTGCTTAGGAAAGTACAAAACAGTTGGTGGACAATATGCCTACCCTAAAATAGCTTAGGATCTTAGTGGGGAAGTCCTAAAACCAGGATGTGGTAAAGAGTAGGGAAAAGGTGGCCAGCACCAAAGGAAACAAAAACTGCTGCCAGTCTGCACCAGGTGGTTCTGCACAAAAGGAGAGTTGCTTCAAACAAGGATGACAAAATTCTTCCTCTGCTACACCAGCTATCAGGCCCGAGAAGCAAGCTGGCAGCTACCTTCCTGTCCATCTTCCTTGCTTCAGCCAGGAAGGATTGTCTATTTCCTACCAGTACCCAGAAGGCACTGTCACAACTGCTCCCCTGTTTGTGTAGGGGTTAATTGTAATAGTGATAATAATAATAATGATACTTAAGTGCTTAATATGTGCCAAGCCCTGTTCTAAGTGCTGACGTAGATACAAGTTAGTTTGAACACAGTCCCTGTCCCACAGGAGGGTCATGCTCAATCTTCATATTACAGATGAGGTAACTAAGGCCCAGAGATGTTATATGACTTACCCACGGTCACACGGCAGACATGTGGTGGAGCTGGGATTAGAATCCAGGTCCTTCTGACTCCCAGGCCCATATTCTATCCACTAAGCCATGCTGCTTCTCTATACCAATACTCATTTCCCTATTCTTCCCGCAGCCCGTGAGCCAGTTCATTTAATTATTTCACTTCATATGATCCTCAAAAGAGTTCAAAGCACCCCTGTTTTCAAGTTCCCCAAGTAAGAAACAGACTCCTATTTACCGCCTCTGCCTGATAATGTCTGGAAATAATTAATTGATGTTCATGTATCCACAGCAACATATTTGGTTTCCTGGCCAGATGCATTTTGCGATCCCAATCAGTATGAAATACAAACATCATGAGTAAGCTACCCTTGGCCTAAATTCCCCTTTGGTTTTAAAATGGTATCTTGCGGAAGATCTTCCTGCTTCATTAATATCGGGTGGAGAAAAATCTCTTTCAATTGTCCCAGCTCTGGTATCACCTATATTCAGCAATGGGGCCACAACAATGTGAATAAAATCACATCTCTAACAGGGGGGAGGCCACCTTCGAGTAGCTTGAAAAGTCTTTTCAAAATCAGCTCAAAGTAATTGGCCTGCTCTTTTGCTGATAAATTATTGCCTAAAATGTCTTGGTAATTGTTTACCTTTTATCACAATACACACACACCTTCTAGTTCTTTATCAAGCAGTCAATGGTATTCATTTTACTCTCCCCAGTGCTTAGTACAGTGTTCTGCACATAGTAAGAGCTCGATAAATATGATTGATTTTTTGAAAACTTATTAAGTGTTCAGGAAAGTACAATCACAGAGGGGGTAGACACAATTCCTACTCTCAAGGAGCTAACACTCTTAAGTCTTTCTTAAATTATGGCATTTATTAAAAGTTTACTCTGTGCCTAAGTACTTTGCTGAATTTTGGGGTAGATACACAATAATTAGACCAGGCAAAATTCTAATCCCACAAGGGGCTGAGTCTAAGAGAGCTCACAAGCTTTCTTCTTTGATTAACTCTCTAGTTACCATTTCACAGTGAATTCAGAAAGTAGCTTTGTTGACCCTTTTCTAAACTTTCCCAGATTTTGAATAGTTCTGTGGATATAACTTTATCACATCTATTTATAAAGTCAGTGTTCAGAGATTAACTCTTGCCATATTCCTAAAATCTCAAAAGATCTATCAATCAATCAGTGATATTACTTGAGGACTATATTGATCACTTGGGAGAGTACAATGTAATAGAGGTGGCAGACATGATCCCTGCCCACAGGACCTGACAGTATAACTGGGGGAGGCAGAAATGAAAATAAATTACAGATCTTTACTCTGCAACGTATTCTTCCCACAAACAAAACCAGAATTCACAATAACCAGAGAGGATTAACAAGGAAAAGCAATACAGTATTTAAAATGTGAATGTTTTAGGTCATAAATACTGGGGTCCAAAGAAGGGACTTGTTGGCACACATTCTGTGCATAAGGCATGCAAGCAGTAGCACTAGACAGAGTTCTACAGTGTGAGTTTTCCTTAACATAGGATTTTGTGAGTGCACACCCAACTCCTGTGTTTCAGAACTGACTGTAAATACTAGCTACATTCATCCTTCATGAATTATGCAAGAAATGTTCTTTCCTTGCACTGTTCAGGTCCCCCCCCACCCCCACTTATCTTTAGGGGATTTTGGACTCTTTTCCTCAAATCTATCTAAAGTTTTGATCTTGAAGTAGCTGCATGGGAGAGACAGAAACTTGCTTTCTAGAGTTGTGCACTAGTGCTCTGGGGTTTTCTTCATATATCATTGCTAGAATTCATTCCTTATTTAGTGATGGGCTGGCTCTGAAATGGTAATGGGCTTCCAGGAGAACTCTCATTTATAACGCTAGGTGTTGAGCTGTGTTATTTTTATTGTCTTGTGCAACTCTTTGGCTTGCATTTGCTGCCTGCTCATTATTCATTTTGCTACTTTCCCTTCCTTTTGGTCTTATGGCTTTAAGGAATTCTTACATCTTTTGGAATTTATCCAGTAATATGTGGGGTGCTTATGTGTCTTGATCCTACTCCCACCCTCAATCCCCCAGAATTTATGCACATATCTTTAAATTATATATTATAAATATTTATATTTACATTAATGTCTGCCTCCCCCTCTAGAATGTAAGTTCATTTTGTGCAGGGAATATGTCTGCTAATTCTGTTGTGGTATGCTCTCCCAAGTGGTTAATACAGTGCTCCCAGGAGATAGAATGCTGAGAAAGGAAGATGGAGGATAAGAAGAGAAAGAGAGACAATGATTCAGAGTATGAGGGTTATAGGCTGCCCTGGTCCTATGTGGGTGAATTAGGTCATCTCATGTGCTCTAAGTTATTTGAAGAAAATGGAAAGAGCTTGGAGGGTAAAAGTCCGGTGTTAGATTGTGGCCTGATTTTGGAGGGGTAGAATATTCTAATACCAAAAAAAAATCTCAGCCCTGTCTACATATTTTGTTATTAACTAAAAGAATACTGAAGATTGACCATCTTTAAATTATATATTATAAAATAACTTATTATCCATATTTATGTCTGTCTCCCCATCTAGATGGTAAACTTGATAAGAGCCAGGACCTTGTCTGCTAATTCTGTTGTGGTGCAGTCTCCCAAGTGCTTAGTACAGTGCTCTGAGTGATTGATTGGTCTACTGAACAGAAGCACCATGAATGGCCACACTAAGATATATAGAAGAATCAATTTTAACTTTACAAAATCACATCTATTCTTTTAAAATCAAGGGACAAACTTGTTGTCTATTTACACTCAGGTGACCATTCATTCAGTTGTATTTATTGAGCACTTACTGTGTGCAGAGCACTGTACTAAGCGCTTGGGAAGTACAAGTTGGCAACATATAGAGATGGTCCCTACCCAACAACAGGCTCGCTATCTAGAGACTTGGTTTCCAGACCTTTAAATACAAAAACTTGCTATTTTTCCACATCATATATAACTAAGGTATCTAATAATAATAATAAATGTGGTAGTTGTTAAGTGCTATGTGCCAGGGACTGTACTAAGTGCTGGGGTGGATACAAGCAAATTGGATTGGACAAGTCTCTGTCCCAGTCTCAATCCCCATTTTACAAATGAGGTAACTAGGGCACAGAAAAGTGAAATGACTTGCCTAAGGTCACACAGCAGAAAAGTGGCAGAGATGGGACTAGAACTCATGAACTTCTGACTCCTAGGCCCATGCCCTATCCACTATGCCATGCTAAATGAATCAGCATTATATTCTTTCAAAAGTTACAAAAATAACTCAAATTTAAGTATGTTGAGAAGATAACAGAAAACAGTAACATGTATTTCTCTGTAACAGCAGCAACAGGTGTGTTGCACCACAGAAAGCAAGTGCCTGTAATGGGCCAATCTTTTAACTGAGGAATGAGAAAAGTAAGTCTGAAACCTCACCTGCAAGACAGAGTGTAGTACAATTAGCATACTATGCTCCAGTCATAGACAGCTGTTTTCACTGGGTCACTTCCCATGCCTCTCAAAATTGATATAAAAATTATCCAATGAATGTAGCTAACACACCATTAGACTAAACAATAATTAGCCTACTTGATGGGGATACTTTCAAATTTGGTTAAGCACTCACCATAACTCACTCTGGTTTTATTTCAGGAATTTAATAATTGCATGTCTCCCTTTCAGCCTCTGGGGTGAAACAAAACCATTTACAAATGAAGAAGTTGAAGAAATAGCCCTTGAGGATATAGTAAGTTTCAATGAGCTTTTCAAGGTCACCTGCTAGCTGGCACTAGGTTGGAGTGGCATAAATTGGAGGACGGGGGTGGGGCAGGGGTGATAATCATGTGGAAAAAAAATAATCACCATCTGGAGTCTAACTCTCATTGACAGTGTGGTTTAAAAATAAAGCACCTAAAAGATTGTAAAGTATTACAGTATTACAAGCCTACTAGTCTGAAAGACCATCTTCAATATACAATACTGCTTCTGATTAAGAAAACTTTCTTTTTAAATCATATTAAGTATTTATTAGGTTTTGGGTTTTATAAACTATTTGGTTCTCCAGCCTTTATTTAAAAAAAGGTTACTTTGAATGCACTACCAAGTATCCTGTGGAATATTTTACATAAAAGGAAACAGAAAAATGTATAAATGTAAACAGGCTAATTGTATGCAGATATAAATTATGCATGTTGGTCTTATGAAAAAAGCATCACTGAATTGCAGGGGTCTTACTCAGCAGCTTTGTGTCTTGTCTAAGGGGATATTTAGTATGGCTTTGATGGCCAGGATTTAAAACAAAACTTTGAATTCTGGAGAATGAAATACAGTCCAATTGTGATAAGACCACAATGTTGAGAAAATTCAATTTATTTCATTTATTTTGGGTGATTAGTATGTTTATAAACTCTGCTATCATGGGTGTGTGTGTGTGTGTGTGTGTGTGTGTGTGTGTGTGTGTGTGTGTGTGTGTGTGTTTGTTTGCTTATAAAATCTATGCCAAGCCACAGTCTTCTTGGAATTCTCTTCAAAGAAAGATAAATTTCTTGTTTTGCAAAGTGAGCAATAAGTGAAGGTCTAAAGTTACAAATCTTTTAGTTCTAAGTGTCATGTTCAGTCCCAACATTTTTCTATTCCAGCATGTGAAATTAGAAAATCTACCTCAGGTCAGACGTAAGGACTCAGAAACCATAACATGCTGAAGCTCTTTCTGCAGTAGTTTGAAAACGAATGAAAATTATGTTGTGCTAGATGAGGACAAAATTATAATTGAATAATGCATTGGTGTCACTGTACCGCCAACTAAATTATCTTTTTAGCAAAACAATGATAAAATCACTGGTTAAGAAAGTCAAACTAGCAAAACATGAAACTCTGTAATGATTATAAACAGTGGTGCAAGCATTTTATATACATTATTGTAGATTATAATAATCATTGTTAGTGTGCACAAGTCAGCCGATTGCAGTTTCATACTATATCGATCAATGGTATTTATTGAGCTCTTACTGTGTGCAAAGCACTGTAAATAAGTGTTTGGGATTGGACAACACAACAAAGTTGGTAGATATGTTCCCTACCCACAACAAGACTGCAGTCTAGGGGGGAGATATGTAAAGTGTAGAGGGAAGAACTTTTAATGTGACAATGTGACCCCTGAAACACAACATGGATTTATAAAGTCCTCAGCAGGCCTATTGAACAAGTTCTCTAGTGGTAAATAACTGATTGATGTGCATGTATTTGTCGGTTCTTTGGATCTTATAGTGGACAGGATGGTGTCAAAAGTGCAATTTTTTAAAAAAGCAGGCAGAATAACTTCCTGTTACTTAAATTCAAAGATATTAGTGCTATGGAACAAGGCATCTTCAACCTATATAGAAAATGGAGGACTTTTCCAACTTTATTCACACTGACTGTCTTGATAGTACCACATCAGAAAGATAAGTATCATGAGAAGTAGCAAAGCCTAGGGAAAGGAGCACATGATTGGGATCAGGAGACCTGGGTTCTAAACCTGGGTCTAATGTTTGCCTGCTGTAATACCTTGGGCAAGTCACTTGACTTCTCTGGGCCTCTGTTCCCTTCACCTGTAAAACAGGGTTAAATATCTTTTTCCCTTCTTCCGTACAACATGAGTCCACTGTGAGACAAGAACAATCTCATCTGCTTATATTGCATTTGCACTATTGTTTAATGCAGTGATTGGAACATAGTTAAGTGTTCAACTTATTGTTATTATTTTTATAAAAATGATTACAACCCTGTTGTAATTGCTATTGCAATTTTACTTCTAGCCCAGGTTCAGAGCTTCGCATGAAAGAGCTACTCATTAAATGCTATAGATTATGGTTATGATAATGAAGTATTGTGCCATTCAGAAAAAAAAAACACCACATTTTTGAAATCCCTTGTCAAGAACTCTGGTATCGCTCTATGGGCTAAATTGCTTTATTGCATTTCAGGCTTTCTTGACTTCCAGCTCCCACTACTTGGACCATTTTTATTCCTCCAAAAGACAGAGGAGCTAGAACATGCCATCTAATTGAAAGATATCTCCAAATGCAGCAAAAATAACCCTGAATCACCCTTTTCTCTATGATCAAAAAGCAGACTTTGTCACATGGATAGAGAGCTTTCATTAGGTACAATTTCAGACCTGGTGAAGAGTGCAAGTCACAATGATGATTCAGACTCTGTCCCTTTGGAGAACTTATCTGATTGTATAAATGAATCAATAAATAGTATTTAATGAACTCTCGGTGTGCTGAGCACTGTACTATACACTTGGGAAAGCACAATACGATAGAGTTGGTAAACGTTTTCCCTGCCCACAAGAATTTTACAGATTACAAGGGGAAACAGACATTAAAATTTATTACACTTACTGTGGGCAGGGAGCATTTATGTCAACTCTGTTTCAAGCACTTAGTACAGTGCTTTGTTCATTGTAAGCACTCAAAAAATAACAGTGATTATGATGGTTATGGATAAGGGAAACAGTAGAGTATAAGGATATTTACATTAGTTTTGCGGGGTTGGGCTGAGTATCAGTATGGCTCAGTGGCTAGATCATAGGTCTAGGAGTCAGAAGGACCTGCTTTCTAATCCCGGCTCTGCCACATGTCTGTTGTGTGACCTTGGGCAAATCATTTCAATTCTCTGTGCTTTAGTTTCCTCATCTGGAAAATAGGGATTAAGACTGTGAGCCTTTTGTGGGAATGGGACTGTGTCCAACACAATTACCTTGTATCTAACCCAAAGCTTAGTACAGTATCTCACATATAGTAAGCACTTAAATACCACAATTATTATTGTTGTTGTTATTGTTATGTGCACAGCCAAGTGCACAGTTGATGCAGAAGGGAGGGTTGATAGAGGAATGAAGGGCTCAGTCTGGGAAGGTACCTTGAAGGAGATGTGATTTACAAAGAGACAGGAGGCAGTCCTTGATTGGAAAAAAAAAAAAACTGCCTTTTATTGGAGCCTATGCATAGAAGCAATGGACCAAACTAATAGGATAATAAATCTGTACAAATATATACAAGTGCTGTAGGGAGGGGAAGGAGGTAGGGCGGGGGAGATTAGGAGGAGGAGAGTAAAAAGGGGGCTCAGTCTGGGAAGGCCTCCTGGAGGAGATGAGCTCTAAGTAGGGCTTCGAAGGGAGGAAGAGCTAGCTTGGTGGATGTGTGGAGGGAGGGCATGCCAGGCCAGGGGAAGGACATGGGCTGGGGGTCGATGGTGGGACAGGTGAGAACGAGGCACAGTGAGGAGGTTAGCGGCACTGGAGCGGAGGGTGCAGGCTGGGCTGTAGAAGGAGAGAAGGGAGGTGAGGTAGGAGGGGGCGAGGTGATGGAGAGCCTTGAAGCTGAGAGTGAGGAGTTTTTGCTTGATTCATATCCAACCTGATTAGCTTGTATCTACCGAAGTGCTTAATAGAGTGCCTGACACATAGAAAGTGCTGTAGACTGTAAGCTCGTCTAGACTGCAAGCTTGCTATGGGCAGGCAATGTGTCTGTTTATTGTTGTATTGTACTCTCCCAAGTGCTTAGTACAGTGCTCCACACACATAAGCACATAATAAATAAGACTGAATAAATGAAATGCTGTAAAAAAAAGTCTGCTGAGATGATAATATGGAGGACATGACCTGGGGAGAATAAAAAATAATCAGGGAAAACCTCTTAGAGTAGGTGAGGTTTCAGTAGGGCTTTTGTGAATGGGGAGAGCTATGATCTGGTAGAATTCAAGGAAGAGAGAGTTCTAGGTGAGAGGAAGACCATGATCTAGTAGAGGCTGGGGGGAGAGTAGAGAACAAGACCCATTGAGGAGATCAGCTTGGGAGGAATGCTGAGAGCTAGCATCCATATGGAGATTGCAGAGATGGAGAAAGATCGAGGCTTTCGAGATTGATTTGGGAGTCATCCTCAAGGTCATACAGCAGACTAGTGGTGGAGACTGGATTAGAACCCATGACCTTCTGACTCCCAGGCCCGGGCTCTATCCACTATGTCATGCTGCTTCATGCTGCCATACCATGAGAAAACATAAAAGGAGCTATCATAGAGCGAATAGTTAAAGGAATCAGGGAAGGAATAAGAGTGGGTAAAAGTGTTTTTATAAGATAAGAGGAAATGGGCTTAGAGGGACAGGTGGATGGGGACAGATTAATCAATCATTCAGTCATATTTATTTATTTATTTACTTTTTAATTGTATTTGTTAAGCACTTACTATGTACAAAGTAAGCACTGGGGAGGATACAAGGTGATCAGGTTGTCCCGTGGGGCTCCCTATCTTAATCCCCATTTTACAGAGGTAACTGAGGCACAGAGAAGATAAGTGGCTTGCCCAATATCACACAGCTGACAAATGGCAGAGCTGGGGTGCGAACCCATGACCTCTGACTCCCAAGCCTGTGCTCTTTCCACTGAGCCATGCTGCTTTATTGAGCTCTTACTGAGGGTACAATAAAACAGAGTTGGTTGACAAGTTCCTTGCCCACAAGGAGCTTACAGTCTATAGGGGAATACAGATATAAATATAAATAAATTATGGATATGTATATAAGACAACCCCTCTCCTCACTTTCAAAGCCTTGGTGAGGGCACACCTCCTCCAAGAAGCCTTCCCTGATTAAGCCCTTTCCCCCAACTCCCTCTCCCTTCTGCTTCATCTGTGTACTTGGTTCTCTGATCTTTGGGCTTTTAATATTTGCCCCACCCTCAATCAATCGTATTTATTGAGCGCTTACTGTGTGCAGAGCACTTTACTAAGCACTTGGGAAGTACAAGTTGGCAACATATAGAGACAGTCCCTACCCAACAGTGGGCTCACAGTCTAAAAGGGGGAGACAGAGAACAAAACCAAACATACTAACAAAATAAAATAAATAAAATAGATATGTACAAGTAAAATAAATAGAGTAATAAATATGTACAAACATATATACATATATACAGGTGCTGTGGGGAAGGGAAGGAGGTAAGATGGGGGGGATGGAGAGGGGGGGCGAGGGGGAGAGGAAGTAAGGGGCTCAGTCTGGGAAGGCCTCCTGGAGGAGGTGAGCTCTCAGTAGGGCCTTGAAGGGAGGAAGAGAGCTAGCTTGGCAGATGGGCAGAGGGAGGGCATTCCAGGCCTGTGGGATGATGTGGGCCAGGAGTCGATGGCGGGACAGGCGAGAATGAGGTACGGTGAGAAGATTAGTGGCAGAGGAGCGGAGGGTGCGGGGTGGGTTGTAGAAGGAGAGAAGGGAGGTGAGGTAGGAGGGGGCGAGGTGATGGAGAGCCTTGAAGCCCAGGGTGAGGAGTTTCTGCCTGATGCGCAGATTGATTGGTAGCCACTGGAGATTTTTGAGGAGGGGAGTAACATGCCCAGAGCATTTCTGGACAAAGACAATCCGGGCAGCAGCATGAAGTATGGATTGAAGTGGGGAGAGATACGAGGATGGGAGATCAGAGAGAAGGTTGATGCAGTAGTCCAGACGGGATAGGATGAGAGCTTGAATGAGCAGGGTAGCGGTATGGATGGAGAGGAAAGAGTGGATCTTGGCAATGTTGTGGAGCTGAGACCGGCAGGTTTTGGTGACGGCTTGGATGTGAGAGGTGAATGAGAGAGCGGAGTCGAGGATGACACCAAGGTTGCGGGCTTGTGAGAAGGGAAGGGTGGTAGTGCCATCAACAGAGATGGGAAAGTCAGGGAGAGGACAGGGTTTGGGAGGGAAGACAGGGAGTTCAGTCTTGGACATGTTGAGTTTTAGGTGGCGGGCAGACATCCAGATAGAGATGTCCTGAAGGCAGGAGGAGATGCGAGCCTGGAGAGAGGGGGAGAGAGCAGGGGCAGAGATGTAGATCTGGGTGTCATCAGCGTTGAGATGATAGTTGAAGCCGTGGGAGTGAATGAGGTCACCAAGGGAGTGCACGTAGATCGAGAACAGAAGGGGACCAAGCACTGAACCTTAGGGAACCCCCACAGTAAGGGGATGGGAGGGGGAGGAGGAGCCTGCAAAAGAGACTGAGAATGAATGACCGGAGAGATAAAAGGAGAACCAGGAGAGGACGGAGTCTGTGAAGCCAAGATCAGCTAGCATGTTGAGGAGAAGGGGGTGGTCCACAGTGTCAAAGGCAGCTGAGAGGTCGAGGAGGATTAGGACAGAGTATGAGCCGTTGGATTTGGCAAGCAGGAGGTCATTGGTGACCTTTGAGAGGGCAGTTTCCGTGGAATGTAGGGGACGGAAGCCAGACTGGAGGGGGTCAAAGAGAGTGTTGGTTTTGAGGAATTCGAGGCAGCGTGTGTAGACAACTCGTTCAAGGAGTTTGGAAAGGAATGGTAGGAGGGATATGGGGCGATAACTAGAAGGTGAGGTGGGGTCAAGAGAGGGTTTTTTTAGGATGGGAGAGACATGGACATGTTTGAAGGCAGAGGAGACGGAACCAGTGGAGAGTGAGTGGTTGAAGATAGAAGTTAAGGAGGGGAGAAGGGATGGAGCGAGAGATTTCATGAGGTGAGAGGGAATGGGGTCAGAAGCACAGGTGGCCGGAGTAGCACTTGAGAGGAGGGAGGAGAGCACCTCTGAGGATACTGCTGGGAAGGATGGGAGAGTAGCAGGGAGTGTTGAGAGCCAGGGGGTTGGAGAAGGCGGGGAAGTGACTTTGGGGAGGTC
This sequence comes from Tachyglossus aculeatus, assembly GCF_015852505.1. NCBI lineage: Eukaryota > Metazoa > Chordata > Mammalia > Monotremata > Tachyglossidae > Tachyglossus > Tachyglossus aculeatus. The sequence goes on along the minus strand of NC_052067.1, from coordinate 64,546,554 downwards.
GGACCTGATGGATTTAATTTTGTTAATGAAGTAGGAGGCCAGATCGTTGGGGGTGAGGGAAGGGGGAGGGGGAGGAACAGGGGGCCTGAGAAGGGAGTTGAATGTACGGAAGAGCTGGCAGGGGTGATGGGCATGGGTGTCAATAAGGGAGGAGAAATAGTTTTGTCTGGCAGAGGAGAGGGCTGAGTTAAGGCAGGAGGGCTGAGTTAACCCTGTTAACCCTACAGCACTTATGTACATATCCATAAATTATATATGATAAATTAGTAACATTACTGTCTGTTTCCCCCTTTAGACTGTTAATCCATTTTGGTCAGCGAAACGTGCCTACCAACTCTGTTGTACTATACTCTCCCACTCAATCAATCAATGGTATTTATTCAGTGCTTACTATGTGCAGAGCTCTGCTCTAAGTACTTGGGAGAGTTCAATACAATAGAATTAGCAGACTTGTTCCCTGACCTTAATGAGCTTACAGTCTAGAGAAGTGCTCAGTACAGTGCTCTGCATGCAGTAAATGCTCAATAAATACCACTGACTGATCTTAAAGCATCCATAAGCTTTTAGGGAATATATTAGTATTCCAGGCACACTTTCTCCCCTTTGCCTCTACCAGCCTCTACAAACAGTCATCAGTTCTAGGCTGGAGGTATTTCCTAGAAGAGCAGCTCTGCAAAGTCCCAATTTTAGATCTATATCATCTACAATGCCACAAAACATCATTAACTCAATTTTATTATCTCATAAATAGTAGTAAGTAGACTCATACATTCTAGATACAGAGTTAACAAATGCCGAATAGTTGTTATTGTAATGATAGTATTTATTGAACACCTGATGATTGCAGTGCACTATGTACTGTACTAAGCACTTGGGGAAAACTACAGAAGCCTAAGATATGCAGCCTGTCCATAAAGAGCTTACCCCAATAATGAGTCATTATTTGAGCTTAAGAAAGATTTAGTTGAGATATTTGAAGAAAGTCTCTTACATTACTAATAGAGAAAGTTCCAAATTTAACATGGAACTCTCTTGCATAGATGTAGCATCCTTCACCAAAGCGCCTAGAACAGGCTTGGAAAAACTCATCCCTATGGATTGCTGGCTTATGTATTCATTCACAGACCACACTTTAAAAATACCCCACAATTACTAATAGATGATTTTAAAATAATTACCAATGTAATGAATTATATTTAATGAAAGGGAATAAAATTAATGAAGACAATTTTATTAAACAATTTCTTGTGGGTCCAGTGTTAGTGGTTAAGAACCCAAGTCTTCTGACTCCCAGGTCTGGCCTCTTTCCACTAGGCAAAACAGCCCTTCTGCTTGCTCTACTATTCATGTTGGTGCTGGAGCATCCTCTTTTTTCATGCTATTTGTTATGTGTTTATCATGTGTCAAACACTGTTCTAAGCCCTGGGGTAGGAACAAGTGAACTAGGCTGGACACACTCCCTGTCCTGCATGGGGCTCACAGTCTAGGAGGGAGAACAGGTATTGAATCCCCATTTACAGTTGAGGGAACTAGGTACAGAGAAGTTAAGTGAATCACCTAAGGCCACACAGCAAGCAATTGGCGGGGCTGGGAGTAGAATCCAGGTCTTCTGAATCCCAGGCCTGTGCTCTTTCCACTAGGCCACACTTTTTCTCTTTGGGCAGTGACATAGTTGTCGTGATTCCCCCCCTCCCTCCACCCCCAAACTGTGGGGACCCCAAAGAAATCCTTCCACCCCCCAAGCAGGAGCAACACCTCCTCCCAGAGGGTCCCTCAGTTTCCCAGTAGAACAAACAGAACAGCTGCCATTTGCACACAAATTAGGCTATTTCAATGCAGCATGACTTGCATTTTTAGGATAAGTTGTGTTAAAAACAGCATCGTCCATGGTCAGACCTTTGCTTTCCTCTGGCCTGCCACAACATCCTGGGAGGACAGGGGACTCCAGTGCCACCAGGTGACGAGTCATGCACTGTCTGTGTGCTGCAAGTTCGATTTTAAGTTGCACAGGAAACCAATGGAAAGAGAATTGGCATAGCCTGGTGGATGAGGCCGGGAGTCAGAAAGACCTGGGTTCTGATTCCAGCCCTGCCACTTGTCTGCTGTGTGACCTTGGGGAAGTCGCTGGGCCTTGGGCAACTTTTCTTTATCTCGGTTACCTCATCTGTAAAATGGGGATTAAGACTATAAACCTAATGTGGGATGTGGACTGAGTCCAATCTGATTAGCTTGTATCTCCCCCAGTGTTTAGTACAGTGTGTGACACACAGTAAGTGCTTAGCAAATACCAAAAAATAAAAGCTTCATTAGTCCAATATATTCCCCCCAACACACCCAGAAGCAGCCTGGCTACTGTCTTCACCCAAAACCACCATGTCCAAGGTCTCTTTAAGTGAAGTCTCATGAATAATGACTTATAGTAACCTAACTAGATGTTCCAAAGACACGTATAGCATCAGAGGAAAGCACCAGTGGCTACCAATCAACCTACGCATCAGGCAAAAACTCCTCAATCAATCAATCAATCATATTTATTGAGCACTTACTGTGTGCAGAGCACTGTACTAAGCACTTGGGAAGTACAAGTTGGCAACATATAAAGACAGTCCCTACCCAACAGTGGGCTCAAGTCTAGAAGACTCACCCTGGGCTTCAAGGCTCTCCATCACCTCGCCCCCTCCTACCTCACCTCCCTTCTCTCCTTCTACAGCCCAGCCCGCACCCTCTGCTCCTCTGCTGCCAACCTTCTCACTGTGCCTCGTTCTCGCCTGTCCCGCCGTCGACCCCCGGCCCACGTCCTCCCTCTGGCCTGGAATGCCCTCCCTCCGCACATCCACCAAGCTAGCTCTCTTCCTCCCTTCAAAGCCCTACTGAGAGCTCACCTCCTCCAGGAGGCCTTCCCAGATTGAGCCCCCTTTTTACTCTCCTCCTGCTAATATCCCCCTCCCTACCTCCTTGCCCTCCCTACAGCACTTGTATATATTTGTACAGATTTATTACTCTATTTTACTTGTACATATTTACTATTCCATTTATTTTGTTAATGATGTGCATATAGCTTTAATTCTATTTGTTCTGATGAATTTGACACCTGTCTACATGTTTTGTTTTATTCTCTGTCTCCCCCTTCTAGACTGTGAGCCCATTGCTGGGTCGGGACCATCTCTATTATGTTGCTGACTTGCACTTCCCAAGTGCTTAGTACAGTGCTCTGCACACAGTAAGTGCTCAATAAATACAACTGAATGAATGAATGAATGGACACAGTCTATGTCCCACATGGGGCTCACAGTATTAATCTCCCATTTTACAGAAAAGGGAACTGAGGCATAGAGGAAGGGAAATGATTTGCCCAAGGTCACACAGTAGGAGGTGGTGGAGTTGGGATTAAAACCCAGGTTCTCTATTGCCCAGGGTCATGCTCTATCCACTAGGCTACTCTGCTTCTCCACATTCACTAATTCTAATTGCACTTCTGTATGTATCATTTTACATTGGTATTGTAAGCACTTGATATTTTGAGCACTTCTTCCCCTTATTTGTAAATTATTTTATGTCCACTTCCCTCACTAGATAAGCTCCTTGAGGGCAGGGATCACATCTTCTTCTACTGTCCTTTCTCAAGCGCTCGGTACAGTGTTCGCTTCCCTGACTGAGCCCCTCTTTTCCTCTGCTCTTCCTCCCCTCCCATAGCCCCTAATCCCTCCCTCTGCTCTACCCCCTCCCTGCCCCACAGTACTTGTTTCTATGTGTACATATTTATTATTCTATTTATTTTATTAATGATGTGTATATATCTATAATTCTACTTATTTACTTTGATGCTACTGATGCCTATCTACTTGTTTTGTTTTGTTGTCTGTCTCCCCACTTCTAGACTGTGAGCTCGTTGTTGGGTAGGGATTGTCTCTGTTGTCAAATTGTACTTTCCAAATGTTTAGTACAGTGCTCTGCGCACAAGCACTTAATATGAATGAATGAATGAAAGAAAGAGAGAAAGAGAGACGGAGAGAAAGAGAGAAAGAGAGGAGAGAGAGAAAGAAAGAGAGAAAGAAAGAGAGAAAGAGAGGAAGGAAGGAATGAAGGAAGGAAGGAAGGAAGGAAGGAAGGAAGGAAGGAAGGAAGGAAGGAAGGAAGGAAGGAAGGAAGGAAGGAAGGAAAGAAAGAAAGAAAGAAAGAAAGAAAGAAAGAAAGAAAGAAAGAAAGAAAGAAAGAGAGGGGCACTCAATAAATATTCCTGATGGACTGAATTATTGCAGGAACCTTTTTTTTTCCACTTGTTGGGACCTGAAGCTTGAGTCTTGTCTTTTCTTGCTGCCTCTGTTTCCCCTTTTAAATTTTCTAAGCACTGGCCAAGTCAAAGAGATCAACATAAAAATCATGTTAATTTATAAAAAATGAAAGTTTACCAGAGGGTGGATAACAGGGAATCCCACTGAATAGCAGATCATGTGCAAACATGAAAATATGTAGTTCCAATAGGATTTTGAAGAGCATCATGCAAGGGATGCCAAATCTAACAAAAGATTCTTCAAGTATGTTAAAGCTAGAAGCTAGTTAAGTGAAACAACTTGATGATTGTGGTGTAAAAGACATAGAAAAGTAGGCTCTCAAATACTATTTCTGGATTTAAAAATACCCCAGGGATGGATAGAAATTGCAGAAAAGACAAGTGAAGTCTTTTTTTAATCTTTATTCCAAAACCGAATTATTATTTTGTAGCAGTTCAGGTCAGTAGAACAGTGTCATCTTTTAGATAATCTGCACGAAAATCAATAACGCAATTAATGGTATGTATTGAGTGCTTACTGTGTACGTACCAATGCAGTAAGTGCTTGGGAGAGTGTGCAATGCAAAAGAGTTGGTAGACAGGTTCCCTTCCCTCAAGGAGCTTACACGACAGATGAAGAGATAGACATTAAAATAAACTATGGCTACGGATGTAACTGCTGTGGATTTAGGGTGGAGACCCAAGTGCATAAGCAACACAGAAGGGAGAGGGAGTAAGGGAAATAAGAATATTGTTGCAGAAGGCCTCTAGGAAGAGATGTGATTTTAGGAGGGATTTCAAAGTGGAGAATGTGGTGGTCTGTTGGATATAAAGAAGGAGATATGGACAGTGAGAAAGATTAGATCAAGGTACAGTAAGTAGGTGGCATTAGAGGAGTGAAGCGAGTGGGCTGGATTGTAGTAAGAAATCAGCCAGATAAGGTGGGACAGGTGAGCTGATTGAGTGCTTTAAATAACCGGTAAGGAGTTTCTCTTTGATGTGGAAATGGATGGGTAACCATTGCAGATTTTTGTGAATTGGGAAGACATCATCATTGTCATCATTTTTCATTCATTCAATAAACTGTATTTATTGAATGCTTACTGTGTGTAGAGAACTGTACTAAGCACTTGGAAAGTACAATTTGCACTTACTATGTGCGGAACACTGTACAAATTGCTTGGGAGAGAACAATATGACAGATTTGGCAAAAACATTCTCTGCCGTAAATTGTACTTACTCTAGAAAAATGATCCAGGAAGCAGAATGAAGTAATGGGGAAAGCAGGAGGCAGGGACCTGAATGAGGAGGGCAATAGAGTAGTAAAGTAAGGATCTGATAAGTGCTTTAGTCACTAGGGCAGGTGACCCTGGTAGAACTCAGAAAGGAAGTTACAAAACTCCTGCAAAGGCACATAACCTATTGTTATAAGTTATCACACTACTCCACAGAACCAATGGATCACCAGTGTAAATCCCATCTTTAAGAAGATTTCCAGAGGAATTAATTGAAATCTAGATCAGTAAAATAACTTCTCATCCAGGCACATCAATAGAAACTATTCATCTACTTTGAACACTGAGCAGTTAAACAAATGCAACCTGTTAGGAGGGGGAAAATTATTGAATTGATTTACCCTTCCATGAATTCAGTTTTTAGGGAGACACTGTATCTCTTACAGAAGTCAGGGCCAAAAAGGAGTTACATTATGGATGTGGAGTGATACTCCCTAAACTACTAGAAAGGGTTTCAAGAAGGGCATCAATCAATCGGTCAATTCTCCAATCATCCTGTTCTAACTATAAGTGGCCAAAAACTGTGTTCAGTGGCCAATACTGGATGGGCCTATAATAGCGTTTCTTATTGCTAGTAAAGGTGATCCTCAAGAAAATACAAAAATATGGGGAAGGTGTGCTAAATGGCTGTTGCTTAGTTATTAAATGGATTTTAAGTGACGTGAAAGAACACTGAATATCAATTCACCAATGATCTCACAATCATAAAACAATCAAAATTGGAAAGCATGTAGAATTGACAGAAATTTCCAAAGGTACATGATTTCCGGGTAACCGTGCTTAATTATATTCCCAGCTACCTTTGGCTTTTTAGTAAATATTTGGGAAATTTATGTAATTAGATGAATTTCTGAGTATCTAATTAACAATTAAACTCATTGATATAAAGATAAATGCACAATCTGCTTTCATTAACAAATTACGGGGAATGTGGGAAATCAATGATCAGTGATTTCCCACACTCACTGGAATCATCATTTCCATGGCTCCGCTGAAAATCAGATATGTTTTTCAGCTCATCATTCTACATGTAGATAGGCCACGAACTCTCTAAACAAACCTGGACATTAAATTATGTGCAAATCAAATTCATTCCCCTCTAGATGCTATGCTCGTTATGGGCAGGGAACGTGCCCACCAACTCTGTCATATTGCAATCCCCCCAGTGTTAAAACAGTGTTTATCTGCACACAGAAAGGACTCAATAAATGACTGATTGATTATTAGAGTGGGATATACTTGTGGAGCACCAGTCCTACTTCTGATCATCTTTACATTGTTTTTCACTGGACTAGCACACCACCTTGAATGGAAGACAACTGATTTTCTGTCAGGGCTTGTTTCTTTGGCCTTTGACCTGATTCCCACTCACCAAGCCACCTCATTGTTAGGACAAGTGGGATGATATCCCAAATGCTCACATTGCACAATTTCTCTTGCTGAGTAAAATGCACTGTACTAAGCGCTTGAGAAGCAAGATTGACTGGTTTGGATCGAGAGGCACCTGGAAATTAATCTCCTGGGGCTGCACTGTTCTAATTGTTTCTGACCCACATGCTTCCCAGAGGCAGAGGGGAGAATGTCCCCGAAGTCCATGAACTTCTGGATCCCTGCTTGGTCCGACTCTCGGAGAGGCTCCTAGGTTTGAAGCCAATCAGAGCAGTGAGGCACATCTCCAAGAGGCATTCCCTGACTAAGCCTTCCTTTCCTCAGCATGGTTTAGTGGACAGGGCAAGGGCATGGAAGTCAGAAGGACTTGGGTTCTAATCCCATTTCCACCACATGTCTGCTGTGTGACCTTGGGCAAGTCACTTCAGTTCCCTGGGCCTCAGTTACCTCATCTGTAAAATGGGGATTAAGAGTGTGAGACCCATATGGGAAAGGGACTCTGTCCAACGTGATTAACTTGTATCTACTCCAGTGTTAAGCAAATAGTAAGCGTTTAACGAGTACCATTAATTATTGGTACTTGTTATTATTATTATTCCCCTTCTCCATCACCCTGGCTTGCCCCCTCCCAGCCCCACAACACTTAAGTATATATCTGTGTATACATCTGTGGAATGATTATGTATATATCTGTAATTTATTTATTTATATTAATGTCAGTCTCCCCCTATAGACTGTAAACTCGTTGTGTGAAGAGAATATGTCCGTTTATTGTTATACTTTTCTCTTTTCTCTCCCAGAGCATACAGTGCTCTGCACACAATATGGCATAGTGGAGAGAGTCTAACCTCGACTCTGCCATTTTTTTGCTTTGTGACCTTGGGCAAATCACTTCAATTCTCTGTGCCCCAGTTACCTCATCTGTAAAATGGGGAATGAGACCGTGAGCCCCATGTGGGACAGGGACTGTGTCCAACCCAATTTGCTTGTATCCACCCCAGGGCTTAAAACAGTGCCTGGCACATACTAAGAGCTTAACAAATACCATAATTAACAAATAACATTATTATTATTATTATACACATTACTAAACTGAATACATTTTTTATTTATACGTTCGTTCTCTTGGATTTGGATTCAAATTCCAAATTCCAAATTCTGGAATATTAATTCATGAAAGTGAGAATTCGCCATAAACAAAACATGGTGGCAACACCAATAGTGGTATGAGTTTTTATGTATTAAAGGAACTAGAGTGATTTTGGGGTAACTATTTAATCTTACGTGAAATCTGATTACCAATGAATCTGCTTTCTTTCATGGAAAACATTTTACAGCTAGCAGAGATGAAGAGATTGTTCTGAACTGCTTTTGGAGTGGTGTTTATTATTTGCTTACTGTGTGAAGAGCATTATACTAAGTGCTTGGGAGATGACAATATGACAGAGTTGGTAGACACATTCCCTGCACACAACAAGGTTTCAGTCTATAGGGGGAGGCAGACATTCAAATAAATTATGGATATGTATGTAAGTCCTGTGGGGCTGATGGTGGGGTGAATACCAAGCGCTTAAAGGGTGCAAACAAAGTGCAAGGGTGAAAAAGATGGGAGAGAGGGTGGAGGAAATACCTTTTGGAAGAGATGTGATTATAGAAAGGCTTTGGAAGTGAAGAGAGGATGGTGGTCTGATGTGGGAGGCAGTGGTGGTACTAAGTTAGGAGAAGGACACAGGCAAGGGTCAGTGGTGAGATGGATGAGATCGAGGTACAGTGAATAGGTTGGTGTTAGAGGTGAGAAATGTGTGGGTTGGGCTGTAATATGAGAGCAGTGAGGTAAGGTAGGAAAGGGCAAGGTGATATAGTGCTTTAAAGTTGACGGAAAGGAGTTTCTGTTTGATGCAGAGGTGGATGGTGAACTGCTGGAGGTTCTTGAGGAGTGGAGAGACATGGAATGAACAGTTTTACAGAAAAATGATCCAGGCAGCAGAGTGAAGACTGAACTGAGGAAAGGCAGAACGCAGGGAGGTCAGATGCAGTAGTCAAGGTGGGCTATGTTAATTAAATGTTTGGATCAGCAAAATACCAGCTTGGATCGGGAGAAAAGGGGAGATGTTAGTGATACAGTGAAGGTAGAACCATTTGTTCATTCATTCAATTGTATTTACTGAGAACTTACTGTGTGCAGAGCACTGTACTAAGCACTTGGAAAGTACAATTCGTCAACATATAGAGACAGTCCCTACTCAACAACGGGCACAGTCTAGAAGGGGAATAATAATGGTATTTGTTAAGTGCTTACTATGTGCTAAGCACTGTTCTAAGCGCTGGGGTAGATACAAGGAGATCAGGTTGGCCCACATGGGGCTCAGTCTTAATCTCCATTTTACAGATGAGGTAACTGAGGTACAGAGAAGTTAAGTGACTTGCCCAAAGTCACACAGCTGATTAGCTGGGATTAGAACTCACGATCTCTGACTCCCAAGCCCATGCTCTTTCCACTAGGCCACACTGCTAACTGGACTGGGGGACAAAAAGAGCAATAACTGATGGTAGATTGCCCAGCAGACAGGAAAGTGGAATCAGAATACCCAGGGTGGCGGAAGACAGGTGGTGTTAATGTAGCTTGACTTGGAAAGTGCAGGTTTTTAAATATTCAGTGATAATGATAACTAGGCTAATCAAGTCTGGAGGAAATCTTCACAGTGGAGCGGGGAGGAATTTGGAGGGATGGTGGTGGTGTGTTTAGGAAAGGGAGATTACTATTAGGTGGTCTGCCAGTTCAGATCAGTCTGCAGAGCAGATGTGTCTGATCTCTCTTACAACTGAGCTTTCAATCAAGAATATTTTTGGTTTGAATCAATATGTTTAGATTTTTGCGTTTAATGTAAAATTCATGTCGTTCTGCCTCATTTTCAGGACTGTATTTCAAGGCAGATTCCTGACTATTTTCACTGGATATACCGACTTATTGGTTTGCTTTTGACATCTATTAACATGGATTAAAACAATATTTAAAATATGACCTCAATTTAAAATGTTTTAAATGACTTCAAGATATAATCTGACCTCAGCTAACATTTTTCTTTTCCCAAATATGTGGATCTCACAATAGCATCACTAGGAGATCTAGGGCAAATAGTATGTCAGTGGCAAAAAACAGCACAGTCAGAAAAGCTGCAGTGTGGCTGCTGGTAGAAGTTGTTTGGGCCTGGGTTCTGATCCCACCTCTGCCACTTCTCTGCCTTGGGCCCTAGGGCAAATCCATTTAGTTTTTCTGTCCCTCTGTTCCTCCTCCCCAGCCCCCTGCCCTACTTCCTTCCCCTCCCCACAGCACTTGTATATATGTTTGTACAGATTTATTACTCTATTTTACTTGTACATATTTACTATTCTATTTATTTTGTTAATGATGTGCATCTAGCTTTACTTCTATTTTTTCTGATGTCTTGACACCTGTTCCCATGTTTTGTTTTGTTGCCTGTCTCCCCCTTCTAGACTGAGCCCGCTGTTGGGCAGGTACCATCTCTATATGTTGCCAACTTGTACTTCCCAAGCGCTTAGTACAGTGCTCTGCACACAGTAAGCCCTCAATAAATATGATTGGAATGAATGAATGAATGAATTACTAAAATGGAGATTATTTACCCATTCTCGAACTCCTCATATTCCCACCAAAGGCCCATGAAGCAGCATGGCTTAGAGGAAAGAGCATGGGCTTGGGAGTCAGAGGACATGGGCTTTAATCCGGCTCCGCCATTTGTCTGCTGTGTAACCTTGGGCAAGTCATTTAACTTCTCTTTGCCTCAGTTCTCTCATCTGTGAAATGGGGATTAAAGACTTTGAGCCCCACGTGGGGCAACTGGATTACCCCAGTGCTTAACACACTGCTTGGCACATAGTAAGCACTTATCAAATACCATCATTATTACTTCCACTAGGCCATGATGCTTCTCTAAACTAGTATAAACAAGAATAAACACACACTGTGATCCCAGAGTTGGGGATGGCTTTCATTTCTCATTGATATTTGATATTGTGTTTACTGAGCACCTACTCCTGCATAGCACTGTACTGAGCACTTGAGAGAGTACAAGGGAGTGGGTAGACATGATCTCAGCCCTCAGAGAGCCTTACTCTCTAGTGGATGCCGTGTCGATAATCATTCTCTTCACAAACCCCACTCGGCAGTTGTGATCAAAGTTGTGATCTGGTGAGCAGTGCTTCAATGCTGAGGAACTGTGTTCCAGAACTACTCAGCATGTGATCCTGTGTCACAATATTTAAAATGATATGACATCAATTTAAAATGCATTCTCTGTTGACGGCACTACCATCCTTCCCGTCTCACAAGCCCGCAAACTTGGTGTCATCCTCGACTCCGCTCTCTCATTCACCCCTCACATTCAAGCCGTCACCAAAACCTGCCAGTCTCAGCTCCGCAACATTGCCAAGATCCGCCCTTTCCTCTCCATCCAAACTTCTACCCTGCTTGTTCAAGCTCTCATCCTATCCCGCCTGGACTACTGCATCAGCCTTCTCTCTGATCTCCCAACCTCGTGTCTCTCCCCACTTCAATCCATACTTCATGCTGCTGCCCGGATTATCTTTGTCCAGAAACGCTCTGGGCATGTTACTCCCCTCCTCAAAAATCTCCAGTGGCTACCAATCAATCTGCACATCAGGCAGAAACTCCTCACCCTCGACTTCAAGGCTCTCCATCACCTCACCCCCTCCTACCTCACCTCCCTTCTCTCCTTCTACAACCCACCCCGCACCTTCCGCTCCTCCACCACTAATCTCCTCACGATGCCTCATTCTTGCCTGTTCTGCCATCGACCCCCCAGCCCACGTCATCCCCCGGGCCGGGAATGCCCTCCCTCTGCCCATCCGCCAAGCTAGCTCTCTTCCCCCCTTCAAGGCCCTACTGTGAGCTCACCTCCTCCAGGAGGCCTTTCCAGACTGAGTCCCTTCCCTCCTCTCCCCCTCGTCCCACCTCTCCATCCCCCCCATCTTACCTCCTTCCCTTCCCCACAGCACCTGTATATATGTTTGTACATATTTATTACTCTATTTATTTATTCATTTATCTTACTTGTACATATCTATTCTATTTATTTTATTTTGTTAGTATGTTTGGTTTTGTTCTCTGTCTCCCCCTTCTAGACTGTAAGCCCGCTGTTGGGTAGGGACTGTCTCTATGTGTTGCCGACTTGTACTTCCCAAGCGCTTAGTACAGTGTTCTGCACACAGTAAGTGCTCAATAAGTACGATTGATTGATTGATTGATTTGGCATGTCAATTACTTTTGGTAATATTGGTCAAACTGCTCTGGCAGTTGGATGCATAGTCTGTGGAAGTTCTGGGTTTCAAAACTTCCTAGAAGGTTGGACCTTATGATTAGTCTATTGGCTTGAACTATGTTGGCACCACAGGCTGTCTGCCAACCTCCCAGTGTTCAAATTAACCTTCTTAATTCAGATTTCTGCCTCCTTGTCAATCCTTGCATCATTGGATAATGTGCTAAGTAACAAGTGGGGAACAGAAAATGTGTCTACCAACTTTGTTATGGTGTACTCTTTCAAGTGCTCATTAGAAAAGCAGCTTGGCTCAGTGGAAAGAGCACGGGCTTTGGGGTCAGAGGTCATGGGTTCAAATCCCGGCTCTGCCAATTTTGGGCAAGTCACTTAACTTCTCTGTGCCTCAGTTACCTCATCTGGAAAATGGGGATTAAGACTGTGAGCCCCCGTGGGACAACCTGATCACCTTGTAACCTCCCCAGTGCTTAGAACAGTGCTTTGCACATAGTAAGCACTTAATAAATGCCATCATTATTATTATCATCATTAATAGATATAACTGACATTGATTGGCAGTGGCCACTTGTGTCACTAATGGAAATCCATGTCTTTATGTAGGACTTTCCTGGGGCAGACTGATATATAATCTCAGCCATCTTTAAGCTAATAGTCATTGCATTTCACCTTATGAACTATTTTAGATGACTTTGGTGGCAGTATCCCAAAGTCCCCTTAAACCCCTTTTACCATCAGATTGGTTGGACTTCATATTTTTGGTTTTCTTTTACCTATTTAAAAAATGTTATTTGTTAAGCATTTACCATGTGCCATGCACTTTTCTAAGCACTGGGGTAGATACAAGATAATTGGATTGGGGACATTGCTGTCCCATGTGGGGCTTCACAGTCTTAATCACTATTATACAGAGAAGTTAATTTAGGCACAGAGAAGTGACATGACTTACCACAGATCACACAGCAGACAAGTGGCAGAGCTGGGATTAAAACCTTAGGTTCTAGGTCCTTCTGACTCCATCCATTAGGCCATGCTGTTTCTTTGTTATTTGACCTTTCCCATTGTGTCACCCAACCTTTCCCACCTCTATCTGAGTGATACCCAGATCTATACTTCCACCCCGATCTCTCTCCCTCTCTGAAGTCCCACATTTCCTCCTGCCTTCAATACATCTCTACTTGGATATTCTCCCTTCACCTCCAATTTAACACGTCCATAACAGAACTTCTTGTCTTCCCAACCAAACCCTGTCCTGCTCCTGACTTTTCTGTCACTGTAGAGGGCACCACCATCCATCGTGTCTCACAAGCTCATAACCTTGGTGTTAACTTTGACATCTCTCTCATTCAAACCACAAATTCAAGACATCACTAAATCTTGTCAATTCGACCGCCACAACATTGCTAAAATCCACCCTTTCCTCTCCACCCAAACTGCTATCATGCTAATCCAATCACTTATCCTATCCCATCTTGATTTTTGTATCAGCCTCCTTGCTGACCTCCCTGCCTCTAATCTCTCCCCACTCCAGTTCATACTTCACTCTGCTGCCCAGATCATTTTTCTATCAAAACTTTCCAGCCATGTTTCCTCTCTCCTCAAGAATCACCAGTGGTTGCCCATACACCTCGGCATCAAACAGAAACTCCTCACTATTGGCTTTAAATCACTTTGCCCCTTCCCATCTCACCTCACTACTCTCCTACTATAGCCCAGCCCTCATACTTTTCTTCTCTACTTCCAGCCTACTCACTGCACTTCAATCCCATGTATCTCACCACTGACCTTTCATTCAAGTCATACCTCTGGTCTGGAACGCCCTCCCTCTTAGTATCTGACAGACAATCACTCTCCCCACCTTCAAAACCTTACTGAAGGAACATCTTCTCCTAGAGGCCTTCCTTGACTAAGCCCTCATTTTCTCTTCTCTTCTCCCACCTGTGTCACCCTTTGTATTTGGAGTTGCACCAATTACTCAACCATCCCTCAGTCCCACAGCACTTATGTACAAAGTCAATTTGTTTATTTGTATTTATGCCTGTCTCTTCCACTATATTTTAAGCTCATTGTGGGCAGAGATTGCATCTACCAACTCTGTTATATAGTGCTTTCCAAAGTGCACACAGTAAACACTCAAAAAATGTGATTGCTTGATTGACACTTTCAACAGCAAAGACTGGTTTACAAGAAAGATAAATTTTCCATTAACATAAATCTTAAAAATTGTGTATATGCGTAGATTTATGCTGATTTGCACACATATAATTCTCCCCCTCTAGACTGTAAGCTCCTTGTGGCAGGGAACATTTCTATCAAGGGCTTGGTACAGTGCTCTGCAATCAATCAGTGGTATTTACTGAGTACTTACTATGTGCAGAGCACTATTCTAAAAGCTTAGGAGAATACAATACAAGATAAATTAGCAGACCCCTTTCCTGCCCATACAGTAAATGTTCAATAAATACAACTGACTGATTGATTGAATTACAAGAGTGAGTGAGAAATTAATTGAATTGGATGGCTGGAACGTGCATAGGGTTATCCGAAGGAAGCATCAAGATAAGGAGGTGGAACTTACCTGTAAGTTTTAAAGGAGACATTTAATGTTGTTTAAATACAAGAGAAAAAGAAGTTTATTCCATGGAATTCAGTCAGCTAGAGGAAAGGTTTAGAGAAAAGGAGGACTGATTGTGAGGGAATCATAAAGAAGCAAGCTTACGAATCAATCAGTGGTATTTATTGGACACTTACTAAGTTCAGAGCACAGTACTAAGTGCTTGGGAGAGTAAAATGGGAAGCAGAGTGGCATGGTGGAAAGAGCATGGACCTGAGAGTCAGAGGACCTGGATTCTAATCCTGGCTCTGCCATGTACCTATTGTGTGACCTTGCGTAAGTCACTTAACTTCTCTGTGCCTCAATTTTCTCATTGTGAAATAGGGATTTAATAGTTTTTCTCCCTCCTACTTAGACCATGATCCCCATGTGGGACAGAGACTGTGTCTGACCTAATTAACTTTTATCTATCCCAGGGCCTAACAAATATAATAATAATAATGATAATATAACACAACAGAGTTGGTAGAGACAGTTGGCCTAGAACAGAAGGGCCACACTGGACTATAACAGAAATGGGAGTTGGCAGATACAGTAAAGCCAATTTGCAGTGAGAAGAACTTATTAACCAGGAAGGTGAGAATTTGTAAAGGAGAGACACAAGGACCTAAATGGTCAATATCAAGTAGCAGGGTTAGAACATTTCCCTCTCAAAAATCTCCAGTGACTACCAATCAACCTACGCATCAGGCAGAAACTCCTCACCCTCAGCTTCAAGGCTCTCCATCACCTCACCCCCTCCTACCTCACCTCCCTTCTCTCCTTCTACAGCCCAGCCCGCACCCTCCAGTCCTCTGCCACTAATCTCCTCACCGTGCCTCGTTCTTGCCTGTCCCGCCGTCGACCCCCGGCCCACGTCATCCCCCTGGCCTGGAATGCCCTCCCTCCCCACATCCGCCAAGCTAGCTCTCTTCCTCCCTTCAAGGCCCTACTGAGAGCTCACCTCCTCCAGGAGGCCTTCCCAGACTGAGCCCCCTCCTTCCTCTCCCCCTCCGCCCCCTCTCCATTCCCCCCGCCTTACCTCCTTCCCTTCCTCACAGCACCTGTATATATGTATATATGTTTGTACATATTTATTACTCTATTTTACTTGTACATATCTATTCTATTTATTTTATTTTGTTAATATGTTTGGTTTTGTTCTCTGTCTCCCCCTTCTAGACTGTGAGCCCACTGTTGGGTAGGGACCGTCTCTATATGTTGCCAACTTGTACTTCCCAAGTACTTAGTACAGTGCTCTGCACACAGTAAGTGCTCAATAAATACAATTGATTGATTGATTCTGAGTGGATGGAGATGGATGAAAAGACTAACAAGGCAACTGGATTAGAGCAGCATTGTGTAGTGGATAGAGCATGAGCCTGGAAGTCAGAAGATCATGAGTTCTAATCCCAGCTCCACCACTTGTCTGCTGTGTGACCTTGGATAAGTCACTTCACTTCTCTGTGCCTAAATTACCTCATCTGTAAAATTGGGATTGAGACCGTGAACTCCACCTGTGACAGGGATTCTGTCCAACCCGATTTGCTTGTATCCATCCCAGTGCTTATTACAGTGTCATAGTAAGTGCTTAATAAATACCATAACTATTAATAGTGCTGAAGGCAACAGGATGTGAGCCATGAACTTAGCAGTGAGATAGACATGTGCCAACAACCTATAGTGTGTGTGTGTGTGTGTGTGTGTGTGTGTGTGTGTGTGTGTGTGTGTGTAACACTAGTGTTTCATGGGCCAATTTCCTTTTAAAGATTTACCAAAGGAAAACCTGGGTAATGCAATGTAGGGAGAATCTGATAGAGGCTATTATAAATTGACCTCCACACCCAAGAATCTATTTCTATCTGTGTTATTCATTTGACATTATCCATAATACTAGGTCGCTTTGCTGAGATGCCCTGTAAAAGCAACTATAAGTGCCAATCTCAGGGGTCAATCATTAGCTGTGGATGAACACTTACTCACTGGTGCCTGGATTAAATCATCAAGTTATTTCACTCAGGCCAAACGAACAGTCATTCGACAGGGTGAGAGTGGATGCTTTTACACAATCTTACTGGTCCAAGCCACAACACATGATTAAAAATGTCCTAATTCACTCAATGTTGCTTCCAGCACCAGCACATTAACTTGCCAAGGTCCTGAGCATTTCCAGTTACTCAGTCCATAAACCAGCATCCTCAGTCTACTCCTGTATATTTTCATCTAAATGAGACTTCAACAAAACTCAATTTCCCTAAAGATTGGTCATGCTGAGCTGCAGACCAAAATTTTACTTTTTATGAATTCTGGGTCAGAAAATCATATGTCAAAATCAATTGTCTTTATTCTCCCCCATCTCTCCAGGTAGAGTACCATAAAAAGGAAGTACATTTGGAAAATTAGAAGAGTGATTTATAATACAACACCAAGTCTTTTTGGGCACTAGGTAGTCTAATTCTTATCTCAGCCTGATGACCCTTTGTCTTCCCCGCAGCAGTTTGGGTTTGATAGATCTATTTCCAGTCATTTGAGCTATCCAGTCTCCTTGAATGACTACTTTTCTCTTTGTTTAATGTAGAGCAATCAGCATTTGTCATGTGATCTGTGGAATTTAGCAGTCTAGTTCTTATTAATGTTAATAGGCACCATGCAGCAGAATTTCACCCATTGTGCTGAAAATTTATACTTCTACTCCATTTCACCACTAACATAACATCTCACAAATTACGAGAGTTTAGTAATCTTCTGAACCTTACTTTGTATTTTCTATCATTGCCTTTTTTGCTCAAGAAGAAAAGTGGGAGAAAAAAATATCCATCACATTCAGTTTAGCACATCATTTGTCTCTTCTGGAATTTATTTTTGCTCAAAAGTAGAGTAGAAATCCCAGAAGATTCATCTAATAGAGATCAACTATCATGAGTTCTCTCTCTCCCTCTTGCTCGTGTATATTTCTCAAGAGAGAATACATGAATTATATATAATTAAGTGCAAAATACTGTGTTAATTAATTAATTAGTTTAACTTATAATACTGATGAAAAATCAGCTCATCGGAAAATATCACAACCACAAATCAGCCCCTGGACTCTTCCTCTCATCAGCAGGCAATGTCACCCCTGGATTAGTTAATCAGCTCATCCTTTATTTTATCCTATTTTGTCGGCTGGGTGCCAAAGCAGAAGAACACATTTTTCCCTGTTCATCCATTATGTCCAATATGAAAGAGCCTATGCCTAGAGGCAATGGGCCCAAGCACTGGATCAGCAAGAAGGCCAGAAGACTTTGACATATATGTTAAAGGTGTAAAGTCCTTACTGTTCTCGCAAAACACTCAGAAAGTTATAGTGCAGCTGAGGTATTTGCAAAGTACTCCTTTTGTCCCCACCACCCTGGGGAAGCAACATGGCCTAGTGGAAAGAGCATGGACCTAGGTTCTAGTCCTGGCTCTGCCACTTGTCTGCTATGTGACATTTGGCAAGCCTCTTCACTTCTCTGTGCTTCAGTTACCTCATCTGTAAAATGGGGATTAAGACCGTGAGCCCTATGTGGGACAAGGACTGTGAACAACCTAATTATCCTGTATCTATCCCAGTCCTTAGTACAGTGTTTTTGGCACATAGTAAGAGCTTAACAAATGTCATTATCATTACTATTATAATTACCCCCTCCCCACCCCACAGCACTTGTGTATACATGTACATATTTATAATTCTATTTTTAATGATGTGTATATAGCTATAATTCTATTTATTTATATTGATGCTATTGATGTCTGTTTACTTGTTTTGACGTTTGTCTTCCCCTCTAGACTGCAAGCCCGTTGTGGGCAGGGATTGTCTCTGTTGCTGAACTGTACTTCCAGCACTTAGTACAGTGCTCTGCACACAGTAAGCACTCAATAAATATGATTGAATGAACGAACTACTGACCTAGAAGGCTATCCTTCATATAATAGAGGCTCTTTCAGTCAATTCTTCAGTACCTACTGCTGATGAGGTCTCACGGAGATAGATGCTCAGCTCCATGATCATTAAACCACACCCCACTATTCTTTTCAGGCATCTAAAAAGCCTGAAGATGGATTCAGGATGACTGGATCAGAGATTTCAACCCTGAGTCAACATACATGAGCACTGCTACTATAAGAAAGCAAATCAGGCACATGTCTCACTGATGGTAGGATATATGCTTCCCCACTTCTTTTTCAAACCTGAAACTAAAGTCCTAAAGCCCATCTTTCGTCATCTTTTGAGGAAGAGACAGCAGTAGTAATCAGGAAGAGCATGGCTCTGGGAGTCAGAGGACTAAGGTTCTAATCCCAGCTCTACTGTGCAAACTTGGGCAAATCATTTAATGCCTCTGTGCCTCAGCTCCCTCAGCTGTAAAATGGAGATGAAATAATAATGATAGCATTTGTAAAGTGCTTACTATGTGCAAAGCACTGTTCTAAGCACTGGGGAGGTTACAAGGTGATCAGGTTATCCCACGGAGGGCTCACAGTCTTAATCCCCATTTTTCAGATGAGGCAACTGAGGCACAGAGAAGTTAAGTGACTTGCCCAAAGTCACACAACTGACAATTGGCGGAGCCGGAATTTGAACCCATGACCTCTGACCTCAAATCAATCAATCAATCAATTGTATTTATTGAGTGCTTACTGTATGCAGAACACTGTACTAAGCACTTGGGAGGTACAAGTTGGCAACACATAGAGACAGTCCCTACCCAACAGTGGGCTCACAGTCTAGAAACGGGAGACAGAGAACAAAACAAAACATATTAACAAAATAAAATAAATAGAATAGATATGTACAAGTAAAATAAATAAATAAATAGAGTAATAAATACGTACAAACATATATACATACATACAGGAGCTTTGGGGAACCGAAGGAGGTAAGGCGGGGGGGATAGAGAAGGGCAGGAGGGGGAGAGGAAGGAGGGGGCTCAGTCTGGGAAGGCCTCCTGGAGGAGGTGAGCTCTCAGTAGGGCCTTGAAGGGGGGAAGAGAGCTAGCTTGGCGGATGGGCAGTGGGAGGGCATTCCAGGCCAGGGGGATGACGTGGGCCGGGGGTCGACGGCGGGACAGGCGAGAACAAGGCACGGTGAGGAGATTAGCAGCAGAGGAGCGGAGGGTGCAGGTTGGGCTGTAGAAGGAGAGAAGGGAGGTGAGGTAGGAGGGGGCGAGGTGATGGAGAGCCTTGAAGCCGGGGGTGAGGAGTTTCTGCCTGATGCGTAGGTTGATTGGTAGCCACTGGAGATTTTTGAGGAGGGGAGTAACATGCCCAGAGTGTTTCTGGACAAAGACAATCTGGGCAGCGCCGTAAAATATGGACTGAAGTGGGGAGAGACAAGAGGATGGGAGATCAGAGAGGAGGCTGATACAGTAGTCCAGACGGGATAGGATGAGAGCTTGAACGAGCAGGGTAGCGATTTGGATGGAGAGGAAAGGGTGGATCTTGGCAATGTTGCAGAACTGAGACCAGCAGATTTTGGTGACGGCTTGGATAAGAGGGGTGAACGAGACAGCGGAGTCGAAGATGACACCAAGGTTGCGGGGTTGTGAGACAGGAAGGATGGTAGTGCCGTCAACAGTGATGGGAAAGTCAGGGAGACAGCAGGGCTTGGAAGGGAAGCCAAGGAGTTCAGTCCTGGACATGTTGAGTTTTAGGTGGCAGGCAGACATCCAGATGGAGATGTCCTGAAGGCAGGAGGAGATGCGAGCCTGGAGGGAGGGGGAGAGAGCAGAGGCAGAGATGTAGATTTGGGTGTCATCAGTACATATTTATTACTCTATTTATTTATTTATTTATTTATTTATTTTACTTTTACATTTCTATCCTATTTATTTTATTTTTTTGGTATGTTTGCCTTTGTTCTCTGCCTCCCCCTTTTAGACTGTGAGCCCACTGTTGGGTAGGGACTGTCTCTATGTGTTGTCAATTTGTACTTCCCAAGCGCTTAGTACAGTGCTCTGCACATAGTAAGCGCTCAATAAATACGATTGATTGATTGATTGATTGATTGTAGAGATGATAGTTGAAGCCGTGGGAGCGAATGAGTTCACCAAGGGAGTGAGTGTAGATCGAGAACAGAAGGGGACCAAGCACTGGGAACCCCCCACAGGAAGGGGAGGGGAGGGGGAGGATGAGCCTGCAAAAGAGACTGAGAATGAACGACCAGAGAAATGAGGAGAACCAGGAGAGGACTGAGGCTGTGAAGCCAAGGTTGGATAGCCCATGCTCTTTCCATTGAGCCACACTGCTTCTATAAATCCCACTTCTCTCTACTTAAAATGTGAGTCCCATGGGGCACAAGGACTGAGTCAAACTGATCATCTTATATCTTCTCCAGTGCTTAATATAGTTCTCGGCACATAGCACTTAACAAGTGCCATTAAAAACAAAACAAAACAAAACAAAAACCCTTAGTGCTCAAGCAGTCATACTCACCCCACTGGCAAGGAACCAGAAAATGAACTCTTTAGAATTTTCACAAGTGCATTGTGTAAAAATTGCCTAAAATTTCATCATCAGCCTTATCTTTGAACGCAAAGGGCAATGCTATATCCTCAACAAATGCTTTTGTTTGACTGACTCAATTGACGTCTGATCTGGATTTTCAGCTTAATCAGTGGAGTGAAGGGAAAAGTTTTCACAGATAATATTTCACAGCTGAAGCAACTAAACATTAAGTGAGGCAGGGATGATACTGACCTAACTCACAGCAATGATGAGAGGATTTATTAATACTTTAAAAATACAATGGACTTCTTAAATGCTAAGTATTATTAAATATTGTCATGTTCTTGCACAATACTCATATTAATTTAAATTTCTAAACTCGAGTATCAGAACTGAATGCATAATTTTGAGGATTTCCTATTTTGTTTATGATATATTTAGAGTGGTGCTATTTAACCACCTTGAGGAGATCTAAATTAGAGAATACACTGAAAAGGTTGACACCTTTTCCTTGTGATAATTAAAATGGAAATTTAGAGAAATATAATGAATACATTAAGCTAAAATGATTTTTGATGTAACAGCTGAGGTTTGTGGAACAACTCTATCTGATGCTCATAGACAAAGACAATGTGCCCACTTCTCCCTCTGTGCATACCAATCAGTCAGGAGGACATGAGTTTTAATCCTCATCTTGGGCAAGTTACTTAATTCTTCTGTGCCTCAGTTTCCTCAACTGTAAAATGTGGATTCAATACCTGTTCTCCCTCTTAGACTGTAGCTCCATGTGGGATGCTTAGTACAGTGCTCTGCACACAGTAAGCACTCAATAAATACAATTGAATGAATGAATGACAGGGACTGGGTCAGACCTAATTAACTTGTACCTACTTCAGCACTTAGAATAGTGTTTAACACAGAGTAAGCACTTAAAAATACCATTTTAAAAAATGTCAACCAATGGTAGGTAATGAACATTTACTCTGTGCAGAGCACTGTACTAACTGCATGGGAGAGTATAAAGCAAAAGGATTGGTAGATACAGTCTAGAGGTGAGACAGGCATTAATGTAAATATATAGATTGTTGCTATGTATATAGGGTTATGCCTACAGAGGACATGTTCTTCTCTTCACTGACTTGGTGAGTCAATGAACTACCCAAGTGGTGGAGTAATTGTACTTTATAGAGAAGGCTTTGATGGCTTCCCATTCTGCCTTGTATTGAAAACCAAATCTAATGACTGCTGGCTTCAAGATTCTCCATAAGCTGGTTTCCTCATACCAAGTGTTCTCATCCCATGTAGCCCATGTCATGCTACTAGGTTCTAGCTAGTAGTAGGAAGAGGAGGAATAGTAGTAATATTTACTAAGCACTTACTGTTTGCAGAGCATTGTTCCAAGTAGAGGGAAGAAAATGCACATTGTAGCCAGGGAATGTGTCTGTTTATTGTTATATTGTACTCTCCTAAGCACTTAGGACAGTGCTTTGCATGCAGTCAGTTTTCAACAAATATGATCAAATGAATGAATGATTGAATGAATGGATGGGAATTAGCCTAAGGGGCTCACAATCTAAGAGTTTAAGTGGGGGAAAGGGGTTGGAAGTTCAGAGACCAGAATATCAGGAGTGATGAAATATTAAAACACAAACCAAATACACAAAAGAGGTTCAAAGTCATGGCAGGGTTGGAGGAATCCGAGAGTGTTTGGGAGCAGCTTTTCTCTCTGCCTCAGCCTACATGGAGCATGCTGGGAGCAGGGACCCTTAGGTGGCAGTAGGAAAGGCAGTGATGGAACAGTCTGAGAGAACATCTCCATCTTGGAGCACAAAGAGCAGCAACTCTTAGTGGCAGGAGGGAAGGTGGCAGCAGCTACTATAGTATTTTTCTTGTTGGCAATAGAAGAGCTTGTGGGAACAACTTTTATCTCCATCTTAGTGCACACGGAGCATGCTGGGAACAGAGACCCCTGGTAGCAGGAGGGAAGCCAGTGGCTACCAAGGCGCTATTCTTGGTAAGAAGGAAAGAGCACGAGCTTGGGAGTCAGAGGTCATGGGTTCTAATCCCCACTCCACCACTTGTCAGCTGTGTGACTTTGGGCAAGTCACTTAACTTCTCTGTGCCTCAGTTCCCTCATCTGTAAAATGGGGATTAAGACTGTGAGCCCCACATAGGACAACCTGATCACCTTGTATCTCCCCCAGCAGTTAGAACATTGCTTTGCACATAGTAAGCACTTAACAAATACCATCATTATTTTAAGAGAAGCAACATGGCTCGGTGGAAGAGTACGGGCTTGGGAGTCAGAGGTCATGGGTTCTAATCCCAGCTCCACCACTTGTCTGCTGTGTGACTTTGGGCAAGTCACTTAACTTCTGTGGGCCTGTTACCTCATCTGCAAAATGGGGATTAAGACCAAGAGCACCACATGGGACAACTTGATTACCTTGTATTTCCCCCCCCACCCCACCCCAGCCCTTAGAACAGTGCTCGCACATAGTACGCACTTAACAAACACCATCATTATTAAGAATACGGGAGCAGCTTTTATTCACCCCTTGCCCTCGATTCTAACTTCAGATCCACTGCTCATGACATCTCCCAGTCATAAAGTCCACCTTCCTTATCCTGACCAAATCATGCCCAAATCCTTTTTCAAAGCTCCTCCAAAAGGTGACCTTCTCTGTGAATCTAGTCTCCAATTCTAGCCACCTCATTGCTGCTTGACACAAATCATGCTGGGTGTTTATTATTGATTTGTTTATCCAGTTAAGTTTGTCATTTTTATTTACTCTATTCTTTTGTGCTCAATTTGTGTGTTTTTGTCTTGCTTATTAGATTGCAGTGATTATGCTTTACTCTTCAGGACTCTCACTAACGACTGAATACAAGACTGCACCCTGAAGACACTCAGGAATACTAATGAGGAGGAGGATGAGGAGGAAGAGGAGAAGAAAGAAGGAGGAGGAGTGTCAGCATTATTTACTGAGTATCCTTCTGTGTGCAAAGTCCCCTATAAAGTGTTTGTGAACAAGAAAGAAGGAAAACAATAATTACTACCCTCAAGGACCTAAGGGAAAAACGTTATGACCCCAGTATTTGGAACCCAGTGGACTTGACTAGGGAATCAGGATATACACCTACATCATTGAATCAATCAACCAAGCAAGGATTCGTATTTATTGAGTGCTTACTATGTGCAGAGCACTGTACTAAACACTTGGGAGAGTACTACAGAATTAGCAGATATGGAATGAGACCAGAGTATAGTTTTGTTCTTATCTGAATTGCATGCACACTTTTAATGATTAGACATCTTATACAAACAGGTAAGAACTTAACATTGTCCTTTATATTTGGAAGGGAATAAAATAAAGATTCCTTGACATCTTTAAGTGAACTTAAACCTACCTGTGCAGAGAAGTATGAAGATATATCCAGTTAATAAAAACTTTTTTTTCAATCTACCAAACCTCTCTTCAGGCTACATATAATGAACTGGGAAGATAAAATTAAAACTCTTTACCCCTGGCTTGCTGAATATCATCATTGGAATATTCAGGCAAGTGGTTAGCTGTAAGACTTCTTACGTAGCAGAGGATTGGAGGCAAGGCATGTAAAACCTGCAGTGCATAATCCACCACCAATGTTCAGCTGTGACAACAACACCCTAAAAGATAGGTTTTTTCTAACAATATGCAACCATTATTGCTCAATCCTTTGGGTTGAGGGAGTGATAGACTCCCACTGAATCTCAGGTCCTGCTAGATGATGCCTTTCTGATGCTTTCCAGCCTATCCAGTTCCCTTGCTTGTTGTCAAAGCTATACCTCAGAAACACAGCTTAAATAATAATAATAATAATAATAATAATAATAATAATAATAATAGCATTTATTGAATGCTTACTATGTGCATCCACTGTTCTAAGCGCTGGGGAGGTTACAAGGTGATCAGGTTGTCCCACATGGGGCTCACAGTCTTAATCCCCATTTTACAGATGAGGTAACTGAGGCACAGAGAAGTTAAGTGACTTGCCCAAAGTCACACAGCTGACAAGTGGTGAAGCCAGGGTTTCAACCCATGACCTCTGACTCCAAAGCCCATGCTCTTTCCACTGAGCCACGTTAGTTTAGATTGCTTAGTGTATGTGCAGAAACCATGCTGAGGATATAGGGTGGGAGTAAGGTCAGTCCTCAGGAGCAGAGAGATGTTGCCACCCTGTAACCCTGTGGTTGTTGCAAAGCTTCTCAGGTGCAGGAGGGAAAATGTGAGAAGAACCAGTAAATGATTGAGAAAAAGAGAGAAGAAAAATTTAAGAGGACACCAGTAGCAACAACCATCAGTCTGCCATGCTGCATGCCTTGATCGAACATCCACTACATGCCACTGTTACGTAGAGTGTGCAAGTTTGATCTCCCAACCAAAACAGCCCAATTTTATCCTCAATATTTTGTCCTAGTATAAATCAATGAATACCTCCTCTGTCCTCATCATAACACATGAAGAAACAAAATCCTAAAGAAGAAATTATCTTGGTAGCCCATTTCAGTTTAAGGGATGACAAAAAACATTTTAGAAGACCTGGGAATTTTATCATTTTAGAATATATTTCTGGCCTTTCGGGAAATTCTTCTCACTCAAACAGAGGCGAATCACCCAAATTCTGGAATTAAACAGAATCTCTTATATACTGATAATTATGGCAATTATTATCATTAATATGATAATTAAATGATTAGGAAGCATTTGCAGCATCACCATCATATCAACTTGTATCTCTTCACTAGTCCCCGAGCCTCAGGATTCTACACTTAGAGGCTAGCACTGTTCTAAGCACTGCAAGTCAGGTTGGACACAGTCCCTGTCCCACATGGGGCTCACAGTCTTAATCCCCATTTTTACAGATGAGGTAACTGAGATCCAGAGAATTGGAGTAACTTGTCCAAGGTCACACAGCAGACAAGTGGCAGAGCCATGACTAGAACCCAAGGTCATCTGACTCCATTCATTCATTCAATCGTATTTATTGAGCGCTTACTGTGTGCAGAGCACTGTACTAAGCACTTGGGAAGTACAAGTTGGCAACATATAGAGATGGTCCCTACCCAACAATGGGCACACAGTCTAGACTCCAAGACCAGTGCTCTATCCTCTAGGCCACTCTGTTCCTCGATGCTTACTATGTGTCAAGCACTGTTCTAAGTGCCAGTTGAGATACAAGTTAATCAGGTTAGAGACCTTACCCTGCCCCACATGGGGCTTACAATCTTAACCCCATTTTACAGCTGAGGTAACAGGCACAGATAAATTAAGTGATTGCCCAAGGTCACACAGCAGACAAATGACAGAGCTGGGATTAGAACCCAGGTCTTTCTGACTCCCAGGCCCGTGCTCTATCCGCTAGGCAACACTGCTTCCCTATATATTCTGGGCCATGAGGGAAAGATGATGTGTCTGCTAATTCTGTTGTATTGTACTCTCCAGGCACTTAGTACAATGGTCGGACATAATAAATGCTCAATAAATGCCACTGGTTGATTGATGACCACATCCACCACATTGGTACAAATGTGAGTATCTATTGATTTCTTTAATTGCCTGCCTTCACATTTTGTCATTTATACCCAGGATCTTATTTTTTTACATTTGTACATTTTTGTACATTTGGCTACTTATGTCTGCTTGCCTCCACCTACGTTATTTGTACGTGGTAGGTACTCACTGAATGCTGTGGAAAATGTCAATGTTCAAGTCAGAAAAAACAATGAAATCTTATAAATAGGAGACTCTAAATACTCTTCATTCAGGAGTTTTATATATGGCACCTCCCTTTTTTTTACAGTATTTTTTATATGCTTACTATGTGGCAGGCATTGTATTAAGCCCTGAGGTAGATACACGTTAATCAGTTTGAGCACAGTCTCTGTCCCACATGGGGCTTAGAGTTTTAATCCTCACTGAACATATGAGGTAACTGAGGCACAGAAAAGTTAAGTGACTTGCCCAATGTCACACAGCAGACAAGAGGAAGAGCCAAGATTACAGTCCAGGTCTTTCAGATTCCCAGGCCCATATTCTATCCACGTTGTTTCTCAAGCTATGTCTTCTAGACTGTGAGCCCACTTTGGGTAGGGACCATCTCTGTGTGTTGCCGACTTGTACTTCCCAAGCGCTTAGTACAATGCTCTGCACACAGTAAGCGCTCAATACGATTGATTGATTGATTCTAAAGCTTTTCCTACCTGCTACATATGCAGACAACACACAGTTTTTACATCTTTTGCTGGTTGCAAAAAAATCTACGTAAAAGTACTCACTTTCCTTAACAGCCCTGCAGCAAACCCTCTGGCCACACATAGATTTAAAATAAGAGGATTACTTTTTACAGCAGAAAATTGGTCCATAAAAATGTGGCTTTTTTAAAACATTCACAGGGCTGTTTCCATTGCATTTTTCTGGATTTTTATGAGGCTCTTCTGCCTCACTGAGCATCTGTCATAATCTTTCAGATTTGCATATTTGGTGTGGATCACCAAGTTCTTTAAAGATTAAAAGATCCAGTAGTGTTCTGTAATCTTAACTGTATTAGCTGTTTGATCAATCCTCATCTCAGGAAAGCTCAGAAAAAGTCTTTATTCTCATTTTTCTGTTTTCTGCAAAAATCTACTGCTCTGCTCTTTTCATTTGTTAACCCTGACCTCATCATGTAAATGACTAAAATTTTGAACTTCTGGTCCATGTAAATTACACTTATATTTGAGTTCCATTAGCTTTCATGCTTGATTGAGCTTGTTTACATTCTTCCTGTGTGATCAAATTGCGTAGATCTCACACCTGTCGCTGAATGGTGAGGCAAAGAATTTCTACACACGGGAGCTCAAAATAGAAAAAGAGGAGGAAAAAAGGCCACCAAACATGGCCTATTTCACACAGGCAATTAAGTTCCTGGAATTGAGACTGCAGATTGGCATTTTGTAATGGAGTCAGTGTCATTTGCCTAAAAAGCTTGCTAGATCACAAGCAACTCCTAGTATTTCTAAATGGAACTGGATATTCCAATGTACTCGGCCACTGTCAGAAAGTATGTATATTATTGCAATGAATAAAAATTCTGCCACCTGGACTTTATAAATCACCTTTCCCAGCAGAGGCCAAATCATTTTACAACTCATTTTACAACAAGCAAAAAGACTCTATAGAGAAGCATGAATTATAAAGTAGTAATAACAGGAAGCCCCTCTCTTTTTGGAAGAGAATATTTCTGGGTATGTCAAATGTATTAATGGTTAGTGTTTTAAGAGAGAGACCAAGCAACTCAGAATTGATTTATAGTACCACTTAGCTTGAATATTTTCAGAATGACTACACCTAAATATGCTTCTGGGATCTCCTCTCAGGTCAGTGACAAACCTCTTGAAAATGTCTGACATTCTTTAAAACCATCTGCAAGTTTGACATGAACTTATTATTTTGTGTTATTTTTGTTAAATAGTGGAATCCCTTTCACTGATTCCTGGACTTTGTCTAGCCATCTATTCTACCTTGAACAGCTCCCTCTCCTCTGGTTTTAATATGGCTAAGTTACTCACTATATTGGAAAAATAAAAGATCTCAATCTCACTGGATCCTTCACTTAGGAACCAATGTCTCTTGTCCCTTTTTGGTCTAAACTTAAATTCTTCTGAAGAACCCTGGGCCTCCATTTATTTGTTGTTGTTTTTATGGAATTTCTTAAGTGCTTACTATTTGTCAAGCACTTTTCTAAGTGCTGAGGTAGATATAAGGTAATCAGGTTAGACACAGTCCATGTCTTGTGTGGGGCATAGTTTCAATCCCCATTTTACAGATGAGCGAACTGAGGCCCAGAGAAGTAAAATGACTTGCCCAAGATCACACAGCAGACAAGTGGCAGAGCCAAGATTAGAACCCATGACCTTTCTGACTCTCAGGCCCATGCTCTATCTGTGAGCCTCATGTGGGATGGGGGCTGTGTCTAACCTGTTTAGCTTGTATCTACCCCAGTGCTTAGAACAGTGCTTTGCACATAGTAAGCATGTAACAAATACAATTAATATTATCATGAAATATGTGTATGTACATGTATATTTGTATATACAAATACGCTCATCCTACTTGATTAATTGATTGTTTTCTATCAATTTCTTTTGTAATATTCAATATGCTTAGCATTTCATGTGGAATGAGTTCATTCCCTTTGTTGATTTGAAACCTATCACTGCTAAGTCTGTTCTCTGATCATCTTTCTTCAGGACGCAGTATTGTAGACAAAGATGAACAACTTTTTGGTTTTCCCTCATCTATATCCTCCGTGGCTTTCTGAATTTCAAACATCTCCAAAACTAATATTTTTAGTCTATCCTAAATAGAAGTCATCCCTCTGTACCTTTTCAGCTCTATTGATGAAGCAGCCAAAATGGTAGGTGGTTTCCCAAATGTAGCGACAGTATTGTTTTAGAGAATCCATCAGTCACTGATATTTATTGTGCACTTACTATGTGCAGAGCACTGTACTAAGAGCTTGCAAGAGTACAATACAACAGAATTAGCAGACACATTCCCTGCCCATGGTAGAATTATACTTTTTGCTTTCTTTATACTACTTTTTTTGGACGATACTCAATAAGCCCAAGTACCTTAAGATAAGTAGGCAAAGTCAAAAATTCAGGCCAAGCAAACTTTCTTAATCATAATCATCCTACAAAGTTGTTACCCTCTATGAAAGCATGTAATCTCTGAGCAACCAGAGTAATAGAAGAAAATGAGACCTTGCTATCAAAATTCATGTGGCCTTCAATTGTTAAAATAAGAAATTAATTAGCCTTTGAATGAAATTTAAAACACATTTATCAAAAACTAACAGCCAAAATATAGTTAAGCAATTTCAAATTAGATCTCTTTGACTACAAAGGCTGTCAGAGTCTGAGAGAAAATTGTGAGATAATTAGGTGTCATTAAAAATTTCAAGCAGATCGGCACAAAATTGAGATAAATATATGACCATTCACATGGGCTTCAAAATGTTCAAAACATTTGAAGCTGTTAGAGGAAATACCACCAAAGAGAAAGGGGAAAAGGAGGAAGGTTTGTCTTAAAAATGGTGTTGGTATTGCCAAAATCTGATAAAGAGCTCTTATAATGAAACCATATTTGAACTCCCCAGTGCTTAGTACAGTGCTCTGCACACAGTAAGCACTCAATATAATTGACTTACTGACTAACGGGGAGCAGAGGTCTGGTATGTTTGTACGTATTTATTACTCTATTTATATTATTTGTACATATTTATTCTATTTATTTTATTTTGTTAATATGTTTTGTTTTGTTCTCTGTCTCCCCCTTCTAGACTGTGAGCCCGTTGTTGGGTAGGGACCGTCTCTGTATGTTACCAACTTGTACTTCCCAAGCACTTAGTACAGTGCTCTGCATACAGTAAGCGCTCAATAAATACGATTGAATGAATGAATGAATGGTACGAGATGCCCTGTCTCTATTCAGTCATAACTTACCACTCCCTACCTGATGGAGTTGCAAGATCGTTGTGGGCAGGGAATGCTTGTTTATTGTTGTATTGAACTCTCCCCAGTGCTTAGTACAGTGCTCTGCACACAGTAAGCACTCAATAAATATAATTGACTTACTGACAGGGAGCAGAGGTCTGATATGTTTGTACGTATTTATTACTCAATTTTATTTGTACATATTTATTCTATTTATTTTATTTTGTTAATATGTTTTGTTTTGTTCTCTGTCTCCCCCTTCTAGACTGTGAGCCCGTTGTTGGGTAGGGACCATCTCTATACGTTGCCAACTTGTACTTCCCAAGTGCTTAGTACAGTGCTCTGCACACAGTAAGCGCTCAATAAATACGATTGAATGAATGTTCTGTTTACTAGCAAATTGCATCCCAAAACAGATCAAGTCTAATGGAAATGCCCAGGGAGAGTAATGACAAAACAGGAATGACTGGTGGGATGGTTCAGTGTTACCACAAATGACCCAACTAATTATTCATTCATTCATTTAATCGCATTTGTTGAGTGCTTACTGTGTGCAAAGCACTGTACTAAGCACTTGGGAGAGTATGATATGACAATAAACAGACACATTTCCTACCCACAATGAGCTTACAGTCTAGAGGGGAGACAGGCATAATATAAATAAATAAATTACAGAAATGCACATAAGTGCTGCCTGGATTCAGTGATTCACCAGTTACAAGAGACAGACTTGCAACGAAAATAGGAATTTGGGGAGGTGCTTGATTTCTGAACATGAAATATAAAATGTTGAACAAGCTTTGTAATTTTTCCCATTGGCATTCCAAACACACTAAAATAAAATGCAAGGAGTTTGGATTCCATATATTACATGGCTCTTTGATTTTTTTCAAGGACTCTGATATGGCCACTGCAAAGAACACAGCACCAATCCCAAAACTGACTTCTGTTCCATTATGAATCCACTTTTTCCACCTGCAAATTGTCTGAGAATAAAATCCACTTTGCCAGGCTGAATATTTAATCCTCTTTTAAGTCATCCGAAGGTGAGTATTATAAGCATGGTGTAGTGGATAGAGCACAGGCCTGGGAGTCAGAAGGTCATGGGTTCTAATCCCAGCTTCACCATTTGTCTGCTGTGTGGCCTGGGGTAAGTCACTTCACTTCTCTGTGCCTCAGGTACCTCATCTGTAAAATGGGGATTAAGACTGTGAGCCTTATGTGGGACAGGCACTGTGTCCAACCCAATTTCCTTGTATCCATTTATTACAGTGCCTGGTACATAGTGAGTACTTACTGTCATAATTGTTATTATTATTACTATATGGTACTATAACACGTCTGGATTCCAAGAAATGGTAAAAACAAAGTCAAATTATTCAGTACCCACACTTGTATCACTTATGTTAAAAAAGAGTATGATAATTTGGGAGCAAGTCTTGTTCAGTCATTTATAAATAGTCACCTTTGTAAACCAAAAATAACCTTGTTTAAAAATCCACTGACATTGTTGTTCTGCTGTCACTTGATGGTAATTGAAAATGTGTTTCTGTCAGTTCCACCTAAGATAGAAAGTAATTCTTTCTAAGATCTGGATCTCGAATTGGTGAAAGGAAAGTCAAAGAAGGAAATCAAGTAGTCCCTACTTGTTCTCTCCACTGGTAATATTGCTGCTGCCCTTTCTGATAATATAAGTTATTATTCTTATTGATTCTTGGAAGGCAGCAATATGTTCTGATTTCCCCCGTGGACACAGGAGTGTGTTATTTCTTTGGTACTGAAACACAGAATTCTAACTTTTGCTTTTTCAAAAACAAAAAAAATCCAGACTTTATTTAGAGGTGATATTTATACTCAGTAAATGGGGAAATCCATATGTCAGCTGTGTTTTCCAAACAGCCCTCGATTTATGTCCTTTCAGTCACTCCAGGAAAAAGTGATTATCTTTTACCCAAAGATTGCAAATTTAGGGTTTTTTATGGTATTTGTTAAGCGCGTACTATATGTCAAACCCTCTTCTGAGTGTTGGAGTAGGCATGAGTTAGGTTGGACACAGTCCTTGTCCCACATGGGGCTTGCAGTTTAAGTAGAAGGGAGAACAGGAGAACCAAGGCACAGAGAAGTGAAGTAATTTTCCCAAAGTAACACAGCAAGCAATTGGCAGAGCTGGGATTAGAACCCAGGTCCTCTGACTCCCAGGACCATGTTCTTTCCATGAATGGTTGGTTGAGAAGCAGTTAATATTATGTCTCTTTCATCAAATGGTTTAAAGAGTTCTAATAAATCAATCCATCATATTTAATGTATACTTACTATGTGCAGATCTGATGTCACATGTTAAGTCTGGCTTTGGACGTCCTGACCCAGGGTGTCTCTGATGTAATAATAATAATAATAATAATAATAATAATAATAATAATAATAATAATAATAATAATAATAATAACTGTGGTATTTGTTAAGCACTTATTTCTGTGCCAGGCACTGTACTAACTGCCGGGGTGTATACAAGCAAATCAGTTTGGAGACAGTCCTTGACCCAAATGGGGCTTACAGTCTCAATCACCATTTTACAGATGAGGTAACTGAGGCCCAGAGAAATGACGTGGCTTGCCCAAGGTCACACAGAAGACAAGTGGCAGAGCTGGGATTAGTACCCATGACTTTCTGACTCCCAGGCCCATGCTTCATCTACCACACCATGCTGCTTCTCCAGATTGGGGGCGCTGGGGATGGTCCCCAGTTTTGGTTCTCCTACAGGATGCAGGGGTGTTGTTTCCCTTCTATCCACCTTCCAATTTCCCTCTCTCTAACCAAAAGAGAATCACCATCCTCACCTTTAAACCTTATTGAGGGCACATCTCCTCTGAAAGGCCTCCCCTGACTAAGCTCATTGTGAGCAGGGAACATATCTACTAACTCTGCTGTACTGACCTCTCCCCAGGGGCTTAGTACAGTGCTCTACAAACAGTAAGCACTCAATAAATACCACTGATTGATTGATCTGTGGATTACAAGGTACAGGTTGTCTTCTGCAGGGGAGGAATCAGAGCAAGTATCTGTAAGCTGCTTTTGAGTTCTGTACTAAATTCATTAAAATCCCAGAAGCTAAAG
The DNA here is from genome assembly GCF_015852505.1 of Tachyglossus aculeatus. Classification (NCBI taxonomy): domain Eukaryota; kingdom Metazoa; phylum Chordata; class Mammalia; order Monotremata; family Tachyglossidae; genus Tachyglossus; species Tachyglossus aculeatus. The sequence continues at coordinate 64,512,596 of NC_052067.1, read as the reverse complement.
TTCAGTACAAGACCAATAGTTTCAAACTTAATTTCTAAGATACTCTGTTGATAAAGTTAAACAATTAATCAACAGTATTTACTGGGTCTTGCAGAACATTCATTCTTTCATTCAATCTTATTTATTGAGCACTTACTGTGTGCAAAACACAGTACTGAGAGCTTGGGAGAGAATAATATGACAAATGTATTCCCTGCCCACAACAAGCTTACAATTTAGAAGGGGAGATAGGCATTAATATAAATGAATTACAGAAATGTATATAAATGCTGTGGGGCTGGCGGTGGGGGGATGAATAAAGGGAGCAAGTCAAGGCAATGCAGAAAGGAATGGGAGAAGAGGAAAGAAGGGCTTAGTCAGGGAAGGCCTCTTGGAGGAGATATGCCTTCAATAAGACTTTGAAGGCGGATAGAGTATTTATCTGTCGGATATAAGGAGGGAGGGCATTCCAGGCCAGTGGCAGGACATCCGCGAGGTGTCAGTGATGAGATAGATGAGATCGAGGTACTGCAAGAAGACTAGCATTAGAGGAGCGAAGTGTGTGGGCTAAGCTGTTTTAGGAGGAAAGTCCAACAGAACTAGCAGGCATGATCCCTGAACCCAAGGATATTCTTTGGGAGATTTCAGAACCAGGAGAATCTCAAATTCTTGAATCCCTAATGTTTATCTCAATCAACATTCAAATTTCAGAAGAGGTCTATGAAACTGCACCTAAATTTCAAACAAAGCAAATGGAATTTTTATTTCCATCAATCAGTAGAATTTATGGAGGCTTTAGCCTATGCAGACCATTGTCTTAAGCATATGAGAGAGTACACTCGAAGAGTGGACATGATGAAATAATCTAAGAATCAATTGATCAATCACTCTTATTTACTGAGTGCTTACTGTGTGGCTAGCACTGTACTAGCTGCTTGGGAAATCATGAAATAACAGAGTTGGCAGATATGTTCTCTGACCACAAAGAACTTAAAGTCTAGATGGGGAGACAGATATTAATATAACAAATTACAGATATGTACATAAGCATTTATGGGATGGATAAAGGGTGCAAATCTAAGTGCAAGGTGACACACAAGGGAGAGGGAGTAGAGGGAATGAGAGCTTAGTCTCGGAAGAAGCATGGCCTAGTGAAAAGAGTAAGGTCCCGGGAGTCAGAGGACCTGGGTCCTGATTATGCCTCTGCCAGTTGCTTACCGGGTGATCTTGGGCAAGTCATCTAGCTTCGGTCTCTGTGCCTCAGTTCCCTCAACTGTAAAATGGGGATTAAATACCTGTTCTCCCTCTGATTTAGACTGTGAGCCCTTTGCAGGAGGGGGACCGCATATGACCTGATTAACTTGTACCTACCCCAGCGTTTAAAACAGTGTTTGACACTTAGTAAGTGCTTATCAAATACAAAAAAAAAGGGTCTCTTGGAAATCTGATTTTAACAAGGCTTTGGAAATACACACATACATACACACACACATTCATACATGTGTATATATAATCTGCAAGTAAACCTGACTTAGAAAAGTGACTTTCCAATTGTTTAGAGAGGAATAACTCAAGAACAAAAGGAAGTGAAACTTGCATTTAAGAATAATTTTTCATTTCTTCATAGATGATAATAATAATAATGGCATTTATTAAGCACTTACTATGTGCAAAGCACTGTTCTAAGCGCTGGGGAGGTTACAAGGTGATCATGTTGTCCCACAGGGGGGCTCACAGTCTTAATCCCCATTTTACAGATGAAGTAACTGAGGCACAGAGAAGTTTAAGTGACTTGCCCAAAGTCACACAGCTGACAATTGGCAGAGCCGGAATTTGAACCCATAACCTCTGACTCCAAAACCCATGCTCTTTCCACTGAGCCACGCTGCTTCTCATGAAGCTTGTAGCATTAGGGTATCAATCTCATAAAACCAAATCAACTCCAGGCAACCATACTAAAGTCCCTAAAACAGAAGGTTGAGAATGGAACAAGCTGTTTATATTGCATCTCTAGAATTATCTGCCATAAAGGAAGACCAACCACTCTGCCTAAGACATTTCAGTACCAACATGCACAAATACCAATGAGATCACAAGATTTCTGTCTCATAAACTACTCATTAGATTGCAAGCTCTTTGAGAGTAAGTATTGTATCTTTTACAGTTTTTTGTTGCTAATCATGTAGTATAGGGGCATCAGAACTTCATTTACTAATGAGCTAAAAGCCAAAAGTTTAATGTGAGTGAGAACTGCAAATTCCTTTAACCACAGAAGTGTTCCCAGTTGGGGTGGAGGGTGGCTGTGAGTGGCAAACAGGAAGCATTATTGGGATAGGGACAGTGGGTGAGGCTAGGCATAAATCACTCTCCTATCTGGACCCACATGAGCTTGGGTCCCCACCATCGCCCACCTCTGAATGGGATGGATCAATAAATCAATAGCATTTATTGAGCACTTACTATGTGGAGCACTGTTCTAAGAGCTTGTTCAATAGAGTTAGGAGGTACAATCCCAGCCTGTAAGGATTTTATCACCTGGTAGAGAAGACGGACTTTAATAACTATAATGTTGGTACTTGTTTAATGCTTACTATGTCCCAAGCATTGTTCTAAGTGCTGGGGTAGATACAAGGTTGGACACAGTCCCTGTCCCACATAGGGCTCACACTTTTAATCCCCATTTTACAGACAACAGAACTGAGGTCCAGAGAAATGAAATGACTTGCCCAAGGCCACATAGAAGACATGTGGCAGAGACAAAATTAGAACCCATGACCTTCTGACTCCCAGGCCTGTGCTATATCCACTAATCCATGCTGCTTCTCAGCAATACAGGGAAGGGAAGCAGCTCATTATGAGGACATGTATGTACACAAATACTGTGGGAGTGGGGGAGTATCAAAGTGCTTAGAGGGTATGGACCCAAGAGCACAGATGACACAGAAGATTTGGAAAACAGGAAGGGGAGGTGAGGGATCAGTTCAGGAAGGCTTCCTGGTGGAGATGAGATTTTAGTAAACATTTGAAGCTAGGGAAAGTAGTGGTATGACAGATATGAAGGGGGAGTTCCAGGCCAGAGGGAGGATGTGAGCAAGGGATCAGTGGTGAGAAAGACCAGATCAAGGCTGGCACAGTGACAGACCACTGCAGGAAGGGAAAAATAATAATGAGGTGTGTTAGAGACACAAACCCAAAAACAGAAAGGACAAAAGAAACAGGTTCAAATTTCACTCCTTGCCCAACTCCATGCCCAATAGGGGGAGAAATAAAAGGCCAGTCAACCTCGTGGGCAGAGAATGTCTGTTCATTGTAATATTGTACTCTCACAAGTGCTTAGTAAAGTGCTTTGCACACAGTAAGTGCTCAATAAATGACTGACAATGAATGAATGAATCCAAGGTAATTGCATGAGCACATAGTCAAAGGGTCAAAACTTATGTCTGCATTGCAAAGTTTCAATTAGATACAAAGTGGATTCCAAAGCTTTATACCGTGGGACAACCTGATCACCTTGTAACCTCCTCAGCATTTAGAACAGTGCTTTGCACATAGTAAGTGCTTAATAAATGCCATCATCATTAAGACCTTACTATTTGTCAACCACTGTACTAAGGCTTAGGGTAGATACAAGATAATCAAGTTGGAAACAGTCCCTGGCCCTCGGCAGGCTCACAGTCCAAGTAAAAGGGAATCCAGGTATTTAATCCCCACTTTAAGGAAACGGAGGCACAAAGAAGTTAAGTGGTCACAAGGTAGGCAAGTGACAGAGCCAGGATCAGAATCCAGGTCTTCTGATGCACATGCCCATGCCCTTTCCTCTAGGCCATGCTGTTTCCCTAAAGACAGTTAGGATCCATTCATTCATATTTATTGAGCACTTACTGTGTGCAGAGAACTGTACTAAATGCATAGGAGAGTATAATATAAGAATGAATGGACATAGTCCCTGCCCACAATGAGCTTACAATCTAGGGGAGGATACAAGAAATGAGGGTTTAGCTTCTCCTTACTGGATGCCACCAAGGCATTTGGAGCCAGAATTTCTGAAAGTTCTGAAAAGACTGAACTCCTTGTCTTCCCTCCCAAACCCTGCCCTCTCCCCAACTTTCCCATCACTGTTGACGGCATTAACATCCTTCCCATCTCACAAGCCCACAACCTTGGTGTCATCCTCGACTCCGCTCTCTCATTCACCCCTCACATCCAAGCCATCACCAAAACCTGCCGGTCTCAGCTCTGCAACATTTCCAAGATCCGCCCTTTCCTCTCCATCCAAACCGCTACCCTGCTCGTTCAAGCTCTCATCCTATCCCATCTGGACTACTGCATCAGCCTTCTCTCTGATCTCCCATCCTCGTGTCTCTCCCCACTTCAATCCACACTTGATGCTGCTGCCCGGATTGTCTTTGTCCAGAAACGCTCTGGGCATGTTACTCCCCTCCTCAAAAATCTCCAGTGGCTACCAATCAATCTGCGCATCAGGCAGAAACTCCTTACCCTCGGCTTCAAGGCTCTCCATCACCTCGCCCCCTCCTACCTCACCTCCCTTCTCTCCTTCTACAGCCCAGCCCGCACCCTCCGCCACTAATCTCCTCACCGTGCCTCGTTCTCACCTGTCCCGCCATCGACCCCCGGCCCACGTCATCCCCCTGGCCTGGAATGCCCTCCCTCTGCCCATCTGCCAAGCTAGCTCTCTTCCCCCCTTCAAGGCCCTACTGAGAGCTCACCTCCTCCAGGAGGCCTTCCCAGACTGGTCTCTTGACACTCATCAATTTGGCTAAGAGAGGGATTTTCAGGGAATGATCTTTGCCAACAGAACACAGCTGCTGAGATGTTATCCAAGAAACACAGAAACAAACTGCTTTTTGAATGGAACATGGCCTTTGTTCAGCCAAATTGTATAACCTTGTTCTTCTAAGAAGGCTGTCAGCAAAATGTCATCAATGAAGAGTAGGAACTTATGTAGCCATTATTCCGACCCGGTTATATCTATGTTTAGATGACCTACACCTATCTTTTATACCTGTATTTATTGACCATGTAATAGAAATAAAAGCCTTCTATGAACAATCTTGTTTTAAAAATTATTTGTGAATCTAAATGATCTGTCTCACACCCACACACACACACTTTTTCTAGGGTCAAAATTCAAAATTTTAAACTTTTCATTCACTGAATCTCTTATCATAATATTAACACTCCAAGAAGCCTTTCCTGATGGCTTTAAAACTTCTTTTTGTCCTTTTGGGTAGGCTGACAATGATTCCATTTTTTTTGCCAGTTAGACAAGACCTTTGCTCTATGAACTTAATAGAATAGTTCTATGAAGTCTGTTAAGTTGGTGATGTCAAGTGCTGTTATAATTTCTGCTGTTATTTGATCATCTCCATTGACTTTGTTACTTTTCAGCTCTTCATTGTGCCTATACTTCTGACATCTCTGCCAGACTCATGTCAGTGTCAAGATGTTCAGGTTCAGGTTCTTCACTGAAATATGGTACTGCTGCTGTTGAAATCTGGGATGGTCAGGGTGTTTTTGAAGTGTTCTGCCCACCTAGTTTTCTGTTCTACTTCTGTTGCATTGAGAGCAGGTTATATTATTTTAAAGAAACCAATAAAGTTTCTAGCTTGAAATTCAGCAAGGTGTACTGAAACTGCACCAGGATGTATTCAGATGTGTTATTTGTTGTGTGTTTACTATGAGCCATGCAGTATATGTACTGGGCAGATACAAGATAATCAAGTAAGTCAAATCTTTGTCCCACTAAGGGCTCACTTTCTGAGGGGGAGGAAGAACAGGTACTTAAGAGCAGGTTGCCGGAGTCATTTTGAGACAGAGGGATTCCTGCTTAGCAGCAGCACCTTTTTATTAAGCAATGAAAAATAAGTATACAGCTGTTAACTGTACAAATAACTTGCAAAAAACCCACATTTCCACTTCCATTCATTCAATAGTATTTATTGAGTGCTTACTGTATGCAGAGCACTGTACTAACTGCTTGGGAAGTAAAAGTTGGCAACATATAGAGATGGTTCCTACCCAACAATGGGCTCACAGTCTAGAAGGGGGAGATAGACAACAAAACAAACATATGGACAGGTGTCAAGGAAAGTTGAGGGCTCTGTCTATCCCTGAAAGAGTATTATAAATAGATCAGATGAGAAAAGATTCATTGAATGGGTTCTGTGACCTTAGCCATTAAGAAGACTGGAGGTTGGTGAGAGCTAAAATAAATGGAAATGTTCTGACGATCTCCTGAGTACAAAACAAATTTAACAATCCATAAGATCCGCCCTTTCCTCTCCATCCAAACCGCTACCCTGCTCATTCAATCTCTCATCCTATCCCGACTGGATTACTGCATCAGCCTCCTCTCCGATCTCCCATCCTCCTTTCTCTCCCCACTTCAATCCACACTTCACACCACTGCCCGGATCGTCTTTGTGCAGAAACGCTCTGGGCATATTACTCCCCTCCTCAAAAATCTCCAGTGGCTACCAATCAAACTATGCATCAGGCAAAAACTCCTCACCCTCGGCTTCAAGGCTCTCCATCACCTTGCCCCCTCCTACCTAACCTCCCTTCTCTCCTTCTACAATCCACCTCACACCCTCCACTCCTCTGCTGCTAATCTCCTCATTGTGCCTCGTTCTCGCCTGTCCCACCATCGACCCCCGGCCCACGTCATCCCTCTGGCCCAGCCTCCCTCCACACATCCACCAACCTAGCTCTCTTCCTCCCTTCAAAGCCTTACTGAGAGCTTACCTCCTCCAGGAGGCCTTCCCAGACTGAGCCCCCTCCTTCCTCTCCCCCTCCTCCCTCTCCCCATCTCCACTGCCTTACCTCCTTCCCCTCCCCACAGCACATGTATATATGTTTGTACGTATTAATTACTCTATTTATTTATTTAATTTGTATATATTTATTCTATTTATTTTATTTTGTTAATATGTCTTGTTTTGTTGTCTGTCTCCCCCTTCTAGACTGTGAGCCCGCTGTTGGGTAGGGACCGTCTCTATATGTTGCCAACTTGTACTTCCCAAGCGCTTAGTACAGTGCTCTGCACACAGTAAGCGCTCGATAAATACGATTGAATGAATGAATAAGCTTTAAACTATTTAAACAGTGGTTATTCTTGGAAGGATGAAATACATTTATAGATATCCATGGTCATAGTTTCTTAAAATGGACAGACATAAACACCATCTATTTATGACTTTAAGTGGCCTCAAATTCTACAACTGGTACTAATCCAATTTTCCATTTGATGAAGCAATTTTTCAACTGCTAGTCTCCCCTAAAAATTGCAAGTTGGTTAAACTGTAAAGCAAGGGGAAGTAGTTACTATAAACACTGCACAAAAAGATTAGACCAACAATTTCATTTCTGCTTAGTGTGAGAAATACAGCTGAAGTGTGGTGAGTTTAAATTCATAGGCATATATGAAATACCTGCTGATAGACCTTGATTGTGTGCAGACCTAGATGTTATGACAAGCTCTGTGACATGACCTGTTACAACAGGACAGTATAACCCCAATGGGTTCTAAATCAAGAAAACATAAGTAAACTGATGATGGAGCTCTCCAATGTTTCTAAGAGCCAACACATTCACTATAAGATGGCACAGGGAATGAGAATGTGCTTTTAACACAATCCCCCATCCTGTTGCTTAAATTAAATCCTATGCTAGCACATCCCACAGTCTGTGCAATTGGGACACATAATATAAGCATCAAAAACCCAAATGGCATTCTTTCTGTTCTGTCACACTAACAGTATCTCACTGCACCTCTCTGTGTGCCTTCTTGGAGGGGATAAGATTAGAAGCCCCCCTAACTGCTGTAACACTCCTGAATCTCCATTGGTTTTTCACGAAATGGACTCCCTTTAGCTAGGCTGTCAGGGTAATTCCTTACATAGTGCTCGGCACACATAAGCGCTCAATAAATATGATTGAATGAATGAATGAATGAATGAAATTTAAAGACTTTCTTTTTCTCCTACAATCAAGGAACTGGGAGGGCAGTGCAATGCTAAATGGTGGTTAGTGAAAGTGACCATTCAGTAGGGCTGACTGTTGTCTTCGAAACATCAATTGCATACCTAGACCAGGGAACCAGACAAGCTAGAGGTGGAGAAGCAAAGGAAAGTGGTGTCACAGGGCTGTAGTCCTCTGTCTTGGCAGAGGTGATTGCTCATAAAGATCAGATATACTTCATTGTTAATACCACCTTGAAAATATTCATTCATTCAATCATATTTATTGAGCCCTTACTGTATGCAGAGCACTGTACTAAGCGCTTGGGAAGTACAAATCGGCAACATATAGAGATGGTTCTTACCCAACAATGGGCTTACAGTCTAGAAGGGGGGAAAATATCAGAAGAAATTATTTAAATTTCCAAAAGCTCTCCAGTAAATGATGGAATATTTTAGCTAAGCCTAAGCCACATTAAATGACTCTCCGGGGGCTGGAAGAGAAGGAAAAGTTGGTTAAATAAGTCTCATGTTGCATAATCTAGTGCTTGATGATATTTTTTTCTTGTAATCTCTCAGTGGACAGGGAACATGTCTACCAACTCTGTTATATTGAACTCTCTCAAGTGCTTAGTACAGTGCTCTGCACACAGTAGGCACTTAATAAATGCTATTGATTTTGTTTTAAATCCTAAAAGGCAATTGTCTATATTTTAAGAAGGTATTAAAGGGCATTACAAATTACATCCTTGTCAATGAACACTAAGATTGATGTCACTTTCGAAAACTCATTCCTTGAAACAAAAATGCAAGTATACAAAGAGTAAATAATACAACTGGTGTTCTGGAACCAAATTAGTACAGCTCATCACTGTGTGCTTCTGGAAATCAGAATTGACATTTCTCTCTCCAAAAGCCAAAAGGAATCAAAGTTTCCATGCACGAGTTTCTACAACAGAGCATGGAGCCTGGTTCAGGCTTCATCCAACTTCTGCTTCTAGTCCAAATCATGTGCCAGCCCTCAACCAAACCAGCAACCAAATGGAATCATCAAATGCAGAAGTGCAAATTGGTGGCTGGAATGGGAGAGGTAATTAAAAGAAAGTGTTACCTATTTTAGAAGAGACGTGCTTCCTCTCGTCCTCAAGGGCCAGGAGGACAAATAGCTTGAAACGCTGCTCCTCCTGCAGTTTCACACTACCAGAGTGGTGGTGTGTTCCGTTTGATCTACCATTATTTACATATATATGCTTACTTGGTTTTAGTTTCATGAACCTGTCCTTTGATCTCTAGGTGACAGAAGGCAGGTAACCATCTGTTAATCTATCAGCAGGACTGGATCCCAACTCTGTTCCTTGGGGACAAAGTCATGACCAAAGATAATTTTGCAAATTTGTGTGTTTTTCAGAAGCTCTTTTAGACTTTATAAAAAAAAACACACCCTTCACAGTTTCTCATTTCGAGCATGAGAGAGATTCTATTGCTGAAACCTTAAAGCCCCTCACTTACCTCCTGGGAGAAGGACCCTGCTCAGATGAAGGTGACCAGAAACACTCTGATTTTCATATCATTGGCATACATTTGCAAGCTGAATCTAAAAGGTTTTAATGTCACGTGTGTGATCTTAGCTAAAATTAATTCACTTGGTCAACCCCTTGTACTTGAATTCCAACCCAATATGCAAGGCTGCATAATACTGTTCAACAGATTTCTAAGCCATGTGGCGCAGGAAGAAGTGGGATTCATTCTCAAGAGAGAGTGGAAGCAGGAAGAGAAGCAATCTCTGCTTTCCCCTCCTCAGAATGTGGGGATCGATGGGGTAGGGGTGCAATTCCCCAGGCCTTTCTCCCAAAATGTAATAATAACCATTGTATTGGTTAAGGGCTTACTAAGTGCCAAGAATTGTTTTAAGTCCTGGAGTAGATACAAGATAATCAAGTTGGACATGATCCCTGTTCCACATGGAGCTCACAATCTAACAGGTATTGAATCCCTATTTTACCCATGAGGAAATTGAGGAACAGAGACTGAGGACTTGTCCAAAGTCACCCAGCAGACAAGTGGTGGACCCTTGACTTCCATTAGGACATGAGTTTAACAATCAATCAATGGCGCTTTGAGTCCTTACTATGTTTAGAGCCCTGTCCTAAGTGCTTGGGAAAGTACAATACAACTGAAGTAGAATATATATTCCTTGGCCATAAAGAGTTTTCACTGAGTATATGCTCCAATCACAGGCTTAGGTTGAAATCAGTAATGGCCCCCCAAATCTGAGGACCGATGCTAATCACATTTCATGATCTGATTGGCTACAGTCTTTTTGGAAAAATGGTTGAGGAAATGCCCATTATCTGAACAGAGGCACCATTAATTCCCCACTGCAAGTAGCTAGGAATCTTGAACAATTCCTAGATAAAAACCCACCTTCTGGTGAAAGTTCCCCCACCAACTCTCAATCTCTCCATTCTTTCCTTTTCTCTTCTCCATCTAGTAGGAAACATACTGGAAGATTTTGGAGAGGGTCTCCAAGCTGATGTCTGCTGTGCAACACCTGCTTAATGAGCTGATTAACAACTGTTACCCAGAAGTAATGAATCAAGTCACTGGCTTAATTATCATATTGCAAATCATTGTATTGTATTATATCATCATAGAACATACAGTTTAAAAGGAAGATGTTTCAGCACTAAAAAGGTTTTCAACAGATTGAAGCCCAGGTTTCTGAAGTGAGACATAAAGCAAGCTTTGGGGGCTAGGAAAATACTTCATGAATCCTCCAGCCCTAGGAACCCCAAAAATATCAAATATGAGAAAATCGGCCCAAAACGACTTCAATGAGAAGTTTAAATTCTTTTTCTATTACAAGTAATTGTTTCTGGTGCTTTAAAAGACTTTTGATTTCCCTATAGATTGTCAGCTCCTTGTGAGCAAGGAACTTGTTGTATTGTACTCTCCCAAGCACTTATTGTTGTCCTCTGTACATGGTAAGCTTCCAATAAATACAACTGATTGATTGATTTCCAATAAGTTTAGGGTGTTTCAAGCATACACGTTTCTTGTCACACAATCCAGTCCTGGAGAAATGCTGTCATCTGACTAATCACCTGCTCCCAAATGATTCATGGTGTTATAAGATGGTAAATAAAATACTTAAATGGATATTGACATTTTCTTTCAGTCTTGACAATTGTGGGTTGTATTTACCAAATATGTCAGTACTGTATTGTTTAGAGTTGTAGGTCAGATTAATTCCTAATTTTTAGAATGTAATTTCCTGAAAGAGCAAACAGTCAAATACCTCCTGATCTGGAAATGTTGCAACTTCTTCGCCAGTAGTTGACACTCCAAAAACCTGGTTCTGCCCCAACCCTAGGAGGCTGTATACGTGCATTTGGGTTCTTGCCATGTGATGTGAGTGTGAATGAAGGAGGTAATGCAGGAAAGCAGCCTAACCTACATCCAAGGTGTGACCAAGAATCCAACAGAACTGGAGAATGCTGGTCTAGGAAGAAGGAAAAGGGGCTACATCTCTAGTAGTTTTTCTAAAACAGCAATTTAGCCTGTGATGAAGAAGACAACGTCAAACTTCAGTTAGGCTTCCTCCCCTCTCCTCTGGCCCCAAATGCCTATCAATATAACCGAGGAAAGGATGGAACTCTTGGCATTCGAGGTACAGTTATAAATCCACATAAAGTGCGTAGATAGGGCAGGCATTCATTCAGTCATATTTATTGAGTGCTTACAGTGTGCAGAGAACTGTACTAAGCACTTGGAAAAGTAAAATACAACAATAAACAGTGACATTCCCTGCCCACAGCAAGCTCACAGTCTAGAGTGGGGGAGACAGACATCAATACAATTATACTTAGCAAGACAACCTAAACATTTGGATCTGTACGCTTTAAGTCCTTTGTAGACATTCCACCCTCAGACCCATAACACTTAGTTGTATATCTGTAATTCATTTTAATGCCTCTCCCCACCTCTACACTGGAAGCTCCTTGTTGTACTCTCCCAAATGCTTAGCACAGTGCTCTGCATATAATAAGTATTGAATAAATACTGTTGATCGGTTGATTGAAGGGATTTGTAGACCACAGATGCTGGGAAAAGACACAAGGCATTGTCAGGAAGGATATTCACTTGTTCCTACAGAGATAGCTCACATTGTGAATGTCTGTCTCCCCATCTAGACTGTAAGCTCATTGCGGGCAGGGAAGGTTTCTACTAATTCTGTTTTTATTCTACTCTCCCAAGCTCCTAGTAGTGTTCTGCACATAGTAAGCATTCAATAAGTACCACTGATTGATTGATGTCAAAGTAATAAGCGCAGCTTGAGAAAAAACAACTGTAAATTGAATGATGATAATGAAAATGGGCATCGGGCAGTCTCCATGAAAAACCCAGCACCTCAGGGGCTATGGCTGGAACATTCCAGGGATATCAAGAGAAGCAGCATGGCCTAGTGGATAGAGCATGGACTTTGTGCTTGAGTTCGAATCCTGCCTCTGTCACTTGTCTCCTGTGGGACCTTGGCAAGTCTCAACTTCTCTGTGGCTCAGTTCCCTCATCTGTTAAATGGGGATTAAAACTATGGGCCCTCTTGGGGACAGGGACTGTGTCCACCCTGATAAGCTTGTAGCTACCCCAGTGCTTAGTACAGTGACTGGTACATAGTAAGTGCTGAAACAAGAGCCAAAACAGCCACTACCAAAGGACAGATATTATATTGTACTCTCCCAAGCATTTAGTACAGTGCCTCACATATGCTAAGTGCTTAATAAATACAATTGAAACAATAAATATCATTGATTGCTTGATAATAGATTCAATCTGTGCAAAATGGATTGCACCCCAAGTCAAGCCTTTTAACCCTCACTTATCAGTGTACAAAATGTATGACAGCAAGTATGGCCTTCCAGCACAAACAATGAAATCTTTGCACTGATTTCTCCTTGCAGTGCCCTCTCCTGGTACTCCTACTATCTCTTTGGCTGATCATTCTCAGTCTATTTCATGGGCTCCTCCTCTGCCTCCAATCCCCTCACTGTGGGAGTCCCTCAAGGTTCAATTCTGGATCCCCTTCTATACTCCATCTGCATCTACTCTCTTGGATAACTCATTCACTCCAATGGCTTCAACTACCACCTTTACGTGGATGATGCCCAAGTCTACTTCTCCACCGCTGATCTCTCGTCCTCCCAGCATTCTCACATTTCCTTCTGCCTTCAAGACATCTCTCTACTTGGATATCTCACTGTCACCTCAAACTTAACATGTCCAAAATAGAACTCCGTATCTTCCCACCCAAATCCTGTTCTTTCCATCATTGTAGACAGCACCACCATCTTTCCTGTCTCACAAATTCATGATCTTGGCGTGGCTCAGTGAAAAGAGCACAGGCTTTGGAGTCAGAGGTCATGGGTTCAAATCCTGGCTCCAATTGCCAGCTGTGTGACTTTGGGCAAGTCACTTCACTTCTCTGTGCTTCAGTTCCCTCATCTGGAAAATGGGGATTAAGAATGTGAGCCCCACGTGGGACAACCTGATTACCTTGTATCTCTCCCAGCACTTAGAATAGTGCTTTGCACAATGTGTTTAATAAATGCCATCATTATTATCTTTACTCCGGTCTCTCTCTCATTCAACATACATATTCAATTCATGACTAAATCCTGTTGGTTGAACCTTCACAGCATCACTAAAATCCACTCTTTTCTTGCCCTCCAAAATGCTAGCATGTTAATACAATAATTTATTCTCTCCCACCTTGATTACTGTATCAGCCTCCTTGTTGACCCACCTGACTCCTGTATCTCCCCACTCTAGTCCCTACTTCATTCTGCTGCTCAAATCGCTTTTCTATAAAAATGTTTAGTCCATGTTTTCCCACTCCTCAAGAACCTCCACTGACTGGTCATCCACTTCTGCAAACAAAAACTCCTCACCACTGGCTTTAAAGCACTCCATCATCTTGCCCCCTCTTACTTCCCCTCACTACTTTCCTACTACCACCCAGCCTGCACACTTGGCTCCTCTAATTCTAGCCTTCTCACTCATTTCACTCCTCTAATTCTAACCTTCTCAGTCATCTATCTCTTTGCCGACCTCTTGCCCACATTCTGCCTCTGGCCTGGAATTATCTCCCTCTTGATATGCAACAATCACTTTCTCCACCCTCAAAGCCTTATTGAAGTTACATCTCCTCCAAGAGGCCTTCTCTGACTAAACCCTCATTTCATTCTCTTCCAGTCCCTACTGCATCACCCTGGCTTGCTCCCCTTATTCTTCCCCCCTCTCAGCCTCACAGCTCCTATGTACATATCCACAATTATTTATTTACATTAAGGTCTGTCATTCCTTCTATACCTTAATCTCTTTGTGGACAGGGATTGTGTCCCTTCTTTTATTACATTGTACTCTCTCAAGCACTTAGTACAGTGCTAAGTGCTCAATAAATACAAATGATTGACTGATTCTGTTATTTCAAAACCCAGGGGTAACAACCCAGAACTCCATTCATAGTTTTCTTTGAATGAAGGTTGTATCAAATGGAACAGCTTCAGTTCACACAGATGACTTCATTCACTCCTTAGGCGATATTTAAGTGTTTAATTCCAAGACAAATTGAGTTCTTGCAAGTACAAGTGAGTTCAGGAATGGAACTGATTAGAAAACTCATGCAAAGTGTCCATTTGTCCTTAATGAGAGTCAGCGGAGATGGAGCTCCACTTACCAGAGCTCATGGTTGTAGCCCTGGAACAAATGGTTAAGGACCTTATGGTCAGGGAATGTGTCTGTTATACTGTTCTGCTGTACTACCTCAAGTGCTTAGTACAGTGCTCAGCACACAGTTAGCCCTCAATAAATAGATTGATTGATTCTCCTTCATCCTACAGGCACAAATGGTTGGGGGACTTCTGCATTATTGTGTGCTGTGCAATATCCTCGCTCTCTCTCAGAAGCCAGATTCTACTAGATGGTATGTCTTGTGCCATCACAAGGATTTCTCTGTTCATCTAGGGTCTCATCTGAATTTTTTTCATTTATTTTTCTTGCTAAAAACAGGGAAAATACCTTGTTCCTGGACAGTCACACTTCTAGTCTGCTCGGACAGCATGGCAGCATACCGACCTAAGCCGTGTTTATACAATTTGAACTGGCTTTCTAAAAAGAAACCCTTACTATATTCTTTTTCTTAATAGCAACCAGAAATCAGTATAGTACTACTTGATTGCAAACTGCTGGAGAAACAGGCACACACCAGCAGTTCAAATGAATGTCAGGTATTAGTGCGCAGTTTGATGTCTGTAAATTAAACTCCCACATTTCTTTTTCTTTACATCTCTAATTTCCAAAATTTTAATAGCAGCCCAATGAGTTTAATCCTTCTGACAAAACCACATGCTGGGAATCTCTTCCAATTTATTGATGTTGGGTGAAACGATATATTTGCTTTTCATAATGATTAACTTTCACATATATAAATTGCATTTTTCTTAGATCTGTATGAACTATTTTAAGGAGCATGGTTGTTAATTAATGCACTTAGGTTTTAGTATCTACTTAAAAATTAGAGGTATATACATTGATGTGTTACCAATCTAACATAAAATGACTTCTAGAAATTGAAAATATTCTTTTGGGATGCATATTTACATGCATATTCACAAGCATATTTATATAACATATGTATCTACATAGAGTAAATAAGTGGTGCATACTGAGGGCCTGTTGTATGGGGAATACTGGACCAAGCATTTGGAAGAGGTGGTATATGTGATCTAGTGTGGAAGTCAACCATCGAAATAAAATACAATTGGGGAAGCTGAAGAATATAAGGCTATAGGATTGGGTTGGGGTTCACCCAACCAGTGTCAGTATCAGTGTCTCAAGGGGTACAGACCCAAGTGCAAGGAGACACAGAAGGGATGGAGAATATGGTGGATTGGGGTAAGAGGAGAAAAATGTGTGGGCTGGGTTGTAGTGGGCCATAAGTAAGGTTAGGTAGGAGAGGGGAGAGGAGCCAATGGAGAGGGGTTTCTGTATGATCTGGAGACTGAAGGGCAACCACTGGAGGTTTTTGAGGAGTAGAGAGATGTGCATAAAATGTTTTTTTAGGAAAATAATTCAGGCAGCAGAGTGAAGTATGGGGCTTAGTACTTAGTAGACAGCTTGGCTCATATAAAGTGTTTAACAAATACTATTATTATTATTATCTTCAATTAATACACTTTATTATGCCACTTTATATTATCTGAAAAATATTTTGCTTGGTTTTGCCCTTTCACACTCCTTTTCTGAAAACATTATTGTACCTCAAAAACTAAAATCACCACTGAGTTTTTCCCTCTCTTCTATCACAGTAGAAATTCCTGTAACATATCTACTGTAAGTTTATGTACAAAGTCAATCTAAAGCCGCAAATTGTGTATTTTCAGATTCTAGAGTGGTTTATTACATTCAGTTCAATACATTCAACAACAGGGTTTGGGATTCATTGCCTAAGTTACCATGGCATCTTACAAAATCATATAAAATCTTCGATATAACTTAGTAATAAAGGGGGGAACCTGTCCTCAATTCAAAAGTAATCAAAGGTCAATCTGTTTCAGGACTGCCTGCTTTCAAATTCTTCAGGAGAAGCTGAAAATAAATTCTGTCTCTCTCTGCTTCTGTCTCACACCCATGTAAAGCACACACATACCTTTCTCCCTAAACTTCATCACATAACTCAGCATTTGCAAGTACTTATATTAAAGTGTAAATGAAAGGGGCTGATAGGCAACCACTATCCTATTTCCCAGGCAAGACAGCATCTGCTGCTCACCTACCCTTGAATTGGCTCAATATATCCTGTCTGTTTGGCTGGATGTTACTGATTGACCTCACTTGTCTGGGCTCACATACTGTCACTGGAGAAAGACACAGAAGAAGGGGTTAGGTATTGTGGAGGGAGGTGATGACCAGAGATTGTCACTGTGAGTTGCAGGGGTCCATGTTCCCCTGGACTTCTGTGTTTGTTCTCCCTTTGTTCACCCAGAACCTGCTAGGGTTTGTAGCTCCAAGATTATTGGCTGCTCCGCTTAAATTCATTCATTGTCAGTCATATTTATTGAGCGCTTACTGTGTGCAGAGCACTGTACTAAGCGCTTGGGAAGTACAGGTCAGCAACATAATAGAGATGGTCCCTACCCAACAACGGGCTCACAGTCTAGAATGGGGAGACAGACAACAAAACAAAACATGTAGACAGGTGTCAAAATCATCAGAACAAATAGAATTAAAGCTATATGCACATCATTAACAAAATAAATACTAAATATGAACAAGTAAAATAGAGTAATAAAGCTGTACAAATATATGTACAATTGGAGGAGCCAGAATTTGAACCCATGACCTCTGACTCCAAAGTCCGGGCTCTTTCCAGTGAGCCATGCTGCTTCTCCAAGCTGCTTCTCTAAGCCTGCTGCTTAAAGAGAAATTAACCTCATTTACCATATTCCAGTTTCTTTCGCTGTTTGATCTTTGGTTTCCATTTCACCAATTTGAATTCTTAAACCTTGTGTCCCCAGCACTTCCTTTCTTGGGAAAAAAGTCAAAATGGCCTCATCTATTCTGCCACTTGCCAAAAGAATGTAAACCCAAATGACTAAATGTGATGGAGAGGCCAAGCCTTTGTGGTGTCACTGATTCAGGGGTTGTGTCTTCTCTTGGGGCACTATCATGGGATTATTATCTGCCCAATCTTAAATCACATCAGAGCAAGTGTGCCACTCAGATCACTGAATTCCTTAGGAGGAACTCAGTCTGGAGCACGTTGGTTGAAAACCCAACAGAGGTAGTCCTAGACATCTGGCAGTATCAGACAGGTTAATAATAATAATAATAATAATATTAATGATAATGATAACTGTGGTATTTAAGTGCTTACTATGAGCGAAGCACTTTATGTGCTGGGGTAGAGACAAGGTAATCAGGTCAGAAGCAGTCCCTTTTCCACAAGGGGCTCACAGTCTTCATCCGCATTTTGCAAATGAGGTAACAGGCACAGAGAAGTGAAGTGACTTGCCCAGAGTCACAGCAGACAAGGGGAGGAGCCAGGATTCAAATTTAGGTTCTTCTGACCCCCAGGCCCGTGCTCCATCCACTATGCTATGCTGCTTTTTGGAGACATTTATGGAATTGTTTTGGGGTGTGCAAAAGGTTATGTGGATCAGAGCTAATCTTTTATGCTGTTTGTTAAGCACTTACTATGTGCCAGGCACTGTTGTAAGCAATGGGGTAGATATAAGGTAATCAGGTTGGACACAGCCCATGTCCCATATGAGGATCACAGTCTTAATCCCAATTTTACAGAAGTGGGAAGTAAGGCATAGAGAAGTTAAGTAACTTGTCCAATATCACCCAGCAGGAAAATGGTGAAGCCAGGACCAGAACTTTCAGGTCTTTCTGGATCCCAGGCTTGTGCTCTCTCCATGAGGCCATGCTGCTTCTGCTACTTGCCAGTATCATAATTCTGGTCCTTAAAACCCTTCCCATCCCTAGCTCAAGTCAATGACATATTGGTTCCAAGAGTCCTGCCCTGATCAATTTGTCCTAAATATGTGGCTCTAGGCTTGAGCGAGAAAGACTAGGGACAAGGACCCTCAAGGTATGGCCCCAGGTGTCAGAGAAGTCTGGACATTTAGGATGCTAATCTCTGACTTCCGAGGAGTCATGTCAGAAGGAAGATGATGCCCAGCTTGGGAATGGAATACGGGTATAGCCACCCACTCCTGCTTGAAGTGAAAGCTTTATTTTCAAGGAGAGCATCGCCAAGCTGGCCAGTGGGAAGTGGAGAGAGAGCCAGCAAGAAAGATGAAGAAGAAATGGGCAGAGGGGCAATAGGTGAAAGAGGAGAGAGAGCTGTGTCAGAACAACTAAGGTTGGTTGGTGTTTTGGGGAGACGGGAGTAGTCCACTGTAATGATGAGAGATGGAAGTGAGGGGAGAATCTGAATTGACTAGAGGCTTAGATTTGGTAAGCCATTGGTGACCTTGGAGAGGAAGTTCTCATAGTAATGATGAGGGTGGAGCCTGGTTTTTAAAGAGGCAAGAAGAAAGGTGGGTGAAAGGAAATGGAGACAACAGAAGGGGACTCAGAGTAAAATGGGAGGGAGAACAGATATTAAATCCCATTTTACAGATGAGGATACTCAGGCACAGAGAAGTGACTTGCTCAAGATCAGAGTTAGACTGTGGTGGGGGAAGAGGCAAAGTGGGAATCTGCATTTAATGATAGTGATAAGAATAATAATAATGGTGGTATTTGTTAAGTGATTATTATGTGCCAAGTGTTTAGTACAGTGCAAGTGCTTAGTACACTGCTCAATAAATGCAACTGAATGAATGTTCTAAGCCCTGGGGTAGATACAAACTAATCAGGTTGGACACACTCCCTGTCCTATATGGGACTCACAGTCTTAATCCCCATTTTACAGATGAGGGAACTGAGGTGCAGAGAAGTGAAGTGACTTGCTCCAGGTCACACAACAGACAAGTGGCAGAGCTGGTATTAGAACCCAGGTCCTTCTGTCTTCCAGAACCGTGCTCTCTCCACTAGGCCATTCTGCTTCCTGTTCTCCTCTTCTCCTACCTGCCTGCCTGCTCCTCTGTTAGTCTCCCTCTGCCCCTACTTCTGCCCTGCCAGATGCTGCAGGATAGACCCATTAGTTCCAGCCAAACCATGGCAGAAAGCTTGAGTTCCGTAAAGGAAGGTCCCTGCAAAAGCAGAGCACTCCTTCAGCACTTGTCACTCATTTCTAGTGTGGATACTGGCAAAACCTCCCAAATACATACCCAGATACATGTGACTTAAAATTCTATATTATCAATTATGTATTTACTGTCTGCCTCCCCCTCTAGAAAGAAAGCTCACTGAGGGCAGGGAACATGTCTGCCAACTTTGATATATTGTACTCTCCTAAATGTTTAGTACAATGCTCCACACATAAGTTCTTAATAAATAAAATCAATGATAAAAAATAACTTTGTGGATGAAAAATAACATAGTAGGCAAGAGGTAGAGCTGGGATTAGAACCCAGGTCCTCTGACTCCCAGGTCAATGAATGCAGAGAATGCTCTGCACCATAGCAGACATTTAAAGAGTGATGATGATGATGATGACGACGACTGAGGGCTTGCTGTGCACAAAGCATGGGGTTATCTAAAGAAGCAAAACAGACAAGATCCCTGTTGTGATGAAAGCTCAATCTCAAGGGAACAGTTGATTGACTGACAGAGTAGGCAGAGATGAATACACCACAATTAAGAGTGAGAGACTTGATTCAAATTCACCAGTGAATAAACAACAGATGGCTAAGGAGATAAACAGAAGAATGACAAGGTAGCTTATAGCCTAACAGGACTGAAATAAGGAGACAATAGATCAGGGAATGCCTCCTGGAGGAGGTGATATTTTAAGAGGATTTTAACCAAGCACTTTACTTCAGGCAGTCAGTCAGGCTTGGGCCAAGGTGGAATTTATTAGTATCCCACTATTCACTATTCTGAGGCTTGGCTTGGAGTGGGAACAAGACAATGGAAGAGAGACTACCCAGCACCCTCTTGTGGCTGCTGCTGCTCTTCTTCAATCAATCCATCAATCATTTGTGTTTATTGAGCACTTACTTTGTGCAGAGCACTGTACTAAGCATTTGGGAGAGTACAATGTAACTGAGTTGGTGGAAACATTCCCTGCACACAACGAGCTTACTATCTAGAAGAGGAGACACATAGGAATATAAATATATCTCAGATATGTACATAAATGCTGTGGGAGGGGTGAACAAGAGGTGCAAATCCAAATGCAAAGGTGATGCAAAGGTAGTAGGTAGTAGGAGAAGAGGAAAGGAGGGCTTAGTCAGGAAGACCTCTTGGAGGAGAGGACCAGGAGGTGCTGCTGCTACTTCAGTCAGTCAGCAGTATTTACTGAGCATTAACTGGGTGTGGAGTACTTTATTAAGAACGTGTGATAGTACAATACAATGGAGTTGGTAGACTAGACTTGATCTCTGCCTTCAAGTATCTTATCTGAAATGACCTTTCCTAGGACTATTCCTGAGAGTCCCTACTACAGCTCAGGGGCACAGAAAGAGCTGCAAATTGCCTTTGCTGCCACTTGGATCACATGACATGAATCCTGGCCATTCTGTCAGTCGGTCAATCGTATTGAGCGATTATTGTGAGCACAGCACTGTACTAAGAACTTGGGAGAGTACAATATAACAATATACAGACACATTCCCTGCCCATGACAAGCTTACAGGCTAGAGGAGGAGACAGACATGAATATAAATAAATTATAGATAGGTACATAAGTGTCATGAGGATGAGAAGGGGGAAGAATAAAAGGAACAACTTAGGGCAACACAGAAAGGAGTGGGAGAAGAGGAAAGGAAGGCTTAGTCAGGGAAAGACTCTTGGAGGAAATGTGCCCTCAAATAAGGCTTTGAAGGTGGGGAGAGTAATCGTCTGTTGGATATGAAGAGGGAAGGCATTCCAGACCAGATGCAGGATGTGGGTGAGAGGTCGGTGACGAGATAGACAAGATCAAGATACAGTGAGAAGGTTGGCATTAAAGGTGCAAAGTGCACCGGCTGGACTGTATTTGGAGAGTAGCGAGGTGAGTGAGGTCGCATGGGGCAAGGTGATTGAATTCTTTAAAGTCGATGGTGAGGAGTTTCTGTTTGATTCTGCTCTGTTCCAAGAACTCTTTCCAACTTTGTTACTGGGAATTTTATTCCAGGAAGAGCCAGCACCCAGAGATCATTCCTGTTGGTTGCAATGCAGAAGGAAAAGCCACAGTGGAGAGAGTCAAGTGGTGAAGGAGGACTATGGCAGATACTGTGGCCTGGTGAGTTATTCCCCTTCCTTCCTTTCTTCACTCCCCCTTTCACTCTGTTTTCCCTTTTCCAAATCTCTCCCCCAATGCCTTACCTCTCTTGTTTCTCTATGTCTTTCCCTATCTCTGATCTCCTGTGTCTCTTTCTTCTCCAGCCTCCTCCATTATTTCACTAGAGATGGCCATTTGGGTCAGTATCAGCAATAGGCTGTAAGACAGTAAGCTCACCATGGGCAGGGAATATGTCTATTATATTATACTCTCCCAAGCACTTATTACAGTGCTCTGCACACAATAAGTGCTCAATAAATACCAATTGATTGATCAATAGGAACAGTACCGACTGGTTTCAGCCCAGGTGGGATGAATATCAAGTTCTTAAAAGTCCACACGATCCAAGGGCATAGGTGATGCCAGAAGGAAGAGCGAGTAGGGAAAAGGAAGACTTAGTTGGGGAAGGCCTTATGGAGGAGATGTGACTTTAGGAGGGCTATGAATAATAATAATGATGGCATTTATTAAGTGCTTACTATGTGCAAAGCACTGTTCTAAGGGCTGGGGAGGTTACAAGGTGATCAGGTTGTCCCATGGGGGGCTCACAGTCTTAATCCCCATTTTACAGATGAGGTCACTGAGGCACAGAGAAGTTAAGTGACTTGCCCAAAGTCACACAGCTGACAATTGGCAGAACTGGGATTTGAACCCATGATCTCTGGTTCCATAGCCCGTGCTCTTTCCACTGAGCCATGCTGTTTCTCCAAAGATGGGGAGAGTGGTGGACAGTTGGATATGAAGGAGAAGGGAGTTCCAGGCCAGAGGGAGTATAAGGGCATGGGGTCACCAGTGATATAGATGAGACTGAGGTACGGTGAGTAGGTTCACTCAAGAGAAACAAAGCAAAGGAGAGACAGGAGCCAGAGAATCAAAGGGACCACTGAACTTGGTGAAGATAATGTACATAATAATAATAATAATGTTGGTATTTGTTAAGTGCATACTATTTGCCAAGTACTGTTCTAAGCACTGGGGTAGATACAAGATAATCAGGTTGTCCCACGTACCACAGTCTTAATCCCCATTTTACAGATGAGGGAACTGAGGAACAGAGAAGTAAAGTGACTTACCCAAAGTCACACAGCTGACATGTGAGGGAGCAGGAATTAGAACCCATGACCTCTGACTCCCAAGCCCATGCTCTTACCACTAAGCCACGCCACTTCTCCTGAATTCTCATGGAAATACATATAAACAAAAAAACAAACAAAAAAATAGAGATGATGAGATAGAGAGAAGCATAGGGAGATATAAAGAAGAGAAAATGCTACCAAAATACACACAGAGATATACACACTCACATCATTGAGAGACACATGCAGCTATCAACCAAGAGAAACCCACAATGAAATTAACAATAATCACATTTGTTAAGCCCTGGGATAGATGAAATACAATCAGGTCAGACTTTCCCTTTCCCAAATGGGGTTCAAGGTCTAAAATGGAGGGGAATAATAATGATGGCATTTGTTAAGCACTTACTATGTGCAAAACATTTCAGGTGAGAAAACAGAGACACTAGGCCAGGGGAAGAGGGAGGGACACACACAGAAAAAAATACCTTTTAGTCCCTAAGATAAACGTGGTGGGGGGGGGGGGGGCGGGGGTTGTGAATTGTGTGTGTGTGGGGGGGGGGTGAAATGAAGGGGCTGTTTTCTGAACAGAAGTTTCTGGAATACATTTTTCAATCTAAATATTTGATTTAGCTGGCAACGTGTAGTTCTGTCTGAATCCTCACATTAATATAGCACTGCTAGCCCACAATACTGTCCTGCTTGGAAATCAACACTGCAAGAAAATTAAGAGAGAGCTGTGAAAATAGGTCTTACTTCTGTGTTGTCCTAGGTTTCCATTTACCTGTCCTAAATGGTGGAAAATATCAACCAATTTCTTTTTTTAATTTAGAGAAAAAGGGAGGGAGAGAGATTATAACAATTACCTATGCAGTCAGCCTATGTCATTAAGAATAAATAAGTCTGGGGTGAGAAAAGTCAAAGCTCCATCTTATTAGTCTTAATTTTAGTTTTATTTTTAGACACCTAATTTGCTTTCACATTTGATACCTTACACAAAGGCGTAGTCAACTGCTGATCTCTTGTTTTTCCCTGTAGTGAATATAATTGGACACTCTCATAGTTATAGCACAACTGTTCAGAGCGATATAGCAAAGTAAATAAAGGCTGCAAGATTAAAAGGAAATCTTTTAATATACATGTGATTAACTGGCAACTATAATAAGAAATTGCCAGAAAATTGAAATAAGCAGAAAAGGTTAACAAGGAAAGACACAGAGGAAATGATTTTGCCAGGGGAAAAAATGGCAAAGCAAAACCCAGCCTCATATTTGACATCAACTTGTTTTGATTAAATCAGTAATGGAAGAAAGGATTTCCACCCACAGATTTACCCAGTTTCCACTCTTCTATTAGTGACCTTTTGCCCCTGGCCATAATATAATGCTAAAGACTCAGATGTGAATTATGTGAAACAATAGAGAGTCAGAAGATTTATAGCAGACAACTGAGTCCCCCACCACATCTGCTCCTCTCTGGATCAAACTTTTACTTCCTGGATATTTCCACTTCTTCAGACATCCCTTTGATTGATACTCCAAACTCATCCTCATTGCTCTTATGAACATGGTCCTCTTCCCTGCTTCTTTCCCTATCAGTAACTCATGTTAATGTCTGTCTCCCCCTCTAGACTATAAGCTCCTTGAGGATAGGGATTGAGTCTATTACTCTATTGTATTGTACTCTCCCAAGTGCTTAATACAGTCCTCTGTACATAGCAATGACATAATGAACATTTAGATTGCTTATGTTTACCACCTGATCACCATTATCACCCAGCATACATAAATCTCTATATCATTATTTGACTTCTCAATTGAAGATGTCACCAGAGATGGTGAGATTTGCCTATGTGAATATGAATGTGAATTAAAAAGCTACTCTATCATTGACAGTCTTGGTCACGCTATGTACACATAAAGGACAATCCTCTGTGGTTCAGTAGGGTTTGCTAATTGCATGATCTCTTCATTTTGATCTTCTTTGTCACCTAATCATCTTGAAGTTTCTGCTCAACAAGAGCCCTTCTTTCTTGACTGCAATAAGCCCCACTTATCTCTCTGTCCCAGTTGACCCCCAACATCTAGCTGAGTTGCCCTATTATCTGATGCTGCTCTTTGATGCGGCCTTAAAACATTTCCTCTAACTTCCTTGCTTTCAGTCACACCATGTCATCTAACCTGAGAGGAGCTATGGAAGGCTCCCGTGATCAGGGACCCAACTTTCCAACTCTTTCTTTGGATGTGACTTGGGCCAGCCATGTTGCTGGGAAGAGGAGACAAAGAGAGCAAGAAGCTAGATTTTTTTATGTTGGTGAACTAATCTCAGGCTTGTATATCCCAGGACCATTAGCAGAAAAATCTCTCCTTTCACCAGCCAGAACATTATTTGCTTGTCTCTCCAAAATTCTAATCATTGTCTACTTCAATCCTCCAGGCCAACCTGTCCACTCCAAGTCAACACAAGAAAATACCATGACAGTCCTTAGAGAATAATAATAATGGTAATAATAATAATTATATATATAGTGATTATGACACTTGTTAAGCATTGTTCTAAGCATGTGGGTTAGACACAGTCTCTGTCCCACCTGGGGCTCACAGTCTTCAGCCTCAATTTATAGATGAGGTAACAGGCACAGAGAAGTGAAGTGACTGGCCCAAGGTCACACAGCAGGCAGAGCCAGGATTAAAACCCTTGTGCTCTGACCCCCAAGCCAGTACTCCTGTGATGAGGCCATGCTGCTTTTCTGAGTCAATCCCCCAAAAATTAAAAGACAAATCCTCAAAATATAAAAATATATTTCCTAAATGAAATACACATTTTAGTAATATAAAAAAGTAATAAAAAAGAAAAATCCAAGTGATCCCAATATTCCTGTCACTAATATAATGACAAACCTCTGACCTGGAATGGCATCCCTCCTTATATCTGACAGACAATACCTCTCCCCCACTTCAAACTCTTATTGAAAACAAACCTCCTCCAAGAGGCCTTCCCTAAGGCTTCCTTTCCTTTTCTCCACTTCCTTGTGCATCACTCTTACTTGCTCACTTTATTCATCTCCCAAACCAGCCCCACAGCACTTATGTACATATTTGTAACATTCATATTAATGTCTGTCTCCCCCTTTAGACTGTAAGCTCATTATGGGCAGGGAATGTGTCTATTTATTGTTATATTGCTCTATCCCAAGTACTTTGTACAGTGCTCAACACACAGTAAGTGCTCTGTAAATATGATTGACTGGCTAACAATATAATTCATCATTTCAAGGGAGCTGTTAACTTCTTTCCTTTACAGATGTTGCAGCACTTCCTGAAAGAGTTGATAAATTCAGGCAAGGGAGGATCATATTGGGTTATTAGAGGGAAAAGTTGGGGAACGTTAGAGGAAAAAGTTGAAGTACTTAGACCCAAAATAACCATATCAATCCAATGATCCTTTGCAAAGATCCTTTGGTGTCTCTGCCAGACAAAATTTGGGACCTGGTGGATCAGTAGCTTGAACCAGTATGACATTTATTAAGCTCTTAAGTATGAAGATTATATTTTTGTAAATAAAATGTGTTCATTATTTTTCCAATGACTAGGTAGCATGGTCCAAACAGACACAAACAAGGTCTGTCAGTTTAGGATCAGCCACACTGCTCAAAGTGAGCCGTGACTCCAACACCACCAAATAGCAAATAAAAATAGAGAAGGGGCTTGAGAACCAGCTGAGCAGGGGGAAGAGATGCTTCTGAACTCTCAGGACAATGGAGCTTAGAGGGAATGTGTCTGTTCATTGTTGCATTGTACTCTCCCAAGCGCTTATTACAGTGCTCTGCACAAAGTGAGCACTCAATAAGTGTGATTGAATGAATCAATAAATGAACAAAGGATTCATTGTGGTGGGCGGTGGTTTCCCTCTGACCTCCTCCGGAATGGAGCAAACAGCTCCATTGAGAGTTGACTATAGGTACAGATTATTTCACACATTTCCAAGACAGATACAAACATCTCTAATACTTTCACTTCCCTTATATCCTTGCTCTCTAGATGAATTTTCATTTAAGACAGAACATTTCGGGATGCTTAGATTTGGAAGTCCTTGCAAGTGATTTGTCTTGAGTAGCAGTCCGTTGTTGGGTAGGAATTGTCTCTGTTGCTGAGTTGTATTTTCCAAGCATTTAGTACAGTGCTCTGCATACAATAAGCACTCAATAAATATGATTGAATGAGTATAGCAGATAGAGCATGGGCCTGCAAGTCAGGAGGTCGTGGGTTCTAATCCCAGCTCTACCACTCTCTTCTGTGTGACTTTGGGCAAGTCACTTCACTTCTCTCGGCCTCAGATCCTTCATCTGTAAAATGGGGATTGAGACTGTGCACCCTATGTGGGTCAGGGACCATTATGTCCAACCTGATTTGCTTGTATCCACCCTAGCTCTAAGTATAGTGCCTGGCACATAGTAAGTGCTTAACAAATACCATTATTATTATTATTATTATCATTATTGCAAGATAGACACAGATCATTTAACCTTTATCTGCAGAGTACTATTAGGTTGCAAGATCTTTGAAAGCAAGGGTGGATGTCTATCAATTCTACTGTATGCTCCCACACATTCAGTGCAGTGTGCTGCACAGAGTAAGCATCAATAAATCCCCTTGATTGATTGATTGATTAAAGTATTTGATCACCACAACACACTCTTGTTTATAGGTGTCCCACAAAACTGGACTGTAACTGTTCACCAATCTAGCCAGAGTTTCCTCATCCAAAGAAGATTAAAGATACAGCAATTTAAGATGTGATGCCACTTCATTTTTCAGGTTCTGTGGACCAGACTGCTATCAATAATACTAATCAATAGTGGCATTTGTTAAGCAGTTTACTATGTGCCAGGAACTGTACTAAGCACTGGGGTGGCTACACGCAAACTGGGTTAAGCACCTACTTGCCTACTCTTTGCAGGGCACTGCATTAGATGCTTAAAAGCATACGATAAAATTAAAAGCATGGTCTCTACTCTAAGGAGCATGCAGTTGAATGGTGGAAACAAGCAGAAACAAACTAAACATAAAATGGGAATGGAAGGAAAAACATGCTTGCAGCTGGTAAGAACAAAAATGTAAAACAGGAATAAGCAAAGCTGTATATATAGTAAGCACTTAATAAATACCATTGATTGATTGATTGATACTAAAGTAGCTAATGGGACTAGAGGTTTAGTTGGTGAATGCCTCCCAAAGAAGGTGGATTTCCAGAAGAGTTTTGAAGGAGATATAGAATGTGGTCTGTAAGATTTGAAGGGAAAATAAATTTTGATCTAGGAGTCAAAGAACAGTGCTCCACACACAATAAGCTCTTAACAAATACCGTGATTGTTAGTATTATTATTATTGAGGCTTGACCTAGATCACACAGAATGTAAACATGGTGCTGGGATCAGGGCCCAGTCTCCTGACTGTTAGTCCTGTTCTCTTTCATTCATTCATTCAACCATATTTATTGAGTGTTTACTGTGTGCAAACTTGTACTTCCCAAGAGCTTAGTACAGTGCTCTGCACACAGTAAACGCTCAATAAATACGACTGAATGAATGAATGCAAAGTACTGTACTGAGCTCTTGGGAGAGTACAACGTAACAGGCACACTCCCTGCCCACAAGGAGCTCATCATGCTGTCTAGCTGGCTCATTATGGGAAGGGTACATATCTGCTAATTCTGTTATATTGTACTAGCCTAAGTGCTTAATATAGATCTCTGCACACCGTAAGCATTCAATAAATACCATGGATTGATTGATTAAGTGCTTTGTACATAGTTAGTGCTCAATAAATAACATTGATTTATTGATTGACTCTCCTTTCTACCTGGAGAATAATAAAAATAATACTAATAATAACAATTAAGGTATTTGTTAAGTGCTTACTATATGCCAAGTACTGTTTTAAGCACTGGGGGAGATACAAGGTAATCAGGTGGTTGTCCCAAGTGGGGCTCACAGCCTTAATCCCCATTTTACAGATGAGATAACTGAGGCACAGAGAAGTTAAGTGACTTGCCCAAAGTCACAGAGCTGATAACTGGCGAAGCCAGGATTAGAACCCACAATCTCTGACTCCCAAGCCCATGCTCTTTCCACTAAGCCATGCTGCTCTCCAGAGCAGGGCTGACAAAAGATAAGGACCATGTCTAATTCCCATGCTAAGCATTAATTCCATGTACTAAGCACTGCTTAGTACAATGCTCTGCATACAGTAAATTATTAATACTGATACTACTAAAACCCATCAACTTTAATTTTAATAAGCATACCTATTCAGTAAACTGTTCAGGATTTTCTCCATATTCGAGAACCCAGCATTTGACATTTGGTCTTGATTTTGTTCCTTATTCCTTTAAACTCTGTTAGGGAAAGGCCTGTATTTTATCCTCATTCTGTAAATTGCTATTCTCTCTTTGAGGCTCAAACATTCATTTAACAGATTATGGCTAGTGCAATTTCAATTCCTGCTTTGATCCAAATGTTGATGAATCATTGTCTCAGGTCAAGAAAAGGAGCATTCTATTGTTACCTTAAACCAGGCAGTTAATTCACTGCCCATTTCCTTGGACAATTCATTTTAAATAAGAAGGGTTTCCTACTACCTAACTTCATGTCATGTATGATAAATGTATGCAGAGGTATACAAGTAGTGTAATAATAAGAAGAAAAATGATAGTTGCGGTATTCGTTAAGCACTCAGTACTTGCCACACACTAGGCATTATGGTACATACAAGATTATCAGGTCAGATACAGTCTCAGTCCCACGTGGAGCCCAAAGTTTGAGCAAGAGGGAGAACGACAACTTCATTCCCATTTTTCCGATGAGGACATGGAGGAACAGAGAAGTTAAGTGACTTACTTGCCCAGGGTCACATAGCAGCCAAGTAGCAGAGCAGGGATTAGAGCTCAGTTTCTCTGATTCACAGTCCCGTGCTCTTTCCACTAGGCCACGATACTTCCAAGTATGTGGTTTTCATGAAACTCTTTTAATCCCCTTATAGACAAATGGTTATCAGATTCTCCTCAACTTTAGCTCTTTCCTACGGGCATAATTCTGTTGCTGTTGAAGGCTAATCCTCTAACTTCCTTCCGTTTGAAATGCTGCACATTCATCTGATCTTTATGAGCTTTAGATTAGTCAGATTCAACTCCTGAACTCCCGCCCTTTCCTTAACTCAGTATGCAAGTCTCGAATACCCAGCCTTAGAATAATAAAGATATGCTTTCGTTTATCTACCAGATCCAGAGGAGCCTGGGGGAGAGTTACTTAATAGCTACTGTTATAAGGATAAACTTGTTTATAAATACTGATGGATACTGGTATATTGGAACTGGGCACTCTGGAGGGAACTGCATGTTTTCCCTAGATTTTTCACCATGATTCATTGAATACAACAAATTCTCTTTCATGGACCTCATACCCACATGGCAGACTAGAAAATATATACCCACTGGTAGGAAACAAAAATCCACCAAGAAGTTACTGTCAAATGGGATTCTACCATAGGTAAGGTAAAAAATTTATTTCTCATTTTTATTCTAGAAAATTGGGTCTTGAAACCCGATTTCCAGATCCAAAATAGAGTCCGAGGGGATAGGATGGGAAAAGAGTGGGTAAGAGGGGAAGAGAGGAAGGAGGAAATGGGAGTAATATTGGCTTCAGAGAAGTAGCATGGCTTAGTGGTAAGAGTCCGGGCTTGGGAGTCAGAGGACATGCGTTCTAATCTAGGCTCCGCCACATGTCTGCTATGTGACCTTGGGCAAGTCACTTCACTTCTCGGCCTCAATGTCCTCATCTGGAAAATGGGTATGAAGATTGTGAGCCCCACATGGGACAATCCTATTACCTTGTATCTACCCTAGTGCTTAGAACAGTGCTTGGCACATAGTAAGTGCTTAACAAAACAAATACCATGACAATCTGATTAGTCTTTAGTGGTGATTGGGGAGGGCCAGCACTTTGAAGTTTGAGATGGGTAATCCAAACATTAAAAAGTTAAAACACCACATGGAGGGGGCTGGTATAGACATTAGATTGAAAGCCGCTTAAGGGCAGGGATCATTTCCGCTAATTCTATTGTACGTTCCCAAAAGCTTAGCAGTCCTCTGCACAAGGTAGGTGCATGATAAATGCTATTGATGGGATGTAAATTAGAGCCAGAATAAAGGGGGGGAGTCAATCAATTACTCCATTCTTCCATTTTTGTGGCAGAGGGTATGAGAAATGTGAACCCAGCCTTTGCAGGGGTAACTGTGGCATTGGTTAAGCACTTATAGTGTGCCCGGCACTAAGTGCTGGGGAGGTTACTAGCAAATCAGGTTGGACACAGCCCCTATCCCATCTGGGGCTCCCAGTCTCTATCCCCATTTTACGAGATGAGGAAACAAGCACAGAGAAGAAGATACTTGCCCAAGGTCACACAGCAGACAAGCGGCAGAGCGGGAATTAGAACCCACAACCTTGTGACTCCCAGGCCTGTGCTCTGTCCACTATGCCATGCTGCTTCTCTGGGTATTACTGTAAGATATAAAACCACAGAATGGTAGTGAAATTATGGCCAAACCTCACATCTAGTTTACCCATACGGCAAAATCCCCAGGGCACAGCCAAATAACACATATGGGAGTCCCAATTGTAACATTTCAACAGGTGTTTAGGGATTCCTTGTATGTGGGCTTCACTGAAATAGCAGCTTCAGGTCACGAAAGACTAAACAGAAAACATAGGACTCTCTTCTCTCATGGAGCACCTAGATGCTGAGTGCCTAGAAAGGGAGAAGTAGTCCAGGAAAATAGAACAATGAACTGTCAGGTTCAGGAACCTAGCTCTCAATATCTGTCAGTAGCTGAAAACAAAGCTTTCCTACATACCCATTTTGTGAGAGGTGGAGGAGCCCCGTGTATGGAATGAAGTCACAGGACAGTGAGGTCATCTGGGTGATGGGAAGCAGTGTGGTCTATTGGAAAGATCACAAACCTTGAACTCAGGAGGACCTGGGTTCTAATCCCAGCTCTGACACTTGTCTGCTGGGAAACCCTGGGCAAGTTACTGAACTTACTGATACCTCAGTTTCAGCATCTGTAAAATGGGGTCTCAGTACTTGTTCTCCCTCCTACTTAGACTCAGAGCCCCATGTGGGACAGGGCCTGAATATGATCTTGTGTCTATCTTGTATCTAAGTGGATAGAGCATGGGCTAGGGAGTCAGAAGGACCTTGTTTCTAATCTTGGCTCTGCTGCTTGTCTGCTGCATGACCTTGGGCAAGTCACTTAACTTCCCTATGCCTCAAGTCCCTCATCTATAAAATGGGGATGAAGATTATGAGACCCATGTGGGACATGGACTATGTCCAACCTGATTAGCTTGTATCTGCTCGAGCACTTTGTATAGTGCCTGACAGTAAGTGCCTAACAAGTACCATCAAAAAAGCACTCGGTTAATTGCTTGGCCCACAGTAAATGCTTAACAAATCCCACAGTTATTATTATTGATATTGAATTCAAGCAGCACCAAGGCCTTTTCCCAATCCCAGCCCCTCTTCATAGTGCAAGAAGGGGAATGAGGCTCACATAGCTCATTGTGGGAAGGGAATGTGTCTGTTAAGTGTTGTATTCTCACAAGCACTTGGTACAGTGCTTTGCTCACAGTAAGTGCCCAGTAAATATGATTGAATGAATGAATGAGAAGGGGGTTAGTGTGGGCAGAGGGAAAGGAAACATTCTACCTCTCCACAAAACATAGCCAACCAGCAAGGCCTGGATCCCCTCTGAGGACAGTGATCAGACACCTCAATACTGCTTTAATGGGGCCACCCAAAGCGTAGCACTCCTGAATAATAATAGAAATAATAACAATAGCAGTGGTATTCGTTAAACACTTACTATGTGCCAGGCACTGTATTAAGCACTGGGGTGGATACAGGCAAATCGGGTTGGACACAGTCCCTGACCCATGTGGGGATCAAGTCCCCATTTTAAAGATGAGATAGTTGAGGCACAGAGAAGTGAAATGACTTGCCCAAGGCCACATAACAGATAAGTGGTGGAGTCAGGATTTAAACCCAGAATCTTCTGACTCCCAGGTCCATGGTCTACCATCTGTAAATGTTTTACAGGAGCCAGAAATGCAATGCACAGCCTGGTCTGGTCTTGATTCACTGTTTGTGCTCCGGTATTGACTTTCTTTCAAACCACTGGCATTGTTATACATCACATTTTATAGGCTAGAATAATCTAGGCACAGTAAAAAAAAAAAATCAAAGCTCAAAAGGCCCCCAATTCCTGAGTTTGGGTACTTTCTTACTAAATAGTTTAGTTTCATAATGTAAAAGCTGATAGTTAAGTAGTTTCTGCAGTGGAAACACTGCCTTTCCCATACTAAGATCAGAAATGAATGGCATCATATTTAAAGAAAAACCATTGGAGACAACTCCCCATGTTAAAATGAAGAGTTTAAGCACAGATCATTCCAGTAAAAACCAGGTGCAACATTTTGTATTTGTAGAAAATGACTCAAAAGGTTGTAATAGAATTGCACAGATGGAATAGGACAGAGTTAAAAAAAAAAAAGGAGGGTCAACCCATTTTCCTATCACCGAAATCTAATACAAAATTATAAAAGCAAGATAAACATGATCTCTTCTGTCTCAAAATGAAACCATATAAAATGTGAGAGAAATATGAAACAAAAATACACTATAGTCACCCTTAAAAGCTATCTAGATGCTGGGGTTCGGGAGAGAGAGTGGAACACAGAGGGGAGTGAATCTTTCTCAAGTAATTTGCTTCTTTAATGAGACGAACAAATAATTAATTTAAATTATGCAGCTAAGGATTGATGTGAATTGTGGATTTCAGGTTGTAAATAACAGTAATTACCAAGCCGAGAGAGTCGGAAAGTATGGGTAGATATCTTCAATTGACTTTTATGGAAGCCAATCAGAGGAAACCTTCCAATGTCTAATTCCTATAATGATTGGAAAATGACAGCAGAACCAATACTTTGCAACCTGGGCAATGCCTTATTCACTCTGAGATGAATGCACTCTGCGCTGAAAGCTCCCATAGTTTTATCAGATACTTCATTCAATTCTCTTCTTTGCAGTTTAGCTGCATAATAACTTAATTTGTGTCTGAGTAAGAGAAGAAAAGAAACTATGAATTTCAAATAGATCCACATTTACAAAGAGTTCTGAATTGGCCTCTTCCACTTTAGTGCCAGAGATGTCAATTGCTCTATCTTCAATACGTTTGACCCCTTGTTTACCAAGATGAATAGCAAAAGTTTCAGAAAAAGGTTAATCAATGATGAAAAAGAATCGCAAAAGGGTGAGAAGAGACGGTAGGAAAACCATTATTTGATCCAGAAACATTTTCATCCAGTGATGGAAGGACATTTGAAAAAGGGCAAGATTGGAAAATTTTCACATTTGGGTGGAAAATGAGAGCATCACAATGAAAAAATGACATCACTATTTAGATCAATTTAATATGTGCAACCTCTGAAAATCCTCAAAAATCTCCAGTGGCTACCAATCAACCTACACATCAGGCAGAAACTCCTCACCCTCGGCTTCAAGGCTCTCCATCACCTCGCCCCCCTCCTACCTCACCTCCCTTCTCTCCTTCTACAGCCCAGCCCGCACCCTCCGCTCCTCTGCCGCTAATCTCCTCACCGTGCCTCGTTCTCGCCTGTCCCGCCGTCGACCCCTGGCCCATGTCATCCCCCTGGCCTGGAATGCCCTCCCTCCCAACATCCGCAAAACTAGCTCTCTTCCTCCCTTCAAGGCCCTACTGAGAGCTCACCTCCTCCAGGAGACCTTCCCAGACTGAGCCCCCTCCTTCCTCTTCCCCTCCCCCCCATCTCCCCCACCTTACCTCCTTCCCCTCCCCACAGCACCTGTATATATGTATATATGTTTGTATATATTTATTACTCTATTTTATTTGTACATATTTATTCTATTTATTTTATTTTGTTAATATGCTTTGTTTTGTTGTCTGTCTCTCCCTTCTAGACTGTGAGCCCACTGTTGGGTAGGGACCATCTCTATATGTTGCCAACTTGTACTTCCCAAGTGCTTAGTACAGTGTTCTGCACACAGTAAGCACTCAGTAAATACGATTGAATGAATGAATGAATGAAAAGCCAAACCTTTGTCTTTTGTTGATGAGATAGATGTTGTGTTGGATATAAAAAAATACCAAAACTTTGATCTTCACTATGCCCTAGAGCAGAGAACAATTAGGTGACTAACCCTAACCCTTTCTGTAACTTTCAGCAATCTGATGAACAAGAAAACAGAAAAAGATGAAGAAGAACTATCCTTTGGCCTGTGGCGGCTGTTCAATGGTGCTTAAGCCATTTAGTATCACCCGAGTGCCATGGCTATCAGAATCAAGCATGCTTGGGGGTGAATCTCTGAACATGGCACTGGCTCAGAGCCAAGTAGGTACTTACCAAGGTGCAAACATCTGCCTCACAGTCAGACCAGGATTTCCCCACCCTCTGCTTCACAATGTGCTATTTTATGCTCAGTACGAGTACAGGATACAAAAGCTGGAGAGCTGAGATCTCGCAAAAGAACAATAAATTCCTTGTATCAAGAATCACTTTACAGGTCAGATTACCATCATTAATATTAGTTTTATCAGAGAGCAAAATAAAGTTGACCAAAACATGCTCTGGTCCTCATTTGGGAAGACAGAACTGATATTCTTCCCTAAAAAGTGCAATTTGGGCAAATTTATCTGATAGATGGTGGAACTAGGATTAGAATTAGAATCCAGGTTCTAATATTCTACTCTACTCTTTTACACAATGCTTAAGACACCCACTTTTTCCACACTTATGGTGTCCAGGGTAGACCCAGTTTCAGCTGAAAATTCACTTCTCATGAAATGCTTGAATCCCTATCCAATTTGCCAAAACTATACCCCATACTGAGTTCAACAACAAGTATTTTTTCATCACCATCCGCATACCTGACAAACCACGCTTCAATTGAAAAAGATGAAGAAGGATGAAATTATGAAAGACAGAAATTGCAGAGCCTGAAAAGTGACCTAGAAATCTTAATTTTAGCAATCATTGTGGGAGCTGAATTTGAGTCTGCAGCAGCAGGGGTGAAATTATAGTACAAATTACCATGCTATGCCAGGGAAATTACTCTCTGCTTCATGGTTATTAAATGATAGATAAATAAATAACACTGTACGACTGATTGACAAAATACAAGTGACCTGGAGCTAAGCGAGGGCGCCATGCAAATAGCACTGCACAGTTACGAGCATTTTAATACTGAAATGAGATTTGCCACAGTCCAGAAGTCTTAAAATAGTATACTCTTATGGCAACTGCTAGTTCGCCAAGGTCTAAGGGCTCAAACAGTACTAAGTATTAAGATATGTACGTATCCTTAAATTATATTTTATAAATTACTTTTTTATTCATATTAATGTCTGCCTCTCCTTCCAGACTGTAAGCTTGCTATGGGTAGGGAATCTGTCTGCTAATTTGGTTGTTATTGTACTCTCCCAAGAGCTCAGTACAGTGCTCTGTACATCACAGGATTGATTGATTGAAGTAGTTCCCAAACCCAACAACAAGGGGTTGAGTGATCTAATCCTGGCTCTGTCACTTGTCTGCTGTGTGACCTTGGGCAAATCACTGAACTTCTCTGTGCCTCAGTTACTTCATCTTTAAAATAAGGATTAAAACTTGTGAGTCCTACGTGGGACATGGATTGTGATCAACCTATGTCACTTGTATCTACCCCAGCACTTAGTACAGTGCCTGGCACATAGTAAGTGTTTAACACCATTAAATAAATAAAAGAAAAACAATCAACTATTGGTATTGATTGAGCTCATACTATGCGCAGAGAACTGCATTAAGATCTTGGGAGACTACAGGACAGAATTGGTAGGCTTGTTCCATGAGAATGGCAATTCATTTTTAGAAATGAGTCCTACACTGGGCAGTGAAGATGGCCATTTTAAATATCCTACAGCAAGAAAGCTTTCAGTCCTTGCTTCTAAAGCCAAATGGCTTAGACTGGAATCTTTTTATTTATTTTAGTTTTTTTCTCTTCTCTCTGTGTCATACTACCTTCCTACAGAGTAAAAAAACTGTGCAACTGTAGTTTCTTCTGACTGGACTGCATACCTCTCATAGTGAAGATTAGTTGCGGTCCCTGACCTCAAAGAAAATAAAATTTAACAAGGGATGTAAGATGGCCCAACATACAGAGAAACAATGTGGACTTCTGGGGCACAGGGCTTGGAGCTATGAGAGCTGGGTACTAATCCCAGCTCTGCCATTTGCCTGCTGTGTAAGCTTAGCAAGTCACAACTTCTCGGGCCTCAGTTTTTTTCTTCAGTAAAATGGGTACTGAGACATTGTTTTCCCTCCCCATGATCTGGGAGCACCATATGGGACAAGGACTGTGTCCAATCTGATTATACTGTATCAAACCTACCACTTAACACGGTGCTTGATACACAAGAAGCATTTAACAAATACCACAGTTGCAGGTATTATCATCACACATTTGGCATGGAAGTGAACGGACCCTCCCTAAGAGGAATGTCCATGCAATGGTATTTGTTAAGCGCTTACTATGTGTCAGGCAATGTACTAAGTGCTAAAAACGGGCAAAATGGCATACTAAGCCAAATCAAATTCAAAGAGATTTCCTGACATGAAAGAGAAAATGAAAACTGAGGAATCATTCAACTAAGAGGGTAAGAATGAGTTGCAATTTCAATCGCTCCTCTCCCAGTACCTCAGCTGGCACTCTCTTCTCCACTCAAGCCAACCTACTCACTGTGCCTTCTTGTCTCCTGCTGCCAACCCTTTATACTAAGCAAGTAGCATTAGGAATTTATGGAGGAAGTGAGAAACATAGCAAGAAGATAAGACCTCTGACAAAACACATGAACAACTGTCTGCTTTAAACTTTAAGTTCCCTCTCTAGACTCTAGACTCTCTACCAGACTGAAAACTCGGTGAGAGCAGGGAATGTATCTGTTTAGCATTATATTGTACTCTCTGAAGCACTTACTACAGTGCTCTGCATACATTAGGTGCTCAATAATATGATTGACTGACAACTTTTCAATGGACAGTCGATTAAGGGGAAAGAGTCCATGCTTCCTGTGGCCAGAATTAAACAGGGCAAAAGGGAGAAAAACAACCATGGATAGAGTCAAACCTACAGAAATCTAAGCCAGAGGCAGACATGGATAGGCAAGAGCACAGAAATGTAAACCCAGGTATACACAAACACTCCAAGACTCAGAAAGACACACACACACACACACACACACACACACACACACACGTACATTTTCTCCAACTCAGGATACTGCCCATCCAGAAACAAGGAGTGGGGCTGGTTACTTATGCTCTTTAAGCTGTCCAAAAAACTGTGAGGGATAAAGTAAATGGCTTCAATTCTGGATATAGGTGATTGCCTTTACCCCTCTCCCCAAACTGATGCTTCGGGTAGTAGGATTGATGAAGTAGGATATGCCTCGTGGGCATGGATCATGTCTAACAACTCTACTGTACTTTACCTTCCCAAGTGCACAGTTCAGTGCTCACACCCAGAAAATGCTCAATAAATACCACTGACTGACACTGTTCTTTTCAATTCCAGTTAGCTTTTCTCTTTAGGTTTTGCTGCTAAACACTAGGGCCCATAATAGTGATAATAATAATAATAATAATAATAGCTGTGGTATTTGTTAAGCGCTTACTATGTGCCAGGCATCATACTAAGTGCTGGGGTAGGTACAAGATAATCAGTTTAGATACAGTCCCAGTCCAACATGGGGCTCACAGTCTTACTCTCCATTTTACAGATGAGGAAACTGAGGCACAGAGAAGTTAAGTGACTTGCCCAAGGTTACATAGCAGACAAATAACAGAGCCAGGATTAGAACCCAGGGTCCTCTGACTCCCACTTCCCACTAGGCCTAGCCTCTGGCCACCAGCCAGATTCATTTATTTATTCATTCATTCAATCGTATTTATTGAGCGCTTACTGTGTGCAGAGCACTGTACTAAGCGCTTGGGAAGTACACCTTGACAACATATAGAGACGGTCCCTACCCAATAACGGGCTCACAGTCTAGAAGGGGGAGAGAGACAACAAAAGAAAACAAGTAGACAGGTGTCAAAACTGTTAGAATAAATAGAATTAAAACTATATGCACATCATTGACAAAATAAATAGAATAGTAAATATGTACAAGTAAAATAAATAGAGTAATAAATCTGTACAAATATATATACAAGTACTGTGGGGAAGGGAAGGAGGTATGGTGGGGGGGATGGGGAGGAGGAGAGGAAAAAGGGGGCTCAGTCTGGGAAGGCCCCTTGGAGGACGTGAGCTATCAGTAGCGCTGATGTGTGGAGGGAGGGCATTCCAGGCCAGGGAAAGGACGTGGGCCGGGGGTCGACGGCGGGACATGTGAGAACGAGGTACGGTGAGGAGGTTAGCAGTAGAGGAGTGGAGGGTGTGGGCTGGACTGTAGGAGGAGAGAAGGGAGGTAAGGTAGGAGGGGGCGAGGTGATGGAGAGCCTTGAAGCCAAGAGTGAGGAGTTTTTGCTTGATGCGTAGGTTGACAGGCAGTCACTGGAGATTTATAGGGTGATGCCAATCCCTTTGGGGCTCTGCGTGGATCAAGAGGAACAGAATTGTTCCCTTTGTCCATCTGTTTCACTCATGAGCTTTTCCCACCCATTCCCTATAATCACAGGCTCAAGTAATTGTCACCTTGTGCCACCACTTAAAATTTGCTCTATAATTTAATCGACAAATTGTACACTATGCAACAACTGAGTGGGCATAATTTTATTTTTTCCTGGGGAAATTTCAGGTCATTTATAGCATTTTTCAGCTACAGATATACAGTAAATATAATTATTTTTATGAATCTATTTTTAGATATTTTTATTTTGATATCTGATGCAAAACAACTCAATTCCTAATTACACAAAACACAAATCTCCCATTTAACTTCTTACAAAAGGGTCATATTAGTACCATTCATTCAGTATTCTCTTGGTCTAGTGCACTGTAATAAGCCTTTGAGAAGTTCAGAATAAAGAAATGGCATGTTCTCTGTCTACGAGGACCTTTCACTCTATCAAGGGAACAAATGAAAATATTTACAACTAGAGTGTCAAAATTAATGAATAGCCTTGAAGGCTGCAAATATTGTACACGTATACTACACATGCATATATATATATATATATATATATATATATATATATATATATATATATACACATATATATATATACATGCATAAATATATACCCCATACAACCAAACTGCATAGATAGATGCAGTCAATGCAGTCAAAACCTCTTCTGATCTCTTTCAGTTTTAAAATACTGTTCTGTGTTTATGTAAATTTTTCTGTCCTTGAGACAACCATCTCCTTTTCTCCCAAGCATCCTATAATCCCTCAGACTGGGCTGAACTGACCTAATAACGGTATTTACTACCTTCTAGTGTCTATTTCCCAAGAGAATGATGAATATTTTAATTAACCTTTTACGCATGGACAAATTAAGCTCAGAGGGTATGAAATGGCTTGAACTAGAACCTATCGAAAGCCTGGTGAGTCTGGCTGAATTTGCTACTTGGATTGATCATGAGAGCCAATTTAGCAGTCAGCTTAGCTGAAAATCACTGAGAATGGTAACCAGGCTAAATTTTTAGATGTTCATGACTAGATAAGAAGCTACAGGAGTAGTTGTTTCTCCAATCCAACCTTCTGGCCTCTTATGGCAGGTCTGACTCACAGTGCAGTTTTATGTATAATTCTATCCATTTTGGGACCTCAATTATTATTTGTGTCACAGTATTTGTCATTGTATGCTAATCTCAACATAAATACCACAATTCCTTTCTAGAGTATATCCATTATAGGGTAGTGATAAGGCTCTATATCTGAGAAATGAAAAAATAGTGTAACCCATCTTTGAAGTGCATTACATGCTGTTAGCAAGGTTTTAGATGTGAGGATGCCATGATGAACCAAGCTGCAACTGTTTTTTTTTTGTTTTTTTTTATAACATCCTCTCAGGATGTTTCTGGGAAAAAAATAGTGTTCTGCAATAGTTTCCTTTTTGCCATAATGTCCTTTCTCCTTCCTTCTTAGACTGTGATCTGTATGTGGAGCAGAAGCTGTGTCCTACCTCATTAGCTTGTATCTTTCCAAGCACTTAGAATAGTGCTTGGCCCATAATAAGTACTTAAATATAATAATAATGGCAATGATAATAATAATAATAATAACAATAGTTATGTTCTTAAATTACTGCAGATCATGGATAAATCACATTACAATAACCCTTGAATAGGAATTAATAGATTAGGGGATTAGATAGATATGCTACCATAACTGACATTTTTCTGTACAAATTCCTAAATTTGTGTTTACATTCACCACTAGAAAAATGCTATAAACCATTGCCACTTATAGTTATTTCACTGTATTAAATATTACAAAGTTGCAATGTCACAAGGAGATAAAGTACTATATAATTCAGTATGAACGAGGCCTCACATCTTGACTAATGCCATCTCCATGGACACAACTGATTTTTCCTACATCAAATCTATTTGCACCAATGTGTGGACTATTTTATAGCCAAAATAAACTTGCAGTGAATACAGATATTCTTTAATACTTCCATTACATTCTATCAAAGTCATGTTTTAATAGACTCTAATTAGCATGTATCTGCCCCAATGCTTGATACATAGTAAGCGCTTAACAAAAAACATAATTATTAAAAATCGGGGCTATGACTACCAATCTTTTCTCAATATAGTTTTATAAGCACACTGCTTCTGATGTATAAACTAAGTCTGCTCCAGATCCCACTAAGACAAGTGAGTTTTTTTTGACAGAGTGATCTGTCTTTAAAGCACTTGATCACCATGCAGCCTACTAATTTACCTTGCTGATTTCCTACTAAAACCCATCATATTCAGTTCACTCTTCTAATGCCAATCTACATGTCATCGGTCTCATGCACTTAGTACAGTGCACTGCACACAGTAAGTGCTCAATGAATATGATTGATTGATCCCACCCCAGGGACTGACAAGAGAGATCATAGGAAACACATGACACCATCCCACTGTTTTTTTGCATAGAGAGAGTGATTAATAGATTGTATTAATTGATTGAATTGTAAAACCCTCAAGAGCAGGGGACCATGTCTTTTACTTCATGAATGTGTCTGTTTATTGTTTTACTGTACTCTCTCAAGTGCTTAGCGTAGTACTCTGCGCACAGTAAGCATTCAATAATTACAATTGAAGGAATAATAATAATGATAATAAGAAGAAGAATGGTATCTGTTAAGCACTTACTGTATGCCAAGCACTGTTCTAAGCGCTGGGGTAGGTATGTAATCAGGTCAGACACAGTCCCTCTCCCATATAGGGCTCACAGTCTAAATCCCCATTTTACAGATGGGAGAACTGAGGCACAGAGAAGTGAAGTGATTTGTCACACAGCAGACAAGTATGACTTCTATTTCACATTCCCCAAATACCTAGTATAGTGTTCTGCTTATACTTGGCATTCATTAAACACTGCTGTTGAGTATAGAACAATCTTGTGAGTGACATCCATTCCTCAGGTTTGAAGGAGGGGAGAGGCCAGCAGTTCAAACAATAGGAGTGGTACATTCAACAGCCATGTATGAAAATGACCACACAGAAGCATCTGCTGGTGAAAAGGATGCAGAGGAATAGCGTGTTGCTGAGTCCTGACTGCACCCTTTATCCCAGCTGCATGTCTTGCAATGGTTGCTCTTGGCCATTGGGAGAGAGGGAGAGAAAAAAATCAGTCAGGCTCTGTTCTTGCACTTCTGTAGCTAATTGAAAACTAAGAAATACAAAGAAACTGCCCATCATGCCAAGGAGCACTGGGATTTTAGGACACTAAAAAGAAAGCAGTCATCCATGACCTTGATTGAAAAAACATTGTGGCACACCTGCAGATTCTGGCACAGAATGCTATCAAGTGATGCTTGGAGACAAAAAAGAAATACAAAATCAAATCGAAAAGGCCATCCTTTCTCAATGGAAGAAGAATAGTTTGGTCACAGTGAGATGTTGCAAACTAGAGATATGCCTGAACTTATGCCTTGGCAACTGCACCTACCTCAGAAGATATACCAGGCTTCTCAAAAAGATTTAAATATCATTACTGCAAACCATAATATATACCAACAATCCACAAGTTAATACTTTTTGAGTTATGACACAAGCTATCTACAGCATTTCTAAATTTATAACGTTTCACCTTTACGGCACGTGAGTTTTGACTTCACAGCACTCACCTTGTCCATGGGACCAGCTCTTGGGATGCAGGCAGTCAGATGGGGGCATCAGGGATCTGTGGAAGAAAGGAAAAACATTTGAGATGGTTTGATGGGAAATGGGGAAAGTCAGACAAGTCTTGAGAAGATAATGACCATACAGAACATCCAGAGGCAGCACATCTGGTTAGAGGGATGATCTGAAGGACAACATTGGGAGTCAGGGTTCAAAGACAGATCAGAAGTACTTCTGCTTCCCACCCCCACCCTGAAAAAATGCAGGTGCCCTAGAACCTGGACCTGGGAGTCAGAAGGACCTGGGATCCAGTCCCAGCTCCACCACTTGTCTGCTGTGTGACCTTGGGAAAGTCACTTCACTTCTCTGTGCCTCAGTTACCTCATCTGAAAAATGGGGATTGAGATTGGGAGCTCCACGTGGAACAGGGACTGTGTCCAATCCAATTTGCTTGTATCCACCCAGTGCTTAGTACAATTCCTGGTACAGAGTAAGCTCTTAAATACCACAATTATCATTATTATTATTATTAACCTTTAGACCACCACCTCTAAATGCCCAAATGTTCTCTGGACCATCGAATGTTTCACTAAAGTTTATCAGCTGTTTCTTCCAAATGTGCACATCAGCATTTTCTGCCAACTGCACCAAATGGCACTAAAATCCAACAAGATAGTGGCAGTTGTGGGGGAGTGAAGGGAGGGAAAAGGAAAAGCTGCCAGAATCCCTACTCCCTAGCCAGCAGCTATCCATCCTACAGTCCTGGCCCAATCAAAAGGCACCCATGAGGAATAATCTTTACAGTAATAATAATAATAATGGCATTTGTGAAGCACTTACTGTGTGTCAGGCACTGTACTAAGTGCTGGGGTGGATACAAGCAAATCAGGTTGGACACAGTCCCTGTCCCACATAGGGCTCCCAGTCTCAATCTCCATTTTACATAGGAGGTAACCGAGGCACAGAAAAATGAAGTGATTTGCCCAAGGTCACACAGCAGACAAGTGGTAGAGCTAGGATTAGAACCCACAACCTTCTGATTCCCAGGTACATGCTCTATCCACTGTGCCATGCTGATTCTCTAGTACTTCTCATGAGCAGA
Source organism: Tachyglossus aculeatus (assembly GCF_015852505.1). NCBI lineage: Eukaryota > Metazoa > Chordata > Mammalia > Monotremata > Tachyglossidae > Tachyglossus > Tachyglossus aculeatus. The sequence goes on along the minus strand of NC_052067.1, from coordinate 64,468,107 downwards.
ATTAGGCATTATTCAAAACATTAAAGAATTTTAGCAATGAACACTATTGCCACTGCTCCATTTGCTGGGTTGAAACAAGGCTGAGAACATCAATGGCTTATAAGCAGTAAGTTGTAAAGCTAACCCCAATGGAGCAAATTGCATTTCTACCAGCTTGTCCTAGCATTCATTCAATCGTATTTATTGAGCGCTTACTGTGTGCAGAGCACTGTACTAAGCGCTTGGGAAGTACAAGTTGGCAACATATAGAGATGGTCCCTACCCAACAGTGGGCTCACAGTCTAGAAGGGGGAGACAGACAACAAAACAAAACAAAACATATTAACAAAATAAAACAGAATAAATATGTACAAATAAAATAGAGTAATAAATACGTACAAACATATATACATATATATAGGTGTTGTGGGGAAGGGAAGGAGGTAAGGCGGGGGGGATGAGGAGTGGGAGAAGGGGGAGAGGAAGGAGGGGGCTCAGTCTGGGAAGGCCTCCTGGAGGAGGTGAGCCTCCAGTAGGGCTTTGAAGGGAGGAAGAGAGCTAGCTTGGCAGATGTGCAGAGGGATGGCATTCCAGGCCAGGGGGAGGACGTGGGCCAGGGGTCGACGGCGGGACAGGCAAGAACAAGGCACAGTGAGGAGGTTAGTGGCAGAGGAGCAGAGGGTGCGGGCTGGGCTGTAGAAGGAGAGAAGGGAGGTGAGGTAGGAGGGGGCGAGGTGATGGAGAGCCTTGAAGCCAAGGGTGAGGAGCTTTTGCCTGATGCGTAGGTTGATTGGTAGCCACTGGAGATTTCTGAGGAGAAATCAAAGGTATTTATTGAGCACTTACTGTGTGCAGAGCACTGTACTAAAAGCTTGGGAGAATATAACATAATAGAGTTGGTAGACACGTTCCCTTCCCACAGTGAGCTTACGGCCTAGAATAGCACAAGCCTGGGAGTCAGGAGAACTGGGTTCCCATCCCAGATCCATCACTTCCCTAACCTTGGGCAAGTCACTAAATTTCCCTGTCCCTCAGTTTCCTCGTACACAGAATAGGAATTAAATGCCTGTTCTCCTTCCCTCTTTCACTGTGGGACAGATACCGTTTGATCTGACTATTTTTATCAACCCCAGAGCCTAACACACTACTTGTGCAGACAGCATGCACTTAACACATACTATGGTTATTATCAGTAGTAAACATACGGAAGAAAGAGAACCAATCCCTGACCCTTTAGGAGTTTACCAGCGATCGAGGAAGATGGCAGACACTAATGAACAAACATGAAAGAGTTTAAAGAGTGAGAGATTGGAAAGTGAGTTGTTGGAGAAGAAGAATTAGAAACAGGAGTAAACAGCATTTGCAAAACTAGACTGGAGAAAACTCAGAACTCGCATAACACTCCTCCAAGCTCAGTTAATCAGTCTTCATTGGCCATCACACTAAATCAGGTCGACTGAGCAGCTGTTGGCTTTTATTTCACAGCTGTCCATGATATTGCCATCGTGCAGTAGTTTAATGATCATCATTCTTTGTTTTCTATGTGACTTCTGCAAATGGTACACCTGTTCTTATGGAATTGTTCCTATGTGGCAGCAGTAGTGGGTACATTGGGGTGCCAGCCCTTTGACTTTTACCCTATTGCAAGATGCCTTCTAAAATTACAGCCAGGAAAACAAAGTGAGACATCGCTAACAGAGAGTTAATGAGATTTAGTGGCCAAGGAAACCACCTGAATGGGGTGTATTTATGGCTACCCACACCACAAAAGAAAATGGGCTCAGCAGCCTGTGTTAGAATAAATGGCAACGACTGTGCTCTTGTTTTTTCTTTGTTTTTTAAAGAGCAAACAAGCCAGGACTAAGCCGCTATTAATGCTAAGTCTCAGGATGATGATGAAGATGGAAAACAACTTGGGAAAATGTGCGGGCTGGCTACAGATCTGGAACCCAGCTGGATCCTGTTTTCTAAAAGCATCCATTGACTATGCCACATGTCCTTCTTTCCAACAGGAGACTTAGGTACAGTGCAAAGTGTGACAGGATTGAAATCAAGTCTCTGGGAGAATTAATACAGAATGTAAATTAACCAATGATATTTAGTGAGCACTTACTATGTGCAGAGCACTGTACTAAGCTCTCAGGAAATACTATTCAGCAGAATGAGTGAACATGTTCCCTGCTCAAAATGAATACCTACATTTTAGACAACCTGAAGGAAATGGAGAGCTGAGGGAATGGAAATATCTTCTGTGTAAATGCATCTGCGCGCAAACACACACACACACACACACACCCTACTTAAAAATGATAGTTTGAAGTTTTAAAAGATCAACAAGAGCTCGTCTTCATTCTAGAATTAAGAAAACCTTTTTGAAACCCTGGTTTGCCCAAGATACTAAAATCTTCCACTGGGCTTTAATCTCTTTTGCAGATGGGGAAGTAATGTGACCAGTTGTTCCTCCTGAGGTGGGAAGATTAGAAGCAGTGTTACCTAATGGACAGAGTACAGCGCTGGGTTCTAATCCCTCCTCTAGCACTTAAGGCACAGACAAGTTACCTGATTTGTTCAACGTCACCCAGAAGGCAAATGGCAGACTCTGGATTAGAACCCAAATTCCCTGACTACCACACCCATGCTCTTTCCAACAGGTGATCCTGTTTCTCAACATGGAAGTATGAAAAGGGTTACATTAGGTAACAGGCTAAAATCCATACCCTAAAAAATGAAATAGGTGTAAGCACAAGATAGGTAAATTGGGTTACAAAAAAGTTTGGACATTGGCTCCTGATTCATCCAATCACATTTATTGAGCACTTACTGTGTGTAAAGAAAGCACTGTACTAAGTGCTTGATAATAACTAAATAACTAATAACTAAAATAGCAGTGAAAGCTAAACATCCCCTATTCCTTTAGCCATCTTCACTGGGTAACGCCAACTTTATAATGTTTGTAGTTCACAACACTAGAGCCTAAGGGATCATACTCAGAGTCAGTATCACTGATAAATAATTACTGGCTTCTGTAAAAGTCAGATGAACTTCAGCCCATTAAACTTACATTTTTCATCCTGCAGCTTAATTTTGCTATATGATAAAAAAATGAACAGTTATGCTTAGAACTTACTTCACACTAGTTCTCTTAGCAACTTGTACTGACTGAGCCATTTCTACCATGTTCCATGGTTGCTGGACAAAATTCAGAGCCTTCTGTGCCTTCAGAGAAATGTGAGGGGTCTTGAAAAGCTTATAGATGTCCCTAGGAAAAATTCTGCCAGTTATTTTTTTAGCTACTAGGATAATGCCTAACATTAGCTGAATATTAATAATCAACGAGGGGCCTCCCATTTCTGCAGTCCAAAGGAATTTTAAAAATCAACACAGCCTTCTGTTGTCTGAACAGCCTGCTTACCTTATTGCCATAACTGTCAGGAGGATTTTACCTGTGACACACATCCATGGCCATCAGCTCTATACTCTTCACCTACTGGAGGCTCCTATATGTTCCATAGAGCTGAACATACTGCTGCAACCCCTGGCTGCTTCTTTCTTTTTCCCCATTTCTCTAGTGGTTACTTCTCCCTCCCTCCTCCATGTTTGGTGAAAGAGAAATAACTGCCAGCAGCAGAGATTTGAATGAGAAGAAACCACCCAAAGCAAAGCTGTTGCTGGGTGGGTATCAGGATTTACCGTGACTGGAAGATTTACTGTAAGGCAAAGCAGTGTAGACTAATGGCTTCAATTTGGCCCCCTCCTCTTCCTAACAAAAATATTTCTTCTTCTTAATTCACTCCCACGCCCACTGCCCACACCAGCTGTTCCAGACATTTCACTCCCTTCTCAAACCTCCTGCCCCTCTCAAGGTCACACCTGGAATGTTTCCAATACTCTACCAGTCTCCACCATGGAAGGGAGAGTCAAGCAGAGGCATATCCATTCCATTCCCAGCTTGGCCTAGTACTTCCTAGTCATTTTCAGTCTCTTTTGAGGGCTCCTCCTCTCCTTCCAATTCCCTAAATGTGGGAATCATCATTTTCAGTCTCTTTCATGGGCTCCTCCTCTGCCTCCAACTCCCTAAACGTGGAAATCCCTTAACTCTTGGTTCTGGGTCCGCTATTCTCTTTCTTCACCCACTCCCCATGAATTACTCATTCACTCCCATGGCTTTGACTACTACCCCATTTATGGATTATTCCCAAATCTACATCTCCAGCCCTGATTTCTCTCCTTCTCTACAGTCTTGTATTTCCTTCTGCTTTCAGGACATTTCTACTTGGATGTCCTGCTGACACCTCATATTTAACATGTCTAAAACAGAACTCCTCAAATTCCCACCCAAACTCTGTCCTCCCCATGATTTTCCTGTCATTGTAGACAGCATCACCATCCTCCCTGCTTCACAAACCAGTAACTTTGGCATTATCCTCTACTTATCTCTCTCCTTCAACTCACATATTAAATCTCTCACCAAATCCTGTTGGTTCAACCTTCACAACATCAATAAAATCCACCCCTATTCTCTCCAAACTGCTGCCACACTAATCCAAGTACTCATCCTATTCCATCTCGATTACTGCATCAGCCTCTTTGCTTCCCTCCTTGCCTCCCATCCCCCCAGCATTTCAATCCATACTTTAGTCTGCTGCCTAGATTGTTTTTCTACAGAACCATTCAGTGCATTTTCCCCCACTCCTCAAGAACCTCCAGTTGTTTCTCATCCACCTCCACAAACAGAAACTTCTTAGCACAAGCTTTTAAACTCAATTGCTTTGCCCTCTCCTACTTTACCTTTCTGATTTCCTGCTACAAGCCAGCCCTAACTCTTCGCTTCTCTAATGCCAACCTACTCACTGTACCTCAATCTCACTGATTTCACTATTGATCTTTCACTCATGTCCTGCCTCTGGCTAGGAATGCCCTTCCCCTTCATACCTGATGGACAACCACTCTCTCCATCTTCAAAGATTCATTAAAAAAACACATCTCCTTCAAGAGGCCTTCCTTGACTGATCCCTCATTTCCTCTTCTCCCACTCCCACTCCCTTTTGTGTCACCCTTACACTTGGTTATGCACCCTATATTCATGCTTCCCTCAGCCCCACTGCACTTAAGCACACACCCATAATTTATATTAATGTCTGTCTTCCCCTCTAGACCACCAGCTCATTGTGAATAGGGAACATGTCTACCAATTCTGTCATATTGTCCAAAGGTCTGAGTACAGTGCTTTGCATACTGTAAGCAGTCAATAAATATGATTGACGGACTGGTTGGAAACTTAAAAGGTTTGATTATAGAGGTACGAGCACTCAAGGTGGGAGTTTCTTACCTGACAAATTTACAATCATTTTAATACAATACAATGATTGATGAGCATCAATCATTCAATCATATTTATTGATTGAATCATTCAATCATATTTATTGAGCACTTACTGTGTGCAGAGCACTGTACTAAGCACTGGGGAGAGCACAGTACAAGAATAAACTGACAAATTCTTTGCCCACAATGAGCACTTTGAAAGGAATTTGAATATGTCTTCTAGATTTTGTTTTCTACTTTGTCTAACCATACAGTGAGGTGTGTGACACCCACTGGGCTAGGCTGATGGGCTTTTTTTTTTTTTTTTTGTCTTCTTCCACATTGATCATTGTACTTTTTCACATCCACTGCTGGACTATCCCCTCTCAATGTTCTCTTCTTCCCACTGGGGACCACTTCCCTCCCCTCCATTCCCTTTGTCCCCCTCCCCACAGGGTGGGCCATTTACCAGGATCACCTCTCCTCTGCAGTCCCCACGTTGGGCGGCTCTTTGGTATAGGGACAGAGCTCCAGCTCTGGGCCCTGGTGCAGGTGCTTGGGTTGACGCTCCATGGAACCTACAACCTTCAAAGCTTTATTCATTCAGTCATATTTATTGAGCGCTTACTGTGTGCAGAGCACTGTACTAAGTGCTTGGGAAGTACAAGTTGGCAACATATAGAGACAGTCCCTACCCAACAGCAGGTATTGAAAGCACATCTCCTCCAAGAGGCCTTCCCCGATTAGGCCCTCATTTCCTCTTCTCCCATTCCCTTCTGCATTGCTCTGGCACTTGCATTTGCTCCCTTTATTCACTCCTCCCTCAGCCTCACAGCACTCGTGTACATATTTCTAATTTATATATATTAATGTTTATTTCCTCCCTCTAACCTGTGTGCTTGTTGTGGACAAGGAACATGTGTAATAACTCTGCCATAATGTACTCTCCCAAGCCCCTTGTACAGTGCTCTACATACAGAAAGAGCTCAATAAATAACACTGATTGAGCCCCATGTGGGACCTGAAGTGTGTCCAACCTGATAACCTTGTATCTACCAAATAATGATAATGATAATAATAATCATGGTACTTGCTAAGGGCTTACTGTGTGCCAGGCACTGTACCAAGCACTGGGGTGGATACAAACAAATTAAGCTGGACACATTCCCACATGGGGCACACAGTCTCAATCAACATTTTACAGATGAGGGAACTGAGGCACAGAGAAGTGAAGCCATTTGCCCAAGGTCACATAGCAGACAAGTGGCAAAACTGGGATTAGAACCCATGGCCTTCTGATTCCCAGGCCCATGCTCTATCCACTACTCCATGCTGCTTCTCTAATAACCTTGTAGAATGATGCTTGGCACACAGAAAATGCATAACAAATCCCATAAATATATTTACAAGGTGCTACAAGGCTGTCAGGTAGTTACAAGGTTTTATATATGTACACTAATTCAGTGACTGCATCCAGCTCCGTGTTGTACTTCTCCCAGGTGCTTAGTTCAGTACTCTGCACAAAGGGCTCATTAAACACCATTTTTAAATGGTACTTTTTAAGCACTTACTATGTGTCAGGCACTGTACAAAGTGCAGGGCTAGATACAAGTTTATTAGGTTGGACAGAGCCCCTATCCCACATGGGGGTCACAGTCCAAGTGTGATTAAGTGATTTTCCCAAGGTCATACAGTAGACAAATGGCAAAACTGGGATTAGAACCCAGGTCCTCTGATTCCCAGGCACATGCTCTTTCCAGTAGGCCCCACTGCTTCTGCTACAATTCACTGACTGATAGATGGAATGCCACTGAGCCAGCCAAAAGATTAACCTTACTCACACATTTTCAACTAGTTATATTTGTTTTCATTTCTTTCTGCTTTAAAATATTTTGATAGTTTTTTTAAAAAAGGAGAGAGACAGGCAGCATGATCTAGTGGAAAGTGGAAATCATAGAGAAACAGCATGGCCTAGTGGAAAGAGCACAGGCCTGGGAGTCAGAAGGACCTGGGTTCTAATGCCAGCTCTGCCAATTCTTTTCTATGTGACCTTGGACAAGTCACTTAACTTCTCTATGCCTCAGTTTCATCACCTGTAAAATACCTGCCCTCTTACTTGGACTGTGAGTTCCATGCAGGAAGGGACTGTCCAGCCAAATTAACTTATACCTGCCCCAGAGCCTAGAAGAGTGTTTGACACAAAGTAAGAGCTTAAGAAATATATTTTTTTAAAAAGGCACAGTGCTAAGAGTCAGGAGAACAAATTTCTAGCCCCAACATCACGGCTGATGCACTGACTTTGGACCTCCCTACCTCCCAGAGATGTTGTCAACATATGCTAATAATTGACATAAAATATTTGGAGGGGGAGGGTATTATTTCCATTCCCTTCTCCATAGACAAGGCTTCTATCATTTCAATAGGATAAAAATTTTGAAATCTTTGAATTTCCACTATCTGTTCTTGGCAGCGGTAACTTTTCACATTGCTGAAATTACATAAGGAAGACCGGATAGAGTGGTTGAGAAAAACATGAATTGTCGGCATGAGGCACTTCCTTAAACATCTAGAAATTTGACCTTTTATCAATAGCAAATGTAAGAGGCAGCCCAGGTGCTATGCATGTATCTTCTTAGCTTTAGTTCAGGAAATTTCAACAGGAATTTGAAATTTCAAAATAAAATTTGCAGTGGTCTGGTGCTGGAAAATGTCTTGGTTCCCAAAGTTGTACATTGTGACCTGGAACAGACATTCCACCTTTGTAAGCAATATTAAAGCTGCCTCTTCTTAATCTATTATTTTACATCCACCTACCTCCCTTGTTCCTTATTCCAACATATTGTCCTCTGGGTCCCCGCCTAGATGTCTCTAAAGGAAACTGTTCAATTTGAGTTCAAGACCTTTGTATTTTGTCATCCTCAAGGGTTCATTCAAAAGCACATTTCCTTTCACAGATAAAAGAAAATTAGTCTGGCTGTATATTCCCAAATATCAAAGAAACAGATTATAAAAACAAAATACCTTTCCCAGTTCCCTATGCCTCTGAATCCTGTATTTTGGGGCACTAGAGAAACTCAAAAGTTAAATTATTCCACTTTTTAAACAACTTTTTCTTATTTTTCCTTGTCCAGATTTGAAGTCATTAGAACATCTCATTCTAGACGTTTGAATTTTTTTTTCTTCCAAAGAAAAAAGGCTCATCCATTCTAAGATTGAATTAATAACATAAAAGATATAATAGGGAATAATGTGTACCCAATTATTAATGTACTATAGAAATTAGCTTTTATATTGCAATTTATATTGCAATTACCTTTTTTGTGTTACAAAGCAGAACAATACAGGAGAAGAACTTCTTTATTAATGCCTAATAGCATGGTAATTTAAAATATTCAAGTTTTCTTAATAAGGTAGTATATGAAATGTTACCTAATTTGACAAGATTAATTATACAATTAATTTGAGGCTGCTCTCAATTAAATTAGTAAAAATTCTTAAGCTAGCTGCTTTTGAAAAGAATGCTGAAACGCTGAAACCTAACATGAAGTAAGATAGCTATTAAACATGGTATTAATTAGATGGATATGAAATAATGCAAGTTTCGTTAATAAAAAGGGCATTGTTGAAAGGTTGGTAGAGTATTTTTTCATTACTTTAATAATAATAAAAAATCCTAATCCAGGCACAAAACAATTTTAGCAGCATCTTAAAAAACACTTGTAATCTAAGGGAGAAGCATGGCCTAACAGAAAGAGTGTGAACCTGGAGGTTATAAGACCTGGGTTCTAAACCCAACTCTGCGACCTACCTCCTGTGTTACTTGGGCAACTCACAACTTCTCTTTGTCTCAATTGCCTCATTTATTAAATGGGGATCCAATGCCTGTTCTCCCTCTTACTTAGGTACAGCGATAGAATGTGGTACAGCAACAGAGTCCAACCTCATTATCTTGTTCTCTAGCACCTACTACAGGGCTTGGCACATAGTAAGCACTTAATTCAACTCAATAATTATTAGTATTAATGATAAGGACATATTGATAGCAAAGGTTAGGAATAAAATACGGTGAACGACTTTGTTCCCTTCAGAGCCCCTTAAACTCTCATTTAATCAATCAATGGGATTTATTGAGCACTTACTGGGTGCAGAGCACTATGCTAAGCGCTTGGGATAGTACAATATAACAACAAACATATTCCTGCCCACAACAAACTCAAAGTCTAGAGGGGGAGACGACATTAATACAAATAAACAAATAGATAAATACATACATAAATTACAGATCTAAATATGTGCTGTGAGAATGAGGAGGATGAATGAAGGAGCAAGTAAGAGGCGCAGAAGGGAGGGGGAGAAGAGGAGAGGAGGGCTTAATCTGGGAAGGCTTCTTGGAGGAGATGTGTCTTCAATAAGGCCTTGAAATTGGGGAGAGCAATTATCTGTCAGATATGAGGAGGGAGGGCATTCCAGGTCAGAGGTAGGATTTGGGAGAGAAGTCGATGGTGAGATACACAAGATCGACATACAATTAAAAGGTTAGCATTAGAGGAATGAAGTGTGCAGGCTGGATTGTAGTAAGAGAATAGCGAGGTGAGGTGGGTGGGGCAAGGTGATTAAGTGCTTTAGTGCTTTAAATCCAATGGTGAGGAGTTTTTGTTTGATGTGGAGGTAGATGGGCAACCACCGGAGTTTCTTGAGGAGAGGAGAAACATGGTCTGAATGTTTTTGAAGGAAAATGATTCGGGCAGCCGAATGGAGTATGGACTGGATTGGGGAGAGACAGTAAGCAGGGAGGTCAGCAAGGAGTCACAGAATAATCAAGGCGGAATACAGTAAGTGCTTGCATTAATGTGGTAGCAGTGTCAGTGGAGGGGCGGGTGGATTTTGGTGATGTTTTGAAGGTAAAACTGACAGGATTTAGTGATGACTTGAATATGTGGGTGGAATGAGAAAAAGGAGTCAAGGATTATGTGAAGCTTATGGGCTTGTGAGATAGGCCAGAGAGAGGATGTGGAAAAACTGTGGAGTTTAGCCCAAAAGGCTTGGTATCCGTTACTTAAATATAGTAGAACTGTATTTGAAACTTATTTCCGGTTCCACTATATTGGATGAGTTTCAAATCTTACCGAGATGAGTTTCCCTGAATAGGGTGAGTTTCTTAGACCCCAACAACAGCACTGGCTTACAGAAAATAGCCCTTCTTTATCATTTATCATTTTCAAGCTAAAAATAAAGTCCAGAAATTCCATGTAGAATGGTCCAAAGTGAGCTAGTGAGGTAGACTCAGTTTTATATGAGTGTCTAAAGGCAAGAAAGCACTCTACACAACCACAGCTTTATCCCAAATGTGCATAGTTTAAGTCCAAATGTCCAAGTCCAAGAGTTTTCTGGACTTCTCAGGATTTGGGGTGTATGTATCATCATTATCATCATCAATGGAATTTGCTGAGTGCCTACTATATGCAGAGCACTGAACTAAGCAAAAGAGTTGGGAGACACGTTCCCTGTCCACAAAGATCTAAGCATCTATAGGGGGAGAAATCTGTCTCTCCCCATCCCTCTCTGAATGCCCCTCCTCAATTTTATACCCTACCTCCTCTACCAACTCTCTTGTACTGGGCTCTCCCAAGAGCTTAATACAGTGCTCTGTACAAAGTAAGTGCTCAATAAATGTCATTAATTGATTTAACTGATTGAGTCGAACTATATTGTTGTCACAGTGTGCATTCTGCCAGATTTTGTTCAGAGCCCCCTCTACTTCTCTCTCTACATTTATAGTTTTGAGAATCTCATCTTGTCTCAAGGCCATCTCTTTGCAAATGATAACTAAATCTACCCTCTAGCCCTGACCTCTCATCTAGTTTACAATCCCTCATGTCCTCTTGTCTCCAGGGCAGCTCCACTTGATTAGCCCACGTGCATCTCAAACATGTCTAAAACTGAACTGAATAAACCAATCAATGGTATTTGAGCCCTTACTGTGTTCAGAGTATTGTACTAAGTGCTTGGGAAAGTACACTACACTAGAGTTGATATGATCCCTGCCCTCAAGGAGCTTACAATCTACTGGACCCTACCACCATTACTTCAATCAATCAATCAATCGTATTTATTGAGCGCTTACTGTGTGCACAGCACTGTACTAAGTGCTTGGGAAGTACAAGTTGGCAACATATAGAGATGGTCCCTACCCAACAGTGGGCTCACAGTCTAGAAGACTGTGATTCCTCATACTTCATTCTAGGATACTTCATTCCTCATATGCCAACCTCACGACACTATCTCATTCATGTTTCTCCTGCCTCCATTTCCTCTCTCTCATGCTGTTCCCCGCTGCTAGAACTTCCTCTCCAAATCCATCAGGTTACAGCCCTTCTCAGATTTAAAGACCCAGCTTCCCCACCATTTTTTGTTAATTATTTTAAGCACCGGGATAGATAAAAGACAATCAGGTTGGACGTAGTTCCTATCCCACATGGGACTCACAGTCTAAATAGGAGGGAGTAGGATTTAATCCCCACTTTACATGAGAGAAAGAAAGCAGAGAGCCCAATGGTCTAATAGATAGAGCACTGGCCTGAGAGTCAGAAGGACCTGGGTTCTATTCTGGCTCTGCAGCTTGTCTGCTGTGTGACCTTAGGCAAGTCACTTAACTTGTCTGGGCCTCATTACCTCATCTGTAAAATGGGAATTAAGACTGTGAACCCCATGTGTGATATGGACTGTGTCTAACCTAATTAGCTTGTGTCTATCCCAGAACTTAGTACATGCAGTGCCTGGCGCATAGTAAGCACTTAAAAAATGCCATAAAAAAGAAAAGTGATTTGCTCAAGGCATACAATTGGTGGACCAGGAACTAGAACCCAGCTCCTCTGACTCCCAGACCTGTGCACTTTTCACTAGACCTCTCCTTAAATATTTCTCCTGCTCTGTCCCCCATCATTTTCCCAACTATACTAGGAGACCTGAAAAGATTAAAAAATATGAAGGAGCTGGTACTTAAAAAGACAAAGAGAATTAGAAAAGGGGATTTAACTGTACCAGGAACATGGGAAGGCTAATGGAAAATATTTTCCTCAGTAGCGGTACAGAAATGTTCTCCTTACTTATGTAAGGAACCAAAGTTGAAAATGGAAAGGTACTAAAAATACAGAAAGTTCTTCTAGATGTGTATGTGTTTTACCCTTGCCTTCTAAAAAAATGTTCAACTGTTACAAATGTTACAAAAAAAAATGTTAGCTGTAAGTAGCTATAAACAGGAGAGAGCAGTTTTCATAATTTAGAAATAAAATTGCTGCCTTGTGTTTATATAAAAACCAGTCTGGCAGTACCGGTCCTGATGGAATTATCACTCATTTTTTATCATTTATATATTCCGGGGAAGACATTCAAGGATGCTCCAAGTAGTTCATTTTTCTGGAGATTAAAAAAGCTATTAATACCTTGACCCTCTAAACATCCAACCAAAGCATGCATTTAAAAATTTAGCCACCACCAAAGGTTATAAGGCAAGGATGAAACTAAAGCTGACTAGGCTTTAAGCTTGCTGTGGGCAAAGAATGTGTCTGTTATTTTTTTATAGTTTGTACTCTCTCAAGCACTTAATACAGTGCTTTGTATGGTTGCCCATCCACCCCTGCAAACAGAAATTTCTCATCGTTGGCTTTAAAGCACTAAATCACCTTGACCCTGCCTACCTTACCCTCACTTCTCTGCTACTACAGCCCAGCCCGCACACTTCACTCCTCTAATGCTAACCTTCTGACTGCACCTCGATCTCATCTATCTCACTACCAACCTCTGGCTCACACGCTGCCTCTGGCATGGAACACGCTCCCTCCTCATATCTGACAGACAATTACTCTCCCGCAATTCACAGCTTTAGAGAAGACACATCTCCTCCAAGAGGTCTTCCCTGACTAAGGTCTTGTTTCCTCTACTCCCAATCCCTTCTGTGTTGCCTTGGCTTGTTTCCTTCCTTCACCACTTCATCCCACAGCACTTGCGTACATATCAGTAATTTACTTATTTATATTAATGTCTGTCTCCCCCTCTAGACTATAAGTTCATTGTGGGCAGGAAATATATCTGTTATTGTTATATTGTACTTTCCCAATCACTTAGTAATAACAATAATGATGGCATTTGTTAAGTACTTACTATGTGCAAAGCACTGTTCTAATCACTTGGGAGGATACAAGGTGATGAGGTCGTCCCACGTGGGGCTCACAGTCTTCATCCCCATTTTACAGATGAGGTAACAGGCACAGAGAAGTCAAGTGACTTGCCCAAAGTCACACAGCTGACAATTGGCAGAACTGGGATTTAAACCCATGACCTCCGACTCCCAAGCCCCTGCTCATTCCACTGAGCCATGTTGCTTCTCTAGTACAGTGCTTTGCACACATTAAGCACTCAATAAATACAATTAACTAATAGTTTTCAAGAGTGGACTATTTGGTTGGGAATCTTATCATGGATTCAAGTGCAATCAGAGGTGTGACAGGCAGGATGATGTACTCAATCAGAATCTAGGTTATTCAACGCTTCCATGGAGGCAGCCCCCTCTCAGGGTGGCACCTGAAGAGTTTCCAGCACTCTACCAGTCTCAGCTATGGGAGGGAGAGTCAAGCAGAGGCCTATTCCATTCCTAGCATGGGCAGTGGCTAGCAAGTGGAAGACAATCTGCAACAAGTCAAAACTTACCTGTGCTGGGCAGCAGCAGCATGGAAGAGAGTCGAGGGTGGAGACTCAAGTTACTGCACTGAAGGAGACAATGGTAAAACACTTTCATATTTTTACCAAGAAAACTCTGGGGATACGCTGCCAGATGTCAGAACGATTGCAGACGGAGGTGGGGTGTTCTGGGAGAGATGTGTCCATGGTGTCGCTATGAGTCGGAGATGACTCAGCAGTATAAGATAGTGGAGGCAGTACGGCCTAGAGAAAAGAGCATGGGACTGGGAGGTGACCCAAAGTCTAATTCTACCTTGGCCCCTGGTTTCCTTTTTAAAGTTGGAAAAGCCACTTACCCTCTCTGGGCCTCAGTTTCCACATCTGTAAAATTTGGATGACACCTGCTCCCCGAGCTTGTTAAACTGAGATGTGAGATAGGGAATGTGTCCAAAGCCGGCGCTTAGCACAATACTTGGAACATAATAAGTGCTCAGTGCCACTATTATTATTATGCTAATTAGATAAATCCTCTTATGGTCTTATTAAATACATTTCCCAATTTTCTGGCCATCCTGTCAGATCAGGGGAGGAAGAGAGAGTGAGGTGAAGAAAGCAGAGAAAATGCAAAATTGTCTCCTCAAACCCAGGCCTGGATGTCTTCAGAAGTGGCTGAGCCAAATGCCTGAAAGCAGCAAGGGCACCGGGGCCCCAAAGCAGAAAGACCTTGCACAACTCTGCATAACCCCCATAGATTGTAAGCTTGTTTTGGGCAGGGAATGTGTTTACCATCTCTTATTTTGTACTCTCCCAAGTGCGTACTATAGTTCTTCACATACAGTAAGTGCTCAATACTATTGATTGATTAAGTGACTGAACCCACCATCCCCTTATATAAAAATCTCTGAAGCCTTTCCAAAATATCATAACTATACTGCTCTCTGGCACTTGAAACTTCTTTTGGGGTAAAAATGATTTTCTCAGTTCCCAGTCCCCATTTTGAATTTATTAACTAAAACACTCATTTTACAAATCGATTGTCCATGTTTCCATCAAAAATTATTGTAACCAGAGTTCTCCTTAAGCGATGGCCCCAGACTAACAGAGTCTGCCTATTCTTTACCTTGCCACTCATCACTGGAATAAGTGCTGCCTAGGTAGAAAAATTTGGCAACAGCATGATTCAATAACAACAACCTTCAGTTCTGTGGAGTGATTCTTAATTGATTACGAACTCTGTTATATGGTGCACTCCCAAGCATTTATTACAGTGCTCTGCACACAGTAAATGCTCAATAAATATGACATTGATTGACAGATCTTCAGGCTTCATATTCTCCATGCATTTTCAAGGTGTGGAGCAATTTCCAGTACTAGTTGCAATGTAACATTTGCAGTTCATAGCAGGTGTACAGAGTCCTTTGCAACACTGTATTTTAAAATGATCTGAAAGTAAGGAGTGCTAGGAATGTTTACCCAAAGGTCTTTGCCAGTGTGAATTAGGGAGCTGCTACCCTGGATAACATAGTTACCTATCCAGAGCAACCACTGTGTAGCTAAGCACAGCTCGGCCTTCTCTCTGATCTCCCATCCTCGTGTCTCTCCCCACTTCAATCCATACTTCATGCTGCTGCCCGGACTGTCTTTGTCCAGAAACGCTCTGTTACTCCCATCCTCAAAAATCTCCAGTGGCTACCAATCAATCTGCGCATCAGGCAGAAAATCCTCACCCTCGGCTTCAAGGCTCTCCATCACCTCGCCCCCTCCTACCTCACCTCCCTTCTCTCCTTCTACAGCCCAGCCCACACCCTCCACTCCTCTGCCACTAATCTCCTCACCGTGCCTCGTTCTCGCCTGTCCCGCCATTGACCCCCGGCCCATGTCATCCCCCGGCCTGGAATGCCCTCCCTCCCAATATCCGCCGAGCAAGCTCTCTTCTTCCCTTCAAGGCCCTACTGAGAGCTCACCTCCTCCAGGAGGCCTTCCCAGACTAAGCCCCCTCCTTCCTCTCCCCCTTGTCCCCCTCTCCATTCCCCCCGTCTTACCTCCTTCCCTTCCCCACAGCGCCTGTATATATGTATATATGTTAGTACATATTTATTACTCTATTTTACTTGTACACATCTATTCTATTTATTTTATTTTGTTAATATGTTTGGTTTTGTTCTCTGTCTCCCCCTTCTAGACTGTGAGCCCACTGTTGGGTAGGGACTGTCTCTATATGTTGCCAACTTGTACTTCCCAAGCGCTTAGTACAGTGTTCTGCACACAGTAAGTGCTCAATAAATATGATTGATTGATTTATTAAGCAGATGAAAAATGTCCTTAACTTTAAGGGTATGGTACATACAGCTGACCATTTTAGTGGTATATCTACATCTTCCAAATGCTCTAGAACCATACAATCAATAAATGGCATTTATTGAGCACTGAACTAAGTGCTTGGAAGAGTACAACATAACAGAGTTGGTAAACACATTCCTTGCCCAAAATGAGCTTACAGTCTAGAGTCTGGTATAACTGCAAAATGCGTTACATCTAATGATTGCTGTTATTTTCTAAACACATGCTTGTCTTGTTATTTAGGTGCTGCAAGGTGCAAATAATCATCACCTTCAGGGAAATCTACTTTGGATTCTTCTATCTCATTTACAATTAAGAATTATTTTTGCTGTGCAACACATCCTAGTTGTTCCTCTTTTTAAGATAGAACATTGTGCTTTGATAAAAAAGATCCAAGTTGAGCCAGGAAAGGATGCATATTAAGAGCCTATGAGGTTGAACCGAAGAACCATTGAGTCCAAGAGGGACATAAACTGAGCAAAATGTCTTTATATATTCCTAGTGGTAATATGCTTTGCACGTGTGGCTTAGTGGACAGAGCACGGGCTTGGGAATCAGAGGTCATGGGTTCAAATCCCACCTCTGCCACTTGTCGGCTGTGTGACTTTGGACAAGTCACAACTTCTCGTTCCTCATTTACCTCATCTGTAAAATGGGGACTAAGTCTATGAGTCCCATGTTGGACAACCTGATAACCCTGTATGTACCCCAGTGCTTAGAATAGTGCTTGGCACATAGTAAGTGCTTAATAAATACCATTATTGTTATTATTATTTCAAATACACTCCCAAGGAAAATTTCACCAATGTCCAGAAATAGCCAGCTATTGTAACAATGTACTACTCTGCTCCATATCAACATGGCCATTCCGCCATGACATGAGCAAATGAATTTGAACAAGTACAGACTTAACTCAAACTCTTTTTCAAATTTCAGAAACACACTATTAAACTGTTTTAATTGTTTTGTTGTTGTTGTTGTTTTTCGATTTCAGTGTGCTTGTCATTTCTAGAATTGCCCCAGGCTGGAAACAGAATTGTTGTCATAGTATCATGTGAGGCAGGCTGTTTCCTGCAGTATATCTAGGCTAATCAGAAGCAGAAGGCTCTAGAAATCTCCCTGGAAAGTCTGTTCTTCAGAATTATACAATGTTTTTTAGACTCAAAAACTCCAAGGAAAGGTGATTCAAATAAGCTATAGACCTGCAAGGGCTTATCTGACCCAAATCTCCTCCAGTGACAACTGGCCCATTGCCATTGACACTGCTAAGAAAATTACAAATTTTCAATTCTGAAAAATGAATTCATAAACGTTTAGATTTGTTCTGGTTACTTTGATGATCCTGGCCTCCCAGCATTAATGTGTCAATATTGTTACAATCTACATAATTGAATGGGTGCATTATTTAAGGTTTTTGGTTACACAGTTACTTAAGAACAGACTTAGAAATGTCCTGATGATGTTCTAAGAGGTAATAGAATAAGAAAATGGCTCGCTGCTGGAACAAATGGCCTTAAACCAGAATTTAGATCTAAACAGTTTAGAGGAGAAGTTTGTCTTTACATGCTGCTGGCAGCTACTGCCTTCATGAAATGTACTCCTTCCTATCAAAACCTCATACAAGAATTCTCAAAATTGGCTACGTGTTTTAAATAATAAAAATTTATGATTCCTATACTAAAAATAGTATTGCGAAGACCTGAAAAGGTACAAATGGCTTGCTCATAAAGGCAAAGTTGCCTTCCAATGTAAAAAGGTACATGTATTATCTGCTATGCTATGTGCTACAATAATAGTATTTATCGAGCACCTACTGCACAACACTGTACTAAGCACTTGGGAAAGACTATTAATACTGTATGGACAAGAGTCTTATTTAGATAGACATAAGGTAACAAAAATAGGAGAAGGAACAAATGCTCAAGTGGTGGTGGTAGAGTAGTAGGGAGAATCAGCATGGTGTAGTGAACAGAGCACAGCCTGGGAGTCAGAAGGTCATGGGTTCTAATCCTAGCTCTACCACTTGTCTGCTGTATGACCTTGGGCAAATCACTTCTCTGAGTTACCTCATGTGTAAAATGGGCACACAGTAAGTGCTCAATAATTACTATTGATTTTATTGAATTTTTAATTTTTATTGAACATCGTTTCACCCCTCGATCTTGAAAAGCCTCCAAGGACTGCTCATCCCCCCATGCTTCAAGCAGGAATTCATGATCATCACCAGCTTCAAAGCACTCCACCAGTTCTCTCCCTCCTATTTACCTGTAGACTGCAAGCTCACTGTGGGCAGGGAATGTGTATGTTTACTGTTATATTGTACTCTCCCAAGCACTTAGTAAAGTACTCTGCACTAAGTGCTCAATGAAAACGATTGAATGAATCCACTCTGCTCCCAATTTATTCCAGCTCGCAGTTTTCATTCGTCTCAAGCCAACCTACGTACTGCCTCATTCTTGTCTACCACTGCCAACCTTTAGGTTCTGCCTGGAAGTCCCTCCCCACTCACATCTGGTAGACCATGGCTCTCTACATCTTCAAAGATGCGTAGAGAAGAAGTATGGCTTAGTGGAAAGAGCTGGGGCTTGGGAGTCAGAGGTCATGGGTTCTAATCCCAGCCCTGCCACTTGGCAGCTATGTGACTTTGGGCAAATCACTTAACTCCTCTGGGCCTCAATGACCTCATCTGTAAAATGGGAATTAAGACTGTGAGCCCCATGTGGGACAACCTGATAACCTTGTATCCCCCCCAGCACTTAGAACAGTGCTTGGCACATAGTAAGCGCTTAACAAATGCCATCATTATTATTATTATTATTATTCAAAGCCTCTTTGAAATCACATCTTCTCCAAGAGGTCTTTTCAGATTTATCTCCAAAATCCTCATCTTATATCTTTTCCCATATGCCACTTAAACATTTCCATGTCACCTAAGGACTTTGGTGCACACCCCCACAGCACTTATATACGTATCTTTATATCATATCTTTATATAACCCAGCCCACACATTTCACTCCTCTAACGCCAACCTACTAAAGGAACCTACTCATTGTACTTCAATCGCATCTATCTCACCACCCCCTGGCCTGGAACTCCCTCTCTCTTCATATCCGACAGACCAAGATTCTCCGTAACTTCAAAGCCTAGTTAAAAGCCCATCTCCTCCAAAAGGCCCCCACTAAGCCCCCATTTTGCCTATTTGCTATCCCTTCTGCATCATCCTTACACTTGGCTCTGTATCCTTTATGCACCCTGACCTCAGCCCCACAGCACTTTTGTGCATATCTATAAATTACAGATTATTTATAACTAATACTTTATATTATCATCATCATCATCAATCGTATTTACTGAGCGCTTACTATGTGCAGAGCACTGTACTAAGCGCTTGGGAAGTACAAATTGGCAATATTAATGTCTGTAAGCTCATTGTGGCCAGGGAATGTGTCTATCTACTGTGTTATATAGTGCAGTGCTCTGCATGCAGGAAGTGCTCAAAAAATACCACCGATGACAATGATAGTTGGGTTCTGATTTGGGGATGCTGCCCATGGCTGAAGAATATGATTGCTGCTTGCCCTACTTCTTGGTAGGGAGATGAGGCCTGGCACCCAAGTGACAAGAAGTGGAAATTATTTGGTGTTTTCACAATACTCAGACACCTCTGGGACACTATAAAGAGCTGATTGCTTGACCATTTACACAGCCTCAGATGGGCCACTGAGATCACATCTCCTCTAAGAGGCTTTCCCCAATTAAGCCCTCTTTTCTCCAGCTCACTCTTCTTTCTGTGTCATCTACGCACTTGGATTTGTGACTTTTGGGCATTTGATATTACCCACCCTTAACCACACAGCACTTATGTATGTATCTTTAAATTATATATTATAAATTATTTATTTATTTATATTAATGTCTGTCTTCACCTCTAGACTGTAAGATCATTACAGGCAGGGAATGTGCCTGCTAATTCTGCTGTTGTAATATACTCTCCCAAGTGCTTAGTACCGTGCTCTGTACGTAGTAGGCACTCAATAAGTACCACTGATTGATTGCTTTCATATTGTTTTAGTGAGGGAATAGAGAGTTAGGGTATAATTAACATTGGGTAGATGGTCTTAAGGTATTATTTCTCTCCCATTCTCAGCTCCCACAGCTCTGGCTCGGCAAATAGCCACAGAGGTTTACTAAGGCTCTTTGTCAGACCTTGTAACCAGCAGACTGCTTTATGTCTTAATGTGGATTTAGATCTAACAATCTGCTGCTAAATTTACATTTTCCTATATCAGGCTGCCAATCCATTAAGAATCATAGGTCACAATTCTATTCACAGTTCAGCTTCAGAAGTTATAAAAATCTAAAACCTCCCTAGAAGAAGCCTTCTTTTTACAGAAGCATTTTCTAATCACTCCTCTAGCTCAGTCATTTTTAAATACCTGGAGAAGACTGGCAGTTACTGGTTCCCACACAGAGAGATGGGTTTAAATCATTGCTTAGACTTTCAATTTTAGCTCAGTAGGGCCACGCTAGTGACATTTACAGGGCAAAAGGATCAACTTGCAGTAAATTAGCAAACTTCCACCACAAAAAGATTAAATCGACTATTTATAGCCAATAAAAATTGAAAGTGTTTTCAGAAAGGAATGCTTTATATTGTAGCGGTACTTAATGAACCCAAAATTAGGAACCAAAAATTGCAAGTGGGAGTTGAAAAAAAGTAGCATTTTGAGTTGCAGTGGAATAGAGAATGGTATTATTCAAGGAATTACAGTCTCCTGGCCACTTTCACATCTTCAATCAACCCTATTTCCTGAATGCTTGCTCTGCACTGAGCACTTAAGAAGGGACACTCGAGTGTTTTGACATGATCCCTGCCCTCAAAGAGTTTATAATCTAGCAGGGGAGACAGACACTAAATAAATAACAGATTGTGGGGAAGTTACGGATTGTAAAATTATAGGCTTAAATGCTTTAGTGGTGGTGAGTCCTCAAGTGTTTAGGAAAAAAGGGAAGTGCTGTAATATCAGGGGGTGGGACAAAGATGTCTTCTGAAGGCTTCAGTATCAAAAACGTCAAGGGATTAATATGGGTGAAGATAACTTCAGTCCAGGCCCTTCCCACAACTGACCCCTTCCTCACGCCCTCCTTCCTGTCTGGAAGTACAGTGCTCTGCACACAGTAAGCACTCAATAAATACGATTGGATGAATGAATGGAAGTCCCTCTCCCTACATATCTGACAGACCAGTATTCTTTCCATCTTCAAAGCCTTACTAAAACTCACATCTCCTCCAAGAAGCCTTCCTGGACTATACTCTCATCTCCTCACCCCATTTCCCTTCCCTTCTTCTTCTCCCATGCACTTAGTCCCAGATCCTAAATCTCTCAGGTACAACACCATGCCCACGCCACTTCGGCACATATCCTTATACTCAATTGTTTCCCTTACCCTTAATTTATTTTCTTGTCTGTCTCCCCATTAGACTGTAAACTGTAATCGCGTTAGCCAACTCTATCCGACCATCCCTTCCCAAGGACTTAGTATGGAGCTCTGAACAAACTAAGAACTCCATAAATAGCATTAATTGATTGACTGACAGGTCAAGTTCAACTTAACCAATTGGTATTTACTGAGCACTTACTGTATGCAGATCTCTCTACTAAACATTTGGGAGAGTACACTAGAATCAGTAGACAAGATTCCTGTTCTCAAGGAAATTACCTTAAGGGAGATGGACATTAAAATAGATTATAAGTTGGAGAAACAATAGAGGGCAAGGGTAGATATAAAAGTGCTATGAGATGAGAGGCATGATGAGAACATCAGTCCAGCCATCCTATTGTGAAAACTAAAAATGATAATAATAACAACTGTGGTATTTGTTAAACACTTACTATGTGCCAGGCATTGTACTAAGTGTTGGAGTGGATACATGTGAATTGGGTTGCATGCAGTTCCTGTCCCACATTAGCTCACAGTCAATCTCCATTTTGCAGATAAGGTAATTGAGGCACAGAGAAGAATGGCTTGCCCAAGGCCACACAGCAGACAAGTGGTAGATCTGGGATTAGAACCTATGCCCTAAAGGGCTCAAATTTCTAATGGGATTTGAACCCATCAGAACCCATGTACTTCAGATTCCCTGGGCCTGGGCCCCTGCTCTATCCACTAAGCCATGCTGATCAAATCTAATCCTGGCTCTGCAACTTGTCCACTGTGAGACCTCGGGCAAGTCACGTAACTTCTCTGTGCCTAAATTACCTCATCTATAAAATGTGGATTAAATCCTACTCTCTCCTACTTAGACTGTGAGCCCCTTGTGGAACAGGGACTGTAACCAACCCAATTATCCTCTTTCTAGCCCAGTGCTCAGAATAGTGCCGGGCACATAGGAAGTGGTTAACAAGTACATACAGCAGAGGTGGAAGCATCGGAGGATTGATTTTTGAAATCTTCCCAGAGAGAGGTTCTTCCACCCATCATCAGGAAAGTAAATGTTCCACTGAAAATCACGGCATTGCACATTACTGCATGCACTCCACACTTGCAAGCATTCTAAAACTGCAGCTACTCAAACATTTCCTTAAACTACAGCATATTCTGTACTTAGTGACATAGTGTCCTCGCCCATGATTTAATAAAATGTGAAGGAGATAGTTCTGTGAAGCTCACTGTGGGCAGGGAACGTGGCTACCAACTCTGTTATATTGTACTCTCCCAAGCACTTAGTAAGGTGTTCTGCACACAGTAAGCACTCAATAAATACCATTAATTGATTCTAGGAGGAGTTCACTAACTTCCAGCCCAGTAAAGACCAAAGGTGGAGAGTTGTTTTTTGGGCCAAAAATGATGTTGCCACTCACAACATTTTTCCCTAGTTGTGAGAATAATGCCCCAGTGAAAAATCTTTTGCACACTATGCTCATAAAAATACACTTATCTCTGGCCTCTTCCATTCAGGACACCAATAACACTCAAGAATAACTTCATGAAACAAGAGTATCTTAAAATGCTTCCTTAAGAAAAAAAAATTTTTTTGTCATAGAATAGCATGTCCTTCAACTTAGTTTTGTATATTAAAGGTCAGAAAAAAATTTTCACCATATGATCCAAAGATCTCATCCTCAGCAGCAAAATGGCAGAGGAGCCTCTTTCATAACATTGGTTTCTTCTTCAACTGCCTGAGTTTCGTTAGGAATTAACATTTATGTCATATGAATAAGACACTCCAGGGTGTGTATTATGATGAGCAATGACATGCATTGGCAGTTAGTGGCACTCAGTCAAAACTACTAGGGCATGTTATTATTAGGTCATAATATACACCCTGGAGTGTCTTACAGCATAATTGTTCCCTCTTCCATTCTAAAGGCTAGGAAAAGGCATATTTCACTTATGTTTCTGCGTTGTTAATGAGTTCTGAATGATTTAACACGTGTGGTCCCTACCAAATGTGTGCCAAACAAGAAATGCAGGTTGCCTGCTTCCCAATGTGTGTGTTTTCTTAAAAAAAAAAACAATTGGTACTGGAGAAAGTGGGAGAACTCCTCTATTAGGCCCCCTGCCAATCACTGTTTGTTTGTTTCCTGAGCTGGGTCATCCAATTGCTAAGTGGTTGAATGGTCTTTCTGCTGACTATCCATTTTGGAATACTCTAGAAGTACTAACAGCAAAACAGTACCAAGTACTTTTGAACCCAAAGTTGAAATCCAGCTATCTTCAGGGTGAAACATATAGTCATTTAGAAATCCTCACTACCATCTAAGTACTGTTTGTATCTCACAGGCCTTTAACCTTTAATTATATGGTGACCTCTAGATTGCAAGCTCATCCTCTAGACTGTAAGCTCATTAAGGTCAGGGAATGTGTCTACCAACTCTGTCGTTTTGTACTCTCCCAAGCACTTACTATAGAGTCCTGCATTCAGTAAGTACTCAATAAATACCCATGATGATGATGATCACCTAGGTAATATGTGTTCTTCCTCCCTCTCCCACATGAGGTGGGAAGGGACTGTTTCCAATTTACTTATGTTGCACCAATCCTAGTGCTTAGTGCAGTGCTTTGCCCATAGTAAGTGCTTAACATGTCTACCAACTCTATTATATTGCACTCTCTCACGAACTTACTACAGTGCTCTGCACACAATAGGCACTCAATAAATACCATCAATTAACAAATACCAGGAATATTATTACTATTATTATTAAAAATCCAATTGATCATGGCCCGGAATGGGCAGGGAATGTACTTCCAATTTCTTGTATTTTACTTTCCCAAGCACTTAGTACGGTGCTCTGAACATAGTAAGCACTCAGTAAATATCATTGATTGATTGATGATCACGGTGTGAGATCCGGTGTGAGATGCTGTAGTTCGGCTTTTAAAGGGTAGAGGGCACTGTTTATTCGTGCTACCCAAAGATGTAAATCAATTTTGCGAACAGCCACCCAGCCACTGACCACCTATAACTCTTAAAGGTAAGATGTGAATAGGTGGGGTTCGAGAAGGACCACTTGGTAATCCTTCGGAAAGAAATGAGGCACTCTTACTTCCTGGGAAGGTGTGGAAATATTTTATGCGGACAGACGGCCCATGCAGTTTCCCAGAAATCTAACGTTGCAGCAGAGAACTGCCAAGCCTAGCTAGCTATTTAAAGTTTAAAGACTCACCATTGTATATTTTAACTTTCCATTCTGGAATTAAAAGATCACAGAAAGGAGGAAGTGGTTACCTAAGTAAGTTCCATAGTACTAACTTCCTGGGGGTGGGGGAAGGGAATGGGTTGTCATTTTTTCATTAAACATCTTATATTTAATATCATCATCATTTGCTTCTACAAAATGTTACTGCATACCAGTGGGGTACATGGCCCCACAGTGTACACTATAAGGTTTAAGGATTTAACAACAAAGGAGTTGAAAAATCTCTGCTCTCGTACTCTCAAACTCTAAGAGGGGAAGACAAGGCATTTGGATGGGGTATGTGATCAACATTATCTACATATATATGTGTGACATAAATCAAACACAGTAACTTCATGATTGCAGGGTGGGCTGAGGTTCATTAGCTTAAAGATAGTTCCCCAGTTTGAAGTAGCTAGCGAAAGCTTTTCAAAGGAAGTGAACCTTTCCTGAAACAGTGGGTGGAGGCAAAGGAGAAATGCAATATTTTTGCAGACTCAGTCACATGTTAGTTTTGACATGATTGAAAGTCCCCCCCCCCCAGTTTTACTGCTTCAGCTCTCCCATATTATTCTTGTTGCCCCATTCCCATTCATCATCACTAAAACTCTCTACTAGAGAAGTAGCTAATCCCAGCTCTAGCTCTGCCACTTGTGAGCTGTGTGACCTTGGGCAAGTCACTTAACTTCTCTGTGCCTCAGTCACCTCATCTGTAAAATGGGGGTTAAGACTGTGAGCTCCACGTGGGACCTGATAACCTTATATGCCCCCCAACTCTTAGAACAGTGCTTTGCACATAGTAAGCACTTAACACATACCATTATTATTATTATTATTGGTCACCATTTGCATATACAGGAACTTAAAATCTAAACCAATCTTAGGTGGTAAGAAAGGCTTGACTGATGAGAGAGAACACTTAAAAGACATACAAAGTGTACAAACATCAAATACCTAGGTTGTCAACATTGGTTTTACATTTCTAAACAAAAAGGAAACCCTAATTGTAAGTTCCCTGGGAACATGGTCATGCCTACCAACTCTACTATATTCTCCCAAATGCTTCGTACAGAGCTCTGCACATAGTAAATATTCAAATACCACACTGATTGACTGTTAGCTTTGTAACAGAAACAGATTTGAGGGGAAAAATATTAGCATTTCTTCCAGCTACTTGGAAAACACTGGATGGGGGCAGGGCTGGAATGGGAAGGAATTCTGGGCAGAAATTCCAGCCCAGAGGAAGGTCACACTGTGGGACAGCATGATAAAGAAAAGGAAGGGATGTGAAGAAGATTGGTCTGGAAGAAATTCATTCATTCAATCGTATTTATTGAGCACTTACTGTGTGCAGAGCACTGTACTAAGCGCTTGGGAAGTACAAGTCGGCAACATATAGAGATGGTCCCTACCCAACAATGGGCTCACAGTCTAGAAGGGGGAGACAGACAACAAAACAAAACATATTAACAAAATAAAATAAATAGAATAAATATGTACAAATAAAATAGAGTAATAAATATGTACAAACATATATACATATATACAGGTTCTGTGGGGAGGGGAAGGAGGTAAGGTGGGGGGGGGGAGGGGGAGGAGGAGGAGAGGAAGGAGGGGGCTCAGTCTGGGAAGGCCTCCTGGAGGAGGTGAGCTCTCAGTAGGGCTTTAAAGGGAGGAAGAGAGCTAGCTTGGCGTATGTGCAGAGGTAGGGCATTCCAGGCCAGGGGGATGATGTGGGCCAGGGGTCGACGGCAGGAGAGACAAGAATGAGGCACAGTGAGGAGATTAGCAGCAGAGGAGTGGAGGGTGTGGGCTGGGCTGTAGAAGGAGACAAGGGAGGCTCACAGTCTTGAAGGGGAAATAGAAGATACAGATTAGGCAGGAGTGATAAATAATAATGATAATAATGATAATAGTGGTACTTAGCTCCGTTCTATGTGTCAATCACTTTACTAAGCTCTGGGGTAGATATGAGATAATCAGGTCTCACATGGGGCTCACAATCTAAGGGAGAACAGGTATTGAATCTCCATTTTACAGATAAGGGAACCAGAGGCCCATGATCACACAGCAGACAAGTGGAGGGATGAAATTAGAAACCAGGTCTTTCTGACTCCCAGGCCTATGCTCTTTCCATTAGGCCACAGTGTTTCCCGGAGTAAGACGGGAAATGAGTATGGAATAATGGGTGGAAGCTTTGGAAACAGGCTGACGTAGATCAGTGAGAAGTCAAGCATGGCTTGAAGAAGATTTGGTCAAAGTGATAGGTGAGAAAGAAAGCCCTGACATCCAGATTGAGAGGCAAATGGGCAGAGGTGGTACTGGAAAAGAGGGGTTCGGGAGAGACAGAATGCTAGTGCTGAAGGTGGAGAAATATGGGACCTGGAAGAATAAAGATGCAGCATAAGGGATGGGGAGAAGGGGTAGTTCTGGAGAAGTCATACGGAAACATGTCAGCAGATTGGAGTGAGGAATGTTCAGTAGTGGATCATAAAAAAATGATTCCATGTGTTTTATTGCCAGACTGCTTGGGTGACAGGATGGTGTTGTCCACTGTGATGAAATTAGGATGTTTTGCCAAAAATGAGCCTGGCAGAAAGAAAATGAGCAGCTCTGGATTTGCCAATGTCAGTGGAGTGGAGAATGAGATGTTCAGTTTTATATGTTTTGCAGATGGATTGAA
The DNA here is from genome assembly GCF_015852505.1 of Tachyglossus aculeatus. Taxonomy (NCBI): domain Eukaryota; kingdom Metazoa; phylum Chordata; class Mammalia; order Monotremata; family Tachyglossidae; genus Tachyglossus; species Tachyglossus aculeatus. The sequence continues at coordinate 64,440,443 of NC_052067.1, read as the reverse complement.
GTGGGGCGCAGGAACAAGATCAGTGTCCAAAGATCTGCACATGTTCTTTGATGATCAAACTTCTGTTCCCAAGCTTCAGAGAGGCCCAGACTCTTTCATTTCTTATCCTGTTTTACTCAGGTGCTAGGTAGGAAGCAGGGATCCTATAGGGAAGAATGGGCTGGGAATGTGTCACTTTCATTCATCATTCATTCAATCGTATTAATTGAGAGCTTACTGTAAGCAGAGCACTGCACTAAGTGCTTGGGAAGTACAAATCAGCAACATATAGAAAGGGTCACTACCCAACAACAGGCTCAGAGTCTAGAAGTGGGAGACAGACAACAAAACAAGTAGACAGGTGTCAATACCATCAGAATAAATAGAAATATAGCTATATACACATCATTAATAAAATGAATACAGTAATATGTACAAATATACACAAGTGTTGTGGGGAGGGGAAGGGAGTAGGGTACAGGGAGGGAGGGGGGCCATAAGGAGGGGAGGGGGAGGAGGGAGGAAAAAAGGGGGGAAGGCCTCCTGGAGGAGATGGGCTCTCAGTAGGGTTCTGAAGGGAGGAAGTGAGCTACTTTGGCGGATGTGTGGAGGGAGGGCATTCCAGACCAGAGGTAGGACATGGGCCAAGGGTCGACAATGGGACAGGTGAGACCAAGGCACAGTGAGGAGGTCAGCAGCAGAGGAGCAGAGTGTGCAGGCTGGGAAGTAGATGGAGAGCTTTGAAGCCGAGAGTGAGGAGTTTTTGCTTGATTGGAAGGTTGATAGGCAACCACTGGAGATTTTTGAGAAGGGGAGTGACATGCCCCAAATGTTTCTGTACAAAGATAATCCAGACAACAGAGTGAAGTATAGACTGAAGCAGGGAGAGACAGGAGGATGGGAGATCAGAAAGGAGGCTGATGTAGTAATCCAGTTGTGATAGGACGAGAGATTGAACCAGCAAGGTAGCGGTATGGATGGAGAGGAAAGGGCGGATATTGGTGATGTTGTGGAAGTGAGACCGGCAGGTTTTGGTGACAGATTGGATGTGTGGGGTGAATGAGAGAGCAGAGTCTAGGATGACACCAAGGCTGCAGGCTTGTGAGATGGGAAGGATGGTAGTGCCGTCTACAGGGACGGGAAAGTCAGGAAGAGGACAGGGTTTGGGAGGGAAGATAAGGAGTTCAGTCTTGGACATGTGGAGTTTTAGATGGTGGGCAGACATCCAGATGGAGATGTCCTGAAGGCAGGAGGAGATACAAGCCTGGAGAGAGGGAGAGAGGGCAGGGGTGGAGATCTAGATTTGGGTGTCATTAGAGTAGAGACGATAGTTGAAGCTGTGGGAGCAAATAATAATAATAATAATAGCATTTATTAAACGCTTACTATTGGCAAAGCACTGTTTTAAGCGCTGGGGAGATTACAAGGTGATCAGGTTGTCCCACAGGGGCTCACAGTCTTTATCCCCATTTTACAGATGAGGTAACTGAGGCCCAGAGAAGTTAAGTGACTTGTCCAAAGTCACACAGCTGACAATTAGCGGAGCTGGGATATGAACCCATGACCTCTGACTCCAAAGCCCGGGCTCTTTCCAATGAACCAAGCTGCTTCTTGAGTTCACCAAGGGAGTGAGTATAGATAGAGAACAGAAGGGGACCAAGAACTGATCCTTGAGGAACCCCTACAGTAAGGAGATGGGAGGGGGGAGGAGGAGCCCGTGAAGGAGACTGAGAATGAACGGCCAGAGAGATAATAGGAGAAACAGGAGAGGACGGAGTCTGTGAAGCCAAGGTTGGATAGCATGTTGAGGAAAAAGGTATGGTCCATGGTGTTGAAGGCAGCTGAGAGGTCAAAGAGGATTAGGATAGAGTAGGAGCCATTGGATTTGGCAAGAAGGAGGTCATTCGTGACCTTTGAGAGGGGAGGTTGGGTGGAGTGTAGAGGACGGAGGCCAGATTGGAGGGGGTCTAGGAGAGAGTTGGAGTTGAGGAATTTGAGGCAGCGAGTGTAGATGACTCATTCTAGGAGTTTGGAAAGGAAGGGTAGGAGGGACATAGGGTGATAACTAGAAGGGGCAGTGGGGTCGAGAGGGGTTTTTTTAGGATGGAGGAGACATGGGCATGTTTGAAGGCAGACGGGGAGGAACCAGTGGAGAGTGAGCGGTTGAAGATGGAAGTTAAGGAGGGGAGGAGGGAAGGGGTGAGAGCTTTCATAAACTGAGAGGGAATGGGGTCCACAGCACAGGTGGATGGGGTGGCACTTGAGAGGAGGCACTTGCTCATGTTACACTTCCAAAATGTGTGGTAGAAGTAGTAGTGGTAGAAGAAGTAAAAGTAGCAGCATTTGTTTAATGCCAACTTTTTTAATAATGGGATTAAGTGCTTACTATGTGCCAGGTACTGTACTAAGCACTAGGGTACATACAAGCTAATCAGACTGGACACAGTACATGTCCCATATGGGTCTCACAGTCTTAATCTCCATTGTACAGATGAGATAACTGAAGCACGAGAAGTGACTTATCCAAGGTCACACAGCAAAATTCTGGTGCCTGGATTAGAACCCATCTCCTTCTGATTCCCACTATACTGTACTAAGTACTGTTCTAAGCGCTTAGGAGAGTACAATACAACAACAGACATTCCCTGCCCACAGAGAGCTCACATGAATTCATTCATTCAGTAGCATTTATTGAGCGCTTACTGTGTGCAGAGCACTGAACTAAGTGTTTGGGAGAGTACAATAAAATAAACAGTCACAATCCCTGACCACAACGATCTTATAGTCTAGATGAGGGGAGACAGGCATCGATACAAATAAATAAAATTACAAATATAAAGGACCCAGACAGAAATTTGGGAGGTGCCCAAAGTAACAGGTTGAGAGAAGGGAAGCCAGCAAACTCCAGCAGGTTAAGAAAGGGTGGTCAGAGAGGTAAGAAGGAGAACCAGGAGAGTACTTGTCAGCAAAAGGCCTATTAGGATTCCAAGAACAAGGGAGGGGTTCACAGGGTCATCACTTGTCAGCTGTGTGACTTTCGGCAAGTCACAACTTCTCTGTGCCTCAGTTATCTCATCTGTAAAATGGGGATTAAGACTGTGAGCCCCCCGTGGGACAACCTGAACACCTTGTAACGTCCCCAGCGCATAGAACAGTGCTTTGCACAGAGTAAGTGCTTAATAAATGCCATTATTATTATTATTATAAGCAATCCATCAATCAAACTTATTGAGCACTAATTGGGGAAGCAGATTAGCCTAAACGATAGAGCATAGGCCTCAGCATCAGAAGGACCTGAATTCTAATCCTGGCTCTGCTGCTTGTCTGCTCTGTGACCTTGGGCAGGTCGCTAAAGTTCCCTGTGCCTTAGTTACCTCATCTGTAAAATGGGGATTAAGACTCTGAGCCCCATGTGGAACAGGGACTGTGTCCAACCCAATTTGCTTGTATCCACCCAGTGTTTAGTACAGGGCTTGGCACATTTTAAGCACTTAAATACCACTATAATTTTAATTTATTATTGTTATTATTATTATTAGTAAATGCAGACAATATGATGTGACACTGTCCATACTTAACTGATTTGCACCCATCAACTGACACTTGAAGCATCCAGTGCCCCCTATATCCCAAGCACAACTTTGAGACTTTGTAACCATGGTTATCAAGTCCACCCACCAATAGCACTGAACCTTTTTTTTTTTGCCTCACTTCATAATTATGAACTACTTGCCATTAGACAGTATGCTAATTCTTAGCTTCCTACAAACATCTTAATCTATTGAGAGTCTTTTATTATTTTCCAGTCTAAACATTATGTACTCACATGAAGTATCTGAGATCAGTAAAATTATTCTCAATTGCTAAACTGACGCCAAGCCAATCAAAAGTTTTATTTGAATGTATTAGACTTGCAACATTATTTAGCCAGCACGGGTGAGAACAACAGAAGCAGACTGGCATCCAGGAAACAAACTGTGAAGCTTAGCAGTTGCAGCAAAGCCCACTTAAGAACCAAGAACCAAACCGTTTCCCAGAAAGCTTCACCACAAACTTGAAGCCATCTCTCATCCAGCTTCTCTGAATGTCTTGAAAAAAAAATCCTTCCCTGCTGTGTTTGTACTCTTAGTCACCCCAACTCCAATCCAAAATTATTTTTCATTTTCCTACACCTCAAGGTTGCCAAGCACAAACCAAGTTTGAAAATGCCAAAACAGAGCAAAGAAAGAAGCAGCTCTGATGGTTCACTCACACTCTTGGGAAGCGGGAGCATTGTAAACCCTGCAGGAAAGCCTGTTTATCCCTGGATTTTCCAGCCCAACCACACAGACCTTACGGGTATCTAAGCCTTGCCAAACCAGAATCCTTTGAGGTTCTCCCAACCAAGATTTGCCCCTCTCCAGAACACTGGAGGCGGATGAATGACTCTGGATGATGCTGGGGTAATGGTTAAAAAGACCATAGGAAACAGTCCCTGCTGAAATTGAGTCCCTCCTGCCATTTAAGGGAGGGGGGAAGTATTTATGAATTTTTAAACTAAAGGAAGGATGCTTTAAGGTCATAAGCAGTGAGAGAGACTGATATGTAAAACTGCCCAAAAAGGAAAGAAGGAAATAGACAACTCCAACTGTTACATCATGTAGCCCTAGTGGGAGCCCCTAAGTAGGATAGAGATTGAAAGCATGAAACAGGGGAAGACAGAAAATGGCAGCTACACAAAAGGATTAAAGATCAGAGCAAAAACAACAGCAAAAGCCAAAAAAAATTAATTAATTAAAACACACTGAACTTCACAAACAAGCCTACTAAGGAGAGTGAGGTTGAGAATATTGGCCCAATGAAGGCTAAATCAATTGAAAGACTTGGTGAAATGCCTATCAACAATAAAATTCCAAAGGATTCTTAAAAATCAATCTGAATTTAACTCCCTGACATTATGCCCTCTGATCTTGTCACCCTGGTCTGTTATGCATTTATTTTGGTGGGAGCCAATTCTAATAATGATAATAATAATTACGGTACTCATAAAATGCTTACTATGTGCCAAGCACTGTTCTAAGCACTGAGGAAGATACAAGTTAATCAGGTTGGACACAGTCCCTGTCCCACATGAGGCTCACAGTCTTAATTCCCATTTTACAGACGAGGGAACTGAGTCACAGACAAGTGAAGTGACTTGCCCAAGGCCACACAGTAGACATGTGGTGGAGCTAAGATGAGAACCCAGGTTCTTCTGACTCCCAGGCCCGGGTTCTATCCAGTAAGCCATGCTGCTTCTCTTTCCAACCTCCCATTTCTTTATTTTTCTCAGAGAGAAGCAGCATGGCTCAGTGGAAAGAACATGGGATTGGGAGTCTAATCCAGGCTCTACCACTTATCAGCTGTGTGACTTTGGGCAAGTCACTTAACTTCTCAGTGCCTCAGTTACCTCATCTGTAAAATGGGGATTAAGACCTTGAGCCCCACGTGGGACAACCTGAGCACCTTGTAACCCCCCAGCACTTAGAACAGTGCTTTGTACATAGTAAGCACTTAACAAATACCATCATTATTACTATTATTATTATTATTATCAGAAATACCCAAAGATATAATGGAAAAAAGCCAGAGATAATCCTTAGAGTTCAATCTAGCCAGTCCAGTGCTCAGTTCAGGATCACATATAAACATACTACAGCCTATTCCTTCTTACTGCTTTCTAGATATAAAATGCATAACCTACAGAAGCTACCGATAATAACTAGTGAATCTGCAATTTATATAGACCCACCTCATTTGTTCTGCCCAGTAATGCTCCTTGGAAGCGTGGATGTAGCTATCTCAACACAACCTCCTCACCTGTCTTCTCCCACACACATCCACTCCTGCAACTTTGTCCCGTTACACCATAGAGCCCTCCAATCATGCCCCATTTGGTCACCATATCCAAATTACCTTCTCAACACACAAATCGACACCCTGAATAACCCCTATGCACTGACTCAAGTTTCTCACACCCTCTCCCTCCATGATCTCATACCACTAACCCACCACACAGGGTCAACTGCACAACACATGTATTGTGGACTGAAGCTGCGGAGCGCTGCTGGCAGAAATCCAGACACCAGGAAGACCTTGGCCATCTCAAATTCATGCTCACCTGCTTTAATTCTGCCCTCCCCTCTGCCTGACAATATTTTTATTGACTCTCAAACCCACCACCCATGATAGCTGTTCCTGATGTTTAATTCCCTTCTCAAACACAGTTCCCCTGTCCCCACCATCCTTTTCCTCTAATGACCTGGCCATGCACTTAAGTGTTAAAATTGAAATCATTTAGCATGATCTCCCTAAAATCTCCCTGGCTGTCCATCAGTCCATCCCTCCTCCTGTGACTTTCTGACTCTCCCATCTTTCCCAGAAGTGTCTCAAAGGGAAATTTCACCTCCACCTTTGACTCTATCTCTTTACAACTTATTGCCTTATCCCAACACTTGCCCTCGTCCTTCTTCCCTCCCTGATCACCATCTTCAACTGTTTACTTTCCAATACCTTCTTCCCCAGTCCTAAAAAAATCCCCAAAATACCCAACTCTCTTGACCCATGGCTCCTCCAGTTATCGCCCCATTTCTCCTCCAAACTCATTGAGCGAGTTGCCTATAACTACTGTCTCTACTTCCTACCTTCCAATTCTCTCCTTGACAGCCCCCTACCACCCCTTCCAATCTGGCTTCTGCCCCCTTCACTCCAAGGAATCTGCCCACTCTAAGATGACCAATAAGCTTCTTGCCAAATCCAATGGCCTCTAGTCCATACTAATACTCCTCCACCCCTCAGCTGCTTTTGACCCTCCTTCTTTTGTAAACATAATCCAGCTTGGGATTCATGGACACTGTCCTCTCCTGGTTTTCCTCCTATGGCTCTGACAACTCCTTCTCAGTATCTTTCTAAGGCTCCTCTTCGCCTCTCATCCTCTCCTCCAAGAGGCCTTCCCTGACTAAGCTCCCCTTTCATCTTCTCCCACTCCCTTCTGCATCCCCCTCACTTGCTTCCTTTGTTCTTCCCCCCTCCCAGACCCATAGCACTTATGTACATATTTGTCATTTATTTTATTACTGTCTGTCTCTGTTCTCCTCTAAACTGTAAGCTTGTTGCAGTCAGGGAATGTGTCTATTGTTGTACTGTACTTTCCCAAGAGCTTAGTACAGTGCACTGCACATAGTAAGTGCTCAATAAATACTATTGAATGAATCCTCTAATAGTAGGAGTCCCTCAAGGTTCTGTTCTGGGCCCCCTTCAATTCTCCATCTACACCCACTCCCTTGGAGAAGTCATTTGTCGCCATGACTTCAACTGCCATGTCTATGTCAATGAGTCCCTAATTCACTTCATTCATTCAATTGTATTTATTGAATGCTTACTGTGTGCAGAGCACTGCACTAAGCGCTTGGAAAGTACAATACAGCTAATAGAAACAATCCTTGCCCACAATGGGCTCACACCCTGCCGTGTCTATGTCAACTATTCCCTAATTTACCTCTCTCTTTTTCTGTAATCTTGCATTTCCTCCTGCCTTCGAGACATCTCCATCTGGGTGCCCTACCTACTTCTCGAACTAAACATAGCCAAATCAGTAGTCCTCGTCTCCCCACACAAATCCTATCCTCTGCCATCTTTTCTACCACTGTACACAACTCTTCATATCGCACAAGCCTGTAACCTTGGCATTACTCTCAGTTCATCCCTCTCATTTAAACCACATATTCCATCTTTCATGCGATCCTATTGGTTCTTCCTTCACAATATCTCTAAAATCCACCCTTTCCTCTTGGATAGAACACGGGCCTGGGAGTCAGGTCATGGCTTCTAATCCCAACACCGCCACTTGTCTGCTATGTGGCCTTGGGAAAGTCACTTCACTTCTCTGTGCCTCAGTTACCTCATCTGTAAAATGGGGACTGAGACTGTGAGCCCTACGTGGGATAGATACCAATTATTATTATTATTACTATTAATATTATTAATTATTATCCATCCAAACTGCTACTATGTTGCTCCAAGCACTTATCATACTCTGCCATGACTACTGCATCAGCCTCTTTGCTGACCTCCCTGTCTCCTGTTTCTCCCCATTCCAGTACATATTTCACTCTCCTGCCTGCCAACCCGGCAGGAGACCGAGAGAATGAGGAGGGAGAAGGCAGCAGAGGGGAGCAGGGGGCTGAAAGTTCAATTGGGCTTTTGAAAAAATTAAAAAGAATAACACCCCACTATGGGCAAGAAATTTGCAGGGAACTGGATGGAGGAGGGTGGCAGGTAAGGAGGATGGGGTAGGCTACTGGGGCCAGAACACTTGATCCCCCTTGGGTGGGGTCAAGGCAGAAAGATGAGTCCTGATGGGGCCCAGGACAAAGATAATAGCTGTCTATTCCTGGAGTGGGGTAACAGAGAAGCACCATGATCTTCTGAGGCTGTTTTGGCCTCAGTCTCATTCTGTCTCTTTTTGTCTTTCTCTCCCAGCCCAACTTTAACTCACATTGTACTTGCCCCCTTGACCTCTCTGGCTCCAGAAAATATGCCACCGAACTTTGTCCAATATTTATGTAGCAGTGTACAAGCTATAGAAGTGCTGGCTCAGATCAGTGTCTGAAATTGACTAAGGTAAATTCCTGCACTATCATGCTACTAATTATCTCCCCGAAACTGTGTTGCAATTCAATTCAAGCCTGCCAGAACACAGCTCTCCTCATCTTCAAAGGCTCCCTTAAAAAAATTACACCTCCTCCCAGAAGTCTTCCCTGATTAAACCCCAATACAGCATAACATGGCAACCACACCATGTTTATTATTTTACATCCATGTATGCCTTCAATTGTAGATTCAATCATTTATTCAGCAACTCTGTCGGCATACTCAGGCTATAACATGTCTCTCCCCTTAGATTCTAAAGTTCCTTGAGGGCAAGGACTATGTCTTGTACTTCTGATGCACTCTCCAAGTGCTCAGTATAATTCCCTGCACACAGTAGGCACCCAATAAGTACAATGATTGACTGAAACATTATGCTAATGTTTCACCACCGTGGCATGCTGATCATTGGCCAATAAGAGGGACCCAGTAATTCACTTTCAGAATCTGCTTTTTATATTTGCCCAGCATGTGATTTAACAGAACGACAATAATGTGGTCCCGAAACTCCATTACTTCATTCAAGTCTCGATCCAGTGGCTGATTGTTTCCGAAGGTCCCTGCAGTTAGGAAGGGACCCGAGGGAAACATTCTAGCCATGTGGGCACCATAACTTATAACCACTTTTAAGACTTGGCTTCCAATCTGAGTTCCCAGGCTGGCTTGCGACACCGCTTTTGCCCGTTAATGCCACTGCTGTTATGAAAGATGGCAGGAGAACTATTAATGACACTAATTAAGATGTGTGAATATCATTTACAGTACTCCTCCTTGTTGCTTTCTAAGTATGAGCTATGTTACCTAACACATTAATTGGTAATGATACAAGTGCATCTCTCTCAGATACAAGGTCAATTTTAAAGCAGGGCTTCTATTATTAATGTGCTTTAAGTTCCTCCATAGCCCATGAACAGACTCCGTTAGTCAGCTCTTAACCCTTTTCCTGGCAGAAGATACTTGCTCCAGAATATCACATCACTGGGGAAGAATTATATTTCAAACATTAACACACTCTTTGGAATATAACATCCCAGGTATTTTATGCACCACGGGGTCTAACTTGAACCCTCATGCCTTTCTTTAGCCTTATCATTGTGAGGCTGTGAACGTGGAGTATGGGACATCTAGTCAGAGAATCACAATATTTCACAACACACCTTGGACTTTGCTTACACCAAACCAAAACTCAACAGTTGACTGCAAAGCTTTTACATAAAAATGTTTTAGAATTGTTGCTGCAAAGCCCTTAATGTCTTTCACACAAACCAAGAATTGCAGACTGCTGTGAAATGTCATTTAGTTATTACCAAAAGCATTCATGCTAAGCATCAGATGAGTCACATTTTGTTATGTGCTGCACAAACCAAAGCAGTCTCCTGCCTCTTAAAGGCAGGTAAAATGGTGTCATATCCATCGATTTAAGAGCCTCCAACAAAAAATAAAATAAAACTAACATTTGATGGACCCATAAATTAAGTGATGTATTTACATTATGTCAGCAAAGGGCCAGTACCTTCAGTGAGGGATTGTGGAGAAGAAGGGCTTCCAGGGAATGGCTTTTAGGCATGGAGTGTCATCTCACTTGCAAGCAGTAATCCTTTAATTTAAAATAATCCACAATGTGACCATAATTAATCCATAATGTGTCCACTTCACAGGCTTTTTACACCCCCTCTGCTCACCCTCTCCCCTCACACTTCTACAAGCATTTATTTACAAGTCTAAATCTTATCAGACAAAACCTTGTTCAAAAAAAAGGGCGTGGGAGGGGGAGGCATATATTTGGTAACCAAAAAGAAAAGAAAAATCTTGAAAGAGGAAGGAAATGGAAAATTCTGTATATTTGGTAACAAAAGAACTAAGAATCTTGAAAGAGGAGGGAATTTGACAATTCTGTCCCCTGCCAAATTTCCCCAAGGAATTTTCAAGAGGCAAATGGCTACAGAACCAATTTAAGTGAATTCAATTCACTTCATACAGAACTCTCTTGTAAAATTAATGGGACAAAGCACAGAAGAATACTGAAAACTAAAATGAAAACTTTTTTTAATGGCATTTATTAAGCGCTTACTATGTGCAAAGCACTGTTCTAAGCGCTGGAACTTCTAGAATGCTATGGAGAAGCAGCATGGCTCGGTTGAAAGAGCATGGACTTTGGAGTCGGAGGTCATGGGTTCAAATCCCAGCTCCGCCACTTGTCAGCTGTGTGACTTTGGGCAAGTCACTTAACTTCTCTGGGCCTTAGTTCCCTCATCTGTAAAATGGGGATGAAGACTGTGAGCCCCACGTGGGACAACCTGATTACTGTGTATCCCCCCAGCGCTTAGAACAGTGCTTTGCACATAGTAAGTGCTTAATAAATGCCATTATTATTATTATTATTATTATTATGACATTTTGCTTATTAAGGCTAACTTCTCTTAAAGAAGAAACTGAGCAATGAATTACCCCAATGATCAATTCTCAAAGTGATCCCATTGAAGCTGTGCAAGACATTGGAATAAATAAGAACAATGATAAATTCATCACAGTATCTTGGCTACAGCAATAGCAAAAAAAAATGCAGTTTTGCTTTTTTTGTTTAGTTGTTTCTATTTAAAGAAGCCCAAGTGAGTTTTAGCTCCTTTTTCCAGGCATTTGACAGAGAAATTGATTTATCATCCAGCATTCTCGTCTTACCATCATATCTTGTCCAAACTTCTAATATAAGTATCTATATATATATATATATATCATATATATGCACACACACACACACATGCATATGGTGTATGTGTGCATATTGACCTATACACATATATATACCTATACACATATATATATTATATATTATAATTTGAACGAATATATATGTTCTCCAGACTAGAAAGAGATGCTGTTGATGGCAAGGTCCTAATTCTGAATGTGAATGTGGCTGAAAAGACCAACTTGGTATCAGCATATGGTCCCAGACTGCTTAATGTAAAGCTAGATCCTTGGAGGCTGGGCGCTCTTGTCCCATACTGGGCTTGTATCTGTTTTAAGCTCTGCCTCCTTCTGAGCCCTTCTTTGTGAAGCCTTTGCACCTATTCAACACTCCACACATTAAAGGTATGTTTCAGCCAACTCTCTCTGCATAAACAAAACTGGAAACCGCTAAATAAAATTACCTTCCGCAAAGGGATCCATCCCTTATTCCTGAAAATATCTCACCTGAATGGTCCCATTATGTAAATCTGTCAGCTACTATCTGGTAGCTGGTAGGAGATGATCAGGGGGGAATAACCCCTAAAGGTCAACATTCAGATACTCTCCATCTTGAAAGCCAGAATATTTCTAAACCAGGAAGGCCCTCCATAAGAACGTACCTCATCCTGCTGACAGTTTGAAATTATTAATTCAGTTAGCCTATAACCTCTCCGTGGGGACTAAAGTTTTACATTATTGACGGGACGAAGTTCAACAAAACATGCCCAAACACTGTTTTCCATTGTCCCCTTACTCTCAATCTCCACTCTCCTACTCTGCATCCTCAAAACCCCAACTATGATTTCCTGGAGACCTACCAAATAAAATCAGAACATTCAAACTCTTCCTGGAGAGATCCCAACCTCTCCAATTGTGCAATAAAGTAGTTCATATCAATATAAAATGCTTTATCTACTCAAGAACTGAAATTTTAAGATTTTCAATTGTCCAATTTTTACTTAAAAATAGCTCATGAACTCACATTGACAAATTTGCCCAGAAAATTAGAAACAATTTGGTTGGGTTTTATAAATGCAGAATTGAGTACTAAGCAATATGACCCAATTATTCAAAATTGGAATCCAAAGGACCTGGATTCTAATCCTCACTCTGCCAATTGCTTGTTGTGTGATCTTGGGTAAATCACAACTTCTCTGTACCTCAGGGGATTAAATACCTGTTCTCTCTTCTACTTAGACTGTGAGCCCTATGTTGAACAGGGACTGTGTCCAACCTGATTAACTTCTATGTACGCTAGTTCTTAGAACAGTGGTTGACACATAGTGCTTTAAACATACCTCCCCGCAAAATATAAATATATATATTTATCCAAATCACCAAGCACGGTTCAGTTTTATATATATGTACATGTATACATATATATACATCAGGCAGAAACTCCTCACCCTCGGCTTCAAGGCTCTCCATCACCTCGCCCCCTCCTACCTCACCTCCCTTCTCTCCTTCTACAGCCCAGCCCGCACCCTCCGTGCCTTGTTCTCGCCTGTCCCGCTGCCAACCCCTGGCCCACATCATCCCCCTGGCCTGGAATGCCCTCCCTCCGCACATCCGCCAAGCTAGCTCTCTTCCTCCCTTCAAGGCCCTACTGAGAGCTCACCTCCTCTAGGAGGCCTTCCCAGACTGAGCCCACTCCTTCCTCTCTCCCTCCTCCCCCTCTCCATCCCTCCGCCTTACCTCCTTCCCCTCCCCACAGCACCTGTATATATGTATATGTGTTTGTATGTATTTATTACTCTATATTTATTTATTTTATTTGTACATATTTATTCTATTTATTTTATTTTGTTAATATGTTTTGTTTTGTTCTCTGTCTCCCCCTTCTAGACTGTGAGCCCACTGTTGGGTAGGGACCGTCTCTATATGTTCCCAACTTGTACTTCCCAAGAGCTTAGTACAGTGCTCTGCACACAGTAAGCGCTCAATAAATACGATTGAATGAATGAATGAAAGTATACAAAACTGGACTGCTGTCATTTGGATAAATGCCTGGTATATAGCTAATAATTAGTTTTTTATGCCCCAGTTACCTATCTGTAAAATGAGGATTAAGACTGTGAGCCCAATGTGGGACATGGACTGTGCCCAACCTGATTAGCTTGTATCTAACCCCAGCACGTAGTGTAGTCCCTGGTTTATAGTAATGCTTAACAAATACCATAAAAAAATTGCAGATGAAAATGGTTTTGGAGCATGACTCTGCATAGGTCTTCTTTACCACAACACATTACTGGCTCAGTATGTTGAATGAACAAGTACCAGAATTTTTAAAGTATTCATTACTTCTCTCTTACACAAGAAATATGGAGAGATGAAAAGGGAAAAAAAAAATACCACAAACATCTCTCCCTATTTGGGCACCACCATGGCATAGGCTAGTTAAACTTTCTAGTGTTAACTTGCCAATATGCAACAATAACGATAAAAATTATGGTACCTGTTAAGTGCTTACTATGTGCCAGGCACTGCACTAAGCGCTGGGATAGATACAAAGTAATTGGGCTGGACACAGTCCCTGCCCCACATGAGGCTCACAGGCTCAATCCCCATTTCACAGATGAGATGAATAAGGCAAAGAGAGCAAAGTGACTTGCCCAAGTTCACACAACAGACAAGGGACAGAGCCAGGATTAGAACCCATGACTTTCTGACTCCCAGGCCTGTGTCTTTTTTTAAATCTGAGAACTGAGAGGAGGGTCTCCTTATTCCAGAATCCCTTCTCTGGTTAACAAAGGACGCAAATAATATTCATCATGATTTCCTTTTTTGAGCTACCTCCTGGCACTCTGATGACAACCATCCAACTCATGTTCCCATGGGCCACAGAGCTTGGAGTTATTATAACTGGGATTTTCCAGTTGTGAGAGATATCTGTTTCCTTGGAAGTAGCACACAGGCGACCCAGTAATGGTCAACATACAGGCTGGACCTTTGTCCCCTTATTTGTGAGGCCTAAATTGAACTTGTTACTCATAGAAACTAAACCATCCCCATACCCCTGCTGTGTCAGCATAACCAGGCATATTTTCCACAGGATGAGTTTCCTGCTTTGTTTTCTGGGTTTCACCCAGTGGACCTACAGCTAGGGCCTATCCTACACCAGAGAGTATCGGGCCATGAAGGTCAGATTTATGTTTTTAGAATCATGAATTACAAGCCCTGCCTCCCAATCCCTCCCAAGATACTTGCTGTCAACTAGCCTGCCTGATGCACAGAGGGCATTTCAGACCAGCATCCACTCTCAAGTAGTGTCACCTCACCCGACTTGAGAGGCACAGGAAATTCTTCAGAGACCAGGCAGACAGACAGTAGTGGGACAACAATCATGCAAAACCACCCGCACCCTAGACTGCTGGTCCAAGACCAATTAAAAGGCAAATATGTGAACCCAGTATGACTGCTCTAGTAATGGTCTGCCAGTTCCAAACTCTTTAGCCCTTTCAGGCTGAATTGCCACATAATTCCTCACTAGATTGTAAATTCCTTGAGGGCAGGGATCATGACTAACAATTCTACTGTACTGTATTCTCCCAAGTGCATCATCCCCTCTCCCAGCACCACAGCACTTATGTTCATATCTGCAATTTATTTATTTATATTAATATCTGCCTTCCCCTCTTGACTGTAAGTTCTTTGTGGGCAGAGAATTTGTCTGTTATATACATTTGAAGCAGCATGGTGTGATTGGATAGAGCACAGCTCTGAGAGGTGGAAGGACCTGGGTTTGAATCCCAGCTCCCCCACATTTCTGCTGTGTAACCTTGAGCATGCCACTTAACTTCTCTGGGCCTCAGTAACCCCAACTGTAAAATGAGGAGTAATACTGGGAGCTCTATGTGGGACAGGGACTGTGTCCAACTCAATTCCAATTACCTTATATGTATCCCAGAGTTTAACACCGTGCCTGGCACATAGTAAGCCTTTAACAAACTGTGGCTCAGTGGAAAGAGCATGGACTTTGGAGTCAGAGGTCATGGGTTCAAATCCCAGCTCCGCCACTTGTCTGCTGTGTGACTCTGGGCAAGTCACTTCACTTCTCTGTGCCTCAGTTACCTCATCTGTAAAATGGGGATTAAGACTGTGAGCCCCCTTGGGACAACCTGATCACCTTGTAACCTCCGCAGCGCTTAGAACAGTGCTTTGCACATAGTAAGCACTTAATAAATGCCATTATAATTATAATAATAACAATAATAACAAACACTATTATTATTATTATTGTAATTATTATACTGTTATATTGTACTCTCCCAAGTGCTTAGTACAGTGCTCTGCTCACAATAAGCTCTTAAATATGACTGACTGACTGATTTAGTAAAATGCTCTACACAAAGTGCTCACTAAATATCATTGATTGATAATTATAGTAACATCAAATTTCCCCTACTTTAATGTGTCTAACAAGTGAGATGTCTCCAGTGATTATTGTGAAATTGGCTCACCCTGCCCTTAGGTTTCTCCAGTGCAGAATTTTTCATTGCGCAGGACAGGCTGCTTGTATTGGAAAGGTTGCTGAATTTCATTGACAAACTTGATTTCATGACTAGGAAAAAAAGGTTGACTAAGGACAGTGCACAGATTTACAATTAATCACCAAGCCCATTTGAATGGCTTGTTCTCCTAAGTGACTATTATGAAGAACAGAAAATTAAGTCAAAGTCTTCAAAGGAACAAAATGCTAAAAACACGGTGATCATGTTTGAATGCTTAGTACAGTGCCTGGCACATAATGAGAGTTTAACAAATACCACAGTTATTATTATGTTTTACCAACTGTTACAGGTGTCATTAAAAATGCATTGCTTCTTGAATTTGACCCTGAACTCTTTCTGAACAACCTGCACTTATGGGATGAATCCCACTCTGTGGAGCTGCAAATACAATATTCCACAGAGGAACTAGACATCTGAAAGTACTGAAATGAGAGCTTATTTAATAAAAGGGCTGGAGAGAGTACTAAAACTTCACTCGTTAAATGCATTTTCTGTAACAAGTGTGCAGCGCTCCACAGTGAAATGCTAGCCCTCTAAAAATGCAATATCATCTAGAATAAAAATGTGCTACAGTCAATTATTGTGAAGTCTGTTTTGTGAGGTAATAAAGAAGTCTTGTTTGGTGTGGGGGTTTTTCTTTCTCTTTTTGATGGGTCTCCTTACCTCTCTTCTCGTGCCAAATTGTAATCTTTTATGATTATTCATGACTTGGGGAGTACTGCTTTAGGCAGTCAATAGCAATTATACTCAGTGAGACGAACATATAATTCAAATTAGACCACTATAGATTTTTTTCCTGCTAGTTTAATGTTTAGTTTCCCAGTTAGATTTAAACTGAGTACACAACATTTAATAAATCGCTTTCACTGAAACCTATTAACTGACATTTAGAAATAGCTTTTTAATCCAAAGGAGTAAAGCAAAACATTACTTCAATTAAAAGGTATGTCATATCAGTTAAAACTGAATTCCTAAAATAAAGTGCTTCCATTATGTGGTATGCTTATATATGATGTCTGAAAATTATAATTTTGCACAGTAGCCTCCAAGCTTGAAAAAAATAAATCCAAAGGACTCATCTGGCAATTTGTCTTAATATACGAGCATGATTTAGCTCATACGATAAGCAAGGTTTTAGCCTATATCACTTAATTTTAACATAATACTTGGGATGCAACTTTGTATAAATAATATAATCTGGGATGAGGAACAGTTTCTGGCATAAGTATTATCACAGAAGTGAAATGATTTTTTTTTAATTAGGCTGAATAGCAAATAAAACTTTGGGCTGTGTCTAAGAAAAAAAATATTGAATGACCAAAGGCTTCCTTTGGCTAACTGATCACTTGAAAAGTCAGTCATCCTTCCTCCTCCTACATACAGTGGGTGACATGACCTTGCACTTGGATTTGTACACTTTATTCACCCCACCCTCAGTACTTATGTACATAACGATAATTTATATTAATGTCTGTCTCCCCCTGTAAGCCAGAAGCTCCTTATGGGCAGGGAAAATGTCTACCAGCTTAATTTTGCCGTACTCTTCCATGGTCTTAGTAGAGGGCTCTGTACATGATAAGCACACAAATACAATTGAATGCTACAGAACACGGGGCTCCTAAGGGCTTTATTCAACTTCATGTGAAGCCCCTGTTTGTGGCTACAAAGCAAAGAAACTAGACCACCTTCAACAGGCCAGAGGTTTGGCAACAATCAAGCCAATTTAGTTGTTCTACAGCATGGCTGATTGAATCTGACCTTGTCTTACTGTTTCCCTATGACCAGAATGAGACTAAGCCTTGGTCCAGTACTGCTCAACCTATTCTGTGCTGCTCTTAGGATGCAATGAGTAACCTGAAGCTGACAGGTTGTTCTGATGACTTGACATCTGTCCACATGTTTTGTTTTGTTGTCTATCTCCCCCTTCTAGACTATGAGCTCATTGTTGGGTAGGGACCGTCTCTATATGTTGCCAACTTGCACTTCCCAAGCACTTAGTACAGTGCTCTGCACACAGTAAGCACTCAATAAATACAACAATGAATGAATGAATGACAACAGAATGTATTTCCAATACACTAAACCACTAAAAAGCTTTTTTTTTTTTTGCCATTCAGCAGGCTACATACATCACAGAACTCCTTGGTGATATACATCCAAGAGCTGCTACATACTGACCTTCTCTAGTGTCAGATACAAAGATATGAGCTGATTATTAATCTCTTTGCTGTCAGTGAAGAGAAGGGGGACACTGAAGAGAGTGGGAGAAAAGGAAATGAGGGTTTAATAATAATAATAATAATTATTATTAATTATGGTATTTGTTAAGTGCTTACTATATGCCAACCACTGTTCTAAGCACTGGGATAGATACAAGGTAATCAGGTTGTCCCATTTAGGGCCCACAGTCTTAATCCCCATTTTACAGATGAGGTAACAGGCACAGAAGTTTAGTGGCTTGCCCAAGGTCACAGAGCAGATGAGCAGTGGAGCCAGGATTAGAACCCATATCCTCTGACTACCAAGCCCATATCCTCTGACTACCAAGCCCATGCTCTCCCCACTAATCTACTAAATCAGAGAAGAACTCTTGGAGTGGATGTGCCTCCAATAAGGCTTTGAAGATGGGGAGAGTTATCATCTGTCGGATGTGAAGAGGGTGGAAGTTCTGACAGAGGGTGGAAGTTCCAGACCAGAGGCAAGACATGGGTAAGAAGTCAGCAGGGAGATAGACAAGATCAAGGTCAGTCATTCAAACGTTTTTATTGAGCACTAACCATGTGCAGAGCACAGTACTAAGCACTTGAGAGACGACAGTATAAAAATATGACAGCTGCATTCCCTGCCCACATCAAGCTTACAGTCTAGCGAGGGTCATAGGCATTAATATTAATTAGTAAAATTACAAATATGTACATAAGTGCTGTGGGGCTGGGAGAGTGGATAATAAAAGGAGCAAGTCAGGGTGACTCAGAAGGGAGTGGGAGAAGAGGAAAGGAAGACAGTCAGTGAAGGCCTCTTGGAGGAGATGCAAAAAGGCTTCAAAAAGGCTTCAAAAAAGCTTTGAAACTGGGGAGAGTAATTGTCTGTCAGATATGAAGAGGGAGGGCGTTCCAAGGCAGATGGAGGATGTGGGCAAGACATCGGCAGTTAGGTAGGTGAAATGGAGGTACAGTGAAAAGGTTAAGATTAGAGGAGCTAATGCTTTCAGTCTCTTTCCTGGGCTCCTCCTACCTCCCATACCCTAACTGTGGGTGCCTCAAGATTGTGTTCTGGGTCCCCTTATTTTCTCCATCTACACCCACTCCCTATAGTGTCCTTCCTGTCTCACAAGCCCATAACCTTGGCATTATCCTTGACTAATCTCTCTTGTTCCATCCACATATTAAAGCCATCATTAAATCCTGTCAATTATGCCTTCACAACTTCACCAAAATCCACTCCTTCCTCTGCAACCAAACTGCTACATTAATGTGAGCACTTATCTTATTCCACCTTGATTACTGTATTAGCCTCCATCTCTCCCCATGCCCCAGTCTATACTCCATTCTGCTGCCTGAATCATTTTCCTTCAAAAACATTCAGACAACATTTCCCCACACCTCAAGAAACTCCAGTGGTTGCCCATCCACCTCCACATCAAACAAAAACTCATCACCATTGGCTTTAAAACACTTAATCATCTTGCCCCTTCCTAACACCTCACTACTCTCCTACTACAATCCAGTCAGCACATTTTGTTCCTCTAATGCTAACCTTCTCACTGTACCTCGATCTCATCTCCATCTCGCTGCTGACCTCTCACCCACATCCTGCCTCTGGCCTGGAATGCCCTCCCTCCTCATATCAGACAGATAATTGCTCTCCCCCACTTGAAAGCCGTATTGAAGGCACATATCCCCCAAGAACCCTTCCCTAAGTCCTCCTCTCCTCTTCTCCTACACCCTTCTGACCCCCTCTTACTTGCTCCCTCATTTATCCTTCCTCCCCTCCCCAGGGCGCGCGCGTACACACGCACGCACACACACACACACACACGTATATGTATATATGTATAATTTATCTATTTATTTATATTAATGTCTGTCTCCTCCTCTAGACTGTCAGCTCATTGTAGGCAGGAATGTATCTGTGTGTTATTATATTGTACTCCCCTAAACATTTAGTACAGTCCTTTGCACACAGTCATCACTCAATAAATGCAATTGAATGAATGAATGAAAAGAGAAAAGTGTGGGAGCTGGGTTGTAATAGGAGAGTAGTGAGGTGAGGTAAGAGGGGACAAGGTGATTGAGTGCTTTAATGCCATTGATAAGGTGTTTTTGTTTGATGCAGAGGTGGATGGGCAACCATTAGAGGAGCTTGAGGATTGGGGACACATGAACTGAATAGTTTTGAAGAAAAATGATCCAGGCAGCTGAGTGAAGTATGGACTGAAGTGAGGAGAGACAGGAAGCAGGGAGGTCAAAAGAAGCTGATGTAGTACTCAAGGTGGGATAAGCTAAGGGCTTGGATTAAAGTGGTACTACTTTGGATGGAGAGAAAAGGATGGATTTTAGTGATGTTGTTAAAATTGAACCAACAGAAATTAGTGACAGACTGAATATATGGGTTGAATGAGAGAGATGAGTCAAGGATAATGCCAAGGTAATGGGCTTGTGAAACAGGGGCGATGGTGGTGCTGTCTATAGTGATGGGAATGTCAGGGAGAGGACAGGGTTTGGGTGAGAAGATGAGGAATTTTGATTGGGACATGTTAAGTGAAAATGTCCTGAAGGCAGGAGGAAATGTGAGATTGCAGAAAATGAGAGATCAGAACTGAAAATGTAGATTTCCATAGAAGTCGTTGTTGAAGCCATGGATGTGAATGAGTTCTCCACGGGAGTGGGTGCAAATAGAGAATAGAAAGGGATCCAGAACTGAACACTAAGGGACACCCACAGTTTGGGGGTGGGAAATGGAGGAGGAATCTTCAAACGAGACTAAAAATGAGCAGTCTGACCGATAGGATCAGCAGGCTGGCCTAGTGGATAGAGTGCAGGCATGGAAGTCAGAAGGTCCTGAGTTCTAATCCCAACTTTGCCACTTGTCTGCTGTGTGACCCTGGGCAAATCACTTCACTTCTCTATGCCTCAGTTACCTCATCTGTAAAATGGGGATTAAGCCTGTAAACCTTATGTAGGACAGGGACTGTGTCAAACCTGGTTAACTCGTGTCTACTCCAGCGCTTAATATAGTGCCTTGCACATAGTTAATGCTTAACAAATACCATTAAAAAAATAAAGAGTTGCCATAAACTCAAGCAGGATTGTTGTAAGCAAATTTTAAGGAAGAGCTTTATCAAAAGGGTTTCTGGTCTTTGGGGTTAGGTTACTGTAGGAGGCTGTAAACATTGTTTCTCTGGAAGCCTGGAAAACAAGATAGACTTTTCAACTTTCTGGGATGATTTAGGTATGTTCCACCGGAAAGGGAATGCTACATTAAAAGACTTCTCCAAATGATTTCTAGCAATCAAAATCCTATGATAAATTTTATAATGCATGAGATCAGCCAGCTAGCCATGTAAAACCATTCCATAAGTAATCTTCCCCACCAAATATTTAATGCTCCAGCCTCAGGACTTTGGTTAAATTAAATGTTGAAAATTTCTCCCATTCAGCTATTTTTAGTTTGGGGAAAAATGGATTTGGCTAAGTAGTAAAATCAACGTAATTGAAATCATCATTATGGTTCAGAGTCCACCCTCACAAATGTGAATTTTTCCTTCCAAAATAGCAAGAGGCAGAAATTGGCATCGATGTACTATTTAGGGCTGTTCCAAATTTCAGGTTTTTTTTTTTTTTTTAAATCTGTTGTCCACTTCCAGCAGCAAACTTGAACTGCTGATTTAGAAAGAGAAACAGGAGCTCATCACAGAATTCTGTTTTTTAGCCCAACCTACAATGGCACTCTGGTTGTTGTTCTTGAGGAGCTAATTGTGCTAAGCCTAACCAAAAATGTTTACACCACTAATCCGTATCAGTGCTAGGCTTTTGTATGGACAGTCCCACAGTGGGGATTATCTCTTTAGAGTTTCACAAGGTTTCACTCTTAAATAAGCTCTTTAGTGTGAGACACCCTGTTTTTTATATGCCTAAAGAATGTCTCTCTCTGGACCCTTGCCCAAACCTAAATGATGTACTAAAGTAGACCTGGCTGCAATCTGTTCTGCTTGTGCAGATTATTTGGAAACACCTTTTGAGGCAGAACGGTCTGAAAAAATTGCATTTTATTCCTTCTCCATGCTGTGATTTTGGATAAATTGCTTGATCCCTTCATTTCTGCATTTGTTCAGTGGAGGTCACTCTGTACGCCAGCTATCTTCTCCTTCATCCCCTCCATGTCATTCAATCGTTTATGTCAAACACTTCTTGGAATAAAGATAATATGAATCTGCTGCAAAATTCACCCATTTACATTTTTCAAAGGACTGAGTAAAGAGACCCCCGAATTGGGAGACAAAAACAAAACTGGGGCTGGCAGGCAGATGGGGAAAGCAGAATGGTCCATCTGGAGGAATGCTTAAAGGTAGACTCGACCTAGCTGTGTTCCCTAATTCATGAGCTCTTGGGGTTACTTGGATTCCCATTAATAAAAGGCAATTCTGCTAACTCTTGATCATCTGTGCTACCAAGCAACTGTAGCCAATAGTGAAAAGCAGCTTAACCTAGTAAAAAGAGCAAAGGCCTGGGAGTCAGAGGACCTCAGTTTGAATCCCAGTTCTGCCAATTGCTTGCTGTGTGACAATCAGGAAATTACTTCACCTCTCTGTTTCCGCGAATGGAAAATAGGGATTCGACACTTGTTTTTCTGCCTATGAGACCAGGAGACACAGGGACAATAACTGACCTAATTAACTTGTACCTACCCGACATCTTAAAATAGTGCTTGGCAAATCAAAAGCACTTAAATACCATAAAATAAAAACATGGGAAACATGACACTGGGAGTTATGAGACCTGGGTTCTTATTCCCAGTACTTGCCTGATATAGAATCCTGGAAACGCACCTTTTCTGCCCCTTAGTTTCCTCATCTGTAAACTGGAGATAAAATACCTAGGCTTCTGCCCTTTTAGACTGTGATTCCCTTGGTGGGCAGGGACTGTGTTTGCTCTGATTTTCTCATATCTGCCCCAGCACTTATACAGTGCTTGGCACATAGTATGCACTTAACAGATATTCCAATTATTATTATCAGGAAATCCAGGGTAACTGTCAACCAAAAATATCTAAAACACTTCCTTGTTGAACAGTTTCCACCTTCTGCCCCACCAAACTGTTTAGAAGAGTCTATGAAATGGACTGGTTTTATTGTATCACATTGTATGTTCCCTAAACATAAACATGTGCAAGTGGGGTTAGTTTTCCAAATTATTAGGGTAGAAAAAGACCTATTTAGCCTACCAATCATCTCCTGCTTACACCAGATAATCCTTAACACTCACGTAGATCTCCCTAAGTGTGTTTTTTAATTTTTCTGACATTTGCGTTTTACACTTTAGGATCAAGTGTTTGTTTTCCTGTCACTTGTGTTTGTTGTGCAGCTGTGTTAGGTATTCTCTTGGGATGGGGCGAATATATGGTAATAATAATAATGATGGCATTTGTTAAGCACTTACTATGTGCAAATCACTGTTCTAAGTGCTGGGGAGGTTACAAGGTGATCAGGTTGTCCCATGGGGGGCTCACAGTTTTCACCCCCATTTTACAGATGAGGTAGAGGTAACAGGCACAGAGAAGTTAAGTGACTTGCCCAAAGTCACACAGCTGACAATTGGTGGAGCCGGGATTTGAACCCACGACCACTGACTCCAAAACCTGTGCTCTTTCCACTGATCCATGCTGCTTTTCTGGGATATATATATACTATATATAAAATATATATATATATATATATATAAAATATATATAAAGATATGTATATTTTGTTATTTGTTAAGTGATTACTCTGTGCCAGGCACTGTACTAAGCTCTGGGATATATACAAGTTAATCAGGTAGGACACAGTCCATGTCCCACATAGGACTCACAGCCTTAATCCCATTTTACTGATGAGGGAACTAAGGCACAGAGAAGTGACTTGCCCAAGGTCACCCAGCAAACAAGTGGGGATTAGAGCCCAAGTCCTTCGGACTTCCAGGCCCATGCTGTACCCACGGGGCGATGCTGCACTTAAGTAAATATCTTAATACTCTGTTGATTCCCCTGGCTATAATTCATTTTATTTTCTGCATCCTTTCTATATTTAAACTCCTTGTTGTCAGGGATCTTGTCTACATGTCTACCTACTCAATTCCTCTCCCAAATGCATAGTACTCTGCACATAGTTAGCACTCAAATCATTCATTCATTCATTAAATTGATCGAATTCACTGAGCACTTACTGTGTGCAGCACTTGGGAAAGTACAATACAGCAATAAAGAGAGACAATCCCTGCCATTCATTCATTCAATTGTATTTATTGAGTGCTTACTGTGTGCAGAGCACTGTACTAAGCGCTCACAGTCTAGGGGTGGTGGGACTTGCCACCAGAGAAGTTGAGTGACTTGCCCAAGGTCACATAGCAGACAAGTGGCAGAACTGGGGTTAGAACCCATGACTTTCTGACACCTGGGCCTGTGCTTTGTCCACTATGGAATGCTGCTTCTAAAGGGAAGCAAAGTGTTTTTTTCATTTTGCTCAGCTTGTCCATCTACATTAGGCCAACCGGATTCCATTTAGGTTCTAGTCCCCAGATCAGTGCCAATTTCTGGGCTGGACTGGTGAGCGGTGAAATGATTTCAGCAGGCAGTCAGAAGGAAGAGGAGGAGCCTAGACCCTAGGAACCACAAACTGGCTTAACAAAATTGAGTCAGCCATCCTTGCAAGTGATTTTAAAAACTCTTAGGATGGAAAAGAAATACGTACAGATCCTCATTAAAATATACATCTTTGCTCTAAAGGATCAAATCATGTGAGAGGTATGAACGGGGACAGTTATTTGCTGAACATATTGCAAGTAGTTATGAACAGTTCTACAGTGAATGAGAACTGCCTTTACTAAATCGTAATATATGAAGCTTTTGCTTGAACTTCAAGTTTCAGCCCCTGCGTGGATATATATGTTCTGTTCTTTACACAGATGTGACTTCAGATGGTTAAATTTAACATTGCCTCTCTGAAAGCTTTACATTTTATAAAATTGTGCCTTACCTGTATTATTCCAATGCCATATGGGTTTTTAATGGAATTTTATGGCTCATGTCAACATGATCCAGAAATCAAATAATACTTGGTTCCAAAACATTTCATTTTGATTTAGTTCTCATTTTTGCAGTGTTTCAGGTTGACCTGATAGAACAGACACAGCAGATCAACTTGACTGCTTGCAGCCTCTAAAAGCCTGACCCACTTGTCTTTGAAAAGGGGAATCTTAAAAGCTGGGAACACATAATACTTCTCCCCCATCAAATTGCAAATGCCTAGTTCTTTAGAATCCTGAATGTTTAGAAAGCTTTTTTTTTACTGACCTTTACCTTAAAAGCTCAGCTCCTAGTCATTTGAGAATTTTAAAAATCTCCACCCCTGAAAAAAAAGAGGTCCCAACCTATCAGTGGTTGACTTAGGGTGGAATTTGATTCTTCAGAATTGTTTTTTAAACCTGTGAAATTGGGACAATTGAAAATAGATTTTTTTTATAAGGGCAAACTCTTGGGGTCTTAAGAGTTTCAGCTTGCCAGTCCCATGTAAACCTCAAAGCCATGCAGAGATAGTGTAAACCCAAAACCTCTTAAATAAATGATGCATCATTTCTACAATGCTCACTATTTAGCCCTTGCAAAAGTCAACGTTTTATGCAGTTCATTGGTCTTTGACATGTTCCTTAACTCAATCATATTTATTGAGTGCTTACTGTGTGCAGAGCACCGTACTAAGCACTTGGAAAGTACAAGCGCTACTTGAAGTGCTCTCTCATTCACCCCACCCATCCAATCTGTCAGCAAAACCTGCAGGTGTTACCTCCACGACATCTCCAAGATCCGCCCTTTCCTCTCCATCCAAACCGCTACCTTGGTGGTTCAATTTCTCATCCTATCCCGACTGGATTACTGCATCAGCCTCCTTTCTGATCTCCCATCCTCCTGTCTCTCCCCGCTTCAGTCTATACTTCATTCTGCTGCCCGGATCATATTTCTACAGAAATGCTCTGGGCATGTCACTCCCCTCCTCAAAAATCTCCAGTGGTTGCCAATCAACCTTCGAATGAAGCAAAAACTCCTCACACTCAGCTTCAGAGCTCTCCATCACCTCGCCCCCTTCCTACCACTTCCTTCTCTCCTTCTATAGTCCAGCCCATACCCTCCACTCCTCTGCTGCTAACCTCCTTACTGTGCCTTGTTCTCACCTGTCCCGCCATAGACCTCTGGCTCATGTCCTACCTCTGGTCTGGAATGCCCTCCCTCCACACATCAGCCAAACTAGCTCGCTTCCTCCCTTCAAAGCCCTGCTGAGAGCTCACCTCCTCCAGAAGGCCTTCCCAGACTGACCCCCCTTTTCCTCTCTTCCTCTTCCCCTCCCCATCAACCCCCTGACATACCCCCTTCCTCTCCCCACAGCACTTGTGTATATTTGTACATATTTATTAGTCTATTTTATTAATGTGTATATAGCTATAATTATATTTATTCTGATGGTATTGACACCTGTCCACATGTTTTGTTTTGTTGACCCCTGTCCACTTGTTTTGATTTATTGTCTGTCTCCCCCTTCTAGACTCTGAGCCCGCTGCTGGGTAGGGACCGCCTCTATATGTTGCCGATTTGTACTTACCAAGCGCTTAGAACAATGCTCTGCACACATTAAGCTCTCAATAAATATGCTTGAATGAGTGAATTAATTAATTAATACAATACAGCAATGAAGAGAGAAAATCCCTGCCATAACAGGCTTACAGTCTAGAGGAGGGGAGACAGACATTAATATAACTAAACAGGCATCAATATAAATAAATAAAATTAGAGACATATATGTAAGTATTGTGGGGCAGAGAGAGGGGAGGGGAAGAGCAAAGGGAGTGATTCAAGGTGATGCAGAATGGATGGGGAGGGGTGCTCTTCCAGAACCTATTTACTAAAGTAGCCAGCCACGCTTTCCACAGTTCATAAAGCTCTGGGCACCATTAAAATATGTTAATAATTTTGGTATTTGTTAGGCACTGTACTCAGCACTGGGGTAGATGCAATCAAATTGTGTCGGACACAGTCCATATCCCACATTGGGCTCACAGTCAATCTCCATTTTACAGATTTGGGGACTTCTTGTTTTCTAGATGGAAAGACCATGAAATAGCATTGTTTTGAGACTGAGGTCCAATTCAAAATTCAGAGGACATTTTGAGAATGAAAAGAAAAAGGAGATCTGAAGTGTAGGTAGTCAGGAAAATGACCAGAGGAAGCCAGAGCAGAAGAATTGTAATTTGATAGATTAATAATGGAAAGAACAGATTCCCTTTAAAGAAAAGAACAATAGCTACTAATACCCCCCAAGCCCCAAATGCCCCTGACATACTGTCAACTTCAATAGGAGAAGAGAGACAAGTAATGGAGTGCCAAATATTTACTGAGTCAACAATATAGTATGTTTCCTTCTCTTGAGGAGGCACATTGGGATTGAAGGCTGGGCATCCTGTTCTGTGTAGATGGCTGACAAATTTTGACTATCTTACATGATTTACAGATAGACAGAACCAGGAGGTCCTTGAAATGGATAAGTAGGTATTCATTCAATCGTATTTATAGAGCGCTTACTGTGTGCAGAGCACTGTACTAAGAGCTTGGGAAGTACAAGTTGGCAACATATAGAGACAGTCCCTACCCAACAGCAGGCTCACAGTCTAGAAGGGGGAGACAGACAACAAAACAAAACATATTAAGAAAATAAAATAGAATAGTAAATACGTACAAGTAAAATAAGTAGGTATTGCTCATATTCCTCCACGGAGAAGAATAAAGTACTTTGAACCAATAGGCTTATTCCTTTATGTGTTCACTCAGAACCAATTTAAGACTGGTATTCTAAGTGAAGGATGCTAAAAAAAAAAAGGTAGATTCCTTTGAGATGAAGCTAAACCCACATTGCTTGTGGTATAGCTTCAGGTATAGATCTGCCTACTGTTGTGAATAACTGCGCAATTTGAATATTTAAAAAATCCTTTTATCATCAGACTGTCCTATAACAATCAACATACAACATGAAGCTTTTCAGTAATTGACAAGCCACTTTTATACTTGGATAAACATAAGATAGAGATTATGGCAAAGATGGATTGTAAAATCTTTTGAGGGTAGGGTTCAGGTCTACTTACTCTATTGTACTCTTCCAAGTACTCATATATATTGAGTACTTATTGTGGGCAGAGCAGTGTATTAAGCACTTGGGAGAGTACAGTATAACAGAGTTAGTTAGTTTCCCTGCCTACAATGAACTCACAGACTAGAGGGGGAAACAGACATTAATATAAATAAATTCTGAATATGTACAATAGTGTTGTGGGGCTGAGGGAGGGGTGAATAAAGAAAGCAAATCAGAATGACCCAGAAGGGAGAGGGAAAAGAGAAAATAAAGACTTAGGCAGGGAAGGCCTCTTGGAGAAGACATGCCTTCAAAAAGGGCTTGGAAGTAGAAAGAGTAATTGACTGAGGGATGTGAAGAGGGAAGGTGTTTCAGGCCAGAGGCAGAACCTGGGTGAGAGGTCAGCAGAGAGATAGATGAGCAGCAGCGTGCAAGAAGCAGCATGGCTCAGTGGAAAGAGCCCTGGCTTTGGAGTCGGAGGCCATGGGTTCAAATCCCAGCTCTGCCAATTGTCAGCTGTGTGACTTTGGGCAAGTCACTTAACTTCTCTGTGCCTCAGTTACCTCATCTATAAAATGGGGATTAAGACTGTGAGCCCCCCGTGGGACAACCTGATCACCTTGTAACCTCCCCAGCACTTAGAACAGTGCTTTGCACATAGTAAGCGCTTAATAAATGCCATTATTATTATTATTATTATGAGATAGAGGTACAGTGAGGAGTTTGGCATTAGAAGAGTGAAGTATGTGGATTGGGTTGCAGTAGGAGAGCAGCAAGGTGAAGTAGAAGGGGCAAGGTGATTGAGTGCTTTAAAGCCAATGGTAAGGACTTTCTGTTTGATGCAGAGATGGATGGGTAACCACAGGATGCTCTTGAGGAGTGGGGAAACATGGACTGAACATTTTTGTAGAACAAATGATCTCGGCAGCAGAGTGAAGTATAGACTGGAGTGGGGAGAGAGAGGAGGCAGGGAGGTCATCAAGGAGGCTGATAAAGTAATCAAGGTGGGATAGGATGTGCTGGATTAATATGGAAGCAGTTTGGATGGAGGGGAAAGGGCAGATTTTGGCAATGCTGTGAGGTAGAATCAGCAAGATTTACTGATGAATTGAATATGTGGGTTGAATGAGAGAGGTGTCCAGGTAACACCAAGGTCCTGGGCTTGAGAGACAGGAAGGATGTTGGTGCTGTCTACAGTGATGGGAAAATCAGGGAGAGGACAGGGTTTGGGTGAGAAGATAAGAAGTTTTGTTTTGGGTATGTTATGTTTGAGGTGATGGCTGGACATAATAATAATGATGATGGTATTTGTTAAGAACTTACTATGTGCTAAGCACTGTTCTAAGTGCTATGGGGATACAAGGTTTTCAGGTTGTCCCATGTGGGGCTCACAATCTTAATCCCCATTTCACAGATGAGGTAACAGGCACAGAGAAGTTAAGTGACTTGCCCAAAGTCACACAGCCGATAATTGGCAGAGCTGGCATTAGAACCTATGACCTCTGACTCCCAAGACCGGGCTCTTTTCACTTAGCCATGCTGACATCCAAGTAGAGATGTCTTGAAGGCAGAAGGAAATGCAAAATTGCAAAGGGGGAGAGAAAGAAGGGCTGGATAGGTAGATTTGGGAATCATTCATTCAATCTTATTTATTGAGCGCTTACTATGTGCAGAGCCCTGTAATGAGCATTTGTGAGAGTACAACAATAAAGTAGACATATTCCTGGCCCACAACGAGCTTCCAGTCTGGCGGGGGAGGGGCAGGGATGTGTAGAAGGGGAGCAGAACAGACTCTGGAGCAACTGGAGAGTCTAGGCCTAGTGGAATTCAGCAGTACAGCCACAAAATGGTAGGAAGCAGCATGGCCTAGTGGAAAGACCATGGGACTGGGAATGAGAAGACTTGGGCTCTAATCCCAGCTCTGTCAAGAGGAGATCATCTGCATAGAGGTGGTAGCTGAAACCATGGGAGTGTTTCCAGGAGAAGGGGGTGGTCGACAGTATTGAAGGCAGCTAAGAGGTCTCAGCTATACTCAGCTCAGCTCTACTCTGAAGTAGAAGCCATCGGACTTTGCAAGGAGAACATTTGTGGCCTTTGAGAGGGCAGTTTCTGTGGAGTGAAGGGGAACTAAGAATCAAACTTAGGGGAACTTAGTTTAGTGCTCTGCACACAGTAAATGCTCAATAAATACCAGTAATTATTATAAAAACAATGGGGCAGTTGGTCATTATTTTATTCCATTTTAGTGTTTGTGCCTCCATCTCAGCAAGAACAAAACAACTTCTTGCTCTGCATCAGCACTATTCTAAATGTAGAACTCCCTCTGTGTTTCACAGGAGTTCCACATTTTTTGGTTCAGTGAGTGAGGAAAGAAATGAGGCTAATGAACTCCAAATTCACACAGGGCTTGATCCTGCTTCCCTGCTCCAAATGGGAACCTATTTTATGGCTCTGGTTCAGTGAAGGACACACATCTTTTGGGGGTCCATTTGTTTGGTTTTACTCAGTCAGGTCTTTATCTGATCTGGATCATATTTAGTACAGATATGATACCAGATGCCTCTATGTCCAAGATTTGTATTTAAAACATCCAGTGGAATTCCCTCTGCCTGATCTCCTCTTGCTGAGCCCTGCAATTCTCTCTTGTAGTCCCTTCAGTCTGGCTTCTGACCCCTCCACTCCACTGAAATCATGCTCTTGAAGCTCACCAATGGCCTCCTTCTTGCCAAATCCAACAGCTCCTACTCCATCCTAATCCTCCTCTTTATGGGCAGGAAATGAGCCACCCAACTCTGTTATACTGTACAGTCCCAAGCGCTTAGTACACCACCACCAATTGATCTAAAATCATACCCCAATTCAGCATCTGAGATTCAGAAATCTCAAAATCTTAAATCCCAAAGAATGCTACTAAGATTGAAAAAATCTGGAGGTAGAACTGGATCCTTCTAAACTGGACATTAGTTTTGAAAGGGAAAACATCAAGATGTCCACCAATGTGTTCTTAAATATGTCTTGGAAGCAGCAAGGCCTGGGAGTGAGAAGGTCATGGGTTCTCCTCTTGGCTCTGCCACTTGTCTTCTGGGTGACCTTAGACAAGTCACTTGACTTCTCTGTGCCTCAGTTACCTCATCTGTAAAATGGGGATTGAGACTGTGAATCCTACATGGGGCAGAGACTGTGTCCAACCTGATTTGCTTGCATCCACCTGTCCCATGGTGACCCTGAGGTACCGGCCATCTCAAGGTCAAATGCTATCTCGTGACTACCTGAGCCAGCAGGCAGAACTTGGAAGTGAGGGTGGGATACTGCCCCCACAACTGAAACTGCTAGATTGACAGCCCAAGCCGGTAATACAGAAGGGTCCCTCCGGTAATACAGAAGGGTCCCTCGCCCCCGTGCCAATCAAATTAGATATGGAGGAGGGGGGAGGGCAGAGATTGGATAAACTGAGGTCGGAAGCTGGAATGGCCTAGGAGCAGAGGTGATAAATACCCGTCGCGTCTGACTCTGACCTTCGGGGGCAGACCACCGAGACATGCAGCAGCAGCAGCGGCGGCCCATGTGCCTTTCTCTGCCTAGAAGGCCAGATGCCCACTCTGCAACCAGAATCAACACACTGAGGCAAGGGCCATGGGATGGGTGAGTGTCTTGTGAGTGGGACCCAAATGCCCCGCTGCGGATGGGGATCATGAGTGGATTTCTCCCATGTAGGGAGAGCACATGGTGAGAGCTAGGCACCCACCACATGTGTGGGTAATGGAATGGATTCCTCCGGTGTGGGAAAGTAAGTGGATTCATCCCAAGTGGGAAGTGCACATGGGTGAGAGTTAGCCGCCTTACCCATGCGCGATTAACATATAATGGTGTTCCTCCCATTAGGGAAGCTCAATCCATTTCGCCTAAACAACTAAATAATTCAATTCACCTCATGGAATAAATTTTATATAAAACTCAGGCTTTCCGTTCCCGGCATCTCTCTCTCTCTCTCTCTCGCCTCGCCGATTACTGAATGAACCCATCCCCGGACAGGTGACACCACCCCAAGCGCTTAGTACAGTGCCTGGCACATAGTAAGCACTTAAATACCATAATAATAATAATTATTATTATTATGTCTTCAGGTCTCTGAAAGCTTACAGTTGCCGCGAAGGAAGTGACTGGTGTCAAAACTCCCAAGTTGTCTGGGAGCACGCTCTTTGATCCACAGCCTTCCTTGATGCTGCTTCCTCAACAGTTTCCTAACTTTCTACATCCAATTTGCTGCCACCAGGTTAATGCTTCAGAGTTTAGCCAAAACGTTTGTTCTCAGTCTCTACTCCTGGCACCAACAATGGCGTTTGTTCACTGCCATGGTTTCCCTCCCATTAGGTCACATTGATTGAAACTGTGCTTCATTGTCTTTAATCTGTTTATTATGTAAACTCACTGTGAGCAGGAAATGTGTCTGTTTATTGTTATATTACACTCTCCCAAGCACTAGGTACAGTGCCTTGCATACAGTAAGCACTCAATAAATATGACTGAATTGAAAATCTGCCCTACTGGCTTCCATGTAGCCAGAGAAGCCAGAGAAGTAGCTTGGACTAGTGGAAAGAGCACGGGCTTGGGAGTCAGAGATCGTGGGTTCTAATCCTCCTAGACTGTGAGCCCGTTGTTGGGTAGGGACTGTCTCTATATGTTGCCGAATTGTACTTTCCAAGCACTTAGTACAGTGCTCTACACACAGTAAGTGCTTAATACGATTGAATGAATGAATGAAATAAGCAACCAACAATAAGGAGCTACTTATAAGGCTCAGGGTCCCCCACTAAAAGAGAGAACATGAAATGTACCTGCAGAATACGAAATAGATTATAAAATATCAGATTGCAGTGGAATTCTGAATGGTTCCTAATATTCCTTTTTCCAATCCTGACTTCACCCTTTACTAGCAGTGAGACGTTTGCCAAGTCACTTGACTCCTCTCAGTCTCAGCTTCCTAAACTAAAATAGGTATTCTAAACTTGCTCTCCCTCCCTATAGACAGTGAACCCTGGGTGGGACAGGGACTGTGTCTGATCTGATAAACATTTCTACCCCAGTGCTTAGCATATAGTCAGCACTCTTACCGCAATCATTATTACTATTATTATCATTATTATTATGACCCTCAAAAAAACCCCACCTCAATATTGAAATAGGGAACACCAGATTGAATTTCTTTAATTACTCTAAAGTAATGGGAAGCAGCATGGCCTAGTGGATAAAGAATGGGCCTGAAAGTTAAAAGGACCTGGGTTCTAATCCTAGCTGCTCCACTTGTCTGTGTGAGCTTGGGCAAGTCACTTGACTTCTCTGTGCCTCATTTACCTCATCTGTAAAATGGGGAAATGCTTGACATAGTAAGCACTTAAATACTATCATCATCATCACTGTTTATTAAGACAATTATTAATGCTTTGCTGCATTCTTCTGCTTGACACAAGATATTTTGAAAGCTGATCAATTCACTGATTGCCTCTTTCTCCTCAGATTAGCAAACTTGATATCATCTCACCAAATATGGTTGAGCAAAAGAAAATTTTCTGAGCAATCTGCATTCCCCGGTTTCTCTTTGGGATGAAATCCTTTCCCAAAGCAAGCTGTTTTATGGCTTCAGATAGCTGTGCAGACAATATTCATCCATGATCACTGGAGAGCAGAGTTATTTCATTTATACCACCTCTGGTGCATGAACTAGTTATCAAACAGTTGCGAAACACAACAACAACAAAATATTGGAGCATCTTTGAGTCGATCAAGTCTCTCTGGATCGTAAAAAAAATTCCGAACCATAGAAAAATCATATACTGTAATTCCTTTGAGCGTATTTCAGATGAAGAGGTGGTGACAGCAGTAAAGCACTACAGTACAATAAGAGAATCCCAAATCTACCTGTCAGTATGGATTCAATACAAAATCCCTCCATTGCAAAAAGGAGAAGAGACAGAAAGAGGGAGGAGAAAACAGGGAGGGGGTAGAAATAGAAGAGGGGGGGAAGAGGAAATGGAGGGGAGAGAGGAAATGGAAGGGGGAGAGAGGAAATGGAAGGGGGGCGAGAGGAAATGGAAGGGGGGCGAGAGGAAATGGAAGGGGGGCGAGAGGAAATGGAAGGGGGGAGAGAGGAAATGGAAGGGGGGAGAGAGGAAATGGAAGGGGGGGAGAGAGGAAATGGAAGGGGGAGAGAGGAAATGGAAAGGGAGAGAGGAAATGGAAAGGGAGAGAGGAAATGGAAGGGGAAGAGACGAAATGGAAGGGGGAGAGACGAAATGGAAGGGGGAGAGATGAAATGGAAGGGGGAGAGATGAAATGGAAGGGGGAGAGACGAAATGGAAGGGGGGAGAAAGGAAATGGAAGGGGGAGAGAAGAAATGGAAGGGGGAGAGAACATGGAAGAGGGTGAGAGCCTGGAGGGGGGAGAGAGAACACGGAGGGGGGGAGAAAATGGAGGGGGAGAGAGAACATGGAGCAGGGAGAGAGAACATGGAAGAAGGGGAGAGAAAATGGAGGGGGGAGAACATGAAGGGAGAGAACATGCATGGGGAGACCATGGAGGAGAGAAAATTGAGCGGAATGAAAATGGAGGGTGGAAAAAATGGAAGGGGAGAGAAAATGGGGGAAAATGGAGGGAGGGAGAAAATGGAGGGAGAGAAAATGGACAGGGAGAAGATGGGGGTGGAGAAATGGAGCCCGTTGTTGGGTAGGGACTGTCTCTAACTTGTTGCCAACTTGTACTCCCAAGCGCTTAGTACAATACTCTGCACACAGTAAGTGCTCTATAAATAGGATTGAATAAATGAATGAATGAATGGAGGGGGGGAGAAGATGGAGGGGAGAAGATGGAGAAGGGGAGAAGATGGAGAAGGGGAGAAGATGGAGAAGGGGAGAAAATGGAGGGGGAGTGGGGGGAGGACATGTAGGGGGAAAGATGGATGGGGAGGAGGGTGAGGAAATGGAGGGGGAAAGGGGGGAGGAGATGGAGGGGGAGAAAAGGAGAAAATGAAGGGGGGAGAGAACGTGGAAGGGGGTGAGAGCCTGGAGGGGGGAGAGAAGATCGAGTGGGGGAGAGACCGTGCGTGGGTCTTTTTTTAAATGGTATTTTTTAAATGGTATTTGTTTTATGCTTATTGTGTCCCAGGTATGAAACTAAGAACTGGGGTAGATACAAAATAAGCAGGTTGGAAACCTTCCATGTCCCACACTTACAGATGAGGTAGTTGAGGTAGCTGAGTCACAGAGAAGTTAACTGACTTTCTCAAGGTTACACAGCAGACAAGTGGGGAGCCAGGATTAGAACCGAGGTCCTTCTGATTCTTAGGTCCGTGCTGTATCCATTAGGCTATGCTGCTTCCTAACTGACTTGTATATAACCCACTGCTTAGAACAGTGCTTGACACGCAAGGCTCTCCATCACCTCGCCCCCTCCTACCTCACCTCCCTTCTCTCCTTCTACAGCCCAGTCCGCACCCTCCGGTCCTCCACCGCTGATCTCCTCACTGTACCTCGCTCTTGCCTGTCCCGCCATCGACCCCCGGCCCACGTCATCCCCCGGGCCTGGAATGCCCTCCCTCTGCCCATCCGCCAAGCTAGCTCTCTTCCTCCCTTCAAGGCCCTGCTGAGAGCTCACCTCCTCCAGGAGGCCTTCCCAGACTGAGCCCCTTCCTTCCTCTCCCCCTCGTCCCCCTCTCCATCCCCCCCATCTTACCTCCTTCCCTTCCCCACAGCACCTGTATATATGTATATATGTTTGTACATATTTTTTACTCTATTCATTTATTTATTTATTTTATTTGTACATATCTGTTCTATTTATTTTATTTTGTTAGTATGTTTGGTTTTGTTCTCTGTCTCCCCCTTTTAGACTGTGAGCCCACTGTCGGGTAGGGACTGTCTCTATTTGTTGCCAATTTGTACTTCCCAAGCGCTTAGTACAGTGCTCTGCACATAGTAAGCGCTCAATAAATACGATTGATGATGATGATAAGCAATCAGTGCTTAGAACAGTGCTTGGCACACAGTAAGTGCTTAACAAATTCTATCATTATTATTTAAACAGCATAACAAAAGGAAAAAAATTAAGAATATGCAATCAAGTTTGTGAAAGAAAACAAATAAAACTATACGTATGAACACAAGTACTGAGGATAAGAATAAAATGAAAAATTTAAATAGTAACGTTTGCTGTTGGGTTGACATATCTCGTGCAGTGAATTTTGGGGAAAGTCTTCCATGGGAAGGTGGGATTTTGGGGAGATCTGTGGCATATTTGAGGGAGGAGGAGAAAGGTCAAAGCTGGGGGGCCGGGGAGCAGGGAGAGAGACAGGATGAGAGTTAAAAGGGGATTTTCATTAGATCATGAGTTTTAGAGGAACAAATATTTGGCACGTGTCAGTAGCAGTATATGAGAGCCAGCATATGAGAGGGCAAGAGGTGGAATGTCTTGAAGCTATATGGGAGTTGTTTTTGATTGCTGGGGAGATAAATGAGAAGTAACTGGCTATTCTTGAAGATTAGAGAGGACTGTGAGGCAAGTGATGTTTCAAGAACATGATCAGAGCAACAGAGGCATAAGCAAAGGCTGAAGCCAAGTAGACTAAGTGAGGAGGTCATTACCCCAGCTTGCAACAGGATGGTAACTGGTGGGCTGGTGCTGAAAGTCCCCATGAAGGATTAGCTGGTTAATAGTGGTCTGGTTGCAATGAGCATCCCCAAAAAACTTCTCCCTCATTGGAGGGTAAAGGCTCAGATAGTGGCAGCAAAGTGTCAGATGAGTAGATTATGGCCTAGTGGAAAGAGTATGTGTTTGGGAGTTCTCATCCTAGCTTTGGCCTTGGCTTGCTGTGGGACCTTGGATGAGTGAGACCTTGGACAAGTGACTGAATGTCTCTGTGCCTCAGTTTTTTCATCTGTAAAATGGCCATAAATCACCTGTTGTTACTCTCCCTGTGAGCACTGTGTGAAACAAGATGGATTATCTTGTTTAATCCCAGTGCTTAATAAATACCATAATTATAAATAGGCCAAAAGTTCATTTGAAGAAAAATTCAAATCCCACTTGTTTCTTAATACTACAAAATTGAAGTAGCCAC
This sequence comes from Tachyglossus aculeatus, assembly GCF_015852505.1. Lineage (NCBI taxonomy): Eukaryota > Metazoa > Chordata > Mammalia > Monotremata > Tachyglossidae > Tachyglossus > Tachyglossus aculeatus. The sequence goes on along the minus strand of NC_052067.1, from coordinate 64,403,080 downwards.
ATTTTCAACCTAATGGAAAGAGATTATATGAAAGTGTTGTTCTGGTTGATTTTGGTTGCTTTCTAAGCACTAAGTATATGCCAGGCACTGTTCTAAGTGCTGGGGTAGATATAAGATAATTAGGTTGGACACAGTACATGTCCCACACAGAGCTCACAATCTTCAATACCCATGTTACAGATGAGGTACCCGAGACACAGAGAAGTTAGTGACTTGCCCAAGGTCACACACACCAGACAAGTGGTGGAGCCAGGAGAAGAACTCAGATACTCTCTGACTCCCAGGCCCATGCTCTCTCCAATAGGCAATATTGCTTCTCTATTGCAAATTGACCAAAAAAAAAAATGCTGAAATTCATTTTGTTGTGACCCTCCAGAAAGGGAATTTTCTTTCCTGTTTACTACTTAGGCCTGATTCTGGATTGGACCAGGAATTTGATTGACAGCAGACACGATGTGATAATGCTTAGCTGGTATGGATTGTTGATTTGCTATGGATCTGATATGGATTGGTGACTTGGGTTTAGATCTTGAACATTGTAGGGATGTGAGACTATATGAATAGAGCCACTCAGTGTTTAACTTATGTTTGGTTTTGTTCTCTGTCTCCCCCTTTTAGACTGTGAGCCCACTGTTGGGTAGGGACTGTCTCTATATGTTGCCAACTTGTACTTCCCAAGCGCTTAGTACAGTGCTCTGCACACAGTAAGCGCTCAATAAATACGATTGATTGATTGATTTAAATTGGCCCAGGGTTTGCACATTTCCAGTTCATTACGGCTTCAGGGTGTAAGACATTAAAAATACCATAATTGGGTAAATGCTGCATTGGAGTAACTTGGCATATAAGTGCTTTGTATAGTAACAAGTAAAAGCCTGAGCAGTAGATGTGTGAACCAAACTCCCAGGATGCATCAAACACATACTTTCAGACTCACATCTGCTTTGGTGAGCAAAGCAGAGAAAATAAAGTTACAGGATGGGTTGCGGTACCTTCACCAAAACCAACAAAAATGCTTCTTCTGTGAAGCCTTCCCTGATTAATTCACTACATCCCATGTGCATCATCACGACATCCACCCTTAACATTTTTGAACAGAAACTCCTTATCAGTTTTACAGTACTCAGCTTACCTCCTCCTACTTTACCTCAGATCTACTACAGTCCAGCCCTCACACTTTGCTTCTCTAGTGTCAGCCTTCTCACTGTGCCTCAGTCTCATCCGTCTCACCACTACCACTTGATCACATCTTTCCTCTGACCCACACAGTAAGCGCTCAATAAATGCAATTGAATGAATGAAGGAAAGTCGCTCCTATTCTACATATGCCAGTCCACTACTCTCCCCAACTTCAGAGTCTCATTAAGATCACATTTCTTCCGAGAGACGTTCGCTTATTAAGCCCTCTTTTCCCCCAACTCATCCCTTCTGTGTCATCTTGGATCTTTACCCTTTAAGCACTTGCTATTCACCCCACAAGACTTCTATACGTATCTGTAATTTGCTTATATTAATGTCTGCCTCCCCCTCTAGGATATAAGATGATCTACAATACAATTCTGTTGTATTGCACTCTCCCAAATGCTTAGTACAGTGCTCTCTACACAGTAAACTTTAACATACCATTCATTGATTGATCCTTATTTATCTGCACAATTACTTATTCAGCTAGATTTGCCTAGCTGCAGGATTGAAAGTCACCCTGTAATAAAACCTCTTGGGTGAGGGTCTCTCCTTAGCTGGCCAAATTTGAATGAGAAAACAGGGAAATTCACCCAGCTTTGTCAAATGAAGTCTAAATCAGGGTTGCCAGATTAGCTCATCTCATCAGCCTTCCTTAGAATTTGTATGAATAGTAGTTTGGGTACTTTATTTTTCCTTATTTTTGTTAGCAGGTCTAAATTAACCCTCTTGCTCCCACTATATACAAACAATTCATGTCTGCCAGTATCCCCCATTAAACTGTGAACTCAAGGGAAATCACTAGCCCTTCTACTTTCATTTTACACTCCCAAAGACTTATAACAGTATTCTGCATATAATAACAATAATTATAATAATGAATTATGATGATTACGGTATTTTTTAAGCACTTACTTCGTGCTAGGCCTGTACTAAGCACTGGGGTAGATACAAGGTAATCAGGTCAAACACAGTCCCTGTCCCACATAAGGCTCACAGTCTCTGTCCACATTCTACAGATGAGGTAACTGAAGCAGAGAAGCTAACTGACTTGCCCAAGGTCGCACAGCAGATAAGTGGCAGAGCCAGTATTAAAACCCACGTCCTTCTGACGCACAGGCCCATGCCCTACCCATTAGGCCATACCGAATATGGTAGATGCTCAATAAATATTGATGCTGATGACTCAGAGGGAATTACAATTCTGACATTTCATATCCTGAGGATTGGGTTTTGTTAGAAGGCACTGGGTCACTTAAGGCTACTTCAAATTCACTGGGAGTCTACCACTTGTCCTTGAGGGATTGTGTATTCTTTTCTAGGGCTGTTAAGTTTTTTGCTGGGGCCCAGCTGCCATTCTAGTCAGAGGCTTTATCAATTCAGGCTGGCCAGACTGACAGCCAATATCGATCTCTCTCAAAGCAAGAGAGTGGTGGATAAAACTCGGTAGAGAGGAGAAGGGGGCTGGGCCTCCGGGATTCTGGCCAACAAAATCTGGGAACTCGGCCAATCTAAAGATAAGGTGTTCATTTTCATTATCATCAAGGCCCTCTCTTCCTCTACTGAGCTCTGTGCTGCTGGGGCTGCAATTACTAATGTTGGGGACCCACCTTAACCCTCACTGATCCTCAATCTAGAGGCTGCAGCAGCACTTCCGTGGATACAGGAGGTGTCATTGAGGAAACAGATTTATTTAGCAATACAGAGGTTTTTGGAACCAGTGAAAAGAGGAAGTCAGTGCGCTATTTCCCTGGCTCAGCCTCCCACCTTGCCTGACTTCTCACTTACTCCTGGTTGCCTGGTTTGGTGTAACCAGTCAGTCAGCCAATCATATTTGTTGAGCCCTTACTGTGTGCAGAGCACTATACTAGGCACTTGGGAGAGTACAATACAACAATGAACAGGCATTCCCTGCCTACAACAAGCTTACAGTCTAGAAGGGGAGACCAGGGCAGCTGCATTGCCTAGTGGAAAGAGCATGGGCCTGGGAGTCAGAACACCTTGGTCCTAGTCCTGGCTCTGCCAACTGATTGCCTATTGTGTGACCTTGGGCGAATCACAACTTCCTTAGTTAACATCTGTAACACTGGGATTCAATAACTCTTCTCCGTCCTATGCCTATGAACTCTGTTGTACTGTACTCTTCCATGTGCTCAGTACAGTGTTCTGCCCAGAGTAAGCACTCAGTAAATTCCATTCATTGACTGATGGATACTCAGACTGGGAGCCCTATGTGGGATACAGAATGTGTCCCACCTGCTGAATTTTTACCTACCCCAAGACTCAGAATGGAGCTTGACACATACTTCACAAATACATTTTTAAAAAAGGAGGGTTGGGAGGACATCTCACCTCTCCAAAATCTTTACTGCAAGCCTGAATTCCTCCTAAGGTGGCAGAGAGTCAGAAAGACAAGGAAGGGGGAGATTGGAAAAGTGTGAAGTGCATTGGGTCCCCCAGATGGATGTGCTGATAACAGGACCCTTGGGACGGGACGAGAAATATGACAAGTAGCATTGGCAGTGGGGTATGACAGGGAGAATAGGGCACAGAGGGGAGGGAGGAGTTTTGCTTTCTCCACCCCACCTCCGCCCAACATCTGGAGTGCCTTCTGCACCCCTCTATTTGGCTCAAGTCCCACCCAGGAACACAGAAGCAAGCAGAGCAGAGAAGGCATCTTCCAGCTTCCTCCCTTAAGCTGGAGTGCTCAGAATGCTGGCACCCATCCTCTCCACTGCTGGCTGCCCATCTCCTATCCAATCCCTCCTTATGGGCAGGGAATGTGTCTGTTATATTGTGTTCTCCCAAGTGTTTAGTACAGTTATCTGCTTACAGTAAGTACTCACTAAACACAGTTGACTCCACCTGGTCCCCAGCTCTGCTGAAAGCAGCTCAATTGGCAGATCTGTAGAATGGGGTTGAGGACTCAAAGCTGATACTGAGGCCACTACAGAACTTAGGGACTCTCCCCTCCCTCCTTCTCCCTGCCCCCCAACAGGGGTCTAAGCCTCACTAGAGGGCTGAGTGAGCTTTGGGATCAGACACTGCCTTCCCTCTCTTCCCTAAATCCTCTCCAGAAGGGTGTGGGGATAATGGAGAGTGAAAGCTGCTTTGAGCAGAGAGAACAATGGTGTGAACAAAGTGAGGCCTGTGTGTCTATCACCAGTCCCTCTTTATTTTATGATTGGGAGCCCCTCAAGGAGTAGGGGCTGTTCCTCATCACCACCTGCTTATCCTTTCTCAGTGCTTAGTCCAGTGATCTGCACACTACTTCTACATGAACAAGTGATCTGGCACTCTGGGCACTGATTAGACTGTTCTGCCCTTGGGAATAGGGGTGCAAAACTTCACTTTCAACTTCGTGGAGTCATTCCCAATAATTTTCCTCTGGATCAAAATTATCAGCAGGTCCTGTGCAGCTCTGAGCTCAAAATGCACCTTCCCACTGGAAAAATCATTTCAAACACTGGTCTGTCCAGATGTACTTGGATATAGAATCATCCAGTGGTCATTCTTTTTCAGGCACATCAACACCCTTTGAGGCAAAGAACTGACTACCTTCAAGTCCAACCCCCGATGGGTCCTTTTTGGAAGAAGAGAGTCTATCAATGAACAAATGACCAGCCCTTCGCTGGGGGCTGTCCACCACCAGATTTGGTCGCTCTGAAAGCAGCAATATCAGCTCTGGGCTTGGACAGTTCCCACACCAAACATATTTTCCTTTCTGGATAAGTTCTCTCATCACAAAATAGCATCCTGCTGTTTCATGACAAAGAGCTCATTGTGGGCAGGGAACCTGTCAACTAACACTATTGTTTTATACTCTCCCAAGAGCTTAGTATAGTGTTCTCTGCACACAATAAATGCTCCTAAATACCACTGAGTAAGATCCATTTACATGCATAAGATTCCCACCTTCTCTCTTTGAAGACCTTGGGCTTGCCTCTAAGTTACCCTCTAAGAGGCATTAAATTATTATTATTATATTGAGAAGAATTGGCTTTGTAATAATAATAATGGTGGTATTTGTTAAGTACTTACTATGTGCCAGGCACTTGTAAGCTCTGGGGTAGATACAAAATAATCAGGTTGGTCACAGTCCCTGGTCCACACAGGGCTGCCAGTCTCAATCCTCATTTTATAGATGAGGTAAGAGGCACAGAGAAGTTAAGTAACTCACCCAAGGTCACACAGGAGACAAGTGGTGGAGCTGGGATTAAAACCCAGGTCCTTCTGACTCTGAGGCCCATGCTCTATCCACTAAGCAATACAGTTCCCAGCAGGGTTCGGCGCTGACCTCCTCACCACTCTGCATACCTACACCAGTTGCAAGACCAGCAAATCTCTATCTGCCATGTCCTGGTGAGACACTGATTCTATTAATGTCCCTAAACCACCAGTCGATCAATCGGTGGTATTTATTGAGTACTTACTCTGCACTGAACCCTGTAGTAAGCACTTAGAGAGTCCAAAACAATAGAGTTGGTAGACAAGATCCCTACCCACAAGGAGCTTATGGCCTACAGGGACACCAGTCATCACTTAACCCAGTGTAGTTTTCCAGTGAAATGTTTTATTGGGGGATGGGATATTTTTGGCTAGGGGGGTGAGGCATGTGGTAAGGTGTGAACTACGTAAAACTGATAATAATAATTATGGTATTTAAGCGCTTACTATAAGCCAGGCACTGATCAAGTCCCCATATAAATATCCCCCAAAGCCCTACAACCCTTCAGGCCCCAAAACACAGGACCCGGCTCCTGACAAGTCAGCCTGTATACGACAAGTCAGCCTGTATATGACAAGTCAGCCTGTATACGTGTTCTTTCAGGATGCAGTTTACTCTGGCTTGAGCTCTCCGTGACTGTTAAAATAAACAAGTTGGACTCGAATTTGGAAATATAAATTTTCCAGATGCATTAAGAGGGAGGCAAGTCAGGTTGGTCCTATTTGTAGGTCAATAAATGGGGTTAATTCTAACTTGGCTCAGCACAATCTCAGTCCAGACTATCCAGAAACTGCCCTGAATTTCTATTCATGGGTCGATGTTAAAAGAAGAGTGCATGCCCAGTTTGAACTCCATATTTCAGAACTGTGATGGCTTGAGAGCCAGAATGGGAACTATAAACGACCATGTGGTCAGAGCACAGGGCCAGAAGATGCTGGGCATGCACTGGCAACAGCTTCATATAGAAAGTAGAGGTCTGATTATTAAAATCAACTATCAAGCCAGGCACCTGGGCAATTATCCTTATTTTTAGAGGCAATAAAAACATAGCAATCTATCCTGCTCAGCAATGTCTAAGGACAATGTGTTTCTGCCCCCTCAAAACCCTCTCCTTTCTCACTGCTCCTTCCTAATTTTCCTTCTCATCCCCACTACATATCTTGAAAAGTGAGTTTCAGAAATACATTAGGCACTGTTTTCAAAGAAGCAGAGGGTCTAGTTGTCAGTACAAGCCGATACTGTAGTCTCAGCCTCATTGCTTTCTGGCTCCTTGTTCCCACAGAGTGCAACAATCAGGTTCCCTAATGATAACAAAGCTTCATTGCAGTAATATTGATACCTATTGTAATCACCGGCATTCTGGCTTTTCAATTTTCAGTATTTGCCTTGGATCAAGTAGTTCTTTGCTAATGCAACAGAAGGTCACCAGATGAAGGGGCTGATAGCAGAACGGGACTGTTCTACTTAACATGCATGGAGGATTACGCTTTTCAGTCGTCCTACAGCTAATCTTTCAAGTTGTCCTTTTTTGACTTTCTCAGTTTAATCAGTTTAATCTCATCTTCCCTCTTTTCTGATTACAAGGATTTTCTGTTGAAACCTTGCCTCCACAATAAAGACCAGGTGGCAATTTATTCTTATATTGATTCCAACATCTTTTTTCCTCTACCAATGAGCTAAGAAATAGGGGCAAGATTCCAACATCTCTTTTCCTCTACCAATGAGCCAAGAAATAGGGGCATGATGAGATGGGACATAAGGGAAAGAGCCTTGCCAACATCTTCTTTGTAGCTAAACCCCAAAGTCCATCTATCCAGGGAACTAACTATGCCTTCCTACACTGCAAGCAGAAATGGCAGTTGTGTTGGACCATCTCATCGGTGACGAAAGTCAGGGAGCGTCAGACCCATTCATTCATTTAGTCATATTTATTGAGCACTTACTGAGAACAGAGAACTGTACTAAGCACTTGAGAGAGTACAATCTAGCAATAAGCAGGCACATTCCATGCCCACAACTAGCTTACAGTCTTACCACCCTTCTCTTGGACACCACTCCAAAATGGGGCTACCGAAGCATCTCGGCCAATTTACCAGGGGATGCTCTTAAAAGGGTCCACACAGGCATGTCCAAATAATTAATAATAATTATTATAATGGTATTGGTTATGCATTCATTATGTGCCAAGTACTGTATTCAGCGCTGGGGTGGATACAAGCAAATCAGGTTGCACACATGGGGCTCATGGTCTTGATCCCCATTTTACACGAGGTAAATGAGGCCTAGAGAAGTGAAGTGTCTTGCCTAGGGTCACACAACAGATATGTGGCTGAGCAGGGATTAGAACCCATGACCTGACTCCCAGGCCCATGCTCTATCCACTACACAGAGCAGCAAACTATCATGTTCAAAAGGGGGTTATCAGAGTGCACACACCACATACTCAAAGGTACAATTAAAATGACTATTTCAGGGGACAGACGACCACAAAATGTCTACTGATGTGCACATAAAATGACAGGATGGGGAGATGGATGCACCCCATTTTCTCTGTCCAAATAGAAAGGAGACGCACATCTTTTTAACCCTTAACATTGAGGTCAGACAGAGAAGCCATAGAAAGGAACTGTCTGTGTAAAGAACCTATGGTTACTGCAGGAAGGAAATAGATTGCCTTCCTAATTTGGGCAACTTCTATGCAGCCAATATTTCGTGATACTTAAAGTGATAGAATTCTTGTTTGGCAGTGATTATCCTTTCTTCTTAAAAGGGTAAAATCAGTAAATTGAAAAATGAAGAGAACTACTCAAGGTATTTTAGTATTTTTCTTTTTCACTGGGGAGTAATTAAGCTGGGGTAGGTGGAGCCAACAAAAGAGTGGATGGAGCAATGTGCTGAGCCTTTTAAGACACAGCAAGTTCTTTTATTTTCTCTTTAGGGTTCCCAGAGAGAATGCTATAGTATAGCCAGCTGAGAAGAACATCTGTTTTAAGAACTGAACTTTTAGCAGCCATTTGTCTATGATCTTTCTTTCCTTCCCCTTCTCTCCTTGACCCAACTTCCAGCCTGCTCTTGGGTACTGTTCCCTAATCAATGTTTTCCAAAAATCAGAGCCACTAGCTAGGAAAAAAAAAAAAATTCCCATTTTCTCTTCAATGACTGTACTTGATACAAAATAGCCTACTCTGTTTTTTTAAGGCATATGTTTCCCTTGCTTTTCACATGGAAGCCTCTGGGTCACTGGGGTTTACATGCTTAATGACAACGTTGTGGAGTTAACCCAGGAGAACAATACATCCCATTAATCTGCCTCATGCTTAATTGGAAACTACTGTATGGGGCTGGCATTTCAAACACAGATTGTAAGTGTACTTGAATTAGTTACTGTTTAATTGATACAACTGGCACGCATCCTAGAACCAACATGCAAATACTGTAAAAGGGGGAAGCCGTGAAAGGAGACAGAGAGAGAAAGAGAAATCAGATGTGACTGGGAATCAGAAAATAAAGGGGGATTATGAACATAACACTCTTTCAGTGTACGGGGGCGAGCCCATGGTTGGGACTAAGAAAATAATCAGCCTTTAAGGACAGTGATCTTCATGTTCGATCAATTCCCCAAGACTGAACATTTCAGGTGGCTTTATGTAGGAATAACTCCCTAATATTCAGTTTCAGCACTGCCACCTAAGGGGGTCAGGGTATGGTCGATCGGGGCCACCCCCTGGGGTTTTTGCAGGGCTTCATAGGCAAGAAGGAAAATGCTGCTAGCAGAGCCTCCCCCAGGCCCTGGGTCGGGCTGACCCCCTGTCCCATCTCAAGCCTCCCCAGAGACTGCCCATTTATCCCCATCTTTCCTGGAGTTAGAAGTCTAGGTCCGGACTGCTTGCCTCCCCCAACCTTGCTCACCAGACTGCTTGCCTCCCCCAACCTTGCTCACAGCAAGGAAGAAAGCAGCATGTTTTTCACAGGGATGTGCTGGCAGCTTTTTTCCTGATTCCCCACAAAACTCACCCAGGCAACCCCAAGCCCCTGCCTCCCTAGGGAACTCCAGTTTCCAGAAGCTGGGGGCCTGAGCAAGTGTCCCTCGGCTGAGATACCAGAAATTGTTTCCTAACTACTTTCTCCCACAACCCTCACCTCCTGCAGTTGCTGATACCTCTTTTCCCAGGGTTTTGGCTCTAGTCATGGGAAAAGCATGGGATTGGAAGTCAGGAGGGCCCGGAAAAAGAGGCTGGGGAAGCAGGATACTGTGGGTGCTGGAGTGCTCACTATACCCACCCTCCTGGGTTCGGATTCCTAGCGATCACATCACTGGCAAAGAGGACTCGACAGACAGTTTTGCCTACCAATAAGATCCTGCTTGTAGGAAGCAGAGGAGGGGGCAGGAGAGACAGATCGTGAACCATTGTTTTATTGGTTAGAATCCAAACAACACAGATTTCTCAGAAACCTCTCATTTGACAGGGGAATCGTAGCATAGCAAGCCACAAAACCCTTTAGGGAAATGCAAATAGAGCGGACCATATCATATTAGAATGGCCCAAGATGAAAAGAAGCTAGGGAGTGCTCTGTCAATTGGGCATTTTAAATATGAGACTTTGAATACCTAAACAATTCAGGCTCCTTCAGATGCAGAAAAATATATGTAAACTAGGGCCATATATTCAAGGCCATGTATGCACAGCTCTTTATGTGAGCATTTATCAGCAATGCATAACATCCCACAGGCAGCAAGGATTGTCCGTGAAACATTCGGCCCACAACAGAATTGTGCATGTAGGCACGGGTTACTTAAAAAGGGTCAGGAGGAGCCAGATCAGGGCCGCAACCCACATCCCTGGAGAAGAAACAAATAAGGAGAAATAAAGGCAGGAAACTGGAGTTTAGGCAGGACTGGATTAACAGTTCAGGAGGCCTGGAACACGAATAAGTTTCCCTCAGAGACCAAAGGTTGTGGGGAAAGTTTGAGGGGTCAGAGTTCTATTAATAATATTTATGTGAATACTATGTGACAAGTGAGCCCACTTTTTAGACTGTGAGCCCACTGTTGGGTAGGGACTGTCTCTATATGTTGCCAACTTGTACTTCCCAAGTGCTTAGTAAAGAGCTCTGCACACAGTAAGCGCTCAATAAATACGATTCAATCAATCAATCAGTCGTATTTATTGAGCGCTTACTATGTGCAGAGCACTGTACTAAGCGCTTGGGAAGTACAAATTGGCAACACATAGAGACAGTCCCTACCCAACAGTGGGCTCACAGTCTAAAAGGGGGAGACAGAGAACAGAACCAAACATACCAACAAAATAAAATAAATAGGATAGAAATGTACAAGTAAAATAAATAAATAGAGTAATAAATATGTACAACCATATATACATATATACAGGTGCTGTGGGGAAGGGAAGGAGGTAAGATGGGGGGATGGAGAGGGGGGCGAGGGGGAGAGGAAGGAAGGGGCTCAGTCTCGGAAGGCCTCCTGGAGGAGGTGAGCTCTCAGCAGGGCCTTGAAGGGAGGAAGAGAGCTAGCTTGGCGGAGGGGCAGAGGGAGGGCATTCCAGGCCTGGGGGATGACGTGGGCCGGGGGTCGACGGCGGGACAGGCGAGAACAAGGTACAGTGAGGAGATTAGCGGCAGAGGAGCGGAGGGTGCGGGCTGGGCTGTAGAAGGAGAGAAGGGAGGTGAGGTAGGAGGGGGCGAGGTGATGGAGAGCCTTGAAGCCCAGGGTGAGGAGTTTCTGCCTGATGTGCAGATTGGTAGCCACTGGAGATTTTTGAGGAGGGGAGTAATATGCTCAGAGCGTTTCTGGACAAAGATAATCCGGGCAGCAGCATGAAGTATGGATTGAAGTGGAGAGAGACACGAGGATGGGAGATCAGAGAGAAGGCTGGTGCAGTAGTCCAGACGGGATAGGATGAGAGCTTGAATGAGCAGGGTAGCAGTTTGGATGGAGAGGAAAGGGCGGATCTTGGCAATGTTGCGGAGCTGAAACCGGCAGGTTTTGGTGACGGCTTGGATGTGAGGGGTGAATGAGAGAGCGGAGTCGAGGATGACACCAAGGTTGCCGGCTTGTGAGATGGGAAGGATGGTAGTGCCGTCAACAGAGATGGGAAAGTCAGGGAGAGGACAAGGTTTGGGAGGGAATACAAGGAGCTCAGTCTTCGACATGTTGAGCTTTAGGTGGCGGGCAGACATCCAGATGGAGATGTCCTGAAGGCAGGAGGAGATGCAAGCCTGGAGGGAGGGGGAGAGAGCAGGGGCAGAGATGTAGATCTGGGTGTCATCAGCGTAGAGATGATAGTTGAAGCCGTGGGAGCGAATGAGGTCACCAAGGGAGTGAGTGTAGATTGAGAACAGAAGGGGACCAAGCATTGAACCTTGGGGAACCCCCACAGTAAGAGGATGGGAGGGGGAGGAGGAGCCTGCAAAAGAGACTGAGAAAGAACGACCGGAGAGATACGAGGAGAACCAGGAGAGGACGGAGTCTGTGAAGCCAAGGTCAGATAGCGTGTTGAGGAGAAGGGGGTGGTCCACAGTGTCAAAGGCAGCTGAGAGGTCGAGGAGGATTAGGACAGAATATGAGCCGTTGGATTTGGCAAGCAGGAGCTCATTGGTGACCTTTGAGAGGGCAGTTTCCGTGGAATGAAGGGGACGGAAGCCAGACTGGAGGGGGTCGAGGAGAGAGTTGTTGTTGATGATTGATGATGAAGCACTCTACTAAGCATTGGGGTGGGTGGAAGATAATCAGGTCAGGCACCGACTTTATCCCACATGGGGCTCAGTAGAAGAGAGAGCAGGTATTTTACAGATAAGGAGCCAGGCACAGAGAACACAAGCAACTCCCTCAAGGTCACCCTACAGGCAAGTGGCAGAGCTGGGATTAGAACCCAGGTCCTCTGACTCCTAGGCCCTGCTGTTTCCTGCTTCTAATTCTGCCTCACTGTTATAACTGGCTCCAAGCCACAGACACTCCTCTACCAGCTCAGCGAGCTGGTCAACCAGATGGAAGGCCCACATTTGCTTAGCCAGATCACTAGGGTAGGGGACGGAGGAGTGAGAAGAGAGTAAGGGGCAGATAACTAGAGGGAGTGCCTCATCTCCCCCCTAGAGGCCCTACTGTATGTCCACTACACCCCTCCAAAGCCAAACAGAATACCCACAGCAGCCTCATCTACCGTCCACAAAAAAAGCACACATTACTCCTACCCCAACCTGCGGGGCTCCAAAAGAAGAACAATAGTATCCATCCTGGTGGGGTGAGAAAATGAACTAAAGCTCTCCAACACAGACTCTATTTGCATCTTCTCCACGCAGAGGTTTTGAGGCAATCTCCCACTGGCACCCAGTCCTCATGGGAGGCAGCAAGGATCAAGTCCTACATCCAGGCCCTGTGTTCGCTGAGGCTGCCGGCTATGTCTGGGTATTAGCTGGGTGGACAACTCTGGATCCTTAAGGCAGGGAAGCAGCATGGCCTACTGGATAGAGCACAGGTCTGGGAGTTAGACCCACCTCTGCCACAGGTCTACTGTGTGACCTTGGGCAAGTCAAATCTTCTCTGTGCCTCAGTTACCTCAACTGAAAAATGGGAATAAAGGCTTTCAGCCCCATGTGGGACAAGGATTATGTCCAACCTGATTAGCTTTTCTCTACCCCAGCACTTAGAACAGTGTTTAACACATAGTAAGTGCTTAACAAATACTATTATTATTAGTTGACTTAACCTACATTGTGCAGCTTGGCCTCTAGAACCTGAAAGATTGCCTAGGATGCACAGACATTACTTGATGGAAAAAAACTGGGCCAAATATGAAATAAATGGGTTTCCCCATGTGTGCTTTCAGATATTCTAGTATCTATCTGCTACTGTATACTTTCAACCATAAGGGTACCTGTGTTTAGATCAGTTTTTAACTGATATGAGTAGGGGAGGAAAAAAAGAGGAGAGGATTGTAGTATTACAGGGCAGATGCCAGCCACACAGGCACTCAGAGGTATACCTCACAAGTGGCGTCTTGTGGGCAAGGAATGTGTTTGTTACTATAGTGTACTCTCCCAAGCACTTAGTACACTGCATACATTAAGTGCTCAATAAATACAATTGACAGACTGACATACACATTTGGAAGTTTGAAAGTTCCTGTGGAACACCTCAGAACCGGACTGCAGACAGCACAATTTATCTAGCTCAAAGGCATATCAAAGCCCCGAGCAGATTAATGAGTTAAAGACTGGTAGTGACTCCGTAGGTAAACGGAGCAACCCAATTATGTTCTCAGCAAATCAAATTCTGTGGCTCACATAGCCTAAATCCAATTTAGATATTTATACACTTTCTAAATATAGAAAATTGGAAATTATCACTAGAACTAGCCATTCAATTAGCAAGTAGATAAATACTAAAGAGCCTGAACTTTCTCATCAGCAATTCAGGGGACGCACAAGATCAAGGATAGGAAAAAAAAAAATCTTGTCCCATTGCAGGGGAAAGAAGATGAGGGTTAGCTCATTTCCTCTAGGTAATTGAAGACCCTTCAGCTTAAAGAACTGGCTCACTTGCAGGACTATTGATGATCTGTTTTATTGAAGCCAGGGACCCATTCCTACTTGCCAAACCCAGGTATCATTAATAGTTTCCATGGCAATGCTCCCAAAATGCCACATTGGTACATTCATTGGCAAAAAATCATATGGTGGCAATAAAAATAATAATAATGTGGCATTTGCTAAACACTATGTGTCAAGTACTGTACTAAGCGCTGCGGTGGATATAAGCAAGTTGGGTTGGACACAGACCCTGTCCCACAAGAGGCTCACAGTCTTAATCCACATTTTACAGATGAGGTAACTGAGGCACGGAGAAGTGAAGTGACTTGCCCAATGTCATACAACAAGGAAGTTGTGGACGTGGTATTAGAACCCAGGTTCATGCTCTATCCACTAGGCCATGCTGCTTCCCTAAACCTCAAGTTGCAGCTATCTTTGGGTAGTATTGACTCTTTGGCAGTAAATATTTTCTCAGGATAAAGTCTTTGTAAGGATGAAAAATTATTGAGCCTCATACATCCATAAAGCCAGAGAGCTTGAGGACATATCATTAATACTAAACCTGTTGTTTGATGGCAACAGTAACAATGGAAGGAGACACTGCCTTGTGTTTCTGCCTGAAAAACAAGATGTTGCTGTGACAGCCCTGCTTCTTCGAGGAAAGTCATCTGCTGTCCTTTAGATTGTTCCAACCAGAAGCCCCACTGGTGAGATAAATAGGCTAATCCTGGCTTTTAAACCTGCCAGAAAAATGAAAGCCCTGGCCCTGCTGCATCCTCCTCCAGAGAATCACTGATTCTAGTACAAGCAGTTATATACAGTGCAAAAGGTAGAGTAAAAGGGAGGAAAGCAGGAAAATAAATCCTTGCTTTAATGAATTCAATCACCCCATTTTAATTGCTTAGTATAGTACTCAGCACACAGTAAGCACTCAAACACCACTGATCTATTAATCAAGCGGAGCCACTCTGCCTGCAGAATCACTTAGGCAGCACCCATAGTTAACCTATCTAGTTTCCTGAACTCCGTGCATGACAGAAAAAGGGACAAATGCAAGATGGCACGAAGAAAAGTTTCCATATTTTCACATTAATGGAAATTACTGGGTTGACCATACTGTGTGCAGGGAATTGCATTAACTTGGGAGAGTACCACAGAATTAGAAGACATGATCCCTGTCCTCAAGGAATTAACATATAGTGTGGGAGAAAGACACCAAAACAGAGAATAAAGATGTATAAAGAAGAGCTACAGGAAAGCCATCGCTGAGAAGGATGAGAGAATGGAAATGGGAGATGGGAGGGCCACCTTTGGAAGCTCACACCTGAATGATCAATTCATCAATCATTGGTATTTATTGAACACTTACGGTGTGCAGAGCACTGTACTAAGCACTTGGGAAGGCTTTGCGGCCTGGTCTCCCTCAGCGAGGCCAGGGTTACCAGGGAAGCGGCATCTTCTCCTAGGCCCTTCTCTCTCGTAGGCCCGAGAGGTTAGTAATAACAATAATAATAATAATAATAATGGCATTTGTTACTATGTGCTTAGCACTGTTCTTCCCAAGCGCTTAGTACAGTGCTCTGCACACAGTAAGCGCTCAATACGATTGAATGAATGAATCCCCCCCGCATTACCTCCTTCCCCTCCCCATAGCCCCTGTATATGTTTGTGCATATTTATTACTCATTTATTTTACTTGTACATATTTACTATTCTATTTTATTTTGTTAATATGTTTTGTTTTGTAATCTGTGAGCCCGCTGTTGGGTAGGGACTGTCTCTATATGTTGCCAACTTGGACTTCCCAAGCGCTTAGTACAGTGCTCTTCACACAGTAAGAGCTCAATAAATACAACAATGAATTTACTATTCTATTTATTTTATTTTGTTAATATGTTTTGTTTTGTCATCTGTCTCCCACTTCTAGACTGTGAGCCCACTGTTGGGTAGGGATCGTCTCTATATGTTGCCAACTTGGACTTCCCAAGCGCTTAATACAGTGCTCTGCACACAGTAAGCACTCAATAAATATGATTTAATGAATAGTACAGTGCTCTGCACACAGTAAGTTCTCAATAAATACGATTGAATGAATGAATGAATCCCACGCCTCACCTCCTTCCCCTCCCCACAGCCCCCGTATATATGTTTGTACAGATTTATTACTCTTATTTATTTTACTTGTACATATTTACTATTCTATTTAATTTTGTTAATATGTTTTGTTTTGATGTCTGTCTCACCCTTCTAGACTGTGAGCCCGCTGTTGGGTAGGGACCGTCTCTATATGTTGCCAACTTGGACTTCCCAAGCACTTAGTACAGTGCTCTGCTCACAGTAAGCGCTCAATAAATATGACTAAATGAATAGTACAGTGCTCTGCACACAGTAAGCGCTCAATAAATATGATTGAATGAATGAATCCCCCGCCTCACCTCCTTCCCCCCACAGCCCCTGTATATATGTTTGTACAGATTTATTACTCTTATTTATTTTACTTGTACATATTTACCATTCTATTTATTTTATTTTGTTAATATGTTTTGTTTTGTTGTCTGTCTCCCCCTTGTAGACTGTGAGCCCGCTGTTGGGTAGGGACCCTCTCTATATGTTGCCAACTTGGACTTCCCAAGAGCTTAGTACAGTGCTCTACACACAGTAAGTGCTCAATAAATACAATTGAATGAATATTACAGTGCTCTGCACACAGTAAGAGCTCAATAAATATGACTGAATGAATGAATCCCCCCCGCCTTACCTCCTTCCCCTCCCCACAGCCCCTGTATATATGTTTGTACAGATTTATTACTCTTATTTATGTTGCTTGTACATATTTACCATTCTATTTACTTTATTTTGTTAATATGTTTTGTTTTGTTGTCTGTCTCCCCCTTCTCGACTGTGAGCCCACTGTTGGGTAGGGACCGTCTCTAGATGTTGCCAACTTGGACTTCCCAAATGCTTAGTACAGTGCTCTGCACACAGTAAGCACTCAATATGATTGATTGAATGAATGAATGAGTTGGCAGACAAGTTCCTTTCCCACAGTGAGCTGATTATTTCAATTTTTGTTAAAGTAGTTGGCAAAGCATTATGGGAGAATAGGACGGTATCAGGAGTTTGAGGAAGAAGTTATAGGCTTGGAATAGTTGGTATGACCAATTCATTCATTCATATTTATTAAGCGCTTACTGTGTGCAGAGCAGTACTTCCCAAGTGCTTAGTACAGTGCTCTGCATACAGTAATTGCTCAATAAATGATTGAATGAATGAAAATACAATACAACAGTGAACAGTGACATTCCCTGCCAACAAGGAGCTCACAATCTAGAGTCAAGGAGACAGACATCAATACAAATAAAATTATATACACATAAGTATATGTACTTAATTGCTGTGGGTCTGGGAGTGGGAGGGGAAGAGCAAAGGGAGCAAGTCGGGTAATGTAGAAGGGAGTGGGAGATGCATAAAAGTGGGGCTTGGTGTGGGAAGGCCTCTTGGAGGAGTTGTGCCTTCAATAAGGCTTTGAAGCAGGGAAAGTAATTGTCTGTCAGATTTAAGGAGGAAGGGCACTACAGGCCAGAGGCAGGACATGGCCCAGAGGTCGGTGGCAAGACTGGCAAGATTGAGGCACAGTAAGAAGGTTAGCACTAGGAGTTAAGTATCGGTGATAGAGTGCTTTAAAGCCAATGAGCATGGGAATCGATGACAGGGTTAGTGGTGGTACTGAGCAGGAGACGGCAGAATTCTGGCAGGTAAAAATGAACTAATGTGTCAGAAATCATTCTGGTGCCTGTTTTCAGTCAATGATGCTCTGCAACAGTTGCAGAAGAAGAATCCTGAGAAGGTGATCCCAAGGCTGGGGTTGGTGGTGCAAGATCAATGGAGGGACAGGGTGGCAAGGGAGATAGTTCTGTGGAGACGATGGAGTTGATGACATTAATTTGTGCAGCAAGAAAAGGGAAGTTGGGTAGAGAATTCAAATGTGTAGAGAAATGAGCTAACACTTGAGAAGCAGTATGGTGTAGCGCATAGAGCACAGGCCTGGGAGTCAGAAGGTCAAGGGTTCTAATCCTGCCTCAGCCACTTGGCTGCTGTGTGACATTGGGCAAGTCGTTTCATTTCCTGTGTCTCAGTTGCCTCATCTGTAAAATGGGGATTGAGACGGTGAGCCCCATTTAAGATAGGGACGGTGTCTAACCCTCTATTTGCTTGTTTCTACCCAGCACTTAGTACAGTTCCTGGCACATAAGGCCTAAATATCAAAATTATCATTATTAAATGTGATATGTGGGTCTGAGATAAGTGTAGGGAATCCAGAGATCAGAGGTCTTTGATAGGGGAGAGTACAATTTTGCAAGGAGGAGGAGAAAAGGGGAGGAGAACAGGCAGGTTAGAAGACTGTGCAGCAGCGTGGCCTAATGGATAGAGCATTAGCCTGGAAGTCAGAAGGACCTGGGTTCTAATCCTGACTCCTCCATATGTCTAAGATGACCTTGGATAGGTCACTTCACTTCTCTGAGCCTCAGTTACCTCATCTGTAAGAATGTAAGCCCCATGTGTAACAGGGATTGTGTTTAACCTGATTAACTTGTATCTACCTCAGTGATTGGCACATAGCAAACACTTAGCAAGTATGATAGTATTATAACTATCTGCCTGCCTTACTGCCTTCAGATGTCGTGCCTTCAGGACATCTCCATCTGGATGTCTGCCCGCCATCTAAAACTCAATATGTCCAAGACTGAACTCCTTATCTTCCTTCCCAAACCCTGCCCTCTCCCTGACTTCCCCATCACTTTAGATGGCACTACCATCCTTCCTGTCTTACAAGCCTGCAACCTTGGTGTCATCCTTGACTCCGCTGTCTTGTTCACCCCTCACATCCAATCCGTCACCAAAACCTGCCGGTCTCACCTCCGCAACATCACCAAGATCCGCCCTTTCCTCTCTATCCAAACCGCTACCTTGCTGGTTCAATCTCTCATCCTATCCCGACTGGATTACTGCATCAACCTTCTCTCTGATCTCCCATCCTCCTGTCTCTCCCCACTTCAGTCTATAGTTCAGGCTGCTGCCCGGATCATCTTTGTGCAGAAACGCTCTAGGCATGTTACTCCCCTCCTCAAAAATCTCCAGTGGTTGCCAGTCAACCTGTGCATCAAGCAAAAGCTCCTCACTCTCAGCTTCAAGGCTCTCCATCACCTCGCCCCCTCCTACCTCACCTCCCTTCTTTCCTTCTACAGCCCAGCCCACACCCTCCAATTCTCTGCTGCTAACCTCCTCACTGTACCTCATTCTCACCTGTCCCACTGTCGACCCCCGACCCACGTCCTCCCCCTGGCCTGCAATGCCCTCCCTCTGCACATCCACCAAGCTAGCTCTTTTCCTCCCTTCAGAGCCCTACTGAGAGCTCACCTCCTCCAGGAGGCCTTCCCATACTGAGCCCCCTTTTTCCTCTCCTCCTCACCATCCCCATCCGCCCTACCTCCTTCCCCTCCCCACAGCACCTGTATATGTTTGTATAGATTTATTACTCTATTTATTTTACTTGTACATATTTACTGTTCTATTTATTTTGTTAATGATGTGTATCTGGATTTATTTCTATTTATTCTGATGACTTGACACCTGTCCACATGTTTGGTTTTGTTCTCTGTCTCCCCCTTCTAGACTGTGAGCCCGTTGTTGGGTAGGGACCATCTCTATATGTTGTCAACTTGTACTTCCCAAGTGCTTAGTATAGTGCTCTGCACACAGTAAGCGCTCAATAAATACAATTAAATGAATGAATGAATATTACAGTTATTCTATGGTGGGACAATCATTTTAGAACTGGGGAGGTGAGAAATGCTAGAATGACAAATATTGAGATCCAGCCTGGTTCCCAGTTGGTGAGAACTGATGTGGTTCTAACCAGAGCACAACAGATTTGAGGAGTGAGAGAAAGTGGGTGGTGGTCATCAGGGACATCCTCATCGATGTGGAAGTTCTGGAAGATCAATGTAGGGGGTGAGGAGGAGGAAATAAATATGGCTGAGTGAATGAAGAGGGGAAAAAGGAGATGAGTGATGCACAAAAAAAAAATCACTCAAAATTGGAGAGATTCAATTCAACAAGTAATTTTAGTGGATACTAGAAGTGGTTGTTGTGGTATTCAAAGGAAAGGGAGTTGAGGGATACAGATTGGGGTGGGGAAGGAAGGGATGGTGGTGAAAGCTGCATTAGTGTGGCACGAACTAGGCTAAGTCCTCTCCCTTTTCATGTGAATTGAGGGGAGTGGGTAAAAGTGAGGCTCCCTTGGGAGAGAGTGTTGGAGTATTGTGTGGGTGAGCTGGCCCACAGATTCCCTCTCCACCCTGGATAACCAATGTGCCCCAAGCCCCCAAAAGCATTCCAGCCCCTGGGTCCCCCAGCCTTCGGCAGCATACCTGGCCCCTCCCAGCATCCTCAGCTCACAGCCCCTGCCAGCCTTCAGCAGTGTCCCTGGTTCCTTGGCCACCAGACTACCATGTGTCCAAAGACTGCACCCTCACCACTCATTCAATCATATTTGAGTGCTTATTGTGTGCAAAGCACTGTACTAAGCGCTTGGGAGAGTTCAATATAACAACAGACACATTCCTGCACACAACAAGCTCACAGTCTAGAGGGGGAGACAGACTTTCATATAAATAACATATACATATATACGTGCGCTTTGGGAGTAGGAGGGAGGATGAATGAAGGAGCAAGTAAGAGCGGCGCAGAAGGGGGTGAGAGAAGAGGAGATGAGGGTTTAGTCAGGGAAGGCTTCTTGGAGGAGATGTGCCTTCAGTAAGGCTTTGAAATGGGGGAGAGCAATCATCTGTCTGATATGAGGAGGGAGGGCATTCCAGGCCAAAGGTAGAATGTGGGTGAGAGCTCAGTGGCAAGATAGCAAGATAGAGGCACAGTGAGAAGGTTAGCATAAGAGGAATGTAGTTTGTGGGCTGGGTTGTAGTAGGAGAATAGTGCAGTGAGGTTGGAGGGGGCAAGGTAGTGGAGTGCTTTAAAGCCAATGGTGAGGAGTTTTTATTTGATGTGGAGGTGGATGGGCACCAGCCACCGTAACGTCACTCTGTCCCCACAGCATCCACAGCTTCCCTATTCACCAGGGTCCCCAGACCTCAGACCAAGTATCCCCAGACCTCAGAACCCACCCCACCACCCCAACCACTCTAGTGTCCCACAACATCCCCAGCTCGCCAGAACACCACAGGGTTCCCGGCCACCACAGCATCCCAGGCCAGCCGGCATCTGCACTATCTGAATTTTCTAAGAGTTGTGAGATTCCCTCTAGAATATCAATTTGGGGAACTGGAGTAGGGAAAATCCTCTAGACTGTAAGCTTGTTGTGAATGGGGACGCTTGTCTGACTCTACTGCACTGTACTCTTCCAAGCGCTTAGTAAAGTGCTCTGCATATAGTAAGCATTCAATGGAAAAGCTTCCAAAACGTGGAAGACATAAAGCTTGTAAGCCCCTTGATTGTAGGGATCCTGTCTATCAACGCTAGTTTACTCAGCATGGCCTAGTGGATAGAACATGGGTCAGAGAATCCTACAAACCTGAGTTCTAATTCCACCTCTGCCACGTCAGCTTTGTGACCGTGGGCAAGTCATTTCACTACATGTTGCCAACTTGTACTTCCCAAGCGCTTAGTACAGTGCTGTGCACACAGTAAGCGCTCAATAAATACGATTGATTGATTCTCTGGGCCTCAGTTACCTCATCTGTAAAATGGGGATTAGAAAAATACGCCACATGTGGGACAGGGACTATGTCCACTTTGATTAACTTGTATCTCCCTCAGTGCTTAGAACAATGCTTGGCACATAGTAAGCACTGAGCAAGTACCATAATTATTATTACCCACCCAAGCATTTATTCTGGTGCTCAGCCTGCAGCAATGGATGGTATTTACTGAATACTTACTGTATGCAGAGTAGTGTACTAAGCACTTCGAAGAATTGGTAGGTACAAAGTTGGTAGACACATTCCCTGCCCACATTGAGTTTATAGTCAAGAGGACTCACATGCTCAATAAATGCTACTGATTGATGAAACAATTTCCACCATTTTGATTTCTTAGCAGAAAATGAGTGGATTCACAGAAAAATTATCTGTTGGCTTACCTGAGTCACTGTCCCTTGATTTTTTCAGACTATATTAATAATAATAATCATACTAATGGCATTTATTAAGCACTTACTATGTGCAAAGTACTGTTTTAACCACTGGGGAGGTTACAAGGTGATCAGGCTGTCCCACTGGGGGCTCACAGTCTTAATCCCCATTTTACAGATGAGATAAGTGAGGCCCAAAGAAGTTAAGTGACTTGCCCAAATTCACATGGCTGACAATTGGCAGAGCTGGGATTTGAACCCATGACCTCTGATTCCAAAGCCCATGCTCTTTCCACTGAGCCACGCTGCTTCTCTATTAGATTCTTCATCTCAAAATGAGGAGAATAGGGCATTTTTTAATGGTATTTAAGGGCTTACTATGTGCCAGACACTGTTCTAAGTGTGGGGTAGATACAAAGTAGTTTGGACACAGTCCACATCCCCATTTTACATATGAGGTAACAAGTGGGAATATGTCTTTTTGTTGTTGTACTTTACTCTCCCAAGCACTTAGTACAGTGTTCTGCACAAAGTAAACACTTAATACAAGTGACTGAAGTGACTTACCCAAGGTCACACAGCCAGCAAGTGGCAGAGCCAGTTCAATTCCACTGACAAAGTGTCACAGAAGGGTAGGGACTGTCTTTATATGTTGCCAACTTGTACTTCCCAAGCGCTTAGTACAGTGCCCTGCACACAGTAAGCGCTCAATAAATATGATTGATTGACCAGTAAACAATAAACCTCTGTTCCTGCAGCTGTTTAGCACGTGCAATGTTACATTCCACCTTCCCCATTTACCTCATATCAAAGTGCAGTGCCAGTCACATAGTTAACACTTAATAACATACATTCTTTTTAAAAAATTACTTTATGGACTATTTCCTCTGTAGAGAGATGTGCCTTCAAATCACCACCTAACACCGGTCAGCTTTTTAAACTACATGATAAAGCAGTGAGCATTTTTCTTTCAGTTCTCTCCCAGGTTGCACAATCCCCCAAATTCAAGAAGATGGTGTCTGAACTGACCTTGTCAAGTTGTGCAAATTCCATTTTCAGTCTTCTAATCTCACCCCAACATTCAGACTTGAGTTTGTGCAAATTCTTAGCTCTGTGTTCTCCCTGCTCACTCAGTGGAAGCACGAAGGAACTCGACCCTCTAGCTGGCCCTCGGGGCAATCACCTGAAATGCCTGACATCTGGGCAGGCTCAAGTCCCTCCTGTATTCAAATATCCACGTGGGGCCTGGTGAGCAAGAATCATAGGGAAACAAGGAATGCAGGCTTCGTTCCACATTATAGATGAGTGACTATCTGATTTTAATAGCTTTTCTGCTTAGTTGTTCCTACTGGTTAATCTCAAAGGTTTGTGTGTTTTCCTCACGTAAAACAGTGCATTCAAGAACACCCTAATCAACTGAAGGCGAGTCATTAGCACATTAAGAAAGAGTGGCCCCACCTCTTCCACAGAACTTTAAGGAGCCACCGATTTTCATTCCTTTTTCCTTCTATTTGTGGCCCAGTGATAAGAATATGAGTCTTTACATCCCTTAAGTGGTTGGCCTTTGCTGGAGGCTCTTTTTTTTAAGGAATGTGGAACCTCTTTATTTTCCTAGCAGTGACTTTTACAATAAAGCAGCAACACATTTTTTAAAGATATCACCTGGATATTTTTTGCTTTATATAAAAAATCAAATTCACTTGAAGTTGTGTTTTGTGCCCACCCTGTCAGCAGGGTGTGTATTTCTCAGGTCAGCACAGCATTTCTGTTAAACACTAAGGCAGTTACTAGGAAGTAACTATTATGACCCAAATGGAGAATCTTAAGAGTTTCCAAGTAAAGTACAAGAAAGACACAACATATTTTGTTTTGACA
This sequence comes from Tachyglossus aculeatus, assembly GCF_015852505.1. Classification (NCBI taxonomy): domain Eukaryota; kingdom Metazoa; phylum Chordata; class Mammalia; order Monotremata; family Tachyglossidae; genus Tachyglossus; species Tachyglossus aculeatus. The sequence continues at coordinate 64,379,102 of NC_052067.1, read as the reverse complement.
ATGACAATAAATCACATATATATGGTCAGTGAGAACAAATCTCAAAGTGCTTTTCCCTCCATTCTTTTTTTTATGGCATTTATTAAGCACTTACTATGTGCAAAGCACTGTTCTTTTGATAATTCCAGTTCTTCCACCTGTCATTCACTCATTCAATCGTATTTATTGAGCGCTTACTGTGTGCAGAAAACTGTACTAAGCTCTTGGGAAGTAAAATTCAGCAACAGAGAGACCATCCCTGTCCACAATGGGCTCACAGTCTAGAAGGGGGGAGACAGACAGGCATTAGTAGCATCTTTATAAATAGAATTATAAATATATACACATCATTAATAAAATAAATAATTATAATTATAAATATGTGCATATATACACAAGTGCTGTGGGGCAGAAGGGGGATAGAGCAAAAGGAGCAGGTCAGGGCAGTGGGGAGGGGAAGGGAAGCAGAGGAAAAGGGGGGCTTATTCTGGGTCTTAATCTTATCTGCTGTGTGAGTTTGGGCAAGTCACTTCACTTCTCTGGGCCTCAGCTCATACGTAAAATGGGGATTAAGACTGTGAGCCCCATTTGGGTCAGGGACTATGTCCAACTTGATTATCTTCTACCTACCCCAGCACTTAGAACAATGCTTGACACATAGTAAGCACTTAACAAATGCCATCATTATTATTATTAAAATTGTTTGTTGATTATTTAAATCAGAATTTATCTAAGGAATATTGTTAAGAATAACACCTTTTATCATCTCACCTAGTAACATTTTCTGTTTACTGCCTTCGCTTCTCCCAGTTAGATTCCAAAGCACCTCGTAGAATACCTAAATGGAATTAGGATCATTTGCCCAGCTGAGCAGTGGAGAATTCAATCACCATTTTTTCCTGGATCCAGTAGGAGGTAGAAGAAGTGATGAGTATATTTTCTAGCTGAATCTCAAGGGAAATTTAGGGTGACAGAATATAATTACTTGAATTGGAATCCAGCCAGAGCACCAGGAGAAACATCCAAACTCTTCTATGCAGGAGAAGGAAGAAATGAGGGTCTAGAAATCCATAATAACCACCAGGGGGTCAGGACCTCTGTTTTCCATTCTCACTCCAGGGACACATGAGGTATTTCCCCTCTCCCCACCATGGGCCAGGGTGCTGACCAAGACTTCACATTCTACTTTTGCCCTAGGGTGAGGGTTATAACAATTATTTTAATAATGCATTGTCCTTAGAACACCATGCTCATCTATCAATCTCAAAGCCCTTGACTCTCACGAGGAATCACAGTTGAAGAGACTTCAGGTCTTGCAATCTGCCAGCTATGGAAAATACTCTGGTCAGCAGTGGCATCTTCAGTTAGAAAGAAAAGGATATAATACAAGTTGGCTCTCTTAAAATAGGGCCCTGTGGCCAGGACACTATTTATGAAAATGAGGGTGCTTTAATACCATGCATGTAGGGCTCGTGGTAACAGTAGCATAAGCCTAAGTCAAGTCTTTCAGGGTTCAGTGCCCCCCAAGCCCTGGGTCCCAGGTCAAATAACTGCTTGGTAAGTGTTCTAAAGCCCAATGGGGCTAATGGGGGCTAGGGAGGCCAAACCCTTCGTTAGGAATGTGCTACATTTCAGCCAGCATAGAGCAGCTATTTAATGCTTTGGAGAAGCTGAATAAAGCAAGTGTTTTGCCAAGGTTCCTTTATTGCTCTTCAGAAATGTTCAGGTTTAAAAGAGATGAAGAAAAGAAATAGAACAGGAGCTTTCAAGTGTTCAGAGGCCCTTAATTAGGAGCATCTCAGGTTCTCCCTCCCTCTAAGATTCAGAAGGCACCATACCCACTAGTTAGGCAGAAGATGAATCTGGGCCTTTTCTTCTTTTATACCAGGAATATTTGAAGAATAATTTTACAATTAGATAGCATTAAGAATGATGAAAGCTAGAGAGCGGAAAGCAGCAAGAATTAATTACTTACTTGAGGGTCTGCTCAGGCCTCCTTGGCAGTGCTCGTGCTGATTTTATTATATCAATTTAACCCCTGGAACTCAGCTCCAAGAATTCAGCATGGCTGCACAGGGCACAGCCTCTTCAAATTGAGCACACTGGCTGTGTTACACTTCGTTTTTTCTCAAATCTCCATTTCCTCCTCTGCCCTTCTTCCTTTCCTCCTCCCTTTTTTTTTCCTTTCTCCATTTTTTATGATAATTTTTAAGTGCTTCCTGAATGGCAAGCACTGTACTCAGCATTTGGGTAGATACAAGATAATGAGGTTGGACGCAGTCCATGTCCCACATGGGGTTCACTGCCTTCATCCCCATTTTACAGATGAGGTAACTGAGGCACAAAGAAGTGAAGTGACTTCCCCAAGGTTACACAGAAGAAAAGTGGCAGAACTGAGAATAAAACCTAGATCCTTCTGATTCCCAGGCCTGTGCTCTATCCACTAAGCCATCCTGCCTCCCCTCTCCTCTTCCCTTCTCCTCCTCTCTCCCCTTTTCCCTACCCATTCACCACTCCCTGATTCTTTCCACTAAACTCTGAGCACTGAAAATAATGCTACTCTTGGACAATAACCACAAAATTAATTTTATTCAGAAATTAAATATTTATTGGCTTCCAGGTCACAAATCTGAGTCATATTCTATACCAGTTTTACACATAATTCTGTGCTAAGAAGTTTAATTTACATTTCCAAAAGTGGAGGGGAAACCATTCTCTCCACTCTGTCAATTTGTCACATCGAACAATATTTGACCAGAATCTTTTGAGAGCTCCCAGTTCCACATTTCCAATGAAAATTTGTGACTATCAACTGTAAATTCCTTGTAGGTAAGGAATGTATCTACTAACTCTGTTACATTGTACGCTCCCAAGCACTTACTAGAGTGCCCTGCACACAGTAAGTGCTTAGTAAATAGGACTGATTGACAAATTGATTTTGTGCAGGGTTCTGTGGTGCAAGCTAGCATATAAATTCAGTCTTTGGGATCACCATCAGTTCAGAGCACTGTCCTGAGTGCAAAGGTGTTCATGTCTGAAGGGGAATCTCCTGGACTTGCCCATCTAGAGCTTAGTTAGCACAGAGCAGTTCTAATATTTTTGATACACAATCATTCATATTTATTGAGTGCTTACTGTGTGCAGAGCACTGTATTAAGCACTTGGAAGAGTACAATCTAACAGAGTTGGTAGACACATTCCCTAGCCATGGAGTACTGCTGGAGGAAATCCAGACACCAGGCTGACCTCTGACATCTCAAATACACCCTCACCTACCTCAGCTCTGCCATCTTTCCCATCAGTGTAGAAATTTTCATATTTCTTCTGGCACTGTCTTCCAAGCACTTATCTCAAGCACTATCATCTAACACATTCTTTGCTCTCAGCATCTCTGAGTTGTCAGTAACAGAAATTTATATTCCTATTATTGAACCTTAGCTTACAAAATTTTAAGGGTCAATTGAGACATTTGCATATGACGATTGTGTGTGTGTGCCTGTGTGGGTTTGAAATGTGTGTGCATTTGAGATTATTTGGGCTGGTTAGGTACACCCCACAAGGCAAAGTAGCATGGCTTAGTGGAAAAAGCAAGGCTTGGGAGTCAGAGGATGTGGGTCTAAAGCCTGCTTCAACATTTGTCAGCTGTGTGACTTTGGGCAAGCCAGTTAGCTTCTCTGTGCCTCAGTTACCTCATCTGTAAAATGGGGATTAAGACTGTGAACCCCTGGTGGGACAACCTGATTACCTTGTATCTACCCCAGTGCTTAGAACAGTGCTTGACACATAGTAAGCGCTTAACAAATACCATAATTATTATTATTAATCATTATTATTATTATTATTATTATTATTAAGGCTGAATATTGCACCTCTTTAATATTATGGGAGAATCAAGATTATCCTTTTTTAAAGGTGGGGAAACACTGTCACAAGGAATTGCAGTTCTTCTCCTAAGACCATTCAGCTGGTCAGTGGCAAGCCTGAATTGCTAATCACCAGTCAGGAGCAATAGACTTTAAACTGCACTCCCTTTCAGTGTTGAAAATATTTCTCCAGAACACTGTAGCAGTCATAATAACAATACTACTCATAAACACTTACTTTTATAACACACCCTTCCACATTGAAAAGTCAGGGTGCTTTGTGCTCAGAAGCTTTATTCTCACTCCCCTAAATAATGGAAGCCCAGCTTCAGTGCCTTTTACCTTCATCTGAAATGAACCACAAGAACTGGGTTAGGCAGGAAGAAAGCTAGAGCATGTCATAAATCTTTGAACCCCTAATAAAACTGTAAGTCAGCTCCCACATTCTAACTCAGAAAACTACATAAAATATGCTGTTGTAATATGGCCGAGGAGGTCAATTAGAGAATCATCTGCGTGAAGACGGTAATTGAAGCCATGGGAGTGGATGAGTTCTCCAAGGGAGTGGGTGTAGATGGAGAATAGAAGGGGATCCAGAATGAGCCATGAGGGACTCCAACAGTTAATGATTGGGAGGCAGAGGAGAAGCAGCATGGCTTAGTGGATAGAGCAGACCTGGGAATCTGAAGGACCTGGGTTCTAATGCCGGCTCCACCACTTGTCTGCTGTGTGACCTTGGGCAAGTCACATAACTTCTCTGTGCCTGAGCTAATTAGTTAAATGGGGATTAAGACTGTCAGCCCCATGTGGGATATGGACTGTGTACCTGATTACCTTGTATCTACCCCAGCACTTAGTACAGTGCCTGGCACATAGTAAGTGCTTAACAAATACCATAAAAAAAAAGCTGAGACTAGAAATGGAAAAAGTGACTTTATTTCAGTTGTTCATGCCAGCTGGCAACAAGCTAGAAAATTACATACAAAGCAGGAAGTGTGTCATGGAGGAGTCCTAGCTCTAATACCTAGAGTAAGACTTCCCACCAACCCTTTTTTTTTTTGTCAAATTCTCTTTTCTTAAGCTATGTCAGGCTCCTTTTAAGACCAAGCCAATATTTTGACATTTGCATTTGACTATTCTCGTTAAGGATTCAAATGGGATTTTCCCATTTGCCTGGACTTTTGGTGTACTTTAAGAGCGGGTGAAATTTTACTGGATAGAACACTTAACTGAAGACAGATTAACATTTTGTTACACGCATTTCAAAGTTGGGCGGGGGGGCAAGGGGGAAATAGGAATTCAATATTGAAACAACAACGTTTCTGCTGGCTGAAAAAAATCCATTTTGCCTACTAAATGTCAAAATACCAATTAGGTCGTACACACGGTATGTTACTTCCAGAAGGCTTGGGGAATTCTTTTTTCTTGCCCCACTACAAAATGTGGAACTTAACTATTCTATCCCCTGTTTCCTACTCTGCAATCCACCACCAAAAAATAAAGACATGTTTTATTAAGGCAAGTGAGGGCATTCATCTGGATTGCCAATGTCACAAAAGCAGTATCTGCCTCAATCAACCAAAACAGCCTGGTGCAAGAAATTGTAAGTTTGTAATGCCTTTTCAGTCCTTTAAGGTCCAACCATAAAAGAGAACAGATTTATAACAATAATAAAAACAACTTCTTAGGTTACTCACAGATGCTTTAATTTTTCCTGGGTCCTATACCGCCCCAAGGACAACTTCTTTGTCTCAAAGGAAAGTGTCAAACCACTACTCCCTCAGAGATGTAGGGAATAGTTTTCCTCCCTCCTCTTATATTAGGGTTACTTTAACTGGTCCCAGGCCACTCTAGCCACAGTTCCCAATATACTTTTCACCTAGGAAATGATCCTCCAATATAAGTAACTGATAAAACACTTTGGGGGAGAGGAAAATGCCTTTCCCTTCACTCCAGGGAAGAGTATTCAGTTAACATGAGAGCTACTGCAAAGGACAGATTTTGTAACAGGACACTCGCCTGCAAATCAAAGGACTGGAGCTGCTAAAAGCTGCCCCTCCACTTGAGTTCAACCCATTTTGGTTGATTAATTGAATTCCCCCCTTTCTGTTCCCCATCCTAATTTTAGGTTAGCAGGCAGCAGTGCCACTGCTAGCACAGTTCAGTACCTGAACTTGCCGCAGTCAGCTCTGTCTTGAACTCTCTGTGTGCTAGTTCAGAGAGCACTGTTCTACCATCATCCCACCATGGCACTTCCAAACAGCTGGTTATAATTGGGTTCAGAGGAGTTCAAAGCTGTGCTCCAGCATCCTTGTATCAAAGCCCATTGAGCAATAAGAAGGCAAACGGCACTGAAATGCAGGCGGGGTGTTAGGAAAGTTATTAGTGGAACCCATTCAAATCAGTCACGTAGGATTCCTGGGTACACAACTGGATTTTGGTTAAGCTTTTGAGTGTTTAGGTATAGTCCCCTGGAGTGGTCTTTATCCCTTTTTTCTAATCACTGCAAAAATATCTCAGTTGTACTAATGCGTATTATAGCTTGATACTGGTGAGACTAATTTCTTGGTTTTTTTAAATGTCAAGATTTTCTCCAGAGATTTTTCATTCATCATATTTATTGTCTTGGACATGATTTAACAAACCTTCCCGGCAGAGTTTGCAGCTATTAGCTTCGCTCAACAATAGCTCAGTGAGAGTTAAAAGGAAATGGTCTAAGGGAATGTAATGGGCTGCAGCACCTCAAGGGTATTCATCTACCTCCAAAACTCATTTCCATAACTCTTCCTATCCTAGGCAGGGGAATGAAGAGGGGAAAAAAAAGGAGACCCACTCTGCTGCTGTGCTGGACCATCCAGCACTCCAGGCTTTAGAGTCATGTATCATAAATGGCTGGCAGGGAGCCAGCAGGGAAAGAGGGATGCTCAGCAAGCCTGATTACCCTGGGGTGCTTGACCTGAATCGTCAGACAGATGTGGGACATGTTCCAGATCCTTCTGTGCTCTCAAATTTTCCAAGGGGATCTAGAATGACCACAGAAAGTCCCAGAAGTCCAGCAGACTCCCTGAGAGGGTGAACCATCAAAGGTACCAGTCCTCCCATAAAGAAATCAATAACATTGACTGAATGCCTCTTTTGGGCTTGCTCAATAAAATTGACTGAATGCCTCTTTTGGGCTTGCCACTCTACTAAGCACTTGGAAGTACAGTGGAGTTGGTAGACATGATTTCTGCCCTCAGGTAACTTAAAATCTAGCGGGGAAAATAGACCCTAAAATAAATCACAGATAGGGAGAAGCAACTCTCATTCTTCCCACCCTATTTTCCCTCCCTACTGTCTTAGCCATGAATTTAGCCCCACCCCCTAAGCACTTCAGTGTTCACCCTATCCCTACAATACTTAGATACATATCCTTACAGTTGATTACTTCCCTTACCTGTAAAACTATCTGTAAAATGTTTAATGTCTGTCTCCCCAGCTAGGCAGAAAGCTCCTTCAGGGCAAGAGTTGTGTCTGCTAACTCTACTGTCCTCTCTCAAGTGTTAAGTACACTGCTTGGCACAGAGTAAGCATTCAATAAATTCCATTGATTGGTCAAGATATGATCATAAGTACTTTGGGGAGGTAAGTTTGAGGGCATGAGGACTCAAGTGCATTGGTGACAGTATGAGGAAAAATGGGTGGTGAGATGCAAGATTAGTCAAGGCAGAAGGTGTGATTTTAGTAGGGCTCTGAAGATTGGGAGAGTGATGGTCTGTTGGAAGCAGGAGGGAGTTACAGATAGAATGGAGGGCTTAAGCAAGAAATTTACATCAAGAGAAGCAAAAACAAGTAACAGTGAATGGGTTGATCTACAGGAGCAGAGTGGGTGGGCTGGATTGCAGTGGGAGAGGATAGGGTGCTTCCGTTACCTCACCTGTAAAATGGGGATTAATACTGTGAGCCCCATGTGGGACATGGACTGTGTCCAACCTGAGAAGCTTTTATCTATCCCAGTGCTTAGTAAAGTGCCTGGCACTTGGTAAGCACTTAACAAATAACACTGAAGAAAAGTAGGGGAAGAGCTAATGGAGTGTTTTACTGCCCATGGCCAAGAGTTTCTGCTTGATGTGGAGAGGAATGGGAAACTATTGGAGGTTTATGAGTGTTGGGGATCATGCATAACATAATGTTTTAGAAAAGTGATCCAGGCAACAGAGTGAAGTGCGGACTGGAGAGGAAAGAGGCTGGAAGCTGAAGGACAGGATATGACAAGTGTTTGGAGCAGCATGGTGACAGTTTAGATGGTGAGGAAGGGATGGAATGTGGAGATAGCACTGACAGGATATGGGAACTGACTAAATCAGCTCCTGAAAAGACCCAAGTGTAACCAGAACCTCTTGAGATCTTGCTCAGATGGATCAGGATTCCTGGGGGAACAGGGATGATCCAACTGCTGGGAGTTCTCAGGAAGTCCTTGGGTTTAGGGTAGACCCGCTTCAGAGTGGGTCCTAGATGCTCAGATTCAAGAACAAGTTCTGAGGTTGCAAGACGGCAATGCCCCTGACCTAGGTCTACCAACTGGTATTCATACCTAGGTCCTGGGGGCACAGAACACAGCCTGTATTTCCAGGTTTGCTTCATTATAAGGAGGCATGGTGGACCACTCAAAAACTTCTGGGATGCTCAAATTGAGGCAGTCCTGTGGTTTGTCAGTGGAATTCATCCAGATTATGACATTATATTACCTCTGGCTATGGCATAGTAGGAGAGTCTGAGAACCCATTTAGGATGAGGCTGGCCCAGGGTGAATGAAGCTATGACTAGTACAAAGAAATTCAGGGGTGTAAGGCATAGAAATTCTGGGAACAGGCTGAATTTGAAATGCAAAGAAGTTCAGATGGAGCAGTGTGGAAGAAGAGGTCTTGGCTCCTTGGAGGAAGATGGCTTGAGTGATGATGTGCCATCAGGAAGATATGTGGGGGATGTCACAGAAGGAATTCCCTCCCAAACCCTGCCCTCTCCCTGATTTTCCCATCACTGTTGATGGCACTACCATCCTTCCTGTCTCACAGGCCCACAACCTTGGTGTCATCCTCGACTCCGCTCTCTCGTTCACCCCTCACATCCAAGCCGTCACCAAAACCTGCCGGTCTCAGCTCCGCAACATTGCCAAGATCCGCCCTTTCCTCTCCATCCAAACCGCTACCCTGCTCGTTCAAGCTCTCATCCTATCCCGTCTGGACTACTGTATCAGCGTCCTTTCCGATCTCCCATCCTCGTGTCTCTCCCCACTTCAATCCATACTTCACGCCACTGCCCGGATTGTCTTTGTCCAGAAATGCTCTGGGCATGTTACTCCCCTCCTCAAAAATCTCCAGTGGCTACCAATCAATCTGCGCATCAGGGAGAATCTCCTCACCCTCAGCTTCAAGGCTCTCCATCACCTTGCCCCCTCCTACCTCACCTCCCTTCCCTCCTTCTACAGCTCAGCCTGCACCCTCCGCTCCTCTGCCGCTAATCTCCACTGTGCCTCGTTCTCACCTGTCCCGCCGTCGACCCCCGGCCCACGTCATCCCCCTGGCCTGGAATGCCCTCCCTCCACACATCTGACAAGCTAGCGCTCTTCCTCCCTTCAAGGCCCTACTGAGAGCTCACCTCCCCCAGGAGGCCTTCCCAGACTGAGCCCCCTCTTTCCTCTCCCCCTCATCCCCCTCCCCATCCCCCATCTTACCTCCTTCCCTTCCCTACAGCACTTGTATATATGTATATATGTTTGTACATATTTATTACTCTATTTTACTTGTACATATCTATTTTATTTATTTTATTTTGTTAATATGTTTGGTTTTGTTCTCTGTCTCCCCCTTCTAGACTGTGAGCCCACTGTTGGGTAGGGACCGTCTCTATATGTTGCCAACTTGTACTTCCAAAGCACTTATTACAGTGCTCTGCACACAGTAAGTGCTCAATAAATATGCTTGCTTGATTGATTGATTGAATTCTACACCTGGCAGCTGACAGGTTCAGGTCTGGCAGGTGAGGCATGAAATCCTACCTCCACAATCATCCCAGAAGATATTTGGGGCTAGGTCCAGTGATCCTGGAGCTGAGAGAACTGTTGCAGGATTTAGGTCATAGTACCCTAATCAGGCTTGGGGGCCCAGACATGGGAATAGTTCTCAGTTTCATTCTTGAAACATGTGGGGAAGGGACCCAAGAGGAAGACACCTAGAACTGCAGAAGCGAGCTAGCCAGTAGACAGTAACTCTGCCAGGAGATATCGCTTATGAAGCAAAGGCTAGGCTGGAGTAAAAAAAATACTGTTCATTCATTCATTCATTCATTCAATTGTATTTATTGAGCGCTTACTGTGTGCAGAGCACTGTATTAAGCGCTTGGGAAGTATAAGTCGGCAACATATAGAGATGGTTCCTACCCAACAACAGGCTCACAGTCTAGAAGGGGGAGACAGACAACAATACAAAACATGTAGACAAGTGTCAAAACTGTCAGAATAAATAGAATTACTTTGCACGTAGTAAGGGCTTAATAAATACCATAAAAAAAATTACAGCTATATGCACATTATTAACAAAATAGAGTAGTAAATATGTACAAGTAAAATAAATAGAGTAATAAATCTGTACAAATATATACAAATGCTGTGGGGAGAGGAAGGGGGTAGGGTGGGAGGGGATGGGGAGGAAGAGAGGAAAAAGGGGGCTCAGTCTGGGAAGGCCTCCTGGAGGAGGTGAGCTCTCAGTAGGCCTTTGAAGGGAGGAAGAGAGCTAGTTTGGCAGATGTGTGAAGGGAGGGCATTCCAGGCCAGGGGTAAGACGTGGGCCAGGAGTCGACGGCGGGACAGGAGAAAATGAGGCACAGTTAGGAGGTTAGTGGCAGAGGAGCAGAGGTTGTGGGCTGGGCTGTAGAGGGAGAGAAGGGAGGTGAAGTTGGAGGGGGTGAGGTGATGAAGAGTTTTGAAGCCGAGAGTGAGGAGTTTTTGCTTGATAGATAGCAAGGACTGGGCTGAGTGAGCAAGCTGGACAAAGGGAAGATTAAATGGAATGAGATGGATCTGCTGAAAATGGAGAATTCAAATGGCTCCCCTAGGCAAAGTTAATGAATGTGATTTATTAGAGGGAGGGTCATAAAGCCCATGACCTAGGGATTGTAGTCGACCCAGCTGGAGGCCCAAAGAATATGGGAAAAATGAGGTAGTTTTGTGTTTGACTGAAATGTAATTTTTCCATTCAGGTGTATGGAGTACGACTGTCTTTATGGATCTATGTTTTAGTGGCATTTATGCCTATTAGAAAAATATAACACAGATCAGGCCTACAGGTTCTGTTTAGGACCTGGGATAAATTGAATGGAATTTCACAATCAGATTTCTGCAGGGAAGCAGTGTGCCTAGTGCAAACAGCTTGAGAGCTGGGAGTCAGAGGACCTGAATTCTAAGCCCAGTTCTGCCATTTATCTTCTGGGTGACTTTGGGCAAGTCACTTAATTTATCTATGCCTCAGTTTCCACAACTGTAACATGGGGATTCAATATCTGTTCTCCCTCCTACTTATGAGCCTGTGAGCTTTATGTGAGATAAGGACTGGGTACAACCTGACTACCCTGTATCTATTCCAGTGCTTAGTACAGTGCTAGGCACATGGCAATTGGTTAACAAATGTTATTATTATTATTGTCATTATAATAATGACAATGACAAGACCTCTCAATCCCTCCTTTTTTCCCCAGCCTAATCATAGGCCAGCCCTTGCTACCCATTCCCTATTCAGCTGAGCTCAGGCTAACATTTAGTATTTATTATGGTACTTGTTTTGTGTTTACTATGTTCCGGGCACTGTACTAAGGACTGGGGTAGATACAAGATAATCTGTTTGGACACAGTCCTTGTCCCAAATGGGCCTCACAGTATAAGTTGGAGGGAAGAATATTGAATCTCCATTTTAAGATAAGGTAACTGAAGCAGAGAGAACTAACTTGCCTTCGGAAAAAGCACGGGCCTGGGATTCAACTTGGCCACCCTGCTTCTCAACCTATGGCATAATCTGGGCAGTGCCAAATATTGTCCAGATTTGAGACAAACCAAGCTCTCTAGGGAATGAGTCAGAGACAATGTGGAAAAAGGTTTGGTCCAGGAAAAATCCTTGTTTCTCGGGGAAAATTATTAGATGCCACTGAGCAAATGAAACATACATGCAGGAAATAGCATGGCATAGTGGAAAGAGTATGGGTTGGGAGTCAGAGGACCTGGGTTGTAACCCTGACTCTACCTCGTGTCTGCAGGGTGACCCTGGGCAAGTCACTGATCTACTCTGGGCAGCAGTTTCCTCATTTGTAAAATGGGGATTTAAAATTTGTTCTCACTCTTAGTCTGTGAGCCCCAGCTGGGACAGGGAGTATGTCTGGCCTGACTGTTTTGTATCTAACCCAGTGCTTAGTATTGTGCTTGGCACATAGTAAGTGCTAAACAAATGGTATCATCATTATCATCATCATCATCATCATTATTGGCATTCAGCTATTTCTTTGTGACTTTCTCCCTTAATTACTACAGGCAACTGGCCAAGTGGATTCTGGCTTCTGTTCCTGGTAGGACAGTTTTCTACCAAAAAAAAAAAAGAGGAGAAGTAAGATGGAAAGAGCTGATTGAGTGCCTTGAAACTAATAGAGGTTTCCACTTGATGTGGAGAGGAATGGGAAACTATAGGAGATAATAATAATAATAATTATCGTATTTGTTTCAGGCACTGTTCTAAGAGCAAGGCTGGGGTGGATACAAGATGATTAGGTTGGACACAGTCCCTGTCCCACATAGGGCTCACAGTCTTAATCCCCATTTTACAGATGAGGGAACTGAGGCACAGAGAAGTGAAGTGACTTGCCCAAGGTCACACAGCAGACAAGTGGCAGAGCCAGGATTAGAACCCATGACCTTCTGACTCCCAGGCTCATGTTCCATCCACCAGGCCAGACATGTGTGGGGAGGGGGCGACATGTACAGGACAACTTTCGGAAAAACGGTCCAAGCAACAGAGTGAAGCATGAACTGGAGAGGAGAGTCACTGGTGGCAGGGAGACCAGTGAAAAAGCTAATGCAATAGTCAAGTCAGGATCTGACAAATGCCAGGACCACTGTGATGGCTGTTCGGATGGAGAGGAGGGGGCAGATACTGGAAATGTTGTGGAAGAAGAAATGGAACAGGATTGGGTGATATACTGAATATGGGGGTTGAAAGAGTGGAGGAATCAAGAAAATGCTAAGACGGCAGGACTGAAAGGCAGGGAGGATAGTGAAGGATAGGATAGTCAACTGTGATGGTAAATCTTTGCAAATCTGATGGTTGGGGTGGAACATGATCCAGTGACATTGCCAGGTATTTGACCCTCAACCATATAGACCAATGTGCCAATTATGAGGGTGACCTACAGAAGCACAGACTGGCTCCCTACCTCCAAGGAAATTTCACCCTAAGGGAGAAATATAACATCCAGGGGTTATTTCTAATAGGTCTTTCCACTTCTGATATCAGTACCCCTTCCTTTGCAGTAGGCATGTTTAGAGACAGATGCAGCACTAAGCAAAGTCCATTGGGTAAAAGTGAGGCTTCAGAACTACCAGAAGTCATTATAGGAGCTGAAAAGTTATCGTTTATAAGGATTGGAAGTTAAAAGGTTAGAGACTTAAACCTCAGGCCCTCAAACACCTCTTCCACGCTCCTGCTTGAAGAGATGCTACTCTGAGATCAGTGCTTACAACCCTCAGTGTAATCTGGGGTTGGATGAAGCTTATTTCTGGGATGACAGAGAAAAAGGCCAGAGGTAAGTGGGAACCAGCAAGGTCTCATGCTGGCTGAGGGGTCCTTCATGAGCCACCCCATCACTCCATCCCACCAGCACCAGAACTGTCAGTGGTCCCGCATTGTCAGGGTCCCCAAAGACTGGGGTTTCTGCTAGGAGGCAACTGTAGGAGTGGGAGGAAGCAAGCATCAGTTGACACCGGAGAGGATTGAGAAGCGACATTGCCTGCAGGCTCTATGCTCCCTTCCTGGGCAAGGTTTCCACCAATGCCTGACCAGCCCCCAAGCTCTGACCCAGCCCGGAGCAGTCCTCAGAGAAGCGGCATGAGCTAACAGCCAGAGCTCAGGGCCAGAACTCAGGAAACTTGTTTTTCAATCCCAGTTCCACAACTTGCCTGTTTTGTGACCTTGGGCAAATTACTCAACTTCTCTATGCCTCAGTTTTCCCCTCTGTAAAATGAGATTAAACCCCTGTTCTCTCCCCACCCTTTTACTGTGAGCCCTGTGTGGGACAGGGACTGTGTCCAATCTGATTACCCTCTATCTTTTCCAGTGCTTAGCAGAATGCAGTACACACAGCAAACAGAGTAGTGGATAGAGAACGGGTCTGGGAGTCAGAAGGTCACAGGTTCTAATCCCAGCACTTCCACTTGTCTGCTGTGTGGCCTTTGGCAAGTCAGTTCACTTCTCTGTGCCTCAGTTACCTCATCTGTAAAATGGGGATTCAGACTGTGAGCCCTATGCGGGATAGGCACTGTGTCCAACCAAATTTGCTTTATCCACCCTAGTGCTTAGTACTAGTGTCTGGCACACAGTAAGCTCTTAACAAATACCATAATTATATTTATTATCATTGTTAGTAGTAAACAGTAAAAAAAATCACCACTGTGATTATTGTTATTATTCACAGGTGGTAGTCTTCCATTTAGTCCTGTAGGAGAGGGAGACCAGAGCACGGTTGTTTACTCATTAGCACCATTTTCCTGAACAGAATTTGTTCAATTCCCCTCCACCCACCTGCACTTTATTTTAAGTCCTATATGTGCTCCATTTCAGCTTGCTTGGCAAACTCACCGTCCTTCATTTTTAAGGTTAATGAGACCTGGTTATCAACAGAAGGTGCTCTTGACTTACTGAGAAAAGCACCACTCTGGAGTCTCACTACTCAGCTCTGAATTTGATAATGATATTCTCAATAATACCACCTGTGGTTACCTAGTGACTATCTTCTGAGAGAGATTAAAGGTATTCAATTGTGTCATTATTTTTGCCTTCTCCCTGTGAGACATATGTGGATTTCACTAAACCCAGGTTACAGAGAAGAAACTGAGGCTAGGTTAAGTGATCCAAGGAGGAACTCGAACATGATTCTGCCCTCTAGATTACATTTCACCAATTTTTTATCATCAGTCAATCAACTGAATCGACAGAGGGTCTATTTTGTGTGCAGACTTCTGTACCTGGTAATGTACAATAGAGAATTTGAAGGCTTGATCTTTGCCTTCAGGAAGTTTGCAATCTAGCAGGGAGACAAATACTCTGCACTACAGTTAGAAGAAAGAAGGTTAGCACTTAAGTTATGGGATACGTAATGTATGTACTAAATTGCATCTTTCCCCACCATTCCATCACTCCCACCCCAAAACCAATCCCATAGGGGCAGAATGTGGTATTTATAAAGTGAAGCAGGAAATCAAAGATAGAAAAGTAAAGAACTTTGAAAAAATTGGAAGGCTTTTGTTATAGTGTTTTGAAGGACTATCTTGATGGTTCTATTTTTAAACAGCATTTGGTGAAAAAGAAGTTCCGCAGTATCTAACACTTTTGACTACTTAAAGTTCCACTAGTCTGATAGTCACACACAATCAAGGATGGTGAGTTCAAAGGTAGACCAAGAACATCAAAAATAACAAGTCAGAAATGTATCAGGCATCTCACTGAGGTTGCATTATTTAGAATTAGAGCAATTGGAAACTACTGAAATCCCAAAAAGGTTTCCCTATTCTCCTTTACTAATTTCATTTTCCCTTCAAAGGAACATGGAGGTACCCTCCAAGAATGATCTTCCCAGAGTCTTTGGCTTGGTTAAAATATGATGATATTCTTAGTCTGGAAAAAAAAAAACCCAAACACTGCAGGCTTTTTATAGCTCTGGCTCTTGGGCTGCATTTGCAACAGTAGCAGTCCTGGATAGCAGAGGAGCCAAATAATGCTAATGGGGCAAACAGAATGTAATTGCTTATGTGTGCTGGTTATATCCTGAAACAAATTGTTTCTTAATGCTGAGGTCAGACAGGGTTTAATTAGGAGAAATACAATTGGTGTAAAATTTTGCAGCAGGCTGCTTGTTTGGTGTCGTGCCAAGTCAACATCTAGTCTCTCCAAATGGAAATTTTCATTAGAGGCCATTGGCAGCCCTAGTTAGGCTGAGTTTCAACTTTTCCAAGTCTCCTGGTACTGCGAACCTGAAATTCAGCATATCCGTTGCCTAATAAAGGGCTGTCCCTCTTGCATTCGCGGCACATGCACATGTTCATATGTTCGGTTCTCTCTCTTCCTCCTTATCTCTCTGGCATATTAACACAGAGCTAATCCAGGCCTGCTGAGATCCTTCTCACACCACTCTCCCCAGATCCCATAACGAGCAGCACTACCAAGCCCCATTTGACCAGAACCATTTGTAACTGTCACCCAATGATATTTATTGAGTGCTTACTGAGTGCACAGCACTGTAATAGGTGCTTGGGAGAGTACAATATTGCATGCCTTTTTCATTTTGCCTAACGGATCAGTAGTTATTTTTAGCATCTCTTATGAGTGGAGCAATGTGCTGAACTCTTGGGAGAACTCAGTGGAGCTAGAGGTTCCAACCCCCACTCTCAAGGAATTTAAAATCTACTTTTAATAGTATTTGTGAGGAAATACAAGGGGGAGATGGTGGTGTCCACGTTTCGTCACTTTGATAAACACCTTTTATTAGCTTTGACTCTTTCCTTGGTTGTTGTTCATGTTATAGCTGCTTCTGTTTAATGTTCGTCCAGATCCCTAATGAAGCTTGTGGCACTAATATGATTATTTACATTGATTGTAACAGCCTGGACGATTCCACTGTCATGGTTAAGGTTGCCTCAGCATTTCCTTTATAAATGCTGTTGTTCACAGGAAGGTTTAATTTGGTTGCAAAACTACACTTCAGGCTGAAATATTTTCTTTGCTTTTTGTTAAAGATAATTCTGAAGGGAAGAAGACAGGCCTAAGACAACTTGCAGATCCCCAAATTTAATCAGACTCCAAAAAACTATGAACAGCCAGGCCCATGTTGCTGCTGCAAAATCATGAGTACCATAAAGACAGAGAGAAGCAGGTTTGTAGCTTTTCTAATTATAGAGCATTATGATTCTTTTCCTAGGGCCAGATTCCTTTAAAGCCTATCTTAATTTTTTTTTGCAGACCTGAGGATTAGTATCCTTGCTCCTGTGTATTGTTGAGCTAAGGCTTTGCACAGTGCAAAGGGGCCTCGAGAGACCATCTAGTTCAGCCCCCTGCTTCCAGGCACAGAGCACCCCCTTCCGTTCACAGGGTTTTATCAGCATGGCCTAGTGGCCATGAGCCTGGGATTCAGAAAGACCTGGGTTCGAAACCTAGCTCTGCCATTTATCTGCTGTATAACCTTGGACAAGTCACTTTACTTCTCTAGGGCTCAGTTCCCTCATCTGTAAGATGGGGATTAAAGCTGTGAGCTCAATGTAGGACAGGGACTGTGCCCAGCCTGATTTCCTTGTATCCACTCCAGTGCTTAGTTCAGTGCCTGGCACACAGTATATGCTTAACAAATTCCACAATTATTATTATTGTTCTCAAGTTTTTCCTCAGGTGCAGGTGAGTGCCTTGCAAAATCAACAACAATTCAGCCTGGTCAATGGGTCTCAGCTCAGATACATGACACACCCTTGCTAGGTTAGCCCTGGCTCTGGTTAAAAAGAAATCAGATGGCAGGTGTACTAGTACATAGCCCAGCCTGAGGATTTGAGTCAATATCCTCTCAACTGCACGGGTATGATGTTTGGCATCTGGACCCCATCATCAGCCACAGATTCCCTATCCATATCCAACCCAAGTGGAAGGAGGCAATGGTAAACCACTTCCGTACTTTAACCAAGAATATCCTATGGATACGCTACCAGAAGGATTGCAGGTGGAGGTGGGGCATTCTGGAAGAGATGTGAACAGGCCACGCTATGGGTTTGAGACAACTCGACAGCTTAAGACAAGACCCAACCCAAATCCGCAGAGAAAGTCTACTCAGCTGTCTGGATCCACATGTAGAATGGCAATTAGAGTTTCATGTGGCAGTGTGCTAGACCATCTTAAATTGAGCCTCCAGATTTTTTC
Organism: Tachyglossus aculeatus; assembly: GCF_015852505.1. Taxonomy (NCBI): domain Eukaryota; kingdom Metazoa; phylum Chordata; class Mammalia; order Monotremata; family Tachyglossidae; genus Tachyglossus; species Tachyglossus aculeatus. The sequence continues at coordinate 64,361,071 of NC_052067.1, read as the reverse complement.
AACTTCAAATAAGAAAGAGTGGTCTTTTGCAACGTTGAGAAATCTCCTCAGAACTGGGCCTAGTCAGAATTCACCAAGGGGCTTCCCAGGGTAGGCTGGTGTTCAGTGGTAATTCCATCAAAATACATGTACTCGGAGCTCAGAAACTACTTTTGATGATAATGATGATTTAGAAAAAATACTTTTTATAATCAAATGAAGTTAGGCAATGACTGTAAGAATGATGCACTGGGCCCTAGGGATTCTAAGGCCCGGATTCCAACAGATTCCGCAAGCATCCTAGACAACTGATCAGGATTAGTTCAGAATCACATGAGACGGGCTGTATTTCAACAGGCGACCAGCAGGGGGTGTGGAATAATGTTCCTAGAATGCTGAAGCATTGGATAGTAATGACAAGAAGAGGTAAGGGCCTTACTGTTCTCTATGAAATGTTTTTGTCTGCCTAAATCCTTTACAGGCAATAGGCATTGAATCTCTTCTAGTTATGCATGTCCCTTACTGGGTTTGCAGCTATAAGTGCTGTTGGGTAGGGACTGTCTCTATATGTTGCCAACTTGTACTTCCCAAGCGCTTAGTACAGTGCTCTGCACACAGTAAGTGCTCAATAAATATGATTGATTGATTGATTGATTGATTGAAGTGCAACAATTCAGCTAAATTACTTGTGTGTTTTCATCCTGGGCTATTGACTTTATAGGCACCTGAAAACTGGCAGAAAAAATAAATCCCCATTTTCAGACTACCATTGCTTGGAACACTTCATATTGGGTGTTGGCTCGGAAAATCTGGGTAAAACAGCATATTCTTGAGGAAATAATTGCAAGGAAGCAAATGCAGACTCCTTTGGACAGTAAATTCATCATGGGCAGGGAACATGTCTACCACCTCTGTTAAATTGTACTCTCCCAAGCACTTAGTAAAGTGCTCTGCCCACAGTAAGGGCTCAAAAAATGTAATTGATTGATTCTTAGAATCCCACCAAGTCCATAAAAACTTCATTTGATGATTATCTTTTTTGAGGGTCTCCTTCTTTGATAAGCCCTGAAAAACCTTCGTTGATAAGCTAGGCAGCTTGGCCAACCTAATGATTCTCCAGTTCCCAGTATCAGGACAAACCTAAGGGCTAGTGCCAAAATCCATTGGGTGGGGGGGGGGGGAGAAGAGGGAGGGGGAGAGAGAGAGAGTAGAGAGGATGCAGTGTCTTGGCAGTGAGGATCCAGACCACTGCAGCTCCTGGGTCAACTAGGGAGGCCAAATTTTGCTGCTTCCATGACTCAAGCCCACAGAAACAACCTCAAAAGTGAGAACCCAGCACATCTGAACAGTTGCAACCCGCTGGATATGAGCTCTGCACCCCCTTCCTATCCTAACCTGACCTCAGAGATCCCCAGGGGACCCAGCCCCAGGGTACCATATCAGGCCTGACTGGACCCAGGCTAAAGATTTCCAGTCCACGCAGGGCTTCTCTTGGATACCTCCTGACTCAGGGTGACTGGCTGACACCCACCTCCCCCGCTCTGCTTGCTGCTGCATGCTTAGTACAGTGCTCTGCACACTGTAAGCACTCAATAAATACAATTGAAAGAATGAATAAATTAGCAGGGGTAGTAGCTGTGAAGGGAGCATGCCTGACACACTCTTTTTCCTTCTTCAGCTACCAAGGGGACATTCAGATGGCATTCATTAAGTGCTTACTATGTGCCAAGCACCATACTAAGCATTGGCATGGTTACAAGCATATCAGGTTGGACACAGTCCCTGTCCCACATGAGGATCCTGAGGAGGGGCGAAGGGCCCTCTTAGGGTCCAAACAGAACTGCCTGAAGGACCTGTGTTCTAGTTCCGGCTCTGCCACTTGTCTGCTGTATGGCCTTGGGTAGGTCACTTCACGTCTCTGTGCCACAGTTGCCTCATCTATAAAATGGGGATTAAGACTGTGAGTCCCACATGGGACAGGGACTGTATCCGACTTGATTGTCTTGTATCTACCCTAGTGCTTAGTACAATGCCTGGCACATAAGCTTGTTGTGGGCTGGGAATGTTTTTGTTTATTGTTATATTGTACTCTCTCACGCACTTAGTAAAATGCTTTGCACACAGTAAGCACTCAATAAATATGACTGACTGAATGAATGAATGCCACATTATACATGAAAGTTCTTCTCAAGGTGAGGCCAGCCTACCTGCACTCTTCCTGGCATAGCAAATATGAATGAGAACTGACTAAAGCCCTTCTGTTTCACCTATGCACTGGCATCTGTGTCCTTTAGGCACTTTGATGTTCACCCCACCCTCAGCCCCACAGGACTTATGCACACATCCTTAAACTCTATCATTTCCTCTATCTGTTATTTATTTCTATGTCTATCTCCCTCTCTAGACTGTAAACTCCTTATGGGCAGAGATCATGTCTACCAATTCTTCTGTACTGTTCTCACTCTTCCTTCCTCTCAGTCCTGGCCTCCATGAGGCCTGGTTCGGCTATGTGGCCCCTGGGAATCTGGATACCTCAGCTCTGTGTCCAAAGGTGAAGTTTAGCCTGCATGTGCTCTTTACCACACTTAACTGGTCCAAGCTGAGCCCAGCACAGACAGGACTTAGAAATAAGGTGTCCCATTTTGAGAAGAAGACACTTGGCAGACCAAATTTTGTTTTAGAATATGAAGATTATGCCCCCCAGGGCTTAAATCAATCAATAGTATTTATTGAGCGCTTACTATGTGCAGAGCACTGTACATAGTAAGCGCTATGTACACATTGGGAATCTTTTATCTGCACAAAGTGGTGGAAGGAAGGAAAACTGAAAAAGACATCCTTATCTGGCTAGTCAAAAAGATCATCCAAGTCCCCTGGTATATACTGGTAAATCCCCAGGCTCTTCAAAGCCAAGGCAAACTGAGGGGGACTTAAGGAGGGATGTGCAGCCTCTCTGCTTTCCTCCTGTGTTTTCCCAGCTCTCATTTTCTCGTGTGACTATCTCACAGGTTTCACTTTAGGCCCATTTCCCCAGCTTTGGACCATTCTAAAGTCTGTAATGAGAAGGTCCTTCGGCTCTGAAGGGCATTGGATGGATACCCAGCAAGACTCCACACTGGTGTCCTTTCAGGGGTTATGGGAAAGGAAAGGACACCCTATTCACCCTACCCTCTGTTTCACCTACACACTCGGTTGTGTACTCCTTAAGCACTTGATAGTCACCCCACCCTCAACCCCACAGAACTTTTGGTCATGTTCTTCCTCTCTGTTGCCTCCCCTTTCCGAACATTTATTTGAATATCTGTCTAGACTGTAATCTGCTGGTGGGCAGGGATCATGTTTACCAACTCGATTGTGTCATACTTTACCAAATGCTTAGTACACACAGTAAGTGCTCAATACCGCTGCTTGACAGATCAATCAATCCTATTTGTTGAATGCTTACTATGTGCAGTAAGTGCTTCAGAGAGTACACTATAACAACACAACAGAGTCAGTAGATTTGATCACTGCCCACAATAAGCTTACAGTCTAGTCGAGTGCAAACAGGATCTCTCTTCTCAAACTCCACACTTCCCCAAACATGGATACTCCTGCTGCATGACATTCTGTGGATGCTTTTGGAACTGGGGTTCATGACGAACTGACTTCCGGGAGCAGTCTTCCTCAGCAAAGCAAATGTGTTTTCTTCCCCCTGGCAGAACCGAACTAATGGTCATTGTCATGGAACTGTTAGTTATCGGCAAAGCAGAGTCAGCTGCCCTTCAGCGTGTACAGCTGGACTGATTGATGAGGTGGCAAGGGTGGCTGGCTGGCACATGAGGTGATAAGAGGTTGAGGATCTGAAAACGCTGTTTGTAAAGGCTCCGATTCCCTAGCCTTGGCTGGCAATCAGTGGGCTGGGGTCAGAGCCCCACTGCTGGCCGTTGGTCTGTGTTGGTCATTGTCATGCAGCAGACATAGCAGCTGGAGCCAAGGGAGCACCACAACACAGCAGCAGAGAGTACAGAGGCCCTCTATTTACATGCAGCACAGGAAAGCTACCACTTCCTACCTCCTGTTGAGCTGCAGCAATTGCTGCAGCACTAGGAAGTTTGGCCTTTTCAGTGGGGTCACCCAAGAGACAGCCTGTCAAAACAGAAGCCTCCAGCTCATACTACCACGCTGATAAAGTTGGGAGAAGACAGTCTTTTAAAAGGCCCAGTTCAGCCCAGCCAAAGAAGTTGGGTTTGTTCGGTAGGAGAGAATGCAGGGAGGTGGAAGGGGACTCAAGGACGGAAGGGAGAAATGTGGCTGAGCTGGGGATATTTTCTGCCTGCGTGCTTCGGCAAGGAGTTCAACTGAGACCTGGGAGACAGATTCATCGATTCCATTTTTTGCCAACAACAAAAAATGGTTTCTGCATATTTTTCCCCTCTTATATTTGTACAGTACCCTTTCCTACCTGGCATTCTCAGAAATTCTCACATGCTGCAACTAATGCTCACTGTAGCGGAGTGGAAGACTGCACAGTATTCGGCTGTTTTTTTTTTCTTTCCCTTTTCTTTGTAAATCGTGTTAAAGCCCCTTTCCTTGGGTAATCCTTACTATTCCCTCAGGAGCTGAGTTAAGGTTTAATTGTGAAATTTGCATAGTAACTCAGCAAATAAATTCTCCGGTCTCTGGTAGACCTTTCACTGCAGAAGGCCTGGTTTCAGTTATAAATCACTTATTTCTAGATGGCAAATGCTTTGGCACTTTATTCCCTTCCTTGAGAGAGGTGAAATAAATGATCAGGGGGTGTTTGGGGTTACTGTTTAGCTTTGTTGGTTGTGTACAATTCAGAATCTGTGCTTTTCTAAGGTAGTGTGTTGTTTCGCAAGGCACAGAACCCTTCACAACACCTACCTCTGCCTTCATAAGTCACTGATATTATCTAGAAAATGCTACCTCAAGCAGGCCATTCACTGACCCTCATTTCTGCCCCAAAATTCCTGAATGTCACTTTCGTACTAACCCACCTCTCCCCATCCCTCTCTTGAAGCCCATGCTATTCACCTCAGCTACCCTTTCTAGAAACAAGTCACAGTTGTCTACTACCCCTCAGGACCCTCCTCCAACTTCCTGTACCATTTTGATCACTTTCTCACATTCCCTTTCTCGTAGGAAGCAGCATGGCCTAGTGGAAAGATCACGGGTCTGGGACTCACAAGAACCTGTCTAATCCCAACTCCACCACTGGTTTGCTGTGTGACCTTTGGCAAGTCCCTTAACTTCCCTGTGCCTCAGTTATCTCATCTGTAAAATGGGGACTAAGACTGTGAGCCCCATGTGGCTCAGCTTTGCACTGTATACACTAGGCAACACTGCTGCTTCTCTTCCCCTTTCCCAGCATCACTGTGGTCCCAGTTTGAGGCCACAGCAGCAAATGCTGCCCCAGCTGGAAAGCAGGCATCATGGGAAGCTGGGCTTGGGGGGGAGGATTTCTCCCCTGCAAGCCACTCCCTCCACCTCAGTCACTGCTGCCACCAGCCACCATTCCCCCAACTCTGTGGGGGCCGGGAAGACAGGAGAGTCACCCCAGGGTGCACTAGAGGAGACGGGTCACCAGCTGGCCTGGAGAGGGCTGGGATAGGAAGGACTCAGTGGAGTTTCTTCTCAGGTGAATTTCCTACTGTAGAGAGAAAGCACTAAGTTTCACTTTGTTTCAAGAAGAACCGTTTCTATTTGGTTGACATGGAATTCCCACTGGAGGACTAGGAACACAGAACTCTCTATCACATCCTCTTCTCTCTTTCACTGCTCCAAGAGCAAGGATGTGTTAGCATAAGGGAAGGCTCCAAAATGGTTCAGGGGATGACTGAAGGGTTTGGCTTCCTGAAGAGTCCTGGGTGTTGGAGGCAGCTTCAGTGAAGAGGCTGTCCTTCAAACCGGGGCATTTTTCAGGGTGAAAAGTATCCACATTCAGAAATTGTGTCTATGGGAGAGTGTTATGAAGGGAGGCTCTGCACAATGTGCCTGACCCCTGAAGCAAGTACTTCCAACCCTCTTCCCTGCTAGATTGTAAGCTGCTTGAGGACTGGGATTGTGTCTACCAACTCTTCTATCCTCTCCCAAGTGCTTAGTATAGTGCTCTGGACTCAGTAAAGTGATCAATAAATACAAAAAAATCAATAAAGTGACCAATTGAATTATGGCTAATCAATCATATTTATTGGGCACTTATTGTGCAGAGTCCTGTACTAAGTTCTTAGGAGAGTATGATATAACAAACTTGGTAGACAAGTTCCTTGCCCACAATGAGCTTATGGTCTAGAAAGAAAGAAAGATAATTTAAATAAATTACAGATATGTACTTAAGTGCTCTGGTGGGCGGGTGAATAAAGGGTGCAAATCCAAGTGCAAGGGCAACACAGAGGGAAATAGGAGAAGAAGAAATAAGGTCTGTTATTGACAAGTAGGGGGCAAAATAAGTTAACCGGTGTAAATCGGCCACAGGGTTCAAGAACCCAGGGTGGTGATGCAGATAGGAAAAATGATTAGGAGACATGAGTTCAGAGAGAGCAGTAGATGTAGGAAAGCTGACTGCTCACCCATTCACCTCCCAAGAGGTACGAGTGAGGAACAGCCGACTGCTCACAGAGGTATGAGTGAGGAACAGCTGACTGCTCACCTGTTCACCTCCCCAAGAGGTATGAGTGAGGAACAGCCCCATCCCAGCCACTTCTTCCCTTTTATTTGGTTCCCCATCTGGGCTACACAAAGGATTCCCCCCCAAGTGGGAAACTTTGGCACCCTGTTATCAGGTGACATCCCCACACAGGATGGGGTCTCTCAGACAAGGCGTAGCCTCTTTGATCAGTGTCAGCCCTCCTCTACATTATAGAATCTTCCTATTCCTCACCTATTCCTCACACATCCTGTTGTTGAACCTTGCACACAGTTGAGTCGGTTATGCTGAGCCTTTAGGGAAAATGCAGTCAATGCCACTTCTGCTGGAGTATGCGCTTCTGCTGGCTTCTGCTGGAGTAGGTGGCTAGGGTGGACAACAGGTATTAGGGAAGGCCTCTTGGGGGAGATGTACTTTGAAATGCAGGAAGTGATCATCTGTCAGATATGAAGTGGGAGGAAGTTCCAGTCCAGAGGCAGGACTTGGGCAAGGCATGGGGGCAAGATAGATGAGATTGAAGCATAGTGGGTGGGTTGGTGTTGGAAGAGCAAAGTGTGTGGACTGGGTTGTAGTAGAAAATCTCAGAGGTAAGGTAGGAGGGGGCAAGGTGATTGAATGCCATAAAGCTAATAAGGAGTATGTTTGATGGGTAGGTGGATGGGCAACCACTGGAGGTCCTTAAGGAGTGGGGAAACGTAAACTGAATGGCTTTGTAGAATGATAACCCAGACAATAGACTGAAGCATGGAATGGAGTGGGGAGAGACAGGAGGCAGTGAGGTCAATATGGAGGCTGATGTAGTAATCAAGGTGAGATAGGATAAGTGATTGGATTAAGGTAGTAGCAGTTTGGATGGAGAGGAAAGGGTAGAGTTTAGCATAGTTGTGAAGGTTGAACTGAGAAGATTTGATGGCAGATTGACTATGTGGGTTGAATGAGAGAGATGAATTGAGGATGATATCAAGGTTATGGGCTTGTGAGAGAGGGAGGAAGTTGATGCTGTCTACAGTGATGTAAAAGTCATGGGGAGGACAAAGTTTGGGTAGGAAGATAAGGAGTTCTGTTTTAGACAAGTTAAGTTTGTTGTCAGTAAGACATTCAGGTAGAAATGTTCCAAAGGCAGGAGGAAATATGAGACTGCTGGAGTAAAATAAGGGCTGGAGATAAAGATTTTGTAATCATCTTCATAGAGATGGAGTTGAAGCCATGGGGGTGAATAGGTTCTCCAAGGGATTGGGTATAGATGGAAAATAGAAGGGGATCCAGAACTGAGACTTGAGAGACTCCCACAGATACGGGATGGGAGGCATATGAAGATCCTGTAAAAGGGACTGAGAATGTGTGGCTAGAGAGATAAGAGGAGAATCAGGAGAGGACAGTGTCAGTAAAGCCAAGATTGGGTAATGTTTCCAGGAGAAGAAGAATAAGGATAAGGAGAAGAAAGAGAAGGGAACTGAGGCTCAAGGAGGGTATGTCCCTTACCCAGATGACAAGAACTCAGGTGTCCTGGCTTCCAGCCCAGGTACTTTCCATTATACCACACTGGTCCCTGTGATAAAAGGCATCACACAAGCATCAGATATTTTTCTCACATAATATAGGCACAACCTGACTGAATCCTGAAATCATTTAACGTTTCCTCTTGTTCTCTTTCAATACAGTCAGAATTTCTCAGGTCAGTGAAACATTACCCTCACCAATATAACTAGGTACTTGGTTAGGGTAGATTAGACCTTTTTAGCCAGGGCCTTGAAAAAAAAAAAACATCTTCAAGGTTTCCTTTTGTTTTGTTTTTTTCTTTCCTCTTTATAATCATGGGTTTGCTAGTTTTTCCTAACCTGGGCCAATCCTCAACAAGTCTTGAACTGTGAAGTGCAATCACAACCTGCTTTGTGGTTACACTAATGGACTTCCTGATAAGAGCTACCAGAAAAGGAATGGAGGAGAGGCTAGACAAAGGGAAGATAAACGTTTTTATCATTGGCCCTAGGAATACCCTGTCTTTTCCCTCAATTCCTATCTGGCATTAACCAGACCAGAAATAGGGTTCTTTATTTGACCTGGACAGGGGTCTGACTGTCCCCACAAGGATTCTCAGACTGCAGTCTGTAAGCCCCTATGCAACCCTCCCTCCAGCCTTCACTCCTGATGTCCTTTGCCAACTACTTGATTGATAAAATCCAAACAACCACGCTTGAGCTTGTCAAAATCTCTCTTTCACATTCCTAGTTACCTCCCATCCCCAAAGTCTTTCTCAGACATCTCTCTAAAGGACATTGCCTGCCTATTTAAAAAATCTGTCACCTTCACCTGAACCTCTGTCACCTAATCCTTTGCACTTGGCAAGTAAACTTGAGCCTACTCTTCTTCCTTCTCAACTGCCATCTTCAACTGCTCACTCTGATGGCTCTTTCCCCTCTGCCTTCAAACATGCCTGTTTCTATCACAAAAAAACTCTTCTCTGAATCCCATTGCATTTATTCAATCAGATTTATTGAGCACTTACTGTGTGCAGGGCTGAGTGCTTGGGAAAGTACAATATATTATTAGACACATCTCCTGTCCACAGTGAGCCTGCAGTCTAGAGCTTACAGTCTGTGTCCAACCTGATTAGCTTGTATCTATCTCAGTGCTTAGTATACTCCCTGGCACATAGTAAATTTATAATTACCATAAAAAGGTGTTCACTAAAATAGAGATATGTGTGTTGCTCACTGCTCTTCTCCTGTATCTATCATGTTGCAAAGACCATGTCTACTGCGCTGAGTTCTGGACTGAAGTCTAAATGTGTATGACTTTCAGTCAGTGTCCTTCAGTAGCCAGTCCAGAAGGTTAAGATACTCTGAGCAATGGCTAGCAGTGAAATCTAACAGAGATTCCAGTAAGAACTCTCTTCTCTTTTCCTGAAGATGGTGATAATTGTGGTGTATGAAGTCTTGTGATGTTTGGTTGATATTTGATATGTTCCATAGTTTGAAGAATAGCCTATGCAGTTATCAGAAGCAGTAAATCTCCCTGATTGAAGATTTCAGGAATAGTATTATCAGATGCCACTGAAACCCACTCCCTTGGGGAACTCATTCACTCCTAAGGCTTAAAATACCACCTCTTTGTGGAAGATTCCCAAATCTACCTCTCCAGCCCTGACCTCTCTCCTTCTCTGCAATCTCTCATTTCCTCCCACCTTCAGGGACATCTCTAGTTGGATGTCCCATTGACTCCTCAAACTTAACATGTCTGCCTCTTCTTCCTACACAAACTCTCTCCTGCCCCAGATTTTCCCATCACTGTAGATAACACTACCTTCCCCCCTTTCTCAAAAGCCTGTAAACGTGCCATTATCCATGACTCATCTCTTTCATTAACTCACATGTTTAGTCTGTCACCAAATCCTGTTGGCTTTACCATCACAACACCTCTAAAATCTGCCCTTTCCTCTCCATCTAAACTATTACTGTGCTGGTCCAAGCACCATCTAGACCACTACATCAGCCTCCTTGCTGACCTCCCTGATTCCTGTCTCCCCTACCTCCAATCCATACTTCACTCTTCTGCCTGGTCATTTTTCTAAAAATACTCTTCAGTCTACATCCCCTTGTTCCTCAAGACCCTCCAGTGGTTGCCCATCCACCTCCTCATCAAAATGGAAATTCCATCTGCATGAAAGCACTTAATCACCTTGCTCCTTCCTATCTTACATCTCTGATTTCTTACTGCAAACCAGCCTGCACACTTTGCTCCCCTAATGCCAACCTACTCATTGTACCTCAATCTCATCTATCTCACCGCCAAGCCCTTACCCGCATCCTGCCTCTGGACTGAAAGATAATCTCTCTCCCCACCTTCACAGCCTTATTAAAAGTACATCTCCTCCAAGAAGCCTTCCCTGACTAAGCCCTCATTTCCTCTTCTTCCACTTGCTTCTGCATTGCCCTTGCACTTAGATTTGCATCATTTATTCACTCATCCCTCAGCCCCGAAGCATGTATGTACATATTCATAATTTATTCATTTATGTTAATATCTGTTTCCCCCTCTAAATGGGAAGTTCCTTGTGGGCAGGAAACTTGTCTACCAACTCTGTTAAATTGTACACTCCCAAGCTCTGTAAACAGTAAGTGTTCAGTAAATATGACTTATACAGCAAAATCAGTCCCCGAGGGCACATTCTGCACCCTTCCCAGATTTCTATGTATTAAGCAAAACCTATTCAAACTCATTATATTTTAGTAAGACAGCATCATTGTTTTCCAGTCAAACAAAATCAACTGATGGTTGAAATCAGTTAGAGAAGGAGCATATTCCCCTTCCCCTGAACTAATTTTTGTTAAAGAATTCCTCCCTCTTCTTCATGACAGAAACCAATGTAAATTTCAAATTTTACCCCTTCTATACCCAGTTTACACCATCTCTGTGCAGATGACTCCCCTATCTGTCTCATAATCCCTGAACTCTGTTCTTCTCTGAAATCTAGCATTTTGTCCTGCCTCCTCTACACAGATGTTTTGCCAGCCGCTCATGTTTAAAATTTCTAAAATCTCCCCACCCAAATTTTCTTCTCCACCTAACTTAGTCATCACAGTCAACAATCTCCCTGTCCTTCCCATCTCTGAAGCCTGAAACCCTGACATTATCCTTGACCCATCCCTGTCTTTCTCCCAAATGCAGTCCACCAACTAATTAAGTCTTATCAGTTCTTATTCCATAGCTTACTGAGAATCCATGCCTTCCTCTCCATCCCAACAGCCATCCTACTGGCCCAGGCAATGATCATATCCCAGAATAGGGATTGCATTTTCTATCTCTATCTTACTTTCCCAAGTTTCCAGTCCTGTGTTCTACATTCAGTTGGTGTTCAACAAATGCTGTTAATGGACTGATTACAGCATGGGGCAAGGTCTAGTGGATAGAGCATGGGCCTGGGAGTCAGAAGGTCATGGGTTCTAATCCAGACTCTGCCACTTGTCTGCTGCATGACCTTGAGAAAGTCACTTAACTTCTCTGTGCCTTAGTTACCTCATCTGTAAAATGGAGATTAAGACTGTGAGCCCTATTTGAGACAGGGACTATGTCCAGCCTGATTTGCTTACATCCACCCCTGAGCTTGGTACAATGCCTGGCACATAGTAAGCACTTAACAAATGCCACAGGTACTATTATTATTATGTGAACTCTCAAATCACTCAAAGAGATTTGTTCCAGATGTGACATCAGGCACAGAAGCACAGGCTAGTGGATAGAGCAGGGGCTTGGGAGTCAGAAGGACCTGGGTTCTAATTCTAGCACAGCCACTTGTCTAGTCTTATCTAGTCTTGTCTTCTCTAGGCTGTAAGCTTGTTGTGAGAAGGAAATGTGTCTGTTATATTTTTACAATGTCCTCTTCCAAGTGCTTAGTACAGTGCTCTGCACACAGTAAAACACTCAATAAATATGATTGTTTCAAATAATTATTGTGGCATTTGTTAAGCATTTACTTTGTACCAGGCACTATACTAAGCACAGCGGAGGATAGAAGCAAATTTGGTTGGACACAGCCCCTGTCCCAAATGGGGCTCACAGTCTCAATCTCCAATTTACAAGTGAAGCAAATGAGCCACAGAGAAATGAAGTGATTTGCCCAAGGTCACACAGTAGACAAGTGACAGAGGCGGGATTAGAACCCATGACCTTCAGTCTCCCAGGTCCATAGTGTATCCACTAGGCCATGCTGCTTCTCTACTGTGTGACCTTGGGCAAGTCATTAACTGAGCCTCAGTTATCTCATCTGTAAAGTGGAGATTAAGACTGTGAGCTCCATGTGGGACGTGGATGGTGTCCAATCTGATTACCTTATATCTACCCTGGTGCTTAGAAGAGTTCCTGGTACATAGTAAGCGCTTAAAAAATACCATAAAAAAATTAGGCATACACAAGAAGGGTGTTGTTGCAATCACTCATGGGGATAGTTCAGGGGAAAAGATGCTCCCCACTGTAGGAGGGGCCAATCAGGTTTCAACCTCAAACCCAAAGGTTCTGTCCCCTACATTCCATGGAAACTGCCCTCTCAAAGGTCACCAATGACCTCCTGCTTGCCAAATCCAACGGCTCATACTCTATCCTAATCCTCCTCGACCTCTCAGCTGCCTTCGACACTGTGGACCACCCCCTTCTCCTCAACACGCTATCCGATCTTGGCTTCACAGACTCCGTCCTCTCCTGGTTCTCCTCTTATCTCTCCGGTCGTTCATTCTCAGTCTCTTTTGCAGGCCCCTCCTCCCACTCCCATCCCCTTACTGTGGGGGTTCCCCAGGGTTCAGTGCTTGGTCCCCTTCAATCAATCAATTGTATTTATTGAGCGCTTACTGTGTGCAGAGCATTGTACTAAGCGCTTGGGAAGTACAAGTTGGCAACATACAGAGACAGTCCCTACCCAACAGTGGGCTCACAGTCTAAAAGGGGGAGACAGAGAACAAAACCAAACATATTAACAAAATAAATAAATACAATAGATATGTACAAGTAAAATAAATAAATAAATAAATAGAGTAACAAATATGTACAAACATATATACATATATACAGGTGCTGTGGGGAAGGGAAGGAGGTAAGATGGGGGGATGGAGAGGGGGACGAGGGGGAGAGGAATTAAGGGGCTCAGTCTGGGAAGGCCTCCTGGAGGAGGTGAGCTCTCAGCAGGGCCTTGAAGGGAGGAAGAGAGCTAGCTTGGCGGATGGGCAGAGGGAGGGCATTCCAGGCCCGGGGGATGACGTGGGCCGGGGGTCGATGGAGGGACAGGCGAGAACGAGGTACGGTGAGGAGATTAGCGGCGGAGGAGCGGAGGGTGCGGGCTGGGCAATAGAAGGAGAGAAGGGAGGTGAGGTAGGAGGGGGCGAGGTGATGGAGAGCTTTGAAGCCCAGGGTGAGGAGTTTCTGCCTGATGTGCAGATTGATTGGTAGCCATTGGAGGTTTTTGAGGAGGGGAGTAATATGCCCAGAGCGTTTCTGGACAAAGATAATCCAGGCAGCAGCATGAAGTATGGATTGAAGTGGAGAGAGACACGAGGATGGGAGATCAGAGAGAAGGCTGGTGCAGTAGTCCAGGCAGGACAGGATGAGAGCTTGAATGAGCAGGGTAGCAGTTTGGATGGAGAGGAAAGGGCGGATCTTGGCAATGTTGCGGAGCTGAGACCGGCAGGTTTTGGTGATGGCTTGGATATGAGGGGTGAATGAGAGAGCGGAGTCGAGGATGACACCAAGGTTGCGGGCTTGTGAGACGGGAAGGATGGTAGTGCCGTCAACAGAGATGGGAAAGTCAGGGAGAGGACAAGGTGGGAGGGAAGACAAGGAGTTCAGTCTTCGACATGTTGAGCTTTAGGTGGCGGGCAGACATCCAGATGGAGATGTCCTGAAGGCAGGAGGAGATGCGAGCCTGGAGAGATGGGGAGAGAGCAGGGGCAGAGATGTAGATCTGGGTGTCATCAGCGTAGAGATGATAGTTGAAGCCGTGGGAGCAAATGAGGTCACCAAGGGAGTGAGTGTAGATTGAGAACAGAAGGAGACCAAGAACTGAACCTTGGGGAACCCCCACAGTAAGGGGATGGGAGGGGGAGGAGGAGCCTGCAAAAGAGACTGAGAATGAAGGACCGGAGAGATAAGAGGAGAACCAGGAGAGGACGGAGTCCGTGAAGCCAAGGTTGGATAGCGTGTTGAGGAGAAGGGGGTGGTCCACAGTGTCGAAGGCAGCTGAGAGGTCGAGGAGGATGAGGATCCCCTTCTGTTCTCGATCTACACTCACTCCCTTGGTGACCTCATTAGCTCCCACGGCTTCAACTATCATCTCTATGCTGATGACACCCAGATCTACATCTCTGCCCCTGCTCTCTCCCCCTCTCTCCAGGCTTCTGGAGACTCATATACTTATCAGTCTTCCCTCCCTCACACTCGGCATCCACTGTATTCCATTTTCATGGGACCAGACATTCTGAGTTTCACATTGGAAATATATGCAAGTTCTTGTTATTTGTAAAATGACAAATTTTTTTTAAAAGGGCCTTCTAAATATCAGAAATATTTTCATTTTTACTTCTTATGAGCTTTTTGCTTTCTAAAACTTAAAATGAAACAAGTTATAATAAGGAGAAAAAACTTCCCACAATGTCTCCAGGACAGATGAAGACTCAGCCGTCTAGTAACCTCTCAAAAGAGTCTCTCCCTTAGGAGACACCCACCCTACTTTCCAGATCAAGGTGTTTGAAGTACATGAACACTTAGTAGTGTTTCTGATTAGAATCCCAGAGTTTTTAAAGTTCTTTTCCACACTGCTAAGCATCCCTGTGCACAGTAGGGACAAGGAGCCCAAATTACAAATTTTTGAACATAGAATAGGAAATGTAAAATCATGTCTTCCTCACGGCAGATCTCGCTGTCAGATCAAATGTGAATGTCACGAAACCCGAGCAACTGTCAGACAGCAAAAAGCCCAAGCAGAGAAAGATGCAAAACCCAGGCTTGAAAAAGATCTGAGATTCATGCTGGAATGAAAAGGCTAAGCACTCTGGAATGTAACACATTCTCATTTAGTTATAATAACAATAATAATAGTCATACTTGTTAAGTGTTTACTATGTACCAAGCACTGTGCTAAGCACTGAGATAAATATAAGATGATCAGGCCCCACATGGGGCTTGTAGTCCAAATAGGAAGAATAGGTACTGAATCCCCATTTTGTATTTGAGGGAACTGAGGCACAGGGAAGTTAAGTGACTTGCTCAAGGTCACACTGTAAGCACAGCGCAGAGCCAGGACTCTGACTCCTAGGCCCATGTTCTTTCCACTAGACCACTCTGCTTCCTCAAAATGAGGTTTTAGATTCTTCTTGAGGTGAAAATTATTTGAAAATGGGTAAACTCCCAAAAAATACCTTCTTCGCAAACACTTAAAGAAGATGAAGAAGGAGAGGGCAGGCAAATAAGGACAACTTTGATTATGAAGCCTAAATCAATAACTTAGTCATCCAACTTTAATATTCCATGAATTAGGATGGGACAATAATGACTATAAATGAGCACATGGCACCTTAAGTGAGATTTCTTAAGAGACAAATTAACTACAAGTGACTCTCCTTGTAGTAAACAGATGGAAAGAGCATTAGGTGAATAGGAAGATCTGAGTTCTAGTTTCCATTCTGCCCACTGTGCCTCTGCCATCGGTGGTGATGTTTTTTGAGCAAAAACCCACCTAATGCATTCCACAAAATGGACAGACCCAGCAGGAGTCCTGAAAACATCTGAGTACTAATTAGGATTTCTTAGGTGATTACTGTGTGCAAAGAATCACTTTAGCATGGGAGTCAGAGAGTCTGGGTTCTAATCCTGGCTCCACCATGTACCTGCTGTATGAACTTGGGCAAGCCATTTTACTTCTCTGTACCTCAGTTTCCTCATCTGCAAAATGGGGACTCAAAACCTGTTCTCCCTCCTACTTGGACTGTGAGTCCTATAAAGTACAGATACCATGTCGAACCTGATCTAACCCAGAACTTTGTATTGTGCTTGGCATGTAGTAAGTGCTTCACAAATAGCAACATTATTATTATTACTAAGCTCAGGGGGAAGAAATATAAAGGAATTATATGCAGTTCCTTGTCATCCAGGGGTTCACAATCTCAAAATAAAAGAAGCAGCATGGCATAGTGTTTAAAGCATGGGCCTGGAGGTAGAGGACATGGGTTCTTATTCTGGCTCTATTATTTGTCTGCTGTGTGACCTTAGGCAAGTAACTTAACTTATCTGTGCCTCAGTTACCTCATCTGTAAAGTGGGGATTAACATTATGAGCCCATGTGGGACATGGACTATGCCTAACCTGATTAGCTTGAGTTTAAAATAGTATGTAGCATGGAGTATGCTTTTAACAAACACTATTCTTTTTTAAAAAAGAGGCTCAGGGATGGCTTGGTGACAGACATAATCAGTCACATTTATTGCACACTTACTATGTGCAGAGCACTTTACTAAGTAGTTGGGAGAGTCTAATATAACAATATAACAGAGTTGGTAGACACATTCCCTGCCCACAATGAGCTTCAGTCTAGTGGGGGAGACAGAAATTAATATGAATAAATTGTCAATATGTACATAAGTGCCATGGAGCTGAAGAAGCAGTTAATAAAGGGAGCAAATCAGAGCAACCCATAGGGGAGTGGGAGAAAAGGAAAAGAGTGCTTAGTCAAGGAAGGCCTCTTACAGGAGACATGCCTTCAATAAAGGCTTTGAAGGTGGAGAGAGTAATTGCCTGTCAGATATGAAGAGGGAGGGCGTTCCAGGTCAGAGGCAGGATGTGGGAGATAAATCAGCAGTAAGATAGATGAGACTGAAGTACAGTGAGTAGGTTGGCATTAGAGGACCAAAGGGTGTGGGCTGGGTTATATTGGGACAGCAGTGGGGTGAGTAGAAGGGGGTAAGGTAATTGAGAGCTTTAAAGCCAATAGTAAGGATTTTCTGTTGATAGAAAGGAGTTTCTGATTGATGCAGAGGTGGATGTGCAACCACTGGAGGTTCTTGATGAGGGGAAGTATTGATTGAACATTTTTGTAGAAAAATGATCCAAGAGGCAGGGATGTCAGCAAGGAGACTTATACAGTAATCAAGGTGAGATAGGATAAATAATAATAATGATGGCATTTATTAAGCACTTACTATGTGCAAAGCACTGTTCTAGCACTGGGGAGGTTACAAGGTGATCAGGTTGTCCCACGGGGGGAGCTCAGTCTTAATCCCCATCTTACAGATGAGGTTACTGAGGCACAGAGAAGTGAAATGACTTGCCCAAAGTCACACAGCTGACAATTGACAGAGCTGGGATTTGAACCCATGACCTCTGACTCCAAAGCCAAATGCTTGGATTAACATGGTAACAGTTTGGATGGAAAGGAAAGGGAGGATTTTAGCAGTGCTCTGAAGATTGAAGAAAAAAAGACACAAAAACAGTGTAAAAGACACTGCTCAAGAGTCAACAGTTCCTTCCAGTTCATTCATTCATTCATTCATTCAATCATATTTATTGAGCTCTTACTGTGTGCAGTGCACTGTACTAAGAGCCTGCGGCCATATAACACAACAATAAACTGACACACTCCCTGCCCACAATGAGTTTACAGTTTAGAGGGGGAGACAGGCAATAATATAATGTTGCAGTCACAACAAAAGCCTTCCTGATCTTTCAAGTTTGAGAGTCTGTGCACTGCCCAGCCCAAGCCATGCCAGCCATGCAATCCCTCTACTTCCAAGCAAGTTTGGGAGTAGAGGTTGGGGGTGACATGATAGGAGGATGGCAGGGATTCCTGTTTTCACTTGGCAATGTGGCCGGGGGCCCTGAGCAACGGAGCCTGCGGAGGCTACTGAGCCCACTGCTATTTGGGTCCCAATGCTGCCTGTCAGCCCTGGCATGACATTGTGGTCCCTTTGGCCTGGAAATAGGTCCTGCCTTTTGTTTCGTTTTTTAGTGGTATTTGTTTAATGGTATCTTGGCTCCACCTCTTGTCTGCTGTGTGACCTTGAGCAAGTCACTTTACTTCTCTGTACCTCAGTTACCGCATCTGTAAAATGGGGATTAAAACTGTGAGCCCGATGTGGGACAGGGTTTGTGCCTAAGCCAATTTTCTTGTATTCCCTCCAATGCTTAGTACAGTGATTGGCACCTAGTAAGCACTGCCCAGCCCAAGCCATGCCAGTCGTATTGAGCGCCTACCGTGTGCATGGGAAGTACAAATTGCCAACACAATAATAATAATGGCATTTATTGAGCGCTTACTAGGTGCATAGCACTGTTCTAGGTGCTGGGGAGGTTACAAGGTGATCAGGTTGTCCCACAGGGGGCTCACAGTCTTCAGCCCCTTCCTTCCTCTCCCCCTCATCCCCCTCTCCATCCCCCCATCTTACCTCCTTCCCTTCCCCACAGCACCTGTATATATGTATATATGTTTGTACATATTTATTACTCTATTTATTTACTTATTTATTTTACTTGTACATGTCTATTCTATTTAATTTATTTTGTTACTATGTTTGGTTTTGTTCTCTGTCTCCCCCTTTTAGACTGTGAGCCCGCTGTTGGGTAGGGACTGTCTCTATGTATTGCCAACTTGTACTTCCCAAGCGCTTAGTACAGTGCTCTGCACACAGTAAGCGCTCAATAAATACGATTGATTGATTGATAGTAAGTGTTTAACAGCACAATTATCATTATTGTTATTACTGCCTGCCTACTCTCCATGTTCCAGCAGGAACATGGTGAGCAAAGTGGAAAATGGCTGAGAGGTCCTGCAGAAACCACTGGTACCACAATCAACTCCTCCGGGAGGTTCTTTGTACAGAAGCTTCAGCCCAAAGCATATCTGCTATTTTCCACAAGACACTCTTTCACAATCAATAAATCATAACCATTGATTTATTTATTAATTCTGTTGTACTGTACTCTCCCAAGCGCTTAGTACAGTGCTCTGCAGATAGTAAGGGCTCAGTGAATACCACTAATTGAGTGCTTATTGTATGTAAAGCACCATACTAAGTGCTTGAGAGTGTTCAGTATGAGAGTTGGTAGGTATGTTTCCTGCCCACAACGAGTCTAAAGAGGAGGTGAACAGTAAAATAAATTACAGGTAGTAAAAACAGAACTCATTTCTCTTGTTCCTTTCACTCCCCAAGATAGACAAGGACATTGTAAGATCAAGCATGTAAACACCTACATTACTCTGTTAAATTTGTCAAGAAATTTCCAACTCTTTAGCAACAATAATTCACCTATGGACTGAAAAGAGTTTGCATCAAGAAATGCAAAATCAAAAAATCACAAGCCAGAAAAAACACTAAGAAAAATGGATGAACACACAGGCTTTATATAACACCCAGATACTTAATGTAAACCTCTGCCTAGAAACAGATGCCAGAAGGAATGCGATATTGGCACTAAAACATACCTTACCCTCCTATCTCAACTGCCTTTCAACTAACATGCGGTGTTAGACAAGGAATTAAACATGTATCTTATTAAATGTGGCTCTAAAACTCAACTGATAGGACATACTCCATGAACCTGAATTGGACTATCACTTTGGACTGCTCATTACGGGCAGGGAATGTGTGTGCTAATTTATTATATCGTATACTCCCAAGTCCTCAGTCCAGTGCTCTGCAAATAGTAAGCACTCAATAAATACCACTGATTGATTGACTGATAGCCTCCAACTCCAAATTTTCAGAAATATTCTTGATCTCATAAAAGAATTGTCTTTTTTCACTTATCTATTGCTTCCTCAGTTGAACTGCAAATTTTTCATAAGGAGATTACATACAACTTTACCTTGGGTGTCAACTTAACACAAAGGTCACAGGTTTGACCCTCATTTCCTAAAACTAGGAAAATAATGAAGTCAGTTCAGCAATGTCTTTGTCGTTCCCTGACCTAGATTGGTTGGTAACAGGTCATCATCATCATCATCATCATCATCATCATCAATCGTATTTATTGAGCACTTACTATGTGCAGAGCACTGTACTAAGCACTTGGGAAGTACAAATTGGCAACATATAGAGACAGTCCCTACCCAACAGTGGGCTCACAGTCTAAAAGGGGGAGACAGAGAACAAAACCAAACATACTAACGAAATAAAATAAATAGAATAGATATGTACAAGTAAAATAAATAAATAAATAAATAAATAGAGTAATAAATATGTACAAACATATATACGTATATACAGGTGCTGTGGGGAAGGGAAGGAGGTAAGAAGGGGGGATGGAGAGTCATCAAGTGAAGGATGAGAAGAATGAAAAAATCAAAGATCTGCAGTTTTATAACTATAAAAAATAATATTTTTTG
The DNA here is from genome assembly GCF_015852505.1 of Tachyglossus aculeatus. NCBI lineage: Eukaryota > Metazoa > Chordata > Mammalia > Monotremata > Tachyglossidae > Tachyglossus > Tachyglossus aculeatus. The sequence continues at coordinate 64,340,585 of NC_052067.1, read as the reverse complement.
CGTGAGTATGTCAAGATCGTAGAGCCAATGTTCGTATAAATATATATACACACACATGTACACACAAATGTAACCAACACATGTGTGTATATATATGTATTATCCCTACTACCTTCACATTTGGCCACTGTCATTTTTTTTTTAGAATTACCCACAAAGATGTGTGGCTACAGATGAGAGGAAGGGAAAAATCTAATGGAAAAGAAGATGAAATGAACCTGTAGGGTCACATAAGTTAAGCAATCATAAATGAAGCTAAATAACAGCAGTCTTGCAGTCAGCTTGGTTATAACAAGGTGGTTATTGTTTCTCACTTCTTTGGGTCTTTTTCTGACTCAGAGGCTTCTCATCAAAGCAGAAAATAAACAGTGATAATGGGGATGTGGGATCATGATCATTTGTGCACATTTTTTCCATAATCGAATGGGGAATGTGTTCAGCTGCAGCAAGCAGGCCTCCTAAACCAGACCCACACTTTATCCTAAATTCATCTCCACATTGTGAAAGCAAAGATAGCTAAAGAACAGATTAACTCTGAAGACTTTCTCTAAACTCCAAAGTCCCTGGAGAGAGTTCCTGTTCAAGACATACATGCAAATTTGAAACTCAGTAACCAACTCTCCTTGAGCCCTTTCTACATTCCGGAGCTGACCACCAGGAGAAGAGGAGGAAATAATGATGGCAATAGACATTATTATTATTATTATTATTATTATTATTATTATTATTATTATTATTATTATACTTGTTAAGTACTTACTGTGTGTCAAGCACTGTTCTAAGCACTAGGCCAGATACAAGCTAATCTGGTTGAACACCATCCCTGTCCTACATAGGGCTCAAAGAGTAAATAGGAGGGAATAAGATTTCATCCCAATTTCACAGATTAGGAAACTGACGTACAGGGAAGTTAAGTATCTTGCCCAAGGTCAAGGTAGTGGAACCAAGTTTAGCAACCAGGTTCCCTGGCTTCCAGGCCTATGCTGTTTCCACCAGACCAGACCATGCTGCTTCCCATAAACCTGATGCGGGCAGGGAATGTCACTGTTTATTGTTATACTGTACTTTTCCAAGCACTTAGTACAGTGCTCTGCTCACAGTAAGTGCTCAATACAATTGAATGAAAGAATGAATGAATGATTGAACTATTGGGTTTCCCCTATTTCAGCTCACCAGCTCTCTTTGGAAAAAACAACAACAAGCTGTCCAAGTGTCTGGTACAGTCTCCTTCCTCCTGAATGAAACAAAGCTCCCTTCCTGCCACACTGTCACCCAGTGGATGATGGGACGTCACTCACTCCCTCATCGCCTTCACTGGGCCCTGCTAATGCTCTGAAGCCCATGCAGTGTCTCCTGTCTGTGCCCACACTGTCACCCTACGCAACTCTAGGACACTGGGAAGTCATGGTTATCCCAGGGCTCTGGACTCACACTGTAGTCCTCAGCACCCAGGGTTTGGAGTATTTGTTAAGATCAGCTGGGTTTGGAGGCTTGACTTTAGATTCTGAGCCAGGAGGATCCTGAAGTTCTGCTTTTTTAGCTACAATACTTGCTCTCATTCTATTTATCATTGCCCCCCATCATTTGCATTTCGGGTTTTTTTTGTCATTTCATCCTTCCAGAAGCAATTGTCACCACCTCCCTCTCCCTCCCTTATTCTTAGACTGCAGGGGTCAGGGTTGGGGTCCATGTCTTGATACACTTGTTACTCACTTCACTTCCAGGTCCATGGCACTGTGGACTCCTTGTGGGCAGGAAACATGTCTATCAACTTACCTTATTATTCATTCATTCATTCAATCATATTTATTGAGCGCTTACTGTGTGCAGAGCACTGTACCTCACCTCCCTTCTCTCCTTCTACTGCCCAGCCCGCACCCTCCGCTCCTCCACCACTAATCTCCTCACTGTACCTCGCTCTCGCCTGTCCCGCCATCGACCCCCGGCCCACGTCATCCCCCGGGCCTGGAATGCCCTCCCTCTGCCCATCCGCCAAGCTAGCTCTCTTCCTCCCTTCAAGGCCCTGCTGAGAGCTCACCTCCTCCAGGAGGCCTTCCCAGACTGAGCCCCTTCTTTCCTGTCCCCCTCGTCCCCCTCTCCATCCCCCCATCTTACCTCCTTCCCTTCCCCACAGCACCTGTATATATGAATATATGGTTGTACATATTTATTACTCTATTTATTTATTTATTTATTTATTTATTTTACTTGTACATTTCTAGCCTACTTATTTTATTTTGTTGGTATGTTTGGTTCTGTTCTCTGTCTCCCCCTTTTAGACTGTGAGCCCACTGTTGGGCAGGGACTGTCTCTATGTGATGCCAATTTGTACTTCCCAAGCGCTTAGTACAGTGCTCTGCACATAGTAAGCGCTCAATAAATACGATTGATTGATTGATTGATTGTACTAAGCGCTTGGGAAGTACAAGTTGGCAATATATTGTTCTCTCACTACTGCCTAGTACAGTGCTTGGGGCACAGTATGTGCTCAATCAATAATGTTGATTGATTGATTGATGTATTATTCTTACCCAGGTATTTTTTTTTCCAGCATTTAGTAGTGCTCTTCATCCGGTGCTTAATAAATAAAATTACCTCCACAAACCTCCAAACTATATCTCTCCCTTCTTTAAATCAGGGCTCAAGGCCCACCTCCTCTGGGAAGCATTTCCTGGTTAACTCTATTTAGGATCCAGTATGCCAGCCTACTCCTCCCCCTTAATAAACTCTAAAATTATTTTACTTCTCAAAATAGATTTATCTGTGAAGATTTACGTTGATTTCATATTTGTTGGTCTAAATACTGCAAGCTCCCTGATAGGAAGGATTTTGCCTTTTATGCTCCCCAGCACAAAGCACAGTGCTGTAACCAGAAACTCCCTTAAGCAGTATGTAATAATAATGATAATAATAATAATGGTGGTATTTATAAAGTGGTTACTTTGTGCTAGGCACTGTACTAAGCACTAGGGGGATACAAGCAAATTGGGTTGGACACAGTCCCTGTCCCACATCTGGTTCACAGTCTTAATCCTCATTTTACAGATGTGGTCACTGAGGCACAGAAGTGAAGTGATTTGCCCAAGGTCACAAAGCAGATGAGTGGTGGTGCCAGAATTAGAACCCATGTCCTTCTGACTCCCAGGCCTATGCTCTATCCACTAGTCCATGCTGCTTAAATTGTTACTTGACAGAAATGAAAAACATAGGGCATAATACAATAGTATTACCTGGGGAAAAAGTGCTAGTCAGTGGCCTAGCTGTAGAGGCTCCCTCAGCACAAATGGTAGATGGAGGATCTCAGTATTGTGGCATTCTCCAGTCAAGTTTAGATCATAAAGAATATCTGTACCCCCAATAAACTGTAAGCTCCTTGTGGGCAGGGATCATGTCTATCAACTCTATTAGACTGGGCTTTCCCAGGAGCTGAGTACAGAGCTATGCACACAATAAGTACTCAGAAAATACCACTGATTGAGAATACTATGGAATACCTATGCCTACTAAAGGGGTATTCATCATCTTCTCCCTCCTGACAGTTTCCCTTGCTGAAGAATCAACTAAGGCACTGTGATTGCTAGATTGGAAACTCCTTGATCTCAGGGATTTTGTCTACCAGGTCTGGTGTAGAGCCCCAAGTAATTAATACAGTGCTCTGCACACAGCACTCATTACATACCCATGATTGATCTCATCTATCAGATGTACAGTTGTGACACCTTGAACATAGTGCCTTCAGAAATTTGCAGCCTGGGTAGGAAATCTGTGGGATCCAAGCTAGCACACCATGAGACTGTCCCAGTAATTTGTGTCACCATCCTCTGGCTCTTAGATTTGAAACTTCTGAAATCATCTAGGGTTCAGACAGCCAAAGACTGGCACCTGAGGTTTGGAAGAAAACCAGATGTCCATCTTTTTCCTGTGATGGCAAGTCTCTGCTTTTGCTGATATTACTCCGACATATCCTTTGGTTATAAACAGGTAACCAGTGCCTACCTTTCTAAAGGTTTTACTAGCAACAGCACCTGCAACATTTCTAATAATAATTCATTCATTCAATTGTATTTATTGAGCACTTACTGTGGGCAAAACACTGTAATAAGCACTGGGAGAATACACTATAACAATAAACAGACACATCCCCTGCCCACAATGAGTACTGCAAAGTATCAATAAAGAAGGGTATAGTGTATTAGTAAGCACTGGCCAAATACCATAAAAATAAATTGTGGTGGTACCATTTGTCAAACACTGTTCTAAGCACTGGTACAGATACAAGTTAATTAGGTTGGATGCAGTCCCTGTTTTATATAGGACTCATGGTCTAGGTAGGAGGGAGAACAGGAGAACAGAGGCACAGAGAAGTGAAGTGATTTGCCCAAGGTAAAATAAGTAATTGGCAGAGCTGAGATTAGAACCTAGTTCCCCTGATTCCCAGGCCTGTGCACTTTCTACTAGACACCACTCTGCTTCTGGTAAAAACTAGATCCATGAATGACAGCATATCCTTGCGGCACTTGTTCCTAACATAGATCCATTGAAACCACTTCTGTACTTCACTTAGCAGCACCTCTGTTGGAATGCTGTCCATGGGCTCTTCCTTGATATAGTTCCCTCTGCTGACCCCATGGAACACCAGTTTTCCAGGTCCCTTTGGCTGTCTTACGGGAACTCTCTTCTCCTCATCGATCTATGGTTTCTCCCCACTTTCCTAGCCCCACTTCCCCCTCCCTCAGTTATTTTCCTATAATAGGCTGGGCTCCAGTTGATGTCACCAGATGAGTGACTGGCTTGCTATGCAAAAGAGTTTTCCTGAGAAGTCACTTGTTTTTCTGTCCTAGAAACCTCTGGGCCTTTCCCACATATTTTTTGTGGTATTTGTTAAGTGCTTACTATGTGCCAGGCACTGTACTAAACTCTGGGGTACACAAGCTAATCAGTTCGGACAGAGTCCATGTCCCACATGGGATTTACAGTCTTAATCCCCATTTTAAGGATAACTGAGGCACAGAGAAGTGACATGACTTGCCCAAAGTCACACAGCAGCTAAGTGGGAAAATCATGATTAGAACTCAGGTCCTTTAACTCCCAGGCCCATGCTCTTTCCATTAGGCCACACTGCTTCTCCTGCTTCTGCATGCTGGCTTAGCCTGGGGACTGCCACAGAAACAAGGCATAATGGCAGCTCTAAAGATGTAGGCTCTGGATGGAGAAGAAACCCTAACAACCTTAAACACTAAAACCCCAAAGGCCCTTAAACTTGACCTTCTCCACATTCTGATGGTAAACCCGGTGTGGGCAGGGATTATCTCTCTTTATTGCTGAATTATACTTTCTAAGCATTTACTACAGTGCTCTGCACACAGTAGCACTCAATAAATACGATTGAATGAATGAATGAATGAATGAATGAATGAATGAAGGGAAGGATGGTGAAGCCACCAGACCTATCACACAGACAGCCCAGGTGACCCAAGCATCTCTGACAGCAGGTGCATCGCCCATCCCTTTTGAGTAGAAGCAGTGTGGCCTAAAGCAAAGGGGCAAGGGTCTGGGCATCAGGATATATGGGTTCTAATCCTGGTTCTATTGTTTACCTGCAATTGTGACCATGGATAAGTCAGTGAACCTCTCAGAGCCTCAGTTTCCCCATCTGCAAAAAGGGGATTTAAATATTTGTTCTCTCTCCTCCTTGGACTGTGAACCCCAGGGGCGACAAGACAGTACCTGATCTGATTATCTTGTATATACCCCAGTACTTGACTCATAGTTAATGCTTGTCACACATATGGTAATGATATAATATGATAAAATGTAAAACAATATAATAATAACAAAGACAGCTAGTGTCAGCAGACACAATCCTCCAGGGCTAGGAGTTCGGGAGTAGGGACAACAGGAGAAGTTCATGTACCTGGCCATATCCTTGAGTATGGAACAGTATTGCTCCATTTGTCAAGATCTTTAGCAACAGGTCCTGACAAATTCCTAAGAAAGGGGGAACCCAGGCAAAATGTTAATATAAAGTGTGAAGAGCTTCTTGTGCCATTTTACCCCCATATTCCCGTTTCTGCTGCCTGGTAAAACCAGCCTGCAGCGCATTTGTATCTGTCTGTAAAACTCTCACCGGGAATGTCTTTTGGCTTGAATTCAAATGCATTTCAGTGTCTATAAAGAGCTATTACTTGTTTTAAAGCAATGCCTAGATTGCTTTCCTTTAAAACACAACTCTTCCTACAACCAGAGACCTGATTCAGGGCTGTCTTTAGGCATAGGGTGACAGAGAGTAAAGAGTGCAGCCCTGATGCTGCATATACTTTAAAGTAAAGTAGCCATGGTTTTCAGAAACCTCGTTTAAGATGTCGTAAATCTGACTTTCGAAATGCCCAAGGCTGACTTTATCTGTAAGTATCTTGGGGGAGATTACTGTCTATTAATCCATTTTCCTGTTTCCTTACCTCACGGTTTAAAAGCTGCATAAACTTTCCAGCCTGAAGGCTGCTGAGGGAATTCTCCATGGACCGATAGGCCCCTCTGTGTTCTCTTTCCCAGCAATACTTTACCTTGGGGGTCTGCAACGTTTCTGTGCAGATGAGCAAGACAAAATGAATCTTTGGAGCAGTTGGTCTGCAAAGACTGATCGTACAATTTATGGTCTCCATGTGACACATGGTGCCATTTCATTTTTGTCTAAAGCCTCAGGCTGCACACACATCCCCACTTCTCAAACAATCAATCAATCATGTTTATTGAGCGCTTATTCTGTACAGGACACTGTACTAAGTGCTTTGGGGAACACAATACAACAGAGCTGGTAGACATGTTCCCTGTTCACATGAAGCTTGTATTCTAGAAGGGGAGACAGGCATTAAAATAAATTAGGGATATGTACATAAGTGTGGTAGGGATGAGGGTAGTGGGAATATCAAGTGCATAGGTGACACAGGAAAGAGGGAGAGGGAGTAGGAGAAAAGAGTGGAAAGACCTCATGGAAGGCCTCCAAATCCTCCAAGTGGTTGCCTGTTCCTCTTTCCACATCAAGTAAAAACTCCTGAAGATTGGCTTTAAAGCACTTGATCAGCTCTTCCCCTCCTACTTATCCATTCTTCCCTCCGAGTACCCCCAAACTGAGTTTTCATTCCTCTCAAGCCACCTAATTCACTGTGCCTCAATCTCATTTCTCCCACCTCTAACTCCTTGTTCAGGCCCAACTTGAAACTCTCTCCTTTTCACATCCAACAGACCACAGCTCTCCCCATCTTCAAAGCCCTTCTGAGATCACATATTTCCTCTGGGAGGCCTTCCCTGGCTCTAGTCAGTCAATTAATCAATGAGAGACAAGAGTTGTGGATAATGCCAATGGTTTGGGGGTGGAGTGGTCTTGGCCACCATGATAGGAAAGACAAGAGGAGGACAGGGTTTGGGTGGGATGAGGAGTTCTGTATTTGAAATGCTTACTTTACCTGGGTGTCCCTCTGACACCTCAATCAATCAATTGTATTTATGAGTGTTTACTATGTGCCAGACATTATACTAAGCGCTTAGGAGAGTACAACATAGAGTTGATAGACATGTTCCCTGTGCACAAGGAGCAGACAGATAATAATATAGACAAGCAGTGTGGCTCAGTGGAAAGAGCACGGGCTTTGGAGTCAGAGGTCATAGGTTTGGATCCCGGCTCTGCCACATGTCTGCTGTGTGACCTTGGGCAAGTCACTTAACTTCTCTGAGCCACAGTTACCTTATCTGTAAAATGGGGATGAAGACTGTGAGCCCCATGTGGGATAACCTGATCACCTTGAATCCCCCCCAGCACTTAGAACAGTGATTTGCACATAGTAAGCACTTAACAAATGCCATTATTATTATTATAAACAAAGAAATTATGTATATGTACTTAAGTGCTGTGGGATCAAGGGTGGGGTGAATAAAGGGTACAAATCCAAGTGCAATGGTGATGCAGAAGGGAGTGGGGGAAGGGCTTAGTTGAGGAAGGCTCTTGGAGAAGATGTGATTTTAATAAGGCTTTGAAGTTAGGGAGAGTGATGTCTGTCGGATATGAAGGGGGAGGGAATTCCAGGCCAGGGGCAGGATGAGCATGAGGAGGGATCAGCAGCAAAATAGATAAGCTTGAAGTATAGTGAGTTAAAGGAGTGAAGTAAAGTACCTCCAGAGGCTGCCAATCATCTTTGCATCAAACAGAAATTCCTTACCATCAACTTTAAAGCACTAAATCAGCTCTCCCTCACCTACATTACCTCAACGATCTCCTACTACAGCCAGTCTTCACATTTTGCGCCAAACTTCTACTATTTTGTAGCTCTATTTTGTCTCTCTCATTGTCCCTCACTCACATCCTGCCTCTGGTCTAGAACTCGCTCCCCCGTCATACATGACAGACAGACCACCACTCCACCTTCAAAACCTTCCATGTACCTCCCTTCCCCTCCCTTCTGTGTAGCCCTTATACTTGGATTTGGACCCTTTAAGCACTTGATATTCATTTCACCTTTAACCCCAAAGCACCTAAATAAATATCCATAATTAATTTTAATGTCTGTCTCCCCGTCTCGACTGTAAGCTCTTTATAGGCAGGAACTGTGTCTACCAACTCCAACGTATTGTATTCCTCTAAGTGCTTAGTACATTGCTCTGCACATAGTAAATGCTCAATAGATACCAGTGATAGATTAGTTGTAAATAGCAAAAGAGAAAATGTGAAGGTAAATAAACCATCACAGGTCAATCAGAATGGACAAGAGCAGAATGCATTTTTGACATCTGAGGAATGGGGTGTAGCCAACAGAGTTGGAAGAGCATTGGGTGGTGGGGGGTGGAGGGGGTGTAGAGCAGTGATGAATCATTGAAATGATAACTTGGGGGCAAGAGAATTGAATGTTGGGAGGCAGTGAAAATGTTAGTTCCAGCAGGATGGAGGGCACAAATTGGACTGTAGAAGAAGAGATCAGCTTAGGATGGGGATCCAACTGGTACTAAGTTCTGATATAGATAAAAGATAATCAGGTTGGACATATGAAAAAGGGACGAGGAGGAAAAGAAGGAGAAAAAGGAGGAGGAGGAAGACTATTTCTATCTGCTTCCCTCTTACCTTTCCTTGGTTTTCTTAGAAGAGGAATGGGGAACCACTTAGGATTTCCTTTCCAACCTACCACAGAAGCAATCTCCCATTCTTGAGCTGATCCAGTATAAATATTTTGTCTAAGCTAATCAGCAGAAACAAGGGAGTCACCACCAAGGGACAGATGGGCCTATTGTTGGGTAGGGACCGTCTCTATATGTTGTTGGCTTGCACTTCTCAAGCGCTTAGTACAGTGCTCTGCACACAGTAAGCGCCCAATAAATATGATTGAATGAATGAATGGGCTTGAGCTGATGTAGTTGCAGCTGCTGCAGGGCTAGTTGGTGCTCTCGGTGTGCACATCCTCCACTTTAGAACTAATACTTTTGTGAATCACAAAATGTGAAAACCAAAGTCTGGTGGCAGGGGAAGGTTTGAGTCCTTTCCATCCACCCCCTGCAAGTAAAACCTAGATAATATCTTTTGCTACAGGAAGATCTCTGAGCCGAGCAGGGAATATCAATTTAGAAAGGTTTTAGGTCTTTGTTTGAAATAGATATTGGATGAAATCCGTGATGGCCTCTGGAAAAAATGAAACTTGGTCCCTCCCAGTCAGTAAGTTCCTATTTAATGGTGCATCGCAGCTAGTGGCTTTGCATTTGAGCCCTGGCATGAAGGAGGCTTTCTCATCATCTAAGTTGATCTCTGCCTGAGCGGCTGACAGTTGCATTTGATCAAATCTAATCGGAATAGTCAGATCCTCTAGGATACCAGTAGTTATCCATTTTCCATGTGTAATTCCAGCCTATTTCATGCAGCTTTGATAGGACAACTGTATAACAAAATCAGAAAAACCAAACCAGAAAATTTCTGGTGAGTTGGAACCGTTTTTTTCATTTCTGATATTTTGAGAGAGTTAGTTTAACCTAACAGAGTGAGAATAGATCTGGGAGTCACAAGACCCTGAGTTCTGGTGACCTACTGGGCCTAAAGTCACCTACTTGGCCTCAGTGTCCTGATCTGGATAATGGGCATTACAATCCCTACCCTCCTTCATCAGGAGATTACCATGACGATGAGACCACTGATGTGAATGTGTTTTGCATAAACAAAAGCGCTCATCAAATTCAATATTTTAAAATTATTAAAACTGGCCCCTGTAGGTTGTCAGTCAATCAATCTATGGTATTTATTGAGCACTTACTGCACGCAGAGCACTGTACTATGTTTTTGAGAGAATACAATATAACAATGTCGGTAGATACATTCCCTGTCCACAAGGAGTTTATAGTCTAGAGGGGGAGAAAGACATTAAAGAAATTATGGCTATGGACATAAATGCTTTGGGACTGAGGGTAAGGTGAACAAAGGGTAAAAATCCAATGGCAAGGGTGAGGCAGAATGGGGAGGGAATAGAGGAAATGAGCAAATTCACTGGTTGAGAGGCATGTAAGGGATCCATCTTTGTACCAAATAATCAGTCAATGATATTTGTTGAGCACTTACTGTGTGCAGAGCACTGTGCTAAGAGCTTCTGAGAGTACAATACAATAGAGTAGGTAGACAGTTCCTGCCAGACCCTTACCTTGCTTCTCTCCCTTCCCACCTTGCAAACTAGCACTCAAAAAGGAATTACCTCACCTTCTTCCTTCTCGAAGTTATCTCTTTCTGTAGCTGTGAGCAGAGAACATGTCAACCAACTTTATTATACTTCACTCTCCCAAGCATTTAGTACAGTGCTCTGCATGCAGTAAATGCTCAATGATTGATCTGCCCTGATTCCAGAAGCTTCTGGCTGGCTGCTGGCCTGACCTTCCACCCATAAATGGAAGAACCACCGTTGAATGAATCTCTCTAGCTTTCAGTGACCGGAGGATGACGTGACTTCCACCCTTTCCCTCTGAGTCCAGGTGGCTCACCAAAACAAAGGATAAGCCCCTCACTCAGATTTCAGCATCTCCAAGGGACTCAGTGGAAGAGAAAAGAGTAAAAACAAAAATGGCTTGGTTAATTAACTGCAGGCTCTGCCTGTAGGACTAGCCCTGGATATTTAATCAGTTGCCTAGTAACACTCCATGTAGAATGTGAATCCTTTCAGCCTGAGGCAGTAGCACATGGTCCATTCTTTCTATCAGCCAACAGCCCATGTATCTAGGATTTTGTGGGCTTTGGGAAACCCGTGTCCCTCGCTAACCAAAATCTGATTAAGGTGGGGGTGAAGAACCAGCCCAGGTTTGCTTCACTTCTGCTTCTTCCTTACATTTCCCTACTGTACTTGTGGCTTGGACATGATCTTTTATCTGGAGAATCGAGGGACAAGAAAACTTGTCCATATCTTTTCTTTATATGGAGTGAGACACATAGCAGCCAGCGTAGTGCATGTGCGTGCACATGCGCACACACACACACACAGAGCCATCCTTCAACTATAAGTGATAGTATTGTCAGCCCTTTATGGAGGCAAAATGAAGCAGAGATGTTTGCGTTACTCTTTCAAGAATTTTCAGTGGTTGACAAATTAGGTTCAGTATTTGATCACTTAAAAGTGGTTGAAGACTGACTGTACAGTTTTTACTTCCTGGAAGGGTAAAAGAAAATTCATGTACTGACAAGCAACAAGCAACTGAACACTGAGCACTCCTTTGGTGCCAGGTTTATTAGGGAATTTAAAAGCAATAATTTGCTTGTAGTTTTCCAGCAACGTTTTGCTATTCTTATAATTGGCCCTTACATACAGATGCACCACCCCCTCCCCAAGCCTTATACTCAACTATCCCTAATCTTAAGCAAAATAAAGGGACACATTAGTGAAATAAAGGCCTGAATTTCTAATTGAACACACCATGGCCACAGTTTTATACCATTATGATTTTTTTTTCTGTTTGTCAGTCCCTGTGGGTGAAAGACTATGTCTTCCATAAAGAATTCCCACCAGAAATCTTTATAAATCCTCCATCAGTGAAATACTCTGCTGTCGTGCTGTGCAGAAGCTAATCTAATTAAGACAGTATCTGCTAAATTTAATAGCCTGCTATGAATTTTTACAGACATCTGGTAACTGGAAGGTTGGGACAGCTATTATATGTGAAATTCACACAGTCCAGACAGGTGGCCAATATCAGGGTCAAATGTTTTCCTTCTTTTGGTCATTCAGAGTGGCTTTGGGGCTTGGGTTTTTTTCTCAGTCACGGAGGTTGGTCAGGTAAGTAGTAAAAAAGGCCTGGGATGAAAAACACTGAATTGGTAATTGTGAGCTTTCACCCCACATCCCTGAGCTTGAAATTTGGGATGTCTGAAATTTCACAAGCGCTCTTCTCACATATTATATTGAGGAAAACCCTCTCATTTGTCAGAAGTGCCTAGAACAACCATAAGGGAAGAAGGAGGTACATTAAAGGAGTCTTTAAAAATCATTTAGCCTAGGACCAGCAACCAGACAGTCCCTCTAAACTAGCTGTCCCTCCTAAAATTTTGGCAAAGGCCACCCTCAGGGCTATGAAATAGATGAATCACAAGCATAGATACATAAAAATGCATTAACATTTACGTGATGATTTTCACATCTCTCCCAAAACTCATTTCTAACTTTATAGCCACTACACTAGGGAGGCAGGCGAGGGCAAGGAATGTCTTCTTATGTCCTGTCTCCTAATTAAGAAATCTTCAAAAGCTCCAGGGCTCCATACCCCTGTCCTGGTCGCAGCGCTGTAAGGGAAACAGACAAGGTGAGGTGATTACAGAAGCAAACACTGTTGCATTTGCTTTGGTCCTGCCCTTCCTGCTGTGTTCATCCACCATGTCAGCCTGCCTTGTGTAGCTGGAAGTGGAGAAAATGAAAAGGTCCATATCAATACTCTATCCAGCTGTAATGATAGTAATAATAATGATGCTATTTGTTAAACACTCATTATGTGTCAAGCACTGTTCTAAATGCTGGGGCAGATACAAGTAAATCAGGCTAGACCAGAGTCTTAATCCCCATTTTATAGATGAGGTAACTGAGGAACGGAGAAGTGAAGTGACTTGCCCAAGATCACACAACAGACAGACAACCGTACCTCACACCTCGAGACCTCCCAAGACCTGCATGCAGCTTGGAGGAAGGGAGGGAGGGAAGGGGTGTGTGTGTGTGTGTGTGTGTGTGTGTGTGTGTGTGTGTGTGTGTGTGTGTGTGTGTGTGTGTGTGTGTGTGCGCGCGCGCGCGCACTCACCACTGAAGAACAATCTGAGCCCCCAACAACACAATAGGGTACCCTTTCTGGCACTGTATGGATTGTTCATAGCATTGCATGGATGCTCAGACCTCAAGGATACTGCCAAAATAAGACTGCTAAAAATGTCTGACCAAATCTGAACAAATGGGAAACTACCCACTTTCATACGACTTTACGATTGAGTTGGGAGGGTAATATGATCTCCCCATGTTCAAAGGCTTCTTAAAATTCCAACTCCTCCAACTGGCCCCTCCTGGACACTGCCAACTCAATGAGGTATATCTACACATCAGCCACTTTTAGAACTAATTAATCCACTTATACTCTTCCTCAGTGCTTATGAATATGTATATGATCAATTGTACAATCAATTATTAATTCTGATCACTCTCTTTATAAGCATCTTTATGATTGCCTCTCCCTTTAAAGTGGCAAGTCCTTATGTGGTGGGAACATGTCTTATGCTTCTGCTGAATTATAATAATAACTATACTATTTATTAAGTATTTCCTCAATGCCAAAGCATTATCCTAAGCACTGGTATAGATAATCAATGGGACTCTGTGCTTGTTTCAATCAGGACACACATTCTAAGAGGTGGGGAGGCCAGATATCTTATGCCCATTTTATAGATGAGAAAAACAAACTCAAAGACTTCGACTTGCCCAAGGTCAAGGTCATAACATTGAGAAGTAGTGTTGCCTACTGGATAGAGCACAGACTTGGAGTCAGACAGACCTGGGTTCTAATTCCAGCTCCACCACTTGTCCATTGTGGGACATAGGGCAGGTCACTTAACTTCTCAGTGCCTCAGTTACCTCATTTGTAAAACAGTGATTAAGGCTGTGAGCCGCCTTGTAAGACGGAGACTGTGTCCAACCCGATTTGCTTGTATCTACCCCAGTACTTAGTACAGTGCCTGCCACATAGTAGGCACTGAACAAATACCATTAAAATAAAATAAAAAAGGTCACACACCAGGTTATCCAGAGTTGGGATTAGAACCCAGATCTACTGATTCCCAGTTTCACCCTTTTCCAATAGGCCACCCTGGCCCTCTCAGTTAAATGGGCGCTCAATAAATACCTTTATAATTACTACTCCTGCTGCCTCTGGTCATATGGACAGTGTAGATGGCTTACTGCAACCCATCACTATCATTGTACAAACAACTTAAGTACAAGTAAATATCACTAGAGCCCATTTTCATCCTTCTAGGGATGAAGAATGGGTGCGACAGGGTACTTACTTCTGAAATTCACCCCAGCATTGTGGAATAGACTCAGAATCAACTTTACAGGACAGTCAAATTTATGTCACAGTTGCCAGAGTCCCTCTTCCCTGTCACCACCCCTGCTAAAGCACTACTCTTTGTGTGTAACCCCACAAAGGTGACACGGCTTATTTTCCATCCTTTAATCACCTTCTCTGCTTCTGCACTCCAAGCTCACCATATTTTCCTTTAAGAGTTCCCTTTCTCCCTCTCAGAATTCTCTCTTTCGAGTAAGTCTCAGTGATAGTTCAGTGCATCCTGATTGGGGAACTGATGAGCCTTTCCCAGCCCTCAGGACCTGGCACCGAGAACACAGCAATAATAAGAATTTTCATGTTTTTGTGATTTAAAAACCCATCCAATGGAAAATAGCTGAAAACCTCTTTACATTCAAGATGAAATTGGGGCTATTCAAGTCCTCCATAAATCCCTCTGGGCAGTTTACCCTCCACCCTTAAAAGAAATGTGTGTTATCTAGTTATGCAACTTTGTTAATAGCAGGGCAAAAATCTCAGGCAAACAATGCAGGATCTCTCTAAATATGACACACAGTAATGTTTACAATTTTTAAAATAGCCAATTCCTAGCCAGCTACCCACCAAATAACCCATTTGATTCACTCCAACCATTTCACATAATAAAGGACTCATGTAAATTCAGCAGGATTTCTGTCCTCCCTAGGTGATGAGTTGGCATGGGAGGATTTATCTCTAGCATTCACTGGTACTAAAAACTGGTGTGACATTCCTGAGCCCAGACAGAACAGTCTGAAAGTTGCCATTCTAGCTTTTGCATTCATCAGAAGCCAATTTCATGAAATCTTAATGAACGGATTCAAGCAAGAGCTGGACGATGTGCCTCATCCAGGCAAATAAAAATATGTTAATGCATCATTAAGTCCAAGAGCATATAAACCCTCAGACACAGGGAAATTAAGGGGCCCCAGGTAACTTAAATGCTATCCCCTGGTGCATATTTATGCATTATGAAGTAGTTTTTCTTTGCACAATTATCCTACGAAAGGCAATATGACATTCTTTTTAGCAATAATGGGGTAACTATTTTGGGTCAAAGACACCCCCTAAACACCGTCAAACTATTACTGGAGAAATAGGGGAGATTTGTCCTGACATTTTGGGGGAGAACCTGCAAAGCCTGGAATTAGTCCTTTCTAGGAAGAATAGATATGGACTACTTTGGATGGGGTCCAATTTTTGTTTGCTTTATAATGGAAAAAGCCAGAATGCATTTTCTATGCTAATCCAATTGGATTCACCTCCTCTCTTCTGCTCCACCCTGAACTCAATCCTGGCTGGAAGCCAACCTCTGTCCAAGGTAAGAAGTATGCACAGTTCCTTTACAGAAAAAGACCACCACTGCATGCAGAAGACCCCAGTGGAAAGGCAAACAAAGAAAAACGAGAGGGGTCGCAGAACCAGATATTAACCAAGACAATCATAATCGCACCATATTAGAAAACATTTCCTTTACCTAACCTAACAATCATGCAGCAATCCATCATGTGAAACAATATAAACATTTGTAAAAGGCCTTTGATCATAAGTTCTAATGGATTTGAATTAAAATAGCATTCTTTGGAGGAGAAAGACCATAAACCTAAATGATTGGCTAGATTAATGTTTCTTAATGACAAAATAGCCCCTTAATAAAACACTGAGTAAACAAGATTTACATGTCAAAAATCTCTTAGTTCATCCCTCTTTTATTCTGAACCTTGACTAGATGTCTTTAGGAGGAAAAACATCTGGTCCTGCAGCATTAAGGTTGAGCATTTATAGCTTCTAAGTTCAGGAAACTCAGCAAATTGTTTAATAAAGATAAAAGCTATGGAAATGCTGGCGAATTTTTAGTCTGTTGGAGAAGCAGCATGGCTCAGTGGAAAGAGCCTGGGCTTTGGAGTCAGGAGTCATGGGTTTGAATCCTGGCTCTGCCAATTGTCAGCTTTGGGACTTTGGGTAAGTCACTTAACTTCTCTGGGCCTCAGTTCCCTCATCTGTAAAATGGGGATGAAGACTGTGAGCCCCCAGTGGGACAACCTGATCTCCTTGTAATCTCCCCAGTGCTTAGTACAGTGCTTTGCACATAGTAAGTGCTAAATAAATGTCATTATTATTATCATTATTATTATTATTATTAAAAAAGGACATCATATACAAATGATGTAGCTGCTACTATTTACAATCATACTTTCAACTATTTCTTTAATAACAAAAAAATCATATTTATTCAAAAATTATTCTACACCTTTTTAATGTAGTTTTAAAATCAGGCATTTGAGAAAATGTAGTCATCTTTCATTAGACTTTCTTACACTTAACATTTTTAAATGAGGAAGCCATTCCACAGTCCTGGAAAATGGCCCATAAAGCAATCATATCCCCATGTAATGTTTTCTACTCATAAAACAGGGACATTTAAGGTATTTGGTCCCCTGGAAAAAAGTATTACATTTCATTTGCTTGCACCAGTGTAATGATTGGGATAAATTCATTGATTCAATTACCTTACTGAAGAATCTCATTTTCATTTTGCCCAAGAATTCTCAATGAAAATGTCAGCAGTCTCCTCCATTTTCCAGCAAAGATTTAATACCTATAAGCTGTAGTAATATTGCAGTTCACTAAGGCTCCATTACCTTTACCAAACATACTATAGGGCATTTACTTGTGTACTGTGAAATACTGTCATAAAGCTAAACCTTACTTGTCAAAACAAATGCCCTAAGCAAAGCAAATTCCAAGAGCAAAGAACATCTTCAATATTTATTACCTACTTTGTGCATGCTGCCAATTCCACAAAACAGAGTAATTCATAATGGCTTGCACAATCTTTTATGTAAATTACTGAGGTTCTTCTACATTACCATGAATGCAACAATGCAACTATTGAAATAAATACATTGATCAATCAATCGTATTTATTGAACTCCTACTGTGTGCTGGGCACTGAATTAAGCACTTGGGAGGGTACAATATAACAGAGTTGGTAGAAACATTCCCTGTTCACACAGAACTATGTCTTCTAGAATGTGTGATGGCTATTTTGTTGGTATTTTTTGATAAATTGACCATAAGCATAATGAATTTTCTTCTTATTTTCACCTTTTCTCATTAAGGAGGATATCTGGGCAAATGTAACATGTAGCTATTGCAATGCTCCCGTAGTCAAAACTCACCAATACATTGGCTTTAAAGCACTCAGTCAGCTTGCCCTCTCCTACCTTTCCTCACGGCTTTCCTACTAATAATGATGGCATTTATTAAGCACTTACTGTGTGCAAAGTACTGTTCTAAGTGCTGGGGAGGTTACAAGGTAATAAGGTTGTCCCATGGGAGGCTCACAGTCTTAATTCTCATTTTACAGATGAGGTACTGAGGCACACAGAAGTTAAGTGACTTGCCCAAAGTCACACAGCTGACAATTGGCAGAGCTGGGATTTGAACCCATGATCTCTGACTCCAAAGCCCGGGCTCTTTCCACTGAGCCATGCGGCTTCTCTACTACAACCTAGCCCATCTCTACTGCAACCTTCTCTACTACAACCTAGCCCACACAAGCATTGCTCCTCTAATTCCTACCGACTCTTTATACTTTGATCTTGACTATCTCATAACCGACCTGTCACCCATGTCCTGCCTCTGGCCTGGAATGCCCTCATTCTTCATGTCCAACCAACATTCACCCGACTTGCAAAGCCTTATTAAAAGCCCAACTCTTCCAAGAGGCTTCCCTGCCTAAGCCCCCATTTCCTCTTCTCACACTCCCTTCTGGATCACATTTGCAATTAGATTTGCACCCTTTATTCACTCTTTTCATTCATTCATTCATTCAATCGTATTTATTGAGCACTTGCTGTGTGCAGAGCACTGTACTAAGTGCTTGGAAAGTACAATTCAACCACAGAGACAATCCCTACCCAACAACAGGCTCACAGTCTAGAAGGAGGAGACAGACAACAAAACAAAACAAGTAGACAGGTATTAATAGCATCAATATAAATAAACAGAATCATAGATTTGCACACATCATTAATAAAATAGAATAATAAATACATACATATATACACAAGAGCTGTGGGGCAGGGAGAGTGGCAGAGCAGAGGGAGGGAGATGGAGCAAAGGGGAGGGAGATGGAGCAAAGGGGAGGGAGATGGAGCAAAGGGGAGGGAGATGGAGCAAAGGGGAGGGGATGGGGAGCAGAGGAAAAGTGGGGCTCAATCTGGAAAGGCCTCCTGGAGGAGGTCCCTCAGCCCCACAGCACTAAAGTACATATTCATAATTCATCCAGCATTTAGAACAGTGATTTGCACATAGTAAGTGATTAATAAATGCCATTATTATTATTATTATTATTTATTTATATTAATGTCTGTCTCCCCTTCTTGGCTGTAAGCTCACTGTGGGCAGAGAACATGCCTACCAACTCTGTTATTTTGTACTCTCCCAAGCACTTAATACAGTGCCCTGAACACAGTAAGCACTGAATAAATACAATTGACTGAAGCAAGAATTTCTGACACATTTGTAACATTTGCTTGAAGCTCTACATACAAGATTTTTTTACAGTATTCATCAAATGCTTACTATGTGTTAAGCACTTTTAATAATAATAATGATGGCATTTGTTAAGTGCTTACTATGTACCAAGCACTGTTCTAAGCGCTGGGGGGATACAAGGTAATCAGGTTGTCCCACATGGGGCTCAATCACTGTTCTAAGCCCTGGGGTAGATAAGTTAATCAAGTTGGATACAGTTCCTGTCCCACACAGGGCTCAGGGTCTAAATAGTGGGGAGAACAGGTATTTCATCCCCATTTTACAGTTGAGGAAAGTTAGGTACAAAGAAGTAAAGTGACTTATCCAAGGTCACATATCAGGTAAGTGGAGAAAGTGGAATTAGAATCCGCGTCCTCTGACTCCCATGATTGTTTTCATTCAAGTAGGTCAAGGTGCCTCCCCTTGTCAGATTATGTCAGGATCTAATTTCTGATTGGTTCAGGAGTTTGCCTTATTGTTACTGATGTCCTGATTGATTGATTGATTGGGAGGGTAGAGTCCTCAGGCTCCTCAGCTCTCCAGGCAGGGTGTTCTCAGCCTAAACCACTGCAAAAGTTATAAAATTTAGGAATGTTCACTTCTCCTCAACTTCCCACCCAAACCCAGCCCTCCCCATGATCTTTCCATCACTGCAGACAACACCTTCATCCTCCTTGTCTCACAGCCCCATAACCTTGGTATTATCCTTGACTCGTCTTTCTCATTGAACCCCCATATTCTATCTGTTCCCAAATCCTATCGGTTCTACCTTCACAACATCGCTAAAATCCACTCTTTTCTCTCCATCCAAACTGCTACTAACCTGCCTTGGCTCCAGTGGTCGCCTAGTCACCTCTGCATCAGAAAGAAACTTCTTACTATCTGCTTTAAAGTACTCAATCTGCTCTCCCCCTCCCACCTTACGTTGCCAATTTCCTGCATGGTGCAGCTTATCCTTGGGCCCACTGGTTAAAGACTGTTCATTCATTCAGTCAGTCATATTTATTGAGTGCTTCCTGTGTGCACAGCACTGTTCTTAGCACTTGAGAGAGCACAATATAACAACAGACACATTTCCTGCCCATAATGAGCTTGGTACTTGGTCCTTCCTAACCACCCACCTGGATGCTTCACTTCTTGATCCATCTTATTTGAGTTGTCTGGGTTTCTACACCAATTGGGAAAGACAGATCATGAACAGTTTACCTCTCCCAGTTTGTTCTGATTCCAACATTATCAGGGACTTAATCACAATTTCATGTCTTTATTGGAATGGTGCCTTGAACCATATTATTCAGTTAGTGTGCAACTTCCCTCAGCAGAAAATGGAAAGCGCTGTTTGGAAGTTGAATCATCATATGATTATTAGAGATCCTATTTTATTTTCAACTTCTGGGGCACACCATCCTGAACCAAAATAATACAACACATTTGGGGAAAATATGTAACTCATATAAACTTAGTCTACTGAATAGGCACTTGGGGATAAGAATAAATAGAGAATTAAAATATCAGTGAAATAGATTAAATTTTCTACTATCAACCTGTAAATTGAAATAAGCAGTGTCAGAAGCTTCCTTGAGGCAACACTTTGGAAGACAATACATAGTTTCTTCTTGAAAATACCTTGACAAGTGCCTTTTAGAGTTTTAATATAAATAAACAAACAGTATAATTAATAATAATCATCATTACTAGAACAGTAGAATGTAAGCTCCTTGAGGACAGGGATCATGTCTATTAACTCTATTATATTCTCCCAAGTGCTTATTGATGTGGTCTGCACAGAGTAAGTGCTCAGGAAATATACTGATGATGATGATGATGATAACGACAACACAGTTGAGAATAGCAGCACAAACATTTTGTAGAACGTCTCCCAAGTTCTTCTGTAGTACAAATGGGATTACTTGGTATGCAATAATTCCATATCCTGCTAATATATTGGCAAATACCTGTAATTACAGACATTTCATTTTTACTGTCTGCTTCACTTGCAAGTAAGATATTGAAGCCAGAAAAAAACTAGTGCTATCAGCATCACCAAGACATTCAACTACACAGGAAATCATTTTTCTGAAGAATGATATTTTTTATGCTTTTCATTTTATTGAACACCAGCAACAAAGTAGGCATGGAAGTAAATGGTAAAGTATTCACAATAAAGAGTAATATTTGACTTTATCTTCTTTATGCCTACATTACTTGTTCCATCTTTCTATCAGATTATTTTATTTTCATCAGAACATTTATCTGCCCTCTCTGAAATTTTAACTCAAATTTCAGTAATGCTGAGTGGATAAAGGGGGTAAAAGATAATGCAAGAAAGGATAATGTGTCTTTCTAAAGCTAGAGATGTCAATTATCCTATGAATGTAGGGAAAATTCAGTCTGGATAACTTTCCTTACAGAATACAAGGTATGGAATAACTAGCTCAGTGAATGACTTTTTAAAAATAAGCAGATTGCTAAAATGAATAAGCAGGAGAGGAGGTAATCTCACTTCACATAACAATGATCAAGCCCTTAAAAGACACAACAGTATATCTCACAACTCAAAAGAAATGTTGACAACTTGGAGAACTGCAGAGGAAAGCAGGGAAAATCAAAAATGGGTTGGATAATAAGGTCTTTGATGAATGTAAAAATAAATTATTTTACCTGAACAAGACAGGCAAGGAGACCTTAGGTACCTCTGGAGATATTCTTTGAAGACTCCACATTCACTGAGGACAGAAAGAAAGAGAGAGAGTGTATTAGTTTAAACCCATCTTAAAACTACTAGCCCAAATTCTTCCAGCATGAGGAAATCACATGTGGGTAGACAAGTGAGTGGGTGGGCAGGTACAGGGAAGCTTTGATTCAGAATGTGAGTGATGGTTTTCAGCTTATCATTTTCCCAACACTGAAGACCCTAGTTTTTCAACAGAGCTACAGTAAGGCTAGTGGTACTTTACAACACACTGAGGATAATACATTTGTTGGAAGTAACCATTTGATTTATCAAAGTCAAGGAGATATTTGCTGAGAAATATTTTTATGTCCCCTTATATAATGACTTAGGTTTCCATCGTCTTCCCCTTCCCCTTTAGAAATATTCCAGTGGTTCAGGAGAGTGCTCCATGACGTCTATAAAAAACACAAAACAGCAACAACAACAACAAAACCAAGGTGGTGAAATCCTATTCTGAACAATTTATCTATCTATGGTATTTATTGAGAGTTTACTATGTGCAAGGCACTGCACTGAGCACTTCCCACTGCGTTCCTCAGGTCACAGCATCTTATAAAGTCACCTCATAAGGCTGTCCAGGCTGCACACCTCTAAGAGAGGCCTAAATCCCAAACCCCATCAGGGCCCTGTAGAGGGTAGAGAAATCAGGTGACAAGATGGACCTTCTTGGGGTCTGTCAAGCTTCCTTAGTGTTCACCAGTGATCAGAGGTGTTCATTTTAGCTAGGAAAAACGTGGCTACCATTACCATGGCCTGACTTCCCATTAAGAGACAAAGGGACCATGGAAGAATTGAGGAGGAAAGAGGGAGAAGGTAAGTTTTCAGGTGAATGGGGACCACTTTTCTCTAACATTAGATAGTAAAGTCACTGAGGGAAAAGATTGTGTCTTCTATTCCTAGTACAAGTTCCCCAAAAGGCTAGACTGGTGTTTCGAAAACTAGTTGATGACGCTCAGTTTAAAAGGAAATTAATTAGTTATAAGAGCTGGGAGCCACCAAAAGAAATTGTTACAGGAATCTCCTTCCCTGAAGATAATCATCCCTCTGGTACTGGATTATGCATGTGGAGCTGTATCCTTTAAGTATTTGTTATTCACCCACCTTTAGCACCACAGCACCTGTTAGAGATCCATAATTTATTTATTTATATTAATGTCTGTCTCCCTGTCTGGACTGTAAGTTCCTTATGGGCAGGGAACATGTCTACCAACTCTGTTGTATTCCACTCTCCCAAGTGCTTAGTTTGGGGCTCTGCACTCATTAGGTGCACAATCAATAGCAGTGATTGATTGATTGGAAAAGCACAATTCTGTCTGAAAGCGGAGAATAAACTAGATGAACTGTGGATGTCTCAAGCTGTAATATAATTCATTCATTCAATCAATCATATTTATTGAGCGCTTACTGTGTGAAGAGCACTGTACTAAGCACTTGGGAAGTACAAGTTGGCAACATATAGAGACGGTCCCTACCCAACAGCGGGCTCACAGTCTAGAGGGGGGAGACAGACAACAAGACAAAACATATTAACAAAATAAAATAAATAGAATAGTAACTATGTATGAGTAAAATAAATAGAGTAATAAATCTGTACAAACATATATACAGGTGCTGTGGGGAGGGGAAGGAGGTAAGATGGGGAGGGGGAGGAGAGGGAGAGGAAGGAGGGGGCTCAGTCTGGGAAGGCCTCCTGGAGGAGGTGAGCTCTCAGTAGGGCTTTGAAGGGAGGAAGAGAGCTAGCTTGGCGGATGTGCAGAGGGAGGGCATTCCAGGCCAGGGGGAGGACGTGGGCCAGGGGTCGACAGTGGAACAGGAGAGAACGAGGCACAGTGAGGAGGTTAGTGGCAGAGGAGTGGAGGGTGCAGGCTGGGCTGTAGAAGGAAAGAAGGGAGGTGAGGTAGGAGGGGGCGAGGTGATGGAGAGCCTTGAAGCTGAGAGTGAGGAGTTTTTGCCTGATGTGTAGGTTGATTGGTAGCCACTGGAGATTTTTGAGGAGGGGAGTAACATGCCCAGAGCGTTTCTGCACAGAGATGATCCTGGCAGCAGCGTGAAGTATAGATTGAAGTGGGGAGAGACAGGAGGATAATAATAATGATGGTATTTGTTAAGTGCTTACTATCAATCAATCAATCATATTTATTGAGCGCTTACTGTGTGCAGAGCACTGTACTAAGCGCTTGGGAAGTACAAGTTGGCAACATATAGAGACGGTCCCTACCCAACAGTGGGCTCACAGTCTACAGTCACAGTCACAGTCCCGGCTCTGCCAACTGCCAGCTGTGTGACTTTGGGCAAGTCACAGTGTGGCCCAGTGGGAAGAGCCTAGGCTTTGGAGTCAGAGGTCATGGGTTCGAATCCCAGCTCCACCAATTGTCAGCTGTGTGACTTTGGGCAAGTCACTTCACTTCTCTGGGCCTCAGTTCCCTCATCTGTAAAATGGAGATTAAAGGATTGTGAGCCCCCCGTGGGACAACCTGATCACCTTGTAACCTCCCCAGTACTTAGAACAGTGCTTTGAACATAGTAAGCGCTTAATAAATGCCATTATTATCATTATTATTACTATGTGCCAAGCACTCTTCTAAGTACTGGGTGGGGTGGGGGGGATACAAGGTAATCAGGTTGTCCCACGTGGGGCTCAGAGTCCTAATCCCCATTTTACAAATGAGGGAACTGAGGCCCAGAAGTTGTGACTTGCCCAAAGTCACACAGGTGACAAGTGGCAGAGCCAGGATTAGAACCCATGACCTCTGACTCCCAAGCCCAAGCTCTTTCCACTAAGCCACACTACAAATGTACGGTGTTGGCACTGTTGATATGACATTGCTACAAACTGCTACACTGGACTAATTTTTATAATCCCATAGTGCCCCAGACATGGGGATTGATATCTCCATCAGCAGGTGCATGTAAGAAAATGACCTAGCTCTTTTGCTGCTCATCATTGACAACACTGGTGATAAAAGAGTTTCGATCCTGACAAATCTTTGCCTTTTACCCTGCACTTTCTCTCAACACCCATCACAAGTGATCAGACCACGGGGCTGGGGTCGGGGGAGGAGGGAAGCTGGGAACACATGGCTGAAATAACCACTTGTAAAGAACCCATCAGGGTCTACCAAAAATCAATTACTTTACTTAAGGGCAATTACCCAGAGAGGCAGTGCTACCAAAATGTTTAGTGTCCTCTTAGCTGTTCTATTTGCCTTTTCCTCTAAGTCGCCGGATGGATGAGCACTTTCAGATGCTGCTCAAGTCTCCCTACCGTAAAAGGCTATTAGTGGGATTGCGAGAGGGTCCGAGATACAGCAAAGTGCATGTTAACTTGTATGAAGGACGTGGGCACTTCTCTAATGGAATCACATTAGGGAAGCTGACTTGGAGGACGACTGGGGAGTGCACAACACCATCAAAATGAGAGCCTCTGCTCCAATTATGTTGATCTCAGCCGCTGGGTCCAAAGCAACAGTGGCAGTGTTCAAGCCAGGTGACAAAAGGAACATTTTAGTCACTGTTCTCAACAACTTCACAATAGCACCATTGCTTAGTGAAAGCAGCGAGGTCTAGTGGGTAAAGCACGGGCTTGGGAATAGGAAAGAGCTGTCTCCTGTGTCACCTGAGGCAAGTCAATGAACTTCTCTGGGCCTCAGTTACCTCATCTGGTAAAATAGGGATTAAAACTGTAAACCTTACATGGGACATGGACTGTGCTCAACATGATTAGGTAGTCCCTACCCCAGAACTTTGTACAGTGCCTGGCACATAGAAAGCACCTAAATGCCATTTAAAAAAAGGGCTTAGCAGGGCATCTATGACAGAAAAGATCATCACAGCTAGATCCTGAACCCTTGGGAAGGTGAAGCAGTAAGAGATTAGGCTAAAGTAGCCAGAGAATTACTAAAAAGGGGTGGAGGGAGGGGAGACACTGCATCTCAAGTGAAATTTATTACAGAGTGTTCAATCCCAGGACCTCCAGCTACAAAACAGCAACAGAAAAAAAAAAGGCAACCTCCTCCTACCCCATTTTTCTGCTGCAAATACATCCTGCTTCATAATAATATAATGGCATTTGTTAAGCGCTTACTATGTGCAAAGCAAAGCAAACGAAAATAATGGGTTAGCTTTCAGTTTTAGTTCTCTCCTGAAGCACCTTTTCCATTCTAGCAATAATTTGTTCCCAGTATTACCAACCTAGGAAGAGGCCATTTCTAAAGGTTTGAGCTTGTTTTACAAACCTAATGGAATGTTTGGAAGTAAGTAGTAGTAGTAACAATATTTATTAAGCACTGTATGCAGAGCCCTGTATTAAGTACTGGGAAGAAGAACACAAGAATATACACAGAGAAGCAGCATTGCCTATTGGATAGAGCAAAGGTTTGGTAGCACAGATAAATGGGTTTTAATCCCAGCTCTGCTACTTGTATTCTGTGTGACCTTGAGCAAGTTGCTTAACTTCTCTGTGCCTACATTCCCTCATCGGTAAAATAAGGATTAAGACTGTGAGCCCCACTTGGACTTGGACAGTGTCCAAATTGATTAGCTTCTATCTACTCCAGCGTTTAGTACAGTGTCTGGCTCATAGTAAGCGCTTAGAAAATACCATTAAAAAATTAACAGATGAGAATTATACATGGCCCCTGTCCCTCGGGGGGGGGGGGGGGGAAGGGGGCATATAATCTAACAGTATCCAAATTGGAAGAAGGAGACAGATGTATCAAGAATGATGGAATTTTTTTTAATGGTATTTGTTAAATGCTTACTATGTGTCAAGCACTGGTCAAAGCACAGTGAGGTAGATACAAGGTAATCAGGCCAGGCACAGTCTCTGTTTCACTTGAAGCTTGCTTCGTGAATCCCCACATTACAGTTGAGGAATTTGAGGCACAAAGAAGTCAGTGACTTGCCAGGTCACACACAGCATAGAAAAGTACACAAAATAAAAACAAATCAGTAAGGGGCTATGGCTAGAGAAAAGGAATTTCAGGCTCCTTATGGCCCAAAGACCAAGGCATCCCCTTAGCCACAGCAAGCACTACAGCAGCCACCACGCTTCCTGGTGTTTTGCAAGGCCTCATGCAGTAGGTGTTTTTCCTCTTTTCTACCATGTCATAATTGCATCAGTAGTTGTATTGGGCACTGACTACCCGTGAGAGGTCACTGCTGAACACCAACATCATATCAGAAGCAGCAGGCAGAAGTCAATATGCAAATGCTGAGAGAGCAGAGGGGAACATTATTCTATTAGGTTTATAGCAATCATTTCCTCCAAGTCAGGTATTTCCTGGAAGATAATGAACAACACTGACAAACAGTGTTCACCTCTACATCCAGTGATAGGAATTTTCTCCCCAGCAGCCAGGTTTGCTTAATTTTACACATAAAAGTATCCTCAAGTGAAGTAATTGGATAAAACAGCATATGCACCTTCAAATGTGGAGTCGAGATAGGAAAGGGGTGCAGCCTAATGGGTAAAAATGGTTTAGACAAGGATCAGTGTTTCAAGATAGTGCACTTCATCGAGATAGGCTTGTCACACTATTTTTTAAATACTTGTGTAAGCTCATTATGGGCAGGGAACTTGTCTATCAAATCGGTTATATTGTACTCTCCTAAACTCTTAGTACAGTAATCTGCACACAGTAAGTGCTCAATAAATATGAGTGATTAAGTGTTTACTTAGAGAAGCAGCGTGATTCATTGGAAAGAGCATGGGCTTTGGAGTCATAGGTCATGGGTTCAAATCCCAGCTCT
Source organism: Tachyglossus aculeatus (assembly GCF_015852505.1). Taxonomy (NCBI): domain Eukaryota; kingdom Metazoa; phylum Chordata; class Mammalia; order Monotremata; family Tachyglossidae; genus Tachyglossus; species Tachyglossus aculeatus. The sequence continues at coordinate 64,312,978 of NC_052067.1, read as the reverse complement.
GCCAGTTGCCAGCTGTGTGACTTTGGGCAAGTCACTTAACTTCTCTGTGCCTCAGTTACCTCATCTGTAAAATGGGGATTAAGATTGTGAGCCCCGAGTGGGACAACCTGATCATCTTGTAACCTCCCAGCGCTTAGAACAGTGCTTTGCACATAGTAAGCGCTTAATAAATGCTATCATTATTATTATTATTATTATTACTATGTTCCAGGCACTGTACTAAGCACTGGGGTAGATACAAGCTAATCAGGTTGGACACAGTCCCTGTCCCACATGGGGCTCACAGTCTTAATCCCCATTTTACAGATGAGGTAAATGAAGCATAGAGAAGTTAATTGATTTGCCCAAGGTCATACACCAAATAAGTGGCAGAGCCAGGATGAGAACATAGGTCCTTCTGACTCCCTGGCTCATGCTCTTTCCAATAGGCCATACTGCTTCTCGTGGAGGTTGACATTTTGATGCACAGAGCACACTATGGTGTCAAATAATTCACAATGAATTGTCATCAGCTAAATTGGTTTATAGAAGATGAAGATAAAGCATGAAATAGTGTGATTGAAATGGTTAAGGTTTATGTCATTAAACAAACATGGATGTGCTTTAATATCAAAGGAACACAACGTGCTTTCATTGTTTTACTACCATTTGGAGCAGCTCCCAAAATAGTTTGTGGATGGCTGAACCACTCACTTGATGGACGAGCTTATTGAATGTGTTATACTGGGATTACCTGAATGGGATCGCCTGAGAGCCCTTCAGCAGTTTAGGAGTCAGAGGAGAAAAGTGGAAGAAATGGAGTGATGCTCCTGCTAATTATCCCCCATCCTTGTCTCAAGTTTCTCCCTATGGTCCCCATGTCTTTCTAAGGTTCACAAATTTGCAGCTTCCCAAAAGAGGCCATTCCAGATAAAGAACTGCTTCTGCTTTTCTGTTGGAATTGATGATTCCAAACAAGATATTTATTGCTTTTTATTAGCTCAGTAAAATATAAATGAATTATCACCTAGCTGTAAACCTCACTTTTAATAATCAGGTGGTGTTTAACATAAAATAAACTGCCTTGTTAGCTTCACACAAAATCCTTTTATGAGGCACAATTGAAAATGTGACAGAAAAATCTTTAATGGAATTTCCTGGGACTCCGTGTCTACTCAGCATTTCCCTTTATTACAAGTTCTGGGTCACCCACTGCTCTAGCAATGAATTCCTCCTGCCTTTGATCACCAGACTGTTAGGGAGATTCTTTTTTCATATTTGATGTTTATCATCAGAAACCAGCAAGCGGGGTACTGTGACGTACTTAGAAGCCATGTTCCCTCTCAATGACAATAAGAATCAATTCCATTGAAAACAGCTGAAGACCCCCCACCCCCACCCCCACCCCCAACGAGAAGGGGAATCCTACAGCCTGAGACACAACAAGGACTTCCTGAATTCATACACCCAAGAAAGGATTCCACTTCCTCCAGGAGGATTGGCTGAGAACCTACATCTTTTGAAGAGGAAAGCAAAATAAGATCAAGGGAAATGAGTGTAAATGGTTGGCTTCTTGCTTCACTGTGAACACCTCTGGGGAAACGAGTTTGTGAGGAAATGGTATTGGGACTCCTAGGTGATTTATGTTTCCTCTCCTTAGCAAATGAATTCCCCAGTGGTTAGAGAGTAAGGAGACAAACTAGGCCTGAAAGAAATACAAATGTCTTGGATTTTAGAGCACATGGAAAGTGCTTCCTAAATATCTCATTCAGCTTCCACTTTCTTGTTTTCACTTCATCACCACGTCCTGCCAGTTCTTTCTTCACCAACTAGTCTATATCCTCCCTTTTTTCTTCACACAAACAGGCCAGTGCCCTGTGCCCAGTGCCCTGGTTCAAATTCAACTGGACTCCTATGTCTACTTCCTCACTGGTCTCCCAACCAACTCTCCCTTCAGCCTATTCTACAGGTTGCTGCCTGTATCATCTATTTATAGTGTAATCTGGCACATGACTCTGCTCCTGTCACACTCCTCAGAACCCTCTAGTGGCTCCCTTTTTTTCTCTCTGTCAAGCAGAAACTTCTTATGATTGGATTCCCAGCTCACCACCATCTTACTCCATCTTGCCTATCCAGTCTCCTGCATTGCTACACCCCATGCCACCCCACCATAATGACTCCTCCTTCCAACTGTACTGGGCTGTAGACAATCCTGTACTTGTTGTTCTCCCTTCCTATTTCTCATCTTCAAAAATCTCCTGAAATCCCACTTCCTCCAGGAAACCTCACCTGATTAATTCCCATCATCCCAAAAGCTGCCACAACAGCTCCCTTAGCAGATATGATTTTCAACAATCTCTAGAACTTAATGTGTGATATATTAGAAAGCACAATAATTAAATCACCGGCTTATAGTAATTCACATATGCCATCTTGTCTATTTCACTGCCGACCTCTCGCCCACATCCTGCCTCTGGCCTGAAACACCCTCCCTCCTCATATCCATCAGACAATTACTCTCCCTGCCATTCAAAGCCTTATTGAAGACATCTCCTCCAAGAGGCCTTCCCTGACTATGGCTTCCTTTCCTCTTTTCTCATTCCCTTCTGTGTCACCCTAACTTACTCCCTCTATTGATTCCTCCATCCAGCCCCACAACACTTGTGTACATATCCGTAATTTATTTATATATATAAATGTCTGTCTCCCCCTCTAGACTGTAAGCTCATTGTGGGCAGGGACTGTGCCTGTTTATTGTTATATTGCACTCTTCCAAGCACTTAGTACAGTGCACTTCACACAGTAAGCTCTCAATAAATACTATCGAATAATTGGATCAATAAACATATATGGTTCCTCCCCTGCTGAAGAGCCATTTGTAAAGGAAGAGAGATCCTTTCAGAATAAAGAGCGGCAGAAACCTACAGTTGCTCAGAGGCACTCCCCAAGACACTATGTTCAAACATTCCATAGCAAACCAGACATCAAGAGCCCCCCAAACGCTCCCTATTTGGATGCTACTTTGCAGGACCCCGACACTTTTTTGAATGGGCTGCATGAAAAAGATGTTTATTCTAGTTCTGCCGTTTTTCGGTAAAGACCATAAGCTTGTGACAGAGCGAATTTATGATCTTATCCAATCATCTGGGCTGTTTGCAAAACTTCAATAGGTGGCAGCGTTTTGTTGATAAATGTTTTGTTAGCCAAGTGATCTCATTTAGTGCAACTGTTGCAATATTAATAAACTGAACTTATGATCATATTTGCCAGGACTGAAAATATTGCCATCCCATCCAGGGTACTCTTATCTGAACTGACAGCAACATTCATTGTATTGTAGATAGGGGAAAAGCCTATCTGTTTAGATAGAGTGTTTAGATGTGGGCTGCAATAGGGAGTGGGGAAGAAGGTGCTGGAGGCTGAACTGAGTTAGACAAAAGGAAGACCTTGCTCTCTGCGGGACTGGCATAATAATAATGATGATGGTATTTGTTAAGTGCTTTACTATGTGCCAGGCACTGTACTAAATGCAGGGGTGGATACAAGCAAATCAAGATGGACAGAGTCCCTGTCCCACGTGGGGCTCACAGCCTCAATCCCTATTTTACAGATGAGGTAACTGAGGCACAGAGAAATAAAGTGACTTGCCCAAGGTCACACAGCAGACAAGTGGCAGGGTCAGGACTAGAACCCATGACCTTCTGACTCCCAGGCCCATGCTCTATCTACTACACCATGCTGCTTCTCTAGAAAGAAGCAAGGAAAATGGCCATTTGCCCCACACTCAATCTACACGACCCTGAGATCAGCTCTTTCTGACTTAGCCCTAGAACTTCAGAGTCGAAAAGGACAGAACAGGCCAGGGCTTCCTAAAGGGATGAGGAAATGGTGTTACCACATATTATCATTAGCCCTACTCCATCCTCTGTCACAGCTGCTCTGGAAATTGACTCCAGCACAGTTGAGGCTTCCTGCCTGGGGGGCAGGTCGGCCGTGGGGTGAGGAAGGAGGAAAGAAGTTGAGGTGGAAGTCCTGGCCCAGAACACTTCCACCTCAAGTCACAGAAGTCTGCAGCAGTAGTTCAATGCTCCACCAGACCAAAGGCAGTGTTGCTCACTAACCTGGGCTGCAGCATGGTCTAGAGTTGGCAGGACATTTCATTCATTTATTCATTCATTCAGTGAATTTATTAAGAAACTACTGTGTGCACAACACTAAACTGGGCAATCTGAGAAAGTATGAAAATGATAGACACATCTGTCCCTTCCACAGTTTGGGAGCTGGAGAGGGGCCTGATGACACGATAGAGGGTAGTTGTGCTAATAATAATGATTATTATTATGGCATTTGCTAAGCACTTACTATGTGACAGGTACTGCACTAAGTGCTGGGGTGGATACAAGCAAATCAGGTTGGACACAATCCTTGCCCCACATGGGATTCACAGTCTCAAACCCCATTTTACAGATGAGGGAACTGAGGCTCAGGGAAGTGAAGTTCCTTGCCCAAGGTCATACAGCAGACAAGTGGCAGAGCCAGGATTAGAACTCATGAACTTAAGTGCTTAGTACAGTGCTTTGCACACAGTAAGCGCTCAATAAATACGATTGATTGATTGATTGATGAACTTCTGACTCCCAGGCCCGTGCTCTATCCACTACATCATGCTGCTTAAGCACTTGGTTTAATATTCTGCTCACCCCAAATATCACTGATTGATTGATTACAGGAATGTATCATGTATCACCTATCCTAAAAAACCCTCCCTTGACCTCACAACTCCCTCCAGTCATCAGCCCAACTTCCTCCTACCATTACTCTCCAGACTCTTCGAGCTAGTTGTATATACCCACTGCCTCTACTTCCTCTCCTTCAATTTTCTTCTTGAACCCCTACAATCTGGCTTCTTCCCCCTTCACTCCACCAAATACCCTCTCAAAGGTCACTAATGATCTTCTTGCCAAATCCACTACTCCATCCTAATCCTCCTCAACCTCTCAGATGCCTGCAACACGGATGACCACCCACTCCTCCTGGAAAGATTATCTAACCTTGGTCACTGATACCATCTTCTCCTGGTTCTCTTCCTGTCTCTCTGACCGCTCATTCTCAGTCTCTTTCACAGGCTCCTCCTCTGCCTCCCACCCCCTAACTGTGGGAATCCCTCAAGGCTCAGTTCTGAGTCACTTTCTAGCCTCCATCTACACTCACTCCCTTGGTAAAATCATTTGATCCCATGGCTTCAACTATCATCGCTATGTGGATATTTCCCAAATTTACACCTCCATCACTGATCTCTCTCATTCTCCACAGTCTCATATTTCCTCCTGCCTTCAGAACACCTTCACATGGATGTCCCAATGACATCTCAAACTTAACACGTCCAAAACATAACTCCTCATCTTCCCACCCAAACCCTGCCCACCCTATGATTTTCCCATCACTGTAGACAGCACCACCATCCTCCTTGTCTCTCAGACCCATAATCTTGGTATTATCCTAGACTCATCTCTCTCATTCAACCCATATGTTCCCCCTTTCACCAAATCTTGTCAGTTTAACTCCAACAACATTGCTAAAATCCACCCTTTCCTCTCCATTTAAACCGCTATCATGTTTATCTGTAAATTCATTTTGTGCAGGGAACATGCCTATCAACTCTTGTTATACTGTACTTTCCCAGGTGCACAATAAAAATGATTGACTGATAATTACCTGTCTTAGAATGTTAGTGGCAGCTTTGCAATCATCAATACATTGGATGTCACTAAGGGAATATACTGAGCATAGTTTATACCTTTCTTACAGACTGAGGAATTAAGATGAAGAGAAGGGAATGATTTTACCAGTGTCACATAATATTATAAAAGTCATTATGACTAAATATTGACTAAACTAGTGAAGTGGTCCTAGATGAATTTTACCAAGACTGGAGAAGGCACCAACCCCCTCCAGGACTTTTCTAGTCAGTAAGACCTCTGCAACTAGAATCCAGAATGTCCTGACTTCCTCACTTGTCCTATCGTGGCTAGACTGTAATATCAGCTGACTTCATATTTAAGCACTTAGTATAGTGTTCTGTACACAATAGCATATTAGTGAATACCATTAGTTGGTCGATTGTGAACCCTCCATGTGACAAGAACCATATTTAATGTCCACCTATGGAGTGTTTCCTAGCACTTAGTGGTGCTGTGTACACAGTAGATGCTTAACACTATCACTACTATATAGCCTCTAACCTGCAAGTGGAGTGTCATCCACTCACTGAAACTCTGCATGTTATTTGATGATGATAAAAGATAAAAGAACAGCAATGTCATCATCATCAATAGTATTTATTGAGTACTTTCTGTGTGCACAGCACTACACTAAGAGCTTGGGACTGTACAATGCAACAGAGTTGGTAGATATGTTCCTTTCCCACAGTGAGTTTATATTCCCATACGATACCCCCAAAGACCTTTAATTTAGGCACCAAATAACTGCTGTTGCTGATTATTTAAAACCACCTCCATCCACAAGCTATATTTCATAGAGAAAGAAAAATAGGGTTTAATGAATGAGTTTCTGGAAAAATGGAGACAGGATAGAGATTCAGGGATAATGAACTGTATCTTTTATAAGGATTAAGAAACCATCTCAGAATATTCCAACTCTATTAGGAAAGCCACACAAACAGTAAACTTCTAGAAAGACTGAAGACCTAGGAGGACTGGGGGAAAGAAAATGACTGAGATCAGGGGTAAGCACACTGTTGTGACATCACTGACAATTTAAATAGCCTCTACGCTTAACATGTCACTGATTAGCTAACACAAAGCAAGTGGAAGAAAAAAGAGAGTGACTGTTGATATTCCCAAATCAGAAGTTGCTAAATGAAACTGATACCTTTTGGCCTTCACAAGTAAGCATACTCCAACTCACCTTTCCCCTTCCTTTAATAAACCAATAGATATTGATTTTGACCTGACTTTTACCAGTTCTTCTCCTTCATCCCAGACCTCCTTTACAGGTCATTTAATCTATGAAAAACTGATTTCCAGATTCCTGGCCCAGCCAGTAGGATCTGATTTTTCAATCAGCTCTCCCAGAAGCCCAGTAACAATCATGATCAAACCTAAGAAGTTTTCCCCCTGTTTGGCTGCTGCTGTTGGTCACATTTTAGCCACTCTGCTGGGTCAACAGGGAACAGTGAGCCCTTGGCCCACCATCCTGCTAAAAATATTCCTGTGGAAACCATTTATTCAACCCATCCCTCTTCAACACAAAAGTGCATCAATAGCTCCAGCTGGGCTCAGCTTCCCTGCGGAAATCACAGGGAATGTCAAAAAATGGCAGTCTCAATCTCTTCTCTAAGGACTCAAGAATGAAACCTCAGATTAATCAGAGGAAGGGAAGACTGGGAGGGAAGAAAGGGAATGGGAGTCTGGTACTTTTGTTGAAATACTAGCAAACTGTGTTGGTTGCAGACCCTCTCCCACAAGGGGCTCACAGTCTCAATCCCCATTGTATAGATGAGGTAACTGAGGCCCAGAGAAGTGAAGTGATTTGCCGAAGATCTCACAGCAGACAAGTGACAGAGCCAGGATTAGAATCCATGACCTTCTGACGCCCAGGCCCATGCTCTATACACTACAGCCCTATGCAGGACAGGGACTGTGCACAACCTAAATAATTTGTACCCACCCCAGCACTTAGAAGAGTGTTTGATATAGAGTTCTAAGTGCTGTGGTAGATATAAGGTAATAAGGTCCCTGTCCCACAGAGGGCTTACAGTCTAAGCAGACAGCAGAATAGGTATTGAAACCCTATGTTGCAGATGAGGAAGCTGAGGAAGGCCATTGGAGAGAGAAGGAAATCCCAATTTGAAGTTCATGCAGGCAGTCTTAAATGAATGCAGAAAGGATCAGGGAGACTACTTCCTGACTCCTTTTTTCTGCTGTATTTGTTACCATTTGTGTGTAATGCATTTGCACCTGCTGTTTTCTTTTCTCTAAAACATAAATACATGTATCTAGCCCAGTGCTCAACAAATCATAAGCATTTAATTAATGCTGTGATTGAAGATCTGGTCTTTGATTCAAATCTTGCTCTTCCACTTTTCTGCTGTGTGGCCCGTTTTGCAGAAAACAGCAGGTAGAAATGTATTATCCGCAAATGGTAACAAATAAAGCAAAAAGGAGAGGGCAAGAAGTGGTCTCCCTGATCCTTTCTGCATCCATTTAAGACTGCCTGCATGGACTTAACAACTGGGATTTCCTCCTCTGCCTAATGGCCTTTCTCAGCTCCCAGCTCATACCATTCCTTGTTTTCTGGCCTCTCCAGTCTGCCCAGCTGGCTCTGGTCCCAACATTCACTCCTGTCTCCAAATCATCACCCACCTTGTTGCAGCCCTGAGGCCTGGAACAGCTTTCTCCAATCATCAACACCTTGGACACCCCACTTCAAAGCCACGCCCCACTTGTGAAATTTCAATTGAACAGCAAGACGTATCCTCAAACCGATTTTCAAACACCACATTTCCCCTTGTTCTAACTAGTCTAATGTATATTTTAATAGATATGGAATACAGTCAGCTGGTTTTCTATTCTAAGTTGCTCTGTATTGTCTAGGCCATATGTTGCTAGAAAGGCTGTGCTTTTTCCTTCTACTGTACATACCATTGTTTACAGTCACATGAGAATTCACTAGATGTAGCTTGATAGTGTGCTGACCTGCATACATCATGTACAGGTCTATCCTTAAGACCTAAAAGGGGAACATGATGGGACCTAGTTACCAACAGAAGACGCCTTGGAGCATCACTTTAAAATTGTCTTTTCACTCTTTGACATGGATACATTAATGTAAACCAGGTCCACATCAATTTTCAGGCCTGAAGTTGATGTAGCCAATATTCAAGAACAGAATAAAACTCACTGCTCCTTGCAAAATGAAAGCTTCCAGGTTTACTAGCAGGTATGTTCTCAAATGATCACTTCATCCTGTTGAATAAACTGAGGACACACAATTTATTTAATTTGTGGCTATAGATTAACTCAAATTTGAGCTTGCACTCTGTGCTAATAATATTCTTCTATCTGCCTCAGTCTGACGGTATACAGCTTCATCTAAATCAACAAAGACAGACACTATCAGGAGCATATGGAATGCCAACCAAGATGTAATCAGTGAACCATGGGATATTCTGAGTGTACAAGGCTGATGATCACTCAGAAAGATGATGCCCTTATGCCTATTCATTTATTTACTTGAATCAAAGAGTTTAGGTAGAGGAGGAGAGGGGAAGGGGAGGGAAACCTAAGCTTGATTAACAATAGGTGCAAGACAGGATGAACTAGATAAAACTGATCCATATGCAAATTATTCGAGTCTGATTGCATCAAACCATGCACAGTTTAATGAGTATGGTAAGATGCCTTTATCGCTCCTTGGAAAAGGAGGGTTGTTCCAAGATAAAGCACACTTTAATAAGAAGGTTTTTCATTATGGGTTCGATAAACATTTGCATTTCTCTCCCCGGGCAATATTCATGTCTCTGTCTCTTCCTTCCAACCTCTTAGAAACACACAACTCTCTGGAATCCTTCACTGCTCTTTGAGAGAGCAGCCAGTAAACATTTATGCCTTGCAGGCACATATTTTTGGCAATGCCTCCTCGATGTCAAGTAAATGCAAAGTACTTTCATGGCCAAGATTAGACAGTTTTGAATGTAAATGATCCTCCAAACGGATTTCGAGAAAATGATATAGATTGGACATTTACTTTTGCTGTTTGATGAGAGTTTTGCTTGATTTTCATTTTTGCAAGAGAGCTTATCCGGTTTCTTCAAAAACTCACATTCCTATTCTGGACTAAACTCACAGCTGTAATGGCAGGGAATGTATCTGTTTATTGTTATATTTTACTCTCCCAAGCATTTAGTACAGTGCTCTGCACACAGCAGGCACCCATGATGATGATGATTCTCAATGATTCCCATAGACATTGCCCATACCAGTTGTTTCAGACATCTAACTCCCTTCTCAACCCCATTCCCCACCCAAAACCATCTCTTGCCCCTAATAGCCTGGTTCCATGCTTTATTGATAAAATGGAAACAATCAGGTGTGATCTAATCCCTGCCCCACCACTTGTCTGCTGTGTGACCTTGGGTAAGTCACTTCACTTCTCTGTGCTTCAGTTACCTCATCTGGAAAATGGTGATTGAGACTGTGAGCCCCACATGGGACAGGGACTGTATCCAACTCAATTTGCTGTATCCATCCCAGAGCTTATTACAGTGCCTGGCAAATAGTTAAGTGCTTAACAAATACCATTATTATTATCTCCCTAAAATCTCCCTGGCTCCTCTCCAATCCCTCCCTTCTCCTGTGCCCATTTTCAACTCTCCCAACTTTGCCAACAGTATCTCAAGAGCAGATCTCCTGCCTTCTCTCAAAATCTACTACTTCCACCTGTGCCTGTGACCCCATCCCTTACCACCTTATCAAAACACTCACACCCTCTCTTCTTCCCTCTATGAATGCCTTCTTCAACCATTCACTTTCCAATGGCTCCAGCCCACTGCTTTTAAATATGTTCATATACCCCCTAACCTAAAAACACCTTCCCTTGGCCATACAACCCCCTCCAGGTATCACCCCATCTCCCTCCTACTGTTCCTCCCCAAAGTCCTTGAGTGAGCTGTCTACACTTGCTGCCTCCACTTCCTCTCCTCCAATTTGACCCCCTCCAATCTGGCTTCCGCCAATATTACTCTATGAAAACTGTCCTCTCTAATGACATTAATGATCTCCTTCTTGTCAAATTCACAGTCTCTACTCCATCCTCATCCACTACATCTCTAAACTGCCTTGAACACTGTAGACCATTCCTTCTCCTGGAAACACAGTCTAACCTTGGCTTGCTACTGTCCTGTCTTAGTTCTCCTCCTAGTCTCTGGCCTCTCCTTCTCAGTCTCTTTCACAGACTCCTCTTCTGCCTCCCACCAACTATATAAGTCTCTCAAGATACAGTTGTGGATTATCTTCTATTCTCTCTCTACACTTATTCCCTTGGAGAATTCAGTCATTCCTATAGCCTACCACCTCCATGCTGATGATTTCCAACTCCACCTCTCCAGCCTCGACTTCTCTCTTCCTCTTCAGTCTTGCATTTCTTCCTGGCTTCAGGACATCTGTACTTGGATGTCCCACAGATTCCACAAACTTAACATGTCCTAAACAGAACTTATCTTCCTAAACAAGCCCTGTTTTCCCCATCTTTCCCATCACTGTAGACACTCCCAGCATCCTTCCTGTTTCACAAGCCCACAACTTAGAAATTTCCCTCAGCTCATCTTTTTTCATTCAACTCACATATTGAATGTCACCAAATCCTGTCAGTTCTTACTTAAAAACACAGTCACCTCTCCCCTCCTACCTTACCTAGCTAATTTCCTACTACAACCCAACTCGCACAGTTTGATCCTCTAACACCAACCTTGAACTCATCTATTTTGCAGCTGACCTCATGCCCATGCTCTCCTTCAGGCCTGCAACTATCTCTCCTTTCATATACAACAGACCACCACTCTTCTGACCTTCAGAATCTCATCACCTTCAAGACCCCTCCCCTTACTAAACCCTCATTTTCCCTATTCCCTCTCTCTTCTACATTGCCTATGTACTTGGGTCTGTACCCTTCAAGCACTTGATATGCAACCCACACACAGCTCCACAGCATTTATGTATATGGTTGCAATTTATTTTAATGTCTGTCTCCCTATCTAGACTGCAAGCTCCTAGTGGGCAGGGAACATGTCTATCAACTCTGCTGTACTATATTCTCTGAAGTGCTTAGGAGACTGATCTGTAACACTCAACAAATAACACTGATTGATCGATAATCTCTTTAATCTATACAATACATTTGTATTAATCAATCATAGTATCCATTGGATGTCCAGACTGTGAGCTCACTGTGGGCAGAAATGTGTCTGTTATTATGTTGAACTCTCCCAAGCACTCACTACAGTGCTTTGCATACAGTGAGTGCTCAATAAATATGACTGAATTGAAATGAATGTCTACTCTTGTCGGCAGAACTATGGTAGGCACTTGGAGAGAGCACAATACAGGTAAAAGGCATGAATCTTGCCCACAAGAATATTCCAATCTAATGAAAGGGAGAAACAGAATTTACTATGAAGTGGTGAAAGTGTAGGCACTTAAATGGTATTGAGCAAAAATGTATTATTGTTATTATTATTATTATGGTATTTGTCAAGCACATACTATGTGCTAAGCAGTGTTCTAAGCACTGGGGCAGTTGAAAGGTAATCAGGTTTTCCCAGTTGGGGCTCACAATCTTAATCCCAATTTTACAGATGAGGTAACTGAAACACAGAGAAGTTACGTGGCTTGCCCAAGGTCACACAACAGACAAGTTGTAGAGCCGAGAATAAAACCCAAATCCTCTGATTCCTAAGCCTGTGCTCTTTCCACTAAGCCATGCTGCTTCTCTATGTACAAAAAGCATTATGTACAATAAATGCTATGAGTGGCTTTGAGTGAGCAATTGATGGATTTACTAATGTGTAATTTGGGAGGATATGGCCTTAGGGAGAAGAAAATTAATCAAGGAGGGGATGGGATTTCAAGAGGGCTTTGAAGCTGGAGAATCTGTGGTCTAGTGGATTAGAAGGAGGATAGAGTTCCAGGCAGGTGGAAGGGCCTGAGCAAATGGTCAAAGGAAGACTGACACACAAAGCACAATAAGATGTTTAGCTTAGGAGGAAAGAGGAGTGTAACCAGGACTATAGTTGGAGAAGAGAGTTGAGCAGTCAGAGGAAGCAAACTGATGGTCAGGAGATTCTGCTGGATGCAGAGTGGAATAGTGTAAGCATTGGAAGGTTTTGAGGAGTAGAGAAACAAGTATGGAACAAAGTTTCTGAAAAATGATCTGGTGAACAAAATGAGAGATGGAGTGGAGTCAAAACTGGAGGGACAGGGAGATCTGTGAAGGTATTAAAAAGTAAACTAGCTCCAGGATATGGTGATCTTTGGACCAGAGAGAGAAAGGGAAAAAAACAGGAAATACTATGAAGAAAAAACAGGCAGGATTTAGCAACTGACTTTGAGTGTTGCAATAAAGGGGCATGTCAAGGATAATAGCCCAAGTTATGGACTTCTAGGTCAAAGAGGATGGTGATGCTGTCAACTATTGCATCAGTCTCCTTGCTGATTTTCCTTTACTTCCAACCATACCTCCCTCTGCTGCCCAGATCATTTTTCTGCACATCTTCCCACTCTTCAAAAATTTCCAATGGTTGCACATTCCTCTGCCCAACCAAGGAGAAATTCCTGATCACTGGCTATTCAACACTCAGTCAATTCTGTTTCTCCCTCTTACCCACTATGCCCCAGTTTGCACTCTTCATTCCTCTAAAGCTAATCTACTTATTGTTCCCTGTTCTTGTCTCTCCTACTGCCAAACCTTTGCTCACTCCCTCCTCTATTTCCTGGAACTCCCTCCCCCTTAATGTCTGACAGACTATAATAATAATAATAATAATAATAATAATAATAATAATAATAATAATAATGGCATTTGTTAAGTGCTTACTATGTGCCAAGCACTGTTCTAAGCACCGGGGTAGGTAAACGGTAATCAGGTTGTCCCACGTGGGGCTCACAGCCTTCACCCCCATTTTACAGATGAGGGAACTGAGGCACAGAGAAGTGATGTGTCTTGCCCAAGGTCTCACAGCAGATAAATAGTGGAGGCAGGATTAGAACCCATGACCTCTGCCTCCCAAGCCCGGGCTCTTGCCACTAAGCCATGCTGCTTCCCCAAGTTGGCCTATCTTTAAAGACCTTCTAAGAGCACAACTCTAGGAAATATTCCTTGATTAATCTCTTTTCTCCACATGTATTCCCCAACTGTGTCTTCAGTCTTAAACACTTAAATATTCAAAGCCATCTTTAGGGAAAGATATGACGGAGGCCAGAGGTCAGCCATTCCCAGCCAACCAGAGGGTCTACAGAGGTACAGCCTGGGGCCCTGCCCAGCCAGGGTCTCTCTGCCTGCACCTTCTTCTGCTCTCTCTCTCTGTCTCTTATGGTATGGTTGTCCCCAGCTGAGAAGCAGCGTTATTAGAGCACTGGCCTGGGAGTCAGGAATACTGGCCTGTATTCTAATCCCGGCTCCACCACTTGTCTGATGTGTGTTCTTGGGCAAATTACTTCTCTATGCCTCAGTTCCCACATCAGTTCAATGGGGATTAAGACTGTGAGTCCAATGTGGGACATGGACTGTGAGTCCTATGTGGGACATGGACTGTGTCCAACCTGATTAGCTTGTATCTATCCCAGGGTTTAATACAGTACATGGTACCATCCTGCCCATCTCACAAGCCAGTAACCTTGGTGTCATCCTTGACTCCACTCTCTGATTCACCCCACACATCCAATCCATCACCAAACCCTGCCTATCTCACCTCCACAACATCACCAAGATGTGCCCTTTCCTCTCCATCCAAACTGCCACCTTGTTGGTTCAATCTCTCATCCTATCTCGTTACTGCATCAGCCTCCTTTCTGATCTCCCATCCTCCTGTCTCTCCCTGCTTCAATCTATACTTCACTCTGCTGCCCAGATTATCTTTGTACAGAAATGCTCCAGGCAGGTCACTCCCCTCCTCAAAAATCTCCAGTGGTTGTCTATCAACCTTCAAATCAAGCAAAAACTCCTCACTCTCGGTTTCAAGGCTCTCCATCACCTCACCCCTCCTACCTCACCTCCCGTCTCTCCTTCTACAGCCCAGCCCACACCCTCCGCTCCTCTGCCACTAACCTCTTCACTGTGCCTCGTTCTCGCCTGTCCCACTGTCAAACCCTGACCCACATTCTATCTCTGACCTGGAATGCCCTCCCTCCACACATCTGCCAAACTAGCTCTCTTCCTCCATTTGAAGCCCTACTGAGAGCTCACCTCCTCCAAGAAGCCTTCCCAGACTGAACCCTCCTTTTTCCTCTCCTCCTCCTCCTCCCCCCCAGCAGCCCTCTTCCCTCCCTCTGTTCTACCCCCTTTCCCTCCCCACAGCACTTGCATATTTATTTGTACATATGTATTACTCTATTTGTTTTGTTTATACATATTTATTACTCTATTTATTTTGTTTATACATATTTATTACTCTATTTTATTTGAACATATTTATTACTCTATTTTATTAATGATGTGTATATAGCTACAATTCTATTTATTCTGATGGCATTGACACCTGTCTACTTGTTTTGTTTTGCTGTCTGTCTCCCCCTTCTAGACTGAGAGCCCATTGTTGGGTAGGGACCGTCTCTATGTGTTGCCGATTTGTACTTCCCAAGCACTTAGTACAGTGCTCTGCACACAGTAAGTGCTCAATAAATACTATTGAATGAATGAATGAATGAATGAAAGCATAACAAATACCATCTCAGGGAGAGTTTCCAAATTCTTAATTCTGGGAGAAGGCAAACAATATCAAAGTGGTAAAGAAACTGTTTTTCACCTAAATCAAAAATTTGGAGAAACTCCTCAGAGGGTGGGAGATCCCCCACCATGTTACTGATTTTAAAGTCCCCATGGCCTGGCTTACTGGCTTCACCTCCGGTGGCAGGGCCGACAAGTGGGTTGGCATAATTCTCCAACTTCCCAGCTGTCTGGGGCTCGTGGGTAGCTTGTACATTTCACCCCCCTAGAGGAAAGATGTGTGAATGGTTTTCTATATGGGTGCTGCCCATGGATTTGCCAGGAAAGGGGACTGTAGACTGAAAACCACCTAAATCTTTGCAGTTAGATCTTGATAACACTACTAAAATCTACCATTTCCTCTCCATCCAAACTGCTACGATGTTAATCCATGCACTATCCTCTACAGCCTTGACTACTGCATCAGCCTCCTCCCTGACCTCCCTGACTCCTGTCTCTCCCTGCTCCAGTCCCTACTTGACTCTGCAAAAATGTTCAGTCCATATCTCCTCACTCCTCAAGAACCTCCAGTGGTTTCCCATCAACTTCTGCAACAAGGAAAAACACCTTACCATTGGCTTTAAAGCTCAAAAATCTTGCTCCTTCCTATTTTAACTCTGTGCTTTCCCATTATAACCCAGCCCACACACTTTGCTCTCTTTTTGCTAACCTATTTTCAGTACCTCAATCTCATCTATCTCACTGCTGACCTCTCACCCATGCCCTGACTCTGGTCTGGAACACCCTCCCTCTGCATATCTGACAGACAATCACTCTCCCCAGCTTCAAAGCCTTGTTGAAGGCACATTTCCTCCAAGAGGCCTTCCCTGAATTAGGCCCTCATTTCCTCTTCTCCCACTCCCTTCTGCAACACCTTTGCATTTGGATTTGTACCCATTATTCATCCCTCTCTGAGCACCACAGCACTTATGTACATACCTATAATTTATTTTTATTAATGTCTGTCTTCCCGTATAGACTGCAAGCTTGTCGTGGGCAAAGAATATGTCTACCAACTCTGCTGTATTGTACTCTCCCAAGTTCTTAGTAGATAGAACATGAGCCTGGGAGCCAGATGAACCTGGGTTCTAATTCCTGTTCTGCCACGTGTATGCTGGGTGACCTACGGCAAGTCATTTGACTTCTCTGTGTCTCAGTTACCTCATCGATAAAATGGTAATTAAGACTGTGAGCCCCAAATGGGACAGGGACTGTGTCCAACCTGATAACCTTGTATCTACCCCAGTGTTTAGAACAGTGCTTGGCACATAGTAAGCGCTCAATAAATACGATTGATTGATTGATTGATTGATTAACAAATACCACCATTATTATTACTACAGTGTTCTGCTCACAGTAAGTGCTCAATAAATACGATTGATTGAAAAGGACTTCAGGAGGACTCTAAAACAGGACATGAACACCCTGATATTAGAAATCATGAATTTTTTAATCAATCAATGGTATTATTAAGCATTCACAGTGAGCAAATCACTCTACTAACTGCATGGGAGAGTACACTACAACAGGGTTGGTAGACATGATCTCTGTTCACAAGGAGTTTACAGTCTAGAGGGGAAGAGCAGCATTAAGATGAATAATACATAGAGGAAATAGTAGAATAATGTAGCCACACTGAAATCCTCGAGAATATTTTGAATTTTAAATTATTTCACTTGCTTCCTCACATTTCCTTTACTTTCTCCCTCTGCATGTGTTTTCTTAGTTCAATTTGAACATTGGATATCTTGAGTTTTAGTCCTATTTAGTGCCTAGTGCCTTTCGCACTCCACAGACACTATTCTTCTCTACCTTCCCCCTCCTGTCACCTCTCCATTCCTTCGATCACTTGCTTGAAAACATTCACTTACCCAGTCTTAGAGGTGAAAGGACTCACAGAATTTCAAGGTTATGAAATGCAAAAGCCTGCCTTTTATTTACTTCAGAGTCGGTAGAGTGAGAATGTGCAGGATCAAAACCTTGGTTTTTCACTCTGCAAATGGTCAATGGAAGCTTTAAAAAGCTGCAGTCCTTCATAAAGAATTAAAACAATATATAACTCAGCTAATAGCCTTGTTTATAGCAGCATAGCAGGAAGAAATGTACGCCTGACAAAAGAAGATAAACAGCACAGGGTATATTATTACAAGGCTTGATCGAAAATCCAAACCACCGGTAAGCATTAAGTACTTTGTGCAGAGGGGAAAAAGGCATTTGAAGTTATCAAAGGGAGAAGGCCTGGTGTCAAAAGGAAAGGAGGCTTGGTTTGAAGAATGCTTAAAGCTTTTCTTTAAAATAAAAAGTCATCCAGAAGAGGCAAAGAAGAAACCAAAGAGCTTAAAAGCTAAACAGCTGCAAAAAAAAAAAAGAATAATTGGTAATATCTAAGCCATCAACAGCCATGTTTTAGGGAGTACACACAGCTTGGAGATCAGACGTCAACCACTTAAATTGCTATTTAAGCCAAGCATATACATTTCCTAATTCACATATTTGCATGTTTATTACAATACTCACAAAAACACCTCAGAGCCATGGTCTGCAGGTGTAACCCTGGGAACAGGAGTCAAAGCAGATTCAGTCTGCTTGTGGCTCTGCTGATTGTTTTCTATCTGATACACAATGACTTTCTCTAGTCCTCTAGTTAGAGAAGTGTGGCCTAGTGCAAAGATCATGGGTCTGGAAGTTGGGACCCAGGTTCTAAACTCAGCTCGGTCAAATGTCTGCTGGGTGACTTTGGGCAAGTCACTTTTGCCAAATCCAACAGCCTCTACTCCATCCTAATCTTCCAAGACATTTCAATTGCCTTTGACACTTTGGACCACCCCCTTCTCCTGGAAATACTGTCTAACTTCAGCTTCACTGACACTGTCCTCTCTTGGTTCTCTTTCTATGTCTTTGGTCGCTCCTTGTCAGAGGGCTCCTCCTCTGCCTCCCACCCTTCTAACTGTAGGGATGCCTCAAGGCTTAGTTCTGAGTTCCCCTCTATTGTCCAAGGAGACTTATTCCCTTGGAGAACTTATTCACTTCCACAGCTTCCAGTACCACCTCTTCGCTGACAATTGCCAAATCTATCTCTCCAGCTCTGACCTTTCTCCTTCGCTGTAGTTCCACATTTTCTCCTGCCTTCAGGACATCTCTTCTTGGATGTCTTGCTGACACCCAAACTTAGCAAGTCCTCAACAGAACTCACCTTCTCATTCAAATCCTGTCTTGCCCCTGACTTTCCCATCACGGTAATAATAATAATAATAATGGCATTATTAAGTGCTTACTATGTGCAAAGCACTGTTCTAAGCACTAGGGTGGTTACAAGGTGACCAGGTTGTCCAACGGGGGGCTCACAGTCTTAATCCCCATTTTACAGATGAGGTAACTGAGGCACAGAGAAGTTAAGTGACTTGCCCACAGTCACATGGCTGACAAGTGTCAGAGCTGGGATTTGAACCCATGACCTCTGACTCCAAAGCCCGGGCTCTTTCCACTGAGCCATGCTGCTTCTCCACCATCACCACCCTCCCTGTCTCACAAGCTTGTTCTATGGTATTATTTTCAACCTATCTCTCTCATCCAACCCACACATTCAATCTGCCCCCAAATCCTGACAGTTCTTCCTTCCAAACATCTCTAGAATATGCTCCTCCCCTCCACACACACTGCTACCAAGTACTCAGAAGCAGCGTGGCTCAGTGGAAAGGGCCCAGGCTTTGGAGTCAGAGGTCATGAGTTCAAATCCCAGCTCTGCCAATTTTCAGCTGTGTGGCTTTGGGCAAGTCACTTCACTTCTCTGTGCCTCAGTTACCTCACCTGTAAAATGGGGATGAAGACTGTGAGCCCCCCGTGGGAGAATCTTACCACCTTGTAACCTCCCCAGTGCTTAGAACAGTGCTTTGCACATAGTAAGCACTTAATAAATGCCATTATTATTATTATTACCATGTTAATTTAAGAACTTATCATAATCCTCCAAAACTACAGCATTAGCCCCCTCGCTGACCTCCCTGCATCCTGTCTCTCCCCAGGCCAGTCCATACTTCACCCTGCTGCCTGGATTGTTTTTCTAAAAGATGTTTCAGCCCTTGTCTCCCCATTTTTCAAGAACCTCCAGTGGTTGTCCATCCATTTTCACATTGAACAGAAACTCCTACCATTGGCTTTAAGGTACTCAGCTCTCTCTCTTCTACCTTACCTCACTAATTTCCTATTATGACCCAGTACACGCACTTGGTTTATCTAACACCAACCTGTCACTGTATCTTGATCTCACCTGTCTTGCTACCAACTCCTTGTCAATGTCCTCTCTCTAGCTTGAAACTCCCGCTTCATATACGACAGGCCACCAACTCTTCCCTTCTTCAAAACCTAACCAAAATTTTCATCTCTAAAAGAAAACTGACTAACCCCTCATTTCCCCACCTATTCACCCTCCTTTCTGCATCGCTTTTGCATTTGGATCAGTACCCCTGAAACACTAATGATTCTCTCCTCATCCCAGACATACATCACCCCTTAAGCACTTTAACACTCTGTCCCACAGCACTTATGTACATATCCTTATACTCTGCCTTTTCCCCTATCTGTAATTAATTTTTAATGTGTTTCCCCCACATGACTGTATGCTCCTATAGGGCAGGAATCACGTCTACCAAATCTACTGTACTCTCCCAAATTCTTAGTACAGTGCTCTGATCATTGATTGATTGGTTCTCTGTGCCTGTTTCCTTATCTGTACAAAAAGAACTAAATATCTGTTCTCCCTATTGCTGAGACTGTGAGTCCCCATGTTGAAAAGGGATGGTGTCCAACCTGATTATCTTAAATCTACACCGGTGCTTAGTACAGTTCTTGATATATAGTAAGCACTAATCAACACCATTAAAATCTACAACTAGGTGAAGATATTAGAATTTGGTAAGAGAAAATTAATATTTACACTTTAAGATTACTGGGTGGAAAATACTATAGAACTTTTACTACTATGAGTAAAAGTAGTAGTAGTAGTAGTAGTCGTAGTAATAGTAATTTGGAATGCTTTGAGAGCAGCCTTGCCTAAAGAACCAATTGTTTTAAAATGTGTCATATTCAAAAATGTTAATTAAATGATTACTGTGTCATCAATTTTGTGTAATTTTAAATATCTACATACATACCACTTACATGCTTAACTGACACCTAAAACTGCATTTTGGTCTCCATTATTTGAATATTTCAGGTCAAAAAAAATAACTGGAACAACTATTTCAAAATGTAATGTTAATTTCCATTATCTGGATAATTTGCATCATTAGACCCCAGGAGCTCAGCTGCTGAATGCTAGCATCAATTTATTCTCTAGATATATCACAAACACATATATTACATCCTTCACCATGAGCAATATTACATGTACATGCATATTATATACATGTAATATTGCTCATAGTGAGGAATATCAATTTTCAGTGAAATCATATTTAAACATCTGAAACATGGCCTTAAGTAATGTGCTGACAATTTAATTGGTTCAAAATCTTCCTCACAATGTACAGTTAATTATCTTTAAACAATTCACCAGCACTTAATCTCTGAACAAGCCTCATCTTTTCTTGGATTCAGTCTTGTTTCCTGATGTTTTATAATAATTCCAGTTCAGTTTCACCTTCAGAGGGGATATCTAAGTGGGGTTAAGGGGGCAGGGGGGCTTGAATAGATTACATGGCCAGGGGAACTACTTTGAAAGTTGTTGGCAGAGGTTAACAGGGAAAGTTTCATAGAGGAAGTGTTATTATTTTTTTTTAGAAGAGTTAAGAGTTATGAAGTTATTTAACAATAATCAAAACATTGCCTACTACCATTTTCACAAATGATTTACTTGGGTCCCTGAGCAGAAACATATTTAAAATGTCAGCAATGGCTGATGGAAAGTGACTGTTTCTTCACAGGTCTTTGGAAATGTGACTAGGAAACTCTTGAGCTGCAATTTTTGGAAGTTCAAATGCTTTTCCTCTCCTCTCAGGCCACAAGAATATTATACCACAGATACTACATCTAACTTCTGGAGCTGTTCCACCAACCATGCCACACTTAACACCAAGTGGCAAGAAGAGCAACAAAAATCACATCCCAGGAACCACAGGTAACCACCACCACCCAAGCAGTTCTTATAATAAAAATAACAATAATAATTATTATTGTGGTATTTGTGAAGGGCTTATTATGTGCCAGGCATGGTACTAAGCATTGGGGTAGATACAAGCAAATCAGGTTGGACACAGTCCCTGTCCCCTGTGGGGCTCAAAGTCTCAATCACCATTTTACATTTGAGGTAACTGAGGCACAGAGAAGTGAAGTGACTTGCCCAGGGTCACACAGCAGACAAGTAGCAGTGCCGGGATTTGAACCCATGACCTTCTGACTCCCTTCTGACTCCCAGACCCGGGCTCTATTCACTATGCCATGCTGCTTCTCTTCTTATCATAATCACACATTAATCTGCTTCTTATCATATCATACCTCAGCTAGGTGGTATGCCACAACAATTACTCCATTGTGAGTTGAAATGGAAGAACAATGAGAAGACAGAAGAAATCCTTTAAAGAAATAATGAAACCAAACCCCAGGCAATGTGGCATAGCAGTAGATAGCTGGGGAAAAGGAGCAGAAGATGCATCAGTCTGGCATGCAGGGTTCAGAAATGGGGTAACTGTCTGGGAGCAGAGCCTTCTCTGAAGACTGTAGTAACAAAGGGTATAAATAAAACAGTGCCAGCCACTGACAATAACAAATACATCAGTATCACCTGCTCATGATACAGAAGGGGTTGTCAATCACATACTGGTTAAACCAACTGCACCTTCATATGCTAATATATTCTCACCACTCGGTTATCACCTTCAAATCCAAGGGACAAGCTACCTAAACATACATATACATACAAACATAATAATAACATTTCCTTATGTAATTCTCCCTCCCATTTAGACTGTGAGCCCCATGTAGGACAGGGCTGATTAACTTGTATCTAACCCAGAGCTTAGAGGAGTGCTTGGCACATAGTAAGCCTTTAGCAAATATCATAAAAAAATAAAATCTAAAATGGCTGGCAAGCATATTGATGTTAGGAATGACACTGAAAAATGACCCCAGTTCCAAAAAGTTTGGTGGATGAAAGTTCCAGATGAAATCATCCAAATTTAACACACTGAGTACAGTATTTCGGTTCTACCCAATTAGAAATTCTTAGTATTATTAAAATCTGTTGACAAAGAGTAGCAGATGCTCCATTTTCTTCATGATAATTAATGAAGAGTTTTCCCTCTAAAAAAATTGGAAGAAACTGGATATTTTTATAATCAAATATCCTTCGCCTACACAAAACCTACGTTTGGAAAAGCAGCAAAAAATGTAATTATCTTCTGTGATGTTTAGTTCTACACTTCTCTTTCTGGACTTCTCCAATTTTAAACATGCGCCATTTTGCCGAAGAGCATTAGAAGTGATATAGTGTAAAACCTTCAGAGTGTCTTGTGGTTCAGTCTGACTCAGGATTAGGTGGAGTTCAAATCACATTACTACAGCATTGTGAATAGAAAGCGGCAAACTAGATCAGATTAAAATTGTCCTACCGAAAATTTACAATCTTACCTCACATTTAGCCTGCAGTGAGACTGTCTTATTTAAAGGTTTTTGAAGTTTTTCCATTTAGTGCCCACACATTTTTCCTCTTTCTGATTTCAGCCACAGCTAAAGGCCTTACACAAAAAGGCGTCTCATAAGCTTGACCCCACTGACAGGACTAAAATTAGTTTGATTGATTTGGCAGTGAATTGAAATTTTCTGAAATTTTTCATAATGAATAACTTTCATTGGTTATCCTCAAATCCCCTGAATCAAGGGCACAAAGTTCAGAGACAAAGCCTCATGATCTTGAATCAAACGTTTCATAAACTCTGATCACCCAAAATAATCCTCTTCCTGGGAAACCACCATTTCACTAGCTAAAATCTTACTGCCATAAAAAATTATCAGGGAATTCATATCATGTTTCCTTTTTATTTGCCTCATCCTTCTTTCCATAAAATGTCTTTCACACTCCCTCAGAGTCACATCTTGTATAGTCAGCAAGGTTCTACCATGGTCCTCAACAAATCATCCCAACATAATATAATCATGGTGTGATATAATACAGGGCAGAAATGGTGCACACAAATCCAAAATATTCAGAAATCCTATACTTCTGATTCATAAGTAGAATTGTACACAGTGCCATATGCACCATAGGCATACAAATATTTATTAAAATAAACAATAATTCTGCTATTTGTTGAGCACTTTCTATGAGCCAAGCTTTGTTCTAAGCACTGAGATAGATACAAGATAATCAGGTCAGACATAGTCCCTCTCTCACCTGGGGTTCAGAGTCTTAGGAGGAGAGAAAACAAGCACTGAATCTCCATTTTACAGATGAGAAAACCAAGTCCCATAGAAGTCAAGTGACTTGCCCAAGATCTCCCATCAGGCAATTGGCTGAGCTGGGATTAGAATCCAGGACCGGTGATTCCCAGGACCAGTGTCTTCCAACTATGTCATATTGCTTCTCATCTTATTGATAAGATGATTCAACATAACCCTATGAAACAAGAGAAGCACCTATTTTGTCAAAGCCTATTTTTGGCAGGAGACAATAGAGCTTCTTCCCTTTAAACAGTGTTAGGGAGCAGAGCTTCTAGTCTTTAAGCCATTTTTTCTCTCTAGACCAAGGCCAGAAGAAGATGACAAGGAGAATAATGCAGGATTTAGAAAAGAAAATTGTGATATTTTTAAGTGCTTACTATGTGCCAATCAATCAATCAATCGTATTTATTGAGCACTTACTGTGTGCAGAGCACTGTACTAAGCACTTGGGAAGTACAAGTTGGCAACACATACATACTAAGTGCTGGGGTAGATACAAAGTTGGACACAGTTCATGTTCCACATGGGACTCATAGTCTCAATCCTCATTTTACAAATGAGGGAACTAAGGCACCAAGAAGTCAAAACTGGGGTTAGAACCTAGGTCTTTCTGACTCCCAAGCCCATGTTCCATTGATTTAGGCCATGCTGCTTCTCAATGGCCAAGATAGTTAAGAAATAAAAATTATTTCCTGGAAAGAAATCAAGCCCCAAGTGCTACTTTTGTATCCATAAGCTGAATGAAAGCCTCTTTCAAGAATGTTTTGGAACAGAATCATAAAATGCAGAGAGAAATCATAGTTTGCACAGAAAGACATGCTTTTGTGTACAAGTTGAGAAGTGACCTAGAAATAATAATAATGGCATTTGTTAAGCACTTACAATGTGCCAGTCACTGTACTGAACACTGGGGTGGGTACAAGGTAATTAGGTTTGACACAGTCCCTGTCACACATGGGGTTCACAGTCTTGATCCCCACTGTATGGATAAAATAACAGGCACAAAGAAGTTAAATGACTTGCCCAAGGTCACACAGCAGACATGTGAGCCTGTTGTGGGCAGGAATTTTCTCTCTTTGTTGCTGAATTATCCTTTCCAAGCTTTTAGTACAGCGCTCTGCACACAGTAAGCGCTCAATAAATACGTTTGAATGAATGTGGCAGAACCGATATTAGAACGCACATCCTCTGTCTCCCAGGCTGTGCTCTTTCCAATAGGCCATGCTGACTACGAATTCCCTTGCCCAGAAAGATGCCTGTGAGTGCCCTACTGAGAGCTCACCTCCTCCAGGAGGCCTTCCCAGACTGAGCCCCCTCCTTCCTCTCCCCCTCCTCCCCTCCCCATCCCCCCCTTATCTCCTTCCCCTTCCCACAGCACCTGTATATATGTATATATGTTTGTACGTATTTATTACTCTATTCATTTATTTTATTTGTACATATTTATTCTATTTATTTTATTAATATATTTTGTTTTGTTCTCTGTCTCCCCCTTCTAGACTGTGAGCCCACTGTTGGGTAGGGACCATCTCTATATGTTGCCAACTGGTACTTCCCAAGCGCTTAGTACAGTGCTCTGCACACAGTAAGCTCTCAATAAATACAATTGAATGAATGAATGAATGAATGAATGAGATAAGGTATTTATTTTTTTCCTTTTTTTTCTTTTTACATCGAAGTTTTGCTCACTTAACACAGTTGTGATGGGTGGGACTCATGAGGATAAAGAACTTCCTCAGGATCTCCAAACAACTGCTGTATGGAAAGGTGAAACTGGGGAATCTGAAAGCAAGGAAGCAGGGTGGACTAGTGGAAAGGGCACAGAACTGGGAGTCAAAGGACCTGGGTTCTAATTCTAGCTCCACCCTTTGTCTGCTGTGTGACCATGGACAAGTCACTTCACTTCTCTGTGCCTTACTTTCCTCACCTGTAAAATGGGGATTAAATATTTATTCTCCCTCCTACTTAGAATGGGAAGCCCCTGGTGGGACAGGAAGTACATCCAACCTGATTATTTTGTATATATCCCAGCTCTTAGAACAGTGCTTGACACTTAAATAAGCACTCAACAAGTACCATAATTAAGGAGGGCAGAAGAAATGTTTCAAGGCAAAATCTCAGAGAGTGCAGCATCCCAGCTGAAAACTGGGAACCAGCTGCTGAAGAGAGGTCAACATGGCACACTGCCATGAAGAGAGAAACAACACTTTGAGCAAAAGCTTATGAAGGTACGAGAGATGAGGAGACAATTGAGAAAACAATCCCAGGCACTGCAAACTTTAAGTGTGGCAACACAAAAAGGGATGGCCTTTTTTTGTGCACAATGTGGCCAGGACTGTGGTTCCCATGACGGCTTTTATGACCATAAACACGTTCATAAGTGAAACATAATGGTGTGGTGGACAGAGCCCTTGACTGGGAGTCAGAAGGACCTGGGTTCTAATTCTGCCTCTTTCACTGGTCTGCTGTTTGACCTTGGGCAAGTCAATTCATCTGTAAAATGGGAATTAGACTGTAAGCCCTTTGTGGGACAGGACCTGTGTCCATCCTAATTTCCTTGTATCTATTCCAGCACTTAGTACATTTCCTGGCACACAGCAAGCACTTAACAGATACCCCAAATATTATTATTATTATTAACTTCACCTTCAGTGGTGTCTTCTTTTAATACAAAGGATGATGTCCTTTTTTTTCTTTTCTAGGAGGAGAGGAGAGGGCTGTTTGCACCCAGGCAGCAATTATACTCCAAAGTGTAGAGACAGACAGTTGCAGATCCAGGGCAATTGATGCTGCTTCCTGCAGCTGGCTGCTAATGCTGCAGAGGTGATGAAACCTGAAGGGAGTCAGTGAACAGGTGGTAATTATGACTGACACAATGACGGCCTGTGCAGACAGGTAACAAAACATCACAGTTAGCTAACAAGAGATCGGCATAAGGGTTTTCCCTGGCACTGTCTGTCCTTTCTGACACTTCTAAAATTGAAGGGAAGAGAAGGATTGTGAGCTTCAGTCTTCAGAGGGATAATAGGCCAGCTGAGCTAGAGGAAGAACACTTAACATGTGTTCCTTTAGAAGGGGTTCTAACAGCCTCTGTTTTCATGTTGATTTGCCCAAAGTGCTAGGCACTATCAATTGTTTCTCTGCAAACTGTGCCTTTTGGGGTTCTTTTGATACTATATCAAGCTCTCTCTCATGCCCAGCATTTTGAACACTTTCAAATTGTTTATAAATTGCAAGTTAGTGCATAACATAATCAAAGTCTTCAAAATGATTCTCTCTTGCCCACTTACAAAAAAGACTTGGTGTCTTTTGGATTCTCTGGATAATGTTACTCCCATTGGGAAGGGTAAGTCTGGGAATTTGAGGAAGTCTCCCATCAGAGCACCTCTGGGATTCCTGTCATGTGAAAAGAAATTACCCTTAAGCATATTAAAGCTCAAGCCTACAATATCCAGCAAATGAATTTGAATATTATTTCATCAGATTCCGTTTCTACTCATTCTCTAATGCAACAATTTTTTCTTCTTTTTACCTCTTTTTTCCACGGTTCTGATTTTGCACAGCCTGACAATTTCAAAATCTTCACTCGTTTCTTCTGACGTTGCATGACTAAACTGCTATTTTTATCCTCAGCTCCTGAGGTAGCGCATCCAATTGCTGGAAGAGAATATTTCTTTTACCTCATAAAAATCACAATTTTAAGAATTAACCTAATTCATATGAAGCAAAAAGCATAAAGCAAACCCAACTGAATGCTTCCGTAACTCTATCTCCTGGATTACGAACTTCAAGCCATTTATTGTTTTAAATTCCTTGCTGTCAAATACTAAACTTCATTGAAAGATAGAGTTTCCCGCAAAAACAGCCTGTATCTTGATCTCCTGTATCTCACAATGGAGCACCTTGCCCACATCCTCCTACTGGTCTGGAACTCCCTCACCCTTCATATATGAAAGACAACTACTCTTCACACCTTCAAAACCTTACTGAAATTTTCTCTTCCAAGAGGCCTTCTCCAAATTAATCCTCCCTCCCCATTCTGTGTTCCTATGCACTTGGCTCTAACCGTTTGAGCACTGAGAGAGAGGAGTCAAGGATAATACCAAAATTATGAGCTTGTGAGTTAGGGAGGATGTTGGTGCTGTCTACTGTTTACTCCACCTACATTTAAATGCATCTGCATTTATATCAGATTGGACCAGACAGTGTCAGATTTGGTCTTGCTTATGATGGGTGCAGGGAACTGAAAAGCAGAAATGAATGTTCACAGGTACAGAAAAAGAGAAAAATCAGGTATCTGTTTTCTTTTGGTGGGGTAACCAACCTAATAATTGTATTTTTTAACATCGACATCTCCAGTGTTCCCAAACTCATTCAGTCTGCCTAAACTCATACACTGAAATCATGGACATCTTTTTTTCAAGTCATGCAGTGAAGTTTATTTGGCACCTAGTAGTTACCCTCAGAATGAAATCTAAATCATATTTGTGCTGGAGAAGCTGCCAGTCCATTTTGTCCAATTTACTCAAGGATACTGGCTGTAAAAGCCATCTGAGTATCATGCCCCCTTTGATCCTGGTATTTAGTCTCAAAGACTCCCTCTGTGGTCCTCTCAGTATGAATTCATCCATCAACTCATTTGTCACCTCCTCTCAAAAAATGGATTGTGTTAATGTCAAGCAGTATCCTTATCACAGTCAGGGTAACCTAACTTGTATAAGGAACGCTTGGACAATACGAAAGTAAACCTGGATTCAAAGCTAGAAAATTAAATGTTGGCATTCATTGAAAGCGGAGATGACTCTTTTTTTAGTATTTGTTAAGTGCTTACTGTGATGTGTCACACACTGTTCAAAGCAATGAGGTAAATACAATCTAAGCAGGTTGGACAGAGTTTATGTACCACAGTGGGCTCACAGTCTTGATCCTCTTTTACAGATGAGGTAACGGAGGCACAGAGAAGTCAAGTGATTTGCCCATGGTCAAACAGCAGATAAGTGACAGAGCCAGAATTAGAACCCAGGTCCTTCTGACTCCCAGGGCTATGCTCTATCCAGGAGGCCACACTCCTTTCCTTAACTGAAATATGTACTTGAATGATTAAAAAGTGCCCCAGTATGTCCTAGAAATTTCCATTATTATACAACCTACTAATGATTATGCTTTTATTATCGAATTATGCCATTATTCATGGCTTTATTCAAGATAAAAGGTGCAATATATGATCTAAACAGATTTATTAGGAAGGCAGATCAAAAATACAACACTTGTTAAGTTGATTGGATTTTAGGGAGTCACTTGATACCTGGTTACAGTCCACAGGAGCTTGACCAATGAAAGGAAAAAATTGGCAACATCTATGAATCACATTATGTCCAATTGAAATTAGACATCCACTATGCTACATATCATCACACCATATCAATTCAATGTGAGGCATTTTAGATATAATAGATAATTTACCAGAAAACCATGTCATCTCAGTGTGAGATGTTCCAGACATTTTAGATACCATACCATCAAATTGTGGTATTTCAATGTGAGGTGCTCCAGACTTTATGGACTGTGTCCAACCTGATTATCTTGAATCTGCCCCAGCTCTTAGTACAGTGCCTGGCACATAATAAGTGCTTAACATATACCTACTCTAGAACTTAACTGTATTAAACTCTGGGGTAGATTCAAGCTAATTTATGTTATTAATAATAATAATAATGATAATTGTAGTATTTGATTAGTGCTTACTATGTGTCAGGCACTGTACTAAGTGCTGGAGTGGAAACAAACAAATTGGGTTGGACACAGTCCCTGTCCCATGTGGGGTGCACAGTCTCATTCCCCATTTAACAGGGGAGCTGACTGAGGCACAGAAAAGTGAAGTGACTTGCACAGGGTCTTTACAGCAGACAAGTGGCAGAACTGGAAAAAGTGGCAGAGCCAGGATTAGAATCCAGGTCCTCCCAGGCCTGGGCTCTATCCACTAAGCCATGCTCCTTTTTCTACAAGCGGTGGGCTTTATCCACTAAGCCATGCTCCTTGTTCTACAAGGGGTGGGCTATGTCTAAATGGGGATGATAGCCCAGCCTCTCTGAACTCCATGATTGTCTGGATGCTACTGAGGCCAATCAACAGGTGAGGACACGGAGTTAAGGAATGGGAAAGTGAGAATTGGAGACACTGGCTAGAGGGTTCCTAGGCTAGGTCTGTAACCACTCATTCAATCAATGGTATTTATTTATGGGTGCAAGAGCACTGTACTGAGCACTTAATCAGAAATATCTTGTGGCTCCAGAAGCACCCAACCTCTCTACAAAATGCCATTCTCTTATATAATAGGTTATGTATTAGGCTGTTAGCTTTAGCTTCAAACCTGCCCCTCATTTTACTTAAAAAAAAAAGAAAACTTCAAGAGAGCCCTTACTACCCTTTTGGTATCATCATGTATTCTGGGACTACTCAATTTTTGGAAGGATGATAAATATGACATGATCTTTGGGATTCAATTGAAAAGGCAGAGACTTATGCATTTCACACAATACTTCTGAAATGCACAGGTTAACAAACATCAGCATGGCCTATTGGAAAGAGCACAGGCCTGGGAGTCAGAAGGACTTGGGTTCAAATCCAAGCTCTGCCACTAATCTGCTCTGCGACCTTAGGCAAGTGACTCAGTTAACTCATCTGCAAAATAGGTATTAAAACTCTGAACCTCATGTGGGACATGGACTGTGTCCAACCTGATTAGCTTGTATCTATCCCACTGTACTTAGTACAGTCCCTGGCACATAATTAAGCACTTGGCAAATGCCATTAAAAAAATACATGATAGTCTTTTTGCTGAGAAGAGATTGTCTCCAAAATAACTTTCCATTACAAAAGTACTTTTGAGTTACCTAGAAAATCCAAAGAGAACTTGAACTAGGACAGCCTGCATAGACCTTATTTCATTACCTGATGGCAAGTAGAGTTTTGTGTAATATTTTAGACCTGGAGTGGTCTAAATTCTCAAATTGGACAGCTTCCCAACGAACACTAGCAGCCCCTCAACCACAACAGAAAAAACTGATTCTCTGGACAAGTTGAGCTATAGGGACAGATGCCCACTAACATATATGTTTAATTTTAACAAATAGTTTTCATAACTATAGGATTTCTATATTTATTTTAAAAATCTGGCACATGAGAAAATATCAAATTGTGCTATTCCACCTCCATATGTGCCAGCATGCTATAAATATAGAAATGCAATAATTATCACTAAAACTGCTGCTTGTTAAAATTTGAAAACAGATAAATTATGAATAAGAAGAAAGAGAACAGGATGACTTGTCTCTGAGTGAGAGCACTGGTGGTTTTGTTAGTTTGCTAGCCCCAAAGTGTCACATCAACATGTTCGTGTTGTGTCTCAGTTTCTGATCTGAAAAAATGGCTATAACACTAACCAACTTCTAGGGCCTTCACTGAAAATTATTAATGAAATTAATGAGATAGCACTTCTGATACCAAATGTTGTCGTCATTAAAAGCTTATCCCTCTAGACTGTAAGTTTGCTGTGGGAGGGAACATGTCTACCAACTCGGTTGTACAGTATTCTTCCAAACACTTTGTGTAATGCTCTGAACATGGTAAATGCTCAATAGATACCATTGATTGATTGATTAAGTTTTTTCTTAAGTAAGTCCGGATCATTTCATCACACACGACAACATTAACAAGTATCTGAAGACCAGATTTTTTTTTAATCCTTAAAAAAATGTGTCAATTTGATTTCTCCTAAGGATTCAAGCTTGTTTGCTGTTTTTTCCCCTCAGTGCTTGTTAACTTTAGCCTGAATGTTATAAATGGAAAATCTAAAAAAAAAATTTTTATTAACTTACATGCCTGTCATATTCCCATGTTTATAACAGGATTATAAAAAAATATTATGGATATTAGCTGGGATCCAGAAAATACAGCCAGTTCTCAGACTTGTGACATAATTAGTTCCTGAAAATTGTGTTTTGCACTGAAGCTTTGTAAGAAACCAATGTTTGAATAGGAACATTGTAATAATAATAATAATAATAATAATAATGGCATTTATTAAGCACTTACTATGTGCAAAGCACTGTTCTAAGTGCTGGGGAGGTTACAAGGTGATCAGGTTGTCCCGTGGGGGGCTCACAGTCTTAATCCCCATTTTACAGATGATGTAACTGAGGCACAGAAAAGTTAAGTGACTTGCCCAAAGTTACATAGCTGACAATTGGCAGAGCTGGGATTTGAACCCACGACCTCTGACTCTAAAGCCTGGGCTCTTTCCATTGAGCCATGCTGCTTCTCTACCTCGTAATTGTGCCTCATTCTCTTCTATTTCACCATCAACCTCTTGCCCACATCCTGCCTCTGGCCTGGAACATCCTCCCTCTTCATATCTGACAGGCATATCTAACTGTCTCCCCACCTTCAAAGCCTTATTGAAGGCACATCTCCTCCAAGAGGCCTTCCCTGACTAAGCCCTCATTTCCTTTTCTCCCACTCCCTTCTGCGCTGTCCTGATTTGCTCCCCTTACTCACCCTTCCCTTAGCCTCACAGAACTTACTTACATATCCGTAATTTATTAATTTATATTCATGTTTGCCTCCCCCACCAGACTGTAAGCTCACTGTCTGTTTTATTGTTATATTGTACTCTCCCAAGCGCTTAGTACAGTGCTCTACACACAGTAAGTGTTCAATAAATATGATTGATTGATTGAATGCTACAGTGCTCTAAATGAGGGATTGGTTCATGAACCATGGTAAGATACAGTTTATACCCAAACTACCAGAATGGCATACTCTATCAGCTTGCATTGAATAACAGAGCTACATTAATATATGCAGAGTGAGTTAGAGAGATTCCAGTAAAATAGACCAATAGAATTTACCTGGTGATGCCACTTTGCAATTAGATAATCCTGCCCCACCAATTCTCCCTCCCCGCTCTCCCAACCTCTCCCACTGGACCCCTCCTTCCCTCTTTAAACTTTTTCCATCATTAGCCATTGAGACATTTAAAATTGTTTCCCCCTTTTCCCATGGCTTTCTCCCTTCCCTACCATAGCCCATGTCCTAAAACAGCACCATAAAGGAAACCGGTCATTGAAAAGTGAAAATTGATGTGTTGCAAAACTGAAATAAGGTATAAATGTATAAATGCTGTAAGCAGCATTTATCTTAATTTGAAACACCTTGCTCAGCATTCTCTTCTGTGCAAATTCCTAGTCTTCCAGTTTCTTCACTATTTCTCCTTGGTCAGCCTGCTTTAGTAGATAGAGCATGGGCCTGGGAGTTAGAAGGACCTGGGTTCTAATCTCAGCTCCACTGAGTGTCTGCTGTGTGACCTTCGGCAAGTCACTTCACTGTGCCTCAGTTACCTCATCTGTAAAATGGGGATTAAGAGTGTGAGCCCAGGTGGGACAGGGACTGTGTCAACCTGATTAACTTATATCTACCCAAGCTCTTAGCACCGTACTTGGCCCATAGTAAGCATTTAACAATTACCATTATTATTATTATAAAAATAATTAAATATCATTATCATATTTGCTAAGCACTTACTATGGGCAAAGCATGGTGCTAAGTGCTGGAGTAGGTACAACAATACAATCAGATGGCCCTCTGTCTCTCACCACATTCAGCTCTTCCAGGTTGGCTTATTGTATACTATGATATCCCTCATCAGATCCCCAGTTTTTCCCCATGTCCTATTTCTCCTTATCCCTTTGCTCTCTTTCCATGTTACCCACCCTTAATAATTTTATTTACGTGCTTACTGTATGCTAAGTGCACAGTAAGCTCTCAATAAATATGATTGAATGAATTAATGCTAAGCACAGCACTAACTGTTCAAGTAAACAACATAATAAGGTCAGGCACAGTCTCTGTCCCTCATGTGGCTCTCATTCTAAGGGGGAGTGAAAACAGGTATTTAATACCTATTTTACAGATGAAGAAACTAAGACTCGGGGAAGTGGAAGTAGCAGAGCTGGCATTAGAACCCAGCTCCTCTGACTCCCAGCCCTTGTTCTTTCTATTAGGCCATACTGCTTCTCTTTTCTCTCCTTCCAACAGGATATTTCAAAAGTTCCTGTGGACTCAGTTTGAGTCACAGACAATTTCAAAATAAAAAATTCCTAGACAACAAAAGACAAAAAGTAAAAATGTCATTCTGTGAACTGCAACAAATGATGTAAATGGCTTAAATGATTTTTGAACCATAAAGTGATCTTGACAATTTTTTATGGTATCTATTAACCCTTTACTTCATGCCAAGCACTGTACTAAATGCTTGGGTAGATACAAGTTAATCAGGTTTGGACATAGTCCCTGTTCCACATGGGTCTCACAGTCTAAATAGGAGGGAGAACAGGAATTGAATCTCCATTTTACAGATGACTAAACTGAGGCACAGAAAGTCAAGTGACTTACCCAAGTTCACACAATAGACAAATGGTAGAGCCAGGTCTTGAAATCAGGTCCTCGGACTTCCAGGCCCATACTCTTTCCAATAGACCATGGTGCTTCTCTCAAAATTTCCTCAAGGAGCATTATTCTAATGTTAGTTTAAGGAAGTTCAGTCAGAAAGGGCTTTGCAAGTGAAAACTGGTGATTGTGCTGTAAGTGTTTTGGAGGAACAGGTATTTCCATAGTAAGCATGGCCAGGTAGATAGAGCCCAGGCCTGGGAATCGGAAGGACCAGGGTTCTAGTCCCAGCTCTGTCCCCTTCCTTGGTGTGTGGCCTTGGGAAAGTTGCTTTGCTTCTCTGTGCCTCAGTTACCTCATCTATAAAATAGGGATTATGACTGTGAGCCTCATGTGGGACATGGTCTGTGCCCAACCTGATTTCCTTGCATCTACCCCAGCGCTTAGAACAGTGCCTGGCACATAGTAAGTGCTTAACAAATATCCCCCCAAAAACATGAGTATTCATAGGATATTAAGGGGAAGTTTGTGAAAAAGTTTTCCCACACTCATCATATTGCATCACCACATGGCAGCTAACTGCCAAAATTCATGAAATTTGGTCATTCAGGACATGGCAAGACCTGTTTATCTGAAAAGTAAGAAACTTCTGAGTTCTTCTGGAATGCTGACTGCGAAGTCTCACAAACCATTCACAGTTTGATCATATAGCTAAATCCTATAACAATGCAATAGTGAGCTGTTAAGAGGCATCCATTAAGACAACATCGCTGCCTGAATTCAAAGAAAGGGCCAAGGTCAAGTATGTGCAGCACTACTGGTGGCTAACAGACTTCATTACTGCCAGTGGCCATCACATAATTTACTAAAATCACTGGTTAATATACAAAACAACTCCTCCCTCTCTTTCGAACTCCATATTCAGTCTGTGACAAAATTCTGTTGGTTCTGTTGGTTCTCCACAATATTTCCATCTTTCCTCTCCATTCATGAAGCAAACATTCTGCTTCAGGGCCTTGCCATATCCTGTTTTGATTATTGAGATCAGCCTCCTCACTGACCTCCCTATCTGCAGTTTCTCTCCTCTCCACGCAATACCTCAGTCTGCTGCCCTGATCTTTTTTCACAAACTACAGTCTGCACACATCTCTCCATTCCTCAAAAACCTCCAGTGTTTGCCTATTTCTCTCTGAATCAAGCAGAAACTGAAAACTAATAGCTTTAGGACACTTAAACAGCTCTCTCCCTCTCACTAACATATGTACTCCATTCATTCAATCGTATTTGTTGAGCGCTTACTGTGTGCAGAGCACTGTACTAAGTGTTTATCTCTCACTACACCACCCTGTATTTCATTTGTGTCCTTCTAGCTTCCCACCTTCTGTTCACATCCTCCCCCACTTCCTGGAATTTTCTCCTACTTCACATCCAACAGAGAATAGCTCTCCCCATTTTCAAATTCATTCT
This sequence comes from Tachyglossus aculeatus, assembly GCF_015852505.1. Classification (NCBI taxonomy): domain Eukaryota; kingdom Metazoa; phylum Chordata; class Mammalia; order Monotremata; family Tachyglossidae; genus Tachyglossus; species Tachyglossus aculeatus. The sequence continues at coordinate 64,277,155 of NC_052067.1, read as the reverse complement.
GAAATCATTCAATTATCTTTATTGAGTGTTTCTTGAATGCAGGGCACTGAACTAAATGCTTGGGAAAGTATAATAAAATTGAATTAGGAGGAGCTTACAGGTCTACAGGGGAAGACAGACATTAAAATAAATTACAAAAAGAGGAAATATTAGAATAGAAAGATACGTAAGTACAAGTACTGTGGGCTGTGGTAAGTATCCAAATGCTTAAGGGGTGATAATAATTGTGATATTTGTGCCAGGCACTGTACTAAGCACTGGGGTGGATGCAAGAAAATTGGGTTGGACACAGTCTCTGTCCCACGTGGGGCTCACAGTCTCAATCCCCATTTTATAGATGAGGTAACTGAGGCACAGAGAAGTGAAGTGACTTGTCGAAGGCCACACACCAGGCAAGTGGAAAGCCAGGCCTAGAACCCAGGTCATTCTGATTCCCAGGCCCATGCTCTATCACTACACCATGCTGCTTCCTCATTACATCATATGCATAGTCGATGCAGAGGGGAAGGTAGATAGGGGAAATGAGACCTTAGTAAGGGAAGGACTCTTGCAGGTGTGATTTGAGTAGGGTTTTGAAGGTGGAAGTGTGGTGGTCTGTAGGATAAGAGGGAGGGAGCTTCAGGCCAGAGGAAGGAAGAGGGCAAAGGGCTATTAGTGGGATAGATGAGAGTCAGGTAGAGTGTACCTTCCCTGATTTGTTTCTAATTTCTCCATTTTGTATTCTCTAACTGCCCCTTCATCCCTCCCTAAGCAATTAAACAGTTAATTTCTTACCACCCCCAATATTTAAGGACATATCTTCTATATTTTACTTCTCTCTGTATCTGTAACTTCCTTATTAGTTGCACGCTCCAACATTCTTCATTTCTCTCAAGCTAACCTACTTCCTGTACCTCGTGCTCATCTCTGCCACTGTTGACCTCTTGCTCCTGACCCCTTCCTGAGTCTGAAACTCCCTCCCGTTTTCCCCATCTTCAAGGCCCTTCTGAAATCATGCCACTTCCAGGAGACCTTCCCCAGTTAGTTTCCAATCACCTCAAAATATTGCCATAACTGCCATTTTCAGCACATCCATAGCCCTAATGATAATGATGATGGTATTTGTTAAGCATTTTCTATGTGCCAAGCACTGTTCTAAGCACTGGGGTAATAATAATAATAATAATGGCATTTATTAAGTGCTTACTATGTGCAAGGCACTGTTCTAAGCGCTGGAGATATACAAGGTGATCAGGTTGTCCCACAGGGGGCTCACAGTCTTCATCCCCATTTTCCAGATAAGGGAACTGAGGCCCAGAGAAGTGAAGTGACTTGCCCAAAGTCACCCAGCTGACAAGTGGCAGAGGCAGGAATCGAACCCATGACCTCTGACTCCAAAGTCCATGCTCTTTCCACTGAGCCGCGCCACTTCCCTAATGAGGACGTGGGTTACTTCTGGGGTCCCCAGGACTCCATTCCTAAGCCCTGTGACCCATCGCTGTTACCCCTTGTCTCCTGGAAGTCAGAGGCATGGATCAGAGGCCGGGGCCCAACAGCTCGTCGTAGATGCTCCTCACCGGCGGGGCACCGCTTTTGTCCTTGGTGGCCGGCATGACGGGCTGGGGTGGGGATCCACCGGCAAGCAGAGGAGACCTCATTTCCATCACGCCTACTGAAGGAACGCTGAAAGAGCGCGGTTGTGGGGTGGTCGGGGCCGGCAAATCTCCCATTAAAAATCCAGATAAAAACTGGGCGCTTGCTCCCGGCTTCGGCGAGGTGGGTGAACCTAGCATCATCGGCTCGGCTCCTGAGGGAGGAGGCTGCAGCTCGGGGGCAAAGGTGGCCATGGCAGGCGAGGCGGGACCGGCCTCCGGCCTCTTCTTCTCCGCTTTTCAAAAATTGGGGAGGTTCTGTCAACCCCCGCAGCCGTGGGGTAGATACAAGGTAATCAGGCTGTGCCACATGGGTTTCACAGTCTTCATCCCCATTTTACAGATGAGGCAACTAAGGCACAGACAAGTTAACTGATTTGCCCAAGGTCACATAGCTGATAAGTGGCGGAGCTAGGATTAGAACCCATGTCCTCCGACTCCCAAGCCCATGCTCTTTCTATGAGGCCATGATGCTTCTCTCTCATTTAGGTATTTGCAATCCCCAGTAGTGTTTATGGCCATATTGCTAGTCTCTGTTACATCCTCCTCTTTGGAACTTAATAATAATAATAAAAATTGTTCAGGATTTACTGTGTCAGACTGTTCTAAGCACTGGAGTTGAAATAAAATAATCAGGTTGGACACCGTCCCTGTCCCTCATAGGGCTCACAGCCTTAATCCCCATTTGACATATGAGGTAACTGAGGCACAGAGAAATGAAGTGACTGGCCCAGAATCACACAGCAGACTAATGGCAGAAGTGGGACTTGCACCCAGGTCCTTCTTAGTCCCAGGCCCATACTCTCTCCACGAGGCCATGCTGCTTCTCTATGACAGTGCCTGTCTTCCCTACCAGATTGTAAGGTCCTTGAAGGCAAGGATCATATCCACTTGCTCTACTGTGCTCTTTCAAGCATGGAAGACAGTGTTCAACTCTCAGTAGGCACTCCATAAATACCAATGACTGATATTAAAGAAATTATACTACATAATCAGGATGTTGGTTAGTGATCCACCTTATCATATAAAGCAGCATACCCTAGTGGAAAGAGCATGGGCTTGGGAGTGAGAGAACCTGGGTTCTAATCCCAGCTCCATTTCTTACCTGCTGTGTGACCTTGGGCAAGTCACTTACACTTGTCTTGATTGATTGATTCTCTGCCCCAGCTCCCTCATCTACAAACTGGAGATTCAATATAGGTTTTTCCTCCTACTTAGAATGTGAGCCCCGCATGGGACCTGATTATCTTGTATCTAGCCCAGTCCTTAGCATACTGTAAGCACTTAACAAATACCAATTATTATAAATGCTAAATCACCCCCATATTCTTCAAGAGCACTATAAATTCACTACGTTATTGTAAACTGATTCTTTACCATTTCCTTCACCGGATTACTTCCAATTTCATGACACTGCAGCACACAAACTTATGTCTTCATGTAACTACTACATCTATTTCCAGAGACAAAATGTTTCAAAGGTTATTTAACTGCCAAGGTCAGCAGATTGTACACCCCCTGATTTTTATCTGTGGAGAGCACTAAAAGGTGCTGTCTATGAAGACAATCCTCAAGCTCTCCTTGAACCAAGAAGCAATCACACATTTCATCAGGAACATCTCTCTGACTGTACTGGTGTGTGACTGTAAACAAGATAAGATGTGTAGATGATATCTACAAGCATATCGGAGCCATTTTTAACATTTGCTGTAACTTGAGGGGGAAAAACTGCATCTCTACTTCTGGGCGGGGTTTTTTTAGAGAATTTTTATCAGCCACTGTAAAGGGGATTAGATTCTCAGTTCCTCTTCCTCCTAGTAATAGTAATTATGGTATTTGTTCAGTGCTTATTATGTGTTAAGCCCTGTTCTAAGCCTGTTGGCAGACAGAAGATAATCAAGTTGGACACAGTCCCTGCCCCACATGGGATTCACAGTAGACGTAGGAGGGAGAACAGGCATTTAGTTCCCATTTTTCAGATGAGGAAACTGATGAAGAGAGAATTTAAGTGACTTACCCAGGGTCACACAGCCGGCAAGAGGCAGAAGCTATATTATAACCCAGGTTCTCTGATTCCCAGGGCACTGTTCCTCTTTCTCTTTCATACTAATGTTCCCCAAATTTCTCCCTCTTTTCCCTCTGCTCCTACATCTTTCAGGGCAATTACTCCATTTTCCTTAACTACCACCTCCCTTTTCACAGCCACTATTAGTTTTCTGTCTGCAGCAGCCATTGACCCTGCTGGTCTGTTAGCCAAGTATCCCATCAGATGGCTATCCCATCAGCACCTCAGAGCTCTACCTCCTCCTCTATAACCCCCCTGATCCCACCTCATTCCCACCCAGTGTCTTTGGGCCCTGCCATTCCTTAATCGCCTCCTCCCCTCTCCCACCCCCACCTCTATCCCCCATCTTCTACTCCAGCTCAGAATCCCTGCCTCTCACCCCTATGCCACATCCTTTGGCTTAAGAGGTCAAACTGGCAGGAATAGGTAAGTCACTTAACATCTCAGTGCCTCAGTTTCCTTATCTGTAAAGTAGGGATTCCACACCTGCTCTCCTTCCTACTTAGATTGTGACCCCCATGTGGGACAGGGACTGTGGTCAACCTGATTACCTTGTATCTACTCCAGTGCTTAGTACAGTGCTTGGCACATAGTGAGCACCTAACAAATATAATAATAATAATAATGATAATAATTCTGGTATTTGTTAAGCACATACTATGTGACAGACACTTTCTAAGAACCAGGGTGGATACAAGATAATCAGGTTTGGACACAGTCCCTGTTCTATACAGGGCATCCATTCCTAATTCCCATTTTACTGATGAGGGAACTGAGGCCCAGAGAAGTTAAGTGACTTGCCCTGGATTACAGAGCAGACAAGTAGAGGAGCCTGGATTAGAACCCAGGTCTAACTCCCAGGCCAACACTTTATCCACTAAGCAATAGTAATAATGATAATAATAATAAAAAGGCACTTATGTCCCAAATAACCACTGATCTGACCAAAATTCCCTAATTGCACAGGGGACATCAAGGCATATGGTATAAACTTTAACATATCCTGTATTAATCCCCAACAGTGTTGGAAAGAGAGGAACAGGACACCCTCAAGTGCCCACACCACAATGGCCAAAGCCTGCCCTCACCCCAGGAAGTGACTCAGTTATCCCATCATGTAGTTTTGGGGTCACAGAGGCTTCTGCGCTTCTCCCCCTCAAGGACTGAAAATTCACTGTGGGCTGGGAATGTGTCTACCAATCCAGTTATAATGTACTCTCCCAAGCTCTTAATACACTGCTCTGTGCACAGAAGTGCTCATTAAATACCTCTAATTGAATGACTGTGCTTCCCCTATCTCAACTGGGGGCATCAGTAGCATTCACTGTGGGTAGGGAAGATGTCTGCTTATTGTTGTATTGTACTCTCCTTAGCACCTAGTACAGTTCTCTGTACACAGTAAGCACTCAATAAATATGACTGACTGAATGAAGGAAGGAAGGAATGAATGGGAGTCAGAAGCACCGGGATTCTAATCTCAGTTTCACCTCTTGTCTGCTGTGTGACCTTGGAAATGTCACTTAATTTCTTTGTGCCTCAGTTACCTCATCTGTAAAGTGGGGATTATGACTGTGAGCCTCATGTGGGACATGGACAGTGTCCAACCTGATTAGCTTGCGTCTACCCCAGCACTTAGTACAGTGCCTGGAATATACTAAACACTTAACAAATACCATAAAAAACATTATTCCAGTAGTGGCATTATTATGAGAGGGGGACTCCCAGCTGTCATTGGGAGGTGGGGTTGGGATGTCCTTCTCTTAATGAAAGGAAAGTGCTCTATATTCAGATGTCCAGAAAATCATTACCATGATGTCCAAAGAGCTCCCCACTAGGCAAAGAGCCTCTAAATGTTTGGCAGGCTTTTTATTTATTTATTGGTGGGCATTGTGTCAACAAGGAGAACATTCACACTTTTGCTTTATGAAGAGATTCTGCAGCCATATTGAGTTCACAATAGGCAGAAATCTATTATCAAAATTCTGGATTTTGGCATATCATTAGCAGAGTGTTCTCCATCTCCTTAATTTAATATGAAAATATTTGGTAATCTGAAATACTGCAAGAGATGCTTCCAAGACTCCTTCATTATTTTAAAAGTTCCATTTATGGATTGGGCTGTGTCAATTCCAAGGAGACTACAATTAAAGGTATGCTAACCAAGGATAGAGCTTGCAAGTGTCATTACTTTCCCAACACTTTCTCATCCTCACTGACTATAACAATAAAGCATAGTGCTTATGATGCTTAAGAAATAGCAAAGTAGAATGATGGTTGGATGGGAAGCAGATGGCCTACTAAAGAGAGCACAGGCCTGAGAAATAGAGGACTTGGTTGTAATGACAGCTTCACCACTCGCCTGCTCTGTGAACTTGGGCAAGTTACTTAACTTTTCTGTGCCTCAGTTTCCTCACCTGAAACATGAGGATTCAATATCTGTTCTCCCTCCTTCTTGACTGTGAGCTCTATGTGGGATATGGACTGTGTGTAGTCTGATTAACTTGATCTACCCCAGCCCTTATAGACACATAGTAAGCTCTCAAAAAACACCATTAAAAAAAAAAGTCATGGCGAATTATGATTACATGATAATAGTTGTGGTATGTGTTAAAACACTTGTATGCCAAGCACTATGCTAAGTGCTGGGATAGATATGAAATATTCAGGTTAAACAGAGTCCCTGTCTCACGTGGGGCTCCCAGTCTAAATAAGAGGGAGAACAGGTATTGCATCCCCATTTTACAGGTGAGGTAACTGAAGTACAGATATGTTAAGTTACTTACCCAATGTCACACAGCAGGTAAGTTAAGTGGTCAAGACAGGATTAGAACCCAGATCCTCTGACTCCAAGGGCCATGCTCTTTCTACTAGGTCAACATGCCATTTGCCAAGTATCAGCCCATGAATGAACTCCACTGGGCTGCTGGAACAACTATATCAGCCCACCCTCATGGGGCAGTAGTTCCCCCAGTTGGATCTGGGATCACTTTGGATGTGTCTTGGATGCTAACCTGGTTTGACATTGTGATCCAGAACCTGACATGGGCCAGCACTCCAGCAGGCACTGGATTCCCAACCCATGTAGGCTTCTCATGGGTCAACCAGTTCTAATGTTGGATAATTAACCATTCCACTCCCAATTCCCTGCAATAGACTCATAGGAATCCTTTCATGTATTGGGAGTAGCATGATCTAGTGGATAAAGCATGGGCCTGGGAGACAGAAGGGCCTGGGTTCTAATCCCTGATCTGCCACTTGTCAGCTGTGTGACCTTGGGCAAGTCACTTCACTTCTCTGTGCCTCAGTTATCACAACTGTAAAATGGGAATTGAGACTGGCTCCAACCCAGTTTGCTTGTTTCCATCCCAGGGCTTAATAAAATGCCTGGCACATAGTAAGCACTTAGCAAATACCATTATTATTAGTATTATTAATATTGTTGATCTTGAACGAAAAGACAAAGAGGAAAACACAGGAAACTCAACAGCTGGCCAGACTGGCAAAAAAATGCCATTTCCAAGTAGGGAAATAATTTTCCTTATTTGATTTGATACATACTAACTGAAGTAACTGCAGGTGGGGAGTTGTGTGTATTGACTGGAGTGCTTGCCACCATAATCTGACCTCTCATTCTCTACAACTAATGATCAATCAATCAGTCAATCATATTTACTGAATGCTTACTGCGGGCAGGGCACTGTATTAAATGCATGGGAGTGTACAATATAACAGAGTTGATAGGAGTTGGTAGACATGTTCTCCCCATAACGGGCTTACAGTATAGGGGGATCTAATCAAATAAATGATGACGCAGCTACCAGTCCATTTAACAGTTATACCAAAGACAATACATTCACCCACCTAATCCATCATTGATTACTCTCCTACTTCAACTCACTTCACTCTTCTAATGCTAACCTGCTTACTATACCTCCATTTCACCTGTCTCACCGCCGACCCCTTGTCCATGTGCTTCCTCTGGTCTGGAATGCCCTCCCTTCTCAGATTTGACAGACTCCCCCACTTCAAAGCCTTATTGAAGGCACATCTCCTCCAAGAGGTCTTCCCTGACTAAAATCTTCCCTTTGCTCTTCTCCCACTCCCCAGTGCATCACCTTGACTTGCTCCTTTTAATCATCATTCATGCATTCATTCATTCATTCATTCATTCATTCATTCATTCAATCGTATTTATTGAGCATTTACTGTGTGCAGAGCACTTTACTAAGCACTTGGGAACTACAAATCGGCAACATACAGAGACGGTCTCTACCCAACAATGGGCTCACAGTCTAGAAGGGGGAGACAGACAACAAAACAAGTAGACAGGTGTCAGTACCATCAGAATAAATAGAATTATAGAATTCATCCCCTCTCCCAGTCCCACAGTACTGATGTACAGATTTTTACATAAGCAGCATGGCATAGTGGATAGAGCACAGCCTGGGAGTCAAAAAGTCATGGGTTCTAATCCCTACTCTGCCTGTTGTCTGCTGTATGAACTTGGGCAAATCACTTCACTTCTCTATGATTCAGTTACCTCATCTGTAAAATGGGGATTGAGACTGTGAGCCCCATGTGGGACATGGACTGTGTGCAACAGTGCTTGGCACATAGTAAGTGTTTAACAAATCCCGGCTCCGCCACTTGTCAGCTGTGTGACTTTGGGCAAGTCACAACTTCTCTGTACCTCAGTTACCTCATCTGTAAAATGGGGATGAAGACTGTGAGCTCCCCCGTGAGACAACCTGATCACCTTGTAACCTCCCCAGTGCTTATAACAGTGCTTTGCACATAGTAAGTGCTTAATAAATGCCATCATTATTAGTATTCATTCAATCGTATTTATTGAGCGCTTACTTTGTGCAAAGCAGTGTACTAACCACTTGGGAAGTACAAGTTGGCAACATAACATATAACATAACATATTATTATTATTATTATTATAAATACTATCACCATTATTATTATTACTAACAACCCAATTGGTTTGAATCCACTCCAGCACTTAGTATAGTGCCTGGCAAACAGTAAGCATTTAACAAATTCCATAGTTATTATTATTATCATTATCAATTTATTTAAATTATGTCTGTCTCCCCCTCTAGACCGTAAGCTTGTCGTGGGAAGAGAATGTGTCTGTTTATTGTTATATTGTGCTCTCCCAAGAGCTTAGTACAGTGCTGTGCATGCAGTAAGCACTCAATAAATGTGATTGAATGAATAAATGAATGAGAAGACATCAGTACCTGCTCTCTCCTTGAGTGAACGTAGGGACCGTCTCTATATGTTGCCAACTTGTACTTCCCAAGCGCTTAGTACAGTGCTCTGCACACAGTAAGTGCTCAATAAATACGATTGAATGAATGAATGAATGAATGAATGAGTGAATGAACCATTCTGACTCCCATAGGTTCTCCTGCTTGCACAGGGGAGGTTATGCCAATCAAAAATACTCAAACCACTAATTGGAGAAGCAGTGTTGCCTAGTGGATAGAGCACAGGCTTAGGACCTGGGCTCTAATTCTGGTTCCACCACTTGTCTGCTGTGTGACCCTGGGTAAATTACTTAACTTCTCCATGCCTCAGTTACCTCATCTGCAAAACAGGAATTAAAACTGTGAGCCCCATGTGGGACACAGACCATGTCCAAGCGTGTATCCACCCCAGTGCTTAGTACAGTGCCTGGCAGACAGTAAGTGCTTAATAAATACCATAAAAAAAACTTGATTAGCAATGTGGCCTGGTGGAAAAAGCATGGGCCTGGGAGTCAGAAGGATTTGGGTTCTAATTCTGACCCTGCCACTTGTCTGTTGTGTGACCCTAGGCAAATTATTTAACTTCTCTGGGCCTCAGTTACCTCATCTGTAAAATGGGGATTAAGATTGTGAGCCTCATGTGGGACATGGACTGTGTCCAGCCTAATTACCTTATATCTACCACAGCACTTAGAACAGTGCCTGGACCATAGTAAGTGCTTCACAAATGCCATAAACCAAAACAAAAAGAACCTTAAGTTCATGGTGACATCCCAGAGGATATATATATATGGGATGTCACCATGAATATATATGTATACATATATCATTCCTCCTACCCATAAAGTCATCTTTAGCAGGTAGCTAACATGGATGGAGAAGATGATCACCCATCTTCCTCATAGGCACAAGTTCAGATTTGAGAAGCCAGAAGAAACCAGTACTTGAGAACTGTGACAAAGCTGAAAACAACCTTATGTTTACTAAGTATCCGTGACCTCCAAGTTACTATAAGACAATGATACTGAACAAAAGACATCTTACATTCCTGGAAAATTTTCCATCAAAGCTGCCTGTTTAAAATTCCGAGTTCTAGTCCCTGCTCCACAACTTGTATACTGTGTGATGCTGGACAAATCACTTAACTTCTCTGTGCCTCTGTTACCTCATCTGTAAAATGAGGATTAAGACTGTGAGCTCCATGCGGGACTCCCCCTTTAGACTGTAAATTCACTTTGGTCAGGGAATGTGTCTGTTCTATTTTTCTACTGTACTCTCCCAGTGCCTGGCACACAGGAAGCTCTGAATAAATATGATTTATTGATTGACATGGACCATGTCCAACCTGATTATCTTGTGTCCATCCAGTGTGTAGTAGCGTGGCTCAGTGGAAAGAGCACAGACTTTGGAGTCAGAGGTCGTGAGTTCAAATCCTGACTCTGCCACGTTTGCTGTGTGACCTTGGGCAAGTCACTTAACTTCTCTGAGCCTCAGTTACGTCATCTGTAAAATGGGGATTAAGACTGTGAGCCCCATGTGAGACAACTTGATCACCTTGTATTCCTCCCCAGTGCTTGGAACATGGTAAGCGCTTAACAAATGCCATCATTATTATTATTAGTACAGTGCTTGGTACATAGCGCTCAACTAATACCTTTAACAAAAAGAGAGAGGGAGAGAGAGAGAGAGAGAGAGAGAGAGAGAGAAGACAAATCCACTAATGGGGACACTATGAGGATCAAGTCAATTATCGCTGAAAACCTAAGTCACATCTGTGTAATTTTTCCCAGTGCTTGGTACAGTGTTTACCAAAACACCCAGTGTTTAGTAAATACTATTAGTGCTACATATACTTGTTTACTATGAGGACCAAGGCAATTATTACCAAATACCAAATTTTTACCTGTGTATTCTTTCTCAGTAGTTGGTACAGTGATCGGCAAACAGCACATATTTAATCAATCGACCAATCAATAAATGGTATTTATTGAGCACTTATTGTATGCCAAGTACTGTACTAAGCACTTGGAAAAGTACAATATAACAAGAGTTAGTAGACACTTTCCCTAGTCACAGTGAGATTACAGTCTAGACAGGGGACAGATGTTAATATAAATAAATTACAGATAGGTATGTAAGTACTGTGGGGTTGAGAGCAGGGTGAAAATCAAGTACACAAAGGGTAGAGATCTAAATGCAGTAAATGGAGTAGTAAATACTATTACTACTATACTTACTAGAGCATTATGAGGATTGAGGCAACTATTGCCAAACACACTATCCACCTGCATATTCTTTCGCAGTACTTCGTAGATCACTTGGCAGTAAGTGTGCAATAAATTTAAATACTGTTACTACTAATTATAATAATCATTATTATTATTATGGTATTTGTTAAGCATTTACTATGTGCCAAGCACTGTTCTAAGTGCTGGGATAGATACAAGATAATCAGGTTGTCCCACATGGGGCTCACAGTCTTAATCCCCATTTTACAGATGAGGTAACTGAAGCACAGAGAAGGTAAGTGGCTAGCCCAAGGTCACACAGCAGACAAGTGGTGGAGTCAGGATTAGAACTCATGTCCTCTGACTCTAAATCCTGTGCTCTTTCCACTAAACCATGCTGCTTCCAGTGGACTGTGCATGTGGCCAGAATATTTAATCCCAGGATCCCAAAGGTTAGCTGTACTTCCAATTAAGTCATATGTTATGCCTAAGAGGAACAGAAAACATTTTAAAGATGCTCTCATGTGAATTTTAAAAAGAGTGACATAAATGTAATTTTGGGAAATAATTTTTATGCAGTGATTTCTGATTTTTGAAACCTTACACTAGCATGTGATCTCCATGTGGGACAGGGACTGTCCAGTTCCACTTCATCTGAGAAACCACATGGTCTACTGGATAGAGCAACTGCCACTTGCCTGTATGTGACTTTAGGCATGACCCTTCACTTCTCTGTGCCTTAGTTTTTCCATATGTAAAATGGGGATTAAGCCTGTGAGCCCCATATGGGACAGGGACTGTGTCCAATCTGATTTTCTTGTATCTACTCCAATGTTTACTACAGTGCTTGGAACATAGTAAGTGCTTAAGGAAGACTACAATTATGATTATTATTGTTATTATAACTACCCTAGCACTAAGTACAGAGCTTGGCACATAATAAGTGTTTATCAAGTACCATTATTATTATTATTATTATTAAAAGAGAAAAGGCGAGGGGGCAGTCTATCCAACAGTTTCATTCATTCATTCAGTCACATCTATTGGGAGCTTACTGTGTGCAGAGCACTGTACTAAGCTCTTGGGATAATACAATATAACAATAAACAGACACATTCCCTGCCCACAATGAGTTTACAGTCTAGACAGCTTGAATAAATGTCCATATTGCAACAGATTCATTCATTCATTCATTCATTCATTCAATCATATTTATTGAGTGCTTACTATGTGCAGAACACAGTAAACGCTTGGGAAGTACAAGGTGGCAACATATAGAGACGGTTCCTACGCAACAGTGGGCTCACAGTCTAGAAGGGGGAGACAGAGAACAAAACAAAATGTATTAACAAAATAAATAAATAGAATAAATATGTACAAATAAAATAAATAAATAAATAGAGTAATAAATACATACAAACATATATACAGGTGCTGTGGGGAGGGGAAGGAGGTAAGGCGGGGGGATGGGGAGGGGGAGGAGGGGGAGAGGAAGGAGGGGGCTCACTCTGGGAAGGCCTCCTGGAGGAGGTGAGCTCTCAGTAGGGCCTTGAAGGGAGGAAGAGAGCTAGCTTGGCGGATGTGCGGAGGGAGGGCATTCCAGGCCAGGGGGATGACGTGGGCTGGGGGTCGACGGCAGGACAGGCGAGAATGAGGCAAGGTGAGGAGATTTGCGGCAGAGGAGCGGAGGGTGCGGGCTGGGCTGTAGAAGGAGAGAAGGGAGGTGAGGTAGGAGGGGGGCGAGGTGATGGAGAGCCTTGAAGCCGAGGGTGAGGAGTTTTTGCCTGATGGCAAAACAGATGTTACCCCCCTCTTTGTTGACCTTGTGAGTTATAAGCAAACTCATAAATAACCCACATGGAAGAAAAGGTCATTCTTATTCTCAAGATTGCTGATGGGGCCATCATCCTTTGTGCCACTAAACCTTTGTTCATACGCAACTTGTCAGTGTGGATCACAACAGCCACCTCAACACCAGAGAGCAAGGCCCTCAATGGAGCCTTCCTCCTCTCAAGAAATGCAGGTTCCAAGGTCCACTAAGGCAGAGTTAAGGAAGGTACTTGTGAGAGAGGGAGAAATAGCATGATGTAGTGGATAGAGCATGGGCCTGAGAGTCAGAAGTTCCTGGGTTCTAATGCCAGCTCTGCCACTTGTCTGCTGCATGACCTTGGGCAAGTCACTTCACTTCTCTGTACCTCAGTTACCTCATCTGTAAAATGGAGATTGAGACTGTGAGCCCCACGTGGGGCAGGGACTGCTTCCAACCCAATTTGCTTTTATCCACCCAGTGCTTAGAACAGTAACTGGCACATAGCAAGCACTTAACAAATATTATTATTATTATTTAAAGTCTGATCTAATCAGAACAGACTCAGACACTGCAGCACATCTCCTTCCCAGAGAAGAAGTATGTTGGATTGAAAAAATACTATGGACTTTCACTCATGTTCCCTAACAACAATGAAACTGGAATCTTGTAGGGGAAATAGACACTACAGCAATTACAGGTAGGAGGAAGTAATACAGTTTAAAGATAAGTACAAAACGCTTTGGAAGAGTGTGAGTTACCCAAGTGGTTAGCTTACATGGATGAACTGAAATGGTGGTTAGGGAATATAAAGTGAGGATATTAGAAATCAACTGGGAAAGAGATCAGGTCTACTAATTCTATTGTATAATTCTACTGAACCTTTGTAGGTATATCAACCCCAGGGCTTAGTAGAGTCATTGGCACATAGAAAGCTTGTAACAAATGAGAAGCAGCATTACTTAGTGGAAAGGGCACGGACCAGGGAGACAAAGGACCTGGGTTCTAATCCAGGCTCTGCCAATTGCTTGCTGGGTGACCTTGGTATTAACTTCACTGTTCTCGGTCCTACCCAAACTGTGATCCCCAAGTAGGGCAGGGACTGTGTCCATCCTGATTAACTTGTATCTACTCCAGTGCTTAGAACAGTGCTTGACAAACAGTAAACACTTAAATACAGTAATAACAGTAACAATAATAATGGTAATAGTAGTCATTGTTATCATTATTAGAAGTATCAATATCAGTGTTGTAATTATGATTACTACACTGCACATAGACACTCAATAGATATTACTGATTGCTAGCGAGCAAACCACTATCACTACTACCAGTTCCTTCACACAGATTCTTGATCCTGAAAAACACCACAGTGGCAGGAAAGAGAGTTTTCTCTTGTTCTCATGGGAAACGCTCAACAACCCTAAACTGCAACCCAAAATCTCCCCTTAGTGTTAGATCAATCAATCAATCAATCAACCATATTTATTGAGCGCTTACTGTGTGCAGAGCACTGTACTAAGCACTTGGGAAGTACAAGTTGGCAACATATAGAGACAGTCCCTACCCAACAGTGGGCTCACAGTGTAAAAGGGGGAGACAGAGAACAAAACCAAACATACTAAAAAAATAAAATAAATGGAATAGATATGCACAAGTAAAATAAATAAATAGAGTAATAAATATGTACAAAGATATATACATATATACAGGTGCTGTGGGGAAGGGAAGGAGGTAAGATGAGGGGGATGGAGGGGGGATGAGGTGGAGAGGAAGGAAGGGGCTCACTCTGGGAAGGCCTCCTGGAGGAGGTGAGCTCTCAGTAGGGCCTGGAAGGGAGGAAGAGAGCTAGCTTGGCGGATGAGCAGAGGGAGGGCATTCCAGGCCCGGGGGATGACGTGGGCTGGGGCTCAATGGCGGGACAGGCGAGAACGAGGCACAGTGAGGAGATTAGTGGCAGAGGAGCGGAGGGTGCGGACTGGGCTGTAGAAGCAGAGAAGGGAGGTGAGGTAGGAGGGGGCGAGGTGATGGAGAGCCTTGAAGCCCAGGGTGAGGAGTTTCTGCCTGATGCGCAGATTGATTGGTAGCCACTGGAGATTTTTGAGGAGGGGAGTAACATGCCCAGAGCGTTTCTGGACAAAGACAATCCGGGCAGCAGCATGAAGTATGGATTGAAGTGGGGAGAGACATGAGGATGGGAGATCAGAGAGAAGGCTGGTGCAGTAGTCCAGACGGGATAGGATGAGAGCTTGAACGAGCAGGGTAGCAGTTTGGATGGAGAGGAAAGGGAGGATCTTGGCAATGTTGCGGAGCTGAGACCGGCAGGTTTTGGTGACGGCTTGGATGTGAGGGGTGAATGAGAGAGCGGAGTCGAGGATGACACCAAGTTTGCGGGCTTGTGAGACGGGAAGGATGGTAGTGCCGTCAACAGAGATGGGAAAGTCAGGGAGAGGGCAGGGTTTGGGAGGGAAGACAAGGAGTTCAGTCTTGGACATGTTGAGTTTTAGGTGGCGGGCAGACATCCAGATGGAGATGTCCTGAAGCCAGGAAGAGATGCAAGCCTGGAGAGAGGGGGAGAGAGAAGGGGCAGAGATGTAGATCTGGGTGTCATCAGCGTAGAGATGATAGTTGAAGCCGTGGGAGCAAATGAGGTCACCAAGGGAGTGAGTGTAGATTGAGAACAGAAGGGGACCAAACACTGAACCTTGGGGAACCCCCACAGTAAGGGGGTTAGATGACTGACAAGGCAGATTTGTTAAGGGGTCTTGAGAAACATAAGAATTACCAACTTTTCCAACTTGTGGATTCAGTCTCCAAGCAACTTTGGCATTGTCTCAATCTCTCTGTCTCCATTTCTTCATCTGTAAAACAGAGATGATGCTTATTAACCACTAGTCTCACCGACCACGCTCAACGATTAATTAGACAATGTGTGAACACAACTGAGTCCTTCAATTAAAGTGTCCCTAGTAAAAGTCAGAGGGAAAGGAGTTCTTGAATTGCAAGTAGATTCCTCATAATTAGCCTAGTTAATATTTTTGCAGTGGAAATGGCACCTGGTACTGTGTGAAGTACCTGCAGAAGGTTTTCAGACCATCTCATATTTTACAACGCATTATCTTCCACCTGGAAACACAGCAAATGTGAGGAGCCAGATGTCTCAGGAAATTGGTAATGATAATGGAAAATGGTGGTAGGCAATGAAGATTGATTTTTAAATCACTGGTCTCAAATCAGGCCGGATTACAATCCAACAACACTATAGTTGAATATCTGAAATGAACCATTCAGTGCAAAGCATTGCAAATAGTGAGTGCAGCCACAAAATGAAAGAAAGTGTTTTATAGGTCCCCAGTGAAGACAAGATTGTGTGACATCCATTAATAAACAACTACAAGCACAGTCAGCGATCACAATCTTTCCATAGGACAGACAATGGTAAACATGCAAAACTTCTTCTTCATTGAGTAGACTTCATGACGAGACCAAGTTTTGAGAAATCGGCAGTTAAATTTTCTCTTCACTTTGAGATTTTTTTTAAAATGGCACTTGTTAAGTGCTTACTGTGTGCCAGGCACTTCTCTAAGTACTAGGGTAGACTCAAGCTAACAGGTTTGCCACAGTGAATGTCCCACGTTGGGCTCACAGTATTCACCCCCGTTTTATGGGTGAGGTAACTGAGGCACACAGAAGTCAAGCGACTTGCCCAAGGTCACACAGCAAACCAGTAGAGGAGTCAGGATTAGAAGCCATGCCCTTCTGATTCCCAGGGCCATGCTCTTTCCATTAGGCAAGCTGCTTTTCTATTTCCCTGCAAAACAGAGTAGTTTAAACTCAAGTAGCCTAGCAATGGAAAGTTTTGCATTTTCAAATATGTCAATTCAGTACCTTTTGTGCTCAGAAAAAAAAAATTACAGAAAACCTTCAAAACTATTTCAGCAGCAAACCTATAGAATATATTTTTCTGTTCTCTCCACTTTTTCTCCAAATCATCTGATGTCATTTCTACTTTCTCTTATTCCTCAAAGGTTAAAAACAATGTCTCCAAAATTTATCAAAATATGTAAGCATGACTCATAATGAAAAATTTGAAAAGAAATGACAGAACTCATCAAAATAAGACTGTCAATAATAAAATTTCAACTAAACTGTTGTATTCATCTTTGTTCTTGTTTTCTTCTTTTTGAGCTCCTAAACTGCCCTAATTTTTTTCCCAATTTTGGTTTCTCTGGCTTTTCGGGATATAGCCTAAAATTTCTGAAACCCTAAATAGAATGCTTGGCAGGTAGGTGAAGGGCTTGGATATTCAAATGTGGTCATTTGCTTTTGAATTATGATCAATGATTTTAGGGGATGAAATATTTTTCTCCTGATTTAGAATCTTAAAAGTTTCTTACTATGTGTTTAACTGAGCTTCCCAGTTCACCTTAAAAAAAATTTTCATACCACTTCCCTTTCTAATTACATTCCCATTTCCTTAGCAAGTCCTTGAAAAGGCATTCTCCAAGTCTCTAATCATCTCTCTAGTCATAATCTCCATAATTGTATTCTTTCCAGTTTCCATCTTGGCAGAACCAAGAGACTGATTTGCTCCATGTGGTTAAAAACTCTTTTATTTGTTGCCAGTTAGGGCTTGTTTTCCCTGCTTGTATTCTTGGACCTTAACTCTATATTTGATGCTATTGAACACAACAGGCTTGTCGCTACAACACTTGAGTTAGAGCTTTTAGTCCTTCTCTTCCATCTTTGTGGGCATATTTTTCTCAACTACAAAGTTAAGGGACCTTATACATTTCCAAATGTGTTTGCTGTGAAAAGCAAACTAATTGCTGCTTGTTTTATCAAATAAATAATTTGTTTGTTTCACGGTTTACCTACTGACAAGAGACCCATCTCATCCTCCTATTTCTGCTTGTGCTGCTATTCTGCTCTCTACCCTCTGTCAGGGGGGCTTCCTGCCTCTTTTTCTGGAACTTTCCTAACTCTTAAAGGTATATCACACTATCCCAACATCTTCCACTTGGCGCTAAACATTACACAACAGAAATCACAAAAAAAAATATGGAACCCTTCTCAATTAACTATTTAATACTGACAGAACTTCAATTAATCAATTAACTTTCAATTAATCATCTCACTCTAGCTGATCAACTTGGATGGCTGTTCTTCCATTTCCATTCCAAACAGTCTGGCTTTCAGCTGGTCTTTCCCTTACCCTGATAAAGCCCAGCCATCTTTCCATCTGGTACTTCTATTTTCAGGGTCCAGGTTTCCCTCTGCTGTGGTTTGCACCACAGCTTTCCACAGCTGGTGGAACTGTTTGATGGTGTCCGTGTTCAAGCATGAACTTGGAGGGGAATATGAAGGCTTTGAAACGAGCCATGGGGCCATGTGCTACCTCCTTACCCCTGCCAAATAAACTGTTTCTCATGCTCTTTCTCATGGTAGGATAGGAGGAGGGAAGGCCTTCCAGGCCAGAGGAAGATTATGGGCAAGAGGCCCGGGGTGAGATAAGTGAGATCAAAGTACAGTGAGTGGTGAGATAAGTGAGATCAAAGTACAGTGAGATGGTTAGCATTAGAGGAGCAAAGTGTGCGGGCTGGATTGTAGTTGGAGAGTAGCTAAGTGAGGTAGGAACAGAGTAGGTAATTGAGTGCTCTAAAGCCAATGGTTAGGAGTTTCTGTTTGATGCGGAGGTGGATGGGCAACCACTGGAGGTTCTTGAGGAGTGGAGAAACATGGCCTGAGTGTTTTTGTAGAAAAGTGTACCCAAGAAACAGAGCGAAGTGTTGACTGGAGTGTTGAGGGACAGGAGTAGTGTAGTCTAGTGTAAAAAGGACAGACTCAAGTATCAGAAGAACTGCTGTCTCATCCCAGCCCTGCCACTTGCAGAGGAGTCCTTGGGCAAGTCACTTAATTTAAACTCCTTGTGGGCAGGGAACATGTGTACCAACTCTGTTATTCTGTACTCTCCCAAGTGCTTAGAACAGTGCTTTGTATACATTAAACACTCACTAAGTGATTGATTGATTTTCTATACCTCAGTTTCCTCCGATGTAAAAATGGGGATTCAATACTTGTTCTCCCTCCTAGTTAGAATGTGAGACTCATGTGGAACCGGGACTGAGTCCAACCTATTAACTTCTGTCTACCCTAGGGCTTAGAACAGTGCTTGACACATGATAAGCACTTAACACCATGATCATTAATTATAACTATTACATCATGCTGCATGTTTATAGCTTAATTCATGTTACATCATGTGCATCTTTCTAAATAGCTGTGAGGCATGGTCAGCACCCAATTCCAGCCTTGTTTGGGATATCTAGTTCATCTTATTTTAGTTTAGTTTCTCGCAGAACCTCACTGTGCAAGTCATTTATTTTATTCTTCTCAACATAAGTGAAAACGTTTCCCATTCGTTCTTTAGATCTCTCGTTCTCATTTTACCCTTCTGTGAATTTGGTAGCTCTTCTCATAGATTAATACCATAATCCTCACAACATTTTACATTCAACTACCTCTTGTCCTGCTGTTAGAAACTGCCTTTCAAATGGCAGTTTTTCTTTCCATTTTCTTAACATTCAGTATCCATAAAGTGTTGTCTTCTCTCACTGGTTTTATTCTGTTTTTTAATGGTACTTGTTAAGGGCTTAGTCTGTGTCACACACTATACAAAGTGCTGGGGTAGAAACAAGATTATCAGGTTGGGTATAGTCCCTTTCCCTCATGTGGCTCACAGTTTTAATCCCCATTTTATAGATGAAGCACAAGGAAGTTAAGTTACTTGCCCAAGGTCACACAGCAGACAGTGGCAGAGCCAAAATTAGAATCCAGATCATCTGACCACTGGGCCCCTTAGGCCATTCTGCTTCTCAAATTTCATTTCCAAATTTGTTGGCAGTCTAGTTCTGACTTTCCATCCAAATAATAGCACCACTGGTGTTGCAAAAGAGCAGTTCAGTCATTTAACAATGTTGTGTCAGGGTTCTCTCCTCACTCTTTGCTCTCACAAGTAGTCTTGATCATTTGGATTGCTATTTTTGACTAATCCACTGAGTATGATCAATGAGTAAAGGATATCTCGGGCTGGAAACAAAATGCAACAAATCATACTTCAATGCAAATTTCTAAAACTTAGGGCTGCTGTATGATCCTTAGACGGTATAAAGTTTTTCGAAGATAGACTTAATTTAAATTATTTTATTTGATGTGGTCCTATTAGGTTCTGCTGTTTCTGGAAGGTTAGAATAGCCGGCATTAATTAAAACATAAGCCATCTTATACAAGTAAAACAATCCCCACTATCGAACAAAGTCTGGGTATTTCCTGATCTATAATTTGATGGATATGTTGCACA
Source organism: Tachyglossus aculeatus (assembly GCF_015852505.1). NCBI lineage: Eukaryota > Metazoa > Chordata > Mammalia > Monotremata > Tachyglossidae > Tachyglossus > Tachyglossus aculeatus. Next base: position 64,256,806 of record NC_052067.1, on the reverse strand, counting down.
TTTCACAAGATTTCCAAGTTTTCTTTAAATATGTATTCACTTATGGCCAATTCAAAATATCTCCTGGTACCATTTCATTTCTCTATACCTAAGACATCACGACCTAATTAACTGTGAGAAGCACTCCAGTCACCCATTCATTATTCGTAATTCATGACTGAAGAACAATAGGAAAACTGAAAAATATTCCACATTCTCTGATTTCCATAATTTAAAAACTATATATTTACATACTTGTTTGATTTCAATGTCAAATTCTCCATTCGCACACTTCATTCCTCTCAAGCCAACCTACTCACTGTGCCTCATCAGTCATTTTGCCTGCTGCCAACCTCTTGCTCACACTCCTCCCTTCTGCCTGGAGTCCCCTTCCCCTTCACATCTAGCCCACCCCATCTTCATAGCTCTTTCCTCCAGGAAGCCTTCCTTGAACAATTTCTCACTCCGTCATCTCTACTTCTCCTCCTACAACTGCCACTTCAACATGTATGTGTCACCTAAGCACCCTCACACTACATACATCTGTTTATATGCTATTGCTCCTTGCTACTTGCAATTTAATTTAGTGTCTCGCTCCACAACTAGATTGTAAATTTCTGGAGGGTGGGAATCATGTTCATTCATTCATTCATTCATTCATTCATTCATTCAATCGTATATATTGAGCACTCCCTGTTTGCAAAACACTATACTAGGGGCTTGGATGAGTATGCTACAACAATAAATAGACACATTACCTGCCCACAACGAGCTTATAGTCTAGAGTATAAGCATGTCTACTTCTCCTACAGTATTCTCCCAAGCATTTAGGACTGATGGACTGATTGATTTCATCCTATCTTGTAAACATATTCAAAGTATTAAATGGTGAGATAGCTCCTTTCCCTTCTATATTTAATTAGAAGTATGAAATTTCTGAGGTCCCTGTTTTAAATTTAGTCCAGTTATTCTCAGGCTAAGTCTTCTTCAGGCCTTCGTCAGTTCCTAGAATTTGGCTAATTCTGAAAATGGCATCCTGATCATCTGCATTTTTTCTTGTGGGGTGATTTTTAATAATAATAATGATAATGATGATGGCATTTATTAAGTGCTTCCTATGTGCAAAGCACTATTCTAAGCACTGGGGAGGTACAAGGTGATCAGGTTATCCCACAGGGGGCTCACAGTCTTAATCCCCATTTTACAGATAAGGGAACTGAGGCCCAGAGAAGTTAAGTGACTTGCCCAAAGTCACACAGCTGACAATTGGTAGGGCTGGGATTTGAACCCATGACCTCCGACTCTAAAGCCCGTGCTCTTTCCACTGGGCCACACTGCTTCTCTGGTAGGCTTCTTTATTCAAACCATCTCATTTATACCATATATATATATATATATATATATATATATATATATATATATATATGAATATATATACATTCATTCAATCATATTCATTGAGCGCTTACTGTGTGCAGAGCACTGTACTAAGCACTTGGGAAGTACAACTTGGCAACATACAGAGATGGTCCCTACCCAACAGTGGGCTCACAGTTTAGAAGGGAGAGACAGACAACAAAACAAAACATATTAACAAAATAAAATAAATAGAATAAATATGTACAAGTAAAATAAGTAGAGTACTGAATATGTACAAACATATATACATATATACAGGTGCTGTAGGGAGGGGAAGGAGGTAAGGCGGGGGGAGGAGGGGGAGAGGAAGGAGGGGGCTCAGTCTGGGAAGGCCTCCTGGAGGAGATGAGCTCTCAGTAGGGCTTTGAAGGGAGGAAGAGAGCTAGCTTGGCGGATGTGTGGAGGGAGGGCATTCCAGGCCAGGGGGAGGACGTGGGCCGGGGGTCGACTACTCCTTCATTCATTCATTCATTCAATCGTATTCATTGAGCACTTACTTTGTGCAGAGCACTGTACTAAGCGCTTGGGAAGTACAAGTTGGCAACGTATAGAGATGGTCCCTACCCAACAGTGGGCTCACAGTCTAGAAGCGGGAGACAGAGAACAAAACAAAACATATTAACAAAATAAAATAAATAGAATAAATATGTACAAATAAAATAAATAGAGTAATAAACACATACAAATATATATACAGGTGCTGTGGGGAGGGGAAGGAGGTAAAGCGGGGGGATGGAGAAGAGGAGGGGAAGAGGAAGGAGGGGGCTCACTCTGGGAAGGCCTCCTGGAGTAGGTGAGCTCTCAGTAGGGCCTTGAAGGGAGGAAGAGAGCTAGCTTGGCGGATGGGCAGAGGGAGGGCATTCCAGGCCAGAGGGATGACGTGGGCCGGGGGTCGACAGCGGGACAGGCGAGAACGAGGCACAGTGAGGAGATTAGCGGCAGAGGAGCGGAGGGTGCGGGCTGGGCTGTGGAAGAAGAGAAGGGAGGTGAGGTAGGAGGGGGCGAGGTGATGGAGAGCCTTGAAGCCGGGGATGAGGAGTTTCTGCCTGATGCATAGGTTGATTGGTAGCCACTGGAGATTTTTTAGGAGGGGAGTAACATGCCCAGAGCATTTCTGGACAAAGACAATCAGGGCAGTGGTGTGAAGTATGGATTGAAGAGGGGAGAGACAGGAGGATGGTAGATCAGAGAGGAGGCTGATACAGTAATCCAGACGGGATAGGATGAGAGCTTGAATGAGCAGGGTAGCAGTTTGGATGGAGAGGAAAGGGCTGCTCTTGGCAATGTTGCGGAGGTGAGACCGGCAGGTTTTGGTGACAGCTTGGATGTGAGGGGTGAACGAGAGAGCGGAGTCGAGGATGACACCAAGGTTGCGGGCTTGTGAGATGGGAAGGATGGTAGTGTCGTCAACAGTGATGGGAAAGTCAGGGAGAGAGCAGGGCTTGGAAGGGAAGCCAAGGAGTTCAGTCTTGGACATGTTGAGTTTTAGGTGGCAGGCAGACATCCAGATGGAGATGTCCTGAAGGCAGGAGGAGATGCGAGCCTGGAGGGAGGGGGAGAGAGCAGGGGCAGAGATGTAGATTTGGGTGTCATCAGCGTAGAGATGATAGTTGAAGCCGTGTGAGCAAATGAGGTCACCAAGGGAGTGAGTGTAGATCGAGAACAGAAGGGGACCAAGAACTGAACCTTGGGGAACCCCCACAGTAAGGAGATGGGAGGGGGAGGAGGAGCCTGCAAAAGAGACTGAGAATGAACGACCGGAGAGATAAGAGGAAAACCAGGAGAGGACGGAGTCGGTGAAGCCAAGGTTGGATAGCGTGTTGAGGAGAAGTGGGTGGTCCACAGTGTTGAAGGCAGCTGAGAGGTCGAGGAGGATTAGGCAAAAACTCCTCACTCTCAGCTTCAAGGCTCTCCATCACCTCGCCCCCTCATACCTCACCTCCCTTCTTTCCTTCTACGGCCCAACCCGCACCCTCCACTCTGCCACTAACCTCCTCACTGTGCCTCATTCTCGCCTGTCCCGCTGTCGACCCCCGGCCCACGACCTCCCCCTGGCCTGGAATACCCTCCCTCTGCACATCTGCCAAGCTAGCTCTCTTCCTCCCTTCAAAGCCATACTGAGAGCTCACCTCCTCCAGGAGGCCTTCCCAGACTGAGCCCCCTTTTTCCTCTCCCCCTCCCCATCCCCCCCACCCTACCTCCCTTTCCCTCCCCACAGCACCTGTACATATGTTTGTACAGATGTATTACTCTATTTTACTTGTACATATTTACTATTCTACTTATTTTGTTAAAGATGTGCATCTACCTTTACTTCTATTTATTCTGATGACTTGACATCTGTCCACATGTTTTGTTTTGTTGTCTGTCTCCCCCTTCTAGATTGTGAGCCCGTTGTTGGGTAGGGGCCATCTCTATATGTTGCCAACTTGTACTTCCCAAACACTTAGTACAGTGCTCTGCACACAGTAAGCGGTCAACAAATATGATTGAATGAATGAATAAATTAATTAATACTCTAAATTTATTTTAGTGTCTGTCTCCCCCTCTAGACTGTAAGCTCCTTGTGGGAACAGAATGTGTCTAATAATTCTGTTTTATTATGCTCTCCCAAGTGCTTTATAGTGCTCTGCACCCAGTAAGTGCTAAATAAATTCCAGTGATTAACTGAGTAGGGGAAGACAGGGTAAAAAAGGAGAATGCTGACTCTTCCCAAAGGATTCTTTTCAGCCAAACAGTTAAGGGTGATTTTGCCCTCATCAATCAATGGCATTTATTGAACTCTTACTGTGTGCAGAGTACTGTACTAAGAGCTGCTAGACACGTTCCCTTCACACAACAAGCTTACAGTCTAGAGGACTGACTCATCAAAAGACAGTCCAATTTTAACCATGATGTTTCAGTGAATTACAGCTGACAACAGTCTCACTTTCATTATTCGTGCAACAATCCTAACCAATTATATGAACTGCGCCTACCCTGCCTCTGAGAATGCCTGGTTACATCAGGTATCCTCTACCCCTTAAGTAGAGATGGGGAGATTCATGCTCAGTGAATATCTTAAATGATTATTTCCCCAATTATTATGGTATATGAAAATTCTAATGTAATCATATTTCTTGGGCACTTGTAGCAATCATAAACCTTCTCTTCTGTCAATGAATCACCTAATATAGCTTCTTCGCTCTCTCAATTTCTATGCTATTTTTTTCCTTCCCTTAGCTGTGATTTTAGGTGGGATGATGTAAAGATAGACTGCCTTCCGTTAGAAGTTTGTATCCTATGATGAAATGAAAAGGTGAGCTTTTGATTCAAACTACTAATGCAGTCTTACTCTAGACCATTTACACCAAGGTTTTAAGGCAACAAGACAGTTGTTAATGATGATAATGTCATCACCATTTATCAGGTACTAAATTTGCCTTCTGCTCTTCCTCTCCATAACTCTTAAAGCACAGTGCTGAACTCCCCTGACAGATAATAATTGCTATCCTGTTAGTCTCTTTACCTTCTTATAAGCCCTAGGCTTAATGTGCAAGACCTTATGCCCTTTCCCCTGCCACACTGACCTTTCTTCTCTAAGCCCCCCAAGCAATTTGATTCTTTTATGGCCATCTTATACTTTTAAGATGGAAGGTCCTTTTGCATTTGGTGTGCTTTGGGAGATATGCCAAATTTTAAACGTGTCACTTTCCAGTCATTTCAGCAAGAGCGGGAATTCTGGCACAAGTATCACCTTAGAAAACATTTTGACTTCTCTGACCCAGTACTCTGTGTATGAACTACAAAGAAATGTTCCTCCTGAAAATATTCCTTTTCAGCAGAAAGCTGCTTTCTCATTACCAGCTTCCCTCTTGTACAGTTTCTGGAGAATCTCCTCCTTTATTTTCTACTTCCAGCAAAAGAGGAAGTGCCTCCAATTGACTTCTTTCCCATCAGAAACCTAGTGCTGTAGTAAAACCAGGTACTCCACTCAGTATGGAGGGTCAAAGCAACAATTCTAGGGCAAATGGTGACAACTTTTCCTTTCAGTTCAACCAGTATAGCCCTAAACATGATAAGAGAAAAGACTCGACCTTCAAAAGGAATGTAGAGTTCAAAGTAATGGAGTCACATGGGGCAAAATCTAGAATTTGTATGTTTACAGCACCTGTGTCCCAAGCTATTCCATTCATCCATTTTCAACCAGTTTCAGACCCTTCAAAATTGAGGATAATTGGCTGATAATTTGGCTGATGACACCCAAATCTACATCTCTGCCCCTGCTCTCTCTCCCTCCCTTCAGGCTCGTGTCTCCTCCTGCCTTCAAGACATCTCCATATGTCTCCCCGCCATCTAAAACTCAGTATGTCCAAGACTGAACTCCTTATCTTCCCTCCCAAACCCTGCCCTCTCCCTGACATTCCCATCACTGTTGATGACACTACCATCCTTCCCGTCTCACAAACCCACAACCTTGGTGTCATCCTCGACTCCGCTCTCTCGTTCACCCCTCACATTCAATCTGTCACCAAAAACTGCCAGTCTCACCTCCACAACATCGCCAGGATCCACCCTTTCCTCTCCATCCAAACCGCTACCCTGCTGGTTCAATCTCCCATCCTATCCTGACTGGATTACTGCATCAGCCTCCTCTCTGATCTCCCATCCTCCTGTCTCTCCCCACTTCAATCTATACTTCACGCTGCTGCCCGGATCATATTTGTGCAGAGACGCTCTGGGCATGTTACTCCCCTCCTCAAAAATCTCCAGTAGCTACCAATCAACCTATGCATCAGGCAAAAACTCCTCACTCTCAGCTTCAAGGCTCTCCATCACCTCGCCCCCTCCTACCTCACCTCCCTTCTTTCCTTCTACAGCTCAGCCCGCACCCTCCGCTCCTTGGCCGCTAACCTCCTCACTGTGCCTCGTTCTCACCTGTCCCACCATCGACCCCCTGCCCATGGCCTCCCCATGACCTGGAATGCCCTCCCTCTGCACATCCACCAAACTAGCTCTGTTCCTCCCTTCAGAGCCCTACTGAGAGCTCACCTCCTCCAGGAGGCCTTCTCAGACTGAGCCCCCTCCTTCCTCTCCCCTTCCTCCCCCTCCCCATTCCTCCCGCCCTACCTCCTTCCCCTTCCCACAGCACCTGTATATATGTTTGTACATATTTATTACTCTATTTATTTTCCTTGTACATATTTACTATTCTATTTTATTTTGTTAATATGTTTTGTTTTGTTGTCTGTCTCCCCCTTCTAGACTGTGAGCCTGCTGTTGGGTAGGGACCGTCTCTATACGTTGCCAACTTGTACTTCCCAAGTGCTTAGTACAGTGCTCTGCACACAGTAAGCGCTCAATAAATATGATTGAATGAATGATTACCCTCTATTTATATGGGACCCAAAGACAAGGACTCCTCACTAAAGCCTGAAGGGTTAAACTACTTCTACAGCAATAATAATAATAACTGTGATATTTGTTAAGCACTTACTACATACCAGGCTGTTTATTAAGGGTGTGGTGGAGACAAGCAAATTTTCAGGTTGGACACACAGTCTCTGTCTCACATGGGGCTCACAGTCTTAATTCCCATTTTATAGATGAAGTAACATGAGAAGTGAAATGACTTGCCTAAAGTCACACAACAGACTAGTAGCAGAGTCAGGATTAGAACCCAGGCTCTTCTGACTCCCATGCCTATGCTCTAGCCAATCAATCAATCAATCGTATTTATTGAGCACTTACTGTGTGCAGAGCACTGTACTAAGCGCTTGGGAAGTACAAGTTGGCAACATATAGAGACAGTCCCTACCCAACAGTGGGCTCACAGTCTAAAAGGCCTATCCACTAGGCCCTGCTGCTTCCCAATATCCAAGGGTCATTGTAACTCCAAATTGGTTTGTGAGTTTTTCACTTTTATACTAAACCCACATGAGACAGTTCTGTTTTTCTTTGCAAGTCCAAACCACAGACTAGTACAGGGTTTTCTCCATGCCCGAGACCAGCAAGTGGGCAGGAGGCTTTAGGGAAAATCTCTCCCAAAGCCATTCTATACTAATAATGATAGTGTCCGGGTAAGAAGGCCTTGAGAGAAGGGATAATGGTGAATATTCATCTCTTCCGTCAAAGTGCCAAGATTTTCCAACAAATTTAAGGTTGCAATAAATTTGTCCATATGCCAAAGATAAAATCTCTAATGAGTAATAATAATAATGCTGGCATTTATTAAGTGCTTACTATGTACAAAGCACTGTTCTAAGCGCTGGGGAGGTTACAAGGTGATCAGGTTGTCCCACGAGGGGCTCACAGTCTTCATCCCCATTTTACAGATGATGTCACTGAGGCACAGAGAAGTGAAGTGACTTGCCCAAAGTCACACAACTGACAAGTGGCAGAGCCGGGATTTGAACCCATGACCTCTGACTCCAAAGCCCGGGCTCTTTCCATTGAGCCATGCTGCTTCCTCTGAGTTTTTTGTAACTAGGCCCAAGTTCCCTCTTGTTCTAACTCATCGATTTACTCATTTCCCTTGCTCAATTTTAATTCAGAAAACTATATAATTGTAGAATCCAAATTATATTGCACGTCTTTATTTCTCACCTTAGTACAGTGCTCTGCACATAGTGAGAAGCTCAATAAGTACGATCAATTGATTTCAAGAGTGCATACTTCTCCAGTTTTGCCCACAGATTAGCAATTTCTCTCCTTCCACATACAAAATTAAGCATTATTCATCTTAAAAATATTTCCATGCTTTTGTTACTAATTTAGGCTAATTAGCATCTCATTTCTATCACAGTCTCAGTGTTCCAGTTCAGGTTTGTTGCTATTAATTAGCTATGGCAAAGGAGCCTATCTTTGACCTGTATATCTCAAACACATATAAAACGTCCTGAAATAAGTCTCTCCTCTCTAAATCAATGGATGTCTCTATATCTATATATAATAATATTAATGATGGCATTTGTTAAGTGCTTACTATGTGCAAAGCACTGGTCTAAGTGCTGGGGAGGATACAAGATGATCAGGTTGTCCCACGTGGGGCTCACAGTCTTAATCCCCATTTTACAGATGAAGTAACTGAGGTCCAGAGAAGTTAAGTGACTTGCCCAAAGTCACACAGCTGACAAGCGGCAGAGCTGGAATTCGAACCCATAATCTCTGACTCCCAAACCCGGGCTCTTTCCACTAAACCACGCTGCTATATATATACACATACACTCTCTTCTTTTTCTGCTGACTGTGCTCTTGAGTCACCACACAAGAAGAAGTTATTTGATGATTACAAACCATTTCAGATAGTACAGGAAATGGAGGGGGAAGAGATAGAGTGGGAGGACTGAGAAACCGGGAATAGCTACAACACAAAAGTTGAGCAAAATAGAGTCTCTTTTAATGGCATATTGGCAGGAGAAAAAATACAGATCAGTTTCTCAATAAGTAGTCAACAATTAAGAATAGAGATGAAAGCCATTAGGTCAGGAAGAAACATGTGGAGTCGGTTGTTTTGGTATAAGAATCATCCTGCCCCTCCAACGGTCATATGCGAATCTAAACACCCTAATTCTGATTTCCAATAACAAAATTAGTGGAGAGTCTAATTATCTTGTAATAGTGGACACAGACCTAAAAGTTGGCCATTTTCATAAGAAAAATATCTGTATATAAATAACTATAACTATAATATAATAGTTTCATAATATTCCTGAGAGCATAAAGGATGGAAAAGAAACAGAGGTGGATAGCAATTTATCTTAAAAGAGCTTAAAAGAGGAAATGAAATAATCAATAATAGCATTTAGTGAGTTGATACTGTGTAACGAACACCATACTAGGCCCTTGAGTAAAATTCAACAGAAATAGAAGATGTCCCTGACTTGAGGGAGCTCCCAAACTAATCGATGGCATTGGGAAGCAGCCAGAAGTCTATTTAAGAGTGTCCAGTGAGTTTAGTGTAAAACCCCCAAATTCACAAACCTCACCCAGTTATCAAAGCACAAGGAAAGTTCCTTTCAATGTGTCTATGAGTTCAAAGACTCTTTAGCATTCATTGTGTGCAGAGCACTGTGCTAAGTGCTTGGGAGAGTACAATACAATGGAGTTAATGGTGATGATCCCTGCCTTCAAGGAGTTTACAATCTACTGGGGTAAACAGACATTAAAATAAACTATAGCTAGGAAAAGCTGCAAGAGTGTAAGGACAAGTACATAAGTCCTGTGGGGCTGGGGATGGGTGAGTTATAAAGTGCTTAAAGGGTACAGACCCAAGTGCCTAGGCGATTCATAGGGAAGGTAAGTAGAGTGGGGAATAATAATAATAATGATGGCATTTATTAAGCACTTACTATGTGCAAAGCACTGTTCTAAGCGCTGGGGTGGTTACAATCAATCAATCAATCATATTTATTGAGCTTTTACTGTGTGCAGAGCACTGTATTAAGCGCTTGGGAAGTACAAGTTAGCAACATATGGAGATGGTCCCTACCCAACAGTGGGCTCACAGTCTAGAAGAGGGAGACAGAGAACAAAACAAAACATATTAACAAAATAAAATAAATAGAATAGATATGTATAAGTAAAATAAATAAATAAATAGAGTAATGAATACGTACAAACATATATACATATACACAGGTGCTGTGGGGAAGGGAAGGAGGTAAGGTGCGGGGGATGAAGAGGGGGAGGAGGGGGAGAGGAAGGAGGGGGCTCAGTCTGGGAAGGCCTCCTGGAGGAGGTGAGCTCTCAGTAGGGCCTTGAAGGGATGTTACAAAGATGATCAGGTTGTCCCACGGGGGACCTCACAGTCTTAATCCCCATTTTACAGATAAGGTAACTGAGGCACAGAGAAGTGAAGTGACTTGCCCAAAGTCACACAGCTGACAACTGGTGGAGCTGGCATTTGAACCCCTGACCTCTGACTCCAAAGCCCATGCTCTTTCCACTGAGCCATGCTGCTTCTCCATGGATGGAAAGGAGATGGAGAGGCAGAGGTGGGGCAAGGAAGAATTGGGAGGAAGGGGCTAAGTGTAGAGGAGGAAGGAGATGGGGGAGAAGGAGGTGGAGGAGATGGGGAGGTGGAGGAAGGGGAGGAGGAGATTAGGGAGAAAGAGGTGGGGGAAAGTGGGGCGGGGTGGGGCTTGGGGGGGTGCTCCATCTAAGAAGGAATTTACAGGTATGGAATCCACAGTTGAAAGATGAGGAAATTGAAAAGTTAAGTGATTTGCCTATGGTCAAATAAGCATCCATGAGCCACAGCCGGAATTAGAACCCCAATCTTTGAGAAGAAGAATAATCGTAATAAAAATTATAATGATATTTATTGAGCATTTCCTGTGTGCCAGGCACTGTCCTAAGCGCTGGGGTGGATACAAGCCAATCGGGTTGGATGCAGTCCCTGACCCACGTGGGGCTCACAATCTTGGTCCCGATTTTCCAGATGAGGTAACCAGTGCCCAGAGAGGTGGGACGATTTGCCCTACGATCACATAGCAGACAAGGAGCAGAGCCGGGATCAGAGCTCATTCATTCATTCATTCAATCATATTTATTGAGTGCTTGCTGTGTGCAGAGCACTGTACTAAGCATTTGGAAAATACAATTAGGCAACAGATAAAGACAATCCCTACCCAGCAACGGGCTCACAGTCTAGAAGGGGGAAGGCAGACAACAAAACAAAACAAGTAGACAGGCATCAACAGCATCAAAATAAATAAATAGAATTATAGATATATGCACATCATTAATAAAATAAATAGTATAATAAATATGTTCCTATATACACAAGTGCTGTAGGGCGGGGAGGGAGGGAATAGGAGCGTTGGGAAGGAGAGGAGGAGCAGAGGAAGAGGGGGGCACAGTCTGGGATGGCCTCCTGCAGGAGGTGAGCCCTCAGTAGGGCCTCGAAGGGGCGAAGTGAGCTAGTTTGGCGGATGTGAGGAGGGAGGGCATTCCAGGCCAGAGGTAGGACATGGGCCATTGGTCAACAGCGGGACAGGAGAGAATGAGGCACAGTGAGGAGGTGAGCGGCAGAGGAGCAGGGTGACCTTCTGACTCCCAGGCCTGTGCTCAATCCACTATTTATTCATTCAATCGTATTAGTCTGTGCAGAGCACTGCACTATGCGTTTGGAAAGTACAATTCAGCAACAGATAGAGACAATCCCTACCCAGCAACGGGCTCACAGTCTAGAAGGGGGGAGACAGACAACATGACAAAACAAGTAGACGGGCATCAATAGCATCAAAATAGATAAATAGAATTATAGATATACTGTGAGCCCGTTGTTGGGTAAGGACCATCTCTATATGTTGCCGATTTGTACTTCCCAAGTGCTCAGTACAGTGTTCTGCACACAATAAGTGCTCAATAAATGCGATTGAATGAATGAATAATAATAATAATGGAATGAGAGGTTAGTCAGGGAAGGCTTCTTGTATGAGATGTGTAGAGCGGGTCTGTTAGATATGAAGAGAGAGGGAATTCCAGGCTGGAGAGAGGACATGAGCAAGGAGGTCAATGTTGAGAGAGAGGCGGTCGAGTTACAGGAAACCGGTTGGTGATAGAGGAAGGAAGTAAGCAGGCTGGGTTGAGGTGGGAGACAAGCGAGGCTACTATGTAGAAGTGGGAGAGCTGATTGATTCCCTTAAATCAAATGGCATCAGCAAAGGACCACTTTGACATAAGACTATGCTAACTTTCTCTTTCAGTTTATAGTATTATCATTAATACTGTATTTATTAAAATGAACTTTTTGTGCCAAACCCAGAGTTAGGTGCTGAGATAAATACAAGATTTTCAGATCCCTGTCCCACAAGAGGTGAATGGGGCAGAGAGAGAATAAGTGCCAGACCAGATCAGTTGCAGAGCAGGAATTAGAACTCCTAATGCTCTTTCCACTAGACCACACTTCATCACTTTTTATATCTGCCTGGGAAACCTGTGGAGCTGGGCCTTGTTTGATGTTCCTAAAATACTTAGTTCTAACTAATGGTAAATGAATAAGCAGTTGGGTGTCTTAAACCTGTGACATATTTTGATGGTAAGCCTTCATTATTGGAGGAATTTTAGTTCTTTAAAAATTCCAGAAGGAACATGAGACCATTTCCCAACAAGAAAACACCTATTTCTAATCTTATACTTTACACCTCTTTACCTCCACCTTGCCTCTAAAGCAATGAGATTAACAATCAAAACCCAGGCTTTACACTATGAAACACAACTGAGTACTCCATTTCAAATATAACCTCATGATTTAGACTTTATTAGTACTCAGCTGATATATTCCACTGGTGGTCACTAATCTCTTTTATAGAGTCTGGCTCTAGCCATAAGTAAACGTAATTCCACTGTGGAAATTATAGACATTCTTTTGCTTCTAATTACAAATATTTTAAAGAAGAGTAAACTCTTGATTATCCACTTGAATGATTATGCATGAAGCTTCCTCTCCTTTTCCCTTCTAGTTTTCTCTCATTAGTCCTTCTAGCAGAGGCAAGGAAAAGCAGACAGGTGAAAATCCTGCCAGCCAATGTTGCTGCTCATTAGCATCTCTTAAAGTCGTCAGGTTGAGGAGCAGGTGAAAGTGATGTTTGGGATTTTCTGTGTTTTTCACATAGTCTCACCTCAGTGACACAGAGAACTGGGTCTTGGCTATTTGCTAAATGAGAAAGAAACGTATAACTGCACAGGAGGTTACCACATGGTTTAAGGCAAAGAAAATAATATAGTTTATAGCCTTATCTTCTTACTGATCTGAGAAAAGCAAAATGCATCTGAGAAGCAGTTGGACTTAATGAAAAGGGCACAGGCCAGGGAGTCAGAAGACTAGGGCTTTAGTCCTAGTTCTGTTACTTGTCTGCTTTGTGACCATGAGCAAATCACTTATCTTCTCTGTTCCTCAATCACCTCATCTGTAAAATAGGGGTTAAGACTGGGAGCCCCATGCTGGACAGGGACTATCTTGTAATAATAATGATGGTATTTGTTAAGCGCTTACCATGTGCCAAGCACTGCTCTAAGCGCTGGGGTAGATAAAGGGTAATCAGGTTGTACCACAAGGGGCTCACAGTTTTAATCCCCATTTTACAGATGAGGTAACTGAGGCACAGAGGTAACACAGGAGTTAAGTGGCAGAGCCAGGATTAGAACCCACGTCCTCTGACTCCCAAGTCCATGCTCTTTCCACTAAGCCATGTACCCCTGCACTTAGTACATTGTCCAGCATGTAGTAAGCATTTAACAAATGCCATTAAAAAAGGAAACCGGTTAACTCCAATATTTTACTAAAAACTTTTGAGACATAGGCAAATGGTAAGCATTAATGTCCAGGAGGAAAAGTTACTGGTTCAATATCTGAAAATCTGGAATGCTTTGCTAATTAGATATGTCTATAGGTTTAACATTACAGAATTTCTAGTTTCATTTTATGATCCATTTTATCCAACATCAAGCAGTTGCACTTATTGCAGTCATGTACCTCCTCAAAGTGAGCCCTGAAATGAAAAGAAAATGTGTGTCTCAAGTTCCTCTCCTCCAGCTCTCTCCTTAGCCCTCTCCAATCTAGTTTCTGTCCCTTTCACTCCAAAGAAGCCACCCTCTTAAAGGTCAGAAATGATTTCATAGGATCAAAAATGATCCCTTCGGTCCCACCTTCCTAACATCACTAAACTCCTCTCTTCCCTCTCCATCCAAACTGCTTCCACGTTAATACAATCACTCATCCTATCCCACCTGGATTACTGCCTCAGCCTCCATGCTGACCTCCCAGCCTTTTGTCTCTTCCCATTCCAGTCCATACTGGACTGGAAGTCCAGTCCTACTTCACTAGGCTACCCGGATTATCTTTCTATAAAAACGTTCAGGACGTCACCCTGCTCCTCACAAAACTCCAGTGGTTGCCCATCCACCTCCACATCAAACAAAAATTCCTCTTAATTGACTTTTAGACTGTGAGCCCACTGTTGGGTAGGAACTGTCTCTATATGTTCCCAACTTGTACTTCCCAAGCGCTTAGTACAGTGCTCGCCACACAGTAAGCACTCAATAAATACGATTGATTAATTGATTAAGCACTCCACCAACTACCTCACCTCACTACTCTCCTAAAATCCAGCCCGCACACTTCACTCCTCTAGTCCTAACCTTCTCACTGTGCCTCAGTCTCACCTATCTCACCTCCAACTTCTGGCTTACATCCTGCCTCTGGCCTGGTTCGCCCTCCCTCCTCAAATCTGACAATTACTCTCCGTTCAAAACATTATTGAAGGTATATCTCTTCGAAGAGGCCTTCCCAGACTAAGCCCCCCATTCCTCTTTTCCCACTCCCTCTGCAGCACCCTGACTTTCTTCCTTAGTTCTTCCTCCCTCCCAGCCCCACAGCACTTATGTACATATCTGTAAGTTATTTGTATTGATGTCTGTCTTCCCACCTCTACACTGTGTCTGATTATTGTTATATGGTACTCTCTCAAGTGTTCTACACTGTATGTGCTCTGCCCATAGGAAACACTCAATAAATATGATTGAATGAATGAATTAATCTCTTTCTTGCCAAATCCAATGGCCTGACTCCATCCTGAATTCCTTGACCTCTCTGCTGCCTTCAACACTGTTGACCAACCCCTTCTTCTGGAAATATTATCCAACCTTGGCTTCACTGGCAATCTCCTCTCCTGGTTTTCGTCCTCTCTCTCTGGTTACTCATTCTCAGTTTCTTTCGTGGGCTCCTCCTCTGCCTCTCATCCTCTAACTGTGGGAGACCCTCAAGGTTCAGTTCTGGATCCCCTTCTATTCTCCATCTACACCCACTCCCGGGGGAGGATTCATTTGCTCCCACGGTTTTAACAACCACCTCTATGTGGATGGTTCCCAAATCTACATCTCCAGCCCTGATCTCTTTCCCTTTCTGCTGTCTCACATTTCCTCCTGCCTTCAGGACATCTCAAATTTAATATGTTCAAAACAGAATTCTTTCTATTCCCACCCAACCCTGTTTTCCCCCTAATTTTCCCATCACTGTAGACGGCACCACTATCCTATCCTCCCTGTCTCTCAAGCCTGTAACCTTGGTGTTTTCCTTGATCTTCTCTCATTTAACCCACATATTTAATATACTACTAAATCCTTTCTGTTCAACCTTCAGAACATGGATAAAATCTGCCCTTTCCCCTCCAACCAAACTGCTACCCAATTAATCCAAGCACTTATTCATTCATTCAATCATATTTATTGAGCACTTACTGTGTGCAGAGCACTGTACTAAGCTCTTGGGAAGTACAAGTTAGCATCATATAGAGATGGACCATTCCCAACAACGGGCTCACAGTCTAGAAGGGGGAGACAGACAACAAAACAAAACATGTGGACAGGTGTCAAGTCATCAGAACAAATAGAATTAAAGCTAAATGCACATCATTAACAAAATAAATAGAATGGTAAATATGTACAAGTAAAATAGAGTAATAAATCTGTACAAACATATATACAGGTGCTGTGGGGAGGGGAAGGAGGTACAGCGGAGGGGGGATGGGGAAGAGGAGAGGAAAAAGGGGGCTCAGTCTGGGAGCCCCTTTATCCATTCCTGCCTTTATTACTGTATCAGCCTCCTTGCTAACCTGCTTCCTGTCTCTACACCAGTCCATACTTCACTCTGTTGCCTGGATCATTTTTCTATAAAAATGTTCAGTCCATGTTTCCCCACTCAAGACCCTCCATTGGTTGCCCTCCACTATCACATCAAACAGAAACCCTTTACCATTGATTTTAAAACATTCAATCGTCTTGTCCCTTCTTACCTTACCTCCTGTTCTCCTATTACAAACCAGCCCACACACTTCACTCCTCTAATGACAACTTATTCACTGTACCTCAATCTCATCTCATCTATATTGCTGCCAACTTCTCACCCTTGTCCTGCCTCTGGCCTGGAACGCTTTCCCTCCTCATATCCAAGAGACTATTACTCTCTCCATTTTCAAAGCCTTATTGAAAGCACAATTTCTCCAAGAGGCCTTCCCTGACTAAGCCCTCACTTCCCCTTTTCCCACTTCCTTCTCTGTCACTCTGATTTGGTCCCTTTTTTCCACCCCTCCCTCAGTCCCACAGCACTTATGTGCATATCCATAGTTTATTTTAATGTCTGCCTCCCCTTCAAGACTGTGAGCTTATAGTGGGCAGGGATTGGTTCTAACAACCCTGTTCTACTGTACTTTCCCAAGCACTTAATACAGTGCTTTGCACACAGTAAGCACTCAATAAATTAGATTGATTGATTGACTGACTGGTTGGTTCACTCTACAAAGAGAAAAGGAAGCAGATATTGGATGCTGCATGATGTGAGTTCTGCAGTAGAGAACACTTAACAAAATTTAAAATAACCATCAAACTTTCAATTAGTGGCATTTACTGAGCACTTAGTGTGTGGAGACCATTGTTCTAAGTCCAATACTCTATGTCAAGTCAAGCTACAGGTAGAAAAGTAGAACTCCCGACATATGGAAAAGAATAATAATAATTACAAGCACAATAACAACGATAATAACATTTGTTAAAACCTTAGTATGTGCCATGAACTGTATTAAGCACTGAAGTAGATACAAGATAATCAGGTCAGGAATAGTCCTTATCCCACATGGGATTCACAGCTGATGTTAGACTCTTTCTCCTCTCACCATCTAAATGAAGGGACAACTGTCCCCTTAATCTGTTGTTTGTTATTTTTTTTTAAATGGTGTTTTTAAGCATTATTATATGTATTTAACACATAGTCTAAGTGCTGAGGTAGATAAAGATTAATCAGGTTGCATATAGTCCCTGTTCCACACAGGACTCATCTAAATAGGAAGGAGAATAGGTATTGAATCCCTGCTTAGTACAGTGCTCTGCACACAGTAAGCACTCAATAAATACAATTGAATTGAATGAATGAATGTTTTATATTTGAGGAAACTGAAGCACAGAGAAGTGAAGTGACTTGCCCAAGGACTCACCGCAAACAAGTCAGGGAGCTAGAATTAGAAGCTGGGTACTCTGACTTCCAGGCCTGTGCCCTCTACACTAGACCATGCTGCTTCCTGATTTGGATTCTCAAACTTGTAAAATTATTTTATTATGATGTTACATTTCAGTTACTGACTTAGCTGTATTGTACTTTCCCAGGTACTCAGTACAGTGCTCTAAACACAGAAGCACTAAATAAATACCATTGATTGATCTCATCAGTAAGTCAGATATGGCATATGAAGTAAATTCAGGTCTCATGGTTACTTGGTTACATGAATAGTAGGCCTTCAGTTTAGTCCGAGACTCAATGCTTCACTTCATTTATCTCCCAAACCACATCCTAGCCCTATAGATTCATTTTTCCACACTGTTGCATATCCTTGTGCATCAGACTATTTGCAGCTTCAAGTGAAGCATTTATTGAGAGCATTTACCTGTGGCTTGACAGTAGAGACCCAAAATTGTGAATGTGGCATCCTGGTGTCGGCTGATATATAACTCAATCTTCTTCAGACTAATTTTTGGTCCATCTCGCTTTGCTAATAATAATGATAATAATAATAATAATAATACCTATTAAATGCTTACTATATGACAGGAGCTGGGATACAAGATCATCAGATCGAATGCAGTCCCTGTTCCAATCTTGGCTCACAATCTGAAAAGTGGTTCAAAATCATCTAGTAATTAATAATAATTATTATGGTACTTGTTAAGTGCTTCATATGTGAGAAGCACTGTTCTTGGCACTGGGGAAGATACAAGATAATCAGGATAGACACAGCCCCTGTCCCACATGAAGCTTACATTCTAAGTAAGAGGGAGTAGGATTCACTCCCCATTTTACAGATGAGGTAACTGTGGCACAGAGAAATGAAGTGACTTGCCCAAGGTGACACAACCGACATGTGGCAGAGCCGGAATTAGAACTCAGGTCCTCTGATTCCCAGGCCTGTGATCTTTCCACTAGGCAACACTGCTTTTGTAATCTGAATGTCTTTTGGGGCATTATCATAACTGACCTCCAAAAGCATACAACCATTGTCTTGGAGAATGGTGCTTAGTTCACCCACATCAAAGCAATGTTGTCTGGGCCATGTGAGAAGGGACAACAGTATTACAACTCAAACAGCTGCTGTGTGGTAAACTGAAGTGAAGAGATTCTAAACAAGGCACTCAGAAGAAATGTTTTCCAGCAAGCCTCAGAAGATGTGACACTATTGCGAACAGCTGGGGAGTAGGAAGGAGGCAGTCAAGCTTGGCATAGAGCAGTGAAAAATAGGGTCATTCACTAAGAGCAGATGCTTCAAGAAGACCACAGCACCAAAGACAAAAAGGAAAACAGCACCAGGCATAGAAGTTATCAAATTTCACAGCATTACCATTGGACAGGTTTCCTGTCCCACTTGGCAAGGATTTGGGTTTGA
This sequence comes from Tachyglossus aculeatus, assembly GCF_015852505.1. NCBI lineage: Eukaryota > Metazoa > Chordata > Mammalia > Monotremata > Tachyglossidae > Tachyglossus > Tachyglossus aculeatus. The sequence continues at coordinate 64,237,997 of NC_052067.1, read as the reverse complement.
CACCAATAACTCACTCCTTCCAGACACCTCACTGAGCACTAAGAGAATCACCCAAATGGGCTGACTTTTTTAACTCCAAAGGATCAGTAAAGATTTTAATACTATCATGTCAGGTATCCACAGCCTGAAGAGGAGTGGCAGAGAGGTAGGATATGGAGATCTCTTACAAAAGTGTCTACCAACTCTGTTGTCTTGTACTTTCCAAAGCACTAAGAACAGTGCTCTTCATTTGGTAAGTGTTCAGTAAATACTATGGGTTGACTGACTGATAAAAGCAGGGGCTCGGGAAATCTTGAACTACCCAGGTAATCTAATCCCAACTCTGCCACTTGTCTGCTCTGTGACCTTGGGCAAGTTACTTAATTTATCTGTAGCTGTGTGAACTTAGACAGTCACTTAACTTCTCTGTGCCTTTTACCTCATCTGTAAAATGGGGATTCAGCCTGTGAGACCCATGTGGGACATGGACTGTGTACAACCTGATTAGCTTATATCTATCCCATCACTTGGGACAGTGCCTGGTACATACTAAGCACTTAACAAATCCCATTAGAAAACTAAAATGTAACCGTTCTTTTGCAAAGGAAAGGAGTTATTACTATCTGCTGTTTTTACCCAATTTTCTAAAACTGTCCCCATTCTACTTTGAAGTTCAAGGCACATTTTCATGATTTATTGTCACCATAAGCTTCTTGCTTGCCCTGTTCCTTAATCATCCACTCCATTTCTGAGGTGCATTTCTTTTGTCTTAACTAAGAGGGCAGTCTCCTGCTGAAGGGTAGCAGTAGGTTAGCAGCTTTCTCACTATTTAGGAAGGGAGACAGCCAAAAAGAGGCTCATAATTCCAAAGACTAAATTCAAAATATACTCCTGTCGAGAAAGCAATTAGTAATCTAAATGGTCCTGACTAATCGAATAAGCTTTCCTATAGAAAAGCAAGCAGAAGGCGAGATTGCCCTGATAGCTTCCACATTGAGACAAAATTGGTGTGAAGGATGCCATAGCTTTCAAATGCAGCCTGGGACTTCATTTCTTATTCAGCCCATCCAACCCACTGAATAAATAAATAAAACAGTCAGACTTGCCAGATCCGCACACCATAAGCAAAACAAGAAAGGGATCTTCCTAGAAAAGAAGACTTTCAGAGAGAGGCTGAAACACATATTGTGAATGGTATGTGGAGCTGACACATTGCTGGCACCTGGAGGAAACTGCTTTTATTAGGTGACAGCCCTAGGAATAGAAAAGAAACAAAGATAACGACTGAAGAAAAAAAAGAATCAGTTGAAAGACTTCAAGGAAAAGGATCAATAACTCACTTTGATGCTTTCTGGTGACTTGGGCCTGCCAGTGTCTGAAGGATATGATGGCAGATAAATTATTTTGGCCGTTCTCCCACTTCAGAATTTTGTAGCCAAATAATATACATAGCACATTTCATGAATCACTTGGTTTAGAAACACCAACCACTCAGTGCATAGACTGGCTAAGGGATTTAGACTTAGAAACTACAGTGGGCGCCTATATATTTCAACACTATCAGAAACTAATTAGCACTTGTGATCCAACCATGATAAAGAAAATCTCAAGTTAAGGAGAGTATTTTTTTATGTGCACATATAAACTCCATTGTTTCAAATGCAAAAGCCATTAAAATTACTATTCCAATGTTAATTACATTGAAGCTACTAATTTCAATGCTTTGTTGTTAAAAAAGAGAATACTCAGAATCTCAAAGTATTATTTCTTCTAAGAATAGATATTCCATCATTAGTGCCATGCTGTTCTAACAGGTCAATTTTTGAATTACAAAAAAACCACAAGTTTGCTTTATTCAGCTTTGTATCAAGCCAGGTGCTACTCACAGGAGAGGTGCTGACCATATCTTGAAATTTTGCTGCCAGGAAAAAGAGAAAAAAAGCCTCTAGGAAAATGCAGGACAATATAGCACAGTCTGGTTTTCCAGATTTTAATGCAGTCTCTAAAATTATTGCCCATCAGAAGGGGATTCTAACTTTGAGATTGGGGACTGCATCTTCTACTTCTCTTGACCTCTCCCAAGTGCTTAGTACAATGTCCTCCATACAGTAGGTACTCAATGACGTCCACTGACTGACTGATTGAGCTGGGAAGGTCGCTACCCACAATGCAGAAGGGGAGTAGGAACCCACTGTTTCTTGGGATTTTTAAACAGTACTCAATTCTCTGATGTTACCCAATATGCCATTATTGCAGTGTTTTATTCATTTACTCATTTTCGTACATCCATCAATAAAAAAAGTATTTTTCGAGCAATTACTGTGCACAGAGAACTGTACTAAGCACTTAGGAGAGTACAATAGAATTAGCAGACAGCAGTCAGCTGATAAATTTCCTAGTTAAAAAATACAAGGGTGCACATGACTTTGTGATGACTAAAAGATGAGTAACTCATATATAAATGCAATATACATCATTCATTCATTCAATCATATTTATTGAGTGCTTACTGTGTGCAGAGCACCGTACTAAGTGCTTGGGAGAGGTCAAGAGAAGTAGAAGAAGTAGAAGTACAAGTCAGCAACATATAGAAACCGCCCCTACCCAACAACGGGCTTACAGTCTAGAAGGGGGAGACAGACAACAAAACAAAACATGTGGACAGGTGTGAAAATAAGTTGGCCATATTAGGAAAATTTCATCTTACTGAAGACTACAGATTCTAGATTGTAAGCTCTTTGTGGGTGGGGAACAGGTCTACCAACTCTGTTGTTCTGTACTATCCCAATCAATCAATTAAGCAATTGTATTTATCGAGGACTTACCATGCGTAGGGCAATTAATCAATCAATCAATTGTATTTATTGAGTGCTTACTGTGTGCAGAGCACTGTACTAAGCGCTTGGGAAGTACAAGTTGGCAACATATAGAGACAGTCCCTACCCAACAGGGGGCTCCAATCCTATTCATTCATTCTTTCAGTTGTATTGATTGAGCGCTTAGTGTGTGCAGGGCACTGTACTAAGCACTTGGGAGAGTACAATATGACAATAAACAGACACATTCCCTGCCCAGGATTAGAACCCAGGTCCTTCTGACTCCCAGGCCCAGGCCACGCTGGGTTGAGGCAACTTGGGGGTGCTGGGCTGGGCCAGGGAAGGCTTCCTGGAGGAAGGTGGGATTTGAGGAAGGCTTCGAAGATGGGGAGAGCTGTGGCTTTTCTGCACCTTATCGCACAGCAGGAAGATCTCATCGCCCCCGAGGCAGCTCCTCGAGTTCCGGTTCACATGGCAGATCTTCAGCTCCGCTGTGTTGGGGGCCCGGTTGTCGTAGATGGGCTGGGAGAGGACCGGGGGCAGGGCCAGGGGCCGGTCGGCCGAGTCCTGCACTGTCACCTGGAAGCACAGCCGCACGGCATTCAGGTCGTAGTCTCCTCGCTGCTCCTCCAGCAGCACATTAAAGGGGTTGTTGTTGGTCTGCATCCGCTGGGTGTTGGCCTGTTCCAGATCGCGCTTCTTCACGCACTGGATGCCCAGGTTCTGGAAGCTGTGGATACAGCGGTCGGGGCAGAGGTCGGCCTCGTAGAAGCCGTCCCAACAGTCCTTCCCCACCAGCTCGTGGGGGTGAGGCCAGTGTGGGGGCTCCTTGGTCACCAGGGAGATGCGAACTTTCCCCAGCCCCACGTAGCCGCTGATTTTGATGGTGGGGTGGGTCTTGGTGGTGTCGGTGCTCCTCTCCCCGGGGATGCTGCCCACCGAGCGGCCTTCGCACTTGTAGTGGAAGCGCATCCCCCGCTGCTTGGGCTGCTTGATGATCTCCACCGACGGGCCCGGGGCCAGGGCCGGCTCCGCGGAGGCGAAGATCAACGGGAACATGTCGTCCATCGCCGGGGTCCCCGAAGGGGGGAAGGGGCGGGGTCGCAGCTGGGCACGCGCGTGCACTACACTGCGGCCATTCGTGTACTAAGCTCTTGGGAGAGTACACTATAACAACACAATAGACACAAATGCTTAGTATAGTGTTCTGCACACAGTAAGCACTCAATAAATACCATTGATCAATTGATTCATTGTTCTTAGGTGAACAAGGTGGTGGATTTAATAGCTGAATATATTTTCAAAGGAACAAAAAGAGCCTTTTTACTTTGCTATGAAATGTAACTTTAAATTTTACCCCATTTCCCAGCTCCACCATTTAAAACTCATCATTGCTTAATGTTTACCAAGCAATGACTGCATTCAATGAACTATAATAGGCGCTATAAACTGTAACAACAATAACATATACAAAAGCACTTGCTGAAGTTTTAGTGATCTGTAATGTCCATGGTGCTATAATTCCTCGTGATTTACCAATATAAACTTTGATTATTCATCTGTCTTGGTAATTACCAGAGCTAAGTGGATTCTAAGAGGAGGCAAAGGTGAAAATCATACCAGGCACTGTAAGTAACAAGCATGGCAGCACAATAAGGGACAACCTTAGTGTTTGTTCAGCATGAAAATCCCAAACACTGGTGTTTTCACAAGAGAATTCCACCATCAGAGGGGTCTTTAGGTATGCATGACTACCAAACCTAGTGCATAGAGAAAAAGCACAAAATAGGTTTAACCTCACTGTGGGCAGGGAATGTGTACGATTATTGTTGTATTGTACTCTCCTAAGTGCTTAGTACAGTGCTCTGCACACAGTAAGCACTCAATAAATATGATTGAATGAAAAGGTGAAAATAATAGTAAAGTGCTAGGTAAGTGCTAGGTTGACCTGCTTAGAACAGAGCATTGCATTAGGGCAGACAATAAGCATTATTTCTGCTATTGCAGCTATTATAATGAGTATTTTCTCACTGCTACAGTAAAAACAAAATTCCAGAAGCCCTTGGCTTTGAGGTGAAGTTAACATGAAAGAGTTTCGGCCCAGAAGAGATATTTTTCAGAAGCTGGAGATAATAATAGAAATGGGTCTGAAACCATATGTAATGTTGTGATGTTACTGGGTGGATCCTTTCGAGTATGACAGACGTGAATGAAGTTTTTTAGGAGAGGGCCCAGAAAGGCTGAGCCACACGCATTTGTGTGGGGGTTCTCTGCTTTGAAGTTTTAGTCAGGCCTGGAGAGACAACCTACCCTCTAGTTTCCTGTCTGATTAGCAGACACCAATTCAGCAAAGCTAAACCTCCCAAATGGTCTTTTTCTAAGTTTCCAAGCCTAATTCACTGGACATCAATGGGGAATGGGTATTTCACTGAACTGAATACAGCTTTTAGATCCTTCCAAGGCTCCGCCACCCATCCCTAATTTCATAGTTTCAACCCTTTGGTCAACACAGCTGCCAAAAAAGAAAAGAGCAATTCACTGCTACTAATCAGAAGGGGTAAAATTGATTGACTATACTGCTTATGAAAATCGAAAACAAGCAGCCAGTTCTTTAGTTTAAGCTCTGCTTCTCTGGCATCGTTTCTGTGATCCTGTGGGGACACTGTCATAAAACTTGTTGCTTCCATAGTGAATGTTATTAGCAGCAAACCATTAGGTCAATAGCATTGCCCTATTCTTTTGTTCTTTGAGGAAACATCTGTTCTTGTGTCAGAGAGGGGATGCCAAAGCTCTGTGAATTTAAGCAGAGAGCCTCTCAGGGAGTCCAGGCGAGACAGGATGCAGCCTGAACGCATTACTTATGAAACATGCATCATCCTCCTCCTTCCCTTCCTCTGCCCGAGGTCCACTGGAAAGATATGTGAATCCCCAGACTTCACTCCTTGTTCCCCAGAAAATCCCACCAGGGCTTCCCAGCCCAGCTTGATGCTGAGAACAGAGATTTACAGACTCGCCAACTAGCTTTAGAGGAAGGCAAGGAGAGAGGGATTGTCCCAAAGTTGGTTACAGGAATGATGTAACTAGATTCTTTCTCTCTCCTGCTAATAGGAAACCCTTGGTAGCTGCTTTTCCACAAGCCCGAGGAACCTGTGTCAAAAATACAGCTCTAGACTGTAAGCTCCTTGTGGGCAGGGAACATGTCTACCAACTCCGTTATATTTTACTCTTCCAAATGCTTAGTGCAGCACTCTGAACACAGTAAGCACTCAATAAATATCACTGATTAATTAATTGATATACACCTCTAAGCCCTCTATGTGACTTTGAAACCAGCAAAACCTCCTTGGCTTTAAATGTTAGTCTGAAACCTGCAAAGCCGATGATTCCAGAAACATACCTCAGGTTAGAAACTGATCCTAATTTGAACGTTTTAGTATGTTGGACACATGAAATAAGAGGAAAAGAGTCCATGAGTAAGTGGAGTAGGCACTAAAGTATGTGGAAGTACCTCTTTTATGTGAATATTTTGTCTTTAAAAGGTTAACATTCCTTTGGGGAACACTTTTCAGCCATGAAATTTGGCTTATCTCCTTCAAGCTTCCCATTCCCTTCCATTTACTGGAGACCTCTCACCCCTCAGATGTTAAATCAATCATCTAGGTCAACTGTCATCATACAGTGAAATCATTTCACATTTCATGAAAACCATACTTTGTTGTTGCCTTGGTGTTGTGCATTATATGTATAGTTCAAAAAGTTGAATTTGGGTATAACAGTCTTAATAATAAACAACTTTGGTTCACTGAGAAAGATACATACTCTGTCTTTACCACTGCTGGATTAGGGAGAATAATTTTGGATTATCATACCACAAGGCATTAAGTCCGCAGAATTCAATGGAAATATCTAGGCATTGTTTCAGTGCTCTGAGAAGCATCCTGATATAGTGGAGAGAGCACGGGACTCAGAGGACCTAGGCTCTAATCCCGGCTCTGCCCATTGCTTGTTGTGTGATCTTGAGCAAGTCACTTCACTTCTCTGGGCCTCAATCTCCTTAACTTTAAAATGGGTATCCTTGTTCTCCCTCCTACTTAGATTGTGAGCCCCATGTGTAACAGGGACTCTGTCTGAAGTAATTAACTTGTACCTTTTCCAGTACTTAGAATAGTGTCACATAGTGCTTAACAAGCCCCATAAAAAATTATTATGGTTCTTCTGCTGGACAATGAGAGCCATTGAAGTCTATAAGACTCAGTACTCAGCCTACTTGTACAGAAATCACTATTGCACCATCCAAAGGAGTCATCCAGACCAATCAATCAGTCAGTGGTATTTATTTATTCATTCTTTCATTCATTCATTCAATTGTATTTATTGAGCGCTTACTGTGAGCAGAGCACTGTACTAACCGCTTGGGAAGTACAAGTTGGCAATTTGAGTTCTCACCATGGGCAGGGTACTGCCTTTGCATTTTTGACATTTCTCACTGGCGCAGAAATATCCAATTTTGAATTTCTGACAGAAATTTACAAGGAGACCTCATTTTGGGCAGGGAATGTATCTACCCATTCTCCTGAATTGTACTCTCCCAAGCACTTAGTATGGTGTTCTGCATACAGTAAGCATTCAGTAAATACCACTGATGATGATGATGAGAGGGACTTCAAGAGCTCAAAGATTCCAAAGTTCGGTTTCATAAATGCATTTGGGATATAAATGCAAGTCAGGTAAAATAAGGAAGCAGAATGGCGACTTTATCTCTGGATGTGCACTTGGATCTCTGACAATTGGCCATCTGGTATTTGCTCTGCCCTCAGCTCCACAACACTTACGTACACATCTACAAATTAAAAATTAAAAATTATTGATTTATATAAATGTCTATCTTCCTCTCTAGATTGTAAGCTGGTTTTGGGCAGGGAAGTTGTCTACCAATTCCATTGTATTGTACTCTCCCAAGCTCTTAGTACAGTGCTCTTCACCCAGTAAGCACTCAATTAATACCACTGAATGACTGATTGGAGGTAAAAACAGAATCTGTGAGGGTGTCTAAACTTGCTACAAAAGCTGGAACAGTATCAGGACTTTCTTCCTCAAAATATTTTTGCAGTTCAGTCCAATGGCTGGCCAATTGCCGTAACTGAAATGTGTGGTACAGAATGATAACCATCCAAAAAGCTGGGTTCCTCAAAAAGCTGTTTGGGAAGGTTCAAGGAAGGGCAGGTTCTTGAATTTATCGGGACTCTTTCACACATTCCTCGTGACCATGTTTTTCGCTGCTGTGTCTTACTTTGTAATAGAGTGAGAAGTATTTCTGGAGGTATTCCAAAAAGGTCTATAGCAAAATTTTATGTTCAAAGAAATTCATAATAAACACAATTTTCTACTACATCAAGATTATTTTAAATAGTCTTTTGCCACAGTCTTATTCCTGACATGAACTGTCACAATCCTCTACACTGTAAACTCATTATGGGCAGCGAATGTGTCCATACAACGGAGAAGCAGCTTGGCTCAGTGGAAAGAGCCCAGGCTTTGGAGTCAGAGGTCATGGGTTCAAATCCCGGCTCCACCACTTGTCAGCTGTGTGACTTTGGGCAAGTCACTTCACTTCTCTGGGCCTCAGTAACCTCATCTGTCAAATGGGGATGAAGACTGGGAGCCCCCGGTGGGACAACCTGATCACCTTGTAACCTCCCTAGCGCTTAGAACAGTGCTTTGCACATAGTAAGTGCTTAATAAATGCTATTATTATTATTATGTGTCTGCTTAGTCTGTTGTATTGTACGCTCCCAAACATTTAGTACAGTGCTTTTGTGCATAGTAAGTGCTCAAAAATACTGTTAATTGATTGATTGATTGGCTAAAGTTTATTAAGAATTTACTGAGCTGTCAGTCTATCCACTAGATGAATTGCTTCAGAGTAAATATTTGGCAATAGAGCTCCTATCCTCAAGTTGATGTTCACTGGGTAAGGCTGAGCACCTTCAGAATTTACCATTCGTCACTGACCCTTGTTAGGACACAAAGTGAGAACCTTGATTCCCAACTGCACATGACCTTCCCATAATTAAGGAGAACAGAGATTCTCCCTAACTACCACCTTTGAATCAATTGATCAGTGGTATTTACTGAGTGTTTAATGTGCAGAGCGCTGTACTGAGGCTTGGGAGAGTATAATACAATAGAGTTGGTAGATATGATCTCTGCTCACAAGAAGCTTACAACCTAGAGGAGGGGACAAAATTAAATTACAGATAAGGGAAATGGGAGAGAATAAGGATATGTACAGGGCTGAGGGTGAGGTGACTATTTAGTACTTAAGACTCAAGCACATAGGTGACATAGAAGAGAAGGCAAATACATTGAGGAAATGAAGATTTACCCAAAGAAGGCCTCTTGGAGGAGATGTGATTTCAGTAGGGCTTTGAAGGTGGGGAGAGTGTTGGTCTGTTGGCTATAATGGGGGAGGGAGTTCCAGGACAGGAGGAGGATGTAGACAGGGGTCCCGTGTCCTCCAGAGCCCAGGTTTCCAGAGGGAAGAGCCCCCTGCTGTGAATATCCTCAAGTGGCCATCCACATTAGAGTTCATGACCATCTGGACAGAGCTCCTACCCATCACTACTATATGAAGAACAAAACTGCCAATTGTCTGTGGCTCAAACTCTGTTCAAATCATGCCCCTCTCCAGGAATGCATTGCCAGGGTGAGTTGTAACAGAAGAGGCCTTTTAGGCTCCCTTCTTCTGCCCTTAGTCCCTCTCTCAATCAATCATTAGTATTTATGGAGTGCTTACTATAAGCAGAACACTGCATTAAGTGCTTGAAGGCACAGCTTCTCCAAGAAGCCTTCCCTGACTAAGCCCTCCTCTCCTCTTCTCCCACTCTGTTCTGCACCGCTCTTACTTGCTCCTTCATTCATCCTCACTCCCATCGCCACAGCACATATTTATATATCTGTATGTATCTGTAATTGATTTATTTGTCTATTCATATTAATGTCTGTCTCCCCCTCTAGATTGTGAGCTCATTGTGGGCAGGAATGTGTCTGTTATACTGTACTTTCCCAAGTGCTTAGTACAGTGCTGTGCACAAAGGAAGTGCTCAACATATACGACTGAATGAATTGAATGATATTTACTGAATGCTTACTATGTGCAGAGCACTGAATTAAGCTTTTGGGAAAGTATAATCCAACAGAATTGGTAGACACATTCCCTGCCCCCAACAAGCTTCCATTATAGAGTGGGAGACAGACATTAGAATAAATAAATTAGAGACATTCATATCCTACTGTCCCTTGCTCCCTAAATCTTCATTCATTCAATCGTACTTATTGAGCACTCACTGTGTTCAGAGCACCATCCTAAACACTTGGGAGAGTACAAAGTAACAATAAACAAACACATTCCTTGTCTACAATGAGTTTACAGTCTGAAGGTCCCCATGAGGTTCCCACTATGGAATTGCAACAACTGCCAACTCCAAGTGCTTAACTTTCCCACACAATGTGAGATAGGGGAAGATTCTGTAAGAGACAAGCTAAGGGTTTATTGGAGGATTAAAGGGGAAAAAAATAAACATATTTACTAATAAACAACTCTGCCAGGAAAATGAATGTATGTAATAAAATAATCCATTTTCTCAATGTTGCTCAAGGCCCAAAATCCCCTTTTTGAAGATAAATTTTGAAATAGTCTTCTGCACTGGAGTAGAAACTGATTCTTCTTTAAAAACAACAATTACTACAAAACCCCACACAGTGCCACCCACATATATGGTATTTGGCAATTGATCATGACGAGCAGCAGGACCCACAGGAAATACTGCAATGAAGGGGAAATCAAAGTCCTGGCCCAGGGATGAAATAAAATTCAAATGACTATTTTTAATTGGGAAGGAATTACACTGAATGGAAAATGAGTGGTATGATAAGGAGGAAGGACAGAGGAAAGCATGGTGGATGGGAGGTACAGTCTTAAGTGACAAGGGGTTTGGGGGTGAAAAATATGAATAAATACATGAGCCAGTGTAAAAGCACAGAGCCTCATGAGAACCTGAGAGAAACGATTTCAGGCATGAAAAAATAATTCACAGACAGCCCAGGGAAACACGCAAATAAAAGGTGATATCCAAGGAGTGATGTGGTGAATTACCCCTTAGAGAATTATCTCCTCCACCCCGAAGTCAACACCATCCTCACCCTAAATCTCAGGCGCTAAACGCTCTCTCTCTCTCTCTCTCTCTCTCTCTCTCTCTCTCTCTCTCTCTCTCTCTCTCTCTCTCTCTCTCTCTCTCTCTCTCTCTCTCTCTCTCTCTCTCTCTCTCTCTCTCTCTCTCCCAGTGAGTCATTCTCTGCTGCTAATTGAAAGCAGGGACCCTGACAAACAATTTCTGTTTAGAGAAAGAAAACAACGGTGTCATTGTAATGCTAATGGAGGATGCTGCAGTTTGGAGTTTATACACATACTTTTAAAAATTTATAAATGGTACTTTTGAACTTATTTGCATTTTAAAAGAATGGTCTTTTTTTCCCCAGATTATGTGATAATGCCCACCCCTCACCCCCATCACCAAAAAGAAAGGAGAGAAAAAGAGCAGTCAGTGTTCACAATGTTTAAGGTTATTCACCAAGAAGAGAAACTGAATTAAAATAAGAAAAAAGTCATGCTTCTTTGTTTCAGCCTGCCCTTAAATGTTCCTGTAAAAATCCATCTCATTATAACCCTGGGTCCTAATTTGAAGAATAACAGACACTGTGGGAGTCCAATGACTTCTAATGCTGCTATCGTTAGCATCAGGAATGGTGTGGAACTTTCCCCCACCCAAGCATTACATTTAGGGAACAAAGAAAAAGGTTCAAGGTGGTGTGTGTTGATTTCACTCTGTGGTACTGCTTGCTAGTGGCCAAACGGAGCTTGGACATCCTCCTAAACCTGAAATATGATGCTGGGCATAGCCTGGCAGGTATCCATGGGGAATATACACACACTGTATGTGATTAACCTAAGTGGCCACTGGATGTGACCATTGCTCCACACAAAAGGTAGCAGGGATTTTTCCTAAGTCCTTTTTTTTTTGTCAGAAAAAAATAAAAAACTTGACTCTCTGAAAGTAGACTTTAGAAGGAGTCATTCCAAACATTTTCTCACCTTCCTTGAATAGATGTAAGGGTGTCTTTGGTTTACTTGTTTTGATGATATTTGTAAAGTGCTTATTATATGCCAGACACTGTACTAAGCACTGAGGTAGATACAAGATAATCAGGTTGGACACAATTCACACCCTACGTAGGGCTCATAGTCTTAGTCCCCATTTTCCAGATGCGGTAACTGAGGGACAGAAAAGTTAAGTGACTTGCCCAAGATCATACAGCATACAAGTGGTGGAGCTGGGATTAGAGTCCAGTCTCTCTGACCTCCAGGACCGTGTTCTTTCCACTAGGCCACACAACTACTCAGGGTGGTTTCCTTGCTTTCTCCAAATGTAACATCTGTGTCTGTTTTCCCTCATCTCCAGGAAATTTTAACTCATTGGTGCTTAAACTGGGGCTTAATAAGCATGCTTGTCTAGTATCAAATAGCAATTTAATCAAAGGATCTGCAAATCTAGGCAAAGAGGAAATGAAAAGAAAAAGATGATCAAAGACATTGCAAACTGTATCAAGTTAAGGTGACTGGAGGCAGCCCAGAGCTGGGCTTTGCCTGAAGAAAATTCATGAAATTTGGGTAGCCTGTACATTATTCCATGAATCCTGGAGCAACTTAGTCTGGAAAAGAAAATCCAGAATTGCAAATATGTACAGAAATTAACCAATCCACATTTCTTTGTTAACCAACCCTCTCACAGACTGTGAACAACATGATCAGGGAGAAAGATAACTTCTATTTGGGAATAAATCAAAAATGACTATTCAGTCTGAAAAGATGAGATTGAGGCGATAACATAAAGATGACAAAATTTGCAATGTAGCAGCAGGGCAAATACAGAATGGTTGCTCACAGCAGTGGCAGGGAATGTGTCTATTATCATACTGTACCCTCCCAAGTGCTTAATACAGTGCTTTACACACAGTAAGCGCTCAATAAATACGATTGAATGAATTAATGAAGCCTACAAGGGAGAGACACCCATTGAACCTTGAAAGTGGCAGGTTCAGAGAATCCAAAGGGAATACGTCTTCCCAAGGCATATGGAAAGCATATGGGTTCTGTTACTCCAAGAAGTTGAATAGATCAAATAGTCAGTAGGTTTCAGAAGAGTTTGGATGAATTCCCGGACAATTCCAAAGGAGTGGGATGAGGAGAAAGCAGCATCATGCTTTCTGAACTTTGAGACAGTTGGGGTGGCTGTGGCAGTTGTGACTTTTTTTTTTCTCTAAACAGCCCTACTTGAGGAATGAGGAGAATTTAAACTGCTCCTTCAAGCCACAGTGTTCTACATCCCTATCCATACTCATTGTTCCCTTGTTTTTTATGTCATTTTATTGTTTTATGTGTCCATCCAATCCTCCCTCTCTTATTCTTATATTGTGAGTCCCTCCATGTCTTTTTTTCCCTGCAGTTAGAATAGTACTTTGCACACAGTAGGTTCATAAATACTGATGAATCAATGAATGAATTATTTGTACTGGATTATTAGGGGTTTATTAGAAAGAAAAGGTATAGTGTGTTGAGCACTCACTGTGTGCAGGGGTCTGTACCAAGCAGTCAAGATAGTACAATACAATACAGTTGGTAGGCATGATCTCTGTCCACAAGGAGCTTACAATCTAAAGGGAGAACTAGACTGTAAACTCACAGTGAGCAGGGAATGTGTCTGTTATATTGTGTTCTACCAAACTCTGCACAGTGCTCTGTATACGGTAAGCTCTCAATAAATATGATTGACTGACATTAAAATAAATTACACATGGGGGAATGGTAGAGTATAAGGCTACATACATAATGTATATATTATTTATCACCTTGCCCCCTCCTACCTCACCTCCCATCTCTCCTACAGCCCAGCCTGCACACTCCACTCCTCTGTTGCTAACCTCCTCGCTGTGCCTTGTTCTCACCTGTCCTGCCGTCGACCCCTGGTCCAAGTCCTACCTCTGGCCTGGAATGCCCTCTATCCTCTCATCCACCAAAATAGCTCTCTTCCCCCCTTCAAAGCCCTACTGAGAGCTCACCTCCTCCAGGAGGCCTTCCCAGACTAAGGCCCCCCTTTTCCTCTGCTCTTCCTCCCCGCCCCCTGCTCTACTCCTTTCCCCGCCCCACTGCACTTATGTATATTTGTAAATATTTATTATTCTATTTATTTTATTAATTATGTGCATATACCTATAATTCTATTTATCTATTTTGATGCTATTGATGTCTGTCTACTTGCTTTGTTTTGTTGTCTGTCGCCCCCTTCTAGACTGTGAGCCCATTATTGGGTAAGGATTATCCCTATCTGTTGCTGAATTGTACTTTCCAAGCGCTTTAGTACAGTGCTCTGCACACAGTAAGTGCTCAGTAAATATGACTGATTGAATGAATGAATGACTAGTATGATGGTACTGAGGGTGGGGTTAATATTAAGTACTTAAAGGGTGTTGATGTAAATGCATAGGTGTTGCAGAGGGGAGGGCAGATAGGGGAAATGAGGACTTAGGGAAGGCCTCTTGGAGGAGATGTGATCTTTAGGAGGGCTCTGAAGATGGGGGGAGTGGTGTTCTTTCAGATATGAAGGGGAAAGTCACATCTCCTCAAAGAAGCCATTCGTGATTAAGCCTTCTTTTCCCTAGCTCTCTTCCATCTCTATCAACCATGCACTTGACTATGTGCCAGTAGGGAATTTGGTATTCACCCCATTCTTATGTTCATATCTATAATTTTTTTTATTTGTATTAATGACTGTCTTCCCTCTAGACTTTAAACTCATTGTTGGCAGGAAACATGCCTAAAAGACCTTAGTGCAGTGCTCTGCATATAGAAGTGCCCAACTAATACCACTGATTGATTACATATACATCTATTAATCATGTCTTTATATTAATGTCCATCTTCCTGCCAAGACTGAAATTTCATGTGGGCAGGGAACATTTCTAGCAACTCTGTTGTACTCTCCTAAACACACAGTGATCTGCACACAGTAAGTGCTCAATAAATACCACTGATTGACAGAGTTCCAGGCAGAGAGAAGATATGGGCAAGGGGTTGGCTATGAGATAGACAAGGTCAAGGTACGGTGAATAAATTGTTGTTAAAGGAGCAAAGTGTGCAAGTTGGGTTGTAGTAGGAGATTAACAAGGTAAGGTAGGAAGGGGCAAGCTGATTGAGTGTCTTAAAGCCAATTGTGAGGACTTCCTGCTTGATGTGGAAGTGGATAGCCAACCTCTGGAAGTTTGTGAGAAATGAGGAGTTAGAGAAGCAGCTGAATAGAGCATGGTTGGAAGGTCATGAAGTCCGAAAGTCATGGGTTCTAATTCCAGCTCCACCACTTGTCTGCTCTGAGGCCTTGGACAAGTCACTTCACTTCTCTGTGCCTCAGTTACCTAATCTGTAAAATACGGATTGAGACTGTGAGCCCCACATGAGACAGGGACTGTGTCCAACCCGAGTTGCTTGTACCCACCCCAGCACTTAGTACAGTGCCTGCCACATAGTAAGCACTTAATAAATACCATAATTATAATGTGGACTCAACAGTTTTTCAGGAAAATGATCCAGGCAGCAAAGTGAACTGGAAAGGGGAGAGGCAAGAGGCAGGGAAGCCAGTGATGAAGCTGATGCAGGAGTCAAGGTGGGATATGAGTAATGAAGAGGGCAATCTCACATGATTCCTCCCAGCACCTTATTGTCTGTGTAGGAGACAGAAAACTGCTCTAGACTATATCCTTGTAATGGGCAGGGAACATCTCTGCTAATTCTGCTGAATTGTATTCACCCAAGCACTTAGTACAATGCTCTGTGCATACTATGTGCTCAGTAAATACCATTGATTGACTTACTGATTAGTCTGATGCAGTATTGACTCTGTGCATGGTTCAAGGCAAAATTCATGTATTTTATTATTCACCTGGGATGAACTAATACTCCCTCTGTGAGAATGGGCAAATGGCTATTTATTAGATTAATATCACCTTTTCCCCAGAGTGCTGAAGGTGTATTCCAAGGTTACAGTGAACACTCTACCGTTAGTGTCATCTTCTTAAAAAACAGATCTATATCCTAGAAAAATACTTGCTAAGCCTCTATGGGAAAAAAAGGTTTCACTCCACTCGTAAAGAGTGCATTCTATTTTTCTGAAACTTTATTTCAAAGAAAATCTTGTGTGTGTGCACTGTACATAGACAATATTTGTTGATTTCTAACTGAATCAGAAAATCAGTCGGCAGTTGCTCTTCTCCGACTGCTAACTGCCATAGATAAGCTAAGTGCCTGGCTTGCCTCCATTTTTTTCAGTTGTGAACATTTTCCTTCAAAGAAATGTTTTTGTGGAAAGTCTGAAACCCAACTACAAAGTCACACACTTACAACTTATCCTGGAAATTCAATGGCTCAGGGATCCATTGTGCTTTAACACTTAGAATCTTTCTGAAATCTTATGTAATAGACATCTCTCCTCCTTGTCTCCACCTAAATTTCCCTAAGGCATGGGCAATTTCTTGAGAATAAATGATAGAGACAGGATAAATCCCACAGTACCCTGCCTTGTCTCTGCGTTTTAATGCCGCATCTACCATTCTCATTCCCTGTGTTTTAATTCTTTCTTTTTTATATGGTATTTTTTAAGCGCTTACTGTGTGCTGGAGTAGATAAAAGTGAATTATGTTGGACACAGTCCCTGTCCCACATGGGGGTGACAGTCTAAGTAGGAGGGAAAACAGGAGAACTGCAGCAAAGACAAGTGAAGTGACTTGCCCAAGATCACAGAGCAGACAAGTGGCAGAGCTGGGATTAGAGCCCAGGTCTTCTGTCTCCCAAGCCTGGCTATTTCCACTACACCATGCTGCTTTTCTTCACAGGGGATCTCTGTTCTCAGACCAATTGCCTGAGTGGGCTGAAGTAAAGCAAAGAGCTCATTGCTGCCTGGTTATGAGAAATCAAAGTGCCGATACACTTTATCTGTTCAGGTAATGATAGTAACAGTGGTATTTATTAAGTGCTAACTGCTGAAATGGATTCAAAATTATCAGATTCCTGTCTGACAGAAAGACCAAGAAACAAGGAAGAGCTGGGGCTTCATTTTACACATGAGGGAACTGAAGTCCAGAGCACTGAAATGACATGTTCCAGGTCACAAAGCAGACAAGTGTGAAGAAGCTTGGAGTAGAACTCAGAGCTCCTTGCTTCCAGACCCTGCTCGTACCACTAATCAGCACTTCCTTTGGTTTGATAAGACAATCCACTAACAACCGGCTGCCAGGACTTCACAAATATAATGTAGCCTGACCTGTTTAGATTTCTGCCAATTCTTGCAACAAAAAAACAGAAAGCATTCAGTTGGGTTCATTTGTGAAGGAGACAACTAACTAAAACAGACACTCTTCCTGTCCACTGCCTGTCTTCAAAGTTAGCCAAGTGTTAGGTCCAAGTCAGCGTTATCCCTGTAACATCATTGGGAATATGATAGGGATGCGGTTTGCTCACCTGTGATGTTCTAAATAACGAATGACTTCCGGGCCCTTCCCACTCTCTTCTCTGATTGGTTTCCCCAGGCAGGACCTAATTGGTGGGGAAATTTGCTTTTTCAGTTCTCTGCACCCATGAGGCAAAGCTCTCCATTTGAGCAGTGGAGGCGGTGTGGGGGTGGGGTGGGGGGATGGGGGTCACTTATTCCACCCCTTTTTCTTATGACCATTCTCACAGTGTCCCCCTCAAACCACCAAGCTCCAAGCTCCATCCGTATCCTGCTGCTCATGGCAGCAGGATGAGTGTGAACCAAATTACATTCACTCAAGACTTAGGGTCCAGACCTGCTTCCCCATTTTCCTCAATTTCACATGGAGACCACCCATTTACCCCTAGTTTTCCAGGATCTGGATTTCTGTTTCCAACCAGTGCGATCTTTGGAGAGTCTTCCTGGTACTTCCCCCTCTCCCCTCACTGCTTCCCTGAAAACGTCCACATAATTCCTGCAGGTTTCTTTCTTGCTAGGGTCAGGATAGAGAAAGGTTAGCAATCTTTCAAGGCTTCCAGCTCCAGGAGAACTAGGAATAGATTCTTTATACTGTATTTATTGAGAGCTTGTTGTGTGCAAAGCACTGTACTAAGCTCTTGGGAGAGTACAATATAATAATAAACAGACATATTCCCTGCCCACAATGAGCTTACAGTCTAGGGGGAGCTTACAGTCTAGGGGGAGCTTACAGTCTAAAGTGAATGGGTGCTCAGTGTGGGTGGTCCTGCTGAGAAGGGGGCAGGATCCTGTTCCCATGAAAATGAAGGCCAAATTGGTAGTTTCTGAGGAGGTGAAGGGGGAGCAGCACTGTGGCAGAGGGGGCACAGGAATTCTTCCCACCCTGCCTTCTCCACACAGTCCACCCCTCCTCACTAATAATGCTGAAATAGAGCCATAGTCGAGCTGAGGAAAGAAATAGCCGCTTAGTAAATCCACCTACAAAACAATCAGTATTGGGGAATTCACCATTCATGAGGGTTGCTAGCCATAAAGTCAGATTAGCTTCATGGTACTAACCTGGGTCTTTAGGAGCTGATGATCTTAAACAATATGGAAGAATCCATAAAAGAACAAAGACAAAGGCAATTGAACAAACACTTGACAGGTTTCCCCAATTCTCCAGCCAAGCCTGTTAACCAATATTTTCCCTGGATATAAAATCCTGAATAATGCTCACATTAAAAAAAAATCTGTAACCAAAGATCCCCTAGAATGAGGCAGGTGAAGTTGCAGTTCAAAATTTGAGGCCAGCCCCAGCAGGAAGAAGTCTTGGGGAAAAATTGTTTTGTTTTCACACTGCTCTTTGTGTGTTCATAAGAGTAGCAGGAAAGGAAAGCAAGGAAATCAATCAATCAATCATATTTACTGAGTGCTTATTTTATGCAGAGCACTGTACTAAGCACTTGGAAGAGTTTAACAAAACATTATAATAGATTCCCTGCCCACAGTGAGTTTACAATCTAGAGGGTATCCACCCCAGGGTTTAGTACAGGGCTGGGCACATAGTAAGCACTTAACAAATACCATAATTATTATTCAGACCTCGACCTCTCAGCTGCCTTCAACACTGTGGACCACCCCCTTCTCCTCAACACGCTATCTGACCTTGGCTTCACAGACTCCGTCCTCTCCTGGTTCTCCTCTTACCTCTCTGGTCGTTCATTCTCAGTCTCTTTTGCAGGCTCCTCCTCCCCCTCCCATCCTCTTACTGTGGGGGTTCCCCAAGGTTCAGTGCTTGGTCCCCTTCTGTTCTCGATCTACACGCACTCCCTTGGTGACCTCATTCGCTCCCATGGCTTCAACTATCATCTCTACGCTGATGACACCCAGATCTACATCTCTGCCCCTGCTCTCTCCCCCTCTCTCCAGGCTTGCATCTCCTCCTGCCTTCAGGACATCTCCATCTGGATGTCTGCCCGCCACCTAAAGCTCAACATGTCGAAGACTGAACTTCTTGTCTTCCCTCCCAAACCTTGCCCTCTCCCTGACTTTCCCATCTCTGTTGACGGCACTACCATCCTTCCCGTCTCACAAGCCCGCAATCTTGGTGTCATCCTCGACTCCGCTCTCTCATTCACCCCTCACATACAAGCCGTCACCAAAACCTGCCGGTCTCAGCTCCGCAACATTGCCAAGATCCGCCCTTTCCTCTCCATCCATACTGCTACCCTTCTCGTTCAAGCTCTCATCCTATCCCGTCTGGACTACTGCATCAGCCTTCTCTCTGATCTCCCATCCTCATGTCTCTCTCCACTTCAATCCATACTTCATGCTGCTGCCCGGATTATCTTTGTCCAGAAACGCTCTGGGCATATTACTCCCCTCCTCAAAAATCTCCAGTGGCTACCAATCAATCTGCGCATCAGGCAGAAACTCCTCACCCTGGGCTTCAAGGCTCTCCATCACCTCGCCCCCTCCTACCTCACCTCCCTTCTCTCCTTCTACTGCCCAGCCCACACCCTCCGCTCCTCCACCGCTAATCTCCTCACCATACCTCGTTCTCTCCTGTCCCGCCATCGACCCCCGGCCCACGTCATCCCCCAGGCCTGGAATGCCCTCCCTCTGCCCCTCCGCCAAGCTAGCTCTCTTCCTCCCTTCAAGGCTTTGCTGAGAGCTCACCTCCTCCAGGAGGCCTTCCCAGACTGAGCCCCTTCCTTCCTCTCCCCCGCGTCCCCTTCTCCATCCCCCCATCTTACCTCCTTCCCTTCCCCACAGCACCTGTATATATGTATATATGTTTGTACATATCTATTACTCTATTTATTTATTTATTTATTTTACTTGTACGTATCTATTCTATTTATTTTCTTTTGTTAGTATGTTTGGTTTTGTTCTCTGTCTCCCCTTTTTAGACGGTGAGCCCACTGTTGGGTAGGGACTGTCTCTATATGTTGCTAATTTGTACTTCCCAAGTGCTTAGTACAGTGCTCTGCACATAGTAAGCGCTCAATAAATACGATTGATGATGATGATGATGATTCAGAGAATACTCAACTTAAAGGAGTTTTGAGGTATAACAAATGGTACTTCCATGGTTTCTGTGTTACAACTCACTGTCTCTGACTTTTCAATGCTAGCCTCTTTTCTAGCCCTCGTTCTAGGAGTGCAGAATGTGGCACAAGAGGAGGAGGAAGGAAGACAGAGGTTGTCTTTCTAACCATCAAACTCTTCCCCACATTCTGCCTCTGCCCTGGAATGCCCTCCCTCTTCATATCTGATAGACAAATACTTTCCCTACCTTCAAAACCTTATTGAAGGTGCATCACCTCAAAGAGGCCTTCCCTGAGTGAGCCCTCATTTCCTCTTCTCCCATCCACTTCTGAATCAACCTTTGTTCCCCTTACTCACCCCTCTCTAGTCCCACAGCACTTATGTACGTATCTGTAATTTATTCATATTCACCTCTGTTTCCCCCTGTGGACTGTAGGCTCATTTTGGGCAGAGAATATGGCTGCTATATTGCACTCTCCCAAGTGCTGAATATTGTGCTCTGCACTGATTGATTGGGGCAGGCAAGTCACAGAGCCTGTCTTGAAATGGGGAGAAAGTTTTTAAAACTGTGATGGGAGAATAGGGAAAATTTACAAGAGGACAGAGGAGAAGTAGCATGACCTTGTAGAAAAAGCACAGATCTGAGAGTCAGAGGACCTGGGTCCTAATCCCAACTCTGCCTCTGACCTGTTGTGTGACCTTGGGCAAATCACTTAACTTCTCTATGCCTCAGTTCCCTTTCTGTAAAATGGAGAATCAATACTTGTTCTCCTACTTAGACTGTGAGCCTCATGTGGGACCTGCCTCTACCCCAGTGCTTAGTAAAGTGCTCAGCATATAGTAAGCACTTACAAATATTACTGTTATTAAGCAGCATGGCTCAGTGGAAAGAGCCTGGGCTTTGGAGTCTGAGGTCATGGGTTCAAACGCTGGCTCCAGCAATTGTCAGCTGTGTGACTTTGGGCAAGTCACTTAACTTCTCTGTGTCTCAGTTACCTCATCTGTAAAATGGGGATTAAGACTGTGAGCCCCCCGTGGGACAACCTCATCACCTTGTAACCTTCCCAGAGCTTAGAACAGTGCTTTGCACATAGTAAGTGCTTAATAAATGCCATTATTATTATTATTATTATTGTTATTATTAGAATGTAAGTGGGAGAGGCTGTATGAAGACAGAGAAGGACTTCTTCATCCATCAGGCAGAGTCATCAGGTAAAGAATGATCTGGAGAAATCCAGGACTCCAAAGCTTGGAAAGGCTTGCAGTTTGAAAAACATTATTTTCTGATATGAATGAAAGTTCCGGGATCACAGTTGGACAGACTTCCTGGGAAGTGCAAGGGAAAAATCTTGGAAAGACAAAATATCTCAAACATTTCCAACCACCTAAGGGGGAAAGAGCATTATTTATTTGGTTGTCTTGACGCACCATAGGAGAATTCTAAACATGATCTCAATAATGAGTTACTATTCCAGGAGATGAGCTGGACCAATGGAAGTGAGGACAGGGGTTCCATTTTACCTTCATTGTTCCGTCTTGGCAGCCAGGAGGGTTCATAATGAACACAATTGGCCTTGCTGAGCACAGTCCTGCTAACCCAGCTGATTACAGTCCCAGTGGAAAGAAAATTCAACCACTTGCCTGACAATTTCTGTTAAATTTCCAGTTGTATTTGGTCTCTTTCTAACTTGCCTGACAATTTCTCTTAAATTTCTGGGTGTGTTTGGTCTCTTTCTAACTGTCAGATATTCTAGAAAAAGAATGGGGTGAGTTGGGGTTTGATCATCTCTGCTATCTTAAAAAATGCCTTCAATAGCAACAGGGATGCAGGAGGACCAGCAGAGTAAAAAATAGGGAGCATAAACAAGGGGGCGGGGGGGGGGGGGAATGATACAGCCAGAGTCATCCTCAGTGGAAAAGAGAGATTTTCATGTAATGCTTGAGGAACTTAGAAGAAATGAGCAGAGAGAATCAGATATCTGAAACTAGAGTTAGCAAAGGGTGACAAGAGACTTTACAGCTTAATATATATTTGTCTGCCACAAATTCTGCAGTCCTGATTTTCTTTCTCTCTCTCTCTCTCTCTCTCTCTCTCTCTCTCTCAATATATTTTTATCACTGCTACAGTTAAACTTGCACAGATTTAAGCTTGTTATGGTCAGGGAATGTGTCTGGTCAGGGAATGTGTCTGTTCATTCTCTTGTATTGCTCTGCACTTAGTAAGAGCTCAATAAATACCACTGATTGATTGATTGAGAGCAGGAAAAATAATTTATTGGGAAAGCATACTCTCTCAAAAATGTCTGCCATCAAGAACAAAGAATTGAAATAGTGTTGTGCCAGGGAATGTCTACCAACTCTATTACATTGTACTTTACCGAATGCTTAGTACAGTACTCTGTACACAGTAAGTGCTCAATAACTACCATTGAGGATGATGACCACATCGAGGCCCTTGGGCTGGGCCCCCACCCCCCCATCATTGCTACACTCACCCCTAGAAGCCACCTCCACTCTGTCCAAGTAGCCAACTGGGATCGCGGGACATTGTGCCCTGCTGCTAGATCGTGGAACACTGTGCCCCCCTGCTTGTTCATGAGACATTGTATCCCCTTGCTCGTCCGTGGGTCATTGTGTCCCCCTGCTTCCATCTCCCCAACCCCCACCACCGCTTAAGCGACCATCCTTGAGGAGTCCTCCACTCCTCCCTTCCCGGTCTGGACCTGACTGATTCGCCCCCTCCCCACCCCCCTCCCTCGGGAAAAAGGCCCTTGTTATCACCAAGTTACTTTAACGACAACCTCATTTGCACCTAGTCAGCCCTCCCATGCTATTTGGCTGTTCACTCCTCTCCCCAGGCATCTCCGCTCCCTGACCCCCCTTAACGGTTCCACCCTACTCCAGAGCTGCCATCCATAGGACTCCATCCTCCTCCACCTCCGAGACAAGTTTGCCAAGAGCCCCGGGATTCTGCTTGCCATTAACCTCTTTGACCTGATTTGACTGACCTATGGACAATTCATGGTCGCTTCTGCATGTTAATTGTTAACTGCTCTCTGCGATGTCATCGTCTGCTTATTTTATTATTCCCATCGAATGTTAATTGCTAACATCTCCCGATTATGTCATCACCTGCTTATTTTACTGTCATTGCATGTTAATTGTTAACTGCTGTTTGCGATGTCATCATCTGCTTATTTTTTGCCATCACATGGTAGCTGTTATCTGCTCTCTGTGACATCATCATCTGCCTATTTTATTATTGCCATAGCATGTTAATTGTTAACTACCCTCTGTGATGCCATCACCTACTTATATCATTGTCACTGTGTTATTGCTTCTGCGTTTCATTTGTTAACCTCCTCCTGTACTGTCACTTACCTTGCTGACCTCACCATGAACTATCAATTCCCTTGCTCCTGCCATTCCCATTCCTCACCTTCCCCTTCCCCTCTCCCACCTAGCTTTTTCCCTCCCTTTCCCACCCCACCACCCCTCCCCCTCACCCCCTACCCAGGATCCCTCTGTACCAGCACCGACCCTCAACTCCTCCCTTCCAGCCCCCTCCCTCCCCCCTCCCCACCCCCACCCCATCCCAGTTTTCCTTTCTCATCGCCACCCCTCTTTCCACTCTCCCCGCCTAGGCCCCCGCCAACTCATCCCAATCCAAATCCTCCCCACCCCTCGCAGCCTTCCCCCTCCCTCCCCTCCCTCCACAGCTGCTGCCAAGTGTGGCCTCTGGAACCCCCGCTCTGTTATAGGTAAGCTCCCTTTCATCCTGGACCTATTCCTTTCCAGCTCTCAACTCCTCCTTACCCTAACTGAAACATGGCTGTCTCTGGACGACATGGTCTCTTCTGCTGCTCTCTCCAGTGGAGGCCTCTTCTTCTCCCACTCCCCAGACTCACTGGAAAAGGAGGAGGTGTCGGTTTCCTTCTCGCCCCACAATGTTGCTTTCACACTATCCCTCCTCCCCCTTCCCTTTCCTTCCCTTCCTTTGAAGCCCACATTATTTGCCTCTACGACCCCCTCCAGATTCTTGTAGCCATCATCTACCGCCCCCCGGCCCCACCTCCAACTTCTTTAACAATTTTGACACCTTCCACACCTTCCTTCTCTCCTTATCCATGCCCACTGATCCTCGGAGACTTCAACATCCACATGGATATCCCTGGTGACTCCTCTGCTGCCCGCCTTCTATCTCTCCTTGACACTGCCAACCTCTTGCTCCACCCCACCTCGCCCACTCACCAACTTGGTCACAACCTCGACCTCATCATCTCATACTGCTGCACTATCTCCACCCTCACCAACTCTGAAATCCCTCTCTCTGATCATAACCTCACCTGCTTCCTCTCTTACACTCCTCTCCCCTGTAAATCTATATTACTACTTCACAGAGACCTCTGCTCTCTCGACCCTGTACTAGATCCTGCTTTATACTGTGTCCTCCTCTGGCTTTCACTATCTGTATATTATTGTTGTCAGAACCCTCCAGTAAATGGTAAACTCTTGAGGGAAGAGAAAATGTGGCTTGCTTCTTTTGTACCTTCATGAGTGCATAGCAGGGCCTAGAGTAGAGAAAGTAAAAAGTAGCTCAGTAAGTACCATTGGTTGATTGTCTGAAGGCTCTCCAAGAGTTTTCTCCATCTTAGATATCAGCTCTCTTCAACTGCACTCTCAGGCTCACCTTCTTTGTGCCTCCCAGTTCCCCTTCACTCTTGACCCTCTCACTTCTCACCCTTCACTCCTACTGTTCCCCTGGCTGGAACTACCCCCCAGCCCCTGGCCAATTCCCAAAGCTACTACTCAGCTGCCCATTTTCAGAGCCCTCCTATCAATCAATCAATAGCATTTATTGAGCACACACTGTGTGCAGAGCATTGTTTTGAGCATTTGAGAAGCAGCATGGCTCAGTGGAAAAAGCAAAGGCTTGGGAGCCAGAGGTCATGGGTTCTAATTCCTACTCTGGCACTTGTTTGCAGTGTGACTTTGGGCAAGTCACAACTTCTCTGTGCCTCAGTTCCCTCATCTGTAAAATGGGGATTAAGACTGTGAGCTGCATGTGGGACAACCTGATCACCTTGTATACCCCCCAGCGCTTAAAACAGTGCTTCACACATAGTAAGCGCTTAACAAATGCCGTTAGTATTATTATTATTATTAAAAAATCTGACCCCCTACAGGAAGCCTTCCTTGAATAAATAATCCCTTCCCAAACACAGCTATCCAACAGCCACCTGATAATACTTATTTTAATCATCTTTTCAGTCCTTAGGCATATATAATTTTTGTACATTATTATGATTATTAAGATATTTCATCCTGACACATTGTATTATTTCCTGTTATAACTTTGTTCTTTGGTTCCCACTATGTATAAATGATATCAGTCAGTCAGCTGTATTTATTAAGTGCTTACTGTGTTCAGAGCACTGGACTAAGTGCTTGGGAGAGTACAGTATAACATTAAACAGACACATTCCATGCCCATGACAAGGTTACACCTATTTTATGCTTTTTCACTAGGCACAGACATTAATAGAAATAAAATTCCAGGTATAATATTAATGATGACATTTGTTAAGCACTTACTATGTGCAAAGCACTGTTCTAAGCACTGGGGGGGATACAAGGTAATCAGGTTGCCCCACGTGAGGCGCACAGTCTTCCTCATTGGGGAAGGCAGCGTGGCTCAGTGGAAAGAGCCCGGGCTTTGGCGTCAGAGGTCATGGGTTCAAATCCCAGCTCCAGCAATTGTCAGCTGTGTGACTTTGGGCAAGTCACTTAACTTCTCTGGGCCTCAGTTACCTCATCTGTAAAATGGGGATGAAGACTGTGAGCCCCCCGTGGGACAACCTGATCACCTTGTAACCTCCCCAGTGCTTAGAACAATGCTTTGCACACAGTAAGTGCTTAATAAATGTCATTATTATTATTATTATTATTCATCCCCATTTTACAGATGAGGTAACTGAGGATCAGAGAAGTGAAGTGACTTGCCCAAAGTCACACAGCAGACCAGTGGTGGAGCCGGGATTAGAACCCATGACTTCTGACTCCCAACATAAGTTATGTGGGGCTGGAAGTGGGAATGAATAAAGAGAGCAAGTCAAGGTGGCACAGAAGGGAGTTAGAGAAGAGTAAAGAAGGGTCTAGTCAGGGAAGGCCTCTTGGAGGAGATGTACCTTCAAAAAGGCTTTGAAGGTGGAGACAGAAATTGTTGTCGGATATGAAGAGGGAGGGTGTTACAGGCCGGAAGTGGGATGTGGGAGAGAAGTCAGCAGCAAGATAGACAAGCTTGAGGTACATTGAGAAGGTTAGTGTTAGAGGAGTGAAGTGTGCGGGCTGGGTTTAGTAAGAGAGTAGCTAGGTGAGGTAGGAGGAGCCAAGGTGATGGAGTGCTTTCAAGCACTGTCAACTCCTCCAAAGCCAATGACAAACTGACTTAGGAAAGACACCCTGCACATAGCTATGTGGCCCTACAGCCCCAACATCAGTTCAGCCAAATGACTGACCTGGAATATTTCAAACTCTTCCAGCATTCCAGTTGGAGTCAGTTTTAGGGGTGGGCTGAAGCAGTTGTTCAGGGTCACCATTTTGAAGGAGTCACACATTCCAGACCCTTCCTGTCCCCAACACTAGGAACAAGCTCCCTAGGACAAAGTTCCCTAAGGGATCTCCCTGCTTCTCCTCTGCCCCCCAGCCCAAGCCTCCAGGATCCCAGACTGCAGGAGCAAGTAGTTGTACTCTTTAACAATCTCCTCCCGCTCTGGACTGATTTGTCTTATGCTGTGGAGTCATCCCTGACCCATAGTGACTCCACGGACACATCTCTCCCAGAATGCCGCACTCTCCATCTGCAATTGTTCCGGTAGTGAATCCCTAGATCTTCCTTGGTAAACATGTGGAAGTCATTCACCATTGTCTTCTTCCTCACAGTAAACTTGAGTCTCCGCCCTCGACTTTCTCCCATGCCACTGCTGCCCAGCACGGGAGTTTTGGGGCTCATGAAATGTCAGTTTGCCTAAGGCTGTCAAATACCAAACACCTGGCACCAGCTCTGTTTACAGCCTTGTTCCCCACACTCCCCTGACAGCCTGGGGGTCCCTTCTGGCTGTGCCCACCGGTGTATCCCGTTCACTAGTTGTGAACCATGTGGCCTCCAAGCCAATCAAATCTGAAGGAGCAGTTCTATCATACCATGGGCCAAGATGAATGCTAGTTACGAAGTCCCAGCAAATGAGGGTCCCATTACACATAGGATCACTTAACTCTCTCTGTCAACACAGAAAGTTGGCTTAAGAAGAAAATTTGGCTTAAGAAGCTTTAGAAATTAGTGGTGCAGAGAGTGACCAAATTTTTAGTCATTTAATATTCATGTTTCTTTTCCTTTTAACTTCCCAAGATGTTGTAGTAACATAAGTAAGGACATTTAGCAACTGTGGTTTTTATCTTGAAACATCTCCTTAAAGGCCTGCCAACTCAGCTGGAAAACCTTGCTCTAAGTTGAAACTGGCATTCACAGTTCTGGTCCTACCATAAATTTTTTTCACTCTATTTGAATTAAATCAGCTACACTGTTCTCAGAATTATAGAAATGTAAAAAAGACTGCAGGCGCTTTGTGATATTCTTGATGTTTTCTATGCTCCTATGGGGTGACAATCATTTGGATTTCTAAAATTTGAATTTGTAATAACAATAATAATAATAAAGGTACTTGTTAAGTGCTTACTTCATGCCAAGCACTGTTCTAAGCACTGAGGAAGATAAAAGTTAATCAGGTCAAACATAATCCCCGTTCCACACAGGGCTCACAGTCTAAGAAGGAGGGAGTAGGATTTAATCCATATTTTCAGATGGGGTAACTGAGGATAACCAGGGATATCATGTCTTTAAGTATGTTATAGATGAGTGAATAGAGAAATAAGTATTGCATGGGAATTAATTTTTTTCTGTGGTTCAGACAATACTTCTCCACATGTCTTCTACAAGTGATGCTTTAAAGAATCCACCAAAATATTGACATACTTTGAAGAGTCTTATGCAACTTCCTTGCTCCTCTTTCTTGTGGAAGAATGACACAACGGGAGAAAGAGGATGAAGACTTTAGAATGAAGCATTAGCCAATCATTCAATGGTATTTATTGACTGTTTACTATTTGCAGAGCAGTGCACTAAGCACTTGAGAGAGCATCATACAATACAGTTGGTAGTAATCTTTCCTGTCCACAAAGAGTTTACAATGGGCTCCAATTACTTGCTGACCAAAGATAGATGAATCAGTCAATTAATGCTTAGTAGTAGTAATAGTTTGTATTGTGCCTTTACTTTGTGCAGAGCACTGTAGTAGGCACTAGAGAAAATGCACAGGTGGGAACCAGATATGATCTTTGTCCTTCACATGGGGAGGGGAGGAGGGTTACTGAGCACCTACTGTGTGCAGAGCACTGTTCCAAGTGCTGGGGAGAGAGGTCGGTATAGTTGACAGTGCTTACAATCTAATGGGAGAGGCAGACACTAAAATAATTTATGGATACCTGTTTAGACAAAGGCAGAAGCTTTCAGCTTATGGGAGCAAGTCTGGTGGGTGAAAGAATCCCTGCGAAGTTTGTCCAGTTTATCAGCAGCTCCATTTTTTTTATTAAGCACTTACTTTGTGCCAGGGACTGTACTAAGTGCTGGGGTAGATTCAAGCTAATCAATTTGAACACAGTCCATGTCCCACATGGGGCTCACAGTATCAATTCCCATTTTACAGATGAGGAAACTGAGGCACAGGATGTGAAGTGACTTGCCCAAGGTCACATAGCAGAAAAGTGGTGGAGCCGGGAGTATAACCCAGCTCCTTATGACTCCCAGGCCCTTGCTCTATCCACTAGACCATGCTGATTCTCATGCTATTCCTTCTTGAGCTACTCATGCAAAGGCTGCAACTAGCTGCCAGTTAGCCTCTCATAGTCTGTTGGTTATGAAATTATTCTTTCTACTTTATCATTGTTGGAACTTGGAAAAACAGTACTCTCACTTGCCTTGGTTTATTTTCACAGGTTCTAGCTGAACTATAAGCTTTGACAACAGGTAACACCATGACTGATATGTACTGTACCCAGACAGATCAGAGCAGAGGACTAATGTCACCTGGAAAGGAAATATTTTGGGCTCTTAAGTGAGAAAGTAAGCCTTCAATGATTGAAAAAGAGAACAACAATCTTACCAGAGATTCATTCATTCATTCATTCATTCATATTTATTGAGCGCTTACTGTGTGCAGAGCACTGTACTAAGCTCTTGGGAACTACAAGTTGGCAACATATAGAGACAGTCCCTACCCAACAACAGGCTCACAGTCTAGAAGGGGGAGACAGACAACAAAACAAAACAAATTAACAAAATAAAATAGAGTAGTAAATATGTACAAGTAAAATAGAGTAATAAATCTGTGCAAACATATATACAGGTGCTGTGGGGAGGGGAAGGAGGTAGGGTGGTGGGGATGAGGAGGGGGAGAAGAAGGAGGGGGCTCAGTCTGGCAAGGCCTCCTGGAGGAATTGAGCTCTCAGTAGGGCTTTGAAGGGAGGAAGAGAGCTAGCTCAGCGGATGTGCGGAGGGAGGGCATTCCAGGCCAGGGGCCAGGGGTCGACAGCAGGACAGGTGAGAACGAAGCACAGTGAGGAAGTTAGCAGCAGAGGAGCGGAGATGAATTCTATAAAGTCTTTTGGGTTTAAAATATCAACTTTTAATTGGGGGCAATTTCCATAAAATAACTTGCCATCCAAAATTTCCATAAGAAATGAAATTCAGTATGCTTATGTGTAATTTCAGTCTTAGTTGTTTGGTAATAATAATAAGAATGATATTTTTTAAATGCTTACTATGTCCCAGGTGATGTACTAAGCACTGGGCTGGGTACAACCAAACTAGGTTAGACAGAATCCCCATCCTACGTGGGACTCACAATCACAATACTCCATTTTATAGCTGAAGTAACTGAGGCACAGAGAAATGAACTGACTTGCCCAAAGTCACTCAACAGACAAGTGGAGGAGCCGGCTCTAGAATCCATGAACTTCTGATTCCCAGGTCTGTGCTCTGTCCACTATACTATGCTGTATTCTGGTTTCTCCAGTGCATGCCGTTATAAGAAAGCACTACAAATTTACACAAATAGCTCACTTACCCAGACAACCAATAATTCATTTATGTAAAGAGTGTTGCTTTCATGTACTTAACCCACCAAGGTACTTGTGAGTATGTTTAGAAATAATTTGACCCTACTGGTCAATTTTTAATACTTACTTGCAAGCCCAGACAATACACAGATTGTTGTGAAATGCGCTGTTGTTAACAATAATGCCAGTTATATGGATGAACAAGTCAAAAGGGGACACAACCAAGGCTTATTTAAAATTCATTCCTGAACTTATCTATTTCTTCTGGAATGTGGCAGATCTGGTCATCCCAATCAAGAAACACAGAGGCTGAAATGGGGAGACAAAATATAGGGAAGAGAAAAAGCAAATAGGAAGTTTGATAGAAGGCAGAAGAATCATGTTCTTTCAAAATCAGAAAAAAGAGACACAGAAAAACAGCATGGCCTAATGGATAGATCATGGGCGTGGAAGTCAGAAGGACCTGGGTTCTAATCCTGACTCCACCTCTTTTCCACTAGGCAAGTCACTTAAATTCTCTGAGTCTCAGGTACCTCGTCTCTAAAATGAGACTTAAAACTGCAAGCCCTATGAGGGACTTGGACTATGTCCAATCTGATTTCCTTTTAACTATCACAGAATTTAGTATAGTGCATGGCACATAGTAAGCTCTTAACAAACACCACTAAAAAAGCAAACAAACAAATAAATAAAAACAAGATGGTGGAGATCTTAAAGGTCACAGTTCCAAATTCACCAGTAGAATTTATTGTGTTCTGGAAGAATTGTCTGTGACTGCTACCTGCTAGTTTCACCCCACCTGCCCCTTTGAAGTTTCTTCTGGTGGCAAGGCTTATCTAAGTAGTTCACTTATCCTTATTGAAATGCTTAAAATGAAACAAGTTTCCTAAAGGGAACAGATTTACCAAGACAAGAAAATGCCATTTATTCCAGTTTCAAAGGCAGCAGAAAGGAAGTGAAGAACATGTCTTTATTCTTCTGTGAAGATGCCATTGTTCATCTTGTTCTAATGTGAAATTTAATCTTAAAAGGAAGAAAGAGGGGCCCTATGGTCAGTGTAAAGTATATATTTTCTGAAAATAATTTTTTATAGATTTTTATGTCAGACTTGCCTGAGTGACCCAGAGTGACCCTTATTGAAGCATCAGAAGCAGTCTACGAAACTCCATTTCTTGATCCATTTGTGCTCCAGCTACTTTAGAAAGCTGCGTGGCAGTGAGGGAAAACACTGCTAATTTTTCATGACTGTTAGATAGTTGTTGCAGAAG
Source organism: Tachyglossus aculeatus (assembly GCF_015852505.1). Taxonomy (NCBI): domain Eukaryota; kingdom Metazoa; phylum Chordata; class Mammalia; order Monotremata; family Tachyglossidae; genus Tachyglossus; species Tachyglossus aculeatus. The sequence continues at coordinate 64,206,116 of NC_052067.1, read as the reverse complement.
CTTCCTTAAAAGAATGTTATGCCATTTACCTCAATACAAAATGAAATCAATGATCGTATAATCATCAGAAATATTCACCAAATTAAAGTAAAGAAAGTGGAGGAGTCTCTGCTAAAGAATTTTGCAATTTTTAAATGTGATTTTTTTCAAGGGAATGTGAAAAACTCTCTCTGATCCCCTAAAGCATGTTAAAGACATTGGAATTGTAGGCAACTTAGTAGCCTGCTCTAGTACTAGCTTTAAAATCCAAAAATGTAGAGCTAGATTGTAAATTCCTCGGCAAATCTGACAGGCTGTTCTCCATCCTTGTACACCTCTCAGCCACCTTTGACATTGTGGACCACCATGTTCTCCTGGAAACATTAACCAACCTTGGCTTCACTGACACTGTCCTCTCCTGGCTTCCCTCCTATCTCTGGCTACTCATCCTCATTTTCTTCTGCAGGCTCCTCCTCTGCCTCCCAACTTCTGACAGTGGGGGTCCCTGAAGGCTCCATTCTGGACCTCCCATAGCTTCAACTACCATGTTTATACAGATGATTCCCAGATTTAGCTCCCCAGTCACAACCTCTCTACTTTTCTACAGTCTCACATTTCCTCCTGGCTTCAGGACATCTCTACTTCAAGCTAATCTTGTCCAAAACAGAACTCCTTATCTTCCCACCAGAATCCTTTTCTATCTCTGTCTTTCCCACCACTGTAAACAATACCACCATTCCCCATTTCACAAACCCATAACATGGGCACTCTCCTGAACACATCCCTCTCAAGCAATTCATTCATTCAATCATATTTACTGAGCATTTACTGTGTGCAGAGCACTGTACTAAGCGTTTGGAAAGTACAAGTTGGCAACATATAGAGATGGTCCCTACCCAACAATGGGCTCACAGTCTAGGGGGGAAGACAGACAACAAAACAAAACATGTGGACATATGTTTGCATATGTGGACATGCAATCCACATATTCAATCTGTCACCAAATCCTGTCTCTTCTACCTTGACAACATCACTAAAATCTACCCTTCCTTCTCCATCCATCCATCTTCTTGACTGCTGCAAGTCGACTTCCTCGCTGACCTTTCTGCTTCCTGTCTTTCCCTACTCCAGTCCATACTTCACTCTGCTGCCTGGATCATTTTTCTGCAGATCCGTTCAGTCCACCTCTCCCCACTCTCCAAGAACCTCCAGTGGTTGCCTATCCACCTCCACATTGAACAGAAACTCCTTACCATCAGCTATAAAACATTCAATCAGCTTGCTCCTTTCTACTTTACCTCACTGTCTCCCACTATGGGCCAGCCCACACATTCATTCATTCATTCAATCGTATTTATTGAGCACTTACTGCGTGCAAAGCACTGTACTAAGCACTTGGGAAGTACAAGTTGGCAACATATAGAGATGGTCCCTACCCAAGAGCAGACTTACAGTCTAGAAAGGGGAGACAGACAACAAAACAAAACATATTAACAAAATAAAATAAATAGAATAAATATGTACAACTAAAATAAATAGAGTAATAAATATGTACAAACATATATACATATATACAGGTGCTGTGGGAATGAGAAGGAGGTACAGCAGGGGGGATGGGGAGGGGGAGGAGAGGGAGAGGAAGGAGGGGGCTCAGTCTGGGAAGGCCTCCTGGAGGAGGTGAGCTCTCAATAGAGCTTTGAAGGGAGGAAGAGAGCTAGCTTGGCGAATGTGCGGAGGGAGGGCATTCCAGGTCAGGGGAGGACATGGGCCGGGCGTCGATGGTGGGACAGGTGAGAACAAGGCACAGTGAGGAGGTTAGCAGCATAGGAGCAGAGGGTGTGGGCTGGGCTGTAGAAGGGAAGAAGGGAGGTGAGGTAGGAGGGGGTGAGGTGATGGAGAGCCTTGAAGCCGAGAGTGAGAAGTTTTTGCCTGATGTGTAGGTTGATTGGTAGCCACTGGAGATTTGTGAGGAGGGGAGTAACATGCCCAGAGTGTTTCTGCACAAAGATGATCCGGGCAGCAGCATGAAATATAGTTTGAAGTGGGGAGAGACAGGAGGATGGGAGATCAGAGAGGAGGCTGATGCAGTAATCCAGTCGGGATAGGATGAGAGATTGAACCAGCAGGGTAGCAGTTTGGATGGAGAGGAAAGAACGGATATTGGTGACGTTGCGGAGGTGGGACTGGCAGGTTTTGGTGACGGACTGGATGTGAGGGGTGAACAAGAGAGCAGAGTCGAAGATGACACCAAGGTTGCGGGCTTGTGAGACGGGAAGGATGGTAGTGCCATCAACCGTGATGGGAAAGTCAGGGAAAGGGCAGGGTTTGGGAGGGAAGATAAGGAGTTCAGTCTTGGACATATTGAGTTTTAGATGGTGGGCAGACATCCAGATGGAGATGTCTTGAAGGCAGGAGGAGATACGAGCCTGGAGGGAGGGAGAGAGAGCAGGGGCAGAGATGTAGATTTGGGTGTCATTAGCGTAGAGATGATAGTTGAAGCCGTGGGAGCAAATGAGTTCACCAAGGGAGTGAGTGTAGATAGAGAACAGTAGGGGACCAAGAACTGATCCTTGAGGAACCCCTAGAATAAGGGGATGGGAGGGGAAGGAGGAGCCCACAAAAGAGACTGAGAATGAATGGCCAGAGTGATAAGAGGAGAACCAGGAGAGGATGAAGTCTGTGAAGCTAAGGTTGGATAGTGTGTTGAGGAGAATGGGGTGGTCCACAGTGTTGAAGGTAGCTGAGAGGTCAAGGAAGATTAGGATAGAGTAGGAGCCATTGGATATGGCAAGCAGGAGGTCATTGGTGACCTTTGATAAGGCAGTTTCCGTGAAATGTAGGGGACGGAAGCCAGATTGGAGGGGGTCGAGGAGAGAGTTGGCGTTGAGGAATTCGAGGCAGCGCGTGTAGACGACTCGTTGAAGGAGTACATCTTGTTGCTGTAGTGCTGTACTTCCAGCTTGCTCACTTGTTCCTCATTCTTGTCTATCTCCCCGCATCCATATATGCCAGACCACCATTCTCCCTGTCTTCAAAGCTTCATTAAGGTCACATATCCTCCAAGAGACCTTTCCTGATGAAGCCCTCTTTTCAGAATCTCTGCTTTTTACATCATCCATGTGTTTGGATCTGAACCATTTAGGCATTAGGAATTCACTCCACTGTAAGTACAGATCTAAGTATGTATATTATACATTATTTATCTCAATGTCTGTCACCTCCTCTAGACTGTTACCTCATTGTGGGCAGAGAACATGCCTACTAACTCTGTTGAATTGTACTCTCCTAAGCACTTAGTACAGTAATCTACACACAGTAAGCACTCAATAAATACCACTGACTGATTGATCAGGACACAGTCCCTGCCCCACACAGGGCTCATAGTCTAGAGAACCTGTATCATATCTCCTTTTCTAAAGATGAGGAAACTGAGGCCCAAAGTGGTTAAGCAACTTACCCAAGGGGTCACCACAGGCAAGTGGCAGAGCCAAGATTTGAACCTGAGGTCCCTGTCAATCAGTGCTCAGCTTTTTCCTCTAAGCCTTGCAACTACTAACTACTGCGCTGTACTCTCCCAAGAACTTAGTACAGTAGCCTATACACAGTGAGCACTCAGTACAATGGTATAGTGAGGACTCTATAGATAGTACTGATTAATGGGTTAGGACATCTATCTCCCCCGCAATGGAAAGGGAGAAAACAAAGGGGACATAAATCACCTTGCATGATTATGGGTTAATAATGAGCTCAATTCACAGGTGCACTTGGACATCGGTAAACTAGTCTCTAGACTAGAAGCTCATTGCGGGTAGAGAATGTGTCATTCTCTATGTCACTGTCATTCTCAATGAATGTTCATTGTTATATTGTACTCTTCCAAGCACTTTGTACAGTGCCTCACACATAGTATGTGCTCAAAAATATGACTGAATTGAACTGAATCTGTTTTAAAGAATATAGACATATAAGGAGCACCTACTGAGTTGGTTTTAAATGGATGAGAGTCCACAGGACAAAGGCCACATGACAACACCAAGGAGCCATAAGGCACCCAAAATTGTAGATGGGATCACTATGAGTTAAAATGCTCAGTATTTGAGAAGCCTTATAAATGGACCCAGAGACCTTAGGAAAAGGAAAGGGCTTTCTCTTCCATAATTGAATTTGACACTGGCATTCTTTGGATGGGAGTTCTCTACAGGGCATTTTCCTGCCCACACACAGGTTAAATTGGAGACAGTGACCTCTGATAGCTCAGAGCAAGCTAGGTGACATTGGAAATCTTGCTTCACAGAAAACAGTGATTTCTTTAGAAACTTCTGGCCCAGCCAAGGGCTATTGGCTCCTTTTAGAGAGCAGGGGATTCAGATGATTTTATCTTGGGATAACCTGGAGGTCTGGCTATCTGATGCTAGGCTAAATTGAAAATCGCAGTTCACTACATCCTCATATTTGGTATATAGGTAGGGTTTAATCACATGGGAGCTCACAGCATTTCAGATCCCTGTCCCTTTCTAGTGGACCCAAGGAGAAGGGAAAGGAAGGGCACTTTTGGTTAGCAAGGGTTACTAGGGTTTTCAATTTGATTTTATCATTAAGCTTTATCTACAGGTGTGAAAAACTAATCCCATTTTAATTTCAGTCTAATTTTGGGTGCTCCAGCATACACATTTCTATTAATCTGTTCGTTTTTTTTTTTTTTTTAGAAAACAGCAGTACTTGTTTTTGTTTTAACCCTAACTACTTTCCTAGTTTTTGACCCCCATCTGTAGAGACAAGAGGACAGAAGGAATTTGAAGGGAAGTTAAGCCTACATGAATTCAACAACTTGCTTTTGATACCAGCAGCTATACAGTAGAAGTCTTTGTAATGTAGATGTGAGCTTTGAGAAGGATCTCAAATAGAATTGCTTTGTACTACAGCAAAGGTATTTTCATCTCATTGTACACCACTGAGCAAAGACACTTGAATGTCACATGTTAGCAGCATGCTGCTCATTTTCTACCTTTTGGGAAAAATGAATCTATTCTCTATTAAATGGTTTGGGGCTTAGCAAATTGAGTTAGAGATTTAAGTGGGAGATTTATATCTGCGTACTTCAGTAGAGAAATTTATCTTATTCAGCTTAAAAAATGTTAACCCACTAAGAGTAGTTTGCATATTTAAAAAAAACAGCAATGTAAGAAAATAGCTAATTCCAATTTCAATGTATTGCCTCACTGATGAATCAAAAAATTGAATAAACTGTGGCCATTGGGGTTAGGACTAGCAGGGAGATCAAAGAAGCTCCTGTAGCCAGTACTCACAGCCCTTTTTTTGCTTAGAACAGTGCTTTTCGCATAGTAAGTGCTTAACAAATGCCATCATTATTATTATTATTATTAATGATCTTGGTAAGCACTTAGTATGTGCTAAGCACTGTACTAAGAACTGTGGTAGATGCAACATTATCATGGAAGACACCCTCGCCCTCCTCATCTTCCCTCCTCATATCTGAAAAACAATTATGCTCTTCACCTTCAAGGCCTTATTGAAGGCATATCTACTCCAAGAGGCCTCCCTGACTAAGCCCTCCTTTCCTCTTCTCCCATTCTCTTCTGTGTCACCCACACCTGCTCACTTAAGTACATATATGTAATTTATTTATTTATAGTAGTGTTTGTCTCCTCTAGACTGCAAGCTCATTGTGGGCAGGGAATGTGTCTGCTTATTGTTATATTGTACTCTCCCAAGTGCTTAGTGCTCTGCACACAGTAAGTGCTCAATAAATACAACTGAATGAATGAAAATCTCATATAGAGCTGAAAGCCTAATTAGGAGGGAGAACAGGTACTGAATTCCCATCTTACAGTTGAGAAAACTGTAATTAACTGACTTGCCTGAGGTCATATAGCAGATAGTAGCAGAGTTGGGATTAGAACTATGGTCTTCTGACTCCAGACCTGTGATTTTTCCACTAAGACACGCTGCTTCTCTCATCCACTAACTCTATGGTATCGTACTCTTCCAAACATTTAATACAGTGTTCTGCACACAGTAAAAGCTCAATAAATACCACTGACCAATGTAAACTTGCCACAGAAAAAGGCCTTCCCAAAAAAGGTGATCCTGAGATCCCTCATGATTCTGAGAACCTGCATCAGAAAACAGGAAAATCACTGTGTCTTAAAGACCAAGATCATCATTTCTTATTCCTCACCCTCTTTCTGGACTGGACCAGAAAAATAGCTGTCTCTTTCTTAAATAATATCTGGTGACCTAGTCCTGTTATGATTAGTCTCATTCTTAAGAACATTTTTTTCCTAGAGCTAACCTAAATTCTTCCACTGCAAGTTAAATTCTGTTCCTTATATTCTTTCCTATATGAATTTAACAAACAGCCAGAAGATGGAGAATGCCTGCAGCTTCAGACAGGTAAGCCTTTGCCTCATGATGGCACAAAATAGAGGACAGTGACATGCCTCCTGACTCTCCCAAAATGGCCACTGCCCAGGACATTTTAAGATGGCACCCAATCAATTAATCAATCATATTTATTCAGAACTTAGTGTGTGCAGCACAGTGTACTAAGTACTTGGAAGAGTACAATATAACAACATAACAGAGTTGGTAGGCATGTTGCCTGTCCACACTGAGCTTACAATCTAGAGGGGGAGACAGACATTTATATATTTAAATACATTAAGGATATGTAAGTGCTGTGGGACCGAGGGAAGGGTGAATAAAGGGTGAAAATCCAAGGGCAAAGGTGACACAGAAAGGAGTAGGAGAAAATAACTGATATGTAATTTAAATCCTTGATGGGATTAATTATGTGCACTATAGTACCTCACAGCTGATAAAATAATGATTGAATGCCTAGAAACCAGTCTAAAGAATCCTAATATTGCCAGATAGGCTCATTTATGCCTCTTTATATGTAGAAGAGTGACAATTCAAGAATATGTGGTATTCTCTTTTTTCAAAAACAGTGAGGCCTAATGGAAACAACATGGGCCTGGGAGTCAGAAGACCTGGGTTCTAATTCCAGCTCTGCCACTTGACTGCTATGTGACCTGGGCAAGTCACTTAATTTATCTGGGGCTCAGTTTCCTCCTATGTAAAATGGGGATTAATCAATCAATCATTCAATCATTGTACTAAGTTCTTGGGTCAGTACAACACAAAAATATAACAGACACACTCCGTGCCCACAACAATCTTAAAGTCTAGAGGGGGAGATAGACATTAATATAAATAAATTACAGATATGTACGTAAGTGCTGTGGGGCTGGGGGAGGGAGGTGAATAAAGGCAGTAAGTCAGAGTGACACAGAAGGGAGTGGGAGAAAAGGAAATAAGGGAAGGCCTCTTGGAGGAAATATGCCTTCCGTAAGGCTTTGAAGGTGGGGAGAATGATCATCTGTCAGATATGAAGAGGAAGGGCGTTCCAGATCAGATGCAAGACATGGGTGAGAGGTCGGGGGTGAGATAGATCCACCACTTGTCTGCTGTGACAACTTGGGCAAGTCACATAACTTATCTGTGCATCAGTTACCTCATCTGTAAAATGGGGATTGAGACTGTGAGCTCCATGTGGGACAGGGATTTGTCCAACCTGATTATGCTGTATCTACCCCAGGGCTTAGAATACTGCTTGGCCCATAGTAAGTGCTTAAAAACGACCATAATTAATTATTAATTATTATTAGCACTGAGATTCTGGGAAATCCCACAGTGGGCAGACTAGCATGAGGTGGAGCCATCAAGCCACCAGAGGAGATACACTGTATGCAAAACCATCAGGTAATGGAAGAGGCAAAGCTTCAAATAGGAGCTGCACCCATGACCCAAACTGGAGCAGTCATTCAGGAAAAGACAACTAGCTGTTCATTGGTCTTTTCAAACACTTCTGAATTCACAGTCAGCCACACCAAGCAGTAGCACTATCTTTAATGAGTAAAGCACATAGCATTTATGCAAATATATTTTATATTGATTCCCAGTGTGCATTATTCCTATAAAATCAAGATTAGCAAGTTGTCGCAACTGTTTTTTAACCCCTTCTGTATTATTTTAATCTTCTTTATTATTGCAATAGCCTTCACTAAGACAAAGCATGGACTTCACGATTTGTTCACAGCCCTGAAATCCATTTGAAATGCAAAAAGTGTTCACAGCTTAGTCATTCAGTTTCAGATTCAACGGGAATTTATTATTTTTCTGTAAATGTTTTATCTGTAGCTGTGCATCAGACAGAAAATAGTACTCAGGGTGTAGGATACACACATACTCAACAACAACACAACCATATTGTGACAGTAAAATGAATTAAAAATTGGTCAAGGAAATTTAGTTCAACATATGCTATCATGCAAGCATTTTATAAAACAGAATAACACTTTATATTTATATTGCACTTTTCTTCCAAGGAGCGTGGCTCAGATATTCTCATCCATTCTCACATCATCCCTGACAGGTGGGAAAGTGGCAAACTTAACACCTGTTCCATACACAGAAAGCTAAGACATCCATACAAATAGCAAGAGCACATCGAAGGCAAGGAAATGAGGAACTTGTCCACATTATTTCTCTCACTCTCCAATCCCAAAGCCCTTTATGGCAAGTTCATTCCATTTGATCACTATTCATTCATTCAATCATATTTATTGAGCACATACTGTGCACTTAGCACTGTACTAAGGAAAATGAGGGAATAAATGGGTGTAAGATATTGCTCCAGGTTGTTCAAGTTAGGAAAAAAACTAATTATGAAATGGAAACATGCCAACCAACTAGGTGATCTCAACCAGGTTCTATATAAAAGTTGAGTTTTCCTTTCAATAAATATCCTCAAAGTAATTCTTTACCATAGGGATTGCAAATCCTAACTATTGAACTCTCTCAAGTGCTTGGTACAGTACTCTACAACAAATAAGTACTTAAAAATACCATTAATTGAATGAGGTGACTTTGCAGATTGGTCTGCTGAAGTCGAAATTCAGGTTTGAAACTAAGGTTATTTTCTAGGTTTCACCATTCATTCATTCAATTATATTTATTGAGCGCTTACTATGTGCAGAGCACTGCTCTAAGCACTTGGGAAGTACAAGTTGGCAACACATAGAGACGGTCCCTACCCAACAGTGGGCTCACAGTCTAGAAGGGGGAGACAGACAACAAAACAAAACATATTAACAAAATAAAATAAATAGAATAGTTAATATGTACAAGTAAAATAAATAGAGTAATAAATATGTACAAACATACACACAGGTGCTGTGGGGAGGGGAAGGAGGTAAGGCGGGGGGATGGGAGGAGGGGGAGAGGAAGGAGGGGGCTCAGTCTGGGAAGGCCTTCTGGAGGAGGTGAGCTCTCAGTAGGGTTTTGAAGGGAGGAAGAGAGCTAGCTTGGTGGATGTGTGGAGGGAGGGCATACAAGGCCAGGGGGAGGACATGGGCCAGGGGTCGACAGCGGGACAGGCGAGAATGAGGCACAGTGAGGAGGTTAGCGGCAGAGGAGCGGAGGGTGCGGGCTTGGCTGTAGAAGGAAAGAAGGGAGGTGAGGTAGGAGGGGGCAAGGTGATGGAGAGCCTTGAAGCCGAGAGTGAGGAGTTTTTGCCTGATGCGTAGGTTGATTAATAGCCACTGGAGATTTTTGAGGAGGGGAGTAAGATGCCCAGAGAGCTTCTGCACAAAGATGATTTGGGCAGCAGCGTGAAGTATAGATTGAAGTGGGGAGAGACAGGAGGATGGGAGATCAGAGAGGAGGCCGATGCAGTAATCCAGTCGGGATAGGATGAGAGATTGAACCAGCTAGGTAGAGGTTTGGATGGAGAGGAAAGGGCAGATCTTGGCGATGTTGCAGAGGTGAGACCGGCAGGTTTTGGTGACGGATTGGATGTGAGGGGTGAAGGAGAGAGCAGAGTCGAGGATGACACCAAGGTTGCGGGCTTGTGAGACGGGAAGGATGGTAGTGCCATCAACAGTGACGGGAAAGTCAGGGAGAGGGAAGGGTTTGGGAGGAAAGACAAGGAGTTCAGTCTTGGACATGTTGAGTTTTAGGTGGCGGGCAGACATCCAGATGGAGATGTCTTGAAGGCAGGAGGAGACACGAGCCTGAAGGGAGGGAGAGAGAGCAGGGGCAGAGATGTAGATTTGGGTGTCATCAGTGTAGAGATGATAGTTGAAGCCATGGGAGTGAATGAGTTCAACAAGGGAGTGAGTGTAGAGAAGAACAGAGAGGACCAAGAACTGACCCTTGAGGAACCCCTACAGTAAGGGGATGGGAGGGAGAGGAGGAGCCCACAAAAGAGACTGAGAATGAATGTCCAGAGAGATAAGAGGAGAACCAGGAGAGGACAGAGTCTGTGAAGCCAAGGTTGGATAGTGTGTTGAGGAGAAGGGGGTGGTCCACAGTGTTGAAGGCAGCTGAGAGGTCGAGGAGGATTAGGATAGAATAGGAATTACTCATGGGAAAAGAGACGAGGTACCAGGGAGAATTTTGTTCGAAGGCTTTTTGGGCTTATTAGTTTTTGAGGTAGGAACAGAGAAAAGTTTTACTGATTAATTAGAATATCAGAATGGGGTTCTTGAGTCTTAGATTATTTTGCTGACTTCACAATTGACTTTTATATGGAGCAAAGACACAATCGATCAATCGTATTTATAGAGACCTTACTGTGTGCAGAGCACAGTACTAAGTGCTTGGGAGAATACAATATAACAGAGTTATTAGGCACATTCCCTGCCCATAATAAGCTCACAGTCTAAAGGGGGAGACAGACTTCAACATAAATAAATTACAGATATATACACAGTGCTTTGGGGCAGGGAGAGAGGTTAATAAAGGGAGTAAATCAGGGTGACACTGAAGGGAGAGGGAGAAGAGGAAATGAGGGCTTAGTCAGGGAAGGCCTCTTGGAGAAGATGTGCCTTCAGTAACGTGCATTCATACTGTGTTCTCAAATATTCATTCAGTCTTATTTATTAAGCACAATGTGTGCAGAGCACTGTATTAAGTGCTTGGGAAAGTGCAACAATAAACACTGACAATCCCTGCCCACAATGAGCTCACAGTCTAGGGGATCCCCTCTCTCTAGGCTCAGGGTCTTCTGCTCAGTTCCCACTTTGTAAAATGAAAGAGAGAGGGGCTTACCCATGCATCTAGTCCATATCCTCCTAAGCACTTTGATACTCACTCTGCTCCCTCAGCACTAAGGTACATATCCTTACACTTTGCTGCTTTTCTCTGGGTAGTATTTTAACATCTAACCTCCAACAGACTGAAAGCATTTTAAGGGCAGAGATCATGCCTACCAGCTCTGTTGTATTGTACTACCAAGTGCTTAGTAAAGTTCATTCATTTATTCAATTGTATTTATTATTATGTATTTTACAGTGTGCAGAGCACTGTTCTAAGCTCTTGGAAAGTACAATTCAGCAACAGAGACAATTCCTGCCCACAGTGGGCTCACAGTCTACAAGGGGGAAGACAGACATCAAAAGAAGTAAACAAGCATCAATAGTATCATTATAAATAAATAATAATAATGATAATGATAGCATTTATTAAGTGCTTACTATGTGCAAAGCACTGTTCTAAGCACTGGGGAGATTACAAGGTGATCAGGTTGTCCCACATGGGGCTCACAGTCTTAATCCCCATTTTACAGATAACTGAGGCACAGAGAAGGTAAGTGACTTGCCCAAAGTCACACAGCTGACAATTGGTGGAGCCGGGATTGAAGCCCATGACCTCTGACTCCAAAGCCTATTCTCTTTCCAATGAGCCACGCTGCTTCTCATGATTATAATTATAGATATATAATATATATCTACAAATAATAATAATTTCTATATAATTATATATAATATAATGTAATTATAGATATATACACATCATTAATAAAAATTAATAGAAGTATAATTATAAATATGTACATATACACACAAGTGCTGTGGGGCAGGGAGGGGGGTAGAGCAAAGGGAGCAAGTTGGGGCAATGGGGAGAGGAGGGAGAGCAGAGTGCTCTGCTCTGCACACAGGAAATGCTCAATAAATACCATTAATTGATTAATTCTCATACTTCTAACTCATTCAAATTGTGGCTTGAGATTCACAGAATTACATTTTTACCTGCTGGTGTTGAATCACAACTGACTTCCATGAGAAGTGTCTACTGACAGCACACTGTGAGGAAGTAGAAAAATTCATGGGGCTATAGTCTGCTTCACACCTTTTTCAATTTCTTTTTAAGTATTTGTTAAGCTATTAGTATGTTCCAGGCACTGAACTAAGCTCTGGGGTAGCTACTGTCTAATCAAGTTGGACACAGTCCATGGGACTCACATTCTTAATCACCATTTTATAGTTGAGGCAACTGATGCTCAGAGAAGTTAAGTGACTTGTCCAAGGTCACACAGCAGACAGGTGTTGGAGTGGAGACTAGAACTGAGGATCCTTCTGACTCCCAGGTCATCCTTACCTTATTGGTAAACTCATCCACTAAATTCTGAGCCTGTTCACAATCTTTATCAATACTATTCAGGTCAGAAACAGATAAAACTAGGGTTGGGAAATGAGACTGACTGGGAAAACAATTGTGAGTGGCTATATTCAGCAATGGAGAAAGATATTCAGGGTTCCTCAATGTCTGTTTTACAGTAGGGTTTTAGGCTGCTTCAGATTAGAGTGAAGCATTCATCAAATGTATAGCCTATACCCAAAGCCCAAATAAGAGATAATCAGATATTTAAAATAGCCCATTTGCTTAAACCACACTTGGGAGTCTTAATTGTAACACTATGCTCATGCTTATAACCCACACACAATTTCCAATGCAATCCTAGTTCCCATCCTAATGCCTCAACAAATTGAGATAATCACTATGAGACACTTTCATATTGTTCCTCTTTCTAAGCAATAAACTTCACCGTAAGAAAATTAAGCTCCTATGTTATTACAAAAGGCTGTTAGAGGAAATGCAAAGGATCTGGGTCAGTCCCTTGACATTTGGCTAAATGGCTGACAATTCTGATATCTAATAACTTCTGAGGGATTTTTTAAGTGAAACATCTATTTCTAAGTATGGGAATGTGATCCATCACTTTGAATAATAGTTCTGAGAATTGGGTCCATCTTCTCTAGCATACAGCTTCTAACACTGGCAATGAGAAATATGTGAAAATAAAACACCTAGCAAGACAGCCACCATCTACGTAGCCAGCTGTGCAATCTTATTCATTGAGGATAGTCTTGGAGGCTCTCCCCTCCTGTAGGCAATCAGCATAAGCTCTCAAGCATGAGATTTAATTGCTTGTTCATTATTTTACCTTACTCGGTTACAAAGAAGTATCGTGTTTCATATAGTTTCATCCAACAGAACCCTCGGAGCTGTCAACTCAAAACACAGTAATAGAAAATAAAAGCTCCTTTTTCTCCTGAATGACTTTCAGTATCTTGTGGCTCAATCAAAACCCACTGCAGCCACTCACTGTTTGTTCTGCCCTTTTCAATTCTATTTGAACCAAGAGAAGAGTGGCACAGAGAGATGAGAATTTGAACTCACCGCCTCTGAGTGCACCAGTGTCCTTTTTTTTGCCTGATTGTGTACTTAAAGTGCCTCTAAAGTCAATAACTTCCTACAGTTTCACAGCAAAGCAAAAAGATTAAAAAAGAGACACTGTCCCTTTGAAGATGTGGAAGGTAATAAGTGAGCAGGCTGAATCCTCTTTGGATTTAAAAGCCATGCAGTGCTAGCAGTTCTGCTTTAAGGTGTCAAAATTGCCTTAAATCTTTAGCTTTGTTATACCCTGCTGCTACAAAGACACGATAAAACTAGGTGGACTAGCTAAAATACTTTGGAGATCATTTCTCGACTAATTTTTTTTTTAAATTTGGACAAGTAAAACTTTTTCTCTTAAGGATTTCTATTTAAATGCATTGAATCTTAAGGTGAAGCAGTGTGGACTAGTGGAAAGAGTCAGGTTTTGAGAGTCAGAGGACCTGGGTTATAATCCTGGCCCCACCACTTGCCTGCAGTGTGACCTTGGACAAGTCACATAACTTCTCTGACAATTTCCTCATCTGTAAAATGGTGATTCAATACAAGTTCTCCCTCTTCTTTAAACTGTGAGCCCCATGTGGGACTGATTAACTTATTCATTCATTCAATTGTATTTATTGAGCGCTTACTGTGTGCAGAGCACTGTACTAAGTGCTTGGGAAGTACAAATTGGCAACATATAGAGAAGGTCCCTACCCAACAATGGGCTCACAGTCTATAAGGGAGGAGACAGACCAAAAAACAAAACAACTAGGTAGGTGCCAATACCATCAGAATAAATAGAATTATAGCTATGTACACATCATTAATAAAATAAATATAGTAAATATGTACAAATAAAATGAATAGAGTAATAAGTATGTACAAATATATGCAAGTGCTGTGGGGAGGGGAATGGGGTATGGCAGAGGGAGAGAGGTGGGGCAATGGGGAAGGGAGAAAGAGGAGGAGAGGAAAAAAGGGGGGCTCAGCCAGGGAAGGTCTCCTGGAGGAGGTGAGCTCTCAGTAGGCCTTTGAAGGGAGGAAGAGAGCTCGTTTGGTGGATATGTGGAGGGAGGACATTCCAGGCCAGAGGAAGGATGTGGACCACGGGTCGACGGCGGAACAGGCAGGAATGAACAGTCCCCTTAGTTTCAAATATTAGGACACTTTCTGCTGTCCCATATGCACAGGCACATTTCATGCTTCATCAATGGACATTCTGAGTCACTTTATTAATCACTAAATATTTGAAATAAATGCTACTCTGGGTCAAATGCTGTTCTGTTTTGTTTTGTGGTGGGTTTTTTTTTACTTTTTCTCTATGTTATCTGCTATTTGGCAAAGCTTAAGAAGCATTTTTAGCTTCATTTTATGCCTGAAGACAATGGTTGTTCCATTCTGCCTGCATTAAGAAAACTTAGATGCACCTTAAGATCCCAAAGTACCATGAATAATACCACCAATTTCTTATATACCAAGGCATCACCTTATCCGATGATATAATAGTAATAATAATGATAATAATGACATTTGTTGAGTGCTTGCTACGTGCAAAGCACTGTTCTAAGCACTGGGGAGGTAACGGGATGATCAGGTTGTCCCACAGGGGGCTCACAGTCTTAGTCCCCTTTTTTACAGATGAGGTAACTGAGGCACAGAGAAGTTAGGTGACTTGCCCAAGGTCACACAGCTGACGATTGGAGGAGCCGGGATTTGAACTCATGACTTCTGACTCCAAAGCCCAGGCTCTTACCACTGAGCCACGTTGCTTCCCAAACCATGGAAATACAGGGAAGTAGAAAATCAAGCCAAGTTGACCTCCTAGGTCCTGGCATGAGATCCAAGGAACATCATCAAAAAAAAGAAACCTAAAATGAAATCAACTAAAAGAAGATAGAATTGGATAATCTGAAGTTACAGAAAAAAAAATAAAAATGGCAAAGTCAAAATTTCAGATTAGCCACTCATGACACTTTGATTCTTTTTAATTGGACTGATTTTGATGGTTCAGATTTTTACAGATTTTAGGCTTTTTTAGATATTTTGGCTTTTTAGTCATTTTAATTTCAATAGCTGGAAGAGTCAAGGTTTGAACCAAAGTTCTACAAAAATTGTAATATCCAATTTTCTCTAAAGGTGCAAAATCTGAATCTAAAATAAAGAACTAATCTACCTCCTTAAATAGTGTCCTACATGAACCTCACTCAGCATCAAGTCCAAAAAGCCCAAGATAGAATCATCTTCAAGCAGTCCAGTCACAGTTAATTAATAAACATAGGTACCTCTCAAATTGCAACATTCCTCTGAGGGTGAGTGCCAACTGGTTTGGAGACTGTGTCTGATTTCCTTATATTGTACCCCAACTTAGCACTTAGTACAGTGCTTTGCAAAGAGTGAGCATTTAACAAAGATTGCAATTCTTATTATTAGTGTTACTATTATTATTATTAGTGATAATAATAACAATAATGATAATAATAATAATATAGTTTCTCTGAAGGCCAAGGAACTGGGTTCTAATCCAGAGAACCTGGGTTTTAATCCTGGCTCTGCCACCTGTCTACTTTGTGACCTTTCACAAGTCACTTGGCCTCTCTGTGCTTCAGTTACCTCATCTGTAAAATGGGAATAAAGACCTTGAGGCCTATGTGGAACAAGGACTGTGTCCAAGCTGATGATCTTATATCTATGCCATCACTTAGTACAGTAGCTGTACTAAGCTACTAAGTGCTTAAAAAATACTATGTGTACTAAGTGCTTAAAAAGTACCATTAAAAACAAAACAAAAAGAAGGGTATGTGAGTTGAATGGATAATAATGGAATACGGAGGAGGTTTTTTTTTGAAATTAGGGAATATGCATGAGGGAAGGATCAGTAAATGCTATACTTTGAAGCTTCAGTGAAAATATCCTTCTTGTGATGATGTATTCCTTGATATACAACTACATAGAATCACAGCATGGTTCAGCGGAAAGAGCCTGGGCTTTGGAGTCAGAGGTCATGGGTTTGAATCCCGGCTCTGCCACTTGTCGGCTGTGTGACTTTGGGCAAGTCACTTCACTTTTCTGGTCCTCAGTTCCCTCATCTGTACAATGGGGATTGGGACTGTGAGGCCCCTGTGGGACAACCTGGTCACCTTGTGCCCTCCCCAGTGCTTAGAGCAGTGCTTTGCACATAGTGAGTGCTTAACAAATGCCATTATTATATCTCTCAATGTTAACTCTAATAACACCTCACAGGTTTATCATTCATTCATCTATTTAATGCCTTTTTTCCCCACCTTTCTCTTTCTCTTGCAATCTTACATCTCCTCCTGCCTTAGGAACATATCCACATTGACATCTTGCCAGTACCTCAGGTTTAAAATGTCCAAAATTAACTCTCCATCTTTCCTCCCAAATCCTCTCTTGCCAACTAACTTTCCCAACATTGTTGTTGCTCTCACCCCTGTCTCCCCACCCTTCAGAATGTATGTATATATGTATATATCTATAATTCTATTTATTTATATTGGTGCCTGTTTACTTGTTTTGATGTCTGTATCTCCCCCACTATAGACTGTAAACCCAGTGTGGTCAGGGATTGCCTCACTTTGTTGCTCAATTGTACTTTCCAAGTGCTTAGTACAGTGCTCTGCAAAGTACTCAATAAATATGACTGAATAAATGACAACACTATCCTCGCCATCTCTCAAGCCCACAATCTCAGCATTTTCTTTGGCTCCTCTCTTTCTTTCAACCCTCATAGTCAGTTACCAAATCCTTGTGGTTCTTTCTTCACTCCCACTCCAGATTCAGCTCCTTCCTCTGAATTAGAACTGTTCCCACAATGGTCCACGTGCCTATCATAACTCCCACTTGGCTACTGCATCAGTCTCCTCACTATCCTCTTGACTCTAGTCTATCCCTTTTCCAGTCCACACTTTGTGACCTAGAATGTTTTTTTTAAAACAGTGTTTATTTTTCTCTACTCCTCATTCTGCCTCTCTCCTCTCCAGGCCATTATTCACTCCACTACCTGGATAATTTTTCTAAAAATACTGGTCAATCTATACCTCCCCACTCTTCAAAACCTCCCATAGTGTGCCCATCCACCTCAAAACTCCTCATAACCTACTTCAGTCAGTTGTCTCCCTCCTACATATGCTCACTGATCTCCTATTGCAACCCAACTTGCACACTTGGCTCGTCACTTGTCAATGTCTTCCTTCAGGCCTGGTTCTATTCTATTTATTTTATTCTATTCTATTTATTTTATTTTGTTAATATGCTTGGTTTTGTTCTCTGTCTCCCCCTTCTAGACTGTGAGCCCACTGTTGGGTAGGGACTGTCTCTATATGTTGACAACTTGTACTTCCCAAGTGCTTAGTACAGTGCTCTGCACACAGTAAGTGCTCAATAAACACGATTGATTGATTGACAGGTGAGAACAAGGCACAGTGAGGAGGTTAGTGGCAGAGGAGTGGAGTGCATAGGCTGGGCTGTAGGAGAGAAGGGAGGTGAGATAAAAGGGGGCGAGGTGATGGAGAACCTTGAAGCAGACAGTGAGGAGTTTTTGCTTGATACAAAGGTTGGCAGGCAACCACTGGAGATTTTTGTGGAGGCGAGTGAAATGCCCAGAGCATTTCTGTACAAAGATAATCCGGGCAGCAGAGTGAAGTATAGATTGAAGTGGGGAGAGACAGGAGGATGGGAGATCAGAAAGGAGGCTGATGCAGTAATCCATTGGGATAGGATGAGAGATTGAACCAGCAAGGTAGCAGTTTGGATGGAGAGGAAAGGGCGAATGTTGATGATGTTGTTGAGGTGAGACCGGCAGATTCTGGTGATGGATTGGATATGTGGGGTGAATGAGAAAGCAGAGTCAAGGATGATACTGAGGTTGTGGGCTTGTGAGATGGGAAGGATGGTAGTGCTGTCCACATTGATGGGAAACTCAGGGAGAGGACAGGGTTTGGGAGGGAAGATAAGGAGCTCAGTCTTGGACATGTTGAGTTTTAGATGGCAGGCAGACAACCAGATGGGGATGTCTCCATCTGGAGGGAGGGAGAGAGAAAAGGGATGGAGATGTAAATTTGGATGTCAGCAGCATAGAGATGATAGTTGAAGCCATAGGAGCGAATTCATTCATTCATTCATTCAATCGTATTTATTGAGCACTTACTGTGTGCAGAACACAGTACTAAGCACTTGGTAAGTACAAGTTGGCAACATGAGTTCACCAAGGGAGTGAGTATAGATAGAGAACAGAAGGGGACCAAGAACTGATCCTCGAGGAACCCCTACAGTAAGGAGATGAGAGGGGGACGAGCCTGCAAAAGAGACTGAGAACAAACGAGAGGAGAACCAGGAGAGGATGGAGTCTGTGAAGCCAAGGTTGGGTAGCATGTTGAAGAGAAAGGGGTGTTCCATTCATTCATTCATTCAATTGCATGTATTAAGCACTTACTGTGTGCAGAGCACTGTACTAAGCGCTTGGGTACAAGTTGGCAATATATAGACATGGTCCCTACCCAACAATGGGCTCACAGTCTAAAAGGGGGAGACAGACAACAAAACAAAACATGTGGACAGGTGTCAAGTCATCAGAATAAATAGAAATAAAGCTAGATGCACATCATTAACAAAATAGAATAGTAAATATGTACAAGTAAAATAGAGTAATAAATCTGTACAAACATATGTACAGGTGCTGTGGGGAGGGGAAGGAGGAAAGGCAGGGGGGATGGGGAGGAGGAGAGGAAAAAGGGGGCTCAGTCTGGGAAGGTCTCCTGGAGGAGGTGAGCTCTCAGTAGGGCTTTGAAGGGAGGAAGAGAGCTAGCTTGGCGGATGCGCAGAGGGAGGGCATTCCAGGCCAGGGGAAGGACGTGGGCCGGGGGTCGATGGCAGGACAGGCGAGAATGAGGTACAGTGAGGAGATTAGTGGCAGAGGAGCGGAGGGTGTGGGCTGGGCTATAGAAGGAGAGAAGGGAGGTGAGGTAGGAGGGGGCGAGGTGAAGGAGAGCCTTGAAGCAGAGAGTGAGGAGTTTTTGCTTGATGTGTAGGTTGACTGGTAGCCACTGGAGATTTTTGAGGAGGAGGGTAACATGCCCAGAGCGTTTCTGCACATAGATGATTTGGGCAGCAGTGTGAGGTATAGACTGAAGTGGGGAGAGACAGGAAGATGGGAGATCAGAGAGGAGGCTGATGCAGTAATCCCATCGGGATAGGATGAGAGATTGAACCAGCAAGGTAGCGGTTTCAATGGAGAGGAAAGGGTGGATCTTGGCGATGTTGTGGAGGTGAGACGGGCGGGTTTTGTTGACAGATTGGATGTGAGGGGTGAACAAGAAAGCGGAGTCGAGGATGACACCAAGGTTGTGGGCTTGTAAGACGGGAAGGATGGTAGTGTCAAAGGCAGCTGAGAGGTCAAGGAAGATTAGGATAGAGTAAGAGCCACAGGATACGGCAAGGAGGAGGTCATTGGTTACCTTTGAGAGGACAGTTTCATTCTTCATTCATTCATTCAATCGTATTTATTGAGTGCTTACTGTGTGCAGAGCACTGTACTAAGCGCTTGGGAAGTACAAGTTGGCAAAATATAGAGATGGTCCCTACCCAACAGCAGGCTCACAATCTAGAAGGGGGAGACAGACAACAAAACAAAACATTAACAAAATAAAATAAATAGAATAAATATGTACAAGTAAAATAAATAGAGTAATAAATATGCACAAACACATATACATATGTACAGGTGCTGTGGGGAGGGGAAGGAGGTAAGGCTGGGGGGAATGGAGAGGGGGAGGAGGGGGAGAGGAAGGAGGGGGCTCAGTCTGGGAAGGCCTCCTGGAGGAGGTGAGCTCTCAGTAGGGCTTTGAAGGGAGGAAGAGAGCTAGCTTGGCGGATGTGCGGAGGGAGGGTATTCCAGGCCAGGGGGAGTTTCAGTGGCCCAGTGCTTAAAACAGTGGTTGACACATAGTATCTTCTTATCAAATACTGTATTCATCATTATTAATTAATTAATTAATCAAATCGTATTTATTGAGTGCTTACTGTGTGCAGAGCACTGTACTAAGTGCTTGGGAAGTACAAATCGGCAACATATAGAGACGGTCCCTACCCAACAATGGGCTCATTATGGGCCTTCTTAATTGTTATTGGTCTTATGGTGGAGATCATTGTAAGATCATTATTACAGCAACAAAGTTCAGACACAAGCTTTAAAAAGATGATTACATCCAATAGCCTTGATATTGCATCCAGGAAGATGGATGGCCAGGGAGTTGGATACTGAGCCCTTCTATAAACAAATTTTCCCTCACCAGGTGCACAGCTATAAAACTCCTGAATTCAAGTGAACTGCAAAAAACAAAAGGAGTGAGATGGGTGCACTATACAGACTGGTGAGAAAAGTGAAGGATGGAGAATTACATTTTTTATGAAACCTGAAATAAGTGCAAGGCTCAGGAAGAGGATGGAAAATGGGAAGCATCAGATTCTTTCCTTAGAATGAATAATTTAAATTGGTGCATTGATCTTGAAAAAGAAAACCCTATATTTTCAGGTTCCCAACACTTCAGAGGTTTAACCAATTTGCAAAGGACTAGGCTTAATTCCCTCTCCTCCTCACTGACTCTTTTGATACTTACAAATTGATCATACACTAGGCTGCAAGCTCATTGTTGGCAGGAAATGTTTCTACCAACTCTGCTATATTGTAGTTTCCAAAGCACTAAGTACAGTGTTTTGAACAAAGAAGGCACTCAAATACGATTGATTAAATATTGCAAGTCTGCCCTCTTGTTCTTGTTTAGATGAGAAATTATCTGAGAACAAAGATTACATTTTGCTTTTGTTTTCTAAAAGTACCATTGTGTTCTAGTGACACAATCCCTGCTCCACAACTTGCCTGCTGTGTGACCTTGGGCAAGCCACTTAAGTGCTCTGTGCCTCAGTTTCCTCATCTGTAAAATGCTCTCCCTATGAACCCCATGTGGGACAGAGGCTGTGTCAGCTCTCATTACACTGCATTTCTCTTTGCATTGGCAACATAACAAGGACTTTAAAAAATATCACAATTATTGTTATCATCACCCTATATTCTGTGGGCACTCAATTGACAAAGCTTATAACATGCAACTCTTTTATTTCTTCATTTCTCCATATCTATCTTGGTCTTCAACAGGGCTTTTCAACTGACAATAATAATAATTGTGGTACTTGTTAAGCACTTACTATGTGCTAAGCACTGTTCTAAGCACTAGGGTAGATACAAGGTAATCAGGTTGGACACAATCCCTGTTCTGCATAGGGCTTACAGTTTTAATTCTCATTTTACAGATGAGGGAACTGAGGCACAGAGAAGTGAAGTGACTTGCCCAAGGTTACACTGCAGACATGTGGCAGAGCCGGGATTAGAACCCACATCCTTTGACTCCCAGGCCCATATTATTTCCCCTGGATCATGCTACTTCTGAACCACTAGAAATTCTAGAAAACTAGTGGTTCTAGTACCAGTACTTCACAGTCCACAGATGGTACTCAGCCCAACCCCATTAATGTTAACCCACTGACAAATGTAATTTGTTGGCTTAATGTTCACTGTTAAAGATTATTTTGACCATGTCCATATTGTTTTAAGTCTCAATTTGGGTGTCTCCCATTTGGCTATTACCCAGAGCCACCAGATGGCCTCAATTCTACTCAAAAAGGAAGTAAAAAACTCATGGTTCCAACAACTTCTCCTACACCAAAGGGTCACAAGTTAACAGTTATCAACTTCCACTATACCCATTGTAATTTTGACCACCTCTGGCCCAACTGGTTTTTACTTGGCCGTTTTATCCTAATAGTCCATGCACCAGTGATCCAAGGATACCAATTCCAAAGGGCTTTCAGTCCCTTGCACTACACTGACATTTTCCCTAAAATCCCGCCAGGAGATTATTGACATTATTTCCTTGAAACCCCTCCCACCCCCTGGTCTGTATGTACCGATGTCAATAATTGTCATGTTGGCAATTGGAAATGGGTTTCTGGCAGCAAGCCTAGTAATGTCCAACAGTTTCCATTAGGTTTGAAAGCTCAGTGCTTCAATAATGGGCTGATAGTCTACCTGATATGATTGTACACAATTACATAATTGATTTCTGGGACACGGCACCACACTTATTTTATAGGTTTCTTTAATTTGAAGCCTCAAAAGACTAGTGCTCTTTTGTTCATTTTCATCAGTAAGAGGATTTTAAATTTTGTTCTCACCCGTGCCAATAAAACCCAATATTTCTATAAAACTTTCTCCCTTTCTCATTCCCAGGTACAATGTGAACGAAGGACTGTGATTTTCTATGACTGCTATAAATCCATAACTAAAGAAATCAGGCTTGAAAGTGTTCTCTCTCCAACTATGAATTGAAACTATTTTATTCTGAGTGCAAAAATCAGTAAATAACATTGCTTCACACTGCTTTGTACTAGAGTACTGCATTTTATTTGGCACAAAATATTAAAAGAAGGCTTTCTGTATTTTCTTTGCGATAATGTGTTCTGCAACTGTGGTCATGCTCTGTCTTGAAAGAGTCTGTGATTTTTAACCTTTAGCAAGTCTGCAGAATAATGTCAACTAAGACAGCAATGCCAGGCTTAGATTCATAATTTCCTAACTTGCTATTCCATAGATGCACAAAGACTTTCACTGGGATAGACTGTGCATTTGGAGGAATAGAAGCATCTTTTTAGCTGGAGAGAAAGAGGGAAATTCTGAAATAAAAGAAAAAGTTAACAGGCCATGGTAGTACAGCCACTGGGAACATCAATGAAGTCAAAATTCAGAGGTTTGTCTTTGACTAGAAATCTTGTCCCTTTTAAAATGGTTTTGTTCACCTACAGGCAGCTTTGTGCCACCTTTGAGCCTTCCAAACCTCTCTTTCTATCATATCCTCCTCACACACATAAGTTCACCTGGATCATAGGATTTGGCCTTTTTAAAGGAAAACAGTCATAATTTGAGGAATGATTATGAGATAATTTAAAAAATATGAAGTAAAACAGGCTTTCCATTTTAAACATTTTAAAAATTCACCTTTTATTTTGGCCATTTAAAAATGGTTTCTGCTGGACTTTAATCTTGTTTGGAGTAGGGAATGCATCTGCTAATTCGGTTGTACTGTACTCTCCCAA
Organism: Tachyglossus aculeatus; assembly: GCF_015852505.1. Classification (NCBI taxonomy): domain Eukaryota; kingdom Metazoa; phylum Chordata; class Mammalia; order Monotremata; family Tachyglossidae; genus Tachyglossus; species Tachyglossus aculeatus. The sequence goes on along the minus strand of NC_052067.1, from coordinate 64,182,449 downwards.
ACACTTAGTACAGTGCTCTGCACATGGTAAGCACTCAATAAATATCACTGGTTGACTGATTGGTCCATCTGTCACTATTATCAATCAATCAATCGTATTTATTGAGCGCTTACTATGTGCAGAGCACTGTACTAAGCGCTTGGGAAGTACAAATTGGCAACATATAGAGACAGTCCCTACCCAACGGTGGGCTCACAGTCTAAAAGGGGGAGACAGAGAACAAAACCAAACATACTAACAAAATAAAATAAATAAAATAGATATGTACAAATAAAATAAATAAATAAATGGAGTAATAAATATGTACAAACATATATACATATGTACAGGTGCTGTGGGGAAGGGAAGGAGATAAGATGGGGGGATGGAGAGGGGGAGAGGAAGGAAGGGGCTCAGTCTGGGAAGGCCTCCTGGAGGAGGTGAGCTCTCAGCAGAGCCTTGAAGGGAGGAAGAGAGCTAGCTTGGCAGATGGGCAGAGGGAGGGCATTCCAGGCCCGGGGGATGACGTGGGCCTGGGGTCGATGGCGGGACAGGCGAGAGCGAGGTACGGTGAGGAGACTAGCGGCGGAGGAGCGGAGGGTGCGGGCTGGGCTGTAGAAGGAGAGAACGGAGGTGAGGTAGGAGGGGGCGAGGTGATGGAGAGCCTTGAAGCCCAGGGTGAGGAGTTTCTGCCTGATGCGCAGATTGACTGGTAGCCATTGGAGGTTTTTGAGGAGGGGAGTGATATGCCCAGAGCGTTTCTGGACAAAGATAATCCGGGCAGCAGCATGAAGTATGGATTGAAGTGGAGAGAGACACAAGGATGGGAGATCAGAGAGAAGGCTGGTGCAGTAGTCCAGACGGGATAGGATGAGAGCTTGAATGAGCAGGGTAGCAGTTTGGATGGAGAGGAAAGGGCGGATCTTGGCAATGTTGCGGAGCTGAGACCGGCAGGTTTTGGTGACGGCTTGGATGTGAGGGGTGAATGAGAGCGGAGTCGAGGATGACACCAAGGTTGCGGGCTTGTGAGACGGGAAGGATGGTAGTGCCGTCAACAGAGATGGGAAAGTCAGGGAGAGGACAAGATTTGGGAGGGAAGACAAGGAGTTCAGTCTTCGACATTATTAGTTATTAAACACTCAGTGCGGATTACTATACTAAGCACTTGAGAAAGTAGGGTAAGGGTTAGTACACCCGATCCCTGCCCTCTGTGCTTGGGGCAGAAACTAAAATAAATTATTTATGGGGAAGCAACACACATGGTTCAAAGAAGCAGCATGGCCTAGTGGAAAAAGCACAGGTCTGGGAATCAATGGGCATGTCACTCCCCTCCTCAAAAATCTCCAGTGGTTGCCTGTCAACCTGCGAAAAAAGCAATAACTCCTCACTCTCAGCTTCAAGGCTCTCCGTCACCGCACCCCCTCCTACCTCACCTCCCTTCTCTCATTCTTCAGCCCAGCCCACACCTTCCACTCCTCCGCCGCTAAGCTCCTCACTGTGCCTCGTTCTTGCCTGTCCCGCTGTCGACTCCCGGCCCACGTCCTTCCCCTGACCTAGAAAGCCCTCCCTCTGCACATCCACCAAGCTAGATCTCTTCCTCCCTTCTACAAAGAACTCACCTCCTCCAGGAGGCCTTCCCAGACTAAGCCCCCTTTTTGCTCTCCTCCTCCCCATCCCCCCCGCCCTACCCTCCTTCCCCTCCCCACAGGACCTGTATATATGTTTGTACAGATTTATTACTCTATTTATTTTACTTGTACATATTTACTATTCTATTTATTTTGTTAATGATGTGCATCTAGCTTTATTTCTATTTATTGTGATGACACCTGTCCACATGTTTTGTTTTGTTGTCTGTCTCCCCCTTCTAGACTGTGAGCCCGTTGTTGGTAGGGACCATCTCTATATGTTGCCGGCTTGTACTTCCCAAGCACTTAGTACAGTGCTCTGCACACAGTAAGCACTCAATAAATATGACTGAATGAATGAATGAACCAATGAATCAATTTATAGTATTTATTAAGGGCTTACTATGTGCAGAGCCTGGTACTAAGCACTTGGGAGAGTACAATGTAGCAGAGTTGATAGACATATTCCTTGCCCACAGTAAGAGCACACATGTTCTAATCCCAGCTCTGCCACTTGTCTGCTGTGTGCCCTTGGGCAAGTTGCAAAACCTCTCCATGCCTCAGTTACCCCACCTGTAAAATAGAGATTAAGACTGTGAGCCCCTGTGGAACATGGACTGGGGCGAGCCTGACTGTCTGTATCTACCCCATTGGTTAGTACAGTGCCTGGCACATAGTACGTGCTTAACAAATATAATTTTTTAAAAAAGAGATACGTACATAAGTGCTATTGGTGGGGACGGCAGTCCAGAAGATCACTGCAATAAGGAGTTTTCTCCCACTTCCTTCTGTATCACCCTGACTTGCTCCCTTCATTCATCCTCCCTCCCATCCCCATGGCACATATGTATATATCTGTAATTTATTTACTTATTTATGTATATTAATGTCTATCTCCCCCCTCTAGACTGTGGGATCACTGTGGGCAGGGAATGTGTCCATTTGTTGTTGACCTTCTTTCTTTCCTTTTCTCCCCTACCCTGATCCTCAGGGACTTCAATATCCATGTGGGTATTCCTGATGATTCCACAGTCTCCTATCTTCCCTCTCACCTATGGCCTCTCTCATCAAAACACTGTTCTCTCATCCCAAAGAGCCTTCCAATTTCTAGACCACCCCCCCCACCATTTATCCCAACCCATCATGCCCAATTCACAAATCCACAACCTCAACATCACCTTCTCAGCTAAACTCCATTCTCCCATTGTCCCTTTCCCCCTTCCCTCCAACCCCCAACCCAAATCACCTCCCCAGTACCTTTTCCCAGCTCCTGCTGTCAGAAAGCCTAGGACATCCTTTTGGAGCCTGAAAGAATGAAGTAACAACTGAGATCAGGATTCAAATGAAGCTGAAGATCTACAGAGCAACTGTAGTTTGCAGCTTTCTTGATGACTGTTAGTCTTGACCTATTAGAGGCGTCAAAACAGACCAAGATGCCAAAGCTCCTCTTTGTCTGCTTCTACGTCATGTGAAGTCACCAACATCCAAGTGTTCGCAATGACCTGGAAGTGGTGCAAAGCCGAGCTAGGGAAGGGATAGAATGTGGGAGGGAGAGGCACAGAAATAGAAAAGTGGCAGCAAAGAGGGCCCAAGGACCAAGCTGAGGTTCTGATGCTCCTTCGAATATTATTATAAGTACTTGGATCAACAACTATGTTGTGAAGGTATAAATGATAAGACTTGATCACAGATTGAATATGTGGGATATATGAGAGAGATGAGTCTAAGACAACACTGAGGATATGGGCTTGAGAGATAAGGAGGATAGTGGTATTATCTACAATGATGTGAAAGACACGGGGAGTACAGGGGTAGGGTGGGAAGATAAGGAGTTCTGTTTTGGACATTTTTTGTTTGAGGTTTCAATGGGACATCCAGGTAGAGGTGTTCTGAAAGCAGGGAGATATGTGAGACTACACAGAAGGAGCAAGATCAGGGCTGTAGGTGTAGATTTGGGAATCACCTGCATAGAGATGGTAATTGAAGTCATGGGAGGGAATGAGTTCCCCAAAGGACTGGATGTAGATGGAGAATAGAAGAAAACCCAGAACTGAGTCTCAAGAAACCCCCACTGTCAGAGGGTGGAGGCAGGGGAGAAGCCAGCAACAGAGACTGAGAAGGAATAGTCAGGAGGGCCAAGAGAGAACGGTGTCAGTGAAGTCAACATTGGATAAAGTTTCAAGGAGAAGGTGGGCAGGGGGGAGCTGAGAGGTCTAAGAGAACTAAGATGGAGTAGAGGCTGTCAGACTTTGGAAGAAGAAAGTTACTGAAGACCTTAAACAAAGAAGGCTGTTTCCATGGAACCAGATTGGAGGGGATCAAGGAGAGAATTGGAGGAGAAGTAGAGTCAGCATATGTAAACAACTCTCTTACGGAATTGGGAGAGGAATGGTAGGAGGGAGATGGAGTGATAACTGAAAGGAACAGTAGGGTCAAAGGAGGGCTTTTTTTAGGATGGGGGCATGTAAGTATTTTTGAAAGTAGTGGAGAAGAAGTTGTTGGAAAGTGAATGGTTGAAGATGGCAGTCAAGGAGGCAAGAAGGGAGGTGGTGAGTGTTTTCGTAAGTTGCAAAGGGATGAAATCAGAACCACAGGTGGATGGGATGGATTTTGAGAGGAAGTGAGAGATCTCTTCTTGGATATGTAGGGAGTATTGGGAGAGTCAAAGAGGGTGGAGAAGGAAGGGAAGGACTGGAAAGGAGCAGGGGAGATTTTTGATAGAGCACACCTGATGGTTTCAATTTTGTTAATAAAGTATATGGTCAAGTGATTAGGGGAAAGAGATGGTGGGAGTGGTGGGAGGCAGGAGGCTTACAGGGGGAGTTAAATGTCTAGCGCAGATGTTTGGGACAATGTGTAAGGGAGTCAATTGAGAAGGAAGAGTACTGTAGATCCACCCTCCCATACAAGTCCATAGGCACCCTGCACCCTGGAGCTGATGGCTGGAACCTTTCTAGCTAGGGCTTGGGAACTCTTTGGTTGGTGGGTTTTACAGGACCCTTAAGAATAAAGCCATTAAGCCCCTTTCTGTATGGTGTCATTATTCTTCCAAATTTTGCAGTCCCTTGGGAATGCTCAGAGTACATATATACGTTAATATTTTGTTGGAAGTCTTGACCTCGAAAAGCCCTCTCTCCCTCCTGCTTTGAATGTATTAAGCCTCCCACTCAAAATGAAAAGGAGGAACTTATGCCTCCCAGCAGCTTTTCCTTTTTATGTAATAAAAAATGTGCCTTTGTTAGAATACTGCAAATGTGCTCTATCAGGAATTTCCATCCCCAGAGATCTTTAAATAAGAAATGATAACCATCTGCCTTGGATGGTATAGGTATTCACCAGCCCTGAAGGCAGGGAGCTGGGCTAGATAGTGTCTCAGTGTCCTCTCCAGCCACATGATTTCATGCTCACAATTGGCTGTCAAATTATTTATCAATGACCAAGTCAGTATAGCCCTAAATCTCCTAATTCCTAGCCTAGTTCTCTCTCCAGCCCATGATCTATTTGTTTTCCCATACAGGTAAAAATATTGGGGAAATAGTTGAAAAATATTGCTCTTATTTGGAAATTCACTGGGTGATTCAGGTTACATGTTCCTTTGTTATCTCATTTTCATGATGCAACAATGGCTTGCCAATTAATTCAATTGATGCTTACTATTTATAGAGTCTAGTGTACTAAGCATTTGGGAAAGTACAATATTACAGAGTTGGCAGACATATTCCTTGCCCACAAGACATTTACAGTAGACTAATATTAATATAAATTGCTGATATGAACATAAGTACCGTGGGACTGAGGGTAGGTTGCATATCAAGTGTTTACATGGTACAGATCCAAGTGCATAGGCAACACAGAAAGGAGAGGGAGTAGTTTTGCTTTAAATTTCTCCTCACTTCCTCTTGGTGCTTTGTCTGACTATGGTAATCTCCCAATTTACTTCTTAACTATATTTATTAAGCGTTTACTACATTCCAGGTACTGTACTAAGCACTGGTGAAGATACAAGCTGGTCTGGGTGGACACAGTCCATGTACCAGTTGGGGCTCACAGTCTTAATCCCCATTTTACAGATGAGGTAACTGAGGCAAGGAGAAGTTAAGTGACTTGTCCAAGGTTACACAGTAGATAAGTAGCAGAGACAGGATTGGAATATAGGTCTGTGCTCTAACCATTAGTGGATAAGCATGGGCCTGGGAATCAGAAGGTCATGGGTTCTAATGGGCAGGGAACATATCTACCATCTGTGTTATACTGTGCTCTTACAAGTGCTTAGTACAGTGATTTGCACACCATAAGTGCTCAGTAAATACAATTGATTGATTCATATAGAGGGAGGAAGAACCATGCCAGAGGCAGGACATGGGCTAGAGGTTAGTGGCAAGATAGCTTAGTGAGAGCTCCTTGTGAACAATGTGTTACTTGCTTGTTTTTACTTCCTAAGCATTCAGTACAGCACACTGCACTCACTGAGTACTCAATAAATGCTATAACTATTACTACATAAACTAATTTGCCCATAGGAGAAAGGGATAATAATGATAATTGTGGTATTTGTTATTCCAAGGAGGGTCATATGTGATCTTCCCGGAGGCCATGGTCCTCGGAAGGATCAAAGGGGGGATTGTTGTCCACCAGCAGACTTGGCATGACTGACTCCATTTTGTGCATACCGACAGTAACCCTCCATTTTTTGCAGGCCGAGAGAACAACTCATTTTTGTATTTCATGCAAGGTTCATCAACAGAATGTCTTCAGGACAGTTACAAGTAACACCTGACTATGCAAGGTCTTAGGGTAGATAACAAGTACCTCCCTCCCATCTGCACAAGGCTGTGAGAACAGAGACTAAAGAGAATTCACAACCATCCTGTTGGTTCTAATTGGTTCCCTGAAGTTCCCATTGCTCGCTCGCGCTCGCGTTGCTGTAACTCAATAAACTCGGGGCTGCTTGCCACTCCTACCTCTCTTGGGAGGTGAACTGTCAGGTAGCCACCTTCCTCCTCTACTGCTCTATCTGAACTCATGTCTCCGAGTCATTTTTCCTATCTGCGTCACCACCTTGGGTTCGCGGACCCTGACCCCGATTTACACCGGTGGTTCGGGCGTTGCAGTCATCATCATCATCTTCAATCGTATTTATTGATGATGGTACAGTCACTTGTACCCCATTGGTTTGAACGGGCTGCTCGCCACTTTCCTACTGCTCTGATCTATGACTCCTTCTCTCAGAGTCACTGGTCTCTTCATCAATTAAACGAACCCATATGTTAACCCTTTTTGTTGATAACAGTGCTTACTATGGGCCAAGTACTTTACTAAGTGCTAATTATACAAGATAATCAGGTCCCATATGGGGCTCACTGTCTGAGTAGGAGAACAGGAATTGAATCCCCATTCTACAGATGAGGGAAATGAGGCACAGAGAAGTTAAGTCACTTGCCCAGGGTCATACAGCAAATGAATGGTGGAGCAGGGATTAGAATCCAGGTCCTCTGATCCCCAAACCTGGGAATCACTATTCACTAATGTAAAATGATTGGTAAAAAAGTGAAATAGCAAATAGTGAGTACAAAATGTTGAGGTGATAGTACAGAATAAATGACTTGGACCAAAGAAAATTTAATTGAGGAAATCTTCTTGGAGTAGATGAAATTTCAGAAGGATTTTGAAGATGGGAATTGCCGTGTGAAAAGGGGAGTAGAAACAGGAGACAGCGAAGGGCTTGAGCCAGGGTCAAAGGTGGAAGTCTAGACAGAGGTACTCTGAAAAGATGAATTTATGAGGAAGGAAGAGTGTGAGTTGCAGAGAGCTGGAGGAAAGAGTGGGTAGGTGAGAGACAGCATATGGAGTGCAGAGGAATAGGAAAGCAAGGAGGCAGTGAGGAGACTAGTGCAGTCACCAATCCAGAAAATGGCCAGTGCTTGGACCAAAGTGTTGGCTGGTAGGATGAGGTGGGGGGGGGGGGCAGATCCAGGAAGAACTGTGGAGAACAATGAAATCACCAGGAGCAAGTGAGCTCCTTGAGAGACTGAGTATAGAGTAAAAGGAGTACAGGACCCAGAACAGAACACTGAGTTAGGGGGTGAGGTGAAAAAGGCAGAGGGGGAGACCAGAGATACTGAGAAAAGGCATTTTTAGTAAGGGGAAAACTTGAGCATGTTGGTGGGAAAGAGGAAAAAAGTCTTCAGAAAGTGAGTGGTTGAATCGGTATGGAAGAAGATTGGAAACAAGTCTTTCAGAAGCTGAGGGGGGATGGAACAGAGGCACAGGTAGAGGGAGGAGGTTTTGAAAGAATGCGGGAGATTTCAATGGTATTTATTGAGTGCTTACTCTGTGAAGATCACTGAACTGAGCATTTGGAAGAATACAATACAATAGAGTTGGTAGACACATTTCTTGCCCACAGTAGCCTCTAGAGAGATGGCTGAGAAAGATGAGAGTGGAAGCCTGATGGAGGTGAGGAGCAATTTTAAGGAGCACAAGCCTCAGGGTCTTACTTTATCTAAAGTAATAAACTAATCTATCAGTGGTATTATTGGGGCTTAATGTGATCCTCTTGACTATCTAAAGCAGAATCACTAAAAGGAGTAACAGGGTGGAAAATCCTTCCACTACTTCTTATCAGAAGTCCTTTGAAGTGCTAACCTGTGGACAATTAACTGAATCCTGCCAACATATTTGAAGTGTTCTCAAGATAAAAAGATTGAGGTTCACCTCCCAACCAACTCAGATTTCCTCTATTTAGAGGTGTCTTAGAAGCAATTAGCTAGTTGGCAAGGTAACAGAAGCAAGGCTGGAAGATGGTATAAGTCATAAGTCATCTCTGACATGTTCCTTATGCCCTAACCAAAGTGTCCAAATAGTATCAATGATTTGTTGCAACAGTAATCTAAAACCAGCTGAACTATTTTGTATTGTCAAAGGAGTAATCATGTTGCATAAATATGAATAGTTAATTACAAAGCCCATATTAAATTGGAAATGGGATAAAGGTTTAGCCACTACAACTTCAGGGGTCCTAGAGAAGACTTTGCATTTGTGTTATCCTGGAAATTAAGCATACAAAACCTTTGTTGCTATAGAGAAACATCAAAATCCACCATTTATAATTTAGCTGGTTGCCCATTCAGAAACATTGGTCAGTTTCCATTCAGAACTCTGGACCAAAAGAACCTCATTTCCTTAGGAAAATTAAAAAAAAAATATTCATTGTAGACAAAACCCTAAGGAATGTTCATAGGGACCCTACTTTATTGGTTTCTCACCGAAGACAGGCCCTCTTTTGCTGGTGGTTGGCAAAGTCCAGCTCTTCTATTTGGATGAGGCAGTCCCAATCTATTTTTTCAAGAATTCTGTTATGCCCCAACGTTAAAGAGTTCATATTTCAACTTGTAAAAAAACAAAGAGCATTGTTTTTCATCATCATCATCATCATCATAATGTTATAGTATTCATCAAGCACCTAATGTTGAGCACTGTACAAAACACTTGGTTAGATACAAGATAATTAGATTGGACACAGTCCCTATCCCATATGGGGCTTGATGTCTAAGAAAGAAGGGGTACAGGTATTTAATTCTCACATTACAGATGAGGAAACAGACACAGAGAAGTTTAATTCATTCATTCATTCATTCAATTGTATTTATTGAGTGCTTACTGTGTGAAGAGCACTGTACTAAGCACTTAGGAAGTACAAGTTGGTAACATATAGAGACTATCCCCACCCAACAATGAGCTCACAGTCTAGAATAGGGAGACAGACAACAAAACAATCAATCAATCAATCGTATTTATTGAGCGCTTACTGTGTGCAGAGCACTGTACTAAGCGCTTGGGAAGTACAAGTTGGCAACATATAGAGACAGTCCCTACCCAAAAGTGGGCTCACAGTCTAAACACGTGGACAGGTGTCAAGTCATCAGAATAAATAGAAATAAAGCTAGATGCACATCATTAACAAAATCGATAGAATAGTAAATATGTACAAGTAAAATAAATTGAATAATAAATGCATACAAACATATATACAGGTGCTGTGGGGAGGGGGATCCAACCTTGGCTTCACAGACTCCATCCTTTCCTGGTTCTCTTCTTATCTCTCCGCCATTCATTCTCAGTCTCCTTTATGGGCTCCTCCTCCCCATCCCATCCCCTTACTGTAGGGATTCCTCAAGGGTCAGTTCTTGGTCCCCTCTGTTCTCTATCTACACTCACTCCCTTGGTGAACTCATTCGCTCCCATGGCTTCAACTATCATCTCTACGCTGATGACACCCAAATCTACATCTCTGCCCCTCCCTCTACATCTCTCTCCCTCCCTACAGGCTCGTGTCTCCTGCCTTCAGGACATCTCCATCTGGATGTCTGCCCACCATCTAAAACTCAATATGTCCAAGACTGAACTCCTTATCTTCCCTCCCAAACCCTGCCCTCTCCCTGAGTTTCCCATTACTGTAGATGGCACTACTATCTTTCCCATCTCACAAGCCCACAACCTTGGTGTCATCCTCGACTCTGCTCTCTTGTTCACCCCTCACATCCAATCCATCACCAAAACCTGCCGGTCTCACCTCTGCAACATCACCAAGATCCGCCCTTTCCTCTCCATCCAAACCGCTACCCTGTTGGTTCAATCTCTCATCCTATCCCAACTGGATAACTGCATCAGCCTTCTCTCTGATCACCCATCCTCCTGTCTCTCCCCATTTCAGTCTATACTTCACGCTGCTGCCTGAATCATCTTTGTGCAGAAACGCTCTGGCATGCTACTCCCCTCCTCAAAAATCTCCAGTGGCTATCAATCAACCTACACATCAGGCAAAAACTCCTCACTCTCGGCTTCAAGGCTCTCCATCACCTCATCATCATCATCATCATCAATCATATTTATTGAGCGCTTACTATGTGCAGAGCACTGTACTAAGCGCTTGGGAAGTACAAATTGGCAACATATAGAGACAGTCCCTACCCAACAGTGGGCTCACACTCACCTCGCCCCCTCCTACCTCACCTCCCTTCTTTCCTTCTACAGCTCAGCCCGCACCCTCCGCTCCTCTGCCACTAACCTCCTCACTGTGCCTCATTCTTGCCAGTTCTGCTGTCAACCCCCGGCCCACATCCTCCCCCTGACCTGGAATGCCCTCCCTCCGCACATCTGCCAAGCTAGCTCTCCTCCTCCCTTCAAAGCCCTACTGAGAGCTCACCTCCTCCAGGAGGCCTTCCCAGACTGAGCCCCCCTTTCCTCTCCCCTCCCCATTCCCCCCACCCTACCTCCTTCCCCTCCCCACAGCACCTGTATATATGTTTGTACAGATTTATTACTCTATTTATTTTACTTGTACATATTTACTATTCTATGTATTTTGTTAGTGATGTGCATCTAGCTTTACTTCTATTTATTCTAATGACTTAACACCTGTCCACATGTTTTGTTTTGTTGTCTGTCTCCCCCTTCTAGACTGTGAGCCCGTTGTTGGGTATATGTTCCTTGACACAGAAATCCAAGGGCAAAGTCTTGTCCATCATTCTTGGAGATCTATCATCACAACAACATTAGCCAAGGTACTTAAATGAAATTATTGAAAGTTCACTGTTACTAAACTTACTGGCACAATTCAGCACATTAAAGTAACATTGATGACCTACAGATGCACCAAAGGAAAAGCACATGCCATTGCAAATAAGAATGAAACTAGCTTGAAATGACAGTACGCAGTATCCACAACCATGGAAAAACCATAATAACTCAAAATTATATACAGGCAATCCTCAAATTTGTGACAAAATTGGTTCCCCAAAACTGTGTCAATTTGAGATTTTCCCACAGGGACAATGTTCCAAAAGGGGCCACTGAGGGTTGACTCAAAGTCAGACACCCTAATGTTATCAAAATTCCCCAGAAATCTGTTCCCAATCAGTTATAGATGAGTAAAATAGCTATATTAATGAACTTATGTTGTCAGAGAGGTTCCACAAGTGGGTAGCTGATCACTTCATTATAGGTAAAATGGACATTTTAATCACACCTGATTCCACCTAGAAATCAAGTAATCTCTTCCCCATCCCATCCCCTGACCTCTCAAGTCATGACCAGCCCCAATATATTTTAACTTTCCAACCACCTCCTCTCAAAATGATTTCCCCATTTTCATGCAACTTCTGGTACATCCTACCCCACCATCTGGGACTCCAGAGTAGTGTCATAAAGGACACTGGAGTGTTAAGTGTGAAACTAATGTGTTGGACAGCTGAAAGAGGGCATAGATTAAGAAATCCTGCAAATGCCATTTGTTAAAACTTAAAACTGCTTAAATGTAGGCCTTCCTGTAGCTTACAAGCCAAAACTGTCCAGAGAAAAATTGGTCGTGGGTACTAGCTAGAGTTGGCAACAGCAGCTTGAGATTCCATGTCCAAAACCATACCCTCAATGTGTCTTGAAAAGAAGATTATTTCCATACTTCATGGAGTCTTTTCTCTAAGAGTTTCATTTCTTACACATTCCCTCTTTGATCGTCCTACTATTAGTAAGTGGGAACAGGTTCAGTTTTACTATTTTAAAGAGAGAGAGCTGAGGCACACTGAGAGATTAACTAACTTTATCAGGGTCATACCATATATCTATGGCTTTAATGGGAAATAAATCTAAGACTGATAAATTCCAAGGTGTGGCTCTGTCTCAGGTGAATTGAATATAAAAACATTAAAACACTATAAAAGGAAGATCGGCTTGCTTCTTTCGCGGTAGAACTGGAAGTCATAAAACACAGCTGCTACCTTCTTACTGAAATGAATGTATCATCTTATGGTTGCCCAGATACAGCTGTTAGATGAAGGGTAACATATCCTGAAGATCAAAATAAAAGATGCCAGTCAAAATTAATCTCTCTATCTGCATACACATACAATTTTATAGATGATATAAAAATAAACCAGAAATCAGAAGAGGAGTCTGGTGAGTAAAACATTTTCCTAGCTAATGAGTAAACCATTGAGACAAATTCAAGTTGAAAATTTTGCCTTTCAAAAGAGCAATGAAAAGTTAAGAATAATATTTCAGTATCTATCCTGATTAGCAAACAGCTTTTCCTTTAGAGAATGGCTTTCATTTTTTATTTCATGTTCCCCCTACTGTCGGCATCCTTCTGTTGTAACAACAAAGGCTTTAGAGCTGTCAAAAAGGAAAGGTTTTGAAGTAGCTTTAAGACAGATTTTTTTCCCCCTCTAAGAGCTAGCAGAATTGATCCTTCACATTTCAGCATTCCTCAGTAGGAGGTTAAACTCTAAAAGCTTTTTTGGTCAAGAGTTAATACTGCACCCTTCGATTCACAGTGCGGTGTTTTCCCATCTATGAAATTCAAGCAGTTCCCCAACAGTGGAGTAGACTTTTTATAGGACAACCAGTGTGGAAGCTATGAGATAGAGATGTTCTTTAATTCTTTGAGAACCTGGTAGCAACGGTGCTGACAGTGATCTAGAAGAGCCCAGTTTAAACTGAGGCACAGATTCTCCATAAACATTCTGGAATGTATGACACTTGTTAACATATTCTCAGGAAAGACTCGGGTTCTTTTGAACAGGAGATTTAAAGAAGGCAAGGGTAAAGGTGAAAGAAGGGGAATATTGTCAGGGACTTTTGATACTTAATTTGTCCTAGTAGAGGTGTAAGTTGCGGGGAGTGGGGCAGGGGGCAGAGAGGAAGGTGAGTGGTAGGGGACGTAGGGGAGATAAGAAGTAGAAGTTATTTCCCTTCCAAAAACAAATACCAGGGAATATACCTGGTAGTAAAGCAAAGCTCCCTCTTATCTGGACATATCCATGCAACTTGGGGATCATAATAATAATAATAATAACATTTGTGGCATTTGTTAAGCAGTTACCATGTGCCAGGCACTGTTTTAAGCACTGGAGTAGATACAAAATAATCGGGTTGGAATACAAAATAATCCAGTCAGAATACAAAATAATCGTGTTGGACACAGTCCCTGACCCACATGAGGCTCACAGTTTTCATCTCTATTTTACAGGCAAGGTAATTGAGGCCCAGAGAAGTGAAGTGACTCCCCCAAAGTCACACAGCAGACAACAGTGCTTAGAACAGTGCTCAGCACTTAGAACAATGCTTCAGTGCTTAGAACAGTGCTTCAGTGCTTAGAACAGTGTGTTACACATAGTAAGCGCTTAATAAATACCATTAGTATAAGTGTCGGAGCCAGGATTAGAATCCAGGTCCTTCTGATCCCTAGGCCTATGCTCTACCCACTAAGCAAGACAGCTTCTCAATCAATTAATCCTGGGGCTCAAGGAATTAATGGTATTTACTGAGCACTTGTGTGCCAAGTACTCTATTAAGCACTTGGGAAAGTGCAATATGGCAGATTTGGTAGATATGTTCCCTGCCCACACTGACATTACAGTGTCAAAGTACTGAAGTCAAAGTGATGAGATGAGGGGATGCAAGCAGAGTCAATTTTCCAAGTTTGGGGAGGGATAAAGTGGGTGAGGGAAAGGCAAGAGAAAGAGAGGGAGAGAAATCAATGAATCATTCATATTTACTAAGCATCTTCTGTGTGTAGAGTACAGTACTAAGTGTCCTGTATCTATCCCAGAGCTTAGAGTAGTGCTTGACACTTAGGGAGCACTTAACAAGCTCTTAGTACAGTGCTCTGCACATAGTAAGCGCTCAATAAATACGATTGATTGATTAACAAGAATCACAGAGGTTTAATAGACACAGCGAAATTGAGGCAGGAATAAAAATGGTGCCAAAAACTCAATGCAATGGACAGACCTGTATCAGCCCTCGCTCAGCCTCACTCACATTTGCTGAACAGCTCTTTCTGTTGCAAGCAGCATCTCTGAGCCCAGAGGACAATTCCATGGAGAAAAGAATACTAAGCTTCTCAAACCTTTCTCAAAATATGGAACATGCAGTCATTTCGTGTGGTGGATCAGAGCTACTGAGAGAGCCCTCCATCATTTCCTGGGTTTGTTTTTATGGCTCTGGAATAGCAAATAGGATAATTCCCATGGAGTTCCTGAAATCCTGGAATAAAACAGACCATGTGAATAATCACTGAGTAATCTGCCTAGCCCTGCAGCTGACTCCCCCATGATCCATAATGAGTGTCTGATGGATTGTCATTCGTCACGGCCAGGAAAGCAGACAGACAGAAACATGGGAAACCTCTAGGCCTGCTTCTAGGTGTGGAGTTAAGATATAATTGTTCCTTCGTCCTTCCCACCCCCAATGAAAATTGGGTCTCCTGCCCCTAACCCTCCTCATTTATGCTTCTCTGGACAAAGTTGATCTAGTAGTTGTAGAAAGGGTAAGCTTGGGAACATGCAGGGAACATGTCTACCAACTTTTGTTTTGTTTTGTTTTTTAATGGTATTTTCTAAAATCAATCAATCGTATTTATTGAGCATTTACTGTGTGCAGAGCACTGTACTAAGCGCTTGGGAAGTACAAGTTGGCAACATATAGAGACAGTCCCTACCCAACAGTGGGCTCACAGTCTAAAAGGGGGAGACAAAGAACAAAACTAAACATACTAACAAAATAAAATAAATAGAATAGATATGTACAAGTAAAATAAATAAATAAATAAATAGAGTAATAAATATGTACAAACATATATACATATATATAGGTGCTGTGGGGAAGGGAAGGAGGTAAGATGGGGGGATGGAGAGGGGGAGGAGGGGGAGAGGAAGGAAGGGGCTCAGTCTGGGAAGGCCTCCTGGAGGAGGTGAGCTCTCAGTAGGGCCTTGAAGGGAGGAAGAGAGCTAGCTTGGCGGATGGCAGAGGGAGAGCATTCCAGGCCCGGGGGATGACGTGGGCCGGGGGTTGATGGCGGGACAGGTGAGAACGAGGTACAGTGAGGAGATAAGCGGCAGAGGAGCGGAGGGTGCGGGGTGGGCTGTAGAAGGAGAGAAGGGAGGTGAGGTAGGAGGGGGTGAGGTGATGGACAGCCTTGAAGCTCAGGGTGAGGAGTTTCTGCCTGATGCGCAGATTGATTGGTAGCCACTGGAGATTTTTGAGGAGGGGAGTAATATGCCCAGAGCGTTTCTGGACAAAGACAATACAGGCAGCAGCATGAAGTATGGATTGAAGTGGGGAGAGACATGAGGATGGGAGATCAGAGAGAAGGCTGATGCAGTAGCCCAGACGGGATAGGATGAGAGCTTGAACAAGAAGGGTAGCGGTATGGATGGAGAGGAAAGGGCGGATCTTGGCAATGTTGCGCAGCTGAGAACGGCAGGTTTTGGTGATGGCTTGGATGTGAGGGGTGAATGAGAGAGCGGAGTCGAGGATGACACCAAGGTTGTGGGCTTGTGAGATGGGAAGGATGGTAGTGCCGTCAACAGAGATGGGAAAGTCAGGGAGAGGGCAGGGTTTGGGAGGGAAGACAAGGAGTTCAGTCTTCGACATGTTGAGCTTTAGGTGGTGGGCAGACACCCAGATGGAGATGTCCTGAAGGCAGGAGGAGATGCGAGCCTGGAGAGAGGGGGAGAGAGCAGGGGCAGAGATGTAGATCTGGGTGTCATCAGCGTAGAGATGATAGTTGAAGCCGTGGGAGCGAATGAGGTCACCAAGGGAGTGCGTGTAGATCGAGAACAGAAGGGGACCAAGCACTGACCCTTGGGGAACCCCCCACAGTAAGGGATGGGAGGGGGAGGAGGAGCCTGCAAAAGAGACTGAGAATGAACGACCGGAGAGATAAGAGGAGAACCAGGAGAGGACGGAGTCTGTGAAGCCAAGGTCAGATAGCGTGTTGAGGAGAAGGGGGTGGTCCACAGTGTCAAAGGCAGCTGAGAGGTCGAGGAGGATTAGGATGGAGTATGAGCCGTTGGATTTGGCAAGCAGGAGGTCATTGGTGACCTTTGAGAGGGCAGTTTCCGTGGAATGTAGGGGACGGAAGCCAGACTGGAGGGGGTCGAGGAGAGAGTAGTTGTTGAGGAATTCGAGGCAGCATGTGTAGACAACTCGTTCATGGAGTTTGGAAAGGAATGGTAGGAGGGATATGGGGCGATAACTAGAAGGTGAGGTGGGGTCAAGAGAGGGTTTTTCTAAAACACTTACTATGTCCCAGGTATCATCCTAAGTGCTGGGTAGATATAAAATAATCAGGTTAGGTGCAGTCCGTGTCCCACCTGGGACTCACAATCCTACTCCTTATTATACAGATGACATAACTGAGGCACAGAGAAGTTCAGAGACTTCCCCAGGGTTACACAGCAGACAAGTGGCATAGCCGGAATTAGAACCCAGGTCATTCTTTTTTTTTAATGGTATTTAAGTGCTTACTATGTACTAAGCTCTGGGGTAGATACAAGATAATTAGGTTGGACACAGTCCCCGTCCTATATAGAGCTCATAATCTTAATCCCCATTTTACAGATGAGGTAACTGAGGCACAGAAAAGCTAAGCGACTTGCTCAAAGTCACACAGCTGATAAGTGGCGGAGCTGAGATTAGAACCCATGACTTCTGACTCTCAGGCCCATGCTCTTTCCACCAGGCAATGCTGCTTTTGTATTGTACTCTCCCAAATGCTTAGTACATTTCTCTGCACGCAGTAAGTACACAATCTATACATTGATGCTGATGTAAACCCAGATGGGGACAATATCTACCTTTCTGTTCAGTGCAGAGCCTATTCCAGTACAGTTTACTGCCATCAAGGAGTGGATAAAAGCACTTAGTACAGTGCTCTGTACGTAGTAAGAACTAAAAAATCTGACTGATTTATTGATCGTCCTGAGCTTCCCTTTCTTTTCACAATTTGCATCCTAAATGCACGTAAAAGCTCACCTCCTCCAAGAGGCCTTCCCAGATTGAGCCCCCTTTTTCCTCTCCTCCTCCCCATCCCTCCTGCCCTACCTCCTTCCCCTCCCCACAGCACCTGCATATATGTTTGTACAGATTTATTACTCTATTTATTTTACTTGTACATATTTACTATTCTATTTATTTTGTTAATGATGTATATCTAGCTTTATTTTTATTTATTCTGGTGACTTGACACCTGTCCACATGTTTTGTTTTGTTGTCTCTCTCCCCCTTCTAGACTGTGTGCCCATTGTTGGGTAGGCACTGTCTCTATGTGTTGCCAACTTGTACTTCCCAAGCGCTTAGTGTAGTGCTCTGCACACAGTAAGTGCTCAATAAATACGATTGAATGAATGAATGAATGAATGAATGAATGACATGATTCCTAACCTCAAAAAGGAATCAAGAAAGGAAGAAAGAGAGAAGCAGCATGGCTTAGTGGACACAGCATGGGCCTGGGAATTGGAAGGACCTGGGTTCTAATCCTGGCTCTGCCACTTGTCTCCTGAGTGACCCTGGGCAAGTCACCATTATTCTCCATTTTCCAGATAAGGTAACTGAGAAATAGAAAAGTAGATTGTGAACTCTATGTGAGACGGGCTGTGTCCGCTCCAATTACCATGTATCTACCCTAGCACTTGGTAATAATAATAACTGTGGCATTTGTTAAGTGCTTATTATGTGCCAGGCATGGTACTAAGCACTGTAGGGGTGGAGGGGGGAGGGATACAAATAAATCACGTTGAACACGGTCCCTGGCTCACATCAGGCCCACAGTCTTAATCCCCATTTTATAGATGAGTTAACTGAGGCACAAAGAAGTGAAGTGACTTGCCCAGACAAGTGGCAGAGCTGGGATTAGAACTCATGACCTACTGACTCCCAGGACAGAGCTCTATCCACTAGGCAATTCTGCTTCTCTAGCACAGTGCCTGGCACATAGTAAGTGCTTAACAAATACTATTATTACTATTATTATTAACAAATAAGAATATAAAAGAAATGTACATAAGTGGTAGTGGAGGCTTATAAATGCCTTGGTGGCATGACAGTTGGGGCATGAGACAGGGAGATTAGAATTTATCAGAGAAAGCCTCTTATAATGAAATATGCAGACACACACCCCAAACAGACAGACAGTACTCACTCAAACCTCATCCTCTGCACACAACACTCGGATAACACTTTCATCTAAATAGGGAGGCAGAGAGAAAGCCATACTACCCTGCCCACATGATCCCCCAGCTGGGCCTGCGCTGGACAGGAGTGGCTACTATTTGCCACGGCTTCCAAGGTTTGTTCTTTGTGTTTTCCCATCCTGGATAGTTCCCCTGAGCTGGATACCTCTGGGCAGCAGTGCCCAGGAGCAGGAGTGTTGGATGACCCAGTAGCCCAAGGCAGCAGCTGCTCTGGCTCAGAATAGGGATGCAGCAGGGAAGAAGGGGGCAAGTTGTCTCTCTTTCTGCTGATATGGCAGTCCCCTCTCAATGGAATTTATTGAGCGGCTACTATATGCAGAGCACTGTATTAAGCACTTGGCAGAGTACAATATAACAGAGTTGGTAGGTACATTACAATATAAAGGGACTTACAATATAAAGGGGGAGACAGGCATTACAATAACGAACAATGGCACTTCAGTGTGTATTCGGAGGTCCTGTTTTTCAGGTGGCAGAACAGAGCCCTAAATCAGAACATCACCAAAATCCACCCTTTCTTCTCCATCTAAACTGCTACCATGTTAGTCCAAACACTTATCCTATCCTGTCTTGATTACTACATCAGCCTAATTGCTGAACTCCCTGCCTCATCTCTCACCTCACTCCAGTCCATACTTCACTCTGATGCCTGGTCATTTTTCAGCAAAAACGTTCAGTCCATGTTTCCCCAATCTTCAAGAACTTCCAATGGCTGCCCGTCCATCTTCATATCCAAAAGAAACTCTTTACCATTGACTTTAAAGCACTCAGTCTTTTTGCCCACTCTTAGCTCATCCCACTGCTCTCCTTCTACAACCCCACCTGGACACTTTGCTCCTCTAATGTTGACCTACTTGTTGTAATAATAATAATAAAAGTATTTGTTAAGCACTTACTATGTGCCAAGCACTATTCTAAGAATTGGAGGAGATACAAGGTAATCAGATTGTCCCACATGGGGCTCACAGTCTTAATCCCCATTTTATAGATGAGGTACCTGAGGCACAGAGAAGTTAAGTGACTTGCCCAAAGTCATACAGCTGGTAAGTGACAGAGCTAGGATTAGAACCCACGACCTCTGACTTCCAAGCCCGTACTCTTTCCACTGAGCCACGTGATCTCGTCTATCCCGTTGCTGACTGGATTGTGGATTGGATTCCACATCCTGCCTCTGGCCTGGAAGAGCCCACCCCCAACCCCATTTCATAGCTGACAATTACTCACCCCACCTTCAAAGCATTTTTGAAGGTACAGCCTCCAAAAGGCTTTCCCTAACTAAGCCCTCATTTCCTCATTTCCCACTCCCTTCTGTGTAGCCCCAATTTGCTCCTTTTATTCACCCCTCCCTCAGCCCCAAAGCACTTATGAACATATTCATAATTTATCCATAATAATGTCTGTCACCCCCTGTAGACTGTGAGCTCAATATGTACAGGAAATGTGTCTACCAACTTTGCTGTATTGTACTCTCTCAAGCACTTACTACAGTGCTCTGCACAAAGTAAGCATTCATTAAAAATGATTGACTGACTGTCCAGTGTGGGACACCTGGACCTCTTTCCCTGATTCTAGAGAGTCACAGGAATTATTGCTATTACTAATAATAATAGTAATAAATATGATATTTGTTAAGCACTTACTATGTGCCACACTGTATTAAACTCCTGGATAGATACAAGAAAATCAAGTTGCACATAGGGCTCACAGTTCTAAACAGGTGCAAGAACAAGCATTGAATCCCCATTTTATAGATGAAGAAACTGAGGCTCAGCTTCCTTCGAACTCCCTAATGTCGCTTTCACACTTTTCCAGCTCCCCCATCTTTTGCTTTCCCTTCCTTTGAAGCCCATAGAATACACCTCCACCACCCACTGCAGATAGTAGTCATGGACATCTACCACCCTGCAGGCCCTACCTCCAACTTTATAAACCATTTTTATCCCTTTCTCATATTCCTTCTCTCTTTCTCCACTTTACACTGATCCTTAGGGTCTTCAATATCTACACAGATGTTCCTGATGACTTTTCCTCTGCCAGATTTCAGTCACACTATAATTCCACTAATCTCCTGTTCCACTCCTCCTCTCTCACTCACCAACTTGGACACATCATCAATCTCATCATCTCTAGTCACTTTATAATTTCTGCTTTCATCAATTCTGAAATCCCTCTATCCACCCACAATTTCCTCACTTGCCTTCTCTCTCAAACATCTCCACCGGGAAAATCTGTCCTGTTCCCCAACAGAAACCCATGAGTTTTTGACACCAATCAATTTTCTCAAATCATCATTCCCCCATTTAGTCTCCATACAAAACTACCTTCTTTTGACATCAAATCAATGCCCTCAACACCACACTCTCTTCTGAATTCATGTTAATGCCTGTCCCCCCATCTAGACTCTGAGTTCATTGTGGGCAGGAAACATGTCTACCAACTCTGTACTAAGCACCTGGGGAAGTACACTACAACAGATATTTGCACACAGCAAGTACTCAATAAATATGACTGATTGCCCAAGGTCACACAACAGGTACATTGTGGAGCTGGGATTAGAATTGAGGTCCTCTGACTCCCAGGACCATGCTCTTTCCATTAGACTGTGCTGCTTCCACTACTACTAATAATAATAATAACAATAATACTAGTATTTGTTAAATGCTTACTATGAGTCAAACACTGTACTAAGCACTGGGGTAGATACAAAGTAGGTCCCTCATTGGCCTCAAAATCTAAATAGGAAGGATAACAGGTATTGTATCCTCATTTTTCAGATGAGAAAATTGAGGTACAGAGAAGTGAAGCAACTTGCCTAAATTCAGACAACAAGCACTTGTCAGAGCCAGGATTAGAACTCAGATCCTCGACTCCAAGGCTCTTTCCACTAGAAAACACTGCTTTGAGGCTACTAAAACATTAGTAGACACAATCCCTGCCCTCAAAGAGTTTGCAATCTTGTAGGAGGGACTGCCACTAAAATCAATTACAGGATGATGGAAGTTTCGGAAGTACAAAAGAGAGAAATGACACATTACCTGCCCACAAGGACCTTACAGTCTAGCAGCAGTCCCACCGGGAACAAGTCACTGTAATAAGCTTTTGTAAATGCAAAGCGAAAGGAGAGAGAAGCTGTTCTTTGGGACCCAAAAATATGATTCACTATTTTTCTCACAAAGAGACCTGTGTAAAGACTTTTCTATTGTTTCATTCTAAAGCCATTTCATTTCCAACCTGAGGCTAGCTGCAATAATCTAATGTCAACTCTATTATTGTTCATTAGTGCATAGTAACTATTTCCCAACAAAAGCAGAACAAAGATCCCTCATGCCATTTTGTAACCCACCATGATCTGCACTGAAATAACCACACTGAGAGATCTCAGCAAGACCTCGAATGTAATTAAACTTTTATCTCCAAAAACTGGGGCTTTTTTTTTTCTTATTTGGCATGCCTAATCTCATTTTACTCCTCAGGTGGGTTTGAAATGGAATTTCACACTAAAAAGACAAATCAAGGGGAGAAATATGTCATAATTGTCATTCCATGAATAAGGTTTTTTTATGGCACATTTTTCCTGGATATGTTTTTTCCAATTTCTTATTGCATTTTATTAAGGCTATAATATATCAAAGTTAAATAAAAGTGTCCCATGCATACCTAGAGTTAAATTAAAATAGCTGTACACCAAGATGTTATTTAGAGATACTACTTGACCTATCTTAGATGAGATGACCTGTAGAAAGAGGAAGTTCAATTGGGACCAGTTCTAAAAAATGCACCTGTCAATTCCACGTGTCCTTTCCTGCTGCATACTGCTCTACTCCTGTACTAATGCTGCACTGTTATTGTGTTCTGAGGCTCTCTCCTTCATCCTTTCTACCTTACCTCCCTGATTTCTTACTACAACCCACCCCACACACTTTGCTCCTCTACTGCAAACCTACTCACAGTACCTTTATCTCATCTTTCTCACTGAAGACCCCTCGCCTACATCTTGCCTCTGACCTGGAATGCCCACCCCTTCATTTCTCACAGATAATCACCCTCCCCACCTTCAAAGCCTTATTAAAAACCCTTATTTCCTCTTCTCCCACTCCCTTTTGTATCACCCTTGCACTTAGATTGGTGCCATTTATTCACCCCTCAACCCAACAGCTCTTATATTACATATCCATAATTTATATATGTTAATGTCTGTTTCCTCCTCTAGACTCTGTCTTCCCCTAGAGATCGTAAACTCACTGTGGGCAGGGAATGTGTCTACAAACTCTATATTGTAATAATAATTTTGATACTTGTTAAATTATATGTGCCAAGCATTTTTCTAAGTGCTGGGGTGGATACAAGTTAATCAGGATGGACAAGGTCCTTGTCCCACATTGGGCTCACAGTCTTAATCCTCATTCAGTGAAGGTTGGGAGAAGGTTGGTCTGAATGGGGAGGAAGTTCCAGGCCAGGACGTGAGAGAGAGGTCAGTGCCAAGATATATGAGATTGGGGTACAGTGAGTAGGTTGGCATTGGAGGAACAATGTGAGTGATCTAAGTTGCAGTTGGAGATCAGTGAGGTAAGATAGAAGGGGACAAGCTGATAGAGTGTTTTGGGAAAGGATCCCCACTCCAGGAAGGAACTTCCTGTGATAGACTTCCTCCTTCCCTGCTGCCCACACGATGCGCAGTCTCTTCCATCTCACCCCGACTGGTCCTCTTCCTGGCTCTTCAGACCCAGAAGGTGGGGGCTGCAAGTAAGAGAAGGGGCCAACACTGGGATTGAGTACTGGAATTAATTTCTGAAGAAAAGAGAAATTGTTATAGGCAAAGCCATGGAGTACACAGTAATTCAGCAGGAGATGTGCCCAGGAGAATGGTGGAAGACAGGGGAGTGGGAGGAGATTTCAGGGAAGGAAGAGGAGGAGCAGGAAAGCCAGTCAGCAGCATTTTGACAAACAGAAAGAGTGAGGCAAAGGAGCTAGGAGAGACAGTAGGTAACTTACCTTGTCCAGAAGTACATTGTGACCCATACGCTCAACCAACAGCATGGCAAAAGTCACTGCCCTTTGGGGTATTTCATGACTTTTACATTTAGCCCTGGGATCATTCTCTCATTTCATTAATGGCATTCGGACTACAATAATAATAATAATAATGATAGCATTTATTAAGCACTTACTATGTGCAAAGCACTGTTCAAAGGGCTGGGGAGGTTACAAGGTGATCTGGTTGTCCCTCGGGGGGCTCACAGTCTTCATCCTCATTTTACATATGAGGTAACTGATGCCCAGAGAAGTTAAGTGACTTGCCCAAAGTCACACAGCTAAGTGGTGGAGTCGGGATTTGAACCCATGACCTCTGACTCCAAAGCCCAGGCTCTTTCCACTGAGCCACACTGCTTCTCCAATGATGACTTTCCATCAGTAATCATCATCATCATCATCATCATCATCATCATCATCATCATCATCATCATCATCATCATGGTATTTGTTAAGCACTCACTTTGTGCCAAGTACTGATCTAAGCGCTGGGCTAGATACAAGTTAATCAAGTTGCAAACAGTCCTTGTCCCACATGGGGCTCCTGGTCTTAATCCCCATTTTACAGATGAGGTAACTGAGGTACAGAGAAGTGAAGTGACTTACCCAAGGTCATATAACAGACAAATAGCGGAGCCGGATATCAGTGATAGGCTGATCATTCTCTCTAGGGCCAAAAAACACCAAGGTCCATCTGAAATGTATTATACCAAAAAAACAATTATTTTGGTACAGTTTGCTGTAGGAAAAGTTAACCAGTTTCACCAACATTACCATTTCCAAACTCCCAACCCCTCTTAGGATATTTCACATGGTTTAACACCAATTATAAACCTATGCTGTTCCATGTACACTAATTAATCATTATTGAAACTGCAAAAATATAGGTATGGACTTCATAATGTGGACAGAAAGTCATCCTATTAAATATTTCTTGGATCAGACCAACGTGTTCTTCCCTACTGAGTCTGTGATGATCTAAGTGCCATATATGAGAGTAAAAAGATATTCTAATGTTCAAAGATGATGATAGCTTATGTTTGTATGTGTGCAATTCAATCAATCAGTGGTATTTAATGAGCAGTTACTGTGTGCAGAGCACTGCATTAAGAACTTCTAGAGGGGGTAGATTGTGTAATTGTGGTTAAAAAACATGGAAGGGCAGCTAACAGTCCCATCAATCTATACATCCATTGGACAGTTTGGGTGTATTGTTACATTTGATGGGGGCAGTGGCAGGAGATGCTCAAATGACTCAGTTCTGAAGGATGAATCCCATTACTGATTGCTGAATTCCAGATTATTTTCCTTGTTCCTGATCCTTCCTGGAAGTTACCATTTGTGGTGTGAGACAGCATTGCAAGGTGTCTTGAAATTGTTTCTCCAGACAGCTTACAATTGCTTCACCTCAGGTCACATGATAAAACAATGGTACAAACAGTGGACTAAGTCCAGTCCCATTGCCCTTCCAAAGAGACAAAAGACTGATAGGAAAGAATGTAAATCTCACTTCTGCTTCAGGGATAGAGAACTAACTTCAACACCCCTGCATGATCTTCAGCACTCTCTTTGGCTCTGTAAAGAAAAATGCAACTGAGTGGAGCAAAGGTGTGTGAAAAAAATGGAACTGAGGGGAGTGAGGGGAATACGGAGGAATACAGAACTCTGAGAAGCAGCATGGACTAATAGCAAACACACTAGTCTGGGAATCAGGGCCCTGGACTCTAATGCCAATTCTATCACCAATGCCTGGTGTGTAAGTTCCACCCAATACAGGGATTGTGTCCAACCTGATTACCCTGTATCTACCCCAGAGCTCAGTATAGTGCTTGACTCATAGAAAGCACTTAATGCATACCACAACCAGTTATTATTGGAAATGTGTGACCTCTGTTAATCAGTGAACTAAACACTAGTAATAATAATAATAATAATAATGGCATTTATTTAGTGCTTACTATGTGGAAAGCACTGTTCTAAGCACTGGGGAGGTTACAAGATGATCTGGTTGTCCCACTGGGGACTCACAGTCTTAATCCCCATTTTACAGATGAGGTAACTGAGGCACAGAGAAGTGAAGTGACTTGCCCAAAGACACACAGCTGACAGCAGAGCAGAGCTGGGATTTGAACCCATGACCTCTGACTCCAAAGCCTGTGCTCTTTCCACTGAGACATGCTGCTACAAGTGCTGGGAAAAATATCACTAAATATTATTATTAATAATAATAATAACAACAATAAGAATAATAATAATTCTAGGATTTGTTAAGCATTTACCATGTGCCAGGCACTGGGGTGGGTACAAGCAAATTGGATTGGACATAGTCCCTGTCCCACATGGGGCTCACATTCTCAATCACCATTTTACAGATGAGGTACCTGAGGCACAGAAAAGTTAAGTGATTTGCCCAAGGTCATATAGCAGACAAGTGGCGGAGCCAGGATTAGAACCCAGAATGATACAGACATAGATGTGGCTAATTGAAAGCAAATGTAGTTTAACCCAAGCTATTTTGGACCTAAAGGGATGAGAATGGCATAGCACAACATTTGACACCATGCCCAAGTAATCTGTCCCTAATTCTCCAATTTCCATTTCCTATTCTGCCAGAGAGGCCTCCTGGAGTATTTAACCCTTTTCTGTGATCCCAGGTGCTATGTCTCCTTCTTCTATTGCCCTAGAATATGCCCTGCTTTGTGATTTACAATAGCCTCAAAATTCTTCCATCATATTTAAAAACTCATGCAAATCACCCAGAAGCATAGCAACCTAAAGCCCCAGCATTAATGTTGAGTATTATTCACGTACAAAAATTCCATTTAAACCCCATTAAGGTTACAACATAAATCCAAACAAACTAGAAAATGTACCGTTAAGGTGGAAAAGTGACATATGTCTTCCAATCGGCTGGCGGAAAAGGCAGAATGAAAGCGTGAATAAGGCATCATCCAATTGGGACACAGCGGCGATGGACATATGTTACTTTTCTGCCTTTAACTGTTCCCTGCCACCCTGCTTTTATCTCAATCATATTAAAATGAAGTATTTGTCAGTGACTATTTCCAGATAATGTGAAGAAAGTGATTCAGTGAGTCTGAGAAGCACGTTTCTGAAAACATAACCATAGTCTGGGAAAATAAAAAAGATCTGTCTGCTAATGGCATTTTAGATTTCCCTTTAGGCTTCTCTTGGGGTCCATGGGATAATCTATCTGCCATGTTATTTTAACAATATACTTTTCAGGGGTTTAAAAATTAGTGAAACCTGTGTATTGCTTGAAACAGCTGAGAGTTTCATTTCCTCTCATCTTGCTTCACCTTTCTGTTCTTACATTTTTTCTTTAGACCCCTACAGAATTCCACAACCGTAACCATGCACAAATAGTGTTCCTTACAGTTTGGGACCATTATTGGTTGTTTTAATTATAGCTGCCTATCAGTGTTATACCTG
Organism: Tachyglossus aculeatus; assembly: GCF_015852505.1. NCBI lineage: Eukaryota > Metazoa > Chordata > Mammalia > Monotremata > Tachyglossidae > Tachyglossus > Tachyglossus aculeatus. The sequence continues at coordinate 64,155,325 of NC_052067.1, read as the reverse complement.
GGTTATTTCCTCTCCAGTGGTTATTGGCTCCAGGGAGTCACCTTCACATGTTTAACCCTTTCCTGCTATGCTCAGTACCTAAATGGTTGCACAATCAATTTCAATGGTTTAAAAATCACCTATAAATATTTTCTCTGCCACAGTTGCTTAATTCATAGTCCCTCTAAACTGTAAGCTCTTTGTGGACAGGGAATGTGTCTGTTATATTGTTATATTCTACTCTCCCAAGCACTTAGTACAGTGCTCTTCACACAGTAAGCCTCAAATATAACTGACCAACTGACTGATAAATCTGACTCAAAGTCCAAAGCATTTTGCATGTTTTGCACATACCAATACAAGTAGGACAAGTGAAGATGTGCACTCTGTCATTTTTTCCTTCCACCCTGGAGTTCCAGGGTTGTGAGATGTTCCTTTGAAAATCTACTGATTTACCCATCATCCCTTACAACTCTGAGTGTGGCAACTTTCACTGTGAAATGGCAAATGTCCTTATTGTGGTCCCACGTGGAACTCAGTGTACAGACCACTCCACGTAGCTGGGACTGATAGTCCAAGAACACTACATGGTGGTCCCTATTTCCTTCTTTACCACATACTCCAGGACTTTCTTTTTTATGGTATTTGTTAAGTGATTATTATGTGCCAGGCACTGTACTAAGCGCTAGGGTAAATACAAGTTAATCAGGTTGGACCCAGTCCCTATCCCACATGGGGTTCACAGTCTTAGTCCCCATTTTACAGATGAGGTAACTGAGGTCCAGAGAAGTGAGGTGATTAGCCCAATATCACACAGCAGACAAGTGGCAGAGTGGAGATTAGAACCCAGGTCCTTCTGACTCCCAGGCACATGCTCTATTCACTAGGCTGCTCTGCTTCTATCAGCATAAGGTTAGTATAGGACCACCAAGGCAGCTTTACCAGAGCTTGGTCATTTGGGGTGTCTTTTCCCAGTTAAAAATCAATTTGATAAGATAGAGAAGCCAAAGTAGAGGCCCTGAGAGACCATTTCCTTTTAATAATTATGGTATTTGTTAAACCATACTATGTGCCAAGCACTGTATTAAGCTGGGCAAATACAAGATAGTCAGGTCTCTCATGGAGTGTACAGTCTAAGTAGGAGGGAGAACAGGAATCCAATCCCCATTTCACAGGTGTCAGAACTGAAGTACAGAGAAATTAAGTGGCTTGCCTCAAGTCACACAGCACATAAGTGGTAGAGCTGGGATTAGAACTCAGGTCCTCTGACTCTCAGGACCATGCTTTTTCCACTAGGCCACTCTTTCAGAAACTGGCATTGGAAATTGAATGGATGCATTATTCATAAGGATCCTATGCAGAAGGGGATGTGGTCAAATTTTCAATTTATTGGCATTATTTGGGTTTTATCCTCAAAATTCAAATCCAGTCATATCAGCTTCCTCTGAACATCACTGGCCAATGATGGTCCCTGGCTCTTCTCAAGCTTGTGAACGTTCCCTTCCGGCTTCATTAAAGGAACTAGGGGCTTCTCTCTGACTTCTGTGTTTGGGAGAGAAAGGGATGGGTAAAAACAGCCCAGCTCAAACAATGCAGCAGCTGCCTTGCCTAAGAATAGAATTCCATGTTTGATTTGAATTAGCCATTTGAAACAAGAGCAGCACAGTTCTGAAAGTAGTCCCATCTGTTTTTCTTTAAGCCTGGGTCATAAATAACAAGAATGAAAATATATTTCATGTTCTGTGGGTGTGACCCAATGTGCTTCCTTAGTGTTGTCACTGAACACACCTGCCACAAGCAATAGGTGATATTAATTGAGCAAGAGATTGGAGTGTTTGGTTTCAAATTTTTTTTTTTTTTATCATGGATTTTGAAGAGTGTTTCCCCTTCCACAACTCCTCCTTCCAGGAAAAGTACAATAAATTACCTCAGTGAACAAGTCAATCCTTCAGCCATATTTGAGGGCTCATAGTGTGTACAACACTGTACTAAGTACTTGGGAGAGTAAGATATAACAGAGTTGATAGACATGTTCCCTGTCCCCAGTGAGCTTACAGTTTAGAGGGGGAGACAGACAATAAAATAAAATTGTGGTTATGTGCATAATGCTGTGGGGCTGAGTGCGGGGTGAATAAAGGCTACAAATCCAAGTGCAAGGGGACAGAGGAGGGAGAGGAAATAGGGAAAATGAGGGCTTAGTTAGGGAAGCTCTTGGAGGAGATGTGATTTTAATAAGGCTTGGAAGGTGGGGAGCTCTAGGCCAGGGGGAGATTGTGGGAAAAGGTCAGAGGTGAGGTAGGTGAGATTGGGACACAATGAGTAAGCTGATGCTACAGGAGTGGAGTATACAGGCTGGGCTGTAGTAGGAGATCCGTGAGGTCAGGTAGGGTGAGCTAACAATGCTTCAAAGTCTACAGTAAGGAGTTTCTGTTTGACGTGGAGATGGATAGACATCCATTGGAGGTTCATGAGGAATGGGGAGACATGGACTGAACATTTTTATTAATAAATGATCTGTGCAGAAAAGTGAAGTTTGGACTGGAGTGAGATGAGACAGGTGGCTGGGAGATCAGCAAGGAGGCTGACACAGTAATAAAGGCAGGTTAGGATAAGTGATTGAATTAACATGGTAGCAGTTTGGACTGAGAGGAAAGGGAGGATTTTAGCACTCTTGTGAAGGTACAACCTACAGGATTCGGTGACTGATTGAGTAGCACCAAACCAAATGTTAGAGATGAATAGCCAGCATGATTTAGAGTTTGATAAGGGGAGCAAGGCTGAGAGGACATAAACTGTTGAGACTCTCTGAGACAGGGAGAATGGTGGTGCTATTGACAGGAATGGAGAAGTTTGGAAGAGGCTAGGATTCAGTTGGAGGGATGAGGAATTTATTGCTCAGCTAAGACATTAAATAGCTTCCTCAAAAGAAAGGACTGTGGAGAAGGAGAAATAACTTGCTAAAAAGAATTAAACCTGTGCAAAAGACAGAGGTTTTGGTTTGCATAGACCTTCCTCTTCTACAAGAGGCCTTCTCTAACTAAGCCCTTCTTTCCTCTTCTCCCTCTCCCTTCTTCATCCAGATTTTCTCCATTCATTCATCCTCCCTCCCAGCCGCACAGCACTTACTTATATATCTGTAATTTACTGATTTATATTAATATCTGTCTCCCCCTCTAGACTGCTCATTGTGGGCAGGAATATGTTTGTTATATTGTACTCTCACACGTGTTTAGTGCAGTGTGCTGCACACAGAAGTGCTCAATATATATGTTGACTGACTAACTGATAAATACCACTGTTATTCCACTTGGCTTTCTCTCTGGCTCAAGTTATACTTGTCTTCTTTCCATCTCTGAGATGCCTCACAGATCTCACCTCTATGATCAGAGCACACCTAATCTCCTTGAAATAACACTAATAATAGAGAAGCAGCGTGGCTCAGTGGAAAGAGCCCGGGCTTTGGAGTCAGAGGTCATGGGTTCAAACCCCGGCTCCGCCACTTGTCAGCTGTGTGACTTTGGGCAAGTCACTTCACTTCTCTGGGCCTCAGTTCCCTCATATGGAAAATGGGGATTAAGACTGTGAGCCCCATGTGGGACAATCTGATCACCTTGTAACTTCCCCAGTGCTTAGAACAGTGCTTTGCACATAGTAAGTGCTTAATAAATGCCATTAAAAAAAAACACTCTCAAGTCTTGTTCCCAAGGTCATTCAAGAGAAAATACATAGAATGGGTTAGCAATAGTGAATATGCATCCATGTCATTCAGATTGGTTGTCGTTCCTCCGAGGGGTATTTCTAGGATTTAATTTGTAATGAAAAACATGTGGGCCTCAAGCAATTATGTAATTTTACATTAGAAATTGATAATTACTTTCAATGTGCAACATTACTGTAGCACAGTCAAAATGTTTGTTTTATAGAGCAGTCTGATTGCATTGCACTATATGGCTATTGCTGTTTTAAAAATCCAAAATAAAGATTTTATTTTCATTTTCATGACTTAACAGGCAAGCCCAGAGGTGCTGGGCTATGAATGGCAAAATTTAAAGTTGTCAGGCCTGAACAATGACAAGTTTTGGCATGGATAAAGCTCCAGATATTTCAAAGAACGAGCATTCGTAAGTGGAATAGAATATTAAGGTCTTATCTGGAAAGCTGGATAAATATACATTGTGAAAGACACAACACTAAACATTGAAAAAAGCTTTTCATAAATGGTGCTTGGGTGCATACCAATCACTGCTCTAAAAACAGGTGTAGATACAAGATAACCCAGTTGGACAAAGTCGCTGTCCCACATGAAGATTGCAGTCTAGTCACAACACAGAGAGCAATGCTGTCATACAGTTAACTTCACGCAGGTGGAGTTGATAAAAAGAATGCTACTTGAAACATCCAGGACATTCTCTCTAGGTTTATGGCATTTAAAGCATTCTATCACCTTGTCCCTTCCTTCCTCACCCGGCTGCTCTCCTACTACAACCCAGCCCACACACTTCACTCTTCTAATGCCAACCTACTCGTTGTACCTAGATCTTGTCTATCTCGCAGCCAACCTCTTGCCCACTTCCTCCCTCTGCCCTCTGGCTTGTCAGCACTAGTTGGTCAGAGGTAAAATTGGCACTTGCCAGGTGGGAGGCCTCGTTTCCACCCCCGATCAGAGCAAATATGTTTGGAGAAGACAGTGTTGCCTAGTGGAAAGAGCATGGGCCTGGGAATCAGAAGGACCTGGGTTCTAATCCCTGCTCCACCACTTGCCTGTTGTGTGACCTTAGGCAAGTCCCTTCACTTCTCTGTGCCTCAGTTCCCTCACCTATAAATGGGAATTAGGAATGAGAGCCCCATCTGGGGCAGGGACTGTGTCCCACCTGATAACCTTATATCTATCCCACCTCATGGAACAGTGCTTGACACAAAGTAAGCGCTTAACAAATGCTATCGTTTTTATTGTTTAATTAGAATATCCTCCCTCTTCATACCTGACAAATACTCTCCCCACCTTCAAAGCCTTTTTGAAAGCACATCTCCTCCAAGAGGCCTTCCCCAAGTCCTCATTTCCTCTTGTCTCACTTTCTTCTGCATCACCCTGATTTACTCCATTTATTCACTCCTCCCTCAGACCCACAGCACTTATATACATATCTGTAATTTATTTATTCTTATTAATGTGTCTCCCCCATTGCCCCCTTGACTGTGAGCTCTACATGGACAGAGAATGTGTCTACCAACTCTGTTTTATTATATGCTCCCAAGCGCTCTACACACTCTAAGCACTCAATAAATATGATCAATTGATTCACTGGATTTGAGGCTTTTTCCCTCCTTAGAATCAAGAAAAATAACTTCTGAGGTCTTAAATTATTGATCAGAATGCTGTACCACGTTGCAAAGTTATTCAAGAGTTCCTGTGCCTACATACCAAAGCTTTTACCATTATTGTGATGATGATGGAATCTCCCATGAAACACAAAAGAATGAATTTTGGTCCTGAAATCTCCAGATCAAAAACCTATGCGAAGCCAACTGATGAGAGCAATAGTGGTTTACACAGAGCCATTCACACTCTCTAGCTCTTATACCTGACAGCTGTACACACAGTGGCAAGCAAGAGTGCAGCTTAGTGCAAAGTGCACAGAAGAATTTTACATACAGAGCTCATTTATAGTTGATGTGACCGCATCAGAGTCCTGATGCTGTGTAATTAATCAGGCTATACCAAAAGGAAGTTTCCTTCATAGGCATTATGAACTTCCCCACCCTTGGTATTCTGTTGTTTTTTAGGATGCAAGATTATCATGCCCACCTCCTGAAATGTGGACGGAAACCTTCACCATGGCGGAGTAAGGTAATCCCTTCAATTACACTGTTCTATAAAAGCTTCCAGAGAGGAAAGTTCCACTATCTCCTAAAATAAACTATTCCAGGGTTTAAATAATCTGGCAGTCCTGTCAAATCTTTTCTATTGCTATTTGAATCCTCCAAATTCCTTCTCTTGTTATCTTAATGTGAGATCACTTTCTGTTTCACAATTTTGCACACAGCCTTGTATTCCCATCAAATATCTTACCATTTTCTCTTTCATAGGGATTTTCTATTCTGTCTTTCACTGAATAGTGTACTGCTATGTATCAGAATTAGATGATTCCATCCATTTCTGGACTGTCAATGAAAACTTTAGGTTGTGTGTAGGATGGCTCATAATACCAGTTGTGTTCATGGTTTTTACCCATTCATATCAGTAATTTAACCCTAAAGCAATTCATAATAATGTGCATATCCCATATGTGGCTTAATGGCACACACATCACATGCAACAATTCTAGGATGATTGTCACACAGTCCTCTAAAGGATATTCCATTCATTCATTCAATTGTATTTACTGAGCAGTTACTGTGTGCAAAGTACTGTACTAAGCACTTAGGAGAGCACACTATATCAATAAATAGGCACATTCTCTGCCCACAGTGAGCTTATAACCTGTTGAGGTGGAAGAACTTTTCAATGTATCAGAAAGATGTTTTCTGACTCTAATGTACGGATCAATCATTGAATCATCAAGCTCAGCAGTTAAGAACATCCATAATATTGGACTTACTTCACAGCCAGCACAACCTAATGGAGAGAGAATAGGCCTGGATGTCAGAACGATCTGGTTTCAAATCCCCACTCTGCCACTTGTCTGCTGTGTGACTTTGGGTAAGTCACTTAACTTCTCTATGCTTCAGTTACTTTATCCTGTAAAATGGAGATTAAGACTGTGAGCCCTATGTGGGTCATGAACTGTGTCCAACCCGATTAGGTTGTGTCAACCCCAATACTTAGTACAGTGCCTGGCAGAAAGTAAATGCTTAACAAATACCACTTAAAAAAGGAGGAGAAGCCACTCAGGATGGAAACAGTACTTTTTTTTCTTTATCAGGTGGCTAGGCTACACGCAGCCCTGAAGGTTAATAGACATTTTTACTTTAAATTTCCCTCATTTTGGGTGGGAGGCGTTAATTTCATCCCATCACACTAAACATGACCTTTAAGAATATCAGAAGTAGAAAGAAAATAATTTTTAAACAGTCAAATGTGAATATTATTTTCTAAGATCAAGGGAAAATGATGGTTAAAGAAAAAACTTAGAAGTTAATTTACCAAGATGCAGCTCTACCCTTGATTAAACAGACCCCAATAAGACATTAATCACAAATGGATTAACCCATTTCTCTTATGCAACAAAAGAGTTCTCAATCAGTGGGAGGGGAAAGCAAGATTGCATTCAGTCATTAGAGTGAGGTTCATAGATTATGCACAAGGTCATAAAATATAAAGGTCTTCCTGCATTGTTATCTAAGTCCATTCACTAAGGAAAATAAGAGTCTTAAAGGGTTATCAAAAACTTCCCTACCCACAATGTTGATGAAGACTAAATACTCTTTGCTTACATAAGGTCATTCATTCATTCATTCATTCATTCAATTGTATTTCTTGAGCGCTTACTGTTTGCAGAGCACTGTACTAAGCACTTGGGAAGTACAAGTCAGCAAGATATAGAGATGGTCCCTACCCAACAACGGGCTCACAGTCTGTGCCGGATGCATGGGATCTAGTAGTAGCAATCTTAGCGTCAGGTGATCATGCATTTCCTGTTATTAAATCCCTCAGAATGCAACATTTCCCTACTAATCTGCAGCATTCCCTATAACATGCTCATATAACAAGCCACAAGGCTTGGTGATGTGCTCTTTCACACTCAGAACACAACCCTTCTGGTTTGAGAGGTAAGAAAATCCAGAAGCTTAAAGAGGCTGTATCTCCTAAGTACTACCCATTTGTTACTAATTCAATGAATCAATCAATGGCATTTTTTGAGTGCTTAACATGTGCAGTGCACTGTAGTAAGTACTTGGGAGAGTGTGTTATTACAATATGACAGAGTTGGTAAACACGTTCCCTATCCACAGCGAGCTTACAGTTAAGAGGGGGAAAGACATTGAAGTAAAAAATTATAGATATGTTTACAAGTGCCAAGGGGCTGAGGATAGGGTGACTATCAAGGGCTTAAAGGAGGTCAAGGAGGTCAGCAAGGAGGTTGATGCAGTAGTAAATGTTTGTATTCTAATTCTATTCTTTCTCTGCTCTATTCTAAATTCTAATTCTATTCTCTCCTCCCAGTACCATTTTCCAGGATAAAAATTAACACATATGGAAATTCAAAAAATGGAGAGAGATAGAAGGAAATCACTAACCTGACCCGTTCTTCACTACAGTTGACTTTTGACAGTCAGGGACCTTAAACTCACTTAAACTGTCAAAATTAAAAATAGAAATGTGCAAAATAAATAATCTCATAAAATGATTGCCCACAATGGATTAGCATGACTTAGTATGACATTGCTGCTATTATTTCTTGTAAACACCATAGTTTTCACTGGACTGTCAATGAGAAGTGTTAAACAATATCTCTGATCTGAATTCATGGATGTTTGTGAATACCTATTTTTATATGAGACGAGCATTCAACATAGGCAGAAAGAGAGGCACGGAGACGGGAATGTGGTTTTTTGTGTTGGAAGATGATCGCACTGACAGTGAACTTCACCCAGTTACGCAGGTGTAGAGAATAATGAATGACTGACACTCCCTTCAATACCGGGTACCGATAGAGATTGTTTTTTTGCAATACTAAGGGATTTACTCTTTATAGCATTTGATACAGTTTAAGATTATTCCTCTTGGAATAACAATCTTTCTGAAACCTCTGCTCAAAAAGTGCCTCCCCCTTCCCTGACTGGCTCCACTAAATTGTTTTATATGCCCTTGTTGGCTCTCAACAATCCACTATTTTGCCCCATCATTGATCAAGTGCTTATTGTGAGCAGAGCACTGTACTAAACACCTGGGAGAGTACAATCCAAGAGAGGTGGAAGATGTGATCCCTGCCAACAAGGAGCTTGCAAACTACAGGGGGAGACAGATATTGAAATAAATTACACATACAGTAAACAGTAGAGGTTGAGATTGCAATAACCGTGGTACTTGTAAAGCACTTCCAAACTGCCAGCCATTGTACTAAGTGCTTTGCTGGATAGAAGATAATCAGGTCTGGCAAAGTCCCTGAACCACATGGGTTTTGAAGTCTAAGTAGAAGGAAAAACAGGTTTTGAATCCCAATTTCACAGATGGAGAAATTGAGGCACAAAGGAGTCAGTGACCTGTCTAAGGTCACATAGCAGACCAGTGGAAGAGTTAGGATTATAATCCTGGTCCTCTGACTGGCAGGCTCACACTCTTTCCTCTAGACCATGCTGTTTCCCTCTAACATTGTGTTTCACTATATATTATTCCCTATTATATTGTGTTATATTATATCATATTATGTCACTAAAGGTTTCTCTATCTTCCCAACTCTTAGTAGTCCCCATTTCAGCTCATTATAAACTACCTGCTCAGCTATCGCCCTGTCTCCCACTGGAGAAGTGGGGGTGCAGCTGTAGAGAAGCTCTGTGGGGCTGGGGACCACCCACTGACTGCTCAGCCGCTGAGCACCTTTAAATTCCCCCAACCCTTTCCGCCTCCCCATTGCAGCTCCTGGATGCTCCTGCAGCTGGTTGGGGAGGAGGGAGGATTGCTGTGCTCCCCTCCCTTTCCTCCTTCTCTGGGTTTCTGGAACTGGGCTCCTGGAACTGTGTATCTAGCTTTAATTCTATTTGTTCAGTCGATTTTGACCTGTCTCCATGTTTTGTTTTGTTGTCTGTCTCCCACTTCTAGAGTGTGAGCCCATTGTTGGGTAGGGACCGTCTCTATATGTTGCCGACTTGTACTTCCCAAGCACTTAGTACAGTGCTCTGCACACAGTAAGCTCTCAATAAATATGATTGAATGAATGAATGAATGAATGTCTGGTGGCCTTGCATTCTTGAAGAATGCTTCTTCCAGTGAAGCTTTGTAGCTTCATGGCATGTGGAATAACTGTTTTGTCATTTGGTATTGATTACAGCTTGTAGACACTGTGATGTGACCACACAAGAAGCCAGGTGTTAGCCTTGGGCTGGTCCAGATTTCACCACCATTAGCCGAAGAGAGCCATATACCCTCAGTTAGTGAATAAATAATGAAGTACATATGAAAACACAAACTATTACAGATCAGTACAACAGGGACCAAAAAGTAAGGAACAAGCCCATTCTTTTTGGGATCAGGCTTTAGCCACACAATTGGAAGTAATTCTTGAATACAAAATCTTGACTAAAATGTTGGGTGAGGGATTCATTTAGAACAAACGAACAAACAAATCTTCGCATTTTTCATGCTCGAGTGTCCTATTTTAAGGAGTGAGGATAAAGCAAAAGGAATGCAATATGCAAAAATAAAGTACCTCATGGTTCAGTGAATTTCCTCTGGTGTCACTATTCTTACCATAGAGTAATATTCTGATCCGTAACTATCCTGATATTAAATTCAAATTTTAAAGTTGCACTGGATGTTTTCCCTCTTTCCCAGCCAAAAATAAAACCCTCAAAATTAAACCAAAGCATGTTTTTATTTTAATAAAGGCTGTTAATCTGTAAAATGGAAATCAAATCCTTCTCCCTCTACTTGAATCGTGAGTTTCTTGTGGGACAAGGACTGTGTCCAACCTGAATATTTTGCATTTACACTGACACTTAGTACAGTGCTTGGCATATAGTGTTTAAATGACATAATTATTATTACTCTATGGAGAGAAGATTCAGACACAGATAGAGAGCCTATTCTTTTTTCTTTCTACTCTGATTCAATCAAATCAGTCAGCCAAGTTAAGCAAAACTAAAAGTTTGGTGACCTGTGACTTCTCTTCAAAGCCTTTATGAAATACAACCTCCTCCAGGTAGCCTTCACCAATTTCTTTTTCTTTACCTACCTCATCAGCACTTGTGCACTGAAAGCCACCCACAGCACTTCTATACACATTGACCTGTATACTCTCCTTTTAGGTACTTATCCATCTCTACATCCTATTCTTCCTCCTCTCAAATTTACTCTGTATCAGTCTCCTCTACTGAATTGTAAGCACTTGTTGTGCAGGGACTGTGTCTTCTACTGTACTCTTTTAAGCACTTAATACGGTGTTCTCTACACAGTGGCTGCTCAATAAATTCCATTGATTGATTATTGTGTTGAGTATTATTATTATTTTTATATTTGTCAAGTGCTTACTATGTGTCAAGCACTGTACTAAGCACCGGGGTAAATGGAAGTTAATCAGGTTAGGCACAGCCCCTGTCCCAAATGGGGCTCACAGTCTAAGTAGGAGGGTGAACTGATATTTAATTCCTTTTTACAGCTGAGGAAACTGAGACATAGAAAAGTTAAATGATTTGCCCAGTCATATAACAAGCAATTGGCAGAGCTGGGATTAGAATCCATCCCCTCTGACACTCAGGTCCATGCTCTTTCCACTATGTAATGCTGCTTCTCTATTTAGGTTATGAATTAGCATTCAGTTAGGTTGTGAGTGCAAAGAAGAAAGGATAGCTCAGGCATCAGTAAAGCATTTTCCCTTCCTTGAGGTCCCCAAGGAGTCCACTAAGGAATGGAGCAAAATGCAGAGCAGCACAGAGAGCAACTCTCAGCTACCGCCCAGAATTTTGGCAATTCTACTCTGCTTCTGCTAGTGTCTGTGTTGTTCACCTGTAATTAACATCACTGCTCTCAGGCCCGTGGCCACCATAGCACCCCTCTCACCTAAATGAAGACACAGGGAATAGGGTGGACCCGGGTAGCAGCAGAGACCTGGAGATGCAGGAAGCACTAAATGTGAGGAGCTCCAGAATCCCCAGAATAAGCAATAAGCTCTGCCCTTGGTAATAGGGATGGTAGAGGTCAGTTCTACTGCACTGTGGCCTAATGGAAAGAGCATGGGCCTGGAATTCAGAAGAACCTGAGTTCTAATCCTGGCAATGCCACTTGTCTGCTGTGTGACCTTGGGCAAGTCACTTCACTTCTCTGTGCCTTAGTTACCTCATCTGTAAAATAGGGAGTAAGACTGTGAGCCCTATGTGGGACAGGGACTACGTACAACCTGCTTAACCTGTATCTACTGCAGCACTTAGTACAGTGCCTAGCACGTAGTAAGGGCTTAACAAATACCATAAAAAGAAAATGGAGAAATGTGCACTGGAAAAATCCAATGAGGACTCTTATCTTGGTGCACTTGGTACATTTTTATACACAGTGGATGCCCCATGGCAGTACTCTTCTTTTAGGCTCATTTGTCATTATTCTTTACAGCCTCTCTCAATTTGAAATGACACTGCAAAGCTTAATTTGGCTTATATACCTCCCTCTCCCTCCCTCTGAAATGTTAAAGAATTTTGATCGATTTGAATAGAGTGATTAACATTAAAGACAGAGCTATTTTTGCATAGATAATAACATATCTCTCATGTTAGCACAAGTTCCTTTACATACAGGCACCTAAAAGAACATCTAATTTAAAGTCTTTCGTTATTGATTCAATACTGCACTTTACATTTTTCCTATGGGGAAACTATACTGTGAGCCCCGTGTGGGACAGGGACTGTGTCTGATTTGATTGTATCTACCTCAGTGCTTAGCACAGGCCTTGGAATATACTAGGCACTTAACTACCCCCACTGTGTGTTGAGTACCTCTTGCTCAATTTCATTTTCACAGAATCAAGAGAATCAAATACCACTGCTTGACTGAACTGAGAAATATTGTCAAGGGAAGCTACAGGTGTCCAAAGGTACATAATTCCCATTTGATGTATAGATATATTGATATTTATATATTTATAAATATCAATGTATAGATATATTGATATTTATATACTTGTAAATATCAATATATATCTCTCTACATAAAATAAGCTCCTTCACTTGAAAGGGGATTGAGAAATCACCTTATCCCAACCACCTCCTTCATATCAGACTACATTTAATCCTTCCCAAAGAAATGAATCTGAAGTGTTGCCTACTGTGTGTACAGAATGTAACTAAGAGCTTGGGAGAGAACAACTGAGGAAGAACTTTGGTCCTTCTACAGGGATCATACAACCTAATGATGGGTGCTTGGATCAGTGTGGTATGTAGGAGTTTGAATGGAGGAGAAAGGGCAGAGTCTAGTGATATTTTGATGGTAGAATCAATAGGATTCATGACAGATGGGATTGTGTGGGTTAAATGAAAGAGATGAGTCCTTGGATAATGCCACAGTTATGAGCTTGTGAAACAGGGAGGATGGTGGTCCTGTCTACAATGTTAGGAAAGTCAGGGGGAGGACAGGGAATGGAGGGAAAGATGAGACGTTCTGTTTTGGACATGTTAAGTTTGAGTTGCCAGTGGGACATTGAAGTAGAAATGTCCTGAAGGTAGGAGGAAACATAAGACTGCAAAAGACAGAGGTCAGGGCTGGAGAAGTAGACTTGGGAATCATCCATGTAGAAATGGTAGTTGAAGCTGTGGGAGTGAATGAGTTCTCTAAAGGAACTGGTGTAGATGGTGATAGAAGGGAATCCAGAACTAAATCTTGAGACTCCCCTACAATTAAAGGATCAGAGATAGAGGAGGAGCCTGAGAAATAAATTGAGAAGTAGTGGGAGGAAGAGAACCAGGAGAGGACAGTGTCAGTGAAGCCAAGGTGGAAACATTATCAGTGTCAGAGGAAGCAGAAAGGTCAAAGAAGATTAGGATGGATAGAGGCCACTCAATTTGGCAAGAAGGAGATGATTGGTGACCTTGCAGACTGTTGTTTCCTTGGAGTGAAGGGACAGAAGCCAGACTGCAGGGTGTCGAGGAGAGAGTTGTAGGAGAGGAAGAGTTTGGAGAGGAACGGTAGGAGGGAGATGGGTTGGTAAGTCTCATTGCTCCACTCTCAACCCCCAAACACTTCTGTACATACCTATAAATTTCATATTATAAATTATTTATAATTTATATATCTGTTTCCTCCTCTTGTCTGAAAGCTCATGGGCAGGGAGAATGTCTACCAACTCTCTTGCATCATACTCTCCCAAGTGCTTAGTACAATGTGTTCTGCACACAGTAAGTGATTAGTAAATGTCACTGATGATTGATATGATGATACTAACATTGGATAAACACCTACAACTTGTGAAGTCTACACCAGGAACTGAGGAGACTGTAAGCTCATTATGGGCAGGGAATAAGTCTGTTTATTGCTGTATTGTACTTTCCCAAATGCTTAATACAGTGCTCTGCACAGAGTAAGTGCTCAATAAGTATGACTGAATTCATTCATTCATTCATTCAATCATATTTACTGAGTACTTACTGTGTGCAGAGCACTGTACTAGACAATTGGGAAGTACAACTTGGCAACATATAAAGACAGTCCCTACCCAACAACTGGCTCACAGTATAGAAGGGGGAGACAGACAACAAAACAAAACATGTAGACAGGTGTCAAAGTCATCAGAACAAATAGAATTAAAGCTGTATGCACATCATTAACAAAATAAATAGAATAGTAAATATGTACAAGTAAAATAAATAGAGTAATAAATCTGTCCAAATATATATAAGTGTTGTGGGGAGGGGAAGGAGGTAGGGCAGGGTGGATGGGGAGGAAGAGAGAAAAAGGGGGGCTCAGTCTGGGAAGGCCTCTTGGAGGAGCTGAGCTCTCAGTAGGGCTTTGAAAGGAGAAAGAGAGCTAGCTTGGCAGATGTGTGAAGGGAGGGCATTCCAGGCCAGGGGAAGGATGTGGGCTGGGCGTCGACAGTGGGACAGGAGAGAATGAGGTACAGTGAGGAGGTAAGCGGCAGAGGAGCGGAGGGTGCGGGCTGGGCATCCTTCTACCTCACCTCCCTTCTCTCCTTCTACAGCCCACCCCGCACCCTCCGCTCCTCTGCCGCTAATCTCCTCACCGTACTTCATTCTCGCCTGTCCCGCCATCGACCCCCGGCCCACGTCATCCCCTGGGTCTGGAATGCCCTCCCTCTGCCCACCCGCCAAGCTAGCTCTCTTCCTCCCTTCAAGGCCCTACTGAGAGCTCACCTCCTCCAGGAGGCCTTCTCAGACTGAGCCCCTTCCTTCCTGTTCCCCTCGTTCCCCTCTCCATCCCCCACATCTTACCTCCTTCCCTTCCCCACAGCACCTGTATATATGTATATATGTGTGTACATATTTATTACTCTATTTATTTTACTTGTACATATCTATTCTATTTATTTTATTTTGTTAGTATGTTTGGTTTTGTTCTCTGTCTCCCCCTTTTAGACTGTGAGCCCACTGTTGGGTAGGGACTGTCTCTATATGTTGCCAATTTGTACTTCCCAAGCACTTAGTACAGTGCTCTGCACACAGTAAGCACTTAATAAATACGATTGATGATGATGATGATGGGCTGGAGAAGGAGAGAAAGGAAGTGAGGTAGAAGGGGGGGGGGGGTGAGGTGATGGAGAGCCTTGAAGCCAAGAGTGAGGAGTTTCTGCTTGATTCGTAGGTTGACAGGCAGCCACTGGAGATTTTTGAGGAGGGGAGTAACATGCCCAGAGTGTTTCTGCACAAAGATGATCCGGGCAGTAGAGTGAAGTATAGACTGAAGTGGGGAGAGACAGGAGATGGGAGGTCAGAGAGGAGGCTAATGCAGTAATCCAGTCGGGATAAGATGAGAGACTGAACCAGCATGGTAGCGGTTTGGATGGAGAGGAAAGGGTGGATCTTGGTGATGCTGTGGAGGTGAGACTGGAAGCTTGTGGTGACAGATTGGATGAGTGGGGTGAACGACAGAGCGGAGTCGAGGATGACACCAAGGTTGCGGGCTTGTGAGACTGGAAGGATGGTAGTGCCATCTACAGTGACAGGAAAGTCAGCGAGAGGGCAGGGTTTGGGAGGGAAGATAAGGAGTTGAGTCTTGGACATACTGAGTTTTAGATGGCGGGCAGACATCCAGATGGAGATGTCCTGAAGGCAGGAGGAGATACAAGCTTGAAGGGAGAGAGAGAGAGCAGCAGCAGAGATGTAGACTGAATGAATGGAGCCAGTGGGGTCAAAGGATATTTTTGTAGGACAGGATACATGGGTATGCTTGAAAACAATGGGAAAGGAGCCATTGGAAAGTGAGCAATTGCAGAGGTTAGACAGAGAGGGAAGAATGGAGGGTAAATTACTCTGATGTGAGGAGAAGGGGTAGAGTCAGAAGCATAGGTGAAGAGGGCAGAATTTGAGAGGAGATGGGACATCGCTTCTTGAGATATTTCTGGAAAGGATGGAAGAGTTGAAGAGAGGGTTAGAGGAGGAAGGGACTGTAAAGAAACAAGTGTACTTAAGACTTTCTTTATCTTGTACTTAAGCAGTTTGTTTTGAGAGAGAAAGTGAGGTAAAATGATGGGGGGTGGGGCATTCTGTTAGAAGTCAAGGAAAAGTAGGCAGGTGGATTTTTTTCTTTTTACAGCCTTAGTGTGCTACACATTCTTGGCCATTGAATGAAATACGTTCAGTAAAATTATCAGTCAACACAAATGCCTTGCTGACTTTCCCTAAATCAATCAAACAGAAAGTAAAATAATAAAAAGCAGTCCCATAATTAAAGTTGTTTAGCCCTAGATAAATTGTAACCTTGTGTAGGCAAGTAGAAAGGGGCTTTTCAAATAGTAAATGCTGCAGAATCCTACCTTTGTGTTTCTTTTCAGTAACAGAAGTAACAGTCACAGTAGTAATGGCATTTGAGCAACCACTGGGTGCAAAACACTATTCGGATTGCTTGGGAAAGTACAACAGAAGCATGAAGCTCATACCCTGCCCCGAAGAGGCTTACACTCTAATAGGGGAGGTAGTGCTGTATTGTACTCTTCCAAGCACTTGGAAGATTGCAATAGTGTAACAAGGCATGCTCTCTACACTACAAGAGCTTACACTCTAGTTAGGCTATATATTAAAATATCCAAACCTTACCAATATCAATTTAATCTTCAAAAACACTTTCATATTCAAATTCAAGTGTTTCCTGTAGTATTATAAATAATATGTTGGTAGAAGCAGATTTTCATCATCATCATCATCATCAATCGTATTTATTGAGCGCTTACTATGTGCAGAGCACTGTACTAAGCGCTTGGGAAGTACAAATTGGCAACATATAGAGACAGTCCCTACCCAACAGTGGGCTCACAGTCTAAAAGGGGGAGACAGAGAACAAAACCAAACATACTAACAAAATAAAGGTTCTGGATCCTTCCAGAATCAGAAAATATAGGTAGACGTGCTTATAAACATTGGTGGGGAAGCAGGAGACAGGCAGGTCGGGAGGATCTCTTGGTTTAGAATAACAGACACATTATTTTAAGGCCATTTTTATTCAATAGCATGTTATTTAATAAGTATTAGTAAAACATAATGATTTTTGACAGGATGGGTAATAAAAATTGGTCAAAATATGAATTCTATAAATGTCAAGTAAAATAACAGAATACTACAATTAGTGATAAATTTCAAGCTTGCCACTATGCTTCATATCCTCTGTAGAGATCACAGAGTTATAGTTATTGGCTGTGATAAGTTTTTCAGGATACTTGGATGACACATATTGTTAAAGATCATAAGGTATAAGAAATTGTAGATCTGTTTTTTCCTGTAACTTTAACCTTGGAAATTAAGGATCAAGTGTAATAATATAAAGTTGCTAAGATTTCATTATATTACTGGAATGTGTAACTTAGTTCTCCAAAGTTTGTTTGATATGTTAAGGGAAATGGAAGCTGGGGAAGAGATTTAGAGGGCCTAATTTTTGCACTGCCCAACGTTTGGAATACTTCTCCCTTTAATAATAATAGTAACAATAATTGTGGTATTTGTTAGGTGTCTACTATGTATGAAGCACTCTGCTAAACGTGGGAGTAGATACAATCAGGCCTGACACAGCCCCTATCCCATATGTGATTTACAGTCTAAAGGGGTGGGAGAAGAGGTATTTAATCCCCATTTTACAGATGAGAAAACTGAGGCCCAAGGTTGTTATGTGACTTGCCTAGAGTCACGAGCCAGCAAATAGCTGGGCTAGGTTTGGAACCCAGGTCCTCTGATTCCCAGTCCTGTACTCTTTCCACTGGACCATGCTGTTTCCTTTGCTCCTCCTTACTTTATCTTTAGCCCCTAGAGGTTAAAAAGAAATTAATCAGGTGTTTGTGGTGTGTGCGATGCAGTGGCAGAAGGTGGAACAATGTGGGAAAAGCTAATCCCAAGTGCTCCAGTGCCTTGAAGCTTAGGGGGAAAACATCTTCCTGTCTAATGCTGATCAGAGTGAGGCAGACAATGGGGATTGGAAAATGAAGCTGCCGAACGCTGCTGGCGAAAGTCTAAACACCATGCCAACCTCGTTCACTTCAAGTTTATCCTTTCATGCCTTAACTCAGCCCTCTCCTCTGCCAGACAAAACTATTTCTCCTCCCTTATTGACACCCATGCCCATCGCCCCCGCCAGCTCTTCCGTACATTCAACTCCCTTCTCAGGCCCCCGGTTCCTCCCCCTAATCCTTCCCTCACCCCCAACGATCTGGCCTCCTACTTCATTGACAAAATTAAATCCATCAGGTCCGACCTCCCCAAAGTCACTTCCCCAACTTCTCCAACCCCCGAGCTCTCAACACTCTCTGCTACTCTCCCATCCTTCCCAGCAGTATCCTCAGAGGAGCTCTCCTCCCTCCTCTCAAGTGCTACTCCGGCCACCTGTGCTTCTGACCCCATTCAATCAACCAATCAATCGCATTTATTGAGCGCTTACTATGTGCAGAGCACTGTACTAAGCGCTTGGGAAGTACAAATTCCCATTCCCTCTCATCTCATGAAATCTCTCGCTCCATCCCTTCTCCCCTCCTTAACTTCCATCTTCAACCGCTCACTCTCCACTGGTTCTTTCCCCTCTTCCTTCAAACATGCCCATGTCTCTCCCATCCTAAAAAAACCCTCTCTTGACCCCCCCTCACCTTCTAGTTATCGCCCCATATCCCTCCTACCATTCCTATCCAAAATCCTTGAACGAGTTGTCTACACGTGCTGCCTCGAATTCCTCAACAACAACGGTCTCCTCGACACCCTCCAGTCTGGCTTCCGTCCCCTACATTCCACAGAAACGGCCCTCTCAAAGGTCACCAATGACCTCCTGCTTGCCAAATCCAATGGCTCATACTCTATCCTAATCCTCCTCGACCTCTCAGCTGTCTTCGACACTGTGGACCACCTCCTTCTCCTCAACACGCTATCTGACCTTGGCTTCACAGACTCTGTCCTCTCCTGGTTCTCCTCTTATCTCTCCGGTCGTTCATTCTCAGTCTCTTTTGCAGGCTCCTCCTCCCCCTCCCATCCCCTTACTGTGGGGGTTCCCCAAGGTTCAGTGCTTGGTCCCCTCTGTTCTCGATCTACACACACTTCCTTGGTGACCTCATTCGCTCCCACGGCTTCAACTATCATCTCTACGCTGATGACACCCAGATCTACATCTCTGCCCCTGCTCTCTCCCCCTCTCTCCAGGCTCGCATCTCCTCCTGCCTTCAGGACATCTCCATCTGGATGTCTGCCCGCCACCTCAAACTCAACATGTCCAAGACTGAACTCCTTGTCTTCCCACCCAAACCCTGCCCTCTCCCTGACTTTCCCATCTCTGTTGACGACACTACCATCCGTCCCGTCTCACAAGCCTGCAACCTTGGTGTCATCCTCGACTCCGCTCTCTCGTTCACCCCACATCCAAGCCGTCACCAAAACCTGCCGTTCTCAGCTCCGCAACATTGCCAAGATCCGCCCTTTCCTCTCCATCCACACCGCTACCCTTCTCGTTCAAGCTCTCATCCTATCCCATCTGGACTACTGCATCAACCTTCTCTCTGATCTCCCATCCTCGTGTCTCTCCCCACTTCAATCCATACTTCATGCTGCTGCGCGGATTGTCTTTGTCCAGAAATGCTCTGGGCATGTTACTCCCCTCCTCAAAAATCTCCAGTGGCTACCAATCAATCTGCGCATCAGGCAGAAACTCCTCACCCTGGGCTTCAAGGCTGTCCATCACCTCGCCCCCTCCTACCTCACCTCCCTTCTCTCCTTCTACAGCCCACCCCGCACCCTCTGCTCCTCTGCCGCTAATCTCCTCACCATACCTCATTCTCGCCTGTCCCGCCATCGACCCCTGGCCCATGTCATCCCCCGGGCCTGGAATGCCCTCCCTCTGCCCATCCGCCAAGCTAGCTCTCTTCCTCCCTTCAAGGCCCTACTGAGAGCTCACCTCCTCCAGGAGGCCTTCCCAGACTGAGCCCCTTCCTTCCTCTCCCCCTCATCCCCCTCTCCATCCCCCCATCTTACCTCCTTCCCTTCCCCACAGCACCTGTATATATGTATATATGTTTGTACACATTTGTTACTCTATTTATTTTACTTGTACATATCTATTCTATTTATTTTATTTTGTTAGTATGTTTGGTTTTATTCTCTGTCTCCCCCTTTTAGACTGTGAGCCCACTGGTGGGTAGGGACTGTCTCTATATGTTGCCACCTTGTACTTCCCAAGCGCTTAGTACAGTGCTCTGCACACAGTAAGTGCTCAATAAATATGATTGATGATGATGATGATGAAGTTCAGAGAGGAGCAACAGCAGTTACTTTTGGGAATTACAACTCTTGCGAGTTGTCCTATTTCAACCTCAACCACCCTCTCCCAGGGATGGCTCTTGTCTGACAGTGTATGGACACTCCAGAAAACAAAAAGGAAACATGATAGAGAAATGCATATTTGGATGATCAAATAGTGCATATTATGTCCTACAAGAAATAGAAAATTTCCAAGTTAAGAGAACCAACAATTGAGCTAGTAGCCATGATTATCTGTACTTCATTGGAGAGAAACTTTCTTGGAATTGTCAATACAACTCTCAGGAAATAAAGTGAGAAGACATATTACTATTGAAAATTTGTAACATGGTGATTTATAGCACTGCATAATGCATTGCTATTGTATCTTGAAAGCAATTTTTTCACTCCTGGATGACAGAAGTAGTAGTAGTAGTAGTATTTACTGAACAGCCACTTGGTGCAGTTTATTGTATTAGACACTTGGGAAGTATAGGCAGGTGAGTGATGCTTGAAGAAGATGACCATGCAGCAGTTTATAGTATAGACTGGAGAGGGAGAGACTGGAGGTAGGGAGACAAGTGAGGAAGGAAGATGATTCAAATAGCCTAGCTGTGATATAATCAGAGGGTTAGCAGTTCTTTGTAGATGTTTACGATCAGCTGAGAAGCAGCATGACCTACTGGAAAGAGCATGGGCATAGGAGTCAGACGACCTGGGTTATAATTCTGCCTCTGTCAATTGCCTACTGTGGGTAAGTCACTTAACTTCTCTGTGCCTTGGTTTCCCCATCTTAAAATGGGAGTTAAATTTAATCCTGTTCTCCCTAGAGTGAGATCCCCATCTGGGACCAGGAACTGTGTCTGATTAACCCAGTGGTTAGTACAATGCTTGGCTCATAGTGGGCACTTATCATTACATATTTCTCTTTACATATTGCATGGGCATCACATACAAAAGCAGTGATTTAATCTACTGATGTTTCAAAACATAGAAACAATATTTTCAGAAGGGTCACACTTAAAAATCCAAACTTGAACATGTTCAATGGTTGAAGGTTTTGAGAGCTGTTTTAATGTTTTTTCTGTGCCTGTGAGGCTTTTAGAGGGTCTGCCACCCAGCTTGAATTTTCAAAAATAAGAGCTGATGTTAAAATTCTCATTAAATAATCTGTTTCCAGGAAAAGCAGGATAGGACCTGGGTTGTTGTCAGTCCTAGAAAGAGCTGCAGTTGCAGGCAGATGGGCTGCTTTTGCTCCTGAGGATTGCTAAGCAAAGGAAGCAGAGGAATCAATCCAACCATCAGTGGTATTTATTGAACACTACGTGCAGAGTAATAGTAATAAATAATGATGGCATTTGTTTATTAATTAATTCATTCAATCATATTTATTGAGTGCTTACTGTGTGCAGAGCACAGTACTAAGCGCTTGGGAAGTACAAGTTGGCAGCATATAGAGACGGTCCCTACCCAACAACAGGCTCACAGTCTAGAAGGGGGAGACAGACAACAAAACAAAACATGTGGACAGGTGTCAAGTCATCAGAGTAAATAGAAGTAAAGCTAGATGCATATCATTAACAAAATAAATAGAATAGTAAATATGTACAAGTAAAATAAATAGAGTAATAAATCTGTATAAACATATATACAGGTGCTGTGGGGAGGGGAAGGAGGTAGGGCGGCGGGGAGGGGGAGGGGGAGAGGAAAGAGGGGGCTCAGTCTGGGAAGGCCTCCTGGAGGAGGTGAGCTCTCAGTAGGGCTTTGGAGGGAGGAAGAGACCTACCTTGGCAGATGTGCAGAGGGAGGGCATTCCAGGCCAGGGGGAGGACACGGGCCTGGGGTTGACGGCGGGACAGGCGTCCCACGCTTACTATGTGCAAAGCACTGTTCTAAGTGCTGGGGGAGATACAGGGTGACCAGGTTGTCCCACTTGGGGTTCACAGTCTTCATCCCCATTTTATAGATGAGGGAACTGAGGCCCAGAGAAGTTAAGTGACTTGCCCAAACTCACACAGCTGAGAATTGGCGGAGCTGGGATTTGAACCCATGACCTCTGACTCCAAAGCCCGGGCTCTTTCCACTGAGCCATGCTGCTTCTCTACTATGTGCTTGGGAGAGTACAATATAATATTGTTAGATGCATTCCCTGTCCACAAGGAGTTTACAGTCTAGAAAGAACATTAACCAAGTTTTATGCTGTTGCTTTAAGTGCCATGCCATTATATTGTATTTATGAATCCTTTTAACTTCACTCTTACTTCCCTCCTCAGTGCACTGCATTTCCACAGATTTGATAGACCTCAGAGACAATGCTAATACATCATAAGTTATGCTAAAAGGAGTTACCAGGGTGGAATAAACAGTGTCTCTGAACAATCAGTGTGGTTTTCAGATTCATCAGGCATGCAGGTTTTTGAAGGGGAAAAACAAACATAATTACACAAAATTGTATTGTTGAAATTTTCAATTACATAAATCAATGATATTTTCCTCCATACTATGTATCACATGGATTTATAGACTCCTCAGGATTGATTGAGCAAGCTACCATCCATGTAACATCAGCAGGTTTGGTATCGCTTAGTGTCAGCAAAAGAAAAAGGAAGTTTCTTTTAAATTCAAGATGAAATCACATTGTATTTTGAAAGCACATGTCATCTCGAGAAAAATTATGCTTAGCCAGGAGCTTTCATATAAATAATATTCAGTGGGCAATCTATCAGAGGTTGCATTGTTTTTAGTTAGAGGTTCTTTTTTTTCCTTTTTTTTAAACTAAAAGACTCATATTTAAAACTGCCTTGATAAGAGAGGATAAATCTATTTTGGTCGGTGTAAAAGGATTGTTTTCTGAACACTCAGAACTCCCCAATCTTTCAGATTCAAAAGATGGAATATTTTAACTTCTTTTGGTCCAGCCACAAGAGTTGCTTTTTGTACATCCTAATGTCACGCTCACAGGTACCTTCACAGATGACCTGTGACCTTCCCATAAAATGATCACTGGTCCAGGCTATTTTCTATTGTCCACCCCAACTTCTTGCAGCCAAGATCAGCCTTCCTACTCCATCAACAAATGTCTGTGCACCCAGATCAGCTCCAAGTTTCCCGACAAGCACAAAGTCCCAGGAATACACATATGAAAGCCATATCAAACCCCGCCATATTTGTTTGGCATCTACTGTCTGATTTCTTTAGTGTCTCCCTTCATCACTTTCCAGCCCATGGACATGTAGTCAGTTCTCCTATACAGCCGGGGAGTTCTTTTCTTGATGAGTCTCAAGTTACCTCATCTGTAAAATGAGGATTAAGTCTATGAACCCAATGTGGGGCAGGGACTGTGTCCAACCTGATGATCTTGTATCTACCCTAGCCCTTAGAACAGTGCTTGGCACATAGTAAGCACTTAACAAATACCACAATTATTATTATTAGCTTACAGAACACTAAGGCTCTAGCACTAGCTCCTTGACAAATCACATGCTTGTTCAAAACCATCTGTTCTGACCTGCATCCCTTTGTATTCAGAGAGATGTGCATTGTGGGAAGCATATTTCCTACCACCCCACCTCCCAGTGGCAAGCTATCAAAATGGATAATGAACAGACGTGTTATAGAAGAAATGACTGCATATGTGGTTGTTAATTTGAATGGTTGATAGTCCAACTGTTCTGGGTTGACTCTGTCCAAGAAAACAGGCAGTTGATCAAAAAAAAGAGACTAAGGGTGATGGTGACAAATGTGTTAAGGTCATCAAGAAATGTGAAAGGTTTGGAGATGTGCAAGTTTGGGGGATTCATTCATAAGACAGGATAGTCATTCATGTGTTAATTGGACTTACATTAATGCTTTCATCCACAATTTGGGACAGTTTCCTTGTGACAGTGTTATTCAAGAAAAGGCTCATTCTGGCTACATTACAATCCTAAATTTCACAATAGTCTCGCTTTCATTGGTTAGTTACATTGTCATTTTATGTTCTTCTCCAGTAAATTCAAAGAAATGTCTTTTTTCTTCCAGAAAGTTCAATTAACATTTGATTAGCTCAGTGGTTGTTGCTTGGACTCATTTTTGGATTTTGAATTTACAGCATTAAATATGACATTTACCCTTACCTTATAATGAAATGAATGGCACCATTTTAAAAGAACATGACCTTCTGTCAAAAGTAGCATTCAAGATGCTTACCAGGGTTGAAGCATAACAACTATTTCCCTACCTCTTACCCAAGTCCTTCCTCTGGTCTGAAACACCCTCCTTCATATTCAACAGATGATCACTCTCTGCACCTTCAAAGCCTTATTGAAGGCACATCTCCTCCAAGAAGACTTCCCCTGAATAGGCCCTCATTTCCTCTTCTCCTACTCCCTTCTATGTCTCCCTAGCACTTGGAATTTCATCCTTTATTCACACCATCCTCAGCCCCAAAGCACTTATGTACATATCTGCTGTTGTCTGCCTCCCCCTTCTAGACTGTGAGCCCATTGTTGGGTAGGGACTGTCTCTATATGTTGCCGACTTGTACTTCCCAAGTGCTTAGGATAGTGCTCTGCACACAGTAAGTGCTCAATAAATACGATTGAATGAATGAATGAATAGTTGGTAGACATGTTCCCTGGCCATAAGTAGCTTACAATCTAGAGGGGGAGACAGACATTAAAATCAATTACAGAAGTGTACCTGAATGTTGTGGGGCTGAGGGTGAGATGAATATTGGAGGTGACAGACATTAAAATATATTACAGATAAGGGAATTGGAAGAATATAAGGATATGTACACAAGACTGTGGGACTGGGGTGAGTATCAAAATGCCAAAGGAGACCCAAGTGCATAGGTAACACAGGAGGGAGGAGGAATAGGGTGAGGAAATGAGAGGTTCATCTGGTCTTGGAGAAGCTATGTTTTCAGTAGGGCTTTGAAGATAGAGAAAGTGGTGGTCTGTTGGACAGGAACGGGGAGTGTATTCCAGGCAGGAAGAAAGACATTGGCAAGAGATTAAGGGTGAGAGAATGAGATTTAGGTACAGCAAGCATGTTAACAGAGGACAGAAGTGTTCATACTCAGTTGTACTGAGAGATGAGCATGGTTAGGTAGGAGAGAGAGAGAGCTGATTGAGTACCTTAAAGCCAATGGTGAGGAGTTTCTGTTTGATATGGTGATGGATGGACAACCATTTAAGGCTTCTAAGGAGCTGGGAGACATGCACAAAATGATCTTTTAGAATTTTCTTTACATTATAGAACTGAAGTTATTGTTCTCTATGTTCCCATTGGCTGTCTGATGAAATAACACTCAATTTATGTTCTTTTTCCCTAACAACCACCCTGAAGGGTCACATGACAATTCTCAATCCAAGTAAGTCAGCGGTATGGTTTAGGTGGAAAAAGAAGTAAGACTCAAATGTATACCCAGATATCATCTGCCATGAATACTTAAAAAATTCTCAGCTGTCACACAATAGGAACACAAGCAGTGCCATACTGATCAGACCAGTGAGCCATCCAGTCTACTGTCCTGTCCCCATCATGGACAACAACTGATAAAATGGTGTAATGGATGTCTTCCATAACATGTATCATAATGTTTAAAGCTATATCACCTAACATCCCCACCTTTTCCCCTCTGCTAATTTTTCCTTTCATATCCCATCATGGTCTACTACTCCGTGACTTTATCCAAACCCACTCTTGAATCTGCTGGTGTTTTCTCTTACCACAGTTTCCTGTGGTAAGAGATTCCATGTGCTTACCACCCACTGTGTCAGAAACAGTTTTCTTTTCTTTATTATGAATGTACCACCCTCAAACTTCAGTGGGTGTCTCCCTGGACTCAGTTCATGAGAAACTGTGGTAAAGCCACATTAAGCACTATTTCCTCTTCTTAAAAAAATTCCTATTCTTTGGGAGTTGAAAATACTGCCAACACTCCCAATCGGGGTAGCTCTGATTGCTCTAACTTTGGCTTTGTGACTCTTTCCTCTCAATTCATTCTGAGTCAGAGACTACATTGGCCAGACCCTTGAATTTGGATAATCTTTGAGATTATGACCAAGAAAAGTTTCCTGAGCTAACAGAAAGATAGAATATCAGTGTTGTGAAAGTAGTTGTGAAATGTCTATAATCACATGAAAAGATAGTCTACATCTAGCAAAAGGAGGGTCTCAAAGAGAATAATAATTGTGGTATTTGTTAAGTGCTTACTATGTGCCAAGCACCATTCTAAGCACTGGGGTAGATACAAGGTAATCAGGTTGGACCCAGTCCATGTCCCTCACAATCACAATTCCCATTTTACTGATGAGGTAATTGTGGCATAGAGAAGTTAAGTGACTTGCCCATGGTCACACAGAAGACACGTGACAGAGCTGGGATTAGAACCCATGACTTCTTACTCCCAGGACCATCCTCTTTCCAATAAGCTATGCTGCTTCTCAATCACTAAAATTTTGATTTCATATAAGAGGTCTGAAAAATGGGGGATTCAAGTGTGGGTCCATTCAGGAGAGCTTTTTGTAACTGTTTCTTTGTCATTCCCAACCACTTTTGCCAGCAGACAGCCTTTTCCTTTTCCACTTGAGTCCCAACTAAAGACTCCCCAATGCCACTAGGATGTTTCACTTTGGACAGGCTGTCATGGTGTAGTTCCTCTGGAATTTTGTTATCTTCTAAGATTTTAGCCCATCTGTTGTCTCACTATATTTAAAGGGAAGGGAAGAAGGAAGAAAGAGGGAATGGGTTAGAGAAAGCAAAAAGAGAAGGGTATGTGTCTGTTATATTGTTGTGTTGAACTCTCCCAAGCACTTAATACAGTGCCCTGCACAAAGTGCTCAATAAATACGATTGTTTGATTAATTGATTGAGAAAAGGAAAAGAGAAAGGTAAGTGGAGGTTGGAGGTTGAGGGAAGAAGAGTGAGTTTTCCCAAAAATAGATTTAGTCTCCTGCATTCAAAAGAATTTCATGCCTAACATTTTTAACGGGATAATTTTCTGACATTGTTCCTAATGTATGTTTTCATGTGTGATCATGTTAAAGGCTGTGTGACAATCCATGAGAAAATGATAAAAATTGCTGTGCACCACAGAATGAGCTGTAAATTATAGGGAATGCTCTTGAATCTGCCCTTTCTAAAAGTAATAGGCCTTTCTACTTAAAAAGAATCCTACTGGCTTCCTCCAACTCATGATTCTGATAGTAATTTTGAAGTCCTTCAAATGATTTGGAGCTTGGATGCCATTACATCACTTCAAATTTTGTACCTTCATAAAAATATCCTCTGAGGCAACTTCACCACAGCTGACTAACGCTGACTGGAGAGAGATGCTTTTGCATCAAAGACCCAAAGCTTGAAAGATTTCTGCTCTTACAGATCTGGTTGTCCCTCCACCTAAAACTGTGAGCCCCTGAGGGACATGGATTGTGTCAGATACAATTTTATATCTACCTAGCACTTGGCTCATATTAAGCACTTAACAATATCAGAAATTAATATTAATATTGAGCCTGGGCATCTGAATAAAGTTTTAGGAAAATCCAGTTCTGAATTGACTTTACCTGTGTAGTCATTTCCAACTAGATGATCTCAACAAAATCTAAGAAGGGTATTCTTCTTTTCATGTTTAAATTCTTCATCTTAAAATAACATCTAGGCACTAGAATGATTAAATTATATGTGTTGCTTCAGAAATCCTGGGGGCTCATTCCATATTGATTTTAAGATGATCAATTATAAAAAAACTTCAGTGTAGTCGTTGCACAAATTGGTCATTGAAAGCAACCTCAGTTTTACATCATTAGAAGACTTGGCAATAAAAAAAGCAGCATAAAATCTACCTATATTCTAGTCTAAGGCTGAAGTGATAACTGCTGTTTAGTAGCAGGTTCAAGATTGCTACAAGAAATATTTCAAGTTTATACTAAAGGAAAACATGCTTGATAAAAAGGACAATCAAATTTGAAATTGAATAATGTAGTTGTGTTATGAAGCACTAATATCATGCCAAGAATAGTACAATGGTATAATGGAATAAGTGCATTGTATGAAAGTATTAAAACCATATTTTAGGTAAGAACCTAAATATCCAACTAGTTCAAGCAAGGCATATTGGTGAAGAATCATGATAAGAGTAGTGTGGTCTAGTGAATAGAGCATGGACCTGGATTTCAGATGGACCTGGGTTCTAATCACAGCTCCACCACTTGTCTGCTGTATGACTTTAGGCAAGTCACTTCACTTCTATGTGCTTCATTCTCATTTACCTCATCTGTAAAATGGGGATTAAGACTGTGAGCCCTATGTGGGGCATGGACTGTGTCTAACTTTACTAGCTTCTCTCTACCCTAATGCTTAGAACAGTGCCTGGCACAGAGTAAGTGTATAATGAAAACCATTTAAAAAAAAATTCACTCTGTCTGTGAGGACAGTTCATGTGGTGGAAAATGATATTAGAAGACCAATGCTTCCTCCTGTATTATTTATAAATAATAATCGATCTTTGCTGCACTAATGGGTTTGCCCCATTCAGGGCCCACTCTGTTTTCAGGCTTGCATCTTGGTAGCCAATCTTCACTCAGCCTTTGTGAAACCCTCTCCTGACTACTCCCTGCCAGGATGGCCTGTCTGCTACAGTGGACTCCCAAGACTAACAGAGTTCTGGTTTCATAAACAAGGAAGCTCATGTTCTAGCACAAGACAGTGATATATTCAAGGCTGCAAAATTCTTGGTCTGGAATAAAAGTGGAAAGAGTGCAGGACCAGGAGTCAGGAGAAGTGGATTTCAGTTCCTTGGCTCCTCTACTCTCTTTGCTGTGTGATCTTGGGCAAGTCATTTAATCTATCTGTGTCTCAGTTTCCTTACCTGTAAAATGGGGATTAGACTTTAAAGTTGTTGTGAGCAGGTAACATGTCTACCAACTCTGTTGTATTGTACTCTCCCAAAACATAGTATGCTGCTCTGCACACTAAAAGCATTCAATAAATATGATTGATTGAAGTAACTGTTCTCTCGACCCTTTAGAAAGTGAGCCCCATGTGGAACAGGCACTATGTCTAGTATAATTGTACTGCATCTAATTCAGTGTGTAATATAGTGCTTGTAATATGAAATAAGCAGTTAAATATCATGACTATTGCTATTAGGAAAGCAGCATGGTCTAGCGGATAGAACAAGGGCCTGGGAGACAGAAGGTTCTGGGTTCTAGTCCTGGCTCCACCTTACGTCTGTTGCGTGACCTTGAGAAAGTCATTTCACTTCTCTGTGCCTCAGTTACCTCAGCTGTAAAATGGGGATTGAGACTGTGAGCCCCACATGGGAAAGGGACTGTGAGCCCACTGTGCGACAGGGACTGTGTCCAACCCAGTTAACTTGTATCTACCCCACTGCTTAGTACAGTGCCTGGCATCATGTAAGTGCTTAACAAAATACCACAATTATTATTATTACTACTAATCCAAATCCTAGTCTCTTGTTTTCCAGTACTAGCTCTCTACTGAAGTGCCCGATTCCTAGAACTTAGAAAGAAAAGCCCAATAAGCACAATGTATCATAATATAATTGATAGGTTACAGAAATGGACAGTATAATATTTAGTTATGTAGAAAAATGTGCTTATTCTATAGAAGTTTCAAGTAAGGTAATTTTTTTAAAAAACAGGCATTTAAAATGGGGAAAATGATTCATCCTTTTCAGAAGCATAGATTTCTGAAAACATACAAGATGAATTCAGTTTAGAGGTCCTCATTTTTACAAGACAATTTTTTTATTGCAGATATACTCACTCCTGGGACAAAAAATACTCCAATCAATGCATGAAAAGATTACAAGGTTTCAACTTTTAGAAAATTTAACCTCCCTAAATATAAAACAACTGTCTTATATAAGAGCATTATTGAAATAAATCAAAATATATGTGAATATATATATTAAATGGCAACTTAAATGCTGATTAATGAATCTTTAAGACAGTCATTTAATCTGTAAAGGTCTCAACTAATGCGCTGAAGGATCTATGGGTCTAAATTTTTTAGATCAATATTTTTATTTTGGGTTTTCCCATGATTTTTTTTTCCAACTGACACAGGCAGAAGTAAGTGTGGTTTGTAAATTTTAAGGCACAAAGATTAGGCTTTGATTAATTGGAAGATTTTCCCATTATTTAAATGAACCTTGTTGGCAGTTTCATCATCCGTTCGGCATCCAGGAAGGCACCATACTAGCCCATCAATTTGGTTAGAAAAGAATAAATAGATTGACAATTTTCTCTCCTGGGATGCTCTCTGTCACTGTATTGCTTCCCCAGCTCATTGTGGGCAGGGAATGTGTCTGTTTATTGTTACATTATACTCTCCCAAGCACTTAGTACAGTGCTTTGCACACAGTAAGCACTCAATAAATACGACTGAATGAATATTATGTACGTAAAAATAATTCACTGTACTCCAGTGTCATCTGCTCTACTTTGAGTTGTCAAAGCCTTTTGGTCTGCCTCTCCTCAGATATTCAGCTCTCTCAGTGTCAGCAAATGCCACTGGGTGGTGTATATGCTGTCAGTAGAACACCAAGAAATCTAATCTGGGCTATACAAGAGTTACCATGGCTTTGGAAAACTTATGTTAACGAGGTTAGCTCTCATTCACCTTGTTTGGAAGACTAATTCACAATCTCAGCATCGCTGCTCGGCCTGGGATTTATAAAAGGCACCACAAAGCACTTTGTGTGTGAGATAGAGATGAGGTATATCAGAAGTGCTATTGACAGGTCACGTAGTAATTCTGACTTCTAATGACCACAAAACCAACCCTGAAAGAAAATGAGAAAAACAGACAGAGACAGAGACAAGGAGAGAGAGAGCCAGCTCTAGACTGTGAGCTGGCTGTGAGCAGGGAATCAGTCAATCAATCAATCAATCCTAGTAATTGAGCACATACTATGTGCAGAACACTGTACTAAGTGTTTGGGAAAGTATACTACAGAAACAGCAGACACCTTCCCTGCCCTTAACAAGCTTACAGTTTAGAAGAGGAGACAATGGGGTATGCCCACCAATTCTGTTGTATTGTACCCTCCCAAGAGCTTAGTACAATGCTTAACACACTGTAAGCACACAATATATACGAGTGATTGAGATAAAAAGACATACTTATCTGGGTAACTTCATGCTTTTCAATGAAAGGTCTTTAAACCTTTAGATTTGGCCTATATTTCTGTGCATGGTTCAGAGGATGAAGAAAAATGGAAACCATAATATAACAAAAATAGTGTTAACAGTAATGATAATAATAATGATACAATGGAGCTTTGGTTTCGGGACCAGAGGGCATTCAGAGAAGCAGAATTAGCAGTACATAGCAGATCAAATGAGCCCTTGAATCTTCTAGAGGGGTACCAAGTTCCACAACATTGCCAAGATCAACCCTTTCCTCTCTATCCAAACCACTACCCTGCTCGTTCAAGCTCTCATCCTATCGCGTCTGGATTACTGTATCAGCCTCCTCTCCGATCTCTCATCCTCCTGTCTCTCCCCACTCCAATCCATACTTCACGCCACTGCCCGGATTGTCTTTGTTCAGAAATGCTCTGGGAATCATCATCATCATCAATCATATTTATTGAGCACTTACTATGTTTAGAGCACTGTACTAAGTGCCTGGGAAGTACAAATTGGCAACATATAGAGACAGTCCCTACCCAACAGTGGGCTCACAGTCTAAAAGGGGGAGACAGAGAACAAAACCAAACGTACTAACAAAATAAAATAAATAGAATAGATATGTACAAATAAAATAAATAAATAAATAGAGTTATAAATATGTACAAACATATATACATATATACAGGTGCTGTGGGGAAGGGAAGGAGGTAAGATGGGGGGATGGAGAAGGGGACGCGGGGGAGAGGAAGGAAGGGGCTCAGTCTGGGAAGGCCTCCTGGAGGAGGTGAGCTCTCAGGAGGGCCTTGAAGGGAGGAAGAGAGCTGGCTTGGCAGATGGGCAGAGGGAGGGCATTCCAGGCCCGGGGGATGACGTGGGCCGGGGGTCGATGGAGGGACAGGCGAGAGCGAGGTACGGTGAGGAGATTAGTGGCGGAGGAGCGGAGGGTGCGGGCTGGGCTGTAGAA
The DNA here is from genome assembly GCF_015852505.1 of Tachyglossus aculeatus. Lineage (NCBI taxonomy): Eukaryota > Metazoa > Chordata > Mammalia > Monotremata > Tachyglossidae > Tachyglossus > Tachyglossus aculeatus. Next base: position 64,122,664 of record NC_052067.1, on the reverse strand, counting down.
GGAGAGAAGGGAGGTGAGGTAGGAGGGGGCGAGGTGATGGAGAGCCTTGAAGCCCAGGGTGAGGAGTTTCTGCCTGATGCGCAGATTGATTGGTAGCCACTGGAGATTTTTGAGGAGGGGAGTAATATGCCCAGAGCGTTTCTGGACAAAGATAATCCGGGCAGCAGCATGAAGTCTGGATTGAAGTGGAGAGAGACACGAGGATGGGAGATCAGAGAGAAGGCTGATGCAGTAGTCCAGACGGGATAGGATGAGAGCTTGAATGAGAAGGGTAGCGGTTGGGATGGAGAGGAAAGGGTGGATCTTGGCTATGTTGTGGAGCTGAGACCGGCAGGTTTTGGTGACGGCTTGGATGTGAGGGGTGAAAGAGAGAGCGGAGTCGAGGATGACACCAAGGTTGCGGGCTTGTGAGACAGGAAGGATGGTAGTGCCGTCAACAGAGATGGGAAAGTCAGGGAGAGGGCAAGGTTTGGGAGGGAAGACAAGGAGTTCAGTCTTCGACATGTTGAGCTTTAGGTGGCGGGCAGACATCCAAATGGAGATGTCCTGAAGGCAGGAGGAGATGCGAGCCTGGAGAGAGGGGGAGAGAGCAGGGGCAGAGATGTAGATCTGGGTGTCATCAGCGTAGAGATGATAGTTGAAGCCGTGGGAGCGAATGAGGTCACCAAGGGAGTGTGTGTAGATCGAGAACAGAAGGGGACCAAGCACTGACCCTTGGGTAACCCCCACAGTAAGAGGATGGGATGTTACTACCCTCCTCAAAAATCTCCATTGGCTACCAATCAACCTATAAATTAGGCAGAAACTCCTCACCCTCGGCTTCAAGGCTCTCCATCACCTCACCCCCTCCTACCTCACCTCCCTTCTCTCCTTCTACAGCCCAGCCCGCACCCTCCACTCCTCTGCCACTAATCTCCTCACCGTGCCTCGTTCTTGCCTGTCCCACCGTCAACCCTTGGCCCACGTCATCCCCCTGGCCTGGAATGCCCTCCCTCCCCACATCCGCCAAGCTAGCTCTCTTCCTCTCTTCAAGGCCCTACTGAGAGCTCACCTCCTCCAGGAGGCCTTCCCAGACTGAGCCCCCTCCTTCCTCTCCCCCTCATCCCCATCTCCATCCCCTCCGCCTTACCTCCTTCCCTTCCCCACAGCACCTGCATATATGTATATATGTTTGTACGTATTTATTACTCTATTTATTTTACTTGTACATTTTTATTCTACTTATTTTATTTTGTTAATATGTTTTGTTTTGTTCTCTGTCTCCCCCTTCTAGACTGTGAGCCCACTGTTGGGTAGGGACCGTCTCTATATGTTGCCAACTTGTACTTCCCAAGCACTTAGTACAGTGCTCTGCACACAGTAAGCGCTCAATAAATACGATTGAATGAATGAATGAATTAAAAAGAAGGTTAGAATCTCTTCTCTTGCTGTCTAAATAGGTAAATGCCTCCTCAATCACCTTTTGAACTCCATGTTCAACCTAAGAGCCAATCCCATCAAGAATTTACCTATTTTCAGAGATAATCACCTGTTCCAACTACATGGGAGTGATGGGAGTAAAGCCATTGTTTGCCTGACAGCTTTTGGTCTGGATCGCACCTTTTGGCATCCCAGATCTTTCACAAAACACCAGTAGGTCTGAAAAGAGCTAAGAATGTCCAAACCTAAGCCCCTGTTTGCAAGTTTTTGGACACATTAACTGTCTGAAGTTTGCCAACTCAGTTTGCTTTCCACCCAGCCTGAGTCACCCCTTACTTAAGATGAAAAGTTGGCACTTTGGTAGTTAATCTTCAATTTCTCAAAATCATAAGTCCTTCTTTGTAACCAATGTTATGGAGAGGATGGAGCCTCTTGAAGGGAATGACAAAGAAGTCTGGGTCCTTAAATTTCAGAACTGAGAACCTATGTAAAGGAGTTACATAGGTCATCCCGTGACGTCATCCCAGTGGGTCGTGCGGGCGGTTGCCATGTGCCAGGCGGGTGAGGACTACGGGCACGAGCCCCCCGGGCACGAGCCACGCGGGCACGAGCCCCGCCTCAGCGGTGAACAAAAGTGTATGAAGTGCAAGGAGGGCTTGCCGGTCTTGATCATTCGAGCTGGAGATGCTTTCTGCAAGGACTGTTTCAAAGCGTATTACGTTCAGAAGTTTCGAGCCATGCTTGGAAAGAACCGACTCATCTTCCCGGGAGAGAAGGTCCTCCTTGCGTGGTCTGGTGGTCCGTCTTCAAGCTCAATGGTCAATCAAGTCCAAGAGGGTTTGAGCCGAGAGTCCGCTAAGAGGCTGAGGTTCGTGCCTGGGATCGTCTACGTCGACGGTAGAGTTCCCACCTCTGATCTACTTCCCCTGAATGAGACCAGCCTGTGGCCCAGTTTGTGCTGGCAACAGCGCGTGGTTGTTAGAGTGCAGTCGTCATTGTCCCATACAAGAAGTGGTCTTAGGCCCCACCCTTTCCAGCCCCTCCCCAAATCCCGGCATTCCGGCTGGGTCGGTTGGATCCTACCACCCTCCCAGGCCCTTAGAAGCAGCAGTGACCGCTAAGGCTTGGTGGTGGCCTCTTTCTGGCCACCAAGTGAAACCTCTGTGTAATCGGTCAGTCAGTCAGTGGCAGAGCACTGTCCTAAGCCCTTGGGAGAGTAGGCTACAACAGAGTCGGTAGACATGTTCCCTGTCCACCAGGAGTTTACCGTCTAGAGGGGGAGACGGACATTAAAATCAATTAAGGGTAAAGTTCAAAGTGCGTAAGTGACACCGAAGGGAGAGAGAGGGGGGAGAGAAGATGAAGGCTTAATTGGGTAGCACCTCTTGGTTGAGGATGTGATTTTAAAAAGGATTTGGAAGTAGGAAGAGTGGGGGTCTGTGTGGATGTACTAATAATCGTATTAATAATTGTGGTATCTGTTAAATGCTTCCCCACAGCACCTGTATATATGTTTGTACATATTTATTACTCTATTTATTTTACTTGTACATATCTATTCTATTTATTTTATTTTGTTAGTATGTTTGGTTTTGTTCTCTGTCTCCCCCTTTTAGACTGTGAGCCCACTGTTGGGTAGGGACTGTCTCTATATGTTGCCAATTTGCACTTCCCAAGCGCTTAGTACAGTGCTCTGCACACAGTAAGCACTCAATAAATATGATTGATTGATGGATTGGTTGATTGATTAATTATAGCACTCATTTCTTACAGAGCTGTACTTGCCCTTTATGTTTGCTGCTATCCAGTTCCTGCTGGAGCACTGAGGGCAAGAAGTGTGAAAATGGGCACAGGTATTCAAAGCGAATGCCAAGTTTTTTTTTACATGCAGGATCTGTTTTTGGCTGAAGTAATAATAATAATAATAATGGGATTTATTAAATGTTTACTATGTGCACTGTTCTAAGTGCTGGGGAGGTTACAAGGTGATCAGGTTGTCCCATGTGGGGCTCACAGTCTTAATCCCCATTTTACAGATGAGGTAACTGAGGCACAGAGAAGTTAAGTGACTTGCCCAAAGTTACACAGCTGAGAATTAGCAGGTTAGGATTTGAACCTGTGACCTCTGACTCCAAAGCCCATGCTCTTTCCACTGAGCCACGCTGCTCAGTGCCCTAGTAGTGTGGCCTACTGTCAAGAACATGGGCCTGAGAGTCACAGGACCTGGGTTCTAATCCCAGTTCTGCCAGTGGCCTGCCATGTGTGACACTGGACACATCCCTTAATTTATTCAATCATTCAGTCATATTTATTGAGTGCTTACTGTGTGCAGTGCACACTTGCGCTTGCACTTGTGCTTGGAAAGTGCAAGTCAGCACATACCAACATCTCTTTGTGTCTCAGTTTTTTATGGTACTTGTTAAGTGCTTACAATGTATCATGCACTGTTCTAAGCGCTGGGGCAGATACAAGACAATCAAGTTGGACACAAGTCCTTGTCCCACATGGGGCTCAGTGTTTAAATCAGAAGGAAGAACATGACTATTTAACAAAGGAAATAACTGAGGCACAGAGAAGTTAAGTGACTTGGCCAAGATCACCCAGCAGACAAGTGGTGTGGCTGGGATTAGAACCCAGGTTTTCTAACTCACAGTCCAGTGGTTTTTCCACTAGTCTTAGAACCCAGGTCTCTGGATTCACAGACCAGTATTCTTCCTACTGAACAAGCAATAGGGCTTGGTTAGAAAAGTTCAGCTGAAGATTAGTTTTAGGCCCTGAACAGGGAAGGGGTGATAATTTCCTACTACAACCAAGCACTCTCACTTGCTTCTCTAACATCAACCTACACTCTGTTATCTCATCTATCTCACTGCTGCCACCCCCTCGGCAATATTTTCCCGTGAAGCTGGAATTTCTCCCCCTTCACATATGACAAACTACAACTCTCCTCATCTGCAAAACCATATTAAAATCATATTCCCTCCAAGAGGCCTCCCCTGACTAAACCTCATTTCCCCAACTACCTCTCCTTTTTGTGTCACCTTTGCACTTGGATCCATACCCCTTAAACATGTAATATTCACCCTGCCCTCAGTCCCACAGCACTTATGTATAATCTGCAATTTATTTTAATGTCTGTCTCTCCCTCTAGACTGCAATCTTCTTGTGGGCAGGGAATGAGTCTACCAATTCTGTTGTATTATACTCTTCTAAGTCCTCTTCAAATAGCAAGTGCTCAATAAATAACATTGATTGGGAAGATAGCACAGTCTCATAAAGAGGTCCCTGGGAACCAATTAATCTTGATTTGGGGAAGGATAAGAGGAAACTCCAAGAATCTCCAACTCTATTCAGTCCCTGGGGTGCTCAGGAAATCCTCTGGGATTTCCCTTCAGGAGCATCAAACATTCCACAACAAGCCTATAACCTAGAACAATGTTCCATCCTCCCATTAGTCTGGATCCAATCTTGCCCCTCACTCTTAGATCACTCTTGGAAGGGGAGTTATGAGAACTGGGTAGAAATCCAATGTGACATCTGAAGAAGGTTCAGGACTCACTATCATAAGAGAGATCATTTTTATTAATAATAATAAATTAAGCACTTACCATGTGTCAAGCATTGTTCTAAGTGCTGGGGTAGAAACAAGCTAATCAGGTTGGACACAGCCCCTGTCCAACTTGGGGCTCACAGTTTTACCCACATCTCAGTTACAGATGATGTAACTGAGGCACAGAGAAGTGAATTGACTTACCCTAGGTCACATAGCAGACAAGTGTCAAAGCTGGGATTAGAACCCAGGTCCTTCTGACTCCCAGGCCCGTGCTCTATCCACTAGGTGGTATTTACTAACTGCTCACTAAGTACCAAGCATTATACTGAGTACTGGGGTAGATTCAAGATAATCAGGTTAGACAGTCCCTGTCTGACACGGGGCTCACATTCTAAGGGAGAGGGGGAACAGATGTTCAATCTCCACTTTACAGATGAGGAAACTGAGATCTAGAGAAGCTAAGTAACTTGCTCCAAGTCATACAGCAAGCAAGTGGCAGAACTGTGATTAACCGAGGGCCACCGATTCCCAGGTCTGTACTCTTCCCACAAGGCCTTGCTGCTTCTACAATTCTACTCTTGCTCTTGATAACCTCTGTTATCAGGCTGAGGTCTCTTTCTATCTCTATCTCTGATTTGGCATTCTGCTTCTTTGAATTACTGGAGAATGGGCAGGCCATCTAGCAGAATTGAGTGACAACATTCAGCTCTGTCACTGATGATGATTCTTGACTGGGTATAGAACGCGGTTTACCAGGTGCGGGCTGTATACAACTTGGGTCTTCTTCAGAGTGACAATATTTAATGCTCTGCTGATTCTGAGAAGTGGTGCATATTTACCTGAATGTCTTCTTGGGTGTGTGCTTCCAGAGCTCAGTAAGTCACAGAGAAGAGGTTCTGAATGAGTGGCTCAAGGAATTTCAATGATACTCTCAATTTTCAGAATTTAAAGGGTTTCCTAGAGGACCAAAATTGTACTTTGACTCCAGTTCTTAAATTTATTGCTTTATCTTTAAGGTTGGAGGTACAAAATTGGTTGAGGAAGATTGAGTCACCAATGGGATGGGGAAAGAATGGACAAGAATGAGGGCGAAGGGGCAGGGGAAGAGGGACCAAGAGTGATAGAAAACACAAACTTCTTCCTGGCTTATTTGGGAAGAGTGGAGGGGAGGTGCCAAAGTGGCTAACCATTGGGCCTGCTACTCTTGTATCTCATCCCCTCCTCCTGTGAAGCTGGTATCGCTCTGGACCTGGCTCAGCAAGGAGATGAATTTCTTCCTCCAGTGGGTGTAGGGAGGGCAGCACCTGGCCCAGAGCCTCTGCCTGCCTGCAGCCCAAAGCATGGCTCACCATGGCTCACAGAAATGGGGAGTGTGTGGCCCAGCAGCTGCATAGTTTTTGCCCCCTGCCCAGAGCTTGACCAAGCTAGCACATGTGGGGAGGATGGCACCTTGCCTAGGGTCTTTTCTCACTTTCCCTTGCCCCAGATCGGGGTCACCATCACCTACACATACACATCACCCAGAGTCCCTGGTGGGTTTGAGAAACTCCTTCTGTACTCAGCTTGGTGCACCAGTCTTTACCCTTGTGCTGCTTGTGCAGGTGTTGGGATGGGTAGGGAAGAGGTTGGGGAGAGGCAAAACAAGAGCATTCAATCAATCAATTAATCAATTATATTTATTGAGTGCTTACTGTGTGCCCTGCCATCTGGGGATGCTGCCTAGGCCAGGGCCAGGGGCCACATCTGCCAACTAGAGCTAAGGGATGGACCCACCATCTTGATTCCCCTCCACTTCCTGCCCAGGAAACAGTGACGGGGAAGGTAATGGCAGCTCCTTCACAGTGTCAGTTTGCTCAAATGCCATATCTGGCACTTGGAAGAGCCAAGTTTCTCTTTGAACCATAGGTTTCCAATCTCTGCTGAAGGCGATAGTATTGTAAGCTCACTGTCTGCTCACTGTGTGACCTTGGGCATATTATTTCACTTCTCTGTGCCTCAGTTCCCTCCACTGTAAAATGGGGATGAAGAACTTAGAGCCATATGTGGAAAAGGGAATGTGTCCAACCCAATTATCTTGTATCTACCCCAGCAGTTAGAACAATACCTGGCACATAGTAAGTGCTTAACAAACACCATAATTATCATTATTATTATTATTATTATAGGCAGGGAATGTGTCTACTAATTCTGCTGCACTATGCTCTGCACATAGTAATTACTCAATAAATACTATTGATTGATTGATTATTCCAGTGCATGCCTCCATTACTATTTCTAGAAGGAAATATCCACTGGTCAACACCATACATCACTTACTCTTTGGGTTCAGAAATTTGGTCACATTCCTTTGGGGCTGTGTTCCATCCTCTACTGACCTTTTGTTTCCGCCCCATTCTTTCTTCAAACACAAGTTCACAAACAGTAATCCTGTAATGTCATTCTTTCTAAACCCCATAGGATTATGTATACCTCAGCAATATCACCTCAGTCTCTTTTCTAAAGAATTCAGAACTACTTCTTCTGGTTTTTCAGTAAAAACAAGTTCCCTGAGTCCCTGAATCATTTTGATTGCCCTTTCCTGTAGCTCCTCTATCTCGACTATATCCTTTTACAATAAAGTGATAAGAATTGAAAATGGTATTATAAATGAGTCCTTTTATATAATGCTGGAATAATTCTCTTTGGCTCACTTTCAATACACTCTATTCACACCTCTCAGAACTGTTGGTACATTTCTGAATTACTTTATCAATGTATTTCAGAGTTCTATCTATTCTAACAAGGGTCCTTATCCTGTTTCTTGTTTTATAGTGAATGACCAGAAATCTTAATACTTCACCCAGGTTACAAATGTTGTAATTTTCCTTCTTTCCTGCCTGTGTGATTTCCTCTTTTCTCATTCTTCTCTGTCTGTGACTCCTCTCCTGCCCCATTGCCAATCGAATCCTCAGCCTTTATGTTCCTCAACACTTTGAATACCTTGTCCTTTATTCATTCAATAGTGCTTATTGAGCACTTACTGTGCACAAAGCACTGTCCACCCTGTTGAAATCCATCCCTTCCTTTGATCTCTCTACTTAACCAGTTCCTTTCTAGATCCTTTGACTCCTCTCCTTCTAATCTTTTTGTCTACCTTGTGCCCTCTAGGAACCTTTCCTTAATTTCCCTTATGCTTTTTCTCTGCCAGTAAAATCTCTTATCACATTCTGGCTCACTCTCCTCTTCCTTGCTTTTCCACATCTGTACCTCTTATAGTTCTTACCAACAACCTACCTTTTTTTCCCCTGTCTCCTCAGCTTCTCCACTTCTTCCTCCTTTTTCTTTAGATTGGAATCTCCTTGTGGGTGGGAAATTTCTTTGCAACCTCTCTTATGCTCTGTACAGACAGAGATTTGGATTCAGGAGGCACACAATCAATGCCCCTCATTGATTCTCCTTCATACTATCTCTTCCCCTACTCCTACAGTCGTGCTTCCTCCCACCCCCTGCCCCCAACAGCTTTTTCTGTCCCTATCTTATCTTCAAGCTCTCTCCTCTCTAGCATTCCCATGCCTCCCTCATCAGGAAATTTTGGTAGCCAGTGGATCTTTTTGAAGAAGGTAGAGATATGAGCAAAACATTTTTCAGCTTTATAAATATGATTCATGTGGCTAAGTGTAGTATAGATTGAAAAGAGGAGAGGTTAGAGGCATAGAGACTGGTGAGGAGGTTGATACAGTAGTCAAATTGGAAGATGACAAAATCTTAACCATGTGGAAAGGAAAAGGTAAATATTGTGAAATATTGTGAAAAAAGATGCCGAATGATTTAGCAGTGGATTGACGTAAAGAATAAAATACAGTGAGGAGTCCCGAGGTTTGGGGGGTTTGGAACATAGAAAAAGGTGGTAACATTCAACAAAGATGGGGAAGGTGAGGAGTTTCATTTTAGATGCATTCAATTTAATATTCCAGAGGGATATTCATGTAGTGATGTCTTGGGGGCAAGAGAAAAAGCATGATTATAAAGCAGGATATAAAGTGATGCTGGTAAGGTGGATTTGGGATTCATCCATAAAAGAGGTAATGAATGAAGCATATAGAGTGAGGGTAGAACAAGAAAAGCACAAGACCCAGAACAGAGCCTTGTGGGACACCCAGGTCCTTCTGACTCCAAGGCCTATGCTCTATTCATGAGGCCACACTGCTTCTCAGCATGTTGAATGAGAATGGGAGCAGCAAGATGGGGCGAGAGCTAAAGAATACAATGGAATCTAAAAGAGACATTATCCCTTAAGTGGGAATGTAAAAGAATCCCTAGACCTACCAGTTAATAATCCCATATTTCTCCTTCAGAAGGGAATTGTGTTTGGAATAGGGTAGAAAAACACAAACTAGAGTTAGGGCAGAGTCCTGCCAGGACAATCCTTCTGCCCTAAGAATGAAAGAGTGGGTGTGGGGGTGAAGGGGGTTTAGTGGATAGAGGACAGGCTTGAGAGCCAGAAGGACTTGGGTTCTAATCCTGGATATTCCACTTGCCCGCTGTGTGACCTTGGGGAAGTCACTTCATTTCTCTGTGCCTCAGTTGCTTCATCTGGAAAATAAGGATTAAGGCTATGAGCCTATATGAGACATGGACTATATCCAACCTGATTAGCTTGCATCTACCCAGTGCTTAGTACCATATTAAGTGCTTAACAAATAGCATTTATAAAAAAATGCCAGAAGCCCTTATAGCATTCTTCCCCTCCATCCCTCACACCATGGCCAGGATGACAGACAAACCAACACTACCTGAGAATCTCTCTGTCATACACAAAACACAATCACACACAAACACATACTTTCTATGCTTATTTTTCCTGTTTCTGCCTTGCACTCTCTATTATTTTTTCCTTTCTAAATAATAAATCACATACTTATACTGCTTCTTTACATAATGCGCTTTTCACCTAAGGGTCACAAAGCATATTATGCATATTGATTAACAGAGCTTCACAGTAGCCTTGAGACAAACTGAGAGGGCAAAGGACATCAGGCCAAATTTGCAAAAAAAAAAAAATCCCAAAACAGAAAACTTGATTCATGAACTCACTCTACCTTACTGAATCGCCACTTAATTACAGAACTGGGGTGGACCTGCAGGCACACAAATAGGCCTGGGGAGGACGACGTAAGGACACAACCAGGACTGGGGAGATAAAGACACAGACACAGGCTACCAAAGATGTACATGCCAACACACATCTAGGGACCCAGGGGAGCAGCAATCAGGTCCTGGCAAGCAGCCTAGTTCCTGCTAAGGCCAGAGCTAGGAGGAATCCAGAGTATCCATTTTTCACTGAGGTCATTACGGAAAAGAGTCCTAGCAGCATGGGATTCAGACAGTGACTGAGTTAAGAGGTCGCCCCGGGAAACCTTGGTGCCTCTGAACCTCCCAAGATGGTGGACAATCTGGACATAATCTGATATGGATGGCATCCATATCAGTAAGAAAATAGTAGCCAGACACATGTTACCTGCCCTCAAGGAGGCTACAAGTCTAGTGGGAAAGGCAGAAAAAAATATTCAGAGAGAGAGAGAAAACAGGTGGAAGAACAAGTATAAAGTATGAAGCTGTAAAGCTGAACAAAGCTGAGTCATAATAGTAATGTTTCCCTAGGTCACACATCAGACTCCCAGGCCCATGCTCTATCCATTAGGCCATGCTGCTCTCCCAGAAAGGGCAGGGATGAAGTCTGAGCTTTGGAAGACAGAGAGGAAGATGCGGTGGAGAAAGAACAGGCTGGATCTAAAGACACAGAGCCCCAAGGTGAGGAATGCTGCTCTGCATAGGGAAATAGGTCTGTAAGCTCACTGTGGGTGGGGAATGTGTCTGTAGTATTATATTGTACTCTCCCAAGTCCTTAATACAGTGCTTTGCAAACAGTAAGCACTCAATAAATACAATTGAATGAATAGGACTGCTCTCTAGGTTTTATTGGTGCAGAGGGAAACAGTCTGCCCAGAAACTCTGATCAACACTGAAAGGTTTGTTTGTTGGCTTCCCCCAGCAGTTAATTGGCTCACCTGCCTGCCAATATTTGTGCATGGGCTCCAGGAGTTTATAGTCAACAACATATCCCACCTGCAGCCTTAAACAAGGCTATGACCTGGCACAATGTTGCTTGATTGCTAGTGGATTGCTGAAAGATTTTTATCTGCTACTCTCTCACTAGACCAGATGGTAGGAGCCCAAAAAGCCCCCCTGGAAAACATGGACTAAGTTAACAATCCCAGGTTGCATTTCTGAACAATGATGGCTGAATCCACTTCCCTTGCACCTTGATCCAGCGCTCTTTCCCCTACTCCCTCTCCCTTCTGTCACCTATGCATGTGGTACCATTCCCTTTAAGCATTTGATATTTACCGTATTCTCAGCCTGACAGCACTTTAGGTCATGACTGTAATTGATTTTAATGGCTGTCTCCCCCCGTACACTGTTAGCCTCTTGTGCGCAGGGAGTGCTGTATTATACTCTTCCAAGCACTTAGTACAGTGCTCAGCACAGATGAAGTGTTCAGTAAATACCATTGATTGACCAATTGACTAATGCTGAGTGGCCCAGTTTTCTACTCTACAGGCCCAGTTTTTAGCTGGATTTCATAATGGATTGACTGTGAAAGCTAAGGACACTTCAAAGTTGAGTCCAATACCAACCTCTAGTGGCTGCCCTTCCACCTCCACAGCAAACAGAAACTCCTTACCATAGTTTTAAAGCGCTCAATCACCTTGCCCCCTCCAATCTTACCTCTTTGACTTCCTACTATGACCCAGTCCCTACATTTCACTCCTCCAATGCCAACCTACTCACTGTACTCTGATTAACAGTGACCTCTGACTCTTGTCCTGGCTCTGACCTGGAACTCGCTCTCCCTTCATATCTGAAAGACCATCACTCTCCCCAGCTTCAAAGCCTTATTGAGGTGTCATCTCCTCCAAGAGGCTTTCTCCAGTAAAACCCTTATTTCCTCTACTCCCTCTCCCTTCTGTGTCAACCTTGCATTTGAACTTGCATCCATTAGTCACCTCACCTTCAGCCCCACAGAACTTACGGACATTTTGAAGCAGCATGGCCTAGTGGATAAAGCACATGCTTGGGAGGCAGAGAACCTGGGTTCCATTCCCAAATCCACATGCCTGCACTTGCCTGAAGTTTGACTTTGGGCAAGGCACTTCGCTTCTTTATGCCTCAGTTTCCTCAACTGCAAATGGAACTCAATACCTGGTCTCCCTCTTACTGAGGCTGTGAGCCCCATGTGGAAGAGGGACTGTCAGACCTGATTAAGTTGTGTAGTTACCCCAGCACTTAGAAGAGTGCTTGACACATGGTAAGCGCTTAACATAATTTATTTATATTAACACCTGTCCCTGTCTAGACTGTAAGCTCTTTATGGGCAAGGAACACATCTGTCGACTCTGTTATTTTCTATGCTCCCAGTTCTCTACACACAGTAAGCACTCAATAAGTGATTGATTGATGAATGACATTTTTTGAGTTCCTGCAGTGTGCAATACACTGGGTTCCATTAGGGAAGAGTAGAGTAAATGGTAGATAATATGTGCCCTCAGTTGAAGAGCTTACAGAGAAAGACTTCAACCAGCTTCCCGCTGGTTTCTCAGGACCCATACTCCTGTTCTTTGGTTCATGGATTCCCAAACTTAATTTGAGTTAAAGAAAGGCTGGAAGGCTGAATGTGTACACTTGGTGCAGTGATCCAGGTATTAGGGAAAATGTCTGAAAAAAATGGAAATTAAAGCATTTGCTTTGGCCCCATATGCTCACTGATGATTTGGCATAACAAAATAATACTCGGTCTTTGAAATCAAGGCCTTCAGGGAGATAGAGTGACTCAGAAGACTTAGTATAGGATGGGGAGTCAGAAAACCTGAATCTGAATTACTTTCTTTTGAACTAAGCCAGCCATTTAACACTTCTCATCTCCACTTTCACTATTTTAAAATTGGGAATGGGAGGGTATAAAGGGAAAGGGGAAAAACAAACTTAAATGGGTGGCTTAACTAATCGAGGTCTGAAAAGTGCACTGAAGCTGATGGCTGAAGTGAGTGCTAAGACTCTGGAGAATTGAGTCCTTGCAAATTGTCTAGAAAGATTTTCTGAGGGCTGAAGCTGATCGTGGCTCATTGGAAAGAGCACAGACTTTGGAGTCAGAGGTCATTGGTTCAAATCCCAGTTCTGCCAATTGCCAGCTGTGTGACCTTGGGCAAGTCACTTAACTTCTCTATACCTCAGTTACCTCAACTATAAAATGGGGATTAAGACTGTGAGCCCCACATGGGACAACCTGGTCTCCTTGTAACCTCCCCAGCTCTTAGAACAGTGCTTTGCACACAATAAGCGCTTACTAAATGCTATTATTATTATTATTACTATTATTATTATTATTATTGGAGTGGGGCCAAACCTGCTTGCTGTCAGAAAGTTGTTGAGTTTTTGTAATCACTGCAAATCATGAAGTCCCAAAAGTCTGACCATGATTGAAAGTAATTGGACTTTTTATGCTTCAAAATAAGTTGAAATTGTTCAAGTACCAATCTGAGTTGGATAAAACTTCCTAGCTTCTTGTTGTCCTAGTAGCAAATAGGGCAGCATCATTCCACTCTTTTAGTTTTACAATTGGTAATCATCACCACCATCAATCTCTCAGAAGGTGCAAAGCAACAGGGAATAATCAATCCTTCAACAGTACTTACTGAGCACTTACTGGGTGCAGAGAACTGTACTAAGTGCTTGGAAGAGAACCTGTTACTTTGACACAATTAACTAATTCAATCAGCAAGATACTCATTTTCTTAAACTTTTACATAAACTCATAAGTTGGAGGCTGATCAACTTTATCAGAGGGGTCTGCAGGCTCAAAAAAGTGTATAGCTTGACCTTGCTCTGTGGCCTTAAGAAGGTGAGAGCTGGAGAGGCATTATAGTCCAACAACATTTAAACGGGAAACCAGCAGGGGGCTTAGCTTGCAGTCCTGACTGCGTGATTGGAATGTGGAGCACTTTAATAGCCAAGATCAAGGAGGCAGAGTCAAGAGACAGAAGAGCCGGGGAATAGAATGTTTTATTAGGACCTTTTATTTTTGTTTTAAATCCCACTGAAGTGACAGAGTAGTCTTTCTTGGATAAGTTTGACCCCTATCCGCTGTAAACTGTGATATGAGAAGCAGCGTGGCTCAGCAGCATGGGCTTGGGAGTCAGAGGTCATGGGTTCTAATCCCAACTCCGCCACATGTCTGCTGTGTGACCTTGGGCAAGTCACTTAACTTCTCTGAGCCTCAGTTACCTCATCTGTAAAATTGGGATTAAGACTGTGAGCCCCACGTGGGACAACCTGATCACCTTGTCTCCCCCCCAGCACTTAGAACAGTGCTTTGCACATAGTAAGCACTTAACAAATGCCATCATTATTATTATTATGTGGTTACAGAGGCCTGCCCTTCACCTCGAACAGGATTTTGATCTCGAATACCCCTGTTTCCTCTCCCTGGTAAAGTTCCAGCACATTGCAAATTCACTGAGGCAGAGCCTGGTGAATTTTATGCTTGTTGAATGATCCTAGGTGACCTAGTACAGAGTTCTCCGCACAGTCGATCACCTCATGGCTGTCAGGTGTAGAGGTGACTGGTGAGGTTGATTCATTCATTCATTCATTCAATTGTATTTATTGAGCTCTTACTGTGTGCAGAGCACTGTACTAAGGGCTTTGGAGAGTACAATATAACAGACACTTTCAATGCCCACAGCAAGCTCATAGACATTAATATACATAAAGAAATAAATTGCTGATATATGCAGATATGTATCTGTGTGCTGTGGGGATGGGAGGGAGGATGAAGGAAGGAAGCAAGTCAGGGCAATGCAGAAGGGAGTGGGAGAAAAGGAGAGGAGGGTAAGTCAGGGAAGGCTTCTTGAAGGAGATGTACCTTCAATAAGGCTTTGGAGGGCGGGAGAGCAATTATCTATCAGATTTGAGGAGGGAGGGCATTCCAGACCAGAGGTAGGATGTGGGCAAGAGGTCAGTGGTGAGAGAGAAGAGATTGAGGTACAGTGAGAAGGTTAGCATTACAGAAATGAAGTGTGCAGACTAGGTTGTAGTAGGTGTGTAGCAAGGTGAGGTAAGAGGGGGCAAGGTGATGAAGTGCTTTAAAGCAAATGTGAGGAATTTTTGTTTAATGAGGAGGTGGATGGGCAGCACTGGAGATTCTTGAAGAGTGGGGAAACATGATCTGAATGTTTTTGAAGGAAAATGATCCAGGCAGCAGAATGTAGTATGGCTGGAGTGGGGAGAGACAGGAGGTAGGGAGGTCAGCAAGAAGGCTGATAAAATAATCAAGGTGGGATAGGATAAGTGCTTGAATTAATTCATTCATTCAATCGCATTTATTGAGCGCTTACTGTGTGCAGAGCACTGTACTAAGTGCTTGGGAAATACAAGTCAGAATTAATGTAGTAGCAGTTTGGATGGAGAAGAAGGGGTAGTTTTTGGCTATGTTGTGAAGGTAGAACTAAGGATTTAGTGATGTCTTGAATATGTAGGTTGAATGAGAGAGAGGAGTCAAGGATAAGAGTGGAGTCAAGGATAAAGAGAGGAGTCGAGAAGGCAAGATGAATACCTGGGAAGAGATTACTTAACCGGAGTTGGTGCTGCCTTTTCTCTGTCCCACCCAGGGATCTGTCACCCTGACCCCTTGATAAAAGCAACAGTACCCTTTTAACCAGAACCATCGGGAAAGTGGAGACCTGGAATAGCTAGGCAACCTAGTGTTGGGTATAGAATCATTTATTGTGGACACACATAACTTTACGACAATTTGTTTGACTGAAGATGTGAAGAGTAGAAAATAAAACTTTGTACTCGTACAATAATCCATGATTATTTCTCCCCCTGTCCTTTAAGTCATTAGGGATTTCTGGAATGTTTAAAGTAGACCATTTTTTGTTGGGAAGGAAAAGGAAGAGGAGGGATGAGAGACACAATTTTTAAAATTTTTTTAAAATGTTAAAAATTAAGTCTTTTATATCCCAAGTATCAGTGTAATCTGTCAGGATGGATTAGAAGATTCTGGAAATTTCTGAGGAATAGCCTCAGTCTCTCAATCAATCAATCAATCATATTTATTGAGTGCTTACTGTGTGCAGAGCACTGTACTAAGTGCTTGGGAAGTACAAGTTGGCAGCAGTGGGCTCACAGTCTAGAACGGGAAGACAGAGAACAAAACCAAATATATTAACAAAATAAAATAGAATAGATATGTACAAGTAAAATAAATAAATAAACAAATAGAGTAATAAATATGTACATACATATATACAGGTGCTGTGGGGAATGGAAGGAGGTAAGATGGGGGGATGGAAAGGGGGACAAGGGGAGAGGAACGAGGGGGCACAGTCTGGGAAGGCCTCCTGGAGGAGGTGAGCTTTCAGTAAGGCCTTGAAGGGAGGAAGAGAGCTAGCTTGGCGGATGGGCAGAGGGAGGGCATTCCAGGCCAGGGGGATGATGTGGGCCAGGGGTCAACAGTGGGACAGGAGAGAATGAGGTACGGTAAGGAGATTAGCGGCAGAGGAGCGGAGGGTGCGGGCTGGGTTGTAGAAGGAGAGAAGGGAGGTGAGGTAGGAGGGGGCAAGGTGATGGAGAGCCTTGAAGCCGTGGGTGAGGAGTTTCTGCCTGATGCACAGATTAATTGGTAGCCACTGGAGATTTTTGAGGAGGGGAGTAACATGCCCAGAGTGTTTCTGGACAAAGACAATCCATGCAGCGGCATGAAGTATGGATTGAAGTGGGGAGAGACACGAGGATGGGAGATCAGAGAGAAGGCTGATGCAGTAGTCCAGACGGGATAGGATAAGAGCTTGAACGAGGAGGGTAGCGGTTTGGATGGAGAGGAAAGGGCGGATCTTGGCAATGTTGCGGAGCTGAGACCAGCAGGTTTTGGTGATGGCTTGGATGTGAGGGGTGAATGAGAGAGCGGAGTCGAGGATGACACCAAGGTTGCGGGCTTGTGAGACAGGAAGGATGGTAATGCTGTCAACAGTGATGGGAAAGTCAGGGAGAGGGCAGGGTTTGGGAGGGAAGACAAGGAGTTCAGTCTTGGACATGTTGAGTTTTAGGTGGTGGGCAGACAATCAGATGGAGATGTCCTGAAGTCAGGAGAAGATGCTAGCCTGGAGGGAGGGGGAGAGAGCAGGGGCAGAGATGTAGATTTGGGTGTCATCAGCGTAGAGATGATAGTTGCAGCCATGGGAGCAAATGAGGTCACCAAGGAAGTGAGTGTTGATTGAGAACAGAAGGGGACCAAGAATTGAACCTTGGGGAACCCCCCTAATAAGGGGATGGGAGGGGAAGAGGAGCCTGCAAAAGAGACTGAGAATGAACGACCGGAGAGATACGGGGAGAACCAGGAGAGGACGGAGTCCGTGAAGCCAAGGTTGGATAGCGTGTTGAGGAGAAGGGGGTGGTCCACAGTGTCGAAGGCAGCTAAGAGGTCGAGGAGGATTAGGATAGAGTATGAGCCATTGGATTTGGCAAGCAGGAGGTCATTGGTGACCTTTGAGAGGGCAGTTTCCATGGAATGTAGGGGACGGAAGCCAGACTGGAGGGGGTCGAGGAGAGAGTTGGTGTTGAGGAATTCGAGGCAGCACGTGTAGACAATTCGTTCAAGGAGTTCGGAAAGGACTGGTAGGAGGGAGATGGGCCGATAACTAGAAGGTGAGGTGGGGTCAAGAGAGGGTTTTTTCAGGATGGGAGAGACATGGGCATGTTTGAAGGCAGAGGGGAAGGAACCAGTGGAGAGTGAGTGGTTGAAGATGGAAGTTAAGGAGGGGAGAAGGGATGGAGCAAGAGATTTCATGAGATGAGAGGGAATGGGATCAGAAGCACATTCTCTCTCTCATTCTCTCTCGCTCCCTTTCCTTTTTATTTCTTTCTCTCATTTTCCTTCTCTCTCTATTTATTTTTCTCTCTTTTCTCTTTCTCTTTCTCTCTCTCTCTCTCTCTCTCTCTCTCTCTCTCTCTCTCTCTCTCTCTCTCTCTCTCTCTCTCTCTCTCTCTCTCTCTCTCTCTCTCTCTCTCTCTCTCTCTCTCTCTCTCTCTTTCCGCCCACTGACAAATATCATCATATCTTGCACTCCTTGGGGACTCGCAAAATTGATTATCCCCAAGCGTCAGAGGGGTTTGGTCGAAACTTGACCAGAATGGCACAGAAGTGAGCTCATCCCAGGAGCAGAACAGTCATGGAAATGAAAAACCATTTTGGTTAACACTGATTGAGGGATTTATGAAAAAGGCTGAATGGAGCACAGTATAAAAAAAAAGCTGAAGTAACAATAAAGGTGTTTTGTCACAGAATTATTGTCATTCATCTCCTATAGCATCATCATTTCTGTTTTTGAAAGAAAGATGATGTGTTGTGCTGTGTAAATTCCATAAGGTATATAAACCTATTTCCACAATGATTTAGAATCTAAATCAATAAACTAAGAGGTGGTGGCACAAAGGGGTGGTGGCAACTTTAGTGTCTTTAGATGGCAAAATGTCAACTCCACCCATGGGGAAGTGGACAATTATGAGTCTCTTTCCAGCTAGGATGCTCCCCATAGTCGGGTCAGAATATGCCACAGAGCTTTGGCATCTTTAACTTTCCTAGCAAGGCATGGATTGGAGAGATCTGATCACCAAAATCTGTTCCTACTATCCTTAATCCTATTTCATAACAGTAGATGCAGAAGCCAATCTTAATCAGTCAAGCAATAGTATTTATTGAGAATTTACTGTATGCGGACAATGACACTAAGCACTTGGGTAAGTACAATAGATAGAAAGGATATAACCCCTGCCCTCAAAGATTTGAGATAATAACCCAAAAATCCCTCTCTTAGGATCTCCATCCCATGGCTTAATCAAGGTAGGCATTCCCTGGGCATGTTTTACATTGCCAAAAACAAGTATTTCCAAGGCCTGGGTTAACTGGAGAGCATTAATACTACACGGATAGCATCTACCTCCACAGTAGACACTGGATCATGTTCATTACTGAGAATGTAATATCCACGAAGATTGTAAGATTCTAAAGAGCAGGGACTATCTTGCTAACTCTATTATTCTCTCCCATAGTAGGTTCTCAAATAAGTACTACCAAATGATCAATATTAGCTCAATTTCAGTCAAAGGTGCAGAAATTATTCTTTGATGTTTAGTTTTGGCAAAGAAGTACATAATCCAACCTCTTCTACATAAACAAATACTATAAAAATCCTCATGCAGACAAAGGAATAGAAATGCAACAGTGGCCCCTCAGGGTTTCACGATATTTAACGTTTCAATTTCCTATCACTAATCAAGCCTTGGGCAATGGATCAGGTTTTAACTCTTAGGAACCAAAACAGTCAGTCTACTAGGTAATCAGATTGAATTCTCCTTTCCTCTTTCACTCCCATTGGATGCTTTGTTTTAGGGAGATCTGGTGTGACAACCACAGTAGTTATTTTTTTTTTAATGGTATTTGTTAAGCACTTGCTAGGCACCAGGTACTATTCTAAGCACTGGGATAGATTCAAAGTAATCAAAGTAATCGGATTTGACACAGTACAAGTCTCCCATAGGTTTTACAATCTTAATCCCCATTTTACAGATGAGGTCACTGAGGCACAGAGAAGTTAAATGACTTGCCTAAGGTCATACAGCAGACAAGTGGTGGAGCCAGGAATAGAACCCAGGTTCTTCTGACTCCCAGGCCCATGCTCTATGCAAAAGGACACACTGCTTCTAATAAATGCTAGCAGAAAAAATGTTACATCTCTATTACAGGAGTGAATTAGCATACAAAAATGTTCCTATGGAAAGAAATAAAATCTGTCTATTACATGAGCTGCAATCCACTGTTTTAGATGTTGCAGTTCTCAGCCAGAACGATTCACCCACCTTGACTTTGATAACAATCTATGTTCAGTTCATCTTAACCTTATATAGCAACTGTGGGGTGTGAGTGGGAAGGAAATGCTGAAACTATATTCAAATTAAGACATACAAAAATGAAAACCCAATGAAACTTGGCAGAAATCGAGTTGAATAGGGGGGAAATAGTTAGTTACTGTACACTTGGTAAGAACTGTTTAAGTGCATAAGCTTCACCACTACCTCCTCTGTGATGTTATAAAGATAACTGAGCTAAGGAATCCACATTAAAGGGGGAAAGAGAGTGGTTTGAAACTATAGCAAATTCATCACATCACACAGAGCGGTCAATTAAGCAGGCAAATGAACGGTTAAAGAGGCTCCACTGAACCATAATCCCCAATCGTTATACTTAAATGGCTTCTCTCAATAGAGAGGAGGCTCTTCAATAACCATAGATCTAATTTCTGTTAATTTTATGTAACTCTAACAGAGTCTTCAACATTCCTTGGCTCTAACAAAATATGCAGTCACTCCCACTCCTCCCCTCACACCTCCCGAATCAGGGCTCTTGCAAGAGTAACTCTTGAAAATGTAATTGCTACCAATAGAATTCCTGCACTAACCCAAGGCACTCGCTACACACTCAATAGCTGATGAAAGAGTGGTTGAAAAGAGCCATGTTAAATGGTCTAGGATTGCTGCTTCTCCTTCCATTTCCATAGCATTCACTTGGATCTTTCACCATGTTAAAATTAGGAAACCTCAAAATGACATCAAGGTAATCATTATACTATGCTATATGTGGCATTTAAAACTCTGTTATCTATCACTACATAGTGTAATTGTATTCTTCTAAGGGCGCTCCCATATACCACTTTCTGTAATTATAAAGTTTCTCCTGGGCTTTTTAGATCATGCCAAGTTATTAGGGAAGCAGAGTGGCTTTATGATTGAAGCTTGGGCCTGCAAGTCTAAAGGACCTGGATCCCAGATCCACCACTTCTCTGCTGCATGACCTTGGGCAAGTCACTTATCTTCTCTGTGCCTCATCTGTAAAATGAGGATTAAGATTGTGAGCCCCCATGTGGGACCTAATTAGCTTGTATCCACCCTAGCCCTTAGAACAGCACTTAACACATAGTAAATGCTTAACAAGTGTCATAATAACACAATAGTAAACACTTAGCAAGTACTATTATTTTGCTACTAAGAGACAGGTAATTTTTTTTATATTCAAGTTACATTTCTCACCTCCTTCCTCATGCATTGTTTCTGATATTTGGGAAGGTCCCTGATGCAATGTCAGTGCCTCTGTCTCTGAGCCCACTGTTGGGTAGGGACCGTCTCTATATGTTGCCAACTTGTACTTCCCAAGTGCTTAGTACAGTGCTCTGCACACAGTAAGCGCTCAATAAATATGATTGAATGAATGAATGAATGCCTTCACAAATGAAGACTCTTCTGCAAAAAGAAACATTTCTTGAGAGGTGTGCTTAGAAGTTGGTACATCCTTTCCTGTTATTGGTAGGCTGAGGTTTTGTGTTTAGAGTTCAGCTGCTGCATCAGAGATGATCTTGCCTCTAAGAACCTTTTATCCAGATTGGAAAGTGGTATGTGCTGTGACATTCTACAAGATTTCCTCCATAAGAGCTTTTTCCAACCTGATTGAGAAAAGTAGTCTATAAACGGTTGTAAGTTTCTCTACCATCAGTTCCATTTAATAAAGTCAAGGGAAATTACAGGAAGCATCAAGCATGTTTTTATCATGTACCATTTATATAGTTCTGCAAGTCAAGAGAAAATGTGCATTAAATAGTGCTTGCTAGAAAAAAATACAGATCCTTGGCCCAATGATATACAAGTACCATAGAGTTTAAGACCTATGTGGTCATATACTCCAGCTGGGAAAGAAGGAAGATGGAGGCATTCACCTGGGTAATTCAGGTGAAAGCTACTTTTCTCCTGACTTGATCAAATTATTATCTCACCCTTCAGTTTCCGTTTGTTTATAGGACTAGCCAAGGTATTGATGATGTTTAATAGTGGAAATGCAGTGTGAATGTCCCAGTGAAAATTAATTCAATCATATTTATTGAGTGCTTACAATGTGCAGAACCCTCTCATAAGAGTTTAGGAAAGTACAATATAACAATAACCAGACATATTCACCACCCACAATGAGCTTATACTGTGGGACTACCCTTTCACTGCCTTTCTTCATCCCTCCCTCAGCCCCACAGCACTTATAAACCTATCTCTAGTCCATTTAGTTATATTAATGTATGTCTCTCCCCTTAGACTGTAAGCTCATTGTGGGTGGGGAACATATCTACCAACTCTGCTTGTTCTGTCCCACACACTTAGTACAGTGTTCTGCACACAATAAATGCTCAATAAATATGATTGACTGACTCCATTAATGTGGATGCCCAGCTCAACCTGTCAATAACATGAGACCCATATACTCCAATATATGTGTAAGACTTGTCAAGCAGGTGATTTCCACTGTCCCTTCTCATTCCTGTCCAAACTCTTTGAATGGGCTTTATCCATCTGTTGCCTTCCCTTTCTTTCCTCTAAGTCCCTATCTGGCATTCTATAATCTGATTTCCACTGCCTTCCCTATACAAAGACCATTCTCCAAGGTCACCAATGACTTCATTCTTACAAAATCAGTCACTGGTATTTATTGAGCACTATATGCAGACAAATTAGCAGACAAATCTACCAGATTATAGTGTCAAAATCCTTCTAGTCCTCTCGTGTCTTGGAAACTATGAACAATTCTCTTCTGGAAATACTATCTAACCTTGGTACCATCATTATTATTATTACTGATACAGTTCTCCCCTGGTTTTTCTCTTACCTCACTGGCTTATTTTTCTTCTCACACTTCAACTAACTCATTTCCCTCTATCACCCCTCACTGTCGGTGTCCCTCAAGGCTCTGTCCTGAATCCCCTTCTATTCCTGATTTAGACTCACTCCCTTGGAGAGCTCATTCACTCCCAATGCTTCAAATATCACCTCTATGCAACGACTTCCAAATATTTCTCACCAGCCCTGACCCTCTCCTCCTCTGCAATCTCATGTATCCTCAAATAGTACTTACCTACCTATCTTACCTACCCATTATTTTCCTACCTGCTTTGTTCTTAATTCCCATTTGAAATTTATTTGAAGGTCTGTCTCCCCCATTATATGGTAAGCTCCTTGAGGGGCAGGTGTCGGCCCTACTAATTCTATTGAGTTCTCACATTAAGTGATCCAAACATAGAAGGTGTTCAACAAATACTGTGGATTGATTGATCAACAAGTGAATCAGCAATTCTGCTACCACTTTAACCTATCAGTATCAATCAGGAAAGCAGGGAGAGGTCACAAGCCTGAATCATAGAAATCCTGTAACTTGGTGGAAGAGAGCAGAACAGGTAAATGAATTAAACTGGGAGTCTTAATCAATATCCCTATAGGTATTAGAATGGGTGGATGGTGACTGAACATCTGTAAGAAATGCTTTCAGGGGGTTATCTAATTTAACCAGATTTCTACTCTCCAATTTGTTTTTTAATAAAATCCCCAAATAGCTGAAAATGTATTTACCCTTTTTAAGCACATTCACAGTTAAAATGGGTTTAAATAGTTTAAATGAACAGAATTGACACATTTTGGATTGGATTTTTAAGTATAAATATTTATTTGGAGGAAAATATCCCTTCTCTTGACTCTGTGTAGAGCCCTGACTTTCCTTCTCACTTGTGGCCAGGTTTTGTGTGTTTCATTCCTCTTATCACTCCAATATTCCAACCATACTACACAACAGGTTTTTAGTCTGACTCTGGAGCTCAATATCCTAAATTAACTAAGTTTACCTTGACATACCACCCCATAGCTGTGACATTCAGTATTTAACTATAAAAGATGCATCATTTTCAAAGAGGTAGTAGAGAACAGCATTTAGGAAAGCCCACTTGCTAGGGAAGTAGAGAATAAAGAAGTGATTCGTTCCCTACCCACCAGGGTCTTT
Source organism: Tachyglossus aculeatus (assembly GCF_015852505.1). Classification (NCBI taxonomy): domain Eukaryota; kingdom Metazoa; phylum Chordata; class Mammalia; order Monotremata; family Tachyglossidae; genus Tachyglossus; species Tachyglossus aculeatus. The sequence continues at coordinate 64,098,734 of NC_052067.1, read as the reverse complement.
CACAAATGTCAAATTGGGTAATATTTCCCCTAAAGCAATGGTTGTGCAAATATTGTATACGAATCATAAAAATCGAAGCTGAAATAAGTCCACAATTTTGAAATTCAAATCTAACATCCAAGTTTTTTTTTAATGAAACCTGGTGATTGGTCCCTAAATTGTGATTTTGATTTATGCATTATGTTTGAGGTCAAGTTGTAACTGACCAATTTATAACTAGCAATGCTAACTGGGGAAAGATGGACTGCCTGAATTATCATCTGAAAACACAGCAGAGAAGATTGCTCACAAAGGATTTTTTTTCAGTGGTTGGGTGAGAGTAATATTTAGTAATTATACATGCAGAATTTTCCAGGCTCTGGATTTGTATGGATGAAAGGACCAAAGAGGGGAGGGGAGGGGAGGGGAAGCTATCAGTGAGGAATGAAGCTTAAAATATAGGCTTAGATCTTTGGACAATAGAAATGGGAAGTGGAGTTGAAGATGACTAAAAGTGGAGAAATCATGGAAGAACTTTGTGGAGAAGCTGTAAGGAAAGAGACAGTGATGGCATAAAGGTGAGCTCTGGTTAGAACTGGGTGATGTGGGATTAGTAGTAGTGTTTTTGAATCTATTGGACAGAGAATATGAAAATAACGAATAATTTACTCACCAATTGGGACACTCCATTTCACATCCCAGAATCAGTAGGTTATGTATGGAAATGACAGCTCAACTTTCTCATTATTAAAAGTAACCAAGCAGTGTCTTTCTTCAAGTCTTGGGGTGATGAGACTATTGTATTCAATCAGTTGTATTTACTAAGCATTTACTGAGGCAGAGCACTGTACTAACTCTTTTTCATGGTATTTGTTAAGTGCTTACTATGTGTCAGACACTGTTCTAAGCACTGGAGTAGGTACAAATTAATTAGGTCAAATACAGTCCTTATCTCACATGGGGCTCATGGCCTAAGTGGGAGGAAGAACAGGTGGATACCTGTTGAGGAATTGTTAGAGTTAGGAATCTGAGGCACAGAGAAGTTAAGTGACTTGCCCAAGGTCACAGTGCAAGCAATTTCCAGAGTTGGAATTAGAACCCAAGGCCTTTTTACTTCCAGGTCCATGCTCTCTCCACTAGTCCACTCGGCTTCTAGTATGATAGACTAGAAGACAAAACTCCCTGACCTCAAGCCTACTCTAATTACCAAAATTTTGAGTTCTGTATGTAGATATTTTTATATCTGAGAACCCCTGATGGAGTGTACAGTTCACAGAGTAAAAGGGATGTGTCTCAGCCTCCATTTGTTTTTTCCCATGCCCTTACTATATTCATTCATTCAATCATATTTATTGAGTGCTTACTGTGTGCAGAGCACTGTACTAAGCGCTTGGGAAGTACAAGTTGGCAACATATAGAGACGGTCCATACTCAACAGCGGGCTCACAGTCTAGAAGGGGGAGACAGACAACAAAACAAAACATATTAACAAAATAAAATAAACAGAATAAATATGTACAAATAAAATGAATAGAGTAATAAATACATACAAACATATATACATATATACAGGTATAGTGGGTGACACAGTCTATGCTTAATAAATAGCATTATTGCTACAAGAACTACTCTATTATTACCTCTACTACTAGTGTACAATATAATAGGAAAGGTAGACATGGAATTAGTTGCAGATAGGAGGAAGAAGAGCATGGAAAGATAGATGTATACCCCTTGTAGACTGTAGATTGTACTCTCCCAAGTGTTAGTAGAGTGCCCTGCACATAGTAAGTGTTCAGTAAATGCCACTAATGATGATTATGGGCAGGAATCTTGTCTACCAACTCTATAATATTGTCCTTTCCAAAGCACTTAGTACAGTGTTTTGTACACAGTAAAAATAGTTTTGGTATTTGTTAGGCACTCACTTTGTGCCAGGTAAATCATTTTGGACAGTGCCTTCCCCACATGGGGATCACAGTTTCAATCCCCGTTTTACCGATGAGGTAATTGAGGCACAGAGAAGTGAAGCGACTTGCCCAAGACCACACAGCAGAAAAGCAGCAGAGCCAGGAATAGAACCTGTGATCTTCTGACTCCCAAGCCCATGCTGTATCCACTACACCATGCTACTTCTCTAAGGGCTCAGGAATACCACTGACCAATTGGTGAGTAGATCAGTAAGAGCTAAAATAGAAAAGCAATGAAATCGCTACATACAAAAGTTTTGCAGTTAGTTGTGGGAGTTCTGAGGATAGTATATTACCAGAGAAGAAGGAAATTAATCAAGGAATACCTCCTGGAGGAGGCAAGATTTTAGGAGGATAAGAAATGCAGTGATCTGGTTTGTTTTGAGAGGGAAGGGAACACTGGGCCATGCCATGAGGAATAGGAGAGGTAAGAGTTAGGGAGAGTGAGAAGGTTTGCTTGGGAGAGGCACAGAGTGTGGGCTGAGTTTTTTTATAGCTGGTCAAGAGGGCAGATAATTACAAAAAGGGGCTGGTGGAGAATCTTGCCAGCCATTGCTCAGAACTTTACATGGGAAGAAAAGGAAAGGGAAAAATGCAAGAACGATTGTGGAGATAGAACAGGCAGTACAAAAGGTAAGAATGTGAGGGCTTAAAAAAGGGAAGAATCAAAGATGACACCCAGACTGTGGTCTTCTAGGACAAGGAGGATGGTTGTTATTTATCGACATTGTGGACAGTGGATGATGAGTTCAGTTCTGGAATCAGTAGGTCCTGTAAATGTTGCTGAGGAAAAAAAAAACTGGCAGGATTTAGGGAATATGGGGGTAGAAATATAGTGAGGCCAAGGACAATGTCAAGATTGTAGGCCTCGGAGATTGTGCTTACTAAGCTACAGGGTAGAGACAAGCTAAAGTAAGTACTTAAAAATAACATAAAAAAGAAGGAGGATTCATAGAGATCATACAAAGCAACAGATGCAGAGAAAGATATCACAGATTATGGTGCTCTTTGTATAGTAAGCACTTATCAAATAATGCTATTACTACACTACTACTAAATTACCAGAGATTCACATACCAGAGTTTCAAATGGCTATGAAACTTGCCTTGGTTTCCAAAATGGCTCAACTCCACTCTTGGCTTACTAATAATAATAAGGATTATTTTTATTATTATATGTAATTATAATGATAATAATTTAAAAATTATGATTATTACTAATAAAGTCTGCCATGTACTGTATTATTCATCACTGGATTAGATACAAGGCAATTAGGTTGGACACAGTCTCTGTGCCACAAGGGGCTCACAGTCTAAGAAAGAGGGGGAAAAGGTATGATATTCTCCATTTTACAGATGAGGAATCTGAGGCACAGGTAAAAAAGGAATTACCCAAGTTCACACAGCAGGCAGAGAACCCAAGTCTTCTGATTCCCAGGCCTGTGGTTATTCCATTAAGCCAGGTTCCCCCACTTCAGAGGAGGACGTGAGACAGACAGACACATCAATGCATGGTGTCAGTAAGGCTGTGCTGACTGACCCACGAAGCAAGGAGATGCCATTAGATGTCCCAGACTGAGCCCCCCCATTCCTCTCCCCCTCCCCATCCCCCCGGCCCTACCTCCTTCCCCACCCCACAGCACCTGTATATATGTTTGTACAGATTTATTACTCTATTTTACTTGTACGTATTTACTATTCTATTTATTTTATTTTGTTAATATGTTTTGTTTTGTTGTCTGTCTCCCCCTTCTAGACTGTGAACCCGCTGTTGGGTAGGGACCGTCTGTATATATTGCCAACTTGTACTTCCCAAGTGCTTAGTACAGTGCTCTGCACACAGTAAGCACTCAATAAATATGATTGAATGAATGAATTAGAGGGACCTCTTTGTGGGAAAGCTGGCAGAGGGATCCAGTGGCCCTTCCAAGAACACTGCCTCTCTGATCAGATATATGGAGATCTGCTGGAACCCTGTTTCTCTCCTGAAGACCAGGGGTATCGGGACAGGAGGGGCATAGAAATAGAGAGGGGAAAGAAGAAAAAACCTTAGCATGGTGCAGAATATAGATCATTGGCCTGGGAGGCAGAAGGTGATGGGTTCTAGTCCTGGCTCTGCCAATTGCTTCTGGTCAATTGGACAAGTCACTTTACTTCTCTGGGCCTCAGTTACCTAATCTGTAAAATGGGGATTGAGACTGTGAGCCCCATACGGGACAGTTATTGCATCTAGCCTGATTCATTTATATCCACCCCAGAACTTAGTACAGTGCCTGGCACAGAGTAAGCACTTAACAAATACTACACTTACTTTTAACTTTCTCCTACCCAATTACTCATCACTCATTCCCCTTGGGAGAGGTGAAAATAGTCCCTGAATGAAAGTAAATATAAGCACCCAATACTCAGTGCTCAAACTTTTGAAGAGCTAGAGAAGAAAATTTTTTAAATAAAATTTGGAGGCTGCACCCACAGAAAAGGCCCTGGAGCGAAATGCCAACACTCAGCTAAAAAGGAATCATTGAAACTGTATGGGAGACAAATCCTGATCTTAAAATAGGTGCACTCTCCTGTGTTTATGTAATTTCTTTTTCCAAGTAAAGGGCTTTCCAGGAACTCTCAAGTCCTGGTCTAAATGGAACTCCAGCCCCACATCTTCAAATTAGAAGGTATTTTGAAGTGGAGGAAACAACACATAGGAGAACAGAGTGAGTCATTTATGCTCTCCTCACCAGAAGCAGCATGGCCTAGTGGAAAGAACACACGCCTGGGAATCAGAAGACCTAGTTTCTAGTCCCAGTTCTGCTACTTACCAGCTATGGGACCTCAAATCACTTAACTGCTCTGTGCCTGAGTTCTCTCGATTGCAAAATGGGGATTCAATATCTCTTCTCCCTCTATTAGGGAAGCAGTGTGGCTTAGTGGATAGAGCACAGTGTTGGGGGTCAGAAGGACCTGGGGTCTAATCCCAGCTCTGCCACTTGTCTGCTGCTGTGTGACTTTGGACAAGTCCCTTCACGTGTCCACTTCACTTCACTTCACTTCCTCTCCATCCAAACCACTACCCTGCTCGTTCAAGCTCTCATCCTATCCCGTCTGGACTACTGCATCAGCCTTCTCTCTGATCTCCCAACCTCGTGTCTCTCCCCACTTCATTCCATACTTCATGCTGCTGCCCAGATTGTCTTTGTCCAGAAATGCTCTGGGCATGTTACTCCCCTCCTCAAAAATCTCCAGTGGCTACCAATTAATCTGTGCATCAGGCAGAAACTCCTCACCCTTGGCTTCAAGGCTCTCCATCACCTCACCCCCTCCTATCTCACCTCCCTTCTCTCCTTCTACAGCCCAGCCCGCACCCTCCGCTCCTCTGCCGCTAATCTCCTCACGGTGCCTCAATCAATCAATCAATCAATCGTATTTATTGAGCGCTTACTATGTGCAGAGCACTGTACTAAGCGCTTGGGAAGTACAAATTGGCAACACATAGAGACAGTCCCTACCCAACAGTGGGCTCACAGTCTAAAAGGGGAAGACAGAGAACAGAACCAAACATACCAACAAAATAAAATAAATAGGATAGAAATGTACAAGTAAAATAAATAAATAAATAAATAAATAAATAGAGTAATAAATATGTACAACCATATATACATATATACAGGTGCTGTGGGGAAGGGAAGGAGGTAAGACAGGGGGATGGAGAGGGGGACGAGGGGGAGAGGAAAGAAGGGGCTCAGTCTGGGAAGGCCTCCTGGAGGAGGTGAGCTCTCAGCAGGGCCTTGAAGGGAGGAAGAGAGCTAGCTTGGCAGATGGGCAGAGGGAGGGCATTCCAGGCCCGGGGGATGACGTGGGCCGGGGGTCGATGGCGGGACAGGCGAGAACGAGGTACAGTGAGGAGATTAGCGGTGGAGGAGCGGAGGGTGCGGGCTGGGCTGTAGAAGGAGAGAAGGGAGGTGAGGTAGGAGGGGGCGAGGTGATGGAGAGCCTTGAAGCCCAGGGTGAGGAGTTTCTGCCTGATGCGCAGATTGATCGGTAGCCATTGGAGGTTTTTGAGGAGGGGAGTAATATGTCCAGAGCGTTTCTGGACAAAGATAATCCGGGCAGCAGCATGAAGTATGGATTGAAGTGGAGAGAGACACGAGGATGGGAGATCAGAGAGAAGGCTGGTGCAGTAGTCCAGACGGGATAGGATGAGAGCTTGAATGAGCAGGGTAGCGGTTTGGATGGAGAGGAAAGGGCGGATCTTGGCAATGTTGCGGAGCTGAGACCGGCAGGTTTTGGTCACGGCTTGGATGTGAGGGGTGAATGAGAGAGCGGAGTCGAGGATGACACCAGGGTTGCGGGCTTGTGAGACGGGAAGGATGGTAGTGCCGTCAACAGCCTCGTTCTCACCTGTCCCGCCGTCAACCCCCAGCCCACGTCAACCCCCTGGCCTGGAATGCCCTCCCTCTGCCCATCCGCCAAGCTAGCTCTCTTCCTCCCTTCAAGGTCCTACTGAGAGCTCACCTCCTCCAGGAGGCCTTCCCAGACTGAGCCCCCTCTTTCCTCTCCCCCTTGTCCCCATCTCCATCCCCCCCTTACCTCCTTCCCTTCCCCACAGCACAGCACCTGTATATATATATATATATGTTTGTACATATTTATAACTTTATTTATTTATTTTACTTGTACATATCTATTATATTTATTTTATTTTGTTAATATGTTTGGTTTTGTTCTCTGTATCCCCCTTCTAGACTGTGAGCCCACTGTTGGGTAGGGACTGTCTCTATATGTTGTCAACTTGTACTTCCCAAGTGCTTAGTACAGTGCTCTACACACAGTAAGTGCTCAACAAATAGGATTGATTGATTGATTGATTGATTGATTGATTCACTTCTCTGGGCCTGTTACCCCACCTGTAAAACAGGGATCAAGAGTGTAAGCCTCTGTGGGACAGGGACTGTGTCCAACCTGATTAACTTGTATCTACCCTAGCACTTAGAACAGTGCTTGGCACATAGTAAGTGCTTAATAAGGACCATAATTAATTATAATGCATGCCTTATTTGGGAAATGATCTTCTTGTATCTACCTCAGCACTTACTATGTGCCAAGCACTGTACTAAGCACTTACCAATACCGTAATTATTATTATGATTAGTGACTCATGAGCAAATGTGGTTTCATTATCTTTTCCCACTCTTTAAAATGTATAATAATAATAATAATGGTATTTATTAAGCACTTACTATGTGCCAAGCACTGTTCTAAACACTGGGGTAGATAAAAGGTAATTAGTTTGTCCCATGTGGGGCTCACAGTCTCAATCCCCATTTTAGAGATGAGGTAACTGAGGCACAGAGAAGTTAAGTGACTTGCCCAAGGTCACACAACAGACAAGTGGCAGAGGTAGTATTAGAACCCATGCCCTCTGGCTCCCAAGCATGTGCTTGTGCCAGTAGACCATGCTGTGTAGATGTATACACATATAAAAACACACACATACACACACTCCCCTGAACAGACACAAACTTGAGCCATTATCAACTCAGCACACAAATTTTTTCTCCTCCCTCACTTTTTCTTAATGACATGACCTAGTGGTTAGAGCATGGGCCTGGGATCAGAAAGATATGGGTTCTAATCCTGACTCCACTACTTGTCTGCTGTGTGTCCTTGGGCAAATCATTTCACTTCTCTGTGTCTCTGTTACCTCATCTGTAGAACGGGGATTAAGACTGTGAGCCCGATGTTGGACAGGGACTGCTTCCAGCTGGATTTGCTGTATCCCACAGAGCTTAGTACAGTGCTTAGTACAGGCATATGGTAAGCACTTAACAAATACTACAATTATTATTATTATTATTAGATGTTCTGTGGTGCTTTCCCAAGCAAAATAGAGTTCAACTAAAATTGCTGACACCTACTGGCTCTGAACTTCTTCTGAATTTCTTGCATGACTTCTTCAGCTGTTTTGATGCTTGGGCAAAGAGTAAGAAAGCCTGGAGAAGGCAGGCAGGAGTTGGGGAAGGGAAAAAAACTGAACTAACAAAATACATATGCACATATTTTTCAATTAAACTGATCTATATTTTGTCTGAAGTAACAACAGTGTGTGCAAAAAGCCAATGCTCAGTCCAAACCTAGAAGTATTTCTTCTCTAACTTCCTTTCCACACGGCCTAGTGGGTGTAATACAGCAGCAGGCCCGGCTAAGTGGCAGTTTGTAATAGGTAATTTTGCTGTGTATGACAGTGCCAGAGGCATGAGCCAAGACTAGATTCCTTACTTACTGCAGGACCAGAACGGTTTGTTGAAAGCTGGCTTTGAGTCTCTGAACAAAATTAGGAGAAATGGCCACATGTGTTGATTTTCCTACCTTCAGGTAAAAACAGGTATGAAGGAATTATACAATTATAACCCAAAATATCACTAGTAATTACAATATCTCTCACAGTGATGTCTAGGCAGTTAGACCACTTTCTCAGATTCTGAGCATATAGAGCAGCTGTTTTCATAAAGTGTAGTATACCCAAAGCGGAACCAGTAAACACAAATTATTTTTAAGTTCCCAAATCCACCACACACTGAAGCCTAGAGGGAGCACAGCTAAAGATAACAGAAAAACAAATTAAAGATTTTAAAAGACTGAGAGAGTAGGAGAGTAAAATAGAGGAGAGAAGTCCATTTTAGTTAATAAGTTGTTAATAAAAGGTATCATTTCCATTAACAATTTAATGACTTTCCAAGAACATTAGAAGATCATGATTCATTTCTTCCTGTAATGGAAGGATACAAAATGTTTTTAAATGTTTGAATATTCTAGGTTTTACAAGCATTGTCATTATGTTTATTTTACATTTTACTGGATTCACCTTGCACTCAATTTACTTTAAACCTATTTATGGACCATAACATGCCCATTAATATGTCCTTTATTTTAAATACACATTTTTATTTGGTTCAGACTCTTGGGGCATTTTGTGAATAGCCTGGTGTCTGGTATAATGTTTATGTTAAGGAGGTTTTCAAGGAATTAACAAAGTTGATTTCCCATTTAGGGGGCTCAAAGTTGTCAAAGTTTTCCAAAATGAAATTCAAAACTAGGTCATAGGGCAGAAGTCCCCAGGGCAGGGGAGCACACTGGGATATGTGACAAAAATAAGGAAAGGGAAATGTTCATTTCCAATCAAAACTTGCATAATTTGAGGGGAAAATCCCATAAATATGAGCCTAGTTCTCTGTACCCTCTCAGCTGCTGAATATTCATTCATTCAACTGTATTTATTAAGGGGTTACTTTGTACAGAGCACTGTACAAAGCTCTATCAAAGCTTGATTTTATTTTGATATTTTTCAAGAAAATGTGATAGTATACAAGCAGCATATGTTGCGCATAGGGGAGGCAGGAAAACTAAATTAAATTACAGCCAGCCATGTAAAAGTGTTTTAGCTTTTTATAATTTAAGTGGAAGAGGATGAGCTATTAAAATAGTCAGGGTTAAATAAACAACATACAGCGTTTACACAAATTGAGAGGTGCAGTCCAAGTTAGTCTTAATTGCATTTTATTTAAACAAACCTTTTATAGGGCTATTTATAGGGCTAAAACTTTTAGAGTGTAGTTCTTTTTATAGATACCACATTCCTATGAGGCACAACAATCCCTTCTCCAAGCAGCATTTTACAAGCAAACACTTGCACAGATTCTGGATGTTTTCCTTTCATTTGTTAAACAGGGTAGGAATATTACATAATTTCATTGCTAAACTAAAAGTGCAGCTAGCTATAACAGGACCTGAATCACCCAGTTTGTAATATGAAGCAAACCCCTACCCACTGCACAGAAGAGGCTTTCGTTAACAGACATGAGAATTTGCAGGTGCTAAATTAATTACAGAAAATTTCCCTAATTGTCCCCTGAATACAATAGCAACTGAAAGTTACAGGGCATTTTTTTTTTCTCATAATCAAATATAAAGGCTTCCTCCTATCACACCAAATCTACAGTAAATATTCTGCATGTAGTACTGCTACAGATACACTTTAATTACTGGAGGACCTTTTTCAAAAAGCAATGAGAATATGAAATACTTAGTCATGCTTAGTCCTTAGTGTACTTTTGTGCTACAGGTGCTGTGGGGAGGGGAAGGAGGTAGGGTGGGGGGGGTGAGGAGGGGGAGGATGGGGAGAGGAAGGAGGGGGCTCTGTCTGGGAAGGTCTCCTGGAGGAGGTGAGCTCTCAGTAGGGCTTTGAAGAGAGGAAGAGAGCTAGCTTGGCGGATGTGCAGAGGGAGGGCATTCCAGGCCAGGGGAGGACGTGGGCCAGGGGTCGATGGCGGGACAGGTGAGAACGAGGCACAGTGAGGAAGTTAGTGGCAGAGGAGCGGAGGGTGCGGGCTGGGCTGTAGAAACAAAGAAGGGAGGTGGGGTAGGAGAGGGCGAGGTGATGGAGAGCCTTGAAGCCGAGAGTGAGGAGTTTTTGCCTGATGCGTAGGTTGATTGGTAGCCATTGGAGATTTTTGAGGAGGGGAGTAACATGCCCAGAGCGTTTCTGCACAAAGATGATCCAGGCAGCAGCGTGAAGTATAGATTGAAGTGGGGAGAGACAGGGGGATGGGAGATCAGAGAGGAGGCTGATGCAGTAATCCAGTCGGGATAGGATGAGAGATTGAACCAGCAGGGTAGCGGTTTGGATGGAGAGGAAAGGGTTGATCTTGGCCATGTTGCGAAGGTGAGACCAGCAGTTTTGATGACGGATTGGATGTGAGGGGTGAACCAGAGAGCAGAGTAGAGGATGACACCAAGGTCATGGGCTTGTGAGATGGGAAGGATGGTAGTGCCGTCAACAGTGATGGGAAAGTCAGGAAGAGGGCAGGGTTTGGGAGGGAAGATAAGGAGTTCAGTCCTTATCTTCAGTCTTTGTATCTAACAGAAACTCCTTAACATCAGTTTTAAAGGACTCAATCAGCTTGTCCCCTTGCTGATTTCCTACTACAAACCAATCTGCACACTCCATTCCTTCAAGGCCAACCTACTTGCCCATAGTACCTCAATCTCACCTATCTTGATGCCATCTCCTTGACTGTGTTCTCCTTCGAACCTGGAACTCCCTCCCCCTTCATATCCAACAGAACACCACTCTCCCCACCTTCAAAGCTATTTTTAAATCACATCACTTAGGAGGCCGTCCCCACCTTAACCTCATTTCCTCAACTACTTCAACCTTCTGCTTCACCTATGCATTTGGATATGTACCCTCTAAGCACTAAGAGAAGCAGCGTGGCTCAGTAGAAAGAGCATGGGCTTTGGAGTCAGAGGTCATGGGTTCAAATTACAGTTCTGCCACTTGTCAGCTATGTGACTTTGGGCAAGTCACTTAACTTCTCTGTGCCTCAGTTACCTCACCTGTAAAATGGGGATGAAGTCTGTGAGCCCCACGTGGGACACCCTGATCACCTTGTAACTTCCCCAGCACTTAGAACAGTGCTTTGCACATAGTAAGCACTTAATACATACCATTATTATTATTAGTAATAATATTTATTTTTCCCTCAACCCCATTCACGTACATATCCAGAATTTATTTTCATGTCTGTCTCCTCCTCTAAACTGTAAGCTCCTTGTGGGCAGGGAACATGCCTACCAACTGTTGTACTGTACTCTCCCAAGTCTTTAGTACAGTGCTTGGTGCACAAAAATCAATCAATCAATCAATCAATCGTGTTTATTGAGAGCTTACTGTGTGCAGAGCACTGTACTAAGCGCTTGGGAAGTACAAGTTGGCAACATATAGAAACAGTCCCTACCCAACAGTGGGCTCACAGTCTAGAAGGGGGAGACAGAGAACAAAACCAAACATACTAACAAAATAAAATAAATAAAATAGATATGTACAAGTAAAATAGAGTAATGAATATGTACAAACATATATGCATATATACAGGTGCTGTGGGGAAGGGAAGGAGGTAAGTTGTGGGGGATAGAGGGGGTGTGAGGGGGAGAGGAAGGAAGGGGCTCAGTCTGGGAAGGCCTCCTGGAGGAGGTGAGCTCTAAGTAGGGCCTTGAAGGGAGGAAGAGAGCTAGCTTGGCGGATGGGCAGAGGGAGGGCATTCCAGGCCCGGGGGATGACGTGGGCCAGGGGTCGATGGCGGGACAGGCAAGAACGAGGCACGGTGAGGAGATTAGCAGCAGAGGAGTGGAGGGTGCGGACTGGGCTGTAGAAGGAGAGAAGGGAGGTGAGATAGGAGGGGGCGAGGTGATGGAGAGTCTTGAAGCCCAGGGTGAGGAGTTTCTGCCTGATGCGCAGATTGATTGGTAGCCACTGGAGATTTTTGAGGAGGGGAGTAACATGCCCAGAGCATTTCTGGGCAAAGACAATCCAGGCAGCAGCATGAAGTATGGATTGAAGAGGGGAGAGACATGAGGATGGGAGATCAGAGAGAAGGCTGATGCAGTAGTCCAGACGGGATAGGATGAGAGCTTGAATGAGCAGGGTAGCGTTCCACATGGTGTTCACATTTTAGGTAGGAAGGAATAGGGAACGAGGAAACTGAGGCAGAGAGAATTGTTGACTGCTTAATCTTAACCTAGACAGAAGGGAGGTGGTAAGGATTCAATAACCTGTAGTACTCAGATGAAATGTCAGAAAGATTTTTGCATAGACTGATGCATCAAACAAGATCGGGCATAACTACAAGGTGTATGTATCATGAGGCAGTTGTAATCTGGGGTACATCCGTAAGTGGAAATCATAGACAGGAATGCTACCCTCGCCTCCCCCTAACCTTCATCATTGTCATCCAAGGTACTCTGCCAACCCCTAAAAGATATGGTTACCTCAACCAAGCTAAGAAGCAGCGTGGGTCAGTGGAAAGAGCACAGGCTTTGGAGTCAGGGGTCATGGGTTCAAATCCCGGCTCCACCAATTGTCAGCTGTGTGACTTTGGGCAAGTCACTTCACTTCTCTGGGCCTCGGTTACCTCATCTGTAAAATGGGGATTAATACTGTGAGCCCCCCCAGAAAAAAGTGATCAATACATACCACTGATTGATATATTGAACACTTACTGTGGTCAGTGCACTTTACTAAGCACCTGGGGAATACAATATGAGCTGGTAGCCCTTAAGGAGCTTAAAGTGTTGTGGAAGAAAGAATCCTGTCAGGTGATGAGCTTACCACAGAAGAGAACCTGGGGGAGTGGCGGGTGCGGGGAGTGGTGAGTAGCACTCTCTGCCTGTGGGGAACCTGGATCATGGATTTTTCCAGAACCATCAACTTGTCCCTTTTCTAAGAGTACTGCATCAATGGAAATGGGTTAAAAAAATTTAACAATCCTTGGAGAAATCCTTTTCTAGTCAGCCCTCTCACATTAATGACTTCATTTTTGACAAGAAGCACTCCATTTTCCTATCAAAGCCCATTATAAAATACCACTTGTACTTGATATCTGCATTGCTCTCGAATCTTCTTGTAAAACACCTATTAAATAACACCCTTAAACGGCCTATTTAGAGTCATCACACATCTGGAGTTATTGTTACTAAAATACTTAGATGTATAACAGGAAGGTGACAAACATCTTGGGAAAAACAAACACGTATATCCAGCATACAGAAGGAGTCTTTTTAATCCCCATGCTGTTATTTCACTTACCTCTTACCTGTTGCTTATTATGTATGTACATGAAGCAGATCATTTGGAGAGGAGTGTTCCTGGTCTTGGGTTCTAAACCAGGTTTTACCATTTGTCTGCTGTATGCCCTTGGGCAAGTCACTTCTCTTCTCTGTGCCTTTGTTACCTCATCTGCAAAATGGTGGCTAAGACTGTGAGTCCCATGAGGGACAGAGATTGTGTCCAACCTGATTTGCTTGTATCCATGCCAGCACTTAGTATAGTGCCCAGCACATAGTAAGCACTTAACAAATACTACAATAATTACCACCTTTATGACTTTCAGAACTTTCTGGAGTTTAAAACTGCTACGTACAGGTGAAGGTTTTGTCTAATGCCTCAAATATTAAGTCCTAATTTTGGAATTGTTTTAATAAACACTCAACAAAAACTGAGAGCCAATCTAATAGTGTGTATGGGACTGGGTGCTTGCAAAAGCATAAGGAAGTTTATTGCTATAGTGACATTTCAGAAAATAACATATTTTCATTGTTATATTTTCTATACCTTTATTTTTTCAGTGCAAAAATAGCAGTGATTTTATCAACTACCCTATATCCCATATATAATTACCCCAGTTTTCTTATGTCCAATTGGTAGAAACAGTCTGGTCTCGTGGAAGAAGCATGGGCCTGAAAAATCAGAGGACCTAGGTTCTAATCCCAGCTTGGCCAAGGTCACACATAGACAGAAAATGTCGGAGTCATTTAACTTCTCTGAGCCTCAATTTCCTCCACTTAAGAAAGGGGATGCAATACCTGTTCTCCCTCCTACTTAGACTGTGAGCACCATATGGGATAGGAATTGTGTCCTACCTGATTAACTTGTATCTATCCTAATGTTAGAATAGTGTTTGACACACAATAAGCACTTTTTGATGGATAAGAGTTTACTGAATGGGCTTCTTGGTTCTCTGCCTGTTTTGGGTTGAGATTTCCTCAAATTCTAAGTGGAAACCACACACTGCCCAGGAGCTTTGGGTAGTGTAAAAGGAGGCAAAGGTTTACCTTACTCCCTCCTACCTCACCTGGCTACTTTCCTACTACAACCCAGCCTGCACACTTCGTTCCTCTAATGCTAACTTTCAAGGTGCCTCGATCTTGATGCCAACCCTTCACCCACATTCTGCCTCTGGCCTGGGACACCCTCCCTCCTCAAATCCAACAGACAGTTGCTCTCCCCCACTTCAAAGCTTTATTGAAGGCACTTCTCCTCCAGAAGGCCTTCCCTGACTAAGCCCTCCCTTTCCTCTTCTCCCACTTCCTTCTGCATCGTCCTGACTTCCTTCCTCTGTTCTTGCCCACTCCCAGCCCCCCAGGACTTGTGTACAGAGCTGTACTTTTGTCTGTAATGTCTGTCTCCCCTTGCTAGACTTTAAGCTCGTTGTGGGCAGGGAATGTGTGTAATTATTGTTGTACTGTACTCTACCTAGCACTTAATACAGTGCTCTGCACACAGTAAGTGCTCAGTAAATATGATTGAATGAATGAATTTGGTGGTGTGGAGGGGAAGAGACAAAGGAAGATATAAGGAGAAAAAGATAACCCCCAACATGACTTCCTCTATACTGTAAGCTCCTTGTGGGCAGGGAATATGTCTACCAATTCTGTTAAATTTCCAAGAGCTTAGTATAGTGCTCAGCACACGGCAAGGCCTGGATAAATATCATTGATTGCTTGACTGTTACCTCACCTTCCATCACTCTCCCCCAAGCTTCTACCCAGCACCCCACCACCAGGCGTTTTTCACCGATCGATATCCAGGACCAGGGAATACTAGCCAAAGCTCACTGTGGGCAGGGAATGTGTATGTTGTCTTGTTATACTGTACTCTCCCAAGCATTTAGTATAGTGCTCTGCACACAGTAAGTGCTCAATAAATATGATTAACTGACAAACATCCTATTGCCCTCCACATTTTTATACAAAAATGATATAGAAGTATTCCTTTTTTCATGAAAAACCTAACTATATTATTGAAGGAATTTTCACATAGCTGTAGGTTGAAAAATAATGAAACAAAGCACAGCACAGGAAATAGCATCTGAAATATGAGATTAAAAAACTCAGTGGATTGGTACCTTAAGTCTGAGAAAAAAGTTGCATGTAATTTTATCCATTTGATAAAGACCAGTAAACTTTCATAGTAAAAAGGGCAAAATGAAAAAAAACAGATGGCAAGAAACTGTTAGCTAAATTAAAGTGCACTTATAAAAATGTTACATAGTTAAGTACTATTTTACCAGTAATTTTAGTGCCGCTTACTTTTGAAATAATTTTTTTAAATCTAGTAGCTTTTTTCCCAGTTGAATAATAGTAATGAGGAAATTTAAAATTCTTCATTACATTTTCTTGCTTTTTGACATAGTACTTTAGATTTGTCATTGTGTGTATTAATACATAAGTGAATTTGAAACAAATTCTGTTTGGAAGCCAAGCTTTGGTATTCTTGTTAAATAGAGTGGGGCAGGGGAGAAGAGGGAGATTTTCTAAGTTTTCCATAATATTTGGTAGCTGGGAAACTTTCAAAAATGTTTATATATTTCTGTAAGATTTGTGAAAGTATCAAGGAATGCATTTAAAATAATAAGTACTTAAATGAGAATTAAGTTCAAGCTGGATAACACATAGTATGAAGAAGTGAGGGGACAAAATCTGGAAAAAGCAGTAAAGCCCATCTTGGCCACCTCTTTGGAGGGAGAATGCTTATCATCTTTCATCATCATCATCATCATCAATCATATTTATTGAGCGTTTACTGTGTGCAGAGCACTGTACTAAGCGCTTGGGAAGTACAAGTTGGCAACATATAGAGACAGTCCCTACCCAACAGTGGGCTCACAGTCTAAAAGGGGGAGACAGAGAACAAAACCAAACATACTAACAAAATAAAATAAATAGAATAAATATGTACAGGTAAAATAAATAAAATTAATTAATTAATTAATTAATTAATTAATATGTAAGCTCCTCCTGGGTAGGATCTTTGTCATTTTTCTGTACTTCCTAAGGGCCTACTTAATAGAACTCCAACTGGAAACTGCTGCCACCAGAGCTACTGGAGGCAAAGGAGAAGTGAGGCTTTGCCTAAGAAATTCAATAATAATAATAACAATAATGGTATTTGTTAAGCATTTACTACATGCCAAGCACTGTTCTAAGTGCTTGGATAGATACATGACAATCAGGTTGGACACAGTCCCTGTCCTACAAGAAGCTCACAGTCTCAATCCCCATTTTACAGATGAGGTAACTGAGGCACAGAGAAGTGAAGTAACTTGTCCAGGTTCATCAGCAGACAAGTGGCAGAGCTGGGAGTAGGACCCATGACCTCTGACACCCAAGCCCGTGCTCTTGGTACTATGCCACACTGCATCTGTTCAAGGCATGCCTAATGCTTGTGCTACCTTCAACTTCCTGCCTCATGAGGAGCTGCCCTCATCCCTCTAATCAGTAAGCTGGCTGAGTATGGCTCCTTTCCTCTGCCAATGGAATAAAAACCACCACGAATTCACCTACATTCTTCTAAAGAGATTTTACAACTACCTTCACAGCAAGGGCAGTTATCCCCATTTCAACAGTCAAGAAAACCAACATGGTGAAATGGAAAGAGCTCGGGCCTGGAACCAGAGGATCTGAGTCCTAATCCCAAGTCTGCCACTGGCCTGCTGTGTGACCTTGGGCAAGTTGCTTGATTTCTCTGTGTCCCAATTTCTTCATGTGCCTTACTGAAGGCATATCTCTTCCAAGAGGCTTTCTCTGACTAAGCCTTCATCTCATCTTCTCCCACTCCCTTTTATGTCACCCTTGCATTTGGATTTACTCCCTTTTTTCACCCCTCTCAGCCCCAAAGCACATAATGTAAGCTCCTTGTAGGTAGCGATCATATCAACCAACTCAGCACGTGTGGCTCAGTAGGAAAGAGCCCGGGCTTTGGAGTCAGAGGTCGTGCGTTCAAATCCCGTCTCCGCCAATTGTCAGCTGTGTGACTTTGGGCAAGTCACTTAACTTCTCTGTGCCTCAGTTACCTCATCTGTAAAATGGGGATTAAGACTGTGAGCCCTGTGTGGGACAACCTGATCATCTTGTAACCTCCCCAGCGCTTAGAACAGTGCCCTGCACATTGTAAGCACTTAATAAATGCCATCATTATTATTATTATTATTACTACTCAGTGGATAGAATTAGAACTGATGATTACCCTTTAGACACTGGTTTAATGATTTATTATGCAGACTTTCAAAAAACTTTGATGGTTTGTTTTTAGATATTTTAGCTAATAATAACAATAATAATGGTATTTGTTAAGCGCTTACTATGTGCCAAGCACTGTTCTAATGCCTCCCTACTATGTGTTCCCACCAGTCAATCAATCAATGGCATTTATTGAGAGCTTACTGAGGATTAAGCACTGTACTAAATTATTGTGCAAGGACAAGGAAAGTAAATCACATGTTTAAGATCGGACAGTGCACTACTCCTATGTTCACTTCAAAAATTCCATCCCACTAGAAGTAGAGAACGTAGAGCCTTTCTTAGGAAGGTCCTGGTTTCCTAAACCTAATCTTTAGGCATTTGAAGTTTGTGCTTTATTGATCTTCTTCAATGCCAATCACCGTTGTTTCTGTCTTCTGCATTTCATGTAAGTGTTATTCTTTAGTTCTTTTGCCCTGGGGAAATTTTGTCCCAGTGGGAGAAATTGAATAAAACTAAGACATAAAATAAATAAATAAAACTGCCTACCACCTTTAGGCAATCTTAAATTATTTTAAGCTCAATATTTGGGTCTGCAAAACTCAGGCCACCTTCAAGGGATGAGTGAACACTGACAACAGCTTCAACCAATTTATAAGCACTAGGGAAAATGATCAAATGTAACAGAATTGGATAATCATGCAACAGTACAACTAATACATAATTTCAAAACAGAAGAGTAGTCTAGGATCCTGGCAGTACCAATTTTTTAGTAGTTAGAGTAGTTAGAAAAGTAATTAGAATTTTGGTGCTTCAAGCCTCAGAAGTAATTAAAATGATAAGATGTCAAAAATTACAATGGGTCAATCAACTGGTGGTGTTCACTGAGTGCTTACCATATCCAAAGCCCAGTACTAAGCACTTGAGAGAATACCAGAAGACTACTTGAGAGAGAATGATGAGCAGTGTGGCCTAGTGGAAAGAGCATAGGCCTGAGAGTCAGAGGATCTGGGTTCTAATACCGGCTCCACCATGTACCTACTATGTGACCTTGGGTAAGTCACTTAACTTTTCTATGTCTCAGTTCCCTCATCTGCCAAATCGAGATTCAATACCTGTTATCCCTCCTACTTAGTCTGTGAGCCCCATGTGAGACCTGATTATTTTGTATCTAAGCCAGGGCTTGGTACAGTGTTTGGGATAAGCACTTAACAAATACCATAATCATTACAATATACGAGTAGATAGACAGGACTTGTACTTCCCAAGTGCTTAGTACAGTGCTCTGCACACAGTAAGCGCTCAATAAATACAATTGAATGAATAGACATGATCTCTGCCCACAACACAGGGAGAAAAGTCTAGCTAATAGTATTAGAAGTTGCAAGTACCTCTAGACTTGCAACCTCCTTCAGCATTTGTGTACGTATTTTGTTAGACCTTCATTTAAATATCTACTTTCTTTCTTCCTCCAATCTGTAAATCATTTTAGTGTCTGTCTCTCTGACTAGTCTGTAAGCTCCTTAAGGCCAAACATCACCCACTACCTCTAGTGTACTCCCCCAAG
This sequence comes from Tachyglossus aculeatus, assembly GCF_015852505.1. NCBI lineage: Eukaryota > Metazoa > Chordata > Mammalia > Monotremata > Tachyglossidae > Tachyglossus > Tachyglossus aculeatus. The sequence continues at coordinate 64,079,373 of NC_052067.1, read as the reverse complement.
ATCTTAGTCCAGTGCTCAATACATAGAATTGACTAATTGCAGTTCAATGGGGGAGAATTGAGCTTGTTATCCTTCCACAGAGGTGGAAGATACTGACTATAGCTTACATAAGACAGTTTGGTTCATTGATGTTGAATATTTAAGTATTTTTACATGGAATAGTTAAATCTGGAGGAAAGAAGCCATCTGTGAAGCCATGTGAAATGATCCAAATGTTAACCAAACATTCCAGCTTCTTCTGAATGTTCCAAATATATGGCCTCTGCTTAGTGATGATCCTGAGTAATTACGCACACACACGTGTATGCGCGCGCACACACACACACACGCACCCCATCTGGGAACAAACTAACCTGTGAACAACTAGACTTATTTCCAGGTATCGATAAAGACTGAAATATGATCTTTCACTATTCATTGTTCAATACATTAGTTTCTCCCTGCAATAGAAAGGGAAGGATGAAAAGAACGGAGGTGAAGAAAATAGAGAATGCTGAATCAAAGCAGCTCCTTCACTAACCACAGGCAGGTCAGCCAATCAACAGAAGAACAATCATTCAAGACTTATGATGCCAGAAAACCCAATTCTTCTTTAATGGAAGACCTTTTGTAAGCATTAGTGGACCAGTTACCTTTCTGCATGTCTAGCTTCTCTTCAGTACTGAGAAGTGGAGAACAAGGAATGGATGGAAAGCCCAGATCCAGATTGTAATATTTTATCTTTATACTTCAATCAGCTGGTGAATATTTTTAGACTTTGAGTGAGTTAATGCTTGGCTCTGCATTTATTTAGCCTGGCAAAGAGAGGGAAATTGTGAATGAATGCAGTATGTGTGACTAGGAACAGCTGTTCTGTTCCCACTGATGACAGACCAATTGGAAATGGATTTAAAGAACATCAGGTAGGATTTGGGTTAGACTTTGGGAAGGACTCAGGCCTGTCAGATTTCATTTTCAATGAAATTAAATTCAGGTAAACCCTTGCGCTAGGCTAAAACATAAAACTGGGGAGCTCTGTTAAGTTATGTGGCTTGTGAGATTTCACAATGTCAATGCAAAAATTCTGATTCAAAACTAGTCTTCAGTTTACTGGAGAGATGTTATCCAAAATCAAACTAATAATAATGTGATTCACTTTTCTAAAACTCTTCTCCAGAGAATCAGACTCCACTATGGAAATCAATCTCAAGATTCACATATCCAGACCAGAAAGGACTCTAATTCAAGGTTTTTTGGTTTTTGTTTTTTTTTTTTTTAAAAAAAAAAAGGATTAGAGGCAAGGCTTAATTTGTTTCAGCATTTAATCTTAGTGCCTCTGGAATTGGCCGTTCATTGCCCCACCCCTCTAGGTTTGTATCATTTCAGTTACAGATGTAAAATAATACCCAAATTTTAGATTGCAATATCTACGAGGCTTGCCAAACACCTAGGCAGTCAAACAGAATTATGGTACTAAACTTCTCTTTCTGACAGAATTGTTATGAAAAGATTCAGTGGTAATATTGGGTTTAAGAATAATAATGACAATACTAACACAAAAATTTAAAATGCAAAATTACATCCTCACCAGTCTGGGCACCTCTTTCATTTTGAGGCAAAGGTTAGAGAAGAAATGCCAAAGGAAGTTTGGTTTATTTGAATCCAGAATCCAGCACTAAAGCAGCTGAATAGAACTGAGGTAACCAAGAAGAGATTGCTAACACTAGATGACAATTGGGATGTTTAATTTAGAGTAGTTTCCACCACTGCCAGACACTTTTTATCCAAAAACTAGGAAAGGAACATTTTCCTCCCTGTTTCTAATATAAGTGAAGCAAAATACAATCTCTCTTTTTGAACTGGAGAGAACAAAACGAAGCAAGGGCCGAGGGGCAACACCCTCCTCCAGGATTGGCTATCTCAGAAAAATGCCAGGGAGTTGTACTTTCCAAGTCCCTGGTTGGGGCTTCTGGAGGCAGGATTTCAAAATCAATCAATTGTATTGAGAACTTACTATGTGCCAAGCACTGTACTAAGTGCTTGGGAGTATACAATATAACAGACACATCTCTTGCCCAGCGAGCTTAGAATCTGGAGGGGGGGGACAGACATTAATATAAATAAATAAATTACAGATACATATGGATCTTAATACGGAAAACACCAAAATCAAAAAACCTCATTGAGACTGTTGAAAAGTTACAATATTGATAGAGAAAGAAAGCAGGTAAGTAATCCAAAGGAATTAAGACCTTGGGCTCATAGACAGTTTATAAAACTTGAACAATTATTGAAATCCACCTAGTTCCCTTCCTGTCAACACTCTCTCCTCCCAAAGGTAATTCTTCACCTCCTACAACCCAGTCCACACACTTTGCTCTTCTAATACCAACCTACTCAGTGAAGCTCATCCTCAACTCCCTTGCCATTGACCCCTTGTTTATATCTTCCCTCCTGCCTGGAAGTCCCCCCAATTCATATCTGACAGACCACCACTCTCCCCATCTTCAAAGTCCTATTAAAATCATATCTTCTCCAAGAAGTCTTTCCTAAGCCCTCATCGCCCCACTTTACTAGTCTTCCCTTGAGCATCGCCTATGCATTTGGGCCTGCACCCCTCATGTGCTTTGATACTCAGCCTACCCCATGGCCCATGACACTTATATTCTTAGTTCTGGCACTTCCTCTACCTGTAATTGATTTTGTCTGCACTTATTGCACTTTCCCAAACACTTGTAACATTGTCCTGCACACAGTAAATGTTCAATCCACACTATTGATTGATCCAGGGACCCTCCATGCTTTTATTTAGCCCAATCTTAATTCTGAGCTTCTTTCCCACTGATTGGACTTTGAACATTTGATTTACAGTAATGGCAGGTGAAATCAGGTGCCACCTCAACAAGGAAATGCAAAAAAAAAAAAACCAAAACCCTCACAGAAGCCCTAATACATGTTAGAGAAGAAGTGGGGTTTGAGTGGGACAGGCATGTGAGTGGAAAAGGTAGAGAGAGGAAAACAAAGCAAATACCAATCTCCAAGTTTTCAACAGAGAAGAAAATCCCAAGCTCTTGGGAGCAGAACCATCTATTTGCTGAAATTAGTAAGCACTAAGTGCTAAGGCACTGTGCTAATGCTGGGGCTAAAGCCGAGATATTCAGATCGGACACATTTCTGTCCCCAGTGAAGTTTGTCATCTAAGAAGTACAGAGAGCAGATACTTTTCCCCACTTTACAGATGAGGAAACTGAGGTCCGAGGAGGTTGTGATAGTCCAAGGTCACACAGCAGGCAGGGTTGGGACTAAAACCCAGGTCACCTGATTCCCAGATGCATGATCTTTCCACCAGGAAAAATCTACTGTTTCTTGGGGGAGGTGGTAGGGGAGGGAATAACAATAATGATATTTTTAAAATGCTTACTATGATGTGTCAAACACTGTTCTAAGTGCTGGGGTAGATACAAGATAATCAGTTTGGACACAGTCTCTGTCCCATCTTTGGCTCACAATCTTAATCCCCATTTTACAGACGAGGTGAATGAAGCACAGAGAAGCTTCTGATTTGCCCAAGGTGACACAGCAGACAAGCGTCAGAACCAGGATTAGAACCCAGGTCCTTCTGTCTTCCAGGCCCATGCTTTATCCACTAGGCCTTGCTGCTTCCCAAAGAAAGGAAGGGAAGAGATAGAGAAATTCCAGCTCTTGTCACCTGAGCAAAATCCATTCCACTACATCATTTGCCTCTTGAGAGCCAGATACCATTTCTAATCCTTCCCAGTGTATTTTTCCCCAGTGGCTAGTGTAGTGCTTTGCATACTATGGGTGTTAATAAACAAATACTATCTGTAAAACATTGACTATCCAGAGGGGATAATATAAACCTGCCTCAGTCATAGTGAGAGGGAAGGTGGAAAAAGGAACACATAAAAATGAGTTACCTCTTACTGAGCATGAAAAGCAAGTCCCAGAAATGAAGGAAACAATCTAATTCACATAACCCCTGCCCTGCCTGTTCTCAAAATTGAAGCAGTGGTAAAAGCTAATTCACAGGCTTGGGGATCTGTAAGTGTGAAAGCCTTCTTGGAGATGAATTCTCACATTACAGTTTAGCTACTCTATTAATACTGCAGTGTTTCACTCTCACTTGGTGGCCCAGTTTTCTGTGTTTGCAGCTCTGATGCTTATCATTAGTGAGGAATTCATGCCTTGAGCTCCACAGTGAGTTGAGCTTCTGTCAGTCTTTTGCAGCCATCTCCAGGGTGAGCTCTGGAAAGCCCCATTGAGCTTCACTGGTCCCGCCAAGTTCAAATGGATCAAGTTCCGTAGCAACTGCCAGACCAAGAGAGGCCGGAAAGAGTTTTGCTGAGCTGTGGTGAGCTGCTTCCTGCCTGAGCGCTATTAATACTGCTGTAATTCAGACTATGGTGCTATGCCGGGTTCAGCCCATGCAAGCATATTCCAAAGGAAACTGCAGTATTTAACTGAACCCTGGAGAAATGACAGATGAAGCTCGCTGAGATCCCTTGTGTAAGGACAGGCCTAACAGAACCAGAGAGAGACTGACAAGGAGAGACTGACACAGAGAGACTGGCAGAGAGAAACGAACAGAGAGAGACTGGCCAGGAGAGACCAGCAGGGAGAGATGGACAAGGAAGAGTCAGGACTTAGGCCTATATTTAAGCAAAGAAAAAGCTGAAATAAGCAGAAAGGATTTGTCAGGATACTGAAAAAAAAATGACAAAAAAAAAATATCTCTTCACCCTACCCCTGAAGAGGCCCCATAGAATTCTCCGTGGAAAACACAGAATAAATAGATCTTATCTCCAGGCAGCAGGAGTTCAGAAAGCAAAGAAAGTCATTTCTCCTTTCAGTTCCAATTTTTTTTTATCAGCCTCCATGTATGCCCCTGCAGGAAAAGGGGACTTTAAGGGGAAGTGAAGTTCCCCTGGTTTGGGTTTCCCAGCTAGTGAGGTCCAGGTTCTGGGTTTTAATCCTTTCTACAATTTAAAGTTTGTGGCCCTGACTCCTTCACTATTTAAAAATGCCACTCTCCTCTGACTGGCAAGAGGCCAGAGGAAGAACACTGATGTACTTACATGGGCATAGCATGAAAATCATTTTCATCATCAGCATTACACCCACAGTTATGATCTCACTGTCAGCCGTAGGGTCACTGAACCGAAGGGCAACTTGATAATCTCCAAGTGCCCTGTCTTTCCAAGTGTCCCACCTTCTCCGGACTAACTCAAGGGATGGAACCTCCTGCTCTTCTCGCCACCCTGAAAAATAAAAGTCAGTCTGCTTCCTGCCCTCCACAACAAGTATCCCAGGGTGGATCAAAAGACCTAAAGAAAAAAGACAATCCTTTAAACACAGTCCCATCTGGTCAACCTAATATAGGAGCCTAAAAGAGAGGTTTGACAACACTGGGTTTTGTGTACCAGATGGCCCAAGAGCCCAAATCCCTTCCAGTGGCCACTGTGTTGCCTAAAAGGTTTCTACAATAGAGAAAAATGGAAGACAATCACATAAGAACAGTTATCATGCTGAGGGTCACCTGTCAGAATGGATAGTGTACTTTAAATGGGACTCCTATGGCTGAGAAAACAGTGAGCCAAGAATAATTCCCCACAACTCACTTAAGGAGGCCCGCCTTAGGATACTTGACTGGGGAGGAAGCTGGGAATCAGCTTTGTCCTGGCCAAGCTGCTAATGAAGTGAAAGCATTCAATTTCCAGAATGTAGCATGTGGGTAGTCATGATACTTATCCAGGTATATTTGCAGAGCCACCCAATGCTTTATGATTTATTCTTGTCTCCCTGTGTTTCTTCTCTCCCTTCTCACACTTCTTGGTTGTGTTTCACAAGGCAGGATTCAAGTTCCTGTATTCTGAACCTGTATTTGGACTGGGAAGTTGGAAGGGGACTGTTACTGGTGATATGAAGGACAAGCTTCCCTATCAAAACTTCTCCAAAAGACTGAAATGCGATATGTGTAGCAATTAAGCATGTGCACTCGTGCTTCAGACCTAGAATAAAAAGAGGGGCACAGAACTGGCTTTTATCATTAATCTCAGAATGCAGTGCTGCATCCTTAGGTATCTCAGTCAGCTCAGGCTCACCAACAAATATTCCTACCTCAATGTTCTTTGAATCTTTTCTAGAAAGATGTCTATGGCAAAGTTCTAGGAATCCATTTTTTTGAAGAAGAGTTTTGCAACACAACCTCTCCAACTTAACATTTACTGATTATTTGAAATTTTTCTTTATAGTTGGGTGAATGTTTAGCAACCCATTAGGTTTTCAATATGGTGAAAATATCAGATTTCCTCCCATTATTGACCAGTAGTTTTTTACTGCCTATGATAAATAAGATAAAAAGATATCTGGCCTCATTTAGAATCTACCTAGGACCCAAGGGAAAATTGAAGGCCTGGCAGATTTCTAATGGTTTCATTTCATTTCACACTCTTTGATATCTTATGTAGGAATAGTCTTTTGCAGAATTAACTCATCTGCCTCTATTTGTTCATTACAGCTGTTGCTATAAAGCTATTATGTAAATGACTGCTGCTCAAGCTCTACTTTGCTTTTGTCTCACCTTACAGTGAGATAGAATTAAGTGTTAGTCTAGTCCTGAGCTTTTCATACAATTCATATAGTTTTTTTCCCCTCTCTTCCTGTATCTGGGTTAACTTTAAGAGCTAATCCTTTAACGTTTTAAGGATTTTACAGAATAGGGAGTTGAATTCTTGAATTTTTTGCTTTGGCTACAGTCCATTTTTGAATGATCCTCTTCCACTTCCAAGACAGTGTTTCACAGCTTAAATTCTTTATAGCATTTTCAAAGTATAAATGAAAACTCAACCATTTTTCTTAAGAGGTAAAAGCATTAATGCCTTCACAAGTGTGAGAACAAGTTTTGACTAAGTACATAAATACTGTAGTGAGTAGTCTTATTTTCTACCTACCTCACAAACACTTCCTTAGGATTAGTGAATTAGTGCTTATTAAAGTCTTTGAACTCCTCAGTTGAAAGGTAACATAAACATCAGCATTAAAGGGGAAAATAAATTCAGCTTAAGCTATACAAATATTGTGCAAAGAACTCATCTTGGAAATCAGTGTTAGATTTTTCTGCCACGTTTTACTTTGCAAGAAAAAAATGTTCCTAGTTTGTGACAGTGAACAGAGTCAGTGTAATTTCCTTCACTGACAATATCCCAAATATGTATGAAGTTCTAAAAACCAAGCCAATAAGCCTTGAAAGAAATAGAAAGTGAAGTTGTGCAGTTCATTTCTGATCCCCATTTCCAAACCATTGGTTTCTCGATAAATGTTGCAGTCAACTGAATATAAGTGTCTCCGTGCTCTCTAAACCCAGCCAAATTCCCAGAAAATACCAACATCTTGAGTTAAGACTGAAAGCTTCAATACAACCCACAGGACCCACTTCTCCATTCCATCCTAGGCTCAAAGCAGCCAATGACTTCAATTACTTGCCATATCCTACATCCCTTTACTTCAGGGGGTGTTGAGTCTAAAACAAGCAGTGAATTGGTCTGACCATGCAGAAAATTTGTTGGAGGAACAGTGGGAACTGACCTCTTCCTTTTTAGTTTCAATGCACTGAGAAGAAAGCCTAGATTTATTACTTCTGGAAATAGGGCTGAAATTGCAAAGGCTATAAAAGGCTTGAGGCTCACACTCCTATCATGCTTTCTCCATTGCTTTAACCTTTTGGTTTTATACTTGCTTGAGCCTCAGAACCAAACTGGCAAGAGACTGCCAAATTTTCCATTTCAGTGTCCACCCCCAGAGCTAAATATATTTAATCTGATTTCTGGTTGTCAAGAAACCTGCCTAAGCCACTAGAAAAGAAGAATTCATGAGTTCTTTTTGGAGCTTGGTGCTTAGGCTTACAGTTAATGCTGACATTAACTGACAATGACCGAAAACTGAAATGACTCCCTTATTCTTGGCCTTATTAGTAATGTTGCTTGGAGTAAATCTTTCAACAGTGCTTGCATTAACATTGTTTATTAAGCACTCTCACATTAAAAAAAGTGACAAGATCCCTGGCCTCTACTTCCATTCTAAGGTCGACATCGTAGGGGCAGAAAAATGGACACGTAGGCATACAAACAACTGGATGCAAAACAAATGATTTCATTATTGACAGTATGCAGCAGAAGGGCAAGTGAATTCACACACGATGGAGGCAAAGAGTCTAAATTGAAATTGGTGAGAAATCACTGTCTCTCAGTAGCTCAGATAAGCTTCAGATATGGGGGCCAAGTCTGGTCACTCACTGATCATTCTCTCCAGCTTTTGGGACTCAGAAATCTAGCTTCCAGGGCTTTCTAGATGGTGTCAGTTGAAGGGAAAGGTTCCCAGTGGAAGTCCATATCTCAAGCAGGAAGTCAAAAAGAGACTTGGTCACCAGAGAGCACCTCCCATTCCTTCTGGGAAATGGACATGATTGAATTGGTCTGCTTAACAAGTAGATGGACAGTTTTTTCCCCACTCGTGTTGCCTTTTCTCCCCACAACTCCTAACTTTTTCCTCCTCTCAACACCTGCCTCCCACCTGCCTCCTTGTATCTTATTTCCCCTCCTCTCCCCTGGCGAAGAAAAAAACTGCCACTTAAGCAGGTCTTTTCCTGTCCATCTCCAAAGCAACATCTTCACCAAAGTAAAAAGTCATGTGGGAGAGGTAGCACTGTATTATTTTGGGGAGAAAGCCCCAGGGCAAATACAAGGGCAAATCCTTCCTGTTTCACTTGACCAAAGCTATCACTAGAAAGAAATGCACTCTAGTGAAAGCATCCAAGCCCCCCTTTGAAAATCATCATTTCACATGCTTTTATTAACAAAGAACTTTCACAAGTATATAGCGGGATCCTGTTATGTTATTGCCCTTCTGAAATATGAGCTAGGCTTCCTACCTAGTCACTTCTGAGTGAGCCAGAAAAGGTTTTGATTTTAATCTACAAATCTCTTTCCTGCCTGTTTCCTAAATACCTCTGTGCTTCCTCACAACTCCTGAGATCTCCATCTGTGGAATCTCTCCTATACTAGCTGACTCATTACTATGAAAATCAGACCTCAAAAATCTCTCACTGTCAGGGTACTGGGGGCTGTTATCTTACACAACCACCTTAGGTGTCAGTAATAAATCCTCCACTTACTGAAAAGGTAAATCAAAGGTCTGGACATCACTAGCAAAAATGGCCTTTCAATATTTCTGTCTATTCTACTCACAACTGTGCAGACAGTGCCTATTCAGGGCTGCTAGAGGAGCAGTAAACAATAACAAAACATCTTTACTGCCCGATAACAAGAAACAACTTTCCTTCATCAGAATAAATCTCAGCAGATTTCAGCACCCTTAGAAAAAGTTGGAGGAAAGAAAATGAAGGAAACCTTGGAGTACAATGATTCATCAATTTCTTTGAGGACCTATTTCCTCCTTGTTCTTACTTAGACTCAGTGCCAGTTTCCCCAAATGCAGACTGACTAATGTTTTACAACCTGCATCCAAAATGATAAAGGAGTTATATTTCCTGTTGAGTGCTTGTTTTTTCCTTGTATTTTTTTAAGATCAAAGAAATTTTGACCAGAGGTTTTGACTCAATCCTATGGATGATGACTGCAAAATCAACCCCAGTTTTGTTCTACCCAGTCACCTGATGCTGAAGTTTGAGATATATCCAGTAACTTATTACCTGAGAGGAAGTTTTGGCTTCCCCAGGAGATGATGGCCTGGATATTTACAAAATAGAGTTGCCTTTCCCCAAAATGTCCCTTCAAGTTAGCTTCAAGCACTAAAGTGCAATAACTTTCCTAAATACTAATGGCCTTGTCTACCCTTTCATCTCTTCACCTCTGGGCAGGTCTTTGTAAATTATAAAATAAGCCAAAATTGAATACTGTAGTAAGCGTAGCTCAATGCTAAGGTATTGTTGAAGTCCATTTTCCCACATTCTTGCTAACAATGGCATCTTCTATTTACAGAACAAATGTGGATGAAGCCAGTTCACAGAGGTCGCCCTCAACTTTATTCTGAGGTTTGGGGAGTGGAAGTTTCTCTCTTTGGAAGACACCAGAGCCCGCGACTGAGACACAGAAGTACAGGTTTCTAGTCCCAGCTCTGCTGTTGGACTACTGGGTAACCTTGAGCACCGTAACCTCCTGGGCCTCAGTTTCCTCAACTGTCAAATGGGGGCAAGATAAATTGTGAACTCCATGTGGACCAGAAACTTTGTCTAATCTGATAAATCTTGTATCCATCCCAGGACTGAATACACAGTAAGTGCCATAATTGGTATTATTCTCGGGCTGTAAAGTAACCTGAAGTCACACTTGGCTAAAAGAAACCCATCTCCCAATTTAGATGAAATTTATAACAAAACATTTTCTAAAGGGAATTAGTAGCCTCAGTGACCTGCTCCTGCATGTCCTCCCCATCCCCACCCTCAATCAATCAATGGTATTCATTGAGTGCTTACTGTGTGCAGAGTACTGACCTAAGCACTTGGGAAAGTACAAGACATGGTAGACGCAATCCCTACCCATAAGGACTTACAGTCTACACCCTCGATACCTCCTTCAGTCTTTGAAGTTAGAGTGTCTCAATATTCCAGTCACATTGTCAGTATTACCCTCCGATATTACTACCCTACTGATCACCCCATCACCAGACAGGTGTACTTCCTCTTAAGAGCAGGGATTGTCTCTTTTAATTCTGGTGTATCTTTCCAAGCACCTAGTTGAGAAGCAAAATAGGCTAGTAGAAAAAGGACAGGCCTGGGAGTCAGGAGACCTGGATTCTAACCTCTCTTCTGCCACTTGCCTGAAGTGTGACCTTGGGAAAGTCACTTAACTCTTCTGTGCTCATTTCCTCATTTGTAAAATGGATTTCAGTACATGCTCTCCCTCCTACTTTGAAAGTGAGCTCCACATTTGACAGGGGCTGTGGCAGATCTGATTGTATTGTACCTTCCCCAGAGCTTAAACTTAGCACAGTGCTTAACAAATACAATTATTATTACCTACTACATTGCTCTGCACACAGTAAAATAATGATGAGGCACCCAATAAATAAATATTGATGAGGGAATGGAGGATCAGAAAGTAGTCTTGCTAGTGCTAATGCTAGACTCTGAGAAGCAGCATGGCCTAAAGGATAGAGCAGAGGCCTGGAAGTCATGGGGAAGTAGCGTGGATCAGTGGAAAGAGCATGGGCTTTGGAGTCAGAGGTCATGGGTTCAAATCCCGGCTTCGTCACTTGTCAGCTGTGTTACTTTGGGCAAGTCACTTAACTTCTCTGTGCCTCAGTTACCTCATCTGTAAAATGGGGATGAAGACTGTGAGCCCCCCGTGGGACCATCTGATCACCTTGTAACCTCCCCAGCACTTAGAACAGTGCTTTTCACGTAGTAAGCACTTAATAAATGCCATTATTATCAATTATTATAAGGATGTAAATTCTAATCCCAACTCTGCCACTTGTCTACTGTGTAACCTTGGGCAAGTCACTTCACTTTTCTGCACCTCAGTTACCTCATCTGTTAAATGGGGATTAAGACTTTGAGCCCCATGTGAGTCAGGGACTTGTCCACCTAATAAGCTTGTATCTCTCCCAGGGCTTAGTATAGTGGGTGGCACATAGTAAGTACTTAACAAATACAAAAAAAAAAGAACATCCACAAACCTGAGGCTGCTGAGAGGATATGGCATAGATACGATTGAATGAATGAATGAATGAATGAATGGCATGACTCTGGCCCCCTGAGGCTGCCTGAGAGTGCACTCCAGAATGGCAAATAAGCAACTTCTTTAAGCTCTCTTCATGACTGCATACCTGAAAATCTAGCGGGGCCATGGCCTACAAGAGAACCCTGAATCTTGACACTATCCCCACTGCACTTATGTACATAGCCGTAATTCATTTTATCATCTGTTCCCACCTCCAGATTGTAAGCTGCTTGTGTGCAGGCATTATGTCTACCCACTCTGTTGAATCATACTCTTCCAAGCACATAGTAGAGTGTTCTGCACAGTGTAAACACTCAAGAAATACCACTGGTTGATTTCTTGGTCTCAGATAAGCTTTACATCCCATTATTTATTTATTTCCAGCAGAAGCATTTTAAGATAGCAAAGCACCAAGCACTCAAAGGAAGAAGCACTCAAAGGAAGACTACTCAATGGAGCTGGAAACTACAGTTTTACAACTGAAAATAATGATGAAATCACCCCCTGAACAAAATAGGGAGTCAGGGATTCACCCATGGGATTTCCTGTTGACCTTTGCTGCTTTTCATTTCCCTTTTTTTTATGGTATTTGTTAAGCACTTATTATGTTCCAAACACTGTATTAAGCACTGGGTGGATACAAGACAGCAAGCTTGGACACAATCCATATCCCATATGGATTTCACAGTATTAATCCCCATTATACAGATGAGGCAACTGAGGCACAGAGATGTTAAGTGACTTGCCTAAGGTCACACAACAGACAAGTGTCAGAGCCAGGATTATTCATTCACTCATTCATTCAATCAATCGTGTTTATTGAGCGCTTACTGTGTGCAGAGCACTGTACTAAGTGCTTGGGAAGTACAAGTTGGCAACATATAGAGTTGGTCCCTACCCAACAGTGGGTTCCCAGTCTAGAAGGGGGAGACAGACAACAAATTAAAACATATTAACAAAATAAAATAAATAGAATAAATATGTACAAGTAAAATAAATGGAGTAATAAATATGTACAAACATATACATATATGCAAGTGCTGTGGGGAGGGGAAGGAGGTATGGTGGGGGTATGGGGAGGGGGAGGAGAAGGAGGGGGCTCAGTCTGGGAAGGCCTCCTGGAGGAGGTGAGCTCTCAGTAGGGCTTTGAAGGGAGGAAGAGAGCTAGTTTGGCGGATGTGTGGAGGGAGGGCATTCCAGGCCAGGGGGAGGACGTGGGCCGGGGGGTCGATGGCGGGACAGGCGAGAACGAGGCACAGTGAGGAGGTTAGCGGCAGAGGAGCAGAAGGTGAGGGCTGGGCTGTAGAAGGAAAGAAGGGAGTTGAGATAGGAGGGGGCGAGGTGATGGAGAGCCTTGAAGCCGAGGGTGAGGAGTTTTTGCCTTATGCGTAGGTTGATTGGTAGCCACTGGAGATTTTTGAGGAGGGGAGTAACATGATCAGAGTGTTTCTGCACAAAGACAATCTGGGCAGCAGCGTGAAGTATAGATTAGAGTGGGGAGAGACAGGAGTATGGGAGATCAGAGAGGAGGCTGATGCAGTAATCCAGTCGGGATAGGATGAGAGATTGAACCAGCAGGGTAGCGGTTTGGATGGAGAGGAAGGGCAGTTTTTGGCGATATTGTGGAGGACAGACCGGCAGTTTTTGGTGACAGATTGGATGTGAGGGGTGAACGAGACAGCAGAGTCGAGGATGACACCAAGGTTGCGGGCTTGTGAGATGGAAAGGATGGTAGTGCTGTCAACAATGATGGGAAAGTCAGGGAGAGGGCAGGATTTTGGGAGGGAAGATAAGGAGTTCAGTCTTGGACACATTGAGTTTTAGATGGCGGGCAGACATCCAGATGGAGATGTCTTGAAGGCAGGAGGAGGCACGAGCCTGAAGGGAGGGAGAGAGAGCAGGGGCAGAGATGTAGATTTGGGTGTCATCAATGTAGAGATGATAGTTGAAGCCATGGGAGTGAATGAGTTCACCAAGGGAGTGAGTGTAGATAGAGAACAGAAGGGGACCAAGAACTGACCCTGGATTAGAACCCAGGTCCTTCTGACTCACAGGCTCATGCTGCATCCTCTAGGCCACACTGCTTCTCAGATTCTTCAGATTCCATATCCTGTGGCAGAGAAAAAGAGGCCCCAACATGCAAAGGCCATCAGCCCAGTCAAAATAGGATTTGCTACTCAATTAGATGCAAAATAGTAGCTGCTTGACAGTCAGATAATCATCAGTTAAAACATCATTTGACCATTATATTTCTATTTGGGATAGGTTGAATTTCATGTTAATCTAAATTTAAATTTCATAGCCCACCTTAAGCCATGATTTCATTTGAAGTTGAACAAAACAAGGCCAGTTTAATGTTTTTGTTTTTTCAAATCTCCCCATACCTACAGTAAAACCCAGTAATTCCATCTCTTCTTTGGGAATATGTTAGAGCCATCCAGGCTGTTCATATTTAAAATGCTATATTACATAAAGCAGCAAAATTAAGTAGATGGAAGTATTTGCAGCATTAATGTGAAATGAAAACTACTCTGTGATTATAGCATTTTTAGAATGCTATGTGTAAAATACCTTCAGTCTCAAACATAATGACAGCTCCAATTAAAAGAGCACTTGGATACTTTGCGCTGGGTAACAGGCATATGGTTTGTTTAAAATGAAAAAGGCTTCCAGTTTCCTGTCCCCCTTTCTATCCCACCCCAGTATTTCCCCAGTATTTCCCCCAGTAATACCTGAATACACCACTACCCCAGTATTTCCCTTCTCCTTCCAAAATGCTACCTCACTGGTCCAAGCTCTTGTCATATTCTTCCACCTCTACTGCATCAGCCTCCTCAATGACCTCCTTGCCTCCAGCCTCACCGGACCATACCTCGCTATGTCTGGATCATTTTTTTTTATAGGATCATTTTATGCTCATCTCCCCACTCCTCAAAAACTTACAGTGGTTGCCCATGTATCTCCACATCAAATAGAAATTCCTCACAACCAGTTTTAATAGGCACTCAATCAACTCTCCCCCTCCTACCAAACATAACTCCTCTCACACTGCAACCCAGCCAGCACATTTAGCTCCTCTAACTCCAACTTACTTTATTTTTAATTTTTATTACTATGGTGTGGTAAGCGCTTATTATGTATCAATCAATAAGCTGTATTCATTAAATGTTTACTGTGACGCAGGGCACTGTACTAAGCACTTGGGAAAGTACAATAGAGCAGAGTTGATAAATATACTCCCTACCCACCCCACAGGAGTTTACACCCTAGAGGGGAAGACAAATATTAAAATAAATCATGGATATGTACATAAGTGCTTTGGGCCTGGAAGTCCATGTGAGGTTCAGAGGAGAAATCTGAAGCCTCTTGCAAAGATGGACACATTTCCTAGGGTCATTCCTTATGTCCCCGTAGTTTGTGGTTAAAATGGCCTAGCGGAAAGAGCATGCGCCTTGGAGTCAGAGGGTTCTAATCCAAACTCCGTCATTCACTGGCTATGTGACCTTGGGTTTAATTTCTTTTTTTTATGGATTTGCTAAATGCTTACTAGTTGTCAAGCACTGTTCTAAGTGCTCAGTTAGATACAAATTTATCAGGTTGGACGCAGACTGTGAGCCCCATGTGGGATAGGGAGGGAGTAGGAGGGAGTAGGATTTAATCCTCATTTTGTAGTTGAGGATACTGAAACACAAAGAAGTTAAGTGACTTGCCTAAGGTCACACAGCAATTGGCAGAGCTGCGATTAGAACCCAGGCCTTCTGATTCCTAGGTCTGTGCTCTTTCCACTAGGCCATGCTACCCACTCAGCTATGGGGATATAGGGAATTTTATCCACCTTTGCAAGAGACTTCACTTTCCTCTTCTGTAAAATGGGGGTGCAATACCTGTTCTCCCTCTTACTTTAACCCAGAGACCAATCACTGACTGTGTCTGACCTGACCTCTTCTACCTACCTCGCCATAACAGTGCTTGACACTTACTAAAAAATTCCTAAAAACCATCATTCTTAAAACCAAGTAACTTGGAAAAAAAATCTATCTCCACATCAAATAGAAATTCCTCACAACCAGTTTTAATAGGCACTCAATCAAGTGCCTATCAAGTGAGTGAAGGAAAATCTAAGTACTTGTAGCACTTAGTACAGTGCTTTGCGTTCAGTAAGCATTCAATAAATATGATTGAATGAATGAATTTCAGCCATAATCATCATAATAATAATGGTACCTAAGCACTTATTATGTGTCAAGCACTGTTCTAAATACTGGGTTAGATACAAGTTAACTAGGTTGGACATAGTCTCTATCCCACATTTGGTTCACACTCTTCATCCTCATTTTTTACCGATGTGGTAACTGGGGCACAGAGAGGTTAAGTGACTTGCCCAAGGTCACACAGCAGGCAAGTGGTGGAGCCAGGATTAGAACCTGTGACCTTCTGACTCCAAGGTCCATGCTTTATCCACTATAACATGCTGCTGTTTGAACATCTTAGTCTAGAAACCAAGAAGCACAACTGATTTCTGGCACAAGGGCTAAAATACTGCGAATACTCCTGGACTTTTGGATAGAAGACTGATATTTTAGATCCTGAGGGCCAGTGTCATTCTAGTTACCCATAAGAGCAAGCGGGTTCCAATGCCCCCAGCTCCTGCTAAGAGATTTAGGATTCCATCCTCCCAACAGCAAAAAGAAATATCTGTTCATTTTAGCAGTGCCTGCTGAAAGGAAATATTTCAAACACATTTGCAGTGAATTATCACATTATATGGTACAGTCAAATTGATATGAGAGGTTCCCAGAATAGTGAGCAATTAATACCGAATGTACTACAAATCACTGAAAATGAGCTGAAGATAAAATGCTTTTTCCACACACAAAGAAATATATTTGTACGCTAGGCGAGAAAGGAATGTATATTAACTGGTACATATTGTAGTTCTAGGACCCTGTTACTGTTAAATAGTAAAAATATCTTTGTATAGGATCATATTTCACAGTGATTGTGCAGAGTGATCCATTTAAAGCTGACCTATAACATTAGATAGAGGATTGAGCAATATATTGATAGAAGATAGCTACAAGATATTCATGTCTATTTGCCTATTCTATGCAGTGGGAAAGTACCTAGGCCACCACACAAGTAAACAGGGAAAGTTAAATATCCCTCACCCACATCCTGCCACTGGTCTGGAACTCCCTTCCTCTTCATATCTGACAGACAATCACTCTCCCCACCTTCAGAGCCTTATTAAAATTGCATCCCCTCCAAGAGGCCTTCCACACCTAAGCATTCATTTCCTCTTCTCCCACTCCCATCTGTGTCGCCCTTGCACTTGGATTGGTATCCTTTATTCACCTCACCCTTAGCCCCATACTTGGGGAACATATCTGAAATGTATTTGTTTATATTTGTATCTGTCTCTTTTTATGGTATTTGTTAAGTGCTTACTATATATCAAACACAGTTCTAACTATTGGGATAAATACAAGTTTATTAGGTCGAACACTGTCCTGTCCCGAATGAGGCTCTAGACTGTAA
The DNA here is from genome assembly GCF_015852505.1 of Tachyglossus aculeatus. Taxonomy (NCBI): domain Eukaryota; kingdom Metazoa; phylum Chordata; class Mammalia; order Monotremata; family Tachyglossidae; genus Tachyglossus; species Tachyglossus aculeatus. The sequence continues at coordinate 64,062,097 of NC_052067.1, read as the reverse complement.
GCTCCTTACGGCAAGGAATGTCACCAAAACCTGCCGGTCCCACCTCCACAACATCGCCAAGATCTGCCCTTTCCTCTCCATCCAAAGCACTACCTTGCTGGTTCAATCTCTCATCCTATCCCGACTGGATTACTGCATCAGCCTCCTCTCTGATCTCCCATCCTACTGTCTTTCCCCACTTCAGTCTATACTTCACGCTGCTGCCCGGATTATCTTTGTACAGGAACACTCTTGGCATCATCATCATCATCAATCATATTTATTGAGCGCTTACTGTGTGCAGAGCACTGTACTAAGCACTTGGGAAGTACAAGTTGGCAACATATAGAGACAGTCCCTACCCAACAGTGGGCTCACAGTCTAAAAGTGGCATGTCACTCCCCTCCTCAAAAATCTCCAGTGGTTGCCTGTCAACCTACAAATCAAGGAAAAACTCCTCACTCTCAGCTTCAGAGCTCTCCATCACCTCGTCCCCTCCTACCTCACCTCCCTTCTCTCCTTCTACAGCCCAGCCCACACCCTCCGCTCCTCTGCAGCTAACCTCCTCAATGGGCCTCGTTCTCACCTGTCCCACCATCGACCCCTGGCTCATGTCCTTTCCAATGGCCTGGAATGCCCTCCTTCCACACATCCACAAAGCTAGCTCTCTTCCCTCCTTCAAAGCTCTACTGAGAGCTCATTTCCTCTAAGAGACCTTCTCAGACTGAGCCCCCTTTTGCCTCTCCTCCTCCCCATCCCCTCGCCCTACATTCTTCCCCTCCCCACAACACTTGAAAATATTTGTACAGATTTATCACTCTATTTATTTTACTTGCACATATTTACTCTTCTATTTATTTTACTTGTACATATTTTATATTCTATTTATTTTGTTAATTCTATTTATTTTGTTAATTTTACTTGTACATATTTTATATTCTATTTATTTTGTTAATGATGTGCATATAGCTATAATTCTATTTGTTCTGATGATTTTGACACCTGTCTCATGATTTGTTTTGTTGTCTGTCTCCCCCTTCTAGACTATGACCCTGTTGTTGGGTAGGGAACATCTCTATATGTTGCCGACTTGTACTTCCCAAGCGCTTAGTACAGTGCTCTGCACACAGTAAGCACTCAATAAATACGACAATGAATGAATGAATGAATGTGTCCACCAGCTCTGGTATATTGTAGTCTCCCAGACAGTACAGTGCTCTGCACAAAGTAAGAGCTCAATAAATATGACTGATTGATACAGAATAAAGGAGTGAGGCTAGACACAACTGACAGCACTAAGGAGCATTCCTAGGGAGAGTTCAAGATGACAATGAACGAATGCATTTCCTGCCTGCAACGAGGTGGTCAGGCTATGGCGGGGGACCCCAGGAAGGAGACCCCTGGGTCTTTCCTCAGGTTCGTTCATTCCATCATTCAACTGTATTTATTAAGCACTTACTGGGTGCAGAGCACTATACTAAGCGCTTGGGAAGTACAATATGGCAACAGAATCCCTACCCAATAATGAGCTCATAGTCTAGAATGGGGGAGACAGATAACAAAACAAATTTGTCCCCCCAGAGGCCACCAGACCCTTTTGCCCGAAGCCATGGCCTCCCTCCCTACTGCCCCAGGGCAGAACTCCACTTCCAGCCTGAGGGGAACCGGCACCCCTAATTCGAAACCAGAGGGAGTTGCCCCAGCTCTGAACATCACTAGACGGCGGTCTCTTATCACTTTTCACTCTTCAATTCCCAACTCTCATTGCCTGACCACTGCGGCTGAATTTGGGGAATCCAGGACCTTGAACGTCAATAGCCCCCAGAGTGGACAGGACAAGATCAACTTATCTGCTGTGTGACCTTGGGCAAGTCATTTCACTTCTCTGCACCTCAGTTATCTCATCTTTAAAATGGGGACTAACACTGTGAGACCTTTGTGGGACAGGGACTGTGTCCGATCCGATTTGTTTGTAATCCCTCTCAGTGCTTAGTAGAGTGCCTTTCACACAGTAAGCACTTAACAAATACCACAGTTATTATTAATGAAGTAGATCTTAGATTCCAACGGGAGGCAGCAGAAATCCTGACTCTTTTAGTGGATTCTTACCCCCTAAATATGGTGTCAGGAGTAGCAGATAACTAGGCTCAAGGATATTGTACCACGTAGACATTACCTAAAGCATTCTGCTGCAACAGGTATCCCAATTTTTTTAACTATTATCGGCCAACAGTGTTTGCCCAGTGTCATGTGTGTGTTCATGGAAGGGACAGAGAAGAGGTCATTATGGAGTGATTGATTCTGATTTCACAGCTTTTGGTGGTTTCCAAATCAGAAGCTTACCACTTCATTAGGACAGGTGATTAAAGTCATACCCTGTTATCTCTAGGAATTACTCAAATTCCTTAATTGGACCAATTTATTTTCCATTAGTTAGATGAGAATTTTTTTTGTTCGAAAGACTCTATCTGTCACTGATACTCCGACTTTTCCCAGGGTGACTCTACCACGCGGGCAAACTAGGAATCTGCCTAGGGCACTCTTAGGCTAGGGGTGACTCACTTCCCTCTTTAACTTCTGCTTCCAGCCTTGAGGTTCAGCTGCTTTCTCTATTCTTTCCTATTGCTTAGGGTGCCAGAATGTCTTCAACTGTCCCTGACCCTTTGAATAACAGGAAAATGCCGGGTAAAAAGAATCATAATTGATCCATGTATTTAATAACGGCTTCCCAGTTCTCAGCATAGGAAATAGCATGGCCTAATGGATAGAATACGGGCCTGGGAGTCAGAAGGACTTGGGTTCTAATCCTGGCTCCACCATATGTCTGCTCTGTGACCTTGGGCAAGTCACTTCACTTGTCTGGGCCTCAGTTACCTCATTAGTAAAATGAGGATTAAGACTGTGAGCTCCATGTAAGACTGAGACTGTTTCTAACCTCATTATCTTACATCTACCCCAGAGCTTAGAGCAGTGCTTGACACATAGTAAGCGCTTAACAGATACCATCATCGTCATCATCAACATATCAAAAAGTACCATATTCGCATCATTGTCTCCTGTCAGCATAGTTTCTCCCCCATGATTTCTGAGACAAAAATAAAAGATTATTTTGGTATGCAGTGACAACGGGGTACACCAGAAGAGCAAGGTCAGAATGCCACATATACAGGCTCATGGAGATGTGCCAACTCTGGACTATGAAGAGAAGGGAGGGGAGTTGAGATAATTCACTGAAGGCCTATTGTTTGCCACACTTAGAAGAGAATGCAATGGAAGAGAAGTAGTCTCAATGCATTGTTGCTCTTCTCTTCTTATTTTCTTTTTTTCCTCTTTTCTGTTTTCTCCTGCTCCCCTTATTGTTAAATTTAATACCCAGTGTAATAGACCCTCCCCTGTTTGTGGGATGCAAAAATTATCCAAAACAGGTAATTACGTGAGTAAATGTAAATGCATTAATACACCCCCTTTCGTTAAAGAATCTCGAAGCTCTTTAATAGTAAATAAAATCATTCCTCTTTAGACAAAATTGTAGAAAGGTTATTGTGGGCCACACAATATAGTCCCTGTGAAATTAAAGAGTCTTTCTTTTCTTTTCTTGCTTCCTGAATATTATTCCCCAGTTTCATGATTTGCCCACGAACAAAAAGGCAAGGGAAACATTCCTTACATACACCTCAAATGGGAGGTATGAATTCTCTTGGCAAAACATGGCTTCACATCACTGATAATAGCTGAGCTATTCAGGTTTGAATCAACATGAAAGAGTGTTTTATCTTTTCTCTGGTTTCATCCTATGTAACAGTACAGAGGAAGCCTGTAGGGTTAATAATAACCTGATGAATGAAGGAATGCTCTTCACATAACCTAGTGCTATTTCTTATGAATAATTCACTGTCACAATTCAGTCTTCTGGTTGTCCACCAACACACATACCCACACAGGAAGCATAACAAGTGTGAAATTCTCTTCATTCAAAAATAACACACACACCCCCGCCGAAAAAAAAGCTGCTTTTTTGATCATACCCATGGAAGCCCACAAATTCTCCCTCTCTCCACTTTTTCTCTTCACTTGCCCTCTAACCCAGATCACTTAGTATTATCCATGGTAGTAGAGAGACATAACACAGAAACTGAGAAATCCCTCTAGCTTGGAATCTCAATCATATATTTAAAACAGCCAGGTAGGGTTAGTCTAGCAATTATTCTTCATGTTGAAGTGAAAAAAGGAAATACAAGCTTTCAAGTCTTTCTCTTGGTATCCCAAGGTTTTTTGTTTTGTTTTGTTTTCATGGTATTTGTTAAGTGCTTACTATGTGCCAGGCAGTGTTCTAAATGCTGGGATAGACACAAAATAAACAGATTGGACACAGTCCATGACTCACATGAGGCTCACAGTCTTAATCCTCATTATCCAGGTGAGGGAACTGAGGCATAGAGAAGTTAAGTGACTTGCCCAAGGTGTCACAGCAAAAAAAGTGGCACAACTGGGATTAGAACCCAGGTCCTTCTGACTTCTAGGCCCATGTTCTATCCACTAGACCACACTGCTTTTGCAAAGTCTTGGCTCAAAGAGAGCAAACACTTCTCTGGATTGCTGCAAGTTAAGCTAGTCTGTCTGTTTCAGTAGCTCCTAGCAATCCACAGCAAGTTCTCATTGTTTGAAGCTGGCTTCGCTAAATTTTGAATTAGTCTGTTCTCCCCTCCTTGCTTGGATGTGCACTCTCCATCCATAAAAGAATGGTCACAGTGAGAAGACATGACCTTAATGCCAATTTTTGAGAAAGTAAGCACCTTAGGTCATGAAATCTGATGGTAGTCATACAGAAATCTACAAATGAGGAGGGAATCTAGTCTAGTCCTCAGACATCAGCACAGACTTTTCTTCGACATGTGGATGAGTAAGATGCCACAAGTCCTCAAAGAGGTCACCATAAACATCATTTTCAAGACAAAGAGGGCGAGAGCTGACTGAAGAAACTACAGGGGGATTTCCCTGCCTTCACTGCAGGCAGAAATCTAGCTCAAATTTTTCCAAACCAACCAACAGCCTGGCCTAATGGAAAAAGCACAGGTCTGGGAGTCAGAGGACATGGGTTCTAATCCCAGCTCTGCCACTTGCCTGCTGCATGATCTCAGGCAAGTCATTTAACTTCTCCGTGCCTTAGTTATGGAATTAAATCCTCCTCTAACAGACTGAGTGATAAGCGAAACAGGGACTGTGTCCAATATGATGATCTTGTATATGCCCTAGAACCTAGAGCAGTGTTTTGCACATAGAAAGCACTTAACAAATACCATAAAAAATACATTCTAAAGTATATAGTCAACCCTAAATTACACCATGGTTCCAGAACCAAAGAGTGTGAATCTTTGCAACATGATAAATATGGGGAAAATATATAGAGCAACACCAAAACTTCTACACTGTGTTCACTCACCTCACCTCAAAGAAGCAGCATGGCCTATTGGCTAGAGTGCATTCCTGGGAATTAAAGGGATCTGGGTTCTAATCCTGACTCTGACACTTTTTTCCTCAGTGGTATTTATGAAGAGATTACTTTGTGTCAAATGCTGTTCAAAGTACTAGAGTAGGCACAAGTTAATTAATTGGACACTGTCCCTGTCCCACATGGGGCTCACAGTATAAGTAGGAGAGAGAGCAGTTATTTAATCCCTGTTTTACAGATGAGGTAACTGAGGCACACAGAGAAGTTAAGTGACTTGCCCATGGTCACACAGCAAGAAAGTGGCAGAGACAGGCCACACCTGTCTGCTGCATGACCTTCAGCATGTCACTTCACTTTCTGTGTGCCTCAGTTACCTCATCTGTAAAATGGGGATTAAAACTGTGAGCCTCATGTGGGACATGGACTGTGTCCAACCTCATTTGCTTGTATCTATCCCAGCTCTTAAGTATAGTGCCTGGCAAATAGAAATTTCTAGAGCCTTGACCGCATAATTGTATTATTTTTTTAAAATCCCGTCTGTTAATCACTTCTAAGTAAACCTAGCTGCCCTATGAAATTCACCAAGTTGTTCAAGCTACTGCATGATGGAATGCTGAGTAGGGTCAGAATTGAAAGCTTGGTTGAGGTAGAGTTGAGGTACCCTGCTTGAACCTTTCCCTGTTGCCCCTGGAGTAAAGCAGGGTTTATGACAAGCCCAGGCCTGATCAACCTATATTGTTTTGCTTGCAGTTGCTCCTGGGGATGTGGTAGTTGGAAACACAATACACTTCAGACCCACTGGGAAATCCTTCCAGTTTGACAAGCTGTCAGCATCCTCAGCTCTACCTGAGACAGTGGTGCAGGAATTGTTTTATGTGTTAGGTCTGCAGTGGCTACGACCCATCTTCCCATACCCCACTACTGCACATAAAACGACACCACCTCAAAATCAGTTTCTAGGTTATAGCTGCTTTCTTCATCTACTCTCCCCAGAAGGCTATCTTCATTTCTCTCAAGGTAGCCTTATAACTGAAACTTGTTTTTGCTTCTCCTGTACTTGCCCTTTATTCACCCCTCCCACAGCACTTCTGTACACATCTGTAATTATTTATATTAATGTCTGCCTAACCCTCTAGACTGTAAGCTTGTTGTGGGCAGGGAAAGTTTCAATCAACTCTGTTATCTGTTACTCTTCCAAGTGCTTAATATAGTGCTTTGCATACAGTAAGTGCTCAGTAAATATGATTGATTGATCCCACCTTCATCCCCTCATCCTAAAGGTATCTTGAGCCTAGAATTCTCTCCCTCCACAAATGCAAAAGACCAAGCACTTCCCACAACCATTACCATCTCCGACAAACTCTTCCCCATAAATTAGAAAAACCTACCAGCAGGTTCCAGCACTTACACACTCATTTGTACCCATCCCAAGCATTTTCATATATTCTATTCAACTGTACATTCAATCACTTTGATTACTTATTACACAAGTGCTTCCATTTCTCTCTGTGCCCCATTAGAATGTAAGTTTCTTGTGGGTGAATAATGTTTTATACTTCCCAAGCAATTAGTATGGTGTATTGCACCAAATAGGTGCTCACTGAATAATAATAATAATAATAATAATAATAATAATAATAATGGCATTTGTTAAGTGCTTACTATGTGCCAAGCACTGTACTAAGAACTGGGATAAATACAAGATTGGGCACAACCCCTGTCTCACATGGGGCTAACAGTGTAAGTGGGAGGGAGAATGGGCATCGATACTATTACACTACTATTTCTAGGGATACAAAGAAGCAAGGCATTACCTGTGTCCTTTCCAGACTCTGGATCTTACTCCTGTATCCTTTGTTCAGAGAGATCTGCTGAAACTCTCCTCCCACCCATCCCAGAAAAAAAGAAAAAAAAGAAGGAAAAAAACCTCAGGTGCTGGTATCTCCTCCTCAGGTACAGTTCTGGACTCCTGGGGCCACGCTCTTGATGCCTGGATGCCAGTCTTCCCTCTTTGACCAAAATCCTGGCCTCTGGACTGTAAGCTCATTGTTGGCAACGAATGTGTCTGCTTACAGTTGTACTGTACTCACCGAGGTGCCTAGTACAGTGCTCTGCACAAAATAAGTGCTCAATACATATGATTGAATGAATCCTCCCTTCCAGTGCTGGGCTCTATACAGAAGGTGGCAAAAATAGGCCCAGGACAGCTCAGAGAAGAGGTTTCCAAGAAGCAGAAAACTCAGTTCCTATTATTCCTTTGAGGAAAATAACAGATTGCAGGTCCAGGAAATTCCACTCTATATTTAAACAACAGGGCCTAAGTACCTTCTCCACCCATGCAGATGGGTGAAAGGAAGCAATAATCCCCATCCTCCAAAACTGCTGGGCAGGGAGTGGCCCTTGGAAGACTGTTCCCAAATCAGGGTGGGATCCAGAAACATAACATGGGTCGGGCAGTCCCTCCAGCAAGAGAGAAGCCTAGAAACAAAACACAAGTACTTTGAACAGTGCTATGCGATAGTAAGTGCTTAATAAATGCTATCGTTATTATTATTATTAGGACTCCAAGCACTCTATGTAAATGTTTGGAAAGAGGGAGGTGGGGTGGGGGGAGAAAGAGAGAGAGAGAGAGGGAGAGAGAGAGAATAAAAAAAGAGAGAGTGCAAGCAAGCAGCGTAGCCTAGTGAGAAGCAGCAAGGCCTAGTAGATGGAAACAGGCCTGGGGGTTAGAAAGACCTGGGTTCTAATCCCAGCTTTGTCACTTGTCTGCTGTGTGATGTTGGGCAAATCATTTAACTTCTCTGTGCTTCAGCTAACCCATCTGTAAAATGGGAATTAACATGGGGAGACCCATGTGGGACAGGGATTGTTACCTAATTAGCTTGTATCTGCCCCAGTGCTTAGTAGAGTGCCTGGCACATGGTAAGTGCTCAACAAATTCCGTTTTAAAAAAGACATATGCGAGGAGATAAAACAAAAGTTAAGGAGAAGAGAGAAGAGGGGGAGGAAAAAGGAGAAGAGAGAGAATGAAAGAAAGGAAGGGTGAAAAGAGAGAAAAAAGAGACTGAGAAAACGGAAAAGACAGAGAGGACAGGAGAACAGACAAAGAGAGAGAGGGGGAGAGAGGCAGGTGTGTGAAGAGAGAGAGAGGCAAGCAGTATTTCATGTTTCCAAAGTTGATGGCACTGATGGTAGATTTTAACCATAGGTGGGGGTGCGGCTAAAAATACAGATGGGTGACCAGGAGTCCCTTCCACACTGCACATGCAAAGATGGGATGGGTTTCCTCACTTGGTATTTGTAGCCTCTGATGAAGCCCTTCTGTTTGTACAATGATAGTAATGATAATTATGGCATTTGTGAAGTGCTTTCTATGTGCCAAGCACTGTTTTCAGTGCAGAAGCCAATACAAGGTGATCCGGTTGGGCGCAGTCCCTGTCCCACTTGTGGCTCACAGTTTAAGGTGAAGGGAGAACAGGTAGCTTATCCCCACTTTTCCAAGTAAGTACATTGAAACACAAAGAAGGTTACATGATTTGGCCATGGTCACATAGTAGGCAAGTGGCAAAGCCAGGATTAGAACGCAGGTGTTGCAAGATGTGCTCTTTTCCACTAGGCCATGCTGCTTCCCATCCAGTGGAAAATGGTCTGCTCTTGGGACCAGGAGACTTGAAACCTAGTCCAGTCTGACTGACTTATGTGGAGGAACACTGGAAAGGCAATTGCTGATGTGCTGGAGCATTGTCAGCCTTCTCTGCTCCATGCCCCAGTGCAAGCACAACTGACAGAAATGAGACTGTATGAACAACTGGCAACATGATCAATTCCTCCACGTCAGCTGAGACTGCTTCAGCCTTAGCTATCATTTTTAGATGGATGAGCCTTTTTTCTCAAGCTCTTTGCAGTGCCTGGTTGTTCAGCTAAAGTTATCAACAAAATGAAGTGAGGCTGTGGGCCATAGTGAAGCGCAGGCCTTTTATTTTATGGAAAATGTGAAATCAGTTCGAAGGAACTCTCATGCAGAAACAATTGTTCTGGAGATATAAAGTGGCCAGGAATGACATCTCTCCTGTGCATGTTAAAATTGATCACTTCTCCCAATTAAGCTGCTCAGGCTTCCACCTTTAAAGCAGTCACTGTGTTAGAAAGTCATTCAATTTATAATCCAGCAACTGTTCATTCATTCACTCATTCGTATTTATTGAGCGCTTACTATGTGCACATTTTCATTCATGGGCAAAGGTAGGACTGACCAACAAGCAAATAATAATTTCTTCCACATTCAAAATATTCATCTACTATGTGGTGTTACTATTGTATGAATTGGCACTTCCTGTGCTTCTTCCTCTCCCTTTCGTGAGAAGCAGCATTTCATAGTGAATAGAACATGGGCCAGGGAGTCAGAAAGTCCTGAGTTCTAATCTCGGCTTCACCACTTGTCTGCTGTGTGGTCCTTGGTCAAGTCACTTAATTCCTCTGTGCCTCAATTCCCTCATCTGTAAAATGGGGATTGAGACTGTGAGCCCCACGTGGGACAGGGACTGTGTTCAACCTGTTTTGCTTGCATCCAACCCAGTGCTTAGTACAGTGCCTGGCACCTAGTAAGTGCCTAACAAATACCATAGTTATTATTATCCTTATGAGCCCTCAAAGCCTCGGATTCCAGGCCGTGGCCTGACAGACTGTGTCATCTCTCGATATTGTGCCCCAAACACAACCAGCTACACTGTATTCAGAACTTTTCTTCTGTCCTCATTGTTTATGATCACTAGATTCCAGTTCACTCTTCAAAAGCCTCCTGTGTATCATGCTATCATACATTTTCCACCCGGCTGCCCCGTAGTGCTGTGTTACTCCAAGCATTGCTTTGATGCTGATACACCTCGGTCTTTGTGATCCCTCCATGCCCTCTGAAGTTCAGATTGGCACTTAAGTGATGTTGATGTGACTGCTTTAGATGCAGCAGGTCTAATTCATGTAGTTATTTTGATAGATCCTACAAAATCTAAGTAGAATTACAATTTGACCTGAAGTCTGATTCACTTAAGCTCCAAGCTGCCATCCTTCTAAAAAAAAAAAAAAAAAAAAAAAAAGTGTTGATTTCTGAATCCATTTCCTAATTCATCTAGGCAGATACTGTTGAACATTGTTGTGTTTAGGTAGCAGAATTCAGCAGTGGGCTTTTTCTTTTTTTGAGTTTTTTTAATGGTATTTGTTATACACTTACTATGTGTCTGGCACGGTACTAACCCGGTTCATTCATTCATTGAATCATATTTACTGAGCACTTACTGTGTGCAGAGTACTGTACTATGTGCTTGGAAAGTACAATTCAGCAATAAAGAGAGACAATCCCTGCCCAAACAGGGCTTACAGTCTAAAAGGGGGAAGACAGACATCAAAACAAGTAAACAGGCATCAATATAAAGAAATAAAATTATAGATATATACACACATCAAAACAAGTATACAGTCATCAAAATAAATAAATAGAATTATATATAAATACATAAATACATAAGTGCTTTGAGGTGGGGGGAGAGGGAGTGAGTTGAGGTGATGCGGACTGGAAGGGGAGCTGAGGAAAAGGGGGACATAGTCTGGGAAGGCCTCTTGGAGGAGGACTTCAGTAGGGCTTTGAAATGGGGAAGAGTAATCTTTTGGCGGATTTGAGAAGGGAGGGCATTCCAGGCCAGAGGTAGGACGTGGGCCAGGGGTCAACAGCTTGACAGGCGAGATCCTTTTTTGAGTCTGTCTTTTCCCAAATCCCTACCCCTTCCATGACACCTGAAGCTCTCACCCCTGTTGCACTCTGAGTGCAAGAAAATCTGGTCTTTTAAGTATTCAGTTCTGTACTCCCAGTGGCTTTAATCTTAGGTACATAATGGTAATAACCTCAGGCTCCTTATCTTCAATAATTGCCATAATAATTCTAGTATTTGTTAAGCACTTAAGTGCCAAGTACTGTACTTAGCACAATGGTAGATACAACATAGTAAGGTCAGACCTAGTCCCTAACCCACATGGATCACACAGTCTGAGGGGGATGGAACATAATCATTTCACCCCTATTTTAAAGAAGAAGAAACTGGGACCCAGAGAAGTTAAGTGACTTGTTCAAGACCGCACAGTAGGAATGGGGCAGAGCAGGAATTAGAACCCAGGTTCCTAACTCCCAGTCAGGTGCTCTATCCACTAGGTCCCTCTAGACTGTAACTTCTTGTGAGCAAGGAATGGGTCTACCAACTCTGTTAAACTGTTCTCTCTCAAGCAATTAATGCAGTGCTCCATTTACAGAAAGTGTTCAATAAGTATGATTGATTGATTGATTAGGCCATGCTTCTTCTTCTCCTTCAGATGCTACAAACCATTCCATCATCATTTGCACACCTTTTAATGCATTTAATCACAATACTCATTACATTTGTTGAGTGCTTACTATGTGCCTAGCACTGTATTAAGCACTGGGGTGGATACAAGCAAATCAGACTTGATTCCAGAGCATGGTCACTATCCCTTAGTAGGCCCCAGAACATTGATTTTTAGATTTTCAGTGATACTCACAATGTGCTGAATTGGAAAATTGTCCCGAAGGTTCAGGAGCACTGACACAGGCTGAGCGTCGTCCCCAAGCTAAACTGGATAGAAATGTTTGACTCAAGCTGGGCACGTTGCACAACCCCACTAACAAATCACAAAGGGAAAGAGCTCCAGCTGCCCGTCCCAGACCATCAGTCAGACTGACCCCAGATGCCCCCGGAAAAGTGCCAACCACCAGGGAACTTGGGCCTCCAACTGCAAAGAAGCCAGGAGCATGCCGTTATGAGTTTTGATGCTCATGTCCCAAGGAAGCTGGTGCCAAGGGTGCGGAAGGGAGAAAGGAGGAGCCTACAAACTCTAGCCAAAATGCATTTTAGCCTACCGCTTCCTGTTCTACCCCATCATAAGGCCAAACCTTTCAAAGACCCCCTGTACCGTGGAAATAGAGGAAATTCTCCTGAAGATTAGGACTCTCTGTGGAATGGTGTCAAAATAGTCTATTCTGCCATAATAACACAAATAACAATAATAATAATAGTAATAAGAATGATAATAGCATTTATTAAATAACAATGATGGCATTTATTAAGCACTTACTATGTTCAAAGCACTGTTCTAAGTGCTGGGGAGGTAACAAAGTAATCAGGTTGTCCCATGGGGGGCTCACGGTCTTAATCCCCATTTTAAAGATGAGGTAACTGGGGCACAGAGAAGTTAAGTGATTTGCCCAAAGTCACACAGCTGACAATTGGCAGAGCAGGGATTTGAACCCATGACCTCTATCTCTAAAGCCCGGGCTCTTTCTACTGAGCCACGCTGCTTCTCGAGTAAATGTAGTAATGTAGTTAAATGCTCATGTAGTTAAATGCTAACTACACACCAAGCACTGTATTAAGTCCTGGGGTAGATAGCTCAGAACAATGCTTTGCACATAGTAAGCACTTAATTACTATTATTTTTTTTATTATTATACAGGTAATGAAGTTGGACATTGACTGTGAGCCTCATGCGGAATCAGGACCAAGTAGGAGGGGGAACTGGTACTGAATTCCTATTTTACAGATGAGGAAACAGAGGTGCAGAGAATAATAATGATGATATTTGTTAAGCGCTTACTATGTGCCAAGCACTACTGTTAAGTTACTTGTCCCAGGTCTCACAGCAAGCAATTGGCAGAGCGAGGGTAGAACCCAAGTCCTCTGACTCCCAAACCCAGGTCCTTTTCACTAGGCCATGCTGCTTTCCTTTTCTAACAGAGCTTTAGCCAAGAGAAAGAGGAATTGGTAGGTGAAGATGAATCAATCAGTGGTATTCACTGAGCCCTTACTCTGTGCAGAGCACTGTACTAAGTGCTTGGAAGAGTACAATATAGTTGGTAGACACAACGTTTGCCCTCAAGGACCTTATAAATCACAGGGGAGACAGACAAAATATATTGCATATAGGGGAAATGGTAGAAAATAATGATATGTATATAAGTACAGTGGAGCTGGGGTGAATATCAAGTGTTTAAGGGGTATAGATCCAAGTTCACAGGAACACAGACAGGAGGCCAAATAGGGGAAACAAGGGCTTAGTCAGAAAGAGTACCTAGTTCCTGGGGCATGAATAATGTCTCAGAACTCCATCATGGAATCATGAGTCAATCACCCACAAAGTCTGGAGCTGTAAGTAATTAAGTTTCCTTACTGTACAGGGAAACTATGATGTCATCAGCCACTAGTCATCTAATTTCTACAATTACATATAAAAATCCCTATAATAAAATATTTAAATGGATTAGATAGATAAAGTTAGTTCTCACAGCATTTCAATTTATCTAGAGGCAATATGATCTTATAGCTGAAACTCAAGAGACTTGGGTCAGTCACAAAACCTCCCAAGGCTTCATTTTCCAGACTAAGCCCCACTTTTCCTCATCTCCCATTCCCTTATGTAGCCCCAACTTGCTCCCTTTGCTCTCTCCCACCCCCTGCTCCTAGCCCCACAGCACTTACGCATATATCTGAAATGTTATTTGCACTGATGTCTGTCTCCCACCCTCTAAACTGTGAGCTCATTGTGGACAGGGAATGTCACTGTTTATTGTTGTATTGTACTTTCCCAAGAGCTTAGTACAGTGCTCTGCACACAGTAAGTACTACTAAAAAAAACTGGATGAATGAACTTTCCTCTTTAAAAAAAAATAGTGTTTGTTAAGTACTATGTGCCAGACAGTGTACTAAGCAGTATGGTAGAGACAATCTACTCAGATTGGACACAGCCCACATCCCACATGGGGCTCACAGTCTTAACCCTCACTTTACAGATGAGGTTATTGAGGCACAGAATATTTAAATGACTTGCCCAAAATAATTTATTCATTCAATTATATTTATTGCACACTTACTGTGTGCAGAGCACTGCACTAAGCGCTTGGCAAAGTACAACACAACAATTAAACAGTGACATTACCTGCACACAATGAGCTTACAGACTGGAGGACAACAGTCAACAGACAAGTGGCAGAGCTGGGGTAAGAACCCAGGTCCTTCTGACTCTCAGGCCTATGCCCTATCAATACCTGCCCTCTCTACCTTCTAGATTTTGAGTTCAGTGTGTGTTAGGTAAATTGTTAGGCAGCTAGTGTGTAGACAGCTAGGTCGTAGTTGAAAAAAGGATGCTGGAAAATCCCTCCAGAAAATTGGATAGCAAGGGGAAAATGGGCAAGAAAAACTGCAGGATCCAGGGAGCAAGGGGCTAGTTTTTCTCTACCTTCCAAAAGTCAATGGCTCACTGTTCGATGAGTTTCCCTTCCCAGCCACTCAGGGCGAAGTGGAATTTTCCTTAAAGATAATATAATAACGATTATTGTATTTGTTAAGCACTTACCATGTATCAGGCACTGTACTAAGCGCTGGGACAGATTCAAGATAAAGATGACCCTGACAGTCAGTCAATGGTATCTGAGCACTTATTATGGGCAGAACACGGTACTAAACCACAAGAAGAGGACAATAAAGTTGGTAGACAGGATCCTTGACTTTAAGGGGCTTAAAATCTACTGGGCTTCACTTTCCTGTGCTGTTTTTCTCCCACTGGTAGATGCACTATCCTAAGATGTTTTCATGGCATAAAGTTGTTTTCTCTTTGCATATGTATCTTTGGGTGAAGGAGGCTAGGCAGCATTAATATGGGTTTATTTCAGACTACAGCTTTTTCCACCCAAGAAAGTGCATTCTCTCCACACAGGTCCAAGGACATACATAAAGTAGTAGTTTTAAAAAAAGCAGTCTAGAACAGCAAAAAAAAAAAAACCCAGAATGCCTCAAAACTGGTTTTTACCACTATCAGTGGGGAATAATTGGTGGGGTTAGGAAGCTTTTTTTAATGGTATTTGTAAAGCGCTTACTATATGCTAAGCATTGTATTAAGTGCTGCAGTAGAAACAATTTAGTCAGGTTGGACATGGTCCCTACCCAACATGGGGCTCATGGTCTAAGTAGAAGGAAGTAGGATTTAATTTTTTACAGATCTGGTAACTGAAGCACTGAGAAATTAAGTAACTTGCCCAAGATCACACAAAGGGCATGTGGCACAGCTGGGATAAAAAAACAAGTGCTCTGACTCCCATGCTTGGGCTCTTTCCATTAGGCCATGCTATTCCTCAATTCATTCATTCATTCAATCGTATTTATTGAGCACTTACTGTGTGCAGAACACTGTACTAAGCGCTTGGGAAGTACAAGTTGGTAACATATAGAGACGGTCCCTACCCAATAGCGGGCTCACAGTCTAGAAGGGGGAGACAGACAATAAAACAAAACATATTAACAAAATAAAATAAATAGAATAAATATGTACAAGTAAAATAAATAGAGAAATAAATATGTACAAACATATATACATATATATATAGGTGCTGTGGGGAGGGGAAGGAGGTAAGGCAGGGGGGATGGAGAGGGGGAGAAGAAGGAGGGGAGGGGAAGGGGGAGGAGGGGGCTCAGTCTGGGAAGGCCTCCTGGAGGAGGTGAGCTCTCAGTAGGGCTTTGAAGGGAGGAAGAGAGCTAGCTTGGCGCATGTGCAGAGGGAGGGTATTCCAGGCCAGGGGGAGGACGTAGGCCAGGAGTCGATGGTGGGACAGGAGAGAATGAGGCACAGTGAGGAGGTTAGTGGCAGAGGAGCGGAGGGTGCGGGCTGGGCTGTAGAAGGAAAGAAGGGAGGTGAGGTAGGAGGGGGCTAGGTGATGGAGAGCCTTGAAGCCGAGAGTGAGGAGTTTTTGCCTGATGTGTAGGTTGATTGGTGGTCACTGGAGATTTTTGAGGAGGGGAGCAACATGCCCAGAGCATTTCTACACAAAGACGATCCGGGCAGTGGCATGAAGTATAGATTGAAGTGGGGAGAGACAGGAGGATGGGAGATCAGAGAGGAGGCTGATGCAGTAATCCAGCTGGAATAGCATGAGAGATTGAACCAGGAGGGTAGCGGTTTGGATGGAGAGGAAAGGGCAGATCTTGGTGACGTTGCGGAGGTGAGACTGGCAGGTTTTGGTGATGGATTGGATATGAGGGGTGAACGAGACAGCGGAGTCGAGGATGACACCAAAGTTGTGGGCTTGTAAGATGGGAAGGATGGTAGTGTCATCAACAGTGATGGGAAAGTCAGGGAGAGGTCAGGGTTTGGGAGGGAAGATAAGGAGTTCAGTCTTGGACATGTTGAGTTTTAGATGGTGGGCAGACATCCAGATGGAGATGCCCTGAAGGCAGGAGGAGATACAAGCCTGGAGGGAGGGAGAGAGAGCAGGGGCAGAGATGTAGATTTGGGTGTCATCAGCGTAGAGATGATAGTTGAAGCCATGGGAGTGACTCAGTTCACCAAGGGAGTGAGTGTAGATAGAGAACAGAAGGGGACCAAGAACTGACCCTTGAGGAACCCCTACAGTAAGGGGATGGGAGGGGGAGGAGCCCGCAAAAGAGACTGAGAATGAATGGCCGGAGCGATAAGAGGAGAACCAGGAGAGGACAGAGTCTGTGAAGCCAAGGTTGGATAGTGAGTTTAGAAGGCAGTGTCGAAGGCAGCTGAGAGGTCGAGAAAGATTAGGATAGAGTAGGAGCCATTGGATTTGGCAAGCAGGAGGTCATTGGTGACCTTTCAGAGGGCAGTGTCTGTGGAATGTAGGGGACAGAACCCAGATTGGAGGGGGTCGAGGAGATAGTTGGCATTGAGGAATTCGAGGCAGTGTGTGTAGACTACTCGTTCAAGGAGTTTGGAAAGGAATGGTAGAAGGGAGATAGGGCAATAACTAGAAGGTGAGGTGGGGTCAAGAGAGGGGTTGTTTTTAGGATGGGAGAGACGTGGGCATGTTTGAAGGCAGAGGGGAAGGAACCAGTGGAGAGTGAGCGGTTGAAGATGGAAGTAAGGAGGGAAGAAGGAATGCAGCGAGATATTTCATAAGATGAGAGGGAATGGGGTCAAAAGCACTGATGGCCAGAGTAGCACTTGAAAGGAGGGAGGAGATCTCATATGAGGATACTGCTGGGAAGGATGGGAGAGTAGCGGAGAGGGTTGAGAGCTCAGAGGTTGGAGAAGCGGGGGGAGTGACTTTGGGGAGCTCAGACCTGATGGATTTAATTTTATTAATGAAGTAGGAGGTCAGATTGTTGGGGGTGAGGGAAGGAGGAGCGGGAGGAACAGGGGGCCTGAGAAGGGAGTTAAATGTACGGAAGAGCTGGCGGGGATGATGGGCATGGGTGTCATTAAGGGAGAAGAAATAGTTTTGTCTGGCAGAGGAGAGGGCAGAGTTAAGGCAGGAAAGGATAAACTTGAAGTGAACGAGGTTGGCATGGTGTTTAGACTTTCATCAGCAGCGTTCAGCAGCTCGAGCATAAGAGTGAAGATTCAATATCAAGATTGAATCCTCAAGATTCTATCTTGTTAAAACTCCTATTCATACAGGTGAATTCTCATTACAAACCTTGGAGAAAGGAAGCAGTGAATTGTCACACTATGCCCACCTCCTTATCTTCCTACCCAAATCTTTCCCAATACTGTAGACAGCATCACCATACTTCCTGTGTCGCAAACCTGTAACCTTGGTCTTATCCTTGACTCCTCACTCTCATTCAACCCACATATTCAATCCATCACTAGATCTTATCAGTTCAAACTTCACTACACTGCTAAAATCATCCCTCTCCTCTCCATACAAGCTGCTACCACATTACTCCAAGCATTTACCCTATCCTGCCATGATTACTTTTTCAGCCTCCTTGCTGACCTCCCAGCCTCCTGTCTCTCCCCACTCCAGTCCATACTTCACTTTGCTGCTTGGATCATTTTTCTACAAAAACATTCAGGCCATGTTTCCTCCCTCCTCAAGAATCTCCAGTAGCTGCCCGTTCATCACTGCATCAAATTCCACATCATTGGCTTTAAAGCAGTCAATCACCTTGCCTCCTCCTGTCTCACCTCACTACTCTCCTACTACAACCCAGCCCACACACTTCACTCCTCTAATTCTAACCTTCTCACTTGTCTGTCTCATCTATCTCAAGGCTGACCTATCACCCATGTCCTGCCTCAGGCCTGGAACACCCTCCCTCCTCATATCCAATGAACAATTACTCTTCCCCTCTTCAAAGCCTTATTGAAGGCTCATCTCCTCAAAGAGGCCATCCCTGACCAAACCCTCTTTTGCTCTTCTTCAACTCCCTTCTACATCCCTGACTTGCTCCCATTATTTATTCCCCACCTCCCAGCCCTACAGCATTTACGCCCATATGTGTAATTTATTTGTATTAATGTCTGTCTCTCCCTCTAGACTGTAAGCTCATTATGGCCAGGGAACGTGTCTGTTACATAGCTATATTGTACTCTCCCAGTGCTCTGCACTGAAAATGCTCAATAAATACGATTGACTGACTGACCTCCACTCTATAAAATTAACTGTTTTGATTAAGCAAAATCCAAATTCATTTCCCCACAGTGAGAGGTTTTTTGTTTTTTCGGACAGGTAAAGGAGGTAGGAGAGGTCCTGAGAGTCTATTTACTACCTTCACAAACTGCTTTACTTTAACCTTAGCTTTGGGGATTTCTAGTGTTCTAAGTTGTTACCTGTAGCTTTAAAAAGCTGAAAAAAATAAAGTAGTGATCAGAGCAAGGACCTTGGTTTTGGGGTCATTGAACCTGCATCAGCTACTTTAACTAAGCTACCTATGCCTACATTTCCTAAAATGTAAACTAAGGTGTTAATACCCATCTAAAATAATAAATAATGGAAAACAATCCTGTAATACAGGTGTACTGAAAATATTCTACAAAGAGGCAAGAAATAAAGAAGATAAAGAGAATAAAGGGAGGAAGGTGAATGTGGAAAAACAGATCTTCTGGGAGAAAAGGGGTCTAAAATTTGCATATGGTTTTGAGGAATTATAAACTGTGCTCCTAAATGAGGGCTTCCACAGACAGTTTACCCAAACACTAAATAATACCCAAAGGTCGTACTGCACAGTTCACTGGCACAGCTTCCCTGGGGCAAGGTCAGGAGCCCAGTAAGAAGTGAGAAGGGGGTAGTATCTTTCCTGGCACAAAAAATAGGAGGGACCCAATTAGGGATTGTTGGAAGTCTGTTTAGAGTTTCAGTAAGACAAGTTGCTCCTTTCCAAATCAACTAAACCCAAGTTAGTTTGGACTGACCCCCTTGTGGCCTTGAAGTATGACTCGTGAAACACAAGGGGCATGGCCTAATGGATAAACCACAGGCCTGGGAGTCAGAGGACCTGGGTTCTAATCCCAGTTCCTCCACTTACCTGCTGAATAACCTGGGTAAAGTCACTTCACTTCTCAGTTTCCTCATCTGTAAAATAGGGCTTCAATACCTTTTCTCCCTGCTACTTAAACTGTGAGCCCCATGTAGGACCTGATTATCTGGTATCCACCCCAGTTCTTGGTACAGTGACACATAGTGAGCATTTAACAAATACCACTATCACTGTATTATTACTTGGTTCAGAGGTGGGTCATGTAGAGCCAAACTGCTAAGTAGGGCAGATTGGAAAGTTACAGGCCTGAGGGGAAAAAAGAGTGGGTCTGTCTCCACTCTCAGTTCTTCTCCCCTGCTGATGAGGCTAGTTGAGTAAGAGAGCACTCAGCCATTGCTCTGGATCTTCTGGTGAGAATGGCTTTTCTTTACACAGTGCCTTGCTCCAAAGAGCTCCACACAGTTCACAGCTCCCACCCTACTTAGACTCTTCATATTTCCATGCGTGTGATAGAAGGTATGGTTTCCTTTTATTCAAGGGAAGACAAAATGCAGAGCAGTTGAGGAATATTTCCAAACACTCCCTGAGAGTCAGTATTCAAGATAAAGGTCAGCATCAACTATCTTGGCCTTCAATGCATAAGTCAATCTCCTTCACCACACTACTTATAGAAAGCATGGTTAGAATTTTTAATGCAATGAATTTTTAATAAATTAGCCCCTTCACTCATCGCCAATCAGCTTCAAGGTATCAGGATAATAATTGTGGCATTTGTGAAGTGTTTACTATGTGTCAAGCCTTGAACTAAGCACTGGAATAGTTACAAGATAATCAGGTCCTTTGTGGGGCTGACAGCCTAACTGGGAGGAGGAATAGGTATTGAATCCCCATTTTACAGATGAGGAAACAGGCACAGAGAAGTCAAGCAACTTGCCCAAGGTCACACAGCAGGTATGCAGTGGAGCGGGGTTTAGAACCCAGGTCCTCTGACTCTAAGGCCCATGCTCTTCCCACAAGGCCACACTGTTCCTCCAAAGAGCAAAGCCAAACCAAGCCACACCTGACTCACAAGGGTTTGCATTGCAACATTAACCTTAATCAGACTCTAGCCTGAGAGGAGGCAGCTTTGGGGAAAACCCTGGGGGAGGCAGTTCGTTTGGAATTTAACCGAATGTATCTCCATCTCCATTAGACATTGTGAAACACAACATAAAGTTTTATATAAGTTGAGTCTCACAGATCATAAATCAAATGGAAAGGATCCTGGTTATCTAACCCCGCCTGGCGAAATGGTGGCAACAGAGAGATTTCCACTACATTTGGTGCAAGTGGCCCAAGTTGATGTATCTTTCAAGTGGGATTCAAAGCTATGTGAAGCAGGATCTTTCTCCTCCTGTATGGATTTGTGTTTCTACCCCCTTTACTTTCAAAGGTTCGCACCCCAATTGAGCCAGAGCAAACCTGGACTGTCCCCATCAGAAACATGAGCATCACGGATTTGAGGCAGGGCTGAGGGGTAAAATGGAATCTGTTAGGTCCAGACAGTAACCACAATGGGCTGGAGATCTTTGCATATGGTTTGTCCTATGAGCTAGTTCTGGAAATCCATTTCTATCACTAATTAGGGTAATGAATGTGGAGGAATTTGGAAAGGCTATATATATGGAGCATTCATCCTCATTCTCCCATGGTGGGATGGGTTAGTACTCATACATAATGATTATGTTTCCGTTCTGGTTCCAAATGGTATTGAACAATAATCAATCAATGAATAGTATTGACTTAGAGTTTACTATGTGCAGAACACTCTACTAAGCATTTGGGAAAGTACAATACAATAGAGTTGGTAAACTAGTTCTCTGTTCACAACAAGCTTACAGTCTAGAGGGGGAGACAGACAGTAATATAAATAAAGTATGGGTATGTACATAAATAACTACTACTGGTTAGCAGGTGGATTAGCAGGAACTGGTATGAGAAAGGCTAGCAGTTTTTAAAGAGTTCAATCTTCACCTCTATCCCATTTACTAATTTTGTAGAAAGGATAGTTCCTGCAAAGAAGCCAGAAACTTTGACCTTATCTGAACTTACACATCGATTCCGGACAGGATGTCGTGGAAAGCAGGGGAGGGGAAAGATGTGTGGGCCGCTGATCCTCCGTGACAAACTTGTAATGCATCACAGGTTTATGTTCACAAAGTATTTCACTCAGAGAGCCTGTAGTCTTTCATCTTGTCACAGGCTATAACTTTCCTATTGAACTCTACAGCTATGTCTAGCCAGGCCGGATGTTTGCATGCTGATGTCAATCAGTTATGTTTTGAATCCCTCCCGGCAGCGCAAGAGGTGCCTGTGGTTCTTGCTCTACTGCACTGATTTTGGTTACTCTTATTATACCACTTTCTCTCATGCTTTTAACCTTTAAAGGTCTCATATGTGCAGTGGCCCAAAGGTGAATCAAGAAATAGAACATAAAGTCAGGTCAATTAGGGAATTTTGGTAAGTGTTGTTAGGTCAGTTTTTTTTAATACTATTTGTTAAGCACTTAGTATGTGCCAGATATTGTCCTAAGTACTGCGATAGATCCAAGGGAATCAGGTTGGACACAGTGTGTGTCTCATGTGAGGCTCACAGTCTTAATCCCCCTTTTACAGAAGAGGTAGCTGAGGCCCAGAGAAGCTAAGTGACTTGCCCAAGGTTAATCTTTCTGTGCTTCAGATGTCCCATCAAAAACTACAAAAGAGGTTCCTACCCAGAATCATCACTGCAAGAAATTGGCATTCCTGGCAACGGAAAAATTATGTCTTCCAGGAGCCCCTTCCTGTCAAGACTCTCAGCTCCACAATTTCTATTCAATTCAGTCATATTCATTGAGTGCTTACTGTGTGCAAAGCATTGTACTAAGCGCTTTGGAGAGTACAGTATAACAACAGACACATTCTCTGCCCACAATGACCTGAGTAACAGGATGCACTTCAATCTGTGACCTTTGGCATTTAATATTTGCATCACCTCTTTCCCCATAGCACTTACGAACATGTTGTTGAGTAGGGACTGTCTCTATATGTTGCCGACTTGTACTTCCCAAGTGCTTAGTACAGTGCTGTGCACACAGTAAGTGCTCAATAAATACAACTGAATGAATGAATGAATCTTAAAATTACATATTTATAAATTATTGATATTAATGTCTTTCTCCCCCCAACCCCAGACTGCAAGCTCATTGTGCGCAGGGAATGTGCCTGCTAATTCTGTTGTATTGTACTCTCCCCAAGCGCTTAGTACAGTGGCCCTGCACATTTGACAATGATGATAAGATTTTGTTATTTTTGGCTAAGCTTTTCAAGAGAGTGTGTCCCTCACTTAGAATGATATGATTTTGATGTTGTGCTGTGCTAAAAATAAACCCATCAAAACAGGTGGTAATTGCTTAACAATGAGATGCTGTTGATCCTGGGGTGAAGAGATTTTGTTAGTTTTTTTGGCATAATTTTGTTTACTGCCTCAGCACTATGAAAAATTTATGGTGCTATAGAAATACTTATTAATATCCATAATACTTGTCCAAACAAATGCACTATTTGTATTCCACTTTTCAAAAAGCAAGCTGGAAAAAACAATCACATTAATTAAATCTGCTTCTTCAATTTTTGGCTTTAGCTTCATAAGACAAAACATTTAGAATTCACCCTGACAAGAAATTATGTTACACTTTTTTTTAATTCAATGGTTTGAGAAGAAAAAAAATCCGTAGCTTTTGTTGAATATTTACAGACATAACTAGCTAAAGCTCCCCTCAAGAGGCAGAGAAATTCATGTCATTATAATAGTGACATCCAATTCACTGCATATATCAGTTAAGAGAGAGCTTGGTTTCCAGTTCTCTTCATCTGTTTTCCTCCAGGTCTACTAGTGTCTCTGCTTATCTGTATCTGCCTTTCTATCTCCCTTTCCTATCTTTAACTCTCTAACTCTGTTGGATCTATGATCCTACTCCTCCAGTGAGAGGAGCAGCCATCTAATCCCAGTGCCACCACCTGCCTGCTGCGTGACCTTGGCCAAGATACTTAACTTCTATGTGCCTCAATTTCCTTGTCTGCTAAATCAGTATTAAATATAGGTTCTCCCTCCCCCTTAGACTGAATCTGACATGATTATCTTGTCTCTACCTTGTGATAATTATAATAATTATGGTATTTGTTAAGCTTTTATTACGTGTCAAGCACTGTTCTAAGCACTGGGGTAGATATAAGGGTAATCAGGTTGTACAAAGTCCCTGACCCACAAGGTTCTCACTGTCTAAATCAGAGGGAGGGAGATTTAGTCCCCATTTTACTGATGAGATAAATAAGGCCCAGAGAAATGAAGCGACTTACCCAAGGTCACACAGCCAACAAGTGGCAGAGCCAGGATTAGAATTCAGGTCCTCTGAATCCCAGGCCTGTGCTCTTTCCACTAGGCCACATGGCTTTCTATATGCTTGGCATGTAGTAAGTGCTTAACACATGCCACAACTATAATTATTATGTATAGTATAATAATGATAAAAATAATAATACTGAGGTGGGGAGAGTGATTGTCTGTCAGATATAATAATAATAACATTTATTAAGCACTTACTATATGCAAAGCACTGTTCTAAACACTGGGGAGGTTAAAAGGTGATCAGGTTGTCCCACGTGGGGCTCACAGTCTTAATCCCCATTTTACAGATGAGGTAACTGAGGCACAGAGAAGTTAAGTGACTTGCTCAAAGTCACACAGCTGACAAGTGGTGGAGCTGGGATTTGAACCCGTGACCTCTGATTCCAAAGCACGGGCTCTTTCCACTGAGCCATGCTGCTTCTCTAAGATATGAAGAGGGAGGGCATTCCAGGCCAGAGGCAGGATGCGGGCGAGAGGTCAGTGACAAGATTGAGGTATAGTGAGTAGACTGGCATTAGAGGAGTGAACTGTGCCAGCTGGGTTGTAGTAGGAGAGTAGTGAGATAGAAGGGGGCAAGTTGCCTGAGTGTTTTTAAGATGATGGTAAGGAGTTTCTTTTTGATGCAGAGGTGAATGGGCAATCAGTAGAGGTTCTTTGCTGCCAGGATCATTTTTCTACACAGTTGTTCAATCCACGTTTCATCACTCCTCAGAATGAAGTACATACTGGAGTGGGGAGAGACAGAAGGCAGGAAGGTCAGCAAGGAGGCTGATATAATAATCAAGGTGGGATAGGATAAATGCTTGGATTAATGCAGTAGCTATTTGGATGGAGAGGAAAGGGCAGATTTTAGGGATGTTGTGAAGGTTGAATACAGGTTGAATGTTGTGAAAGACTGAATATGTGGGTTGAATGAGAGAATGGATTCAAGGATGACACTAAGATTATGGGATTGTGAAACAGGAAGGATGGTGGTGCTATCTACAGTGTTGGGAAGGTTAGGGGGAGGACAGGGTTTGAGTGGGAAAATAAGGAATTCTGTTTTGGACATGTTAAGTTTGAGGTGATAGCGGGACACCCAAGTAGAGTTGTCTTGAAGGCAGGAGGAAATGCAAGACTGCAGCGAGGGAGAGAGAGCAGGTCTAGAGATGTAGATTTGGGAATCATCCACATAGAGGTGGTAGTTGAAGCCATGGGAGAAAATGAGTTCTCCAAGGGAGTGGATGTAGATGGAAAATAGAAGGGGACCCAGAACTGAACCTTGAGGGACACCCACGGTTGCGGGGTGCATGGCAAAGGAGGAGCCCGTGAAAGAGACTGAGCGGCCAGGGAGATAGTACCAGATAGTACCAGAGAGATAGAAGCTGAGGTTGGATAATGTTTCCAGAAGAAGGGGCTGTGAAGTTGAGGAGGATAAGGATGGAGTAAAGGCCTTGGATTTGGCAAGAGGATCATTTGTGACCTTTGAAAGGGCGGTTTCTGTGAAGGGGACTGAAACCAGATTGGAGGGAGTCAAGAAGAGAATTGGAGGACAGGAATTTGAGACAGCAGGTGTAAACAACTTGCTTGAGGAGTTTCATAAATATCACAATAATAATTATTATTAGATTGAACTCAGGGAACATTTAGGATCTGGGTCAAGGCTTTGCTTTCACTTATACCCAAGAGCCACCCACACTAGCCAGTTGGCCAAAGGTTGGCAGCAGCTGGGAAATTCTGCCCTTCAGCTTCCTAGAATTTTCCTCTCTCACCTTCTTCCTTTCAGCTGACAGGCTTACTCAGTTGCAGTGTGAAAAATAGATCACAGGGGATGGCAATGTGGACAGCTGCTTTTCACCTCCTCTACTTCCCTGGAAGGGTGGCAGAATATGGGTGTTCAGCATCAGACTGAGGAGATTAATATCTTAGAACAGAATCCAAGAATTGAGGTAAAATAGCATATTTGTGTGCAAAATTGGCTGGGACCAAACTGTGTGTGGTTTTATATCTAAGGGAAACAGTGTGGCCTAGTGGATAAAGCACAGGCCTGAAAGCCAGATGACCTGGGTTCTCATCTTGGCTCCACTTCTAGCTTTTTTTTATTTTCATGGTATTTGTTACACCCTTATTATTTGCCAGGCACTGTTCTAAGGACTGGGGTAGAGACAAAGTAAGCAGGTCCCCAGTCTTAATCCTCATTTTACAGGTGAAGCAACTGAGGCAAAGAGAGGTTTAGTGACTCATCCAAGGTAACACAGCAGACAGGTGGCAGAACCAGGATAAGAACCCAGGTCTTTCTGACTCCCAGACTGATGCTGTATCCACTAGGCAATGCTGCCTGCTGCATGACCTTGGGCAAATCAATTCAATTCTCTGTGCCTCAGTTTCCTCAACTGTAAAACGGGGATTCAATACCTGTTCTTCCTCCTAAACTGTGAGCCCCATGTGAGACAAGGACTGTTTCTGACCTGATTAACTTGTATCTACCCCAGCGCTTAGAACAGTGCTTGACATATACGAAAGGCTTAACAAATATAAAAAAGGGGAGGGGGACTATCCTAAAGCAAAGATGTTGCAATTCAGTTCTACAATATTAAACATCGACAGTGTACTTTTTAAAAGGTGATTGACCAACTTTCAATAAAGAAAATAAATGTATGCATTATTACAAGGTAGATGAAGCATTTCTTCTGAAGCATTCAGGGAAATTATTTTCTCAAACATTTTTCCTGCTCCAGAATTCACCTGCCTTTGCAACCCAAAAAGTTATGGTTTCCAAATCACTCCTGGAAAACGTGTGCCATCTCTGGCTGTTCTTCACACAGAGGTGGATATGACATGAGATAATTCAGAAGCCAGTTGATGCTCTGTTCTCACAGGGAAGCAGGCCCTTGGGGCTTGCCCTGCCATTATATGCTGAGCTCACTCGTTCCTAAGGCAACGATCCTTGCAAGCTTTACTGCAGCCTGGACAAAAATGATCCTGTCCCAGAAAGGTGGCTGTACCCTCAGTTTTAGTCAAAATTCTTGCAAGGGGCTTGTGGAGAGCGAGACAGAAGCCAGGAAACCCAGGACAACAGCTTTAAAATAATATTCCAACCCTGGTTAGTAAAAGCAGATGCTCAGAGCAGATATGCAGTCAGAAGACTCCAATTTAAGCAGAGCATCCATGGAGTCTGCCCAATCAATCAATGGTATTTATTGAGCTCTTACTCTGTGCAGAGCATTGTACTAAGTGCTTGGGAGAGTACAATACAATAGAGTTAGCAGACACAATGACTGCCCATAACAAGTTTATAGTCTAGAGGGGGAGACAGACATCAAAATAAATAAATAAGGACCATCCCCTGAGCCCTTGAGACCTTAACACTCTCAGACATACCACTCAGGTTTGGGCTTCTATGACTAACATTCTTCAAATGTGACTGAAATTATGTTCTGGTTTATGGAGCAAAATAACCTGAAAGCCTTTTTGCTACTGATTCCGTCTAAGTTTATGTTCCCAAAACAAAGGATAAGATAAAAGCAGCATGGCCTAGTGGAAAGAGCATGGTCCTGGGAGTCAGGGGACCTGGGTTGAAGTCTTGGCTCTGCCACTTGCCTTCTGTGTGACTTTGGGCAAATCACTTCACTTCTCTGTGCCTCAGTTACCTCATTTGTAAAATGGGGATTAAGATCGTGAACATTATGAGGGGCCAGGGACTGTGTCCAACCCAATTATCTTTTATCTACCCCAGTGCCTACTACAGTGCCTGACAGATAGTAAGTGCTAAACAAGTACAACTATCCCTCTATTATTATTCTAGAATAATTCCCATGATTAAACACACATAATCAGTGAAGTAACTGAACATGAGAAAACCCCAAAAATGTAGCTTCAGGACTAGAATAAAAACCACACACATGTGGCTTTAATAAGGGTGTGGCCACAAGGAAATTGCAATGCAGATTGAAGGTGAAACCATTCTATAGCTCTATTCCTGCTGAACATTCAGTCAATCATAAACTCCAACCACAGTGTCCTAAGTGTCACAGAGATGCAGAAGAGTAAATCTGATGGAGGGAAAATGTTTAAAAGTATTATTTTGTATTTACAGTACAACCTCATTCCTGCAGATCAATCTGGAACGAAGTATGGTCTGAATGTGTAAAAATACTGAAAATCCAGAGATACCTTCTAAATGCCTTGTAAGACAAGAAAATGGTTTTCAGAACATCCAGTGCCAAGCAAGCTAGCGGCTTCTTTCTGGCAGCAAGTAATTACCGTTAACCTTGGCAAACACCCCAACCGCAAACACATGTAAATCAAATGGGAGCAGACGCAATTGGGGTGAGAAAGTCATGGAATAGCAAGACACAACAAGGGAGAAAGGAGAGCACTCAGGGTTGGTGTGGAAATGGTGAGTGGAGTGTGGAGGCAGAGGAATAACAAATTGGAATGCAGATGAAATTCCAAAATAGATCAAGTATGAAACTCCAAAAAGGACATGTACTAATGGGTACCTGCAATAGCCAAAGGACATCACGTGGTCCTGTGTGACAACGGCAGCTTCATTTCCCTTTGGTTTGAGGTCCCAAGTACTCATGCTTGTCAGCATATCAAGGTTTCACCTGTGAAAAAATTAATTTTTTTAATGGTATTTGTTAAACAATTGCTATGTGCCAGGATCTGTACTAAGCACTGGGGAAGATACAAGGTAGTCAGGTTGGAAAGGTAATCAGGCCTCCAAGAGGCCTTCCCAGACTGAGCCCCTTCCTTCCTCTCCCCTTCGTCCCCCTCTCCATCCCCATCTTACCTCCTTCCCTTCCCCACAGCACCTGTATATATGTATATATGTTTGTACATATTTATTACTCTGTTTATTTATTTATTTATTTTACTTGTACATATCTATTCTATTTATTTTGCTTTGTTAGTATGTTTGGTTTTGTTCTCTGTCTCCCCCTTTTAGACTGTGAGCCCACTGTTGGGTAGGGACTGTCTCTATATGTTGCCAATTTGTACTTCCCAAGCGCTTAGTATAGTGCTCTGCACATAGTAAGCGCTCAATAAATACGATTGATTGATTGATTGATTGAAACAGTCCAGGTCCTATATGGGGTCTCACAGCCTTAATCCCCATTTTACACATGAGATAACAGACACAGATAAATTAAGTTATTCTCCCAGGGTCACACAGCAGACAAGCATCAGAGCCAGGATAAGAACCCAGGTTCCCTGCCTCCCAGGCTGTGCTCTTTCCACTAGGCCATTCTGCTGTTCACCAGCCTTCTATCCAAAACAGACATTATGCAAGAAATGAGTGTACTGCAGTTAGTTCTTAAAAAAGAGATAGAAGCTATGGTATCAGCGAAGACTGTTCTTAGGAGACATATTTCCTTTAGAATAGCTGAATGAAGATAGTTTTGTAAGATTTGATTGGCCAAGTAAAACCCCTCAAATTTTAACTTGGCAGTATGAGCCTGCAACCAGTCCCTTAAAACTAGACTGTCAGGGGTCTACCTTGTGGGAGAGAAGCTACCTCCTGATGTGCCTTTGGCCCCAGATCCAGTTGATCGATCAAACGTACTCATTGAGTGCTGTGTGCAGAGCACTGTATGAGCGCTAGAGAGAGTACAATATAACAGAGTTGGTAGATGCATTCCCTGCCCACAGTGAGGTTACAATCACTCCAGTCCAGAAAGAATACAAACACCAGCAGCCAGCCTGTGGCCTTCTCAACATCGAGAATTTGGAGAAAGCGGTGACTGAGGGTGGAGACTCCTGTGACTCCTGTCAAGAGCCTTTAACTCTGTCCCTCTAGCCACATTGCCTCACTGCTTTTGCATTTATATTAGTTCTGCTCTCATAATTTTTGCTTTATGTTTCCTCACGGGTTCCCTACATCCCACACACCACCACCCTTCAAATTCTGAGCTCTTTAGAGGCCAAAGACAGTGTCTCATCTCATTGGGGTACCTTTCCCCTGGAGGGCTTGGTAGTGCTTTGCACAGAGTACATGCTTCAGATTATTAATGTAACTACAGTGAACTCATTTACGCAGTCCACTAATCAGATTTTCATATACTGCAAAGTTTGAAACAGCTAAAATGTCAGTTTTCAATTTAGAAAAAAAGAATGTTACAAGACAAGGTAATCTTTCCCATGACAGAAAAGCAGATGGAGCAGGAATAGGTAGAGTACATTAACCAAGATTAATTTGCAAGTGACAAGAGATTGCTGGAATCAGGATGGGGGACGGAATGTCAAGAAGGAGGCTAGAGCAAGCAAAAGAGCTAAAATGGCTTGCTTTCAGAAAGGCAAATTTATATGATCAAGACATCATTAGTGGTAGTGATGGAGGTTATGTCACCTACCCTACTGATATGGAGCTGAAGTAAAATCAACATACCAGTGGAAAGACTTTGGCCTTGCTTCATGCCCCGAAGGTTGGCAGCCCAGAGACCTTTCCAACAATAGTAGAGAAACAATGTGGTCTAGTGAATAGAACACAGGATTAGGAGTCAGAAAAACCTGGGTTCTAATCTCCACTCCACCACTTCGCTGCTGTGTAACCATGGGCAAGTCACTCAATCCCCATTTTACAGATGAGAGAACTGAGGCACAGAGAGGTTAAGACTGTGAGCTCCATGGGGAACAGGGCCTGTGTCCAACTTGATTAGCTTGTGTCAACCCCAGAACTTAGTACAGTGTCTGACACATAGCAAGTGAATAACAAATATTTTTTAAAAAAGGAATTCCCATGATAAAAACAACCAGTGGCTCTCAACCACCTAGAGCTGGAGTGGGACTTTCAACATAAAAGCCCCAGCCTTGCCAATTGGCCAAGAGATTTCCAAGGAGAGAGAAGCAGTGTGGGCTAGTGGAAGGAGCACAGGCCTGGGAGTCAAAGGGACCTGCATTCTAAACCCAGCTCTGCCACTTGTCTGCCATGTGACCTTGGGCAAGTCACTTCACTTCTCCATGCTTCAGTTCCCTCTTCCATAAAACAGGGATTAAGGCTGTGAGCCTTATGTGAGACAGAGACTATGTCCAACCCTATTATCTTGTACCACAGCTATGCCTGGCATATAGTAAGCGAATCCTACTATTTTTATTATAGCCAGTCTACAATCAATTATATATGATCAAGATCAAGAAAGTTTCCTCTCATTTCTCACTTTTGCTCCTAAGAGGGAAATGAATTCAAGCTTTTCTCAGTGAAAATAGTGTGACTGGTCACCTGAGACATATATGTTATATAGCCCTGTCAGTACTCCACCTTACCTAAGTCTTTTCACAGTGTGATCAAATGTGGTATCCTCTGTGGAAACATTTCTTAACACTACACTAGTGCACTAAGTTGCTCATTAGTGAAAAACACACACTTAAATGAGGGAACATTTTCTGCAAAATATGTGGGAAATTAGACATTTTCTACAATTCACAAGATTATTAATGAGAGTTGTATGCTTAATTCCGCTGAGTTGAACAGCAAATGGACCTAGGAGCATTCTCTTTCAGCAGCAGAAACATAAATACCAATAATTCAATAGCATCTTCCAATCAATCAATCAATCATATTTATTGAGCGCTTACTGTGTGCAGAGCACTGTACTAAGTGCTTGGGAAGTACAAGTCAGCAACACATAGAGACAGTCCCTACCCAACAGTGGGCTCACAGTCTAGAAGGGGGAGATAGAGAACAAAACCAAACATACTAACAAAATAAAATAAATAGAATAGATAGACACAAGTAGGATAAATAAATAAATAGAATAATAAATATGTACAAACATATATACATATATACAGGTGCTGTGGGGAAGGGAAGGAGGTAAGATGGGGGGATGCAGAGGGGGACGAAGGGGAGAGGAAGGAGGGGCTCAGTCTGGGAAGGCCTCCTGGAGGAGGTGAGCTCTCAGTAGGGCCTTGAAGGGAGGAAGAGAGCTAGCTTGGCAGATGGGCAGAGGGAGGGCATTCCAGGCACGAGGGATGAAGTGGGCTGGGGGTCGATGGTGGGACAGGCGAGAACGAGGCACGGTGAGGAGATTAGCGGCAGAGGAGCGGAGGGTGCGGGGTGGGCTGTAGAAGGAGAGAAGGGAGGTGAGGTAGGAGGGGGCGAGGTGATGGAGAGCCTTGAAGCCCAGAGTGAGGAGTTTCTGCCTGATGCGCAGATTGATTGGTAGCCACTGGAGATTTTTGAGGAAGGGGGTAACATGCCCAGAGCGTTTCTGGACAAAGACAATACAGGCAGCAGCATGAAGTATGGATTGAAGTGGGGAGAAACACGAGGATGGGAGATCAGAGAGAAGGCTGATGCAGTAGTCCAGACGGGATAGGATGAGAGCTTGAACAAGCAGGGTAGCGGTTTGGATGGAGAGGAAAGGGCGGATCTTGGCAATGTTGCGGAGCTGAAACCGGCAGGTTTTGGTGACGGCTTGGATGTGAGGGGTGAATGAGAGAGCGGAGTCGAGGATGACACCAAGGTTGCGGGCTTGTGAGACGGGAAGGATGGTAGTGCCATCAACAGAGATGGGAAAGTCAGGGAGAGGGCAGGGTTTGGGAGGGAAGACAAGGAGTTCAGTCTTGGACATGTTGAGTTTGAGGTGGCGGACAGACATCCAGATGGAGATGTCCAGAAGGCAGGAGGAGATGTGAGCCTGGAGAGAGGGGGAGAGAGCAGGGGAAGAGACAGAGAGAGGGGAAGAGAGCATCTTCCAATATGACCAGCACAATCCTCAATTAATGATCAAATTGGCCTGCTCACAAACTTTATGATTTTTAGACATTATTCACCAATATCTGCTTTTTCTGTATCCATTTGTCTGAGCTCATAATGATTGTCATTGTCTTAAATTTTTCTGCATTTTTTATTTCAAATTCAATTGCCTCATTTCTCTTTTAAATCTCTACAGAATCCTAGTCTTAAGAAATTGTTCAATAACACCTATGGGACCTGAGGGTCTCAATCTCTGTAACTTGCCAAAGACAAACAAAACAGTTTCAGAACCCGGGTAATACCTGCAGATACTGAGGATGAGACTTTTCCCAGTGGACTATCAGGATCATTCTATAAATTTACTGCTCAACAGTGATCTTTTCTGCCAACATGCCTACTCAAATAGTTTCTGTTTAGTGTAATAAAGGGCCTAAATTGTCTCTTTTTATTTTAGTGACTCTAGAGATGACTGAATTGGTACCAAGGATATTACCCAGTACTAAGATGTTCTTCCTGGGATGGTACTGAACTCTCTTAGAGAAATGAAAAGCCTTAGTAGGGGTGGTCTCTAGCTTGTTGATACTTCCTGAAATGAAGAAGGCACTGAATTATAAGGGTTAAGATACTGTACCTGAAGCAGTTTTTCTCGTGCCAATTCAAGCTGGTCGAAACTGAATTCTATTAAAAAATTTGATGCATTAAGATTTTTAGGTAAGTTCTGAGAGTTCCAAAGGGGAAATCGGGTTGCTCAAATAATACCTGAATGTTTATCTAAGCCAAAACCATAAATTCTGAAGTCCGGTAATATATTTTTGACATGACATTCTAAACAACAAAATTTGGTCTATACACAATGAAAAACCTTCAAAAAAAAACCATGTAAAGATGCTCAAATCATACTCCACATTTTCATTTGATCGCTGAAAAGTATTTTCACTGGCAGTTGAAAAAAAAATGGGGCAACTGGACCTGGACATTAACCTGTACAAGACTTTTAATCAGAAAGGTCACAAGTGTTCCTTTTGGAGCATTAAAAGTCCCTTCTGGCCATTTCTCAGGCCTAGGAAAGGATAAAAGATTTGAAATCTTGGCCATCGGTCCTGATTCTGCTGATCTACAATAAAATGTCTCAAAATATCTTGTTCCAGCTACCTTCTGTTATCCATCAATTGGAATATAAAATTGATCCATATTGACCAAAGCCACAAGGTATTTTTTTCCATTTCCTCAATATAAGGTTTACTTAGAAGAGAAATCCTTAAAATAAGTACTTCACTTCTCATTACATTCTATCTCTCTTCCGATTCTCCAAGTCCACTTTCTTACCCCATCCCACTGTTTGATAATCCTATTCTATCACACTATTTGTTTCCCTTCATCCCACTGCTTCCTCTTTTCTTTTCCTCTTCTTGTGTGCAAACAATAATTAGTTTTCAGAAACAGTGTGGCCTACTGAAAAGAGCATAGGCCTGGGAGTAATGGGACCTGGATTCTAATGATGGCTTCACCACTTGGCTGCTATATGACCTTAGGCAAGTCACTTCACTTTTCTATGCCTCACTTTCCTTTTCTGTAAATTGGGGATTCAGTATCAGTTCTCCTTCCTATTTAGTCTGTGATCCCTGTTTGGGAGAGGGACTGTGTCTGACCTGATTATTTTGTATCTACCTCAGTGCATGGCACATAGTAAGTAAAAAATATCACAAGTATTATTTATTGGTCACCTTAAACCCTTTAAGTGCTCTGAATGGATAGCCAAACAAACCTTTAATCATTAACCCCAAGTTATTTTGTTGATGACTGTATTAAGAATTAGTAGATTCAACATCCTAAAAAGACTAAGGTAATATCTAATTGCTGCCAGTCATCTTGCATTTATGTGCCACTGGACTGTAAAGTAATAGGCAAGAAAGTACTCTCCCCCACTGGGGCTTCATCGTCTTCCACTCCCCCAGACTCACGGGGGAAGGGGGAAGAGTCAGCTTCCTTCTTGCTCCCCAATGCCTGTTTGGCACCATCTTACCTCCCTTATCCCTCTATTTACCATTCTTTGAACCCGATATCATCCATCTCTACCATCCACTCCAGTTACTAGTCACAGTCATCTACCACTTCCCCAGGTGTCTCCAACTTGTTGGACCATTTTGATCCCTTTCTCACATCCCTTCTCTCTTTCTCCATTCCTATATTTATCCTTGGAGACTTCAATAACCATAAGGCTGTTCCTGATGACCCTTCTGCTGCCAGCTTCCTATTACTCCCCAACTCCACTAACTTCTTGCTCCATCTACCTCATCACTCACCAATTTGGACCCACCCCAATCTCATCATCTTGAGTCACTGTACCATCTGTACAAATCTGAAATCCTATCCAACCACAACCTCCTCACCTGCCTTCTCTTTCACACATCCCCTTACTACCACTCCCAGAGAGGTGTAGCATAGAGAATATAAAGACAACAGCTCGCTCCATGTGACAGGACCTTAATCTCTCTCCCTCCCTCAGCTCATAACTGCTCCCTCCAGTTATCACCCCATCTCCCTCTTACTGTTCTTCTCCGAACTCCTTGAGCGAGTTGTCTACACTTGCGGTTTCAAGTTCCTCTCCTCCAATGCTCTCTGACCCTCTCCAATCTAGCTTCCACCCTCCTTCACTCCATAGATACCACCCTTTCCGAGGTCACCAGTGATGTCCTTCTGTCCAATATCCAAAGGCTTCTACTCCATCCAAATCATCCTCAATCCCTCAGCTGTCTTCGACACTGTCGACCACCCCCTTCTCATGGAAACATTATCCAATCTTGGCTTCACTGACACTGTCCTCTCCGGTCTCCTCCTATCTCTGTGGCCACTCATTCTCAGTCTCTTTCACGGGCTCCTTCTCTGTCTCCCAACCTCTACCTGTAGGAGTCCCTCAGGGCTCAGTTCTGGGTCCCTTTTTTCTATACATCTACTCCCGCAGATAACTCAATTGCTCTCGTGGCTTCAACTACCACCTCTTTGCAGATGATATCTAAATCTACATCTCCAGCTCTGATCTCTCTCCTTCTCTACAGTCTCTTATTTCCCCCTTCCTTCAGGACATCTCTACTTGGATATCCCACTGACACCTCAAACTTAACATGTCCAAAACAGAGCTCCTCATCTTCCCACCCAAACCCTGTTCTCCCCATGACTTTCCCATCACTGTAGACAGCACCATCATCCTTCCTGTTTCACAAGTCTGCAGCCCTGGCATTTATCTTCGACTCCTCTCTCTCATTCAACACACATATTCAATCTGTTACCAAATCTAGTCACTTGAACCTTCACAACATGGTTAAAATTCACCCCTTCCTCATCAAACGGCTACCACTTTAATCCAGCACTTATCCTATCCTACCTTGATGACTGCATCAGCCTCCTTGCTGAATTTCCTGCCTCTTGTCTCTCCCCACTCTAGTCCATACTTCACTCAGCTGCCCAGATTGTTTTTCTACAAAACCCCTCAGTCCACGTTTCCCCACTCCTCAAGAATCTCTAGTGGTTGTCCATCCACTGCCACATCAACAGAAACTCTCTATCATAGGCTTCATAACACTCAATCAAGCTGCTTCCTCCTACCTTACCTCCCTGATTTCCTACTATGACCAAGCCTACACTCTTCAGTCCTCTAATGCCAACCTACTCACTATACATCAATCTCATCTCTGTTGCCAACAACTCCTTGCCCATGTCCTGCCTCTTGTCTCGAACTCCCTCCCCTTTCAAATCCAAAAGACCATCATTCTCCCCATCTTCAAAGCCTTATTAAGGTCACATCTTCTCCAAGAGGCTTTCCCTATTTAAACCCTCAGTTCTCTATTCCCTCTCCCTC
This sequence comes from Tachyglossus aculeatus, assembly GCF_015852505.1. NCBI lineage: Eukaryota > Metazoa > Chordata > Mammalia > Monotremata > Tachyglossidae > Tachyglossus > Tachyglossus aculeatus. The sequence goes on along the minus strand of NC_052067.1, from coordinate 64,025,429 downwards.
CTGTTTCACCCTTCCACTTGGATTTGCACCCTTTATTCACCCCTTCCAACCCCACAGTACTTAAATACACAGCTATAATGTATTTATATTAATGTTTGTCTCCATCCCTAGACTGTAAGCTCATTGTAAACACGGAATGTGTCTACCAACTCTGTCATATTGTACTCTCCCAAGTGTTTAGTACAGTTCTCTATGGAGTTCTCTATGAGAAGCAGCATGTCCTAGTGGAAAGAGCATGGACCTGGGAGTCAGAGGACCTGGGTTCTAATGCTGCCTCAGACAATTGCTTGCTGTGTGACCATGGACAAGTCACTTAAGTTCTCTGTACCTCAGTTTCCTCAACTGTAAAATGGGGGTTAAATCCTACTACCTGCTTGTTGTGGGCAGGGAATGTTCCTGTTACATTGTTATATAGTTATATTGTACTTGCCCAAGTTCTTAGTACAGTGCTCTGCACACAGTAAATGCTTACTAAATACTGACTGACTGACTAGACTGCACACAGTCCCTGAGCCACACGGGGCAATCAACCTGATAAACTTGTACCTACCCAAGCTCTTACAGCAATGCTTAAACAAAACAAAACACTCAGTAAACACCACTGATAGATTTTAAATGATTGATATGCACATTCAGATAACTACTGGCAAGATTCTGGAAATATCATAGTTTAAAACAGGAATGTCATCCTCATTCCTGTGGATGGACCAGGTATGCAGATGATATGCTGGCCAAACTTCTTAAAAGGAACACATTTTAAAATGAATTAATTGTAAATACATGAGCAAAAATTCAATATATTAGTATTTAAGTGGACACAGGGTACACAGTTTAGCAGCACGCTAATATCCAGTCTGCCCCTGAAGCAACACTCTTCTTGATGCAACTGGCAGTCTGGAGGAGGAGAGAGAGGGAGGGAGGGCAGAAAGGAGAGAGGGAGAGAGGGATGGAGAGAGAGAGAGAGAGAGAGAGAGAGAGAGAGATTATGAATGGGGTCTCTTCACTGTTTGTGACTTTTCTGATTTCCTCAGAGTACATTTCCTCCTCTGCCCTCCTCCCCTAATATTGGACCACCATAGAGATAAAGAAAATGCTCCAACATTAGGGGGAAAAGGCAGAGCAAGAATGCGAGTGAGAAAGCAAAGGAAGAGTCCTCTAGACTGTAAACTCACTGTGGGCAGGGAATGTCTTCACCAATTCTGCTGTACTGTACTCTGCCAAGCAATTAGTACACAATAAGTGCTCAGTAAATTAAATCATATTTATTGAGCACTTATGTGCAGCACACTGTACTTACCACTGACTGACTGAACGAAAGAGACAGATAAACAGTAGAGACCACACAGTCCCATCTCAGATTACAGTCTGCATCAGGAAGAGGTATATAGATGCTTCAGGGGAGACTGCATATCAGGGTGTTGGTAAGCTGTGCATCTTTCCTCTATGATAGCTGGGTTCCTTTCATTCAATCATATTTATTGAGCACTTATTGTAAGGAGAGCACTGTTCTAAGCACTTGAGAAAGTACAATACAACATTAAATAGACACATCCCCTGCCCACAATGAGGCAATTGGATTAGAGATGCTCCACTTCTCAGATAGTCAGTGCTTCGTCTTTCAGTGGAAGAGATTCAGGCAGAGGAACAGCTCTGATAACTGAAAACCACAGATATCCAACTACCTGATATTAGCTAAGTTACAACTTTTTAATCTTCCAGCACAGTCTTTGGTAAATAGTAATAAAATTGACTGATTTAACTTTTCCATTTTTCCCATTTATTTCCTATCTCTGGGAAAGGTGCCATGAATATTGAAATGATTCAAAGTCAGTAGGAAGCAGAAAGGAAACAAAGTACATGGATCATCCTCACATTTTGCTCCTCTAGCGCCAATTTACTCACCGTGCCCCTAACTCATCTCTCTTGCTGCCAACCCCTTTCCCACATCTTCCCCCAGCTTAGAATTTATTCCCCCTCCATATAGGCCAGATCACCACTCTCTCCACTTTCAAACATTATTAAGGTCATATCTCTACCAAGAGGCCTTCCCCAATTCACCCCTCTTTTCCCTGACTTCCTCTTTCCCTTCTATGCACTTGAACATCTGACCTTTGAGCATTTGATATTCACCCCATCCTCAACCCCCCAGCACTTATGTACATATCTAGAAATTCTATATTATAAATCATTTATTTAAATTCATGTAAGTCTCCCCATCTAGACTGTGAGGTCCTTGTGAGCAGGGAATGTGTCTGCCAACTCTGCTGTACTCTTTCAAGTGTTTAGTACAGTGCTCTGAACATACGAAGCACTCAAATACCATTATGATGTTGATGATTGAAGAACCTCAAAATGAGTGAAAAATGTTTCTTACTACCTCGACTGTCACAGTCTTTGCCAAAGGAAACCAGCCCTTCACACAGTATTCTTTCATTCATTCAATATCTGCCCACCAACATGGTTTATATTTCAAAATAATAGTCATTAAGATATGTATTGAATGCTTACTATGTGCTAAGCCCAGAAAATCAGATGCAGAGCAGACCACTGTACTAAGTGCTTGGGAGAGTATGCTATACAATAAATTGACACATTCCCTGCCAAACCCTAGAGTTCCCTTGGCACAGGAACACAGGCTTGCATGAGATCAAGGAAACTGATGCCTCACAAGACTGTAAGCTTTTTGTGGCCTGGATTATGTCTACTAAACTCTAATACATGCTCCCAAGAGTATAGTACAATGCTCTGTACAGAGTAAGTGCTCACTAAGTGTTTTGACTGTTGCCCCACTCTGCTACAGTAGCTGTCTTCTGTACATATCATAGCACTTAATAATAATAATAATTATTATTATTATTATGGCATTTGTTAAGTGCTTACTGTGTGCCAGGCACTGTACTAAGTGCTGGGGTGGATACAAGCAAATCGAGTTGGACACAGTCCCATATCCCATGTGGGGCTCACAGTCTCAATCCCCATTTTACAGATGAGGTCACTGAGGCCCAGAGAAGTGAAGTGACTTGCCCAAGATCACACAGCATGCTGCTTCTCTTAATAGTACAGTATTTAATAATATACTGCTTAGTACAGTGCCTTCCACATAGTACTTAACAAATACCACAATTATTAATTATTATTATTAGGATTTTGTTGCTTTGCCTACCTGAAATTTAATAAAGGACATATGAAACCCACAATATCCATTAGATTTAGGCTTCTCTAGGGCAGGGCAATTATTTCATATCTATTGCATTCTTTCCAAGCACTCAATATAAACTCAGCATACATTTGGTATGTAACAAATTCACTGATGGATGAGGATGATGGTGAGAGAGATGATGATAGTAACCTAGACTGTAAAATCCTTGAGGGCAAGAATCAAGCAAGGGCCTGGGGGTCAGAAGGATCTGGGTTCTAATTCCAGCTCTGCTACTTGTCTGTAGTGTGACCTTGGGCTAGTCAGTTCACTTCTCTTTGCCTCAATTATCTCATCTGTAAAATGGGGATTAAGCCCCTGAGCCCCATGTGGCATGGACATGGACCTGGTAGGCTTGTATCTACACCAGCTCTTAGTACAGTGTCTGGCACTTAGGAAGCACTTAAACACCACAAACATAAAACAAGGACCGTGTCTATCACCTCTCTTGTACTACACTCTCCCAAGCACTTAGCACAGTACTCTGCTCTCAGTAACGACTAAATGAATACCACTGACTGATTACCTCCCAAATGCTTAATACAGTAAATACTGTACTAGACTGTAAACTTACTGTGGACAGGGAACTTGGCTCCGTTGTATTGTACTCTCCCAAGCGCCTAGCACACAGTAAGTGCTCAGTAAATATGACTGATTGATTACAGCACTCTGCACACAGTAAGCACTCAATAAATACGACAATGAATGTAAGCACTTAATAAATACCACCAACTAACTGATGGATTGAAGACAGGGGAGTCACCCCTCCCCACTGCTGCTGGCAGACCAGCTCTTAGACCTGGACTGGAAGAGTCAGTCAGCTAGTCAGTTGTGTTTATTGAGCACTTACTGGGTGCAGAACACCATACTAAGCACTTGGGAGAATACAATATAACAATAAACAGACACACTCCCTACCCATAACAAGCGGACTGTCTAGAGCTGATGCAACTGCTACCCTTTGTGGTTTGCAGAGAGGAGGAACTGCGTGCAGTGTAGACCTCAAGAGACCCCAAAGAGCACCTCTTAATCACAACAGCAGCATAAGGAAGCCATGTGCAACCCATAGGCCATGAGTTTGACAAGCTTAGGTTTAAAGTTTGTTCTTCAGTTAAGGAGGATGGTAACAATACCACAGCACTGTACTTCGTAATATGCCCTTGGTTGGCATTGCATTTTGTTATCGCAGTGGTTGGAAACAGTTAAGGATGATGAAGAATATTTTGCAACAAATGAGTATCATGTATTCAATTATACTGGGATAAATTATTAAATAAAATATAATTAAATATTACAATGAAGGATGTTATCAATATTGTATCCTGCACTAATGAAGAAATTACAAGCTCTATAGATGAACGTATGAGTTAGTCACTACTGTACCCATCCAAATTCCCTGAACAATCTCATAAATCTACATGAGGACCCCAAAATATAGAATTTAATTTAACTGAAAGATACATAAAAACAGATGTAGACACAAGATTCCCTGATGGCTACACAGCTAAAGAGAAACAAGAGCATAAGTTATTCTAGCTAAGGTCAGCAATAATTTATGCTGAATAAATTATCTGCCCTGCTTTCCATCTCAGGCAGAAGCACATGAAGAATTTATGTCTAACACACTCCATGGTCAAATCAGGCCTGACCTGAGTAACTTGTATCTACCACAGGATTTAGTACAATGCTTTGTACAAAGTAAGTCTTAATGTTATACATGATCAAAAATTACATTGTTGGGGGTAGATGTGATGATAAACATTAAAAAAACCATACAGTAGGAACATCCATATTTCTCAAATTTATTCCAAATTTAAGGGGTTGACTACTTAGTGCCTACTAGAGAAAGCATAGTAACAGCAGTGACTCCCCCTAATAGTGCCTTCTGCTGGGCTTTCCATCCTTCCATCCAAGACTGTGCTCAGCAATTTGTTCATAGCTCTTTGCAACTGTGATAAATTGGATATACATTTTTATGCCTGTCGCATCTAGTTTTATGCATTTGTTCCGCTTCTCCCATGATAATCCATTCCACCCAGTGTGCCTTTACGAATCGTCCTTAGTGGCCCAAATGCACTTGCCAATTACATTGGCTATTGCTATCTTCAACTTTGTCTCAATCACGTGTTCTTACTGAAGCCTTAGGGTACGCAGTCTTGGTATTAGTAAGTGCATCATAAATACCATCATTATTGCATCCTCTATGTGCCAGGCACTGCATTAAGCACCTGGGTGGATACAAGAAAATTGAGTTGGACACAGTCCCTGTCCCATGTGGGATTCACAGTCTCAATCCCCATTTTGCAGATGAGGTAACTGAAGTACAGAGAAGTCAAGTGACTTGTCCAAGGTCACACAGCAGACAAGTGGCAGATCCAGGCTTAGAGCCTATGCCTTTCTGACTCTCAGACCCATGCTCTATCCACTATACCAAGCTGCCTCAGGAACATTACATATGACTAATTCACTAGTATAAATGCTTTGTCTGTAATAAATTAATTGAGGGATTTGGCATCAGACCCAAATAACAGAGATTCTGTAGTTAAAGTTGAAGGATGTTGTTCTGGCCTTATTCTGTTTCTCAATCACCCTAACACTGAAGTTACTCATTCAGCTCTCCAGGCACTCAGTTATCAATTAATGGAATGTACTGAGCACTTACTAGTAGCGGAGTGCTGTACTAAGCTTTTGAGAGAGTACAATATAACAGAATTAGCAGACATTTTCCCTGTCCATAGTGTTATCTTTCAGAATGTCCATCTGATTGTGAAATAATGAAAGAGAGAGCTTGGCATGATTGACCCTGGAGAAGTTGAAGAACAGCAGTAGTACTGCCTAGTGAAAAGTGCAAAGCCCTAGGAGCCAGAAGGACCTGGGTTCTAATCCTGTGCCTGCTATTTGTCTGCTGTGAGGTTTTGGGCAAGTCACTTCAGGCTCAGTGGAAAGAGCATGGGCTTTGGAGTCAGAGGTTATGGGTTCAAACCCTGGCTCTGCCAGTTGTCAGCTGTGTGACTTTGGGCAAGTCACTTAACTTCTCTGTGCCTCAGTTACCTCATCTGTAAAATGGGGATGAAGACTGTGAGCCCCCCGTGGGACAACCTGATCACCTTGTAACCTCCCCAGCACTTAGAACAGTGCTTTGCACATAGTAAGTGCTTAATAAATGCCATTATTATTATTATTATTCTCTGTGCCTCAGTTTCCTCATCTATAAAATGGGGATTCAATATCTGTTCTCTCTCCTATTTAGAATGTGATCCCCCTGTGGGACAGGGACTGTATCTAACCTGATTATCTTGTATCTACCCCAAGAGGTAGTACAGTGGTTGGCAGTACTCAAGACCACAATTATTAATATTACTATTGAATTACATTGATTTACCAGTGGATCAGAAGCATATTCTAATTCCAGTTCTCACATTGCAAACATGGCAGCATAGGAAAGGTTGACGAGTATAAACTCCTTTTGGGCAGGGAACATATCACATCATTATTCTGCACTTTCCAAGCACCTGGTAAAGTGCACTGCATCAAGTGGGTTTTCAATAAATTCCACTGCTACTACAACATCGTAACCAGGTCTATTCCAATGGTGACTGAAAAAGGTATTAGGATCCCTTGTAGTTTCTATCTCAGTCAAACAAAGCAACCAGTAACTGCCACCTCTCCCCGCACGACCAAGGGCCCCTGTGCCTGACATGCTGTTTGAGTGCAAGGTTGCAGGGATTTATACTGCAGCTGGAGGCCCGCCACCGGGGAGACTCCATTCCACCCTCCTTCCACCATCCCAGAGGGAAAGAGGAAAACCTCCACAGCCTGAGGCTTCCATAAAGCCCTGGGAACATCTGGTACTGCTGTAGCGGTCACCGTGGCTATGACGTGCCTTGGATTCCGTGCTTCAGGAAGCCTAAAATTCTACTCTAGTCAGAGTATCCTACTGATTTTTGCTTTTATGCATTTGTCTTTGCTTTTTAGGTTGCTTTAGTGATGTGTTTGTGATTTGATTTGGCTTTGATTTGATGTGATTTGATTTTAGTGATTTGGAAGCAGCATTGCCTAGTGGATAGATTGGGGCACTGGAAGACAGAAAGATCTGGGTTCTAACCCCAGCTCTGCCTTGGGAAAGTCACTTCACCTCTCTGGGCCTCAGTTACCTCATCTGGAATATGGGGATTAAGACTGTTAGCCCCATGCGGGACAGGGATTGTGACCAACTGATTACCTTGTATCTACCCCAGCACTTAGAACAGTGCTTGACATATAGTAAGCACTTAACATATGCCATCATTATTATCATTATTATTATTGTTTCATAGATCCTTAGGAGTCTAACAGTCCCCTTCACTCTTCAATATTTTTAGATTGTGAGCCCCTCGGAGGGACAGAGTACGTGTAATTCCCACCTGCTCATCCTTTCCCAGTGCTTAGTACAGTGCTCTGTACACAGTAAGCAATCAGATTTATTAAATGCTTACTTTGTGCTAAACACTGTACTAGACTTTGGGGAGAGCACAATATAACAGAGTTGGGCATGTTTCCTGCCCATAGGGAGCTTACAACCTAGAAAAGGAGACAGAGATTAATAAAAAATAAATTACAAATATGCACATGAGTGCTGTGGAGTTGAGGGTGAGGTGAATAAGGGGTACAAATCCAAGTGCAAATATGAAGCAGAAGGGAGACAGAGTAGGAGAAACAAGGGCTTAGTTGGTGAAGGCCTCTTGGGGGTGGGAAGAGTGACTGTCTAGCCTGGAATTCCCTCCCCCTTCATATCTGACAGAGGCAGGACCTGGGTGAGAGGTCAGTGGTGAGTTAGATGAGATGGAGGTACGGTGATTAGGTTGGCATTAAAGGAGTGTGTGGTGAGCAAGAGTGACTCCATTTTGTAAAACAGAAGCCATTTTACTAGTGACCATCCCTTGACTCTGTCAACAACAACATAAAAGAAAAAATTTGAGGAGGAACTGACAACACAGAAGGGGTACCTTCAGGAGTCACTGAACTGTCTTGATGTCGGGCAGAAGAAAGACTGCCGGAGGAACACGAGATAAACAACCTCACAGAAACAACCCAAGGAGTGGGCATGGGGGGAAGAGTAGCTATCCTGCTGGCTTTATGCAATAACAAGCTCGAGACAGAGCAGCCAATCAGGACCTTCCGTGACCCCCCAAAAAACCGACATGAGTAGACAAAAGGGGGAAGAACCGGACCCCTGTGGGGGGTGGTACCACCTAAGACTTATGGCTGAACAACCGAAACGAGGTGATTGCCATGAGCTAAAGAACCGGACCCTGTGCAGTGGCAGAAGACCACCTAAGACCCATGCTGAGACCCCTATGGCACAGCTGCTGGAAACCATCTAAGCCTCGAGCCAGGACGATGTGCTGGAGGCAGCCAGACTCCTCCAAATCTTCTGATGTGGGACCATCTGTACAAACTTGGGAAAACAGTCCGGGGGGAGGGGGGGGGTTGTGTGTGTGTGTGTTTGTGTGTGTGTGTGTGGTGTGTGTGTGTGTGCATTTCCTCCTTCAGTTAGACCATTAAGAACTGAATAAAACTTTCTGCTATATACAGTGGTGGTTTGGTTTCACTGTGGTTTGACTTGTCATTGAGTGTTTGATGGGACAGTAGGGGGAGGTGGATCCCCAGGAAGGAACCTAAAAAAAGTTGCCTGACAAGACCAGGGACAGATTTATAGAATAAGTGCTTGATGGTATGAGATGGGGATGGACCTATAAGAGAGGTGCCTGACAGGACCAGGCATGGACTCAGAGAATAAGTGCCTGAAGGTGTGAGACTAGCTCATGACAGAGTGAAGAGTGCCAGCCAGGTTGTAGTGGGAAATCAGATTATTCATACATTCATTCAATTGCATTAATTGAGCACTGTGTGCAAAGCACTCTACTAAGAGCTTGGGAGAGTACAATATAACAATAAACAGATACATTCCCTGCCCACAATGGTAAGATAGGAGTAGCAAAGTGACTGAATGACTTAAAACCATTGGAAGGAGTTTCTGTGTGATGCAGAACACTGAAATATTATTATTATTAATAATAATAATAACAGTATTTGTTAGGTGCTTACTATGTGCCAAGCACTGTTCTAAGCACTGGGGTAGATACAAGGAAATCAGGTTGTCTCACATGGAGCTCACAGGATTCATCCCCATTTTACAGATGAGGTAACTGAGGCACAGAGAAGTTAAGTGACTTGCCCAAAGTCACACAGCTGAAAAGTGGCAGAGACAGGATTAGAACCCATGATCTCTGACTCCCAAGCCCATGTTCTTTCCATTAGGCCACATTGATCACAATTAATACCTTCAAATCCAACTCACCCATACCATTATGAAATAGCACTATCTCAAGGTAACCAAATTTTGTAACTGTCAGAATCTAAGTCTGCTGAGGTAATTTTATTGCTGAATTGTACTTTCCAAGCACTTAGTACAGTGCTCTGCACACAGTAAGTGCTCAATAAATAAGATTAAATTGAATGAATAAATGGAATCAAATGTGTTTATACAATGTCAACTGGTGCTCAATAAGTGCCACTGGATGATTATTTTAGTCTGATGCTAAGAGAATAAGCATAGTTTTGGAGAAAACTCTAAAGTAGAAAAGGGAATATTCAAATCACTATAGGACAAATACTGGGGGTAATTTAGCCATGCAAATTAAATACCATTAGCCAGCTTACTACCATTGATGGGAATGATCAGCATGTTCCAGGAGACCTGGAATCAACACATCCACTACCATAACAGCCTGAAGAAGCAAATGCACAGCATTCATGCTTTGGCTATTGGTGTGCCACTTAATGTTTTTCAATTACACATCATGGCGAATTGTGATAAAAATGATTAGCTATCATAATTAATTCATTCAATCATATTTATTGAGCACTTACTGTGTGCAGAGCACTGTACTAAGTGCTCGGGAAGTACAAGTTGGCAACATATAGAGACGGTCCCTACCCAACAGTGGGCTCACAGTCTAGAAGGGGGAGACAGACAACAAAACAAAACATATTAACAAAATAAAATAAATAGAATATGTACAAGTAAAATAAATAGAGTGATAAATACGTAAAAACATATATACAGGAGCTGTGGGGAAGGGAAGGAGGTAAGACAGGGGGGATGGAGACGGGGAGGAGGGGGAGAAAAAGGAAGGGGCTCCGTCTGGGAAGGCCTCCTGGAGGAGGTGAGCTCTCAGTAGGGCCTTGAAGGGAGGAAGAGAGCTAGCTTGGCAGATGTGTGGAGGGAGGGCATTCCAGGCCAGGGGGATGGCGTGAGCCGGGGGTTGACGGCGGGACAGGCGAGAATGAGGCACGGTGAGGAGACTAGCGGCAGAGGAGCGGAGGGTGCGGGCTGGGCTGTAGAAGGAGAGAAGGAAGGTGAGGTAGGAGGGGGTGAGGTGATGGAGAGCCTTGAAGCCGAGGGTAAGGAGTTTCTGCCTGATGCGTAGGTTGATTGGTAGCCACCGGAGATTTTTGAGGAGGGGAGTAACATGCCCAGAGCGTTTCTGGACAAAGACAATCCGGGCAGTGGCGTGAAGTATGGATTGAAGTGGGGAGAGACAGGAGGATGGGGTTCAGAGAGGACCTCTTTGGTTGACTTGCTACAAAATCAAGTCACATCATTGCCTAAAGAAAAACAAAAAAAAAACAACAAAATTCACATGTGGGCTCTGTGAACTGGACCCTTTGTGGTCAGAAATCTTCAACCCTATCTAAGCAAAACCCATGCCTAATAAGAACTGATTTCTATCAGAACCAAAAGGGATCCAGGGCTTCTCTTTCAGAGGAAAAACCTGTGTATGTGAGGTGGATTCACATATGCCTGGTCATTTCCTCAGGCTTCTGGGATATATCATGCCAACAATTCTTGGAGATCCAAAACCCAGAGATACAACCAGGCAAGAGAACTGCACCATCCAAACACTGCAGCCTCCCTAACTCCTCACATATCCACCATGACCCAAACTGATCAGAAACAACTAGAAACTTGGAGCTGTGACCAAATCCACTTAAATTTTGTCCCGTGCCTGGAAGCTAGACCCACAGAATCCATGGACCAAGCTAAATCTTGTTGTGGGCAGGGAATGTTTGGTGTATTGTACTCTCCCAAGCACTTGGTACAATGCTCTGCACACAGTAAGTGGTAAATAAATATGACTAACTGCCTGACTGAGTTTGGCCTACTGAATAGAGCACAGGCCCGAAAGTCAGAAGGACCCGTGTCTAACCCCGGCTCCACCACTGATCTGCTAGGTGACCTTGGACAAGTCACTTAACTACTCTGTGCCTCAGTTACTTCATCTGTAAAATAGGGATTAAGACTGTGAACCCAAGGTGATACAGGGACTGTGTCCAACCTGCTTACCTTGTATTTACACCAGCACTTAGAACACAAGCCGGACACATAGTTAAGCGCTTAACAAATGTGATTTAAAAAAAAAAAAAACCTTTCCAGATGGCTAGCAAAATGGCATCCTTGTGGCCAAAAAGCATGTTTATGCCTCCCATGATGAGTTTTCACTAGGCATACATACTAGGATACTCTAGTACCATATTCCTAGCTTATCCAAGATTGAGTCTCACCCTTTCACACCATATATGATTTAGAAAAATGTAGGGAAGACCTAACCATCAGGACATGTTAAAATGTCTAAAAGGCAAATGCATTAGTATGTTCAAGCACCTTGCTAGCTAATGACTAGACACTTTAGAGCATATGGGATCATTATTCCAGCATATCATCAGTGAACCTTCCAGAAAAGCTAATTAAAGGATCCATTAAAATGCTTACCAGAAAGTAAGGGTTTATCGCAGAATCTCACTCCCATTTGAAGAATTTGTAGGATTTTCACCTTGTAAGCTCCCTTCCACCTTTCATTTCCTTTTCTTATGATCTCTATAGATGAAAGAAATTAAATTCTTATTTTCTTTTTGTAAGAATTTTGTTTCCCAGAATTTTCTTCTTTTTTAATACTACTTTTCCACTGATACTATGTGAAACTCAAGGATGGGCTGCCAGGTACCTAGTAAATACCAGGACCACCTCACTGTATCCGTTTCAAAAGCTTATTCACCCGCTAGGGTTGGTCACTGATGGCACTCAAGGATACATAACTTCCCTTTAATAATAATTAATAATTATGGTACTTGTTAAGCACTTACCATGTGCCAGGCACTGTACTAAGTGCTAGGGTGGATATAAGAAAATCGGGTCAGACACAGTCCCTGTCCCGCATGGGGCTCACATTCTCACATCCCATTTCACAGATGAGGGTACTGAGGCCCAAAGAAGTGAAGTGACTTGCCAAAGGTCACACAGCAGATAAATGGTGGAGCTGGGATTAAAACCCATGACCTTCTGACTTCCAGGCCCATGCTCTATCCACTACACCATGCTGCCTTTGCCAACCTCCCCACATGCCCAGTATTGGTTAAGGTGCAGTCTGGCTAAAAACTGGACAGTCTGATAAAAGACTGGGTGCATGACCACCTTATCACTTGCTAACCAAGGAAATACACATGGCACCATTTTTTTTTTCCTTTCTTGTCTCATGATCTTGGTCTGTAGTAGTCAATCATCCAGATGAAAAATTCAGGCAAAAGTATCTTTTGGGCCCAAATGAACAAAAATGTTCCCTCAATAACACACTTCACTTTGCTGATAAAGACACCATCTAAGAGAATATACACCACATCAGTTGTTTTAGAGGAATTTTCAGCTGGATTCAACTTCAAGCTAGTGATAGATAATCTTCCATTGAGTTTCACTTCACTTCTGAATTAAGGTGTCACATCCAAAGAGTAAAAGACCTTTTTGGATCATTTAGTTTTATATGATTTTTTAAATTTACACTCGTAGTTCAGTTTTCCCTACCTTCAGAAACCTTCAATTTAATGTGAAATTCATAGTGGGATCTGGGGAGAGGGGAGTATAGAAGGATGCCCTCATTGGATGAAAGCCAGGTCCCAGAGAGGCTGGGAATGTGTCTAATTCTGTGTACTGTACTCTCCCAAGTGCTTAGTACAGTGCTTGTCACATTGTAAGTGCTCAATACATATCATGTTGGATTGACTGATGTAGAAGAGACTCAGCTGGCCTTTATCTAAAATGCCACAATAACAGAAGCACTGTCTGGATCTTAATGAAGTTATTATCTCCAGGGACAGTTTCTCAAACAAAAAAGATAGTCTGTATAAACACAAATGAATTCACTGACATAGAGCCAGGTGGCCCAAATTGGTCTTTTCCTTATCAAACATAAATCCTAGGTCAGGGATTGAATGCATACAAATCAAGTCATGTCACCACCAAAATGTATCTGGAAAATTCTCTAGACTGTAAGCTTGTTGTGGGCAGGGAATGTATCTGTTTATTGTTATACTGTACTCTCCCAAGTGCTTAGTACAGTGCTGTGCATACAGTAAGTGCTCAATAAATATGATGGAATGAATTAATGAATGAAATAAAGCTCTCCCTTGTATATGAGACTCCCGGGCAGGGTACTAAGCACTTAGATTGTAAATCTCTAAAGATAGAGGCTGTTTCTGTCTAAGACCTTGCCTACTCAGTGGCCAAAAATAAAATTGGAGTGAACTAACTCATGCATATGGTGTGCAGTCATGTCTCAGCTTCCAAGCTACTAATAATGGTCCTTGCTAAATGGTTACTAAGCCAAGCACTTTACTAAATGTCTTCCTATGAAATGTTTCCAGAAAACATTTCGTTCAATCAGGTTTATACTAGTCCCGGTTCCACCACTTCTCTATATCTGACCTTGGATGACAACTTCTCTCTGCTTCAGTTACCTCATCTGAGCATGATGTGAGCACAATGTTGGACATGGACTATGTCCAACCTCATTAGCTTGTATCTACCCCAGGGCTCAGTACAATGCCTGGCACATCGTTAGCACTTAAATACCATTTAAAGATTAGGGAGGCTGTTTTCTGCTAAAATCCGCAAGGACTAGTATATGACCTCTCCCTGCAGCTCAATGGGTGAAAGCAGGGAGTTACAAGGCAATAAGGCAATTTCAAACATCAACTCAGGCCACTGGAGGTATGTTTTCCCAAGGGACCTGGGGAAGGAAGGAAGAGGAAGGGCCTGAATGTCCCTACCATCATCTTCAAACTTCAGCCTTCTCATTTACATTCTTGTCTGTCTAAAAGCCTGAGGAGATCTGGGAATTTCTCCCCTTAACTCTTCAGTACTCCAGAATTCAAACTGATAAGAGTTCCTGCCTGGAAAAGCTGCCAACCTGAGGCTCTGTCTATAAATGACAAGCAAGCAGTCCAGTGCTTGAGAGGGGAAACTCCATTATTCTTCAGAGCCCTGTGGAAGAAGCCTCTAGACCAGAGGAAAGAAGAAAGAGAGAGTCTGAGGATGGGAAGGGAAAGAGGCATTGAGGCAGCAATGCCTGAAGTCTATTCCTAGAATGAGGTACTTTGAGAGCAGAGAGGAAATCCAGGCCGGGAAAGAGTCAGAGGGGTGAAAATTCCCTTCAAACACCAGGGTCAATCCCTGGATTGGGGCACTTTGAGGACACAGTGTTCATTCATTCACTTCAATCCTATTTATTGAGTGCTTACTGTGTGCAAAAAACTGTAGTAAGCACTTGGGACAGTACAACACAACAATAAACAGACATATTCCCTGCCCATAATGAGCTTAGTTCCAAAGTGGTGGCTGGGTCCATATCCTCCTACTCTGCAAACTGCACTTCTTCCTCCCAAGTGGCCCCCAGTGGAGAGGGAATGGGGTACTGCAGCAAAGAATGCCCCTCTTCCAGGCAATAACTACCTTGGTCTATGGCAAAAGAGCAAGTGAGGAAGCCTGGTTAATCCCCTCTATCAAACCTGCCATTTTCGAAACAGTGCAGCCATGCTCTAATAGACATCAGTGAGACAATTCATTCATTCATTTCATCACATTTCTTGAGCACTTTCTGTGTGCAGAGCACAGTACTAAGTTCTTGGGAAAGTACAATATAATAATAAACAGACATATGCCCTGATCATAGCGAATTTACAGTCTAAACAGAGACATTCATTCATTCATTCATTCAATCGTATTTATTGAGCGCTTACTGTTTGCAGAGTACTGTACTAAGCACTTGGGAAGTACAAGTTGGCAACATGGCTCAAGAAAGCCAGCTAGTGATACTAACACATACTTTGCTAGGATTCTTCCAGTCTCTCTTACTGAAAACTGTCAAAACCTGCACTCATGCCCAGAGCAGGTCCTCCGGTACAATTTGTGGGTGATTGTGAACAGTTTCAGAATATATATGCTATTTAAAATCAATTAATCAAGTGGCCAGTAGTATTACTGGACCTGTACTGTATGCCAACCACTGTATTAAGTGCTTGGGAGACTACAATACAGTTGGTTGATACAATCGCTGCCCACAAAGAGATTACAATCTAAAAGATTTTGCAATCTAAAAGTTTACAAACAAAAAATATTATAATTGGAAAATAAAAAGTAAAGATGAGATTTAATTTTTTTTTTTTTTTGGTTTGGTAGGAAATTCCCAACAAGGCCAGAGTTAGCCCCTCTGCTTCCAGGGATGTCCCTGTTTCCTTGGCATTAAGGCAATCAATCAATCAATCATATTTATTGATCTCTTACTGTGTGCAGAGGACTGTACTAAATGCTTGGGAGAGTACAGTATACGTTGGTAGACACATTCCCTGCTCACAATGAACTTTCAGTCCAGAAGGGGGAAAACAGACATTAATATAAATAAATTACGGCTATATTCATCAATGCTTGCTGGGCAAATGGCTGGATGGGTGGTAAATAAAAGGAACAAATCCGAACAAAGCAGGAGGGAGAGGGAGAAGAGGAAATGAGGACATAGGAAAGGCTTCTTGGAGGCTGTGCCTTCAGTAATGCTTTGAAGGTGGGTAGAGTAATTGTCTGTCAGTCTTGGGCTCAACCTTATTTGCATGTATCCATCCCAATGCTTAGTACATGCCTGGCACATAATAAAGTGCTCAACAAGACTATTATTATTATTGTTATTATTAGTTCCAGGCATGAAGGATGATGTGGGCAAGGGGTCGGTAGCAGGATAGACAGAAATGAGGTACAGAGTAAGTTGGTGTCAGAGAAGCAGAATGTGCAAGTTGGATTATAACAGGCGATGAGCAAGGTAAGGAAGGAGGGGAAAAAGCTGATTTATTCAATTGTATTTATTGAGCGCTTACTGTGTGCAAAGCACTGTACTAAGTGCTTGGAAAGTACAATACCGCAATAAAATGAGACAATCCTTGTCCACAACGAGCTGTTAAGTAGTTTCTGCTTAATGCAAAGGTGGGTGGGAAACCATTGGAGGTTTTTGAGGATTGTGGGGATATGGACCGAATCTTTATCCCCAAAAAGTGATCTGGACATCAAAATGAAGTTAAGACTGGAGAGGGGAGAGAAAGGAGGCAAGGAGGTCAGCAAGAAGGCTGGTGCAATAGTCAAAACAGGAAATGATAATTGCTTGGAACAGCATGTTAGCAGCTTGGAAGGGAAAGGGCAGATTCTAGAGATGTTGTGAAGTTAGAACTGACAAGATCTTGTGACAGGAGCAAAAATAAGGAGCAAAGGTTGTTGGAGGAAGGGAGAAAAGGAGTCTCAAGGGTCACTGAGGGTCTTTTCTCTGATGGGCCAGAGTCTACTGTTCTGAGTACCAATCAATCAATCAATGTTATTCACTGAGTGTTTACTATGGGCAGAGCACTGAACTAAGCACTTGGGAGAGGACAATACAGTAGAATTAGTAGGCACGTTCCTTGCCCAAAACAAGCTTATAGTCAGTAAACTGCATTGTTTTGGACCTCTTGACTTATCTTGTTTCTGAACTGGTAATTACACTAGGGTATGGGGCTGAAGGGATTTCTCTTACAGGAACACAGTTAGGTAGCCAATGGAAAGTGGATGTTGGCAACAATAATGTCCAGTCCTATTTCCCTCCAGATATAAATAATTCAAAAAGCTAAAAGCCTTTCATTAAAAAAAATAAAGATTCTTCTCTAAGTACACAGTTAAAAAGTTTACATTAACTTATGAGAAGCTTAGTGGAAAGAGCACGGGCCCGGGGGTGAGAGGACTTGGGTTCTAATAATGACTCTACCAGTTGCATGTTGTGTGACCTTACGCTAGTCACTTAACTTCTCTGTGCCTCAGTTACCTCATCTATAAAATGGAATTAAGACTGTGATCCCTACGTGAGATCGGGACTGGTCCAACTGATTATCTTGCATCTAACCCAGCACTTAGTACACTACCTGGGACATAGTAAGCACTTAAATACCATTAAGAATAGCAATGTTATTGTAGGAAATTCCCCCATTGACCTTTCTAGCCTTGTTATTTGTCTTTTTATCTAGTTTTGCTTCTCCATTTGGTTTTCTACTTCACTGGTCTCTGGAATCAATGTAAAAAAAAAAAATCCAGATAGTTACTTGGAAGATGGAGTTAATCCAATAACTCTGGTTTGTAAATGTCCTTCATTCCTCAGCCTTGACAATAATAGGTGAATACATTCCACTAGAATGCAGAAGTCAAAATGTCCTAAAAACCCAGTGATCTGGCTCTTGATATATTAGCTATCTCATAAACTACCTAAAGAACAGTGAACTGAAACACAAAGCAGCAGGAAGAGTCTTTGCAGTGGGGCTGACCAGAAAAGGACTGAGATTTGGGACACATATGGGGCACAAAAATGTCTGCTGGAAGATCGTTGCTGCCACCATCATCTTATATACTTGCTACTCACCCCAACCTCAGCCCCACAGTACTTCTGTACGTTCGCTTACCCTGTGTCCTTGCCCTTTTCTGAAATGTATTTGAATGTCTGTCTCAAACGTATTTATTGAACACTTACTGTGTACAGAACGCTGTACTAAGTGCTAGAGTTGGTAGACAGGTTCCCTGCCCACAATGAGCTTACAGTCTAGAGGGGAAGACAGTTATTAATATAAATTACAGGTATGTATTAAGTGTTGTGGGACTGAGGAAGGGGAGAATAAAAGGAGCAAATCCAAGTGCTCCCCCATGTAGACTGTAAACTCCTTGTGAATAGACATCATGTCTACCGACTGCTGTACTGAACTCACCCAAGCACTTTAATACAGGTGTGCTCCATCAATACCATGGATTGATTGGCTGATCCATCATCTCTAGAGCAAGCTTGAGGTCAGTTCAAATTCATCTCCTGGGCTGGGATAAGTGGACTGCTGAGGTGGAGCCCCTACTCAAGCTGGAGATGGAAGAGGCAAAAAGCCTTGGGTAGTACAGGCTCCAGCCTGATAAGCTCCATACTTACCATGGCTTAGTGGTTAGAGCACAGGCCTGGGAGTCAGAAGGACCCAAGTCTAATCCTGGCTCCGCTACTTGTCTGCTGTGTAACCTTGGGTAAGTCACTTAACTTCTCTAGGCCTCATTTATCTCATCTGCAAAATGGGGATTTAAGAGTGTGAGCTGCATGTGGGACAGGGACTCTGTCCAACCTGATTAAAAACTCTCTACCCCAGAGTGTAGAACAGTCCTTGGTACATAGTAAGTGCTTAAAAAAGTACCATGATACTAATAATCATTATTATCATTTTTGTTCATTATTATTATGATCTCACTCTCCATAGCCATTCAGGGGCCCTGCTTTTGTGCAGAACCTAGAATAGTTGTCCTACCTTTACTCCCATCCTGCCTACTCTGTTCATCTGGATGGGGTCAGGGAGTTGGCTCTAACCCTTGCCCGTTAGCTAAAGCAGAGCCCCGCAGAGCCAGGGGTCCTGACCTTCAAAGTGAGGGTTGAAAGAAGCAGTCATTATCTTCGAGTTGGCATTCATGGAGACCTGATCAATCACTCACTTTCAGCAGGCTGTGGGTAGATAGAGTGGAGGGTAGTATTAGATGACTTCAAAGAGGACCGAGAAATATTCTCCACAGCAGACCCCTGAGCAAGACAATGAGGGGAAATAAAATACCTGAGTAAAATCTATATGCTCCTTTTCTTGATGAAAGAATGAGGCCACTCCCAACTCTTCAGGCCACTGGAGGATCAATCAATGCACGATATTTATTGAGCACTTACTGGGTGCAGAGAACTGTACTAAGCACTTGGGAGAGTACAACAGAACAGTAAAAGAAACTCCCTACCTTGAGCTTATAATCAATCAGTGGTATTTACTGAGCAGTTACCGTGTGCACAACACTGTAGTAGATGTTTGTAAGAGTACAATAGATATGTTCCTTGCCCACGAGCTTACAGTCTAGAGGCAAAGCAGTTGTTGTTGTTGTTGTTGTCTTATGCTGTTGAGTCATCTCCAACCCATAACAATGCCATGGACACATATCTCCCAGAACACCTCACCTCCATCTGCAATCATTCTGGTAGTGGATCCATAGTGTTTTCTTGGTAAAAATACAGAAGCAGTTTACCATTGGCTCCTTCTATTCAGTAAACCTGAGTCTCAATAAATTAAGCACAGTAAGTGCTCAAAAAATATGAGTGAATGAATGGTCAAGAGTGGTAGAGAAGCAGCGTGGCTCAATGGAAAGAGCATGGGCTTGGGAGTCAGAGGTCATGAGTTCAAATCCCAGCTCTGCCAATTGTCAGCTGTGTGACTTTGGGCAAATCACTTAACTTCTCTGTGCCTCAGTTCCCTCATCTGTAAAATGGGGATTAAGACTGTGAGCCCCACGTGGGACAACCTGGTCACCTTGTATCCTCTCCAGTGCTTAGAATAGTGCTTTGCACATAGCAAGCACTTAAATGCCATCATTATTATTATTACTGGACACTCTCCAGGTGTGACCCTGAGAGATGAAGGTGAAGCAGGCATTACTGTAAATACTTCCATTTTAGGTCATTCGGGTCCTGGGGCATGCTCATAGAGAGTTCAAAGAGTCCAAACTCCCTCTCTTACCTGTCTCTATTGCTGGCCTGGCCACATTTCTACAGGTCAGTCCTGTTTCAGAAAAGCACTAGTTGAAATAAGAGTATTATTTAATAATAATAAATGTGTGGTATTTGTTAAGTGCTTATAATGTGCCAGGCACTGTACTAAGTGCTGGGGTGGATATGATCAAATCAGGTTGGGCAAAGTCCCTGTCCCACATTGGGCTCACAGTCTTTTACAGATGAGGTAACTGAGGCACAGAGAAGTAAAGTGACTCACCCAGGCCACACAGCAAACAAGTGGCAGAGCTGGGATTAGAACCTATGACCTTCTGACTCCCAGGGTGTGCTCTATCTACTTCACCATGCTGCACACTTGGAAATGTATAACAGAAGCAAAACAAACTCTTTGCCATCCTAGACTGTCCACTAAGAGCTTCCAATCAATGGGGCTGTCGGTTAGTTCTGCCCCTATTCTATTAATCAATCAACTGCATTTATTGAGCGCTTAGTTTGCAAAGCAATGTAACAGAATTGGTAGACACAATCCCTGCCCGCAACGAGCTTACAATCTAGAGGAGGAGGGGAAACTGCCAACATCTTTTTAATAATAATAATTATAATAAAAATAATTGTGCTATTCTCTAAGCACATACTATGTGTCAAGCACTGCACAGAGTAAGCACTCAATAAATTTAATTGAATGAAGCACTGCATTAAGTGCTAGGGGAGATACAAGATAATCAGGTCCCACTTTTTAACAGTCCAAGTAGGAGGGAGAGCAGGTTAAAAGAAAAAACAAACAATCCCCATTTTGCTGATGAGGAAACAGAGGCACAGAAAAATTAAGTGGCTTGCCAAGGTAACACAGCAGACAAGTGGCAGAGCTGGGCTTAGAACCCAAATCTTCTGACTCCCAGCCCTAGCTCTTTCCACTAGGTCATGCTGCTTCTCCACTCTTTCAGTTTTCACAGGAGGAAAATGAAGACAACTGTACTTAATTTAAACAGTCTCTTCAGAGATGTATATAAAAAATGAATATTTGCATGGAAAATAAGATCCTCATGCTTAGCAGCACTTGATCAAAATGATCCAAGATGAAATATGATTGAAAACAAATTGGCACTTCCTCCAAGTTGAAGGAATAGGGCTATTTTTCATTTTAACTGTTGGTAAAAATATTTACAAAGAGCACTGTAAAATTCAGAACTAGTGTTGAAGGAAAAATTGTGAATATTTAAAGAGTAGTGATTTTCCAGAGAATAATGGACCATTATGACTCTCACAATTAAAAACAAGACAATTAACTTAATGAACTCCAAGAAGGTATTTAGGGCGTAGAGGTGCCCAAACATCAAAGTCGTTTCACTCACTCAAATGTCTTTTGCTCATGACCCACTAAAACTATGTAACTTTTAACAACTTTTTCCAAACAGTATTCACTGAGTATTTACTGTGTGCACAACACTGCATTTAGTGCTTGGGTAAATACAGTATAAAAGAGCTGGTAGACACAATCCCTGCCTAGAAGAAGCTTACAGTCTACAGGAAATGACAGACACTACCAAAAGGGGAAATAGTAGAGTATAATAATAATAATGATTATATTTGTTAAGCACTTACTGTGTGCCTAGCATTGTTCTAAGCACTGGGATAGATACAAGGTTATCAGGTTGTCCTACTTGGGACTTACAGTCTTGATCCCCATTTTACAGATGAGGTAACAGGCACAGAGAAGTTAAGTGACTTACCCAAAGTCATACAGCTGACAAGTGGCAGAGTTGGGATTAGAACCCACGACCTCTGACTCCCAAGCCCATGCTCTTTCCACTAAGCCATGCTGATTCTCTGGTACATGGTAGACTATGGACGACAGAGGATGTGAGCAAGGGGTCTGTGGCAGGATAGACAAGATCAAAAATAATACTACTAACAACAGTATTTGTTAAGCACTTACTATGTGTCCAGCACTGCTCTAAGGGCTGGGGTATATACAAGGTAATCAGGTTGGACACTGTCCACATCCCTCATGGGGCTCACAGTCTTCATTCCCATTTTCCAGAGGAGGTAACAGAGGCACAGTGACTAAGGCTAAGTGACATGCCTAAGGTCATTCAGCAGACAACTGTCCAAGCAGGGATTAGACCCAGGTCCTTCTGACTCCCAGACCCATGGTCCATCCACTAGGTCATGCAGCATCTCAAGGTACAGAGAGTAGGTTTTTCTTCAGTTTAAATTATTTTTTTCACTGATTTACTTTGCCCTGTTCATTCAATCGTATTTATTGAGCGCTTACTGAGTGCCTTATGTACACAGTGTGTGACAGATATATAAAACATACCAATACACACAAGCTACAGTGTTTTGATCTTTGGATGTTTGGTTTCTTTTTTAACGTCGTCACTCAGACGTTTTCTTGTGCCATCTCTGGTGTTGAATGCTATGATATGCACATTGCACCTCCTTCCCCCCTCCTATATTATAACCTCCTTGAGGGCAAGGATCATATCTACCACTCTTTCTCTACTAATTCTCCAGCACCAATTTCAGTACTCTATGCACAGAGGATGGAAAATAAATACTTTATTGATTGATAGGCTTATGAAATAATATTAACTAGATGCTCTTGGGCATAAGGTTCTTTGGCAACATAATTGCAACTCCTTTATTTTGAATAAAGTTAGAAAGCAAGCATAAACAAACCTAAACTTATTCAAAATCAGATATCTTACTAAGAGGAAAAATGAGGAGCCAAGCATGGAAAAGCAACATTTTTCAATGTCTCCTTTTTTGAATATGTAAAACCATTCTGTTGGGGGGAAAAGGACAAATTGTCGATTTCCTTATATTAAAATTGAACTTGTGAGTTTAAATTGATGGTAATGTTCTTCCACTTCACTTATATTTTACTCTTATATTTAAATGCAAAATTGATTTGATGACCCTATGCACCACCCATTGAGAATGTTCAACTATGCAAGAACATTTTATTTGCAATGATTCTGTACCAAATTTTCTATTTTGTGAACTAAACCCAAATGAATAGCTTTGAACAGGTAATCCATTATATGTCATCTTGGCTTCATAGCAGTTCCAAGAGAATTCCACATGCTGGAGAAACAAATTAAGTTCATTAAAAAGCACATTGAAGTCATGTATGAGGCACAACCCAAATAAATAATGAAACTTTTAAATACCAATGTTCATATACTCTAAGGTTGTCCTCTTTCATCAGTCCTGGTCAGCAATTGTTTGAAACACCTGACAGTGGCCACATTAGACGATTTTCCTGGAGGTGTAAATCTACATGGCAGCCTAACAACTTAAATTTCACAGATGACATTGATTTACATATCATCCAAAGAGATGATGCATGAAATGATCTGAATAGTCAATAATGCAAGAAAAATGTATGGGCTCAAGATAAGAGAACAGAAAACAAAATCAATGCCTTCCAGCTATTAACAGCATGAAGTAGAGTCCATAATAGATAGCATTAAATCTGGTCAAGTTGGATCATTCACAGTCCTCGGAGAAGCTGTCACTCCTAACAGTAATTTTAAGAAGCGATTTCACATGCTTACGGTTCTTTCATTGGGTCCTGAAAGTATTAGGCCAAGTGCAAGGAATCTGTGAGACTTAGGTTACACATATGTTATTCTTCTGAAACATACAAAAAGAAGACTATGAATACACTAATAATTAACCGAAGGTGCATTGATTTGGAAAATGGAGAAAATCAAAGAGTTGCTATGGATATTTATCCCCACAAAATTTCTGAAGATCCGAGAGCCTCTCTGGGAATCATTGATTCTAAAAACAATGGGATGAAATGGAAATAACCAGTAAATCACAAAACTGTAGCCAACATTATATGAACGCATGAGTAGTAGTGCTTAACCCATATGATAAAGACAGCGCTCTGCCTCAGCTTTGTAAGATGACTCCAATCACACAAGATTTAATGCATCTCTTGAATGTGTCCTTGAAATCAAAAGTATCACTGACTAAGAACTTAATACATAAAAACAAATTAAATCCATTTCTCCTTTAAAGCACCCCTTTGCACAAAATAAGAGTCACTCTTTAATACTCATCCATTCCACTCTCTTGCTTTACACAACTACACTCCTCCAGGAGGAATTCCTTGCTCTTATACAAACTGACTTCAATCCTAAAATAGAATTTGTGAAGTTCAGTATTAGTCTATAGCTAATTGTTCAAAGAATTGGGTGAAAGGGTGAAATTATTGGTAATATTTGAGAGTTGACTATCTCTGTTATATAATACTTAATTATTCCCTGGAATAGTAGCAGTAGTATTTATCAAGCACTTACCGTGTGCAAAGCACAATACAAAGCACTGGTAAAGCATATACAGGGAGCAATTATAGTCCCTAGCCTTTGAGGGGTGGGAGGGGCTCACAATTATGTACATATATTATGTACATATCTGTAATTTATTCATTTATGTTAATGTCTGTCTCCTCCTCTAGACTGTAAGCTTGTTGAGGGCAGGGAATATGTCTGTTGATTGTTATACTGTACTCTCCCAAGCACTTGATACAGTGCTCTGCTCACAGCAAGAACTCAATAAATACAACTGGCTGACAATTTGAAAAGAAAAGAAAAGGACCAGGAAACTGGCAACAGACACTTAAAGAGAGACGTAAGCTGTTTCATGACTGACTCCTAAACCGCATAGATCAGACAACTTATCTAGGTATTTTAGTCCAAAGTGTATTCTGAGGCTGAATCCTCCACTAGCACTAGATTGAGCAGACTGACTTCTCTCAAAATCCATGTCCTCTACCTGCCCACCTGATTCATCCCTTTACATCTTATCAAAGCACTTGTCCCCTCCCTTCTCCCTCCCTGATCTGCGTGTTCTCTCCCAGCACTTAGTACAGTGCTCTGCACATGGTAAGTGCCTAATCAATCCATCAAACAATTGTATTTACTGAGTGCTTACTGTGTGGAGAATACAATATAACAGAGCTGGTAGACATGTTCCCTGTCCACAACGAGCTAACAGTTTAGCTAGGGAGACAGACATTAATATAAATGAATTACAGTTATGAACAAAAGTGCTCTGGGGCTGAGAAAAGGGTGAATAAAGGGTGCAAATCTAAGGACAAGGGTGATGCAGAAGGGAGAGAGAGAAGAGGAAAAGAGGGCTTAGGGAAGGCCTCCTGGAGGAGATGCCTTCAATAAGATTTTAAGGTGGGGAAAGTGATCACCTGTCAGCTATGCACAGGGAGGGTGTTCCCAGGCCAGAGATCAGATGTGGCTGAAAGGTCAGTGGTGAGACAAATGCTATCAAGGAACAGTGAGTAGGTGGGCACCAGAAGATCGAAGTGTGTTGGCTGGGTTATAGCAGGCAAGCAGAGAGGTAAGAAAGGAAGGTGCAAGGTGACTGAGTGCTTTAAAGTTGATAATAAGAAGTTTCTGTTTGATGCAGAGATGGATGAGCAACCACTGGAGGTTCTTGAGGAGTGGAGAAACATGGACCGAACCTTTTTTTTTTTTCTTTTTTTTTTTAGAAAAATGGTCCAGGCAGCAGAGTGAAGTATGGACTCAGAAGGGGAGGGACAGGAGGCAGGGAGGTCAGCAAGGAGGTTGATGCAATAATTATGGTGGGATAGGTTAAGTGTTTGGATTAATGTGGTAGCAGTTTGGATGGAGAGGAAAATTAGAATTTAGCAATGTTTTGAAGATTGAACAGACAGGATTTGGTGACAGATTGAATACGTGGGTTGAATGAGAGAGATAAGTTGAGGATAAAGCCAATGTTAAGGGCTAGTGAGACAGGGAGGATGGTGGTACTGTCAACAGTGAAAGGAAAGTCAGGGGGACAGGGTTTGCACAAAAATATGAAGAGTTGTTTTGGATACGTGAATTTTGAGGTGTCAGCTGGACAGCCAAGTAAAGATGTCCTGAAGGCAAGAGGCGCCCAGCTCGGTGCCGCACAGCATGAAGTCCAGGATCTCCTCGAGCTTGATGGTGGAGGCAGCGCTGGTGATGCAGTACTCCTCCGCCTCGAAAGCTGCAGCGACTCGAGCTCCAGGACTCGGAGCCGGCGGGCAGCTGCCAGGATGTCCCGGACTTCCTCCCGGGAGGCCTCCATCTCCAAAGTGTACAGGAAGTTCACCAGCTTGCAGAGTGTCCCGATCTTCAGCCCCCAGAGCTCCAGGACCAACTGGCGGCCCTGGGCCAGGTGCTCCTGCTCCAGGCACTCCATGAAGAAGGGGCTGCAGGCAGGAGAGGATGCAGGAGTGGGCCGGGACCACCTCACCTGGGGAGAAACGCCAGCACGTCAACCTCCTGGGCCGCCCGCACACCCGCGTACTTGCCCTTCTCGGGGCCAAGGCCTGGAAGACTGTGAACCCATTGGACCATCTCTATATGTTGTCAACTTGTCCTTCCCAAGAGCTTAGAGCAGTGCTCTGCACACAGTAAGCGCTCAATAAACACGACTGAATGAGTGAACTTCATTGGGAAAATGCAGATCAAAAAGTTTGAAGGTTCCCAGAAGAGCATCCGGCCTTCTGTACATATGGAAAAATAACTGCTCCTGTATATATGTATATATGTTTGTACATATTTATTACTCTATTTATTTTGTTTGTACATATTTATTCTATTTATTTTATTTTGTTAATTTGTTTTGTTCTCTGTCTCACCCTTCTAGACTGTAAGCCCATGGTTGGGTAGGGACCATCTCCATATGTTGCCAACTTGTTCTTCCCAAGTGCTTAGTACAGTGCTCTGCACACAGTAAGCGCTCAATAAATACGATTAAATGAATGAATGAATGAAAGAGGAAATGAGAATGCAGAAAAGGGGAGATATCAGATCTGGAAATATAGATTTGGGAATTATTCAATCCCATGGCTTCAACAACCATCTCTATGTGGATGAGTTCTTCAAGGGAGTAGGTGTAAATGGAGAACAGAAGGGGACCCAAAACTGAGTCTTGAGGGATTCCTACAGTTAGGAGGTGAGAGACGGAGGAGAAGCCCATGAAAGAGACTGAGAATAAGCGGCCAGAGAGATTGGAAAAGAACCAGGGGAGGACAATGCCAGGGAAGCCAAGGTTGGATAATGTTTCCAGGTGAAGGGGGTGGTCGACAGTGTCGGAAACAGCTGATATTTAATATTATTACTACTGCTATGTCTACCATGATTAGCTCCAAAAAAATATTATGCCTTCCATCCTCCTGCACCAAAAAACATGATTTTTCCCTATTCAGCGAGCTGAATAGGGAGTCTAAGTAGGAGGGAGAACAGTAACAACTATTATCTCATGTAAATACTCAGGTTAGCCTTCAGGTTAGCTCTCATCTGGAATACAGCTCTCACCATGAGAATCATAGTCTGAGCAGTTACACTGCTTGCCTCCTGATTTACTTAAATCTCTTTTTACTTCTATCAACTGCAGGGAATGGGGCCACTTGCAGGTAACAACTGACAATTTGAACAGAAAATGCTGAGAAAAGCTGTGTAAAGCAAGTGATTCAGATTATAGCTGTTGACTTCTAATATTATTTGAGAGATGAGGTTACTGCAATTATCTACTGCTCATTGGTCCCATTACTGGAACAAGGAGAGCAAAAATAAGGGCAATTTCCCAAACAATATATAGGACCACTTAACTTTGTCAAGAGCCGTTTCTGCAGGTAAAATCCTCCTTGGTTAAAGATACAAAGATTATGTGCTGGCAACTTGACACAAGCATTCAATACGCACCATATTAGCTGCCTTTTGTTATCTTCCCATACCCCAGTTGAAGCCAGATTGGATATTATTTTTAACTAGATATTGGTTTAAAATGCAGCCATAGATTCTGCCCTTTCCCACTCCTGCCAAGATGCTTCCCAGATTTGTAAAGCTCTATATAAATGAGCATACCAACATTTGTATTTTTACCAAAACCTCTCTTGGTTAGCTATGTCTGAAAAGTTTGAGCCCCTGCAGTGCTTTTTTTTATTTTTATTTTTAAGATTACTCTAAGCTCACTGTTGGCAGGGAACATGTCTACCAATTCTGTCATACTATACTCTCCTAAGTGTTAAGAACAGTGCTCTGCACACAGTAAACACTCAAATATGATCGATAGATTGACTGGGTTCACCTTATGGTGCTATTTAAAGATCAAAAGGAATATCTGTATTGGGGATGGAGGAGAAGGAGAGCATACATTCTGAAAGGAAAGGATAAAGCAGGAGTGACTAAGCAGTGAATGGGACTATTGCATAGAGATGTTGGTAATTAATTCACCTCTTCATCTCAGTCTCGACAGAGCTCAAGGTATAATGAGTGTTCTGATTTCTTGGGTCTGGACAGAATCACTAATAATGAAGGAAAGGCATATTACATTAGAAGTCCTCCTATTTACTCTTCCACCCTCCCCCCAAATTCAATCAGCTGTAAATATTGAGCACTTACTCTATGCAGAGCAGTGTATAAATCACTTGGGAGAGCACAAAGAGTTACTAGACACAATATCTTTCCTTCAAAGAGTTTACAATCTAGTTGGGGTTGGGGAGACAGACATAAAAATATGTTACAGTTGGAGAATCAATCATGTATAAAGATGAATATAATGTGCTGCTGAGATTTGTGGTGAGGTGATTATCTTATGCTCAGATTCATTCATTCAATCATTTTTATTGAGCACTTACTGAGTGCAAAGCACTGTACTAAACACTTGGAAAGTACAATTCTGCAACAGATAGCAACAATCCCTTCCCAACAATGGGCTCACAGTCTAGAAGGGGGAAACAGGTAACAAAACAAAACAAGTAGACAGGCAATCATCTTAGCACTCACTACATATCCATAATTTGGTTTAATGTCTGTCTCCCCCTTTAGACTGAAAGCTCTCTGTGGGCAGGGAAGCAGCATAGCGTAGTGGATAATCCAGAAATCATTCTTAGTCCCCTCAGTCTGGGTCACTGTTAAAAGGACTTGCCTACTGTTTTAATGTCACTGGACTAGTCAAAAATGATCTAGCCACCAGTTATCAAATTTTAAATAAGTAAACTCCATCCACTACGATCACCTGGCCTCTCAGGAAATCAAATTAGATGCAACAAAAATAGATGGATCATTGAAACTTCAACTGACCGGAGCCATCAGGCTCACGCTAGTTGTGGAGGCTCCCAAATCTTCAATGCTAATCTCTCCCTTTCCCCTAATTCAAAAGACACAATTATCCTTCCCCTGCCAGCTATTGCTTGTAAACCCCAGTGAGCACTTCTCCCTACATCCTACCCGCAATTCCTATTTTTCTGTTCCATCCCCCTTGCAACAGTCAGTTACCTTCCACTTGTAGCAGGGTTGATTTACATGCTTCTTTCTTAAGAACATAAAGCAATTCTACATTGGATGAGGCAAATTGTACATCCAACTCAGTATTTTTTTTCCTCTGAGAGTGACACCAAATTATTACTAGTAACATTGATTTGAATTAATTATTGATCTTATTAATAATAATCGTGGTATTTGTCAAGTGCTTATATGTCAAACACTGATGTAAGCACTGGAGTAAATACAATCAGGACAGACCATCATTCCTCATTGGACTCCCAGTCTAAGTAGGAGGGAGAACAGTAACAACTATTATCTCATGTAAATACTCAGGTTAGCCTTCAAAACCACTAACATTCCTTTTTCCTTTGATAATCCATTCTGGACCTATTGTCTGGGTCCAGCTAATCAAGTTTATTCATTCATTCATTCAATCGTATTTATTGAGCACTTCCTGTGTGCAGAGCACTGTACTAAGCGCTTGGGACCTTCTTTTCTTCTAATTGTCATCAGTACTTATTAAGCACCTACAGTGTACAGAGCTTGCAGGTGCTAGGTCACCTTCAGTAAAAATAATATACACAGTCCCTGCCATGCCATATGTATATATATAGTAAGTGCTCAATAAATATGATTGAATGAATATATAGATAGATATGTGTGTGTGTATTTTTTTTAATAGCTCTTATGCTGGTGGCATTATTCCTGGTTGTCTAGCCTCTGCTGACTGCCTCTGTTCTCTTATTTCTTTTTCCTTCCTGAATCTGCTGTTCTTCCCAACTATCTGGGCTGGCTTCGAAGCTTAGAGCTAAAGTCCCCAGATGAATCTAAGAAAGAACCTTCCTTTGGTCCATTTTGGAATTAGTAACAGTTCACCAGTAATCACAATATTCAAATCACTAGAGTCCAGAGAGGGAGCAGAAGCTGCCCATCTAATTAAGAGCTTAAAAGATCTAGCAATCAACTGATCAATCAAATGTACTGAGCACTTACTGTGTGCAAGGCACTATGCTAAGCACTTGGGAGACTACAATATGATGATCTAACAGATACATTGCCTACCCACAATGAGGTTATGGTCTAGAGGGGGAGAAAGACTTTAATATAAATCATACATACGTACATTAGTGCTGTGGGGCTGAAGGTGAGTAAAGGGAGTAAATGATGGAGTGGGAGAAAAGGAAATGAGGGCTTAGTCAGCAAAGGCCTAAGGGAAGCTCCAGTTGGTCCCCAGGCACCAATCAATCAACTGTATTAATTGTTTACTGTGTGCAGAGCACTGTACTGAGCTCTTTGGAGAGCATAACACAATCATAGACACATTCTCTGCCCATAATGAGCTAACTGATTAGATGGGGAGACAGACATTAATATAAATTACAGATACATACATAAGTGCTATGGGGCTAGGGGCAAGGCATGAGTAAAAGGAGCAAGTTACGGTGATGCAGAAGAGAGTGGGAAAAGAGAAAATGAGGGCTGACTCAGGGAAGGCCTCTTGGAGAAAATGTGCCTTCGATAAAGCTTTGGAGGTGGGGAGAATGATTGTCTGCTGGGTATGACAAGGGAGAGCATTCCAGGCCAGAGGCAGGATATAGGTGAGAGATCAGCAGCGAGATAGACGAGATTGAGGCACAATTAGAAATTTAGCACTAGAGAAACAATGTGTGCAGTCTGGGTTGTAGTAGGAGAGTAGTGAGGTGAGGTAGGAGGGGGCAACATGACTGAATGCTTCAAAGCCGATGGTAAGAAGTTTCTGTTTGATGTGGAGGTGGATAGGAAACCACTGGAGGTTCTTGAGGAGTGGGGAAATGTGGCCTGAACGTTTTTGTAGGTAAATTATCTGGGCAGCAGAGCAACATATAGACTGGAGTTGGGAGAGACAGGAGACTGGGAGGCTGATATAAATAATCAAGGTGGGATACGAAAAGTACTTGGATTAACATAGTAGCACTTTGGGTGGAAAGAAAAGGATGGATTTTAGTGATGTTGTGAAAGTTGAACTGACAAAATTTAGTGACAGATTGAATATGTGGGTTGAATGAGAGAGAGGAGTCAAGGATAATGCCAAGGTTATGGGCTTGTGAGACAGGAAGGATGGTGGCGCCGACTACAGTGATGGGAAAGAAAAGGGGAGTTCAGGGTTTGGGTGGGAAGATTTGGGATATATTAAGTTTGAGATGATGACAGAACATCCAAGAAAAGATGTCTTGAAGGCAGGAGGAAATGCAAGACTGCAAAGAAAGAGAGAGGGAGGAAGATACTCAAGAGAGGGAGAGAGATCAGGGCTGGAGATGTTGAGAAGTGAGAAGAAGCAGGTTTAAGGCAGTGAGGGCAAAGTGCTGCTGTACAGAGGGAAGCCACACTGAGTTTCTAGAGTTTGGCCATTGAGATGACAGGGAAATAATCCTGAGCAGACAAATATTTGTAGATTTTTTATGGTATTTAAGAGCTTACTTTGTGCCAAGCACTGTACTACACTTTGGGGTAAATACAAAATAAATGGTTGGACACACTCCCTGTCCCACATGGGGTTCACAGTCTAAATAGGAGGGCAAACAGGTACTGGATCCCTATTTAACAGATGAGGGAACTGAGGCCCAGGGAAGTCAAATGACTTCTCTAAGATCTCACAGCAGACAAGTTGGGGATTAGGACTAGAACCCAGATCCTCTGACTCCCAAGTCTGGGGTCTTTCCACTAGGCCTTGCTGCTCCTCTCCATTGGTTTTGATGCTTAAATTTTCAGTGTTCTAATGTTAGATGATTTCAAATCAGATTTTCCATTATCAATAACTTATTACAGAATCATCATAGGATACCCCATTCTTCACTAAAAGTACCTGAAAGATGGTCTAACTGAAAGATGGTTTAATTATAACATTCAGAGGTTTGTTTTTTCCTTGCTCAGCTCCTGAAGTCTTTTAGTCTCTTTAAAATGGGTCTCCATACAAAAGGTAACTTCATCCTAGAAAGAGAAACTCAGACTAGGCCACACCACTTCCACTTGAGCATTGATTAGATGTCTTTTTTTAACAAATTCAAAAAGAAAGGGGACATGGTTTTAAACTAAAATAGAACCAGGCCCATTGTACAAAGGATTATTTCAAGTAATTCTCCTTGAAACGCTAACAAAAGAATGTTTCCTGGGGATTAAATGGACTGTCAGATAATCAGAACAGTTCTTTTAGGTTTTCCTCAAGAAGAAAGAGAGCACTTTGGATGGATTTTGTTTCTGGCATTTTGTGACACTTTACAACTTATTCCCTGGTGTCATGCCAATTCATTTCATTATTCATGAGCACAGTGAAGGAAGACATGATCTTAGAGGTTCCCAGCTGGACCAAACTTTTGAGAACCTCTCCTAATCTCCCTTCTAATGCTGCTTCAATAGGGATAAAATTGCTTTATTAATGAGAGCAAATAGATTTTCTGAGTATCAGTGCCTTCCCATGTTCGCTCTGGAACATGATGCATTTGACTCATTGCTTTAAAACTGGAAGTCCCCCCCCATTGTAGTTGGCACTACACAAAAAATGAAGACACACATTGTGCCTTTTAAATGATGATATCTTAAAGTGAACTTTCTCATAAAATGTAAGTTAGGCAAAAATAGGGTATTATACACCCCCAGCAAAATGGCCAAAGTGAAGAAAGCCTCAGGTGAAATTGTTAAGTCAGTAAGGGCAGCTAAGGTTGGGAAAAATATATGATGTAGAGATATGGATTTTCCAGACTGTGTCTCTGCTCTGGATAATTGCTTAGCTCTCTGCTTCCATCTGACTAGAGAAATCATTTAATTAGTGGTATGTATCGGGTGCTCATACATGCAGAGCACTGAACTAGTGATGATGATGGTATTTGTTAAGCGCTTACTTTGTGTGAAGCACTGTTCTAAGCACTAGGGTAGATACAAGGTAATCAGGTTGTCCCACATTGGGCTCACAGTCTTCATCCCCTTTGTACAGATGAGGCCACTGAGGCCAGAGAAGTGAAGTGACTTGCCCAAGGACACACAGCAGACAAGTGGCAGAGCCGGAATTAGAACCCACGACCTCTGACTCCCAAGCTCGGGCTCTTTCCACTAAGCCACGCTGCTTCTCGTGCTAGTGCTTGGCAGAGTACAATAAGAGTTAGCAAACACTTTCTCTGTCCACAACAAGCTTACAGTCTAGAGGGGGAGATAGATATTCATGTAAATAAATAATTCATAATATATAATTTTAAAATATGCATGGCCAAAAGGTAGCAAATGAGATGGTCCCTCAGATAGACAGAAACACTGACACAATTCAGTCTATTATCAGATGCAACCCAGGTCCAAATGGCTAAAGTAAAGTGAAGGGATGCACAATTATCTGGTGCACTTTGAAAGGTTGAGAGCATCAATCAGATGACATGGGAAAAAAACTGGGCTTTCATTGGATAACTATGTAAAATTGTCACTTAATCTTACCCATGGGGATCTAGGAGCTGCTTGAAGGTGCTTCACACAGCTCTGTGTGTAGCATGTGTATCACGGCATAAACATGCTATTGCATCTGGGCAGGATGGCAGAACATTGTGAAGTACATATACGGTCTTCCCCGACCTTATCTAGCTTCAAGCAGAATTGAGACTAGAACTAGGTCTCTTTTTAAAAAAAATGGTATTTGTTAAGCGCTTCTATGTGCCAGGTACAGTTCTAAGCTCTGGAGTAGATACAAGTTAATCGGGCCAGATAAAGACATAGTCTCATGTGGGGTTCACAAACTACATAGGAGGGAGAATGGGTATAAAATCCCTGTTTTGCAGTCTCCTGATTCCCAGAGGAGTTCTACAACCACTGAGCCAATTCCTTGCACATTAAGAACACGAAGGACAGAGATGAGAGAGTGCAAGTGATGCTGCCCAGGCCACTAACACTATAATCATTTTTCTATACAAATTCTCTGTACTGAGACTTTAGGATATAGGCTCTTCCATTGTTCCTAATGGGAGACACCACCATCACTAAATTATGGCCCTTTAGAAATAATAATAATAATAACAGTGGTATTTGTTAAGTAAGTGCCAGGCACTTTAGTAAGCACTAGGGTGAATACAAGTAAATCGGGTTGGACACAGGCCCTGTCCCACGTGAGGCTCACATTCTCAATCCCCATTTTATAGATGAAGTAACTGAGGCACGGAGAAGTGATTTGTCTGAGGTCGCACAGCAGACAATTGGTGGAGCCAGGCTCAGAACATACGACTTTCTGACTCCCAAGCCCATGCTCTGTCCACTATGCCATGTTGCTTCTTGCAGTCCACATCACTCCATAACATCCAATGTAATGATAATGAAAAATGTATTTTGGAATCCAGGAGAGACTTACATTAATTTTCCTTCATAACCACTTAGTTAACAGATCTACAAGATGAGGTCACTGAAATGTCACTGTTCATTCAACTTTTTACAGATAAGTGCTTTGAAAATCCAGGTTACAGTTCAACTCAAATTCCTTGTTCAAACCACCAATTTTCCCCTTTCTAATTACCATCTTCATAACCAGCTTAGTTTTGTTCCCCTGAAGACCATCTCAGTGGTCTGAAAGCCACAGAAAGTTGACTCTCCCAAGTACTGTTATACCCTCCCACATGCTTAGTACAGTGGCTTTTTATTTATTGATTTATTTGTATGAATAAATATGAATGATTGATTGATTCATCTTATACTAATGTTCATAATGACACTATAGAGAACACTGCATTCCCTAAGCCTTGCTTCCTAGAGGGAAAATGGTCTAAAGTATCCGGGTTGAAGCCATTAGGTGGATGCAATAGAGTCACTTTCTGGGCTTATTCCCCACCCAGTCAGACATCAATGGCTTACTCACTCAGAGAACCAGATTTAGAGAGAAAAGACTTAATAAAGATAAGAATAACAAAACCTGTAACTTCTGTTATTCATTGTGTGTTTACTATGTGCTTAGCACTGGGGTAGATAAAATCCAGACACAGTGCCTGCCTCATATGGAGTGTGCACTATGAGGCGGAGGGAGAACAAGTATTTAATCCCCATTTTACTTATGAGGAAACTGAGGCACAGAGAAGCTAAGTGACTTCTCCAAAGTCACACAGCAGACAAATGGCAGAGCCCAGATAGATCCCAGGTCCTTCTGACTCCTAGGTCCGTGCTCCAACCACGCTGCTTCTAGGCTTGCCCTGTAATGCCGATCTAGAAGACCAAGAAGTTGCAGGATTTCCTCAGTTTCATATTTATAATTCCCTCCGGAGACAAAGGTACTACATAAAACTGAAAGGTGATCATGTCTTTGACATTCTAAACACTTGTAATTGGCCATTTTAACAAGACTCTGCCAAAGTTACATTTTAAGATGCTTACAGCAAACCTGGGATTAACATGCATTCATTCCTGTTACAAATCATTCAAAGGATTAAGAACCTAGGAATATATATTTAAAATAAAAACTCTCAGAAATCTCCAGTAGAGATTTTCCTTGAACTTCTCCCTTGCAAGAGACATTTGTTTCTGATTACTCAGGCACCTACCAGTGCTCCAGCAGAACGTCTGCCATTTGCCAAACCTCCAACAACACAAGGAAGGAAACCACAAAATAGAGAGATACAGAACATACAGTGAACAGAGAGACTGCTCTGCGGCAAAAGTGTAATTAGTTTGACTACACAAGAGCCTGCTTGTTTATTTGTTTTTCATTTACATCTCCCTGCTCCCTCTTGTGTACAACATGTTGAGTTTTCCTTGATCACACTGAGGCTCTCCAACTTTTCTTTTCATTGTATTCCCTAAAGGGGACCAACTACTGAAACTCTATAGCTGATATGGCAGGTAGAGTAGTTCTCTACTTGACTCTGGTACCTAAAGTTTCAAGGTCTGAAGAAAATAGAAAGTTGAACCAACCTATCCCAGAGGGATTGCTTTAAAACTACCAAATGGGGGCAATTTAAAGTTAATGAAATAGCAAATGGAGATTTTAGGGAAAAAAATGGTGAAGGATGTATTTTTTTTATAAAGGTATTTGTTAAATGCTATGTGGCAGGCACTGTACTAATACAAGCTAATCAGATTGGATACAATCCATGTCCCACATGGGGCTCACATATTTAATCGTCATTTTACAGATGAGGTAACTGAGGCACAGAAAAGTGAAGTGACTTGCCCAAGGCCACACATGAGACATGGCGCAGAGGCAGGATTAGAACCCAGGTCTTTCTAAATTTCAGCCTGTGGGCTAACCACGAGGCAACACTGCTTCTCAAATATTCAGGAAAATAAACCAACAGAAATGAAATTTTGACAATTGCTCACAATAGTCAATTCAGAGGAAACAAAGTTGAGCACACCTAACAAGAGGCTGAGCATGGTCCTAGGAGTTAAGGTCTTACCCCTTTAAATTAGTCGAAATCAAAGAAGGATTCAGACAGAGGAAGGAGCAGTCAGCAGAAAGCACATGAAGCGCCCATTGTTGGGTAGGGACCGTCTGTATATGTTGCCAACTTGTACCTCCCAAGCGCTTAGTACAGTGCTCTGCACACAGTAAGCACTCAATAAATACGACTGAATGAATGAATGAATGGGAGCTGTGTAAATAGGAGTTCTACTGGGATATAATAGGTCATAAAAAACGTATTTATTGTTAAATTAAATATCCAATGACTGGATGAATAATCAATAACACAACAGTAGATGCAAAATGAAAATGAATCAGTCATCCCTTTCCCCCCTTCTGCTAAAATACTTGCAATACCAAATCAAACTGATGCCTCCTAAATTTACATAACTTAAAAATTCATAAAAAGCACAGGAATTTTTCACTAGCGAGACTACTAAGAACTATCATCAAAACACCACTCTGAGGGCTGGGCCTTTTTTAATGATATCTTTTAAGTGCTTACTATGTGCTAGACACTGTACTAAGCACTGGGGTAGATAGAACATAATCACACTGGACACAGTCCATGCTCCACACAGGGCACAAAATCTTAATCTCCATTTAATGAATGAGGTAACTGAGGAACACAAAAGTGCAGTTACTTGTCCAAGCTCACACAGCAAACAAGTGGCAAAGCTAGGATTAGAACTCAGGTTCTTCTGACTCCCAGGCCTGTGCTCTATCCATTAGGCCACACTGTTTCTCTTAAAAAACTGATTTGCTTCAGAGGTTCAAAAGATTATTCATCTTGTTTATCTCGTACTGCTGAAATAGGGTGTTAGAGAGCATGCCCTAGTCCAGTGCACTCCCCGGTTTTCACCTCATCTAATTTTAAGTCAGCAATGAACCCTTTGAGAGACAGGGACTATGTCCAACCTGATTAGCTTGTATTTACCCAAGTGCTTACTACAGTACCTGACACATAGGAAGTATGTAACAAATGCCATAAAAAAGGACTCCTCCAATAACCTATCACCCCGCCCTTAGGTTCGTGTTCACCAACAGAGATACCCACATGCCCTGGATCATATTCAGTCTGCATAGATTCTTCCCATCAGATGGGTCTCTGGGGATGTCATGAATATGGTGGGGAGGGCATGTGTACATAAATTGGAGGTGGGAGTGAATGGGGGGTGGGGGGTTGTATGGGGGTGTGGGGGTGGGTGTGTACATACACACACACAAACCCCACCCAGTACATGCCCACTATTGCCCTTCTTACCAAGCTGCTCCACCCACACAGACTCTCACCATTCTCCACTTACCAGCTGCCCATTGGTTTGTTTTTGGGGGGTTTCTAATGGTATATGTTCAGTACTTACTAAGTACCAAGTACTGTACTACATGATGAGGTATATACAATAATCAGGCTTGACATAGTCAATGCCTCATATGGGGCTCACAGTCTTAACCCCCACTTTACAGGTGAGGTAACAAGCATGGAGAATTGAAGCAATTTGCCCAAAGGCACGTAGCAAAGAAGTGGCTGAGTCAGGATCAGAACCCAGGTCCCTCTGACACCCAGGCCCATGGTCTATCCACTATTCATTCATTCATTCAATTATATTGATTGCACGCTTACTGTGTGCGAAGCTAAGCCACTATGCCAAACTGCTTCTTTCTGGGAATGTTTCTGCTAATTCTCTTCTACTGTACTCTCCCAAGCATTTAGTACAGTGCCCGGCACATAAGTGCTCAATAAATACGACATTGATTAACTGTTGGGATAAGGGAGAAGCAAAGACCACAGTGAAAAGGGGGAGTGAAGCATTCAGAACAACTACTGCAGAATAAGCATACTGCATTAGAATGGGAAATTAGAAAAATGTGTGTAGCAGGGGAGGGCTGTGATTAAGAAGAAACACAGAGCTAGCTCTCAACTATCCCTTAATATGCATGTACTAAAGCAAGGGCAGTATAGAAAATAGGACAAAGATTGAGCATAGCTCCCCCTGCAAGAGATGACCTGAAATGGACACAGAATATGGCTTAACATAAAAGGATGGTCCAGAAGAGAACCCAGATTGAAGGCAGAGGAGCCTTGGAACATGCCAGGGGTCAATCAGAGCAAAGAGGAGGAGACTGGATCTTTGGTGACACATGTCTTTAATGCATACCCCTCAGGACAGCTTCCGGCCTAACAAACCTCGGATATCAGATGCTGGGTGCTAAGCAAAGGTCCCCAAGACAAGATCAGCAGGAAACTGTCTAGGGTCAGGAGGTAGAGAGGTCCCAGCCTTCGGCAATTGATGGGAACTAAGTTTCAGGAACAAGGTTGGCAGGAGACAGGTTCATTGCCTTCACTTCAAGTGGGTCAAGGTCAAGTTGGTCATGGTGTGGTTTTAGGGCTAACACCAGTCACCTTCTATTCTCATCTTTCTCTCACACACTGGCCATCCTAGCTCTCACCTGTTGACACCCTGGTTTGGTCCCTGGAGGCAAGGTTGGTGGCATTTCAGTTAGCAGAGGAAGCTCAGGGGTCCCATCTCCTCTTGCCCCTGACCCAGACATCTCTCCGCTTCCAGCCCTGATCTGGGTCTTGGTCACCACCCGATTTACAGAGCTTGGGTCCTCTTCTTAGGAGGCACAGGAGTACACACTTAAGTGTAGGAATGTGAAATGTAAAATCCACCAGACTGCAAGTCTGTTGAGTGCAGGGATAGGGTCTACTACATCTATTTTACTGCCCCAAGTGATTTGTAGACTGCACATATTAAGTGCTCAGTAAATATAATTGAGCAGGGGTTATATCTACCAACTCTCTTGTTCTCTCCCAAGTACAGTACTCTGCTTTCAGCAAGCACTCGATAAATACCATTGACTGATTATTGCCTTCCAGTTCTCAATCTAAAAATACGAGGATGAGAGGACCAGGAGGCCTTCCCAGATTGAGCCCCCTCCTTCCTCTCCCCATCCCTCCCCACAGCACTTGCATATATGCATATATGAGTATGAGTATTTGTTACTCTATTTTACTTGTACATATTCTATTTATTTTATTTTGTTAATATGTTTGGTTTTGTTCTCTGTCTCCCCCTTTTAGACTGTGAGTCCATTGTTGGGTAGGGACTGTCTCTATATGTTGCCAACTTGTACTTCCCAAGCGCTTAGTACAGTGCTCTGCACACAGTAAACACTCAATAAATACAATTGATTGATTGATTGATAGTAAGCACTCAATAAATATGATTGAATATAATTGAAATTATTATTGAAATATTATTGTTGAAATTAATATTATTGACTGAAATGTTTATTAATGCTTCTGAGGCTTAAACAGAGATTTTATCAAATGCAATTTGCTCTTCTTCAGTTGTTTCCCTATCCAGGTTCTGGGGCTGCAAGAAAACCCAGTTCACTCTGGGACATATAAGCTACCTCTGGGGAGATCCAGAAAGGAACTCTGGAAACTCCCCAGAGGTGTTCTCCAGAAGCTGCAACTCAACTCCTAATTATTTGGGAGTTAATCATCTAATCTGTGGATTGTCCAAACACCTTAATTCACCTCCATCTTAATACTTCTCGCTATTGAACATCTCATTGCCTGGAAACACCAAGAAAAGGAGATCAAACTCAAAGCAGTCAATTTGCAACTCAACTCTTTGTTAAAAGGTACAGGGTTAAACTGTTACCTAATATTAACTTTTTGCATTATCTGCAGCTTTCAAGATGGTCACCTGACCTTCCCTTCCATTAAATGTGTTTTGAACCCATCTACCTACACTAGCACTTAGAACAGTGCTTTGCACAATAGTAAGCACATCATAAATGCGCTTATAAAGCGCATCATAAACACTTCCCAAGCGCTTAGTACAGTGCTCTGCACACAGTAAGCGCTCAATAAATATGATTGATGATGATGATAAATGCCATCATTATTATTATCCAACTCGAAGTTCTGAAATATTAGAGAGCTTGTTCAGACAACACCTTCTTTCCAAATACTAGATAAAAGAAACACTTGACATGGTGTAAAGTTTCTTTTAATATTTATCAGTGGATTGAACTGATGTTGCTGAGGTCTGGGCACTGTTTGGATACATATCACAGCTTCTCATTCTTTCTCAGAACCACCAGATTTACTCAGCCTATGTTCAAAACCCTCTGAAAATTCCTCCTCATCCAATTAACTCCCAACTCTCCAACCCATATCAACCCATCAGCCACCTCACGCACATACATTTACGTATTCCCATCCTCAGAATTTAAGCATATGTCTTAATCCATTGTACAGGAAATTAAAACTTATTCTTCCTTCCCCATTAGTGTGTGAGCTCCTTGTAAGGAGAGAGTATTTCTTGCGCATGTTTACTTTCAAAAGTACTTATTGCAGTGCACAGCACTTAGAAGATGTTCAATAAATACCATTATTATTACTGTCTCCTTGTTCTCCATTACCATGAGCAGTGGGTACTTGATTATTTTAAAAGCAAGTTTAATAGGGCTCACTTAGTTAATACATACAGGCAAGAATTTTTTTTGTTTTTTGGACGGCTAGTGGTACCTCAGAGAGAGAGTACAGAGTGCCTAATATGACACAGCATGCTACTGAAGGAAACAGAACTATGTTGAAAAACCCACACTTTGGTTTAGTCCATTGACCCACTCTCCAGCTGAATATATTCCAGTTAGTCTGGAGCAAACAGAGCATGTAAACACAGAAATAGATTTTTCTTCAATCTAAATATGAAATACTTTTCTTAACCAGTAGAACCATGGGGATATTCCTCCATGGGAATAAACCCTTTTTTAGGGGAGAGAATCAAAAATGACAGATATTATTCCAAAGTATTAATGTATGCAAAACTCCCATGAGAATCCTTTCAAAGAGTAAACCGGGCTGGGAAGCTAGACTTGTAGGTCTGATTTGGAAAATGCTGACATTTTTGCATATAAAATAATCATAAATTCACAAAAAAATGGATGAACAATAACTTATGTGAATATATACATATATTTTACATATACATTTCACTGTGGGTGCATGATTGTATAATTAAATATTCCACATTGAAACTGTACCATTTTACATGCACATGAATCATGCATCATATACAATTTCACTATACACTGGTATGCTGGGTGTCTGAGGGTACTCTGAAAAAATAATTAAGCACATGGAGAACTATATTCATTATAGCAGAGGATCATATTTTGAGGTGGTTAATAAAACTGCTTTTGCACTTGATACTTAAGGTATATACCTTTTACGTGAATCACATTTAGTACAGGGCAACACTGAATCACTGTCACGGGCAACCTACTGATAAAAGACTGCAGTTGCAGTTTATTTTCCCTGCATCTTGTTTAAAAAAAAGTGTACCATGAATTCTGAAGAAATCTAATGCATAAATACATATTTTCTATGATTCAGTACTAACATATCCGATTCAAATACCATCATATTACAAAACCTACTGACTGCCATTATTCACTTACGCTTTAAATACCCACAATTTATTTCATTTCCTTTTTCATTTTCCTCAGTGGGTTGAAACTGACAGCCTAATAATCAATACTTACTCTCCCCACCTTCATGGAAAAATAATCTCAACTGATGACTCAAGTGTCATAAAAATCACCTGTTCCTCTTTATGCTGCTCTTGTCTCTCCTGTAAGCAACTCAATATTATCCATCTTAAGTATCTCTCAAACAACTGGAAATAACACATTAATTGATGTATTTAATTAACACTACCTGTGATCCAGCCTGCAGTTAGTCTGCCCC
The DNA here is from genome assembly GCF_015852505.1 of Tachyglossus aculeatus. Lineage (NCBI taxonomy): Eukaryota > Metazoa > Chordata > Mammalia > Monotremata > Tachyglossidae > Tachyglossus > Tachyglossus aculeatus. The sequence goes on along the minus strand of NC_052067.1, from coordinate 63,982,840 downwards.
CTACAAGCAAATCACTTCTTGAATATGACACATGTCTTTCGAGCCTTTAAGCCTGTTATTCCAGAATCTGAAAGAGTAAGTTCGGAGATGGGGGGCATCAAGCTCCATACCAAACTAAAGGTCTACAGGGCTGTTGTGTTCAACCTTTCACATGACTGGACCTAAACCTACTACAAAAAATACAACCAGCTCCTGGAGCAGTTACATCTGCAGCATTTATGAACTACTCAACATCAAAGACACCTAGATTTAAGGAAGCAATCAGCTCACCAGTGGTATTTATTGAGCACTTAGTTTGTGCAGAGCACTGTACTAGGTGCTTGGGAGAATAATAATAATAATTGTGGTATTGATTAGGCACTTGTGTGTCTGGCACTGTCCTAAGCACTGGGGTAGATACAAGGTAATTGAGTTGGACACTTTCCCCGCCCCACATGGAGCTCAGTCTAAATCCCCATTTTACAGATGAGGTTACTGAGGCAGAGTGAAGTTAAGTGACTTGCCCAAGTTCACACAGCTGACAAGTGGAGCCAGAATTTGAACCGAGGTTCTTCTAACTCTCAAGCCCATGCTCTATCTACTAGATCCTGCTGTTTCAGTACAGTGTAACAGAGTAGGTAGACATGATGCCTGCCCACCAGGCATTTATAGCTTAGAGCAGGAGCTAGACATTAAAATAAACTATAGAACTAATACAACACAGCTCCACTGTGTGGGACATGTAGGGGGAATAATGGATGGCAGCAAGATTACCAAATAGCAGCTATATGGGGGACTAAAAGGGGACATACGTAAGCCCAATGTAGAAATGTGGTAAAGCACTGTCTTGAAAAATGCAATCAATCAATCAATCGTATTTATTGAGTACTTACTGTGTGCAGATCACTGTACTAAGCACTTGGGAAGTACAAGTTGGCAACACATAGAGATGGTCCCTACCCAACAGTGGGCTCACAGTCTAGAAGGGGGAGACAGAGAACAAAATAAAACATATTAACAAAATAAATAGAATAGATATGTACAAGTAAAATAAATAAATAGAGTAATAAATATGTACAAACATATATGTAGGTGCTGTGGGGAAGAGAAGGAGGTAAGGCGGGGGGATGGAGAGGGAGAGGAGGGGGAGAGGAAGGAGGGGGCTCAGTCTGGGAAAGCCTCTTGGAGGAGGTAAGCTCTCAGTAGGGCCTTGAAGTGAGGAAGAGAGCAAGCTTGGCAGATGTGGGGAGGGAGAGCATTCCAGGCCAGGTGGAAGACATAGCACTGGGTTGATGGAAGACCACTGCAGTGGAAAGGGCAGCTTGGCAGGTAGTAATCAGGAGAGAGAAGCTGTTTTCCTAGAGCTGTGTGAAGTTTGGGGCAAAAGAAGGAGTCAAGATAGGCCCTGTGGGACAGTCCTCTAGATGGTAAGCTCCTTGTAGCCGGGGAATATATCTACCAAGTCTGTTATACTGTATTCTCCCAAGTGCTTAGTACAATGATTTGCACATAGTAAGCCCTCAATAAATATCACTGATTGATTGAGTGATTTGGACAAGCCCACTACAGTCACAAGGATCGATCCTTATAGATAAATAATGCAGGAGAGCAGTCCATAAGATAAGGACTTATTTTTGGAAACATTATTTTCTAAAACAAAGAACAGATGGGTAAGTGCTAAAGTAGTGGTTGATTAAAGAGCCTTGCCAAATTTCTCTGACTCTACTCTCCCAGTAGCATCAGAATGACTTTGGCAGCCAATTCATGATTGAGGTTTCATGGTTTTTGGGATTTGGTCCAGAGGCATCCCTAAGAGCTACAAAAGAGTTTTTTTTCTTTCTTCTTAATAGTATTTATTAAGCACTTATGTGCCAGGCACTTTACTAAGCACTGGGGTAGATACAAGCTAATCAGGTTGGGCATAGTCCATGTCCCAAGTGGGATTCACAGCCCTAATCCATATTTTACAGATGAAGTAACTGAGGCACAGAGTAGAGCTGGGATTAGAACCCAGGACTTCTGACTCCCCATCTCCATGCCCTTTCCACTAAGCCACACTGCTTCTCTTCAGGTCTGAAGAATAACCCAGACCAGGCAAGAGCCCCAGAGTCCACTGCTCTCAGGTGAAAGCCCTGAGGGGAACCCTGGCCTGGACTGATTGATCTAGCCAGCTGGTCCTGGCTCCTGGATAGGCCTAAAGATTCTCAGCTGCCAGAGGCAAAGGGAAGGAAGTTTGTTCATAGTTTGGACGTTCCAGCCTGCAGGAGCAGTGGGTGTAGGTGAAGAAGCTCCAGGCTCTCTGGGTTCTCTCATCAATTTAGGAAAATCCAAGGGAAACTTCCTTCTTCTGAATGTCCTAGAAACATGCTGTATTCTCTGTCATCAGCACAACCATTTCTTAAGTGCTTGCAATGTTCAGAACACCATATTAAGAGTTAGGGAGACTTTGGGGGACTGAAAGTATTTATTAACAGAGTAATCTATGAAATATGCCATTAAATAGCACAAAAAAGTGCTTAATACAGTGCTCAGGGACTAGTGTTACCATTATTATTATCATTTGAGCACTTACTGTGTGCAGAACTAAGTGTTATGAGAGTAAAATATTATAGTGTAACAGACACATTTCCTGCCCACAATGAGCGTAGAGTCTAGACAAGGAGAGAAATATTAATATAAATTACAGATATGCACAAACATGTAAATAAGTGATGAAGATGCCTGGTGAGTTTGAGGCTTACTATGTGCAGAGCACTGTATACTTGGGAGAGTACAACAGAGTTGATACACAGGTACCCAGCCCACAATGAGCTTACAGTCTAAAGAATATGTAACTTCAGGTCCTGAGACTAATCTAGGAAGGTTTGCTGTAAGAAGTGACATTTCAGAAGGACTTAGACTGTATCTCCCTCCACATTCAGTTAGATATGGAGTCAGCATGGTCTATTGGTTAGAGCACAGGCCTGGGAGTCAGATGACCCTGGGTTCTGATTCTGGCTCTGCCTCTTGTCTGCTGTGTAACCTTGGGGAAATCACTTAACTTCTCTGGGCCTCAGGTACCTCATCTGTAAAATGAGGATTAAGACTGTAAACCCCATTCATTCATTCAATCGTATTTATTGAGTGCTTGCCATGTGCAGAGCACTGAACTAAGTGCTTGGGAAGAACAAGTCGGCAACGTATAGAGACGGTCCCTACCCAACAATGGGCTCACAGTCTAGAAGGGGGAGACAGACAACAAAACAAAATATGTAGATAGGTGTCAAAATCGTTAGAACAAATAGAATTGTAGCTACATAAACACCATTAACAAAATAAATAGAATAGTAAATATGCACAAGTAAAATAGAGTAATAAATCTGTACAAATATGTACAAGTGCTGTGGGGAGGGGAAGGAGGTAGGGTGGAGGGGATGGGGAGGAGGAGAGGAAAAAGGGGGCTCAGTCTGGGAAGGTCTCCTGGAGGAGGTGAGCTCTCAGTAGGGCTTTGAAGGGAGGAAGAGAGCTAGCTTGGTGGATGTGTGCAGGGAGGGCATTCTAGACCTCGGGTCGATGGCAGGACAGGCGAGAACAAGGCACAGTGAGGAGGTTAGCAGCAGAGGAGTGGAGGGTGTGGGCTGGGCTGTAGAAGGAGAGAAGGGAGGTGAGGTAGGAGCGGGCAAGATGATGGAGAGCCTTGAAGCTGAGAGTGAGGAGTTTTTGCTTGATTTGTAGGTTGACAGGAAGCCACTGGAGATTTTTGAGGAGGCGAGTAACATTCCCAGAGCGTTTCCGCACAAAGATGATCCGGGCAGCAGCGTGAAGTATAGACTGAAGTGGGGAGAGACAGGAGGATGGGAGATCAGAGAGGAGGCTGATGTCCCATGTGGGACAAAGATTGTGCCTAGCTTGATTAGTGTTTATCTACCCCAGAGCTCAGTACAGTGCCTGGCACACATTAAGGACATAACAAATACCATAAAAAATGGAACAGCTGTGTGCAGAGTAATAATAATAATAATGGTATTTGTTGAGAACTTACTATGTGCCAAGCACTGTTCTACACATTCCCTGACAGCACATTCCCTGTCCACAGTAAGCTTAGTCTAGAGGGGGTTTACAGTCTAATACAGTGCTCTGCACACAATAGGCACTCAGTACATACTATTCAAGAAGCGGCATGGCCTCGTGGAAAGAGCATGGGCCTGGAAGTCAGACAACCTGGGTTCTAATTCCAACTAAGCCAATTGCTTGTTGTGTGACCTTGGGTAAATCACTTAATTTCTCTGTGCCTCAGTCTCCTGATTGCCCTCCTACTTAGACTGTGAGCCCTATATGGGACAGGGACTGTGCAAAACCTAATTGACATATCAACCCTAGCACTTAAAACAGTGAGAGACATATAGTAGGTGCTTAACAAATACCCTTAAAATATATTGATTGATTATTGACTGACCTCAATGAGAACATCTCTAGAATGTGACCAACTTCCTGAAAGGCATCTAAGCTAATTAATCCATGAATCTTATTTTTTGATTGCTTACTGTGTGCCAAGCACTGTACTACCTGCTTGGGGCCCGTGGCCTGGAGAAGTGGTGGAGTGCCAGTCTAGAGTTCCAGAGGACCTGGGTTCGGGTATGAGTTGTGTCACCAACCTGCCATGTGTCTGTGGCCAAGTCTTAACTTCCCTGTACCTCAGTTTCCTTCCTCTAGATTACAGGTTCACTGTGAACTGGGAATGTGTCAGTGAGGTGCCGGTCTCAGCTCTGCAACACTGCTGGCCTCAGCTCCGCAACATTGCCAAGATCCGCCTTTTCCTCTCCATCCAAACCGCTACCCTGCTCATTCAAGCTCTCATCCTATCCCATCTGGTCTATTGCATCAGCCTCCTCTCTGATATCCCATCCTCGTGTCTCTCCCCACTTCAATCCATACTTCATGCCACTGCCCGGATTGTCTTTGTCCAGAAACGCTCTGGGCATGTTACTCCCCTCCTCAAAAATCTCCAGTGGCTACCAATCAATCTGCGCATCAGGCAGAAACTCCTCACCCTCGGCTTCAAGGCTCTCCATCACCTCGCCCCCTCCTACCTCACCTCCCTTCTCTCCTTCTACAGCCCAGCCTGCACCCTTCGCTCCTCTGCCGCTAATCTCCTCACCGTGCCTCGTTCTCGCCTGTCCCGCCGTTGACCCCCGGCCCACGTCATCCCCCTGGCCTGGAATGCCCTCCCTCCCAACATCCGCCAAGCTAGCTCTCTTCCTCCCTTCAAGGCCCTACTGAGAGCTCACCTCCTCCAGGAGGCCTTCCCAGACTGAGCCCCTTCCTTCCTCTCCCCCTGGTGCCCCTCTCCATCCCCCATCTTACCTCCTTCCCTTCCCCACAGCACCTGTATATATGTATATATGTTTGTACATATTTATTACTCTATTTATTTTACTTGTACATATCTATTCTATTTTATTTTGTTAATATATTTGGTTTTGTTCTCTGTCTCCCCCTTTCAGACTGTGAGCCCACTGTTGGGTAGGGACTGTCTTTATATTTTGCCAACTTGTAATTCCCAAGTCCTTAGTACAGTGCTCTGCACACAGTAAGCACTCAATAAATACGATTGGTTGATTGATTGATTAAATTGTTATATTGTACTCTCCCAAGTGCTTAGTACAGCTGCTCTGCACACAGTAAGGAACCAATAAATACGACTGACTGACTATAGTACAAAAGAGTTGGTAGATACTTTAAGGACTCAAGTCGAGCATGGTCTTGGAAAATGGCTGCCAACAGGGGCGCTTCTGGCTGTGAGCCACACATGGGACAGGGACTGTGTACAACCTAATTAAGTTATACCCATCCCAAAGCTTAGAACAGTGTTTGACACCTAGTAATGCTTACGAAATACCATGAAATAAAAATCTCTCTCATATGACTAGCCTTTTGCCTCCTCTCCTTCCCTCCAGTTCCCTCCACCTAGTCATTATTGGCCCCAGGTTAGATAAGGGCTGGGCAATAACTAACAGTGGTCAAAGCTGGCTCTGGGTAACATGGGGCTCTCTAATAGATGCTAGTTCAATGTCCTCCACCAATCCCTCCTTCTCTCCCTGCCGTTTGGCATACTCTGATTGGCAGATGTTAGTACAAACGTACCTAACTCATGCCTCCTACAGGGGTGACAGAAAACAATAGAGGTTGTGCTAGCCTTCCCATTCCTGTACTGTCTGCTCGCCACCACTCAAAAAGAAGGTGAGAGGGAAAGTACAAAGCAAAGAAGCGATGTGGTTCCCGATCCACAAGAACTTTACATTCAGTGAGGAGGTGAGACAAAGGGAGCCCACTGTTGTGTAGGGACCGTCTCTATATGTTGTCAACTTGTACTTCCCAAGCGCTTAGTACAGTGCTCTGCACACAGTAAGCGCTCAATAAATATGATTGAATGAATGAATGAAATAGAATGGTCAAAATAAATAACCATGTACAACTGAATAATGCATATAAATAAGTGCTAAGAGAAGTGAAAAAGTGAGCTCAGAAGTGGTCGATTATTGCTGGGGAAAAGGGAGAGAGGAAGTGGAGGAAACAAGTATATTCAACCCAGCTAACCTTCTCACTGTGCCCTGATCTCACCTGTCTTGCTGCCGACCCCTGACCTACATCCTGCCTCTGGCCTGGAACACCCTCCCTTCTCAAATCTGACAGACAATTACTCTCCCTCCCTTCAAAGCCACTCTCCAAGAGGCACATGTCCTCCAAGAGGCCTTCCCTGACTAAGCCCCCCTTTCCTCTTCTCCCACTCCCTTCTGCATCACCTTGACTTGATCCTTTTGTTCTTCTCCCCACTCCAGCCCCACAGCACTTATATACATACCTGTAATTTACTTATGTTAATGTTTGTCTCCCGCCATGCCCCAAAATGTAAGCTAGTTGTGGGCAGAAAATGTATCTGTTCACTGTTGTATTATACTCTCCCAAGATGTTAATCCAGTGCTCTGCACATGGTAAAAGCTCAATAAATACAAATAGAATGAAGGAATGAATCAATGAATTTAAGGAGTTTGAAGAGGACTGGGGACAGACTGTCCAGAAGGTAGTTAGAGACTGCAGTGACAGCCCTTTACTACTCGTTCTCTACCAACTTGCACACCTAGTTTGCGGCTCAATACTGTCAGATTTTACTCCACCATAGCCACCCTTCTCCTCTCTATCCATGCACACAACTATGGTTCAGGCACCCATCATATTCTGAAATGATTATGTCATTCAATCAATCAATGGTATTCATTGAGTTCTTTGTATTGTTATAGTGTACTCTCCAAAGTGCTCAGTACAATGCTTTGCACTCAGTAAATGCTAAATAAATATGATTGATTGAATGAATGAATGAATACAGAGAACTTTACTAAGTGCTTGGGAGAGTATGATACAACAGAGTTGGTAGACCCATTCCCTGCCCACAACAATCTTAGAGTCTGTGTCAGTAAGGTCATTTTGGGACACAGCTGTGTGGAGGTGGAAGTTGAAGTCTCGAGGGGAGATGAGCATCTCAAAGGGGTAAGTGACTGGGTTGCTCTGAGGGGCAGCAATAAATGGGGTGTGACCAGTGGCTTTGGGCACCCAGAAATCCTCCATTCCACAGTTTCCCTGACCTACTTTTTTAATGCTGGATTGTTGCTCAGCCAATCATATGTCATTATTGGGAGAGAGGTAGTCCAGCAGCGGTGCTGAGGGATGCAAAGAATAAGGCTAACAGTAAACTTTATCTGGGCTATACCAAGGACACCATTTAGTTCAATGTTCATCTTCTGTAATGGTGAACATTATTACTCCTTTTTTTAACCTTCAGTCAAATGGCATTTGTCTAGATTGATTCTTTATGACCTGGCTATCTAGAGCCATTTCATTGGAATCACCTGAGAAGCACACAACATCAAATGGCAAGACAGACTCATCAAGATAAAGCCCTGGCATGCAAGATCTGCATAGGCATTTATCACCCAGACCTGCCTACACTAACAGGCTACCCCTACAACTTTGCCTTATCAATTGAATTCAATAGTGTTTAGTGAGCACTTAGTGTGCAAAACACTCTACTAAGCACTTGGGGGAGTACAATACAACAATAAACAGATAGATTCCCTGCCCACAACACCTTATCTGCAAAGAAAAGCCATTTATCTGTCCCAACCTGCAAATTTTCTGTGGGTCCACATGTGTCAGGTTGGCTAAATGATTATCACCATTATTATTCATTACTATGATTATTATTTTTATTATTATGGTATTTACCAAGCACTGGGATAGACACAAGTTAATCATGTTGGATTCAGTCCCTGTCCCACATATGGCTCACAGTCTAAATAGAAGAGAGAATGTGCATTGAATCTCCATTTTGCAGATAAGGAAAACTGAGGCCCAGAGAAGTCATACGATTTGCTCAAGGAGACAGAGCAGACAAGTTGCAGAGCTGGAACTAGAATTCAGGTCCTCTAACTCACAGGGTCATGCACTTTCCAGTAGGCCATGCTGACTATTAAATATATTCATCCATTCATTCAGGTCGTATTTATTGAAGGTTCAACTGTGTGCAGAGCACTGTACTAAGCACTTGGGAGAATACACTACAACAATAAACAAACACATTCCTTGCCCACAATGAGCTTACAGTCTAGAGATGGGGAGACAGGCATTAATATAAATAAATTACAGATGTGTACAAAGTGTTCTGGGATTGGAAGAGGGGATGAAAAAAGCGAGCGAGTCAGGGTGACCCAGAAGGGAGAGGAAGAAGCAGGTGCCAGTTCAACCCTGCCTCCAGACTAAAATACATGGTGATGACCTGGAAGGGGAAAGGAAAAAGGGAAAAAAAATAGAACCTGGGCATTTGTTAATTCATTCAACCAGCGGAATTTGTTCCTACCCTGACACATTGTCATACTCAACCCACAAGGTTGTTGCAGAAACTCCCCAATTAAGCTGGGTAACTAACCTGTACAGTTTCTACCTGAAATGCAGTCAGTTCACCAATCTTGAAACAAATCTCATAATGACACAGTTTCACTGAGTGAGAAACGCAAGGAAAATGGAAAACTACTGACATTCAGTTTGCCTTTTTGGTTCCAGAAATTCAAAGTGACTGATGTCTCTCCCTCTCATGCACCTGCTCCATTCACTGATGATCAACCACCCATTCACCTTCCACAATATTCCCATTCATGCGAAGGGTTGAGGACTGCAGATCCAGAGATTTAGACCTCATGGAGGAAGAGACAAAAAAGAGCAGAATGAGCAGAAGTAGATGGAAGAGGAAGAGAAGAGTGGAAGAGGTAGAGGTATAGAGGTAGTGAGTATAAGGGTATACCATTAAGTTAGAATGATTGTGCTTTCTGTATGAATGGTATGCACAAGATGGAGAGGATATGCATTGTGGAGCAGCATGGCCTAGCGATAGGAGCATGGGCCTGGGACTCAGAGGACTTTGACTCTAATCCCACCCCTGTCATTTGTCTCCTGGGTGACTTAGGGCAAGTCATCTAACTTCTCTGTGCCTCAGTTTCCTCATCTGCATGATGGAGATTCAATGCCTGTTCTCCCTCCTTCTGAGACTGTGAGTCCCAGGTGGGCATGGACTGTGTCCATCCTAATTAACTTACATCTACCCCTGCACCTAGAACAGTTCTTGAAACACAGAAGTGAGCCTGTTGTTGGGTAGGGACCGTCTTTATGTTGCTGACTTGTTCTTCCCAAGCGCTTAGTACAGTGCTCTACACACAGTAAGTGCTCAATATGATTGAATGAATGAATGAATAAATGAAGTGCTTAACTATAATTATAATCATAATAATGAGACTAATAATATGCATATGCACATGGAAACCAAAGTATAAGCTGAAAGACTTTTCACAGGAATGAAACAGATAGAAGAGTGCATTTCAGAGGATTTCAATGCAAAAGAGGATGAATGGCAAAACCATGTAGAAGAATCCCACTTGCAACATTCTCAAAACATATGCAGAGCTTGTCTTAATTTCTCATTGCTATTAAATGTATTTGAGACATATAAACTTGATTCCGGTTAATATAACAATATTTATCTGGATTATAAATTGATTGTCCTTGACATGTCTTCACACTGCACATGAGAGAAGCTTTTCTAATTAAAAATATTAGAACCAGGCTGTGAGGAGGAGCACTGAGGTTTCGGACTCAGAGGCACAAACTATGATATTATGGTCCACCTAAACTAGAATGAAATTATTGACATCATGGCAAGAAGCAAAACTCTAAGGAGGCTCTTAGCAATTTGGCATTTACCATTTGTGTGGGAATTTTAATTCCACTTACCAGAGAGAAATGAGGAAATTGGGTTCATTCTGATTAATATCCTGTGACTGTGGAAATGTAGAAGTGTGAAATTTTTTATATTAGAAACTTCTGAGTAGAAAATGCAATTATCACACCCAACTCAAAGTCTCAGGTGAGTTTACGTTGAACCTGTTATTTTAGAAAGTTAAACATAGGCATGATTCACAAAGGTAGTACCTTGTTCTAAAATAAGCACCTCATCCAATTTCCCTAAATTAGTAAAGTCTTCTTCACTTGGATAAGCAGAAACTGTTAATTTTTGGCAGTGACTGGAGTCATTGTGCCAATTTAACAGTAAAATGGCATTTGGGATTTTCATGAAGTAACTGTACATTTTCTCTCAAATTCATGAGGGAAACACAACAGGCTTGAGAGGGAGAATGTGAAGAGGAATATGGAATCACATGGAAAAAGAGTCCTTAGCTTCCTGAGACCACAGGCAAGGGCTAACCCAAAGTTGATTTACAAGCCATATGGTAAAATAAGTCAGTTCCATCCTTTGCTAACAATGCCCCATCCTCCATACACTCCACCACGGACCCTGAATGCCAAGACTCAGTGAGCTGAGGAGTTAGAAGAGAAGGAGCTTAATGAGCAAATCAATCATTGGATAGTATTTATTGATCAGTTACTGTGTGCAAAGCACTGTACAAAGTGCTTGGGGAAGTACTGTAATGGTTCATAGACAAGAGCCCAGATCACAAGGAGTTTAAAGGAGTCTCCACCTGGCAGAGAGTGTTAAGTGCCTCCAAAGACAGGAATATGCTAGATGAAGCAAGGAGGTGAAGGGCTGAGGTCAAGGATAGAGGGACAGTTGCAAGATAGTGACAAAAAGCAGAACGTAGAATGACTGATACCCTCTAAAAAGTCTCACAACATGAATACCGGCCATAGGATCACAGTAATGACAGTAATGCAACTGCCAGAGCTACTGGGACAGTGACTTAAGGGAAAATTCAGTCCCACTATATATTCCCAAATATTAAAAACTGAAAGCCACAAAGCTGTTCAATTTCTGAGTACAAGAGGAGAAAGCTAAACTCAAACTCAGATAATGCTCACGACCCCTGATACACTAATTCCCAGAGAGCTACAAGAAGGTTTAGTAGATGATAAGGTTTCAAAAGAGAGTTCTCATGCCCTGCTCTGCCATTAGTCTGCTGTGGGACCTTGGACAACACAAGTTCTCTGTGCCTCAGAATCCTCATCTGCAAAATGGAGACTCAATACCTGTTTTCCTTCCTAGTCTGTGAGCCCCATGTGGGAACTGATTATCTTGATATACCCCAGCACTTGGCACATAATACATGCCTAACAAATACCATAGTTATTACAACTATTACTGTTATTTCCCCTCTGATAGCAAGATTTTTCCCAAGACTTCCATCTCATGGGAGGAAGGTAAGAATGAATCCTGATACAAGAGAGAGTGAGTGGTCAAAGGCCCCACCTGCTTGATTGGCTCCCATTCATAAAGTTTTTACATCACGGGAAGTATAATTCTCTAAGAAAGATTTTCCTCTTCCTACTTACCTACTGTCATTTCAGCTCTGCATCCTGAGAGAATTTGAATATTATGACAACCAGCCTTGCTAAAAACACAGAGGGAGGGGATGGGGGAAAAATCTAAAGGGCGGGGAGCTCAAAATCCCTCAACCAGTGATATTTATTGGGCAGGTACGGTAGGCAGACACTGTGCTAAATGCTTGGAATGTGGCCTAATGAAAAGAGCATGGGTGTGGAGTCAGAGGACCTAGGTTCTAATCCTGACTCCACCAGTTGCCTGCTATGTGACAACTTCTCTGTGGCTCATTTTCCACATCTGTAAAACGGGGATTCAGTGTCTGCTTCCACCCTACTACTTAAACTGTGAGCCATTTGGGACAAAGAGTGTGTCTGACCTGATTAACTTGTACCTACCCCAGTGCTTAGAACAGTGCTTGACACAAATGAAGCACTTAAAACATTATAATGATAATAATATTAATTAATAATAATAAATATAACAGAGTTGGTAGTTGTTCCCTTCCCCACAGTCTAGAGAGGAGACAGAATTAAAATTAATTACAGAAATGTATATAAGTGCTGTGGGACTGAGGGTGGGGTGAATAAAGAGCACAAATCCAAGTGTGACTGTGATGTAGAAAGGGGAGGGAGTTAGGGAAATGAGGGCTTAGTCACGTAAGGCCTCTTGGAGAAGATGTAATTTTAATAAAGCTTTGAAGATGGGAAGAACTCACGCCTGCTGGTCAGATACTAAAGTGGATTTCAAAAGTAAACTTGTGTATTTCATTCATCTTGAAAGAAAATGATTTCATTTTTCAGATATCCAAACTTAACTCCCCTTAGTGTAGTAGGGATTTCTCTTTGCTTTTTCTGTTCATCCTTTATGCACTCTGAATTGCTCTATTACTTAAGATGAAAAAGCAATGCATCATTTGGTGATGACAATGTTTCGATGGTACAGGCAGTCCTTGACTTACAATGTTCTGAGTCAAAATGAACAGCACTTGGACATTTCTAAATTTACACCCTGTTCTAGTTTATGACACCAGTGCTTCAACTTGCCAACACTAGCTTGCTGTATGGCATTAGCTCCTGGGATGTGGGCGGTGACCGAGAGCTGATGGGGTAAAAAATCAATGGTATTTGAGTACTTCTCTGTGCAGGGCACTGTACTATGTACTTGGGAGAGTACAGTGCAGTTGATATACAAGATTCCTGCCCACAAGAAGAGTTTATAATCTAATTTGGTGGCCGGCAGGGGTGACAGACAATAAAATTACAGATAGTGGAACTAACAAAGTATTAGGACTTGTACAGCATGTTTTGGAAGCAGAGGTTGTGTAAGTATTAAAGTGTTTAAGTGATAGAGACCAAAGTGTATGAAAATGGAGGAAGAATTTTTAACATTGTGATAGAGTGGACAGAAGGGGAGGGAAAGTTTAAAACAGGTGGTGGTGATAGAGGAGGAGGAGAAGAGATAGGGAACAGGGTTAGCTGATTACCAGAGAGGACTGATGTGGCCATTTTACATCTGTTTAAATAAAACTCATTCAATCGTATTTATTGAGAGCTTACTGTGTGCAGAGCACTGTACTAAGCACTTAGGAAGTACAAGTTGGCAACTTATAGAGACGGTCCCTACCCAACAACGGGCTCACAGTCTAGAAGGGGGAGACAGACAACAAAACAAACATGGACAGGTGCCAAGTCATCAGAATAAATGGAAATAAAGCTAGATGCACATCATTAACAAAATAAATAGAATAGTAAATATGTACAAGTAAAATCAATCAATCAATCAATCAATCGTATTTATTGAGCGCTTACTATGTGCAGAGCACTGTACTAAGCGCTTGGGAAGTACAAGTTGGCAACATATAGAGACAGTCCCTACCCAACAGTGGGCTCACAGTCTAGAAGGGGGAGACAGAGAACAAAACCAAACATATTAACAAAGTAAAATAAATTGAATAGATATGTACAAGTAAAATAAATAAATTAATAGAGTAATAAATATGTACAAACATATATACATATATACAGGTGCTGTGGGGAAGGGAAGGAGGTAAGACGGGGGGATGGAGAGCCGGGGCGAGGGGGAGAGGAAGGAGGGGGCTCAGTCTGGGAAGGCCTCCTGGAGGAGGTGAGCTCTCAGTAGGGCCTTGAATGGAGGAAGAGAGCTAGCTTGGCGGATGTGCGGAGGGAGGGCATTCCAGGCCCCGGGGGATGACGTGGGCCGGGGGTCGACGGCGGGACAGGTGGGAACAAGTCACGGTGAGGAGTTTAGCGGCAGAGGAGCGGAGGGTGCGGGCTGGGCTGTAGAAGGAGAGAAGGGAGGTGAGGTAGGAGGGGACGAGGTGATGGAGAGCCTTGAAGCCGAGGGTGAGGAGTTTCTGCCTGATGCGCAGATTGATTGGTAGCCATTGGAGATTTTTGAGGAGGGGAGTAACATGCCCAGAGCGTTTCTGGACAAAAACAATCCGGGCAGCAGCATGAAGTATGGATTGAAGTGGGGAGAGACACGAGGATGGGAGATCAGAGAGAAGGCTGATGCAGTAGTCCAGACGGGATAGGATGAGAGCTTGAACGAGCAGGGTAGTGGTTTGGATGGAGAGGAAAGGGCATCATCTACTCTAATGTGGAATCTCTCTGCCACAATATAAATATACTAATGTAGCTATATTGCTAAGTGCTAAGAGTACAATTCTAGGTAAAAACAGTGAACTCAATCTTGATTCAAGAACCAACGCTTCATTTTATATAGGTATTTTCAATGACAAAATGAGTTCCAACTTACAATATTTCAATTTAGAATGCAGCTTCCAAAAACTAGCTGTAGATCTGAGGCCTACTTGAACTGCAAAGATAGGGATATATCAGCATCACCATTTATTGATCACCTTTGGACATGAGAAGCAGCATGGCCTGGAGGATAGAGCACAGGCCTGGAAGCCAGAAGGTCTTGGGTTCTAGTCCTGCCTCTGACACCTGTCTGCTGTGTGACCTTGGGCAAGTCACTTCACTTCTAGGGTCCTCACTTCCCTCATATGGAAAATGGGGATTGACACTGTGAGCCCTGTATGGTTGGGTAGGGACTGTCTCTATATATGTTGCCAACTTATACTTCCCAAGTGCTTAGTACAGTGCTCTGCACACAGTAAGCGCTCAATAAATGTGCTTGAATGAGTGAATGAATGACAGGGACTGTGTCCAACCCGGTTTGCTTGTATCCACCCCAGCGCTTAGTACACTGCTTGGCACATAGTAAGTGCTTAACAAATACCATAATTATTATTATTATTATCCATGGAACATACAATTGGAGTAACAGACAGGCTTGCCCATTCTTAAGGGAAAACAAGCTAATGTAAAATGCCCAATACATAATAAGAAGGGTAGAAGACTAAGAGTACAATGCAACGGCAGGTGTATATTCTACTGAACAGCAAGCACTGCTTTTGTATTCACATAAAGGCACTTAAATGATATGTTTACTTAGCATACCATGTTCACATATGTATCCAACAAATGTAGCCATGTATTCCATTCTAGCAGGATAAATATCTGTAAATGTATGATCTGTGATCCACCTTGGCACATCCTAAATCGACAGACCAGTGGATATTAATTAAGTTTATAGTTCTACTTATTGCAGAACTCTGGGGAATTGAATAGACAGAGAATGTCAGCAAGTACTCCTGAATGCTCTCTTTGGTTTAATTACTGGCCTGTAGTGAGTCCATCAAACTGATGAACAATCAACAGAGCTGAACTTTACAGTATGCTGCACATTTAGAGAAAGAAATTTCAAGTGACTGGCAGACAGATTGGGACAGACTAAAGTGACTTCTCATTCATTCATTCAATAGTATTTGTTGAGTACTTGTTCAGAGTACTGTACTAAACATTTTGGAGAGTAGACTACAACAATAAATTGACACATTCCCTGCCCATAACATCTAGTGTATCATTTTTCAGTTGGACATGTGTAGCAAATCCCCCCCATCTAGATGGGGTCTTCAATCACAGTACTATGCCAGATCTATTTCAAACGAAGTGACACAAAAAGTTGTCAATTATCAAGTAAACTTGAATAATGTAAATAGGCAAAATAATACAAAAGTTATTGCCTAATAGAAATACGATGGGTCTGGGAATCAGAGGTCTCGGATTTTAATCCCAGCTCTACCACTTGCCTGCTTTATAACCTTAGTCAAGACATTTAACTTCTCTGTGCCCCAGTTTCCTAATGTGTAGAATGGTATTATATGCCTGTTCTCCCTCTTATTTACACTGAGTCTCATGTGGGACAGGGACTATGATGTCTGGCCTGATAATCTTGCATCTATGAAATTTTAGTAGAGTGTTTGACATATAGTAAGTGCTTAATAAATACCACACTTTATTATTATTATTATCATCATTATTATTGATTCCCTAGAGTGATCCTCAAAAGTGTAGTGTGGCTAGTGAGGCTTTGATTGGGAAAGAGGAAAGTCAACAAACCTAGGAAATATTAATCCTCTGTCTTTTGACAATCCCAAAGGTTTTACAGACTTAAGGAAAACTTAAGTCCCTTAAGTTGTTCCTAGTATTTTTCCCAAATAAATCCAGCAGTTACCATCCTTAAGTAACACAGTGTACTTCTCAGATCATCTGGTTAATGACGTTCTCTATTAGCTAGGATCTTGGCAGAAATGGCAAACCATGGTCTTTGCTATTGAAGTTGTCGTCATCAACAGCTAGAGACTATCCATGCTTCTGAGTGGGAAGCAGCATGGTCTAGGGAATAGAGCAGAGTCCTGGGAGTCAGAAAGACCTGGGTTCTAACCCCAGTGCTGCCACTTGTCTGCTTTGTGACTTTTGGCAAGCCTCTCAACTTCTCCGTGCCTAAATTACCTCATCTGTAAAATGAGATTAAGAATGTGAGCCCTAAGTGAAACTCGGACTATGTCCAATCCAATTAGCTTTTATCTACTCCAGTGCCTAGTTCAGTGCCTGGCAAATAGTAAACACTTAAATACCATAAAAAAGACTGAAACTCCCTCCTACATTGATCATGAGTAACAGCACCCAAATCCTGTCTTCCCCTAGAGTTTCCTGTCACTGTGGACAGCACCACTAGCCTTCCTAACAAGCCCATAACCTTCAAGTTATTCTCTACTCATCTTTCATTCTACTCATATATTCAATCTGTCACTAAATCCTCCAAGTTCAACCTTCACAACATTGCTAAAATCTGTCCTTTCCTCTTTATCCAAACGGCTACCACATTAATCCAAGCCCTCATCCTATCCAGCCTTGATTTCTGTATCAGCCTCCTTGCTGACTTCCCTGCCTCCTGTCTCTCCCCAGTCTAATCCATACTTCACTCCTTGGCCTGAATCATTTTTCTACAAAAACGTTCAGTCTATGATTCCCCACTCTTCAAGAACCTCCAGTGGTTGCCCATCCACCTCTGCTTCAAACAAAACTCCTTTTCACTGGCTTTAAGGCACTCAATCAGCTCACCCCCTGCTATCTTACATCCCTGCTCTCCTAGTACACCCCAGTCTGCACACTTCACTCCTCTAATGCCAAGCCACTCACTGTACCTCAATCTCATCTAGCTCACCACCAACCTCTTGTCCACATCCTGCCCCTGGCTAGGAAGGCACTCCTTCTTTATGTATGACAATCACTCTCCCAAAACTTCAAAGCATTACTGAAAGTGATGGGGGCCCCCCATGCACCATGGAAAGGTTGCAGATATTGTTTGAACGTACGTGGTCCCGTTGCCATATTTGGTATGGGCCTTAGAACCTGCAGCCCACTGGCGGGGTCCAGGAACCAAACCAAATAGAGATAGACTCCGCCCAGCTCTGTACCAAATCTGCACCAATCCAGTCCCCACTGTTTTCAAATCTACCAATCACTGTGATCAGCAACAGCAGTATATAAGCCCATTGTATCAGGCACTCGGGGCCTTTTCCCTTAAAGAAATGAGCCCACCAGGTGTGTTAACCCCTATTCGGTCTTCGGCCTTACCAATAAAACTTTATTAAAACTTTCGGCAGTCACATGCTGTCTGACTAATTCTTTAGTCACCCGGCGACTTGGTGGCCATCCAGAACAACTGCCGCCATAATTTTGGTGGCCCATACGGGGAGATCCAGTAGATGTGACTGCCGCCGTCCTAGCTGACCACAGCACAGCCTGAAGCCATCGGAGTGGTGAGTTCTTTTTTTGAATTGTTCTTGTCTGTTCTCGCGGAGGCACCCTCTAGTTCACGGGTACACTAAGGGGGAAGGAAGGACCAACCGGGTCAGTCCGGGAAAAGGACCTCTCGTCAGGAGGTGGTCCGGGAAAAGGACCTCTCGTCAGGAGGTGGTCCGGGGAAGGGACCTCTCATCAGGGGACGTCTTGAGGTGAAGGGACCGCAGCTTGGGCAAGTGGGACACCACGCGGCGCTAGGGCATAACCCGAGACAGGCACAGAACCAGAATTGTTCTTGTCTGCTCTCGCGGCGGCACCCTCTAGTTCCCAGGAACACTAGAAGGGAAGGAAGGCTGACCGAGTCGGTCTGTGAAAGAACCTCTTGTCAGAATACAGTTCGGGCATTTCAGCACCAGTGGGCCGCCACTCGGTGCATGGGCATAACCCGAGTCACAGACAGAACAGGAATTGTTCTCGTCTGCCCTCGCGGAGGCACCCTCTAGTTCCTGGGTACACGAGGGGGGAAGGAAGGCCAAGCAGGTCAGTCTGGGAAAAGGACCTCTCATCAGGAGAAGGTCCGGGTATTTCAGCACCAGTGGGACACCACGTGGCACTTGGACATAGCCTGAGATAGACACAGAACCGGAATTGTTCTTGTCTGCTCTCGCGGAGGCACCCTCTAGTTCCCAGGTTCACTGGGGGGAAGGAAGGCCAACCAGGTCGGTCATAACCTGAAACAGACACAGAACCTCAAAAAATGAACATTTTCCACCCATTTTGGGACTTTTTTTCAATCACCTCGAAAGAGGAACGTTTTAATAAGGACAAATTTGGTTTGGCTGATTTAAAATGCCAGTAACTGATTTTTTGTGCACCACAAAATGGCCCCAATATAAATTAGAGGATCAGGAGGTCTGGCCTGAATATGGGTCACTAAATTATAATACCATTCTCCAGCTGGACTTCTTACATTGCAGGCAGTTAGAGAAGTGGTCAGAAATCCCATATGTCCAAGCTTTTATGGCTTTGTCCCAGAGCCCTAAGGGAAGAACTGCTACATGTGTTTTTCCTGGGCCCCTCCCAGGGGTCCAGCTCTAATGCCCGATTCCCCAGATGTACTGAATGATCCTTCCTCGGCCAGGGACCCCGGAAGGATGGCTTTCCATACCAGTCCACCTCGTGGACCCTAAGCCAGAGACAGAGGAAAGGATACTCCCCTTGAGGGAGGTCACAGGGGAAAGGGGACAGATAGTGCGGGTACAGGCACCCTTCTCTTTGAGCAAATTGGAAATGGCAAAATGGAAATTGGGACAATAGTCTGCAGACCCCGTGCGCTTTTGGGAAGAATTCCGGAGTCTGACCCTGCAGTATGATCTGTCATGGGAAGATCTTAACCTGTTGCTTTATAGCTGTCCCTCGCTCCAAACCAGAGTGGAGTTATCAGGGGGAGAATACTGATAGACAGTTCCAGAATCATATGATTACATGCCTACTGGCGGGCATGGAGAAAGGAATTAGGAAGCAAGTTAACTATGATCAGATCTGAGCTGGGACCCAGGACTCTACCGAGAACCGTGCCAAGTTTAGACTCAGGCTGGCGGAGGCGATTCGAAAGTACACCCAGCTTGATCCCAACTCGGTAGAGGGAAGTGTCATTCTCAATCTGTATTTAATTAATTGGCTGAAGATTTCCACCAAAAATTACAGAAGGAGCAGTTGGGGCCACAAACCACCACGAATTAGTTGATAGAGGCTGCCTTTAGAGTTTTTAACAACCATGACCAGGCAGCCTGAGATGAGAAGGACCGCAGGGCCAAAGTGAAGGGCAGAGAGCAGGCCCAGTTACTTGTGGCGGCCCTGACGAAGGGTCGACCTCACCCTGGAAGGTCACCCAATGCAGCTACGGCACTTGCCCAGGGTCCGGGAAGCCCTGTTTTGTGTACCACCAGTGTGGCCATTGGGCTCAGGAGTGCCCCCAGGTGCCGAGGCCTGGTCACAGCCGCCAGCCACCTGGACCGTGCCCCTCTGCTGGGGACATGGGCACTGGAAGCGGAACTGCCCACTACTGGAGGCGAGCGCCGACCCAGAAGCTGGCCAGTTCTCGGCTGTTGGCATGTCTAAGTGTCAGGACTGACGGGGCCCAGGGAACGGCCAGGCCCCCACAGGAACCATCTCCATGGCCGAACCCAGGGTGAGCGTGGAAGTGTCCGGTAAAATTATAAATTTTCTTATCGATACGGGGGCCCCCTATATTCTGTCCTTCCCAGTTTTCACGGTCCTACCCATCCATCTGGAGTAAGGGTGGTGGGGATCAACGGCATCTCAAAATCTTGTCGCCAAACTGCCCCCCTACCATGTTTATACCAGCAGGAACTGTTTGGCCTGACCTAGCCAAACCTTTTGCCTTATATGTAGATGAGCAGCGAGACCACTATGCTGCGGTTCTAGGTCAATCCTTGGGGTCAGACTTTCGGGCAGTAGTGTATTTTTCCAAGCGGTTGCATAGCGTCACCTCTAGTAGGCCAGCACATCTCCACTCGGTAGCGGCCACCACCGTAGCAGTACAGAAGAGCAGAAACCTGACTTTGGGATAACCCCTTACCGTCTATACTCCACATCGAGTCCTAGCAGTGCTAGGAAATAGAGGCGAGCGTTGACTCATGGGAGGCCACTTGCTGCAATACCAGGCCCTCCTTCTTGACACCCCTGAGGTTATCTTAAAGACCTGTAGCTCTCTGAATCCAGCAACCCTTCTCCCTCTCCCAGAAGATGGGGAAGGGGACTGGCCAGCCCCAGTTCATGATTGCCTAAACGAAATTGACGGGGGTTACTCTAACAGACCAGACCTTAGGGACTTACCCTTTGAAAACGCGGATGCTAACTGGTTCATGGATGGGTCCAGTTAAATGGACCAGGGAGTCCGATATGCAGGGTACATGGTAGTGAGCCTCCATGAGGTCATCGAGGCACAGCCCCTCTCTCCAGCGACCTCTGCACAAAAAGCAGAGCTAGTAGGCCTATCTCGAGCTATGGAATTGGGAAACGGGATGCATGATCATATTTACTGACTCCAAATATGGCTTCCATGTCTTATATGCTCATGGGACTATTTGGAAAGAGCGTTGTCTCCTTACTGCCTGAGGCATCCATATCAAACATGCAGAGGAAATCCTTCAGATACTTGCAGCAGTTTGGGAACCCCGGGAAGTGGCTGTAATTCACTGTCAGGGACACCAAAAGGGGAATACAGAAATAATCAAGGGAAATCGTTTTGTGGACTCAGCTGCTCTAAAGGCAGCCCACACCAAAACCGAGGACACCTCTTGTCCCGGATTTTTCTGATTCTCCCCAGGAGGACATTCCCTCACAATACACCTGCGACCGAATCAGTGACTTCTGGCTCTGCAGGGAAGAGCACCAACCCATGGGACAGAAGTCAACTGAGGAACCTGAGGGGGACGCTGCCCCCGTCTTACAGGCTCTACAAGAAATCACCCCGACTGTGACACCACCACCATCTCGCCGTCGGGCTCACGGCCGGTTTGCGGTACACTCATATGACCCCTAATGCATCTAGTTATGAGTTCATCACCCACTGTCAGCATAAAGCCGCTCCAGAAGACGGACCATCGAACCTCAGCAACCCCTTAGGAATAAGGGCCGTATGTCTTTGAGGGGGGAATGATGGGGGCCCCCCATGTACCATGGAAAGGTTGCAGATATTGTTTGAATGTACATGGTCCTGTTGCCATATTTGGTATGGGCCTTAGAACCTGCAGCCCACTGGTAGGGTCTGGGAACCAAACCAAATAAGGAGATAGACTCCACCCAGCTCTGTACCAAATCTGCACCAATCCAGTCCCCACTGTTTTCAAATCTACCAATCACTGTGATCATCATCATCATCATCATCATCAATCGTATTTATTGAGTGCTTACTGTGTGCAGAGCACTGTACTATGCGCTTGGGAAGTACAAGTTGGCAACATATAGAGACAGTCCCTACCCAACAGTGGGCTCCCAGTCTAAAAGGGGGAGACAGAGAACAAAACCAAACATACTAACAAAATAAAATAAATAGAATAGATATGTACAAGTAAAATCAATAGAGTAACAAATATGTACAAACATATATACATATATACAGGTGCTGTGGGGAAGGGAAGGATGTAAGATGGGGGGTTGGAGAGGGCAACAGCAACAGTAAGATGGGGGGTGGAGAGGGATCAGCAACAGCAGTATATAAGCCCGTTGTATAGGGCACTCGGGATCTTTTCCCTAAGGCAATGAGCCCACCAGGTGCATTACCCCCTATTTGGTCTTTGGCCTTACCAATAAAACTTTATTAAAACTTTCGGCAGTGCACATGCTGTCTGACTAATTCTTTAGTCGCCCGGTGACTTGGTGGCCATCCAGAACAACCGCCGCCATCAAAAGCATATCTCCAAGTAGCCTTCCCTGGGTAAGCCCTCATTTCCTCTTCTCCCACTCCCTTCTGCATCACCCTCAGACTTGGATTTGCTCCCTTCATTCACTCCTTCCTCAGCCCCACAGCACTTATGTACATATCCCTAATTTGTTCTTTTATAGTAATGTCTGTCTCCCCTCAAGACTGTAAGCTCACTGTGAAACTGACAGTGTCTACCAACCCTTATAGTTTATTCTCCCATGCACTAAATACAGTGCTCTGTACATAGTAAGTACTCAAAAATATGATTGATTGATTGCTAGAGTGTTAAACTTTACAGGGCTCTAAAGAAGTTGCCAATTCAATGGCGATATTCAAAACCCAGAATGTCTACAGCCTTGACACTTTTTTTAACCACAGGTTAAAAAGTGGCATGAGGAAAAATGTCAATGGTGTGCCTTGGCTAAGTCATGAAAAGCTGTCTGTCAAATGCTGAGAGCACATTCAGGGATCAACTGGATTGAAATTCAGGGGTCCTGAACTAAGGCACTGGGGGTGGGGCGGGGGGGCAGTACCAAAATCCAACAATGGGGCACCCCTGGTCCACCAGCTGCTGCTGCTACTACTACATTTCCATCTCCCACCAAAAGCAGCCTTTAAGCATAGCCAGCTGCAACCTGCTTTCCCTCCCGCAAGTGATCCCCTTCCCCTCCCTGCAGTTCTGGACTGTTTCTGGGGATGGCCTTCAGGAACTGCGGCCATCAGCCACCCATAGAGAAGCATTCCCAACAGAAGACCTCACCCCAGCTTTAGTAACTTGGGAAGGGGGAAAGCCCCCAGATCTGCACAGAGAGAAGTGGGGGTGGCAGATCACCCTCTCACCCATCTTCTACTCTTTCCACACCCTGAAACC
Source organism: Tachyglossus aculeatus (assembly GCF_015852505.1). Classification (NCBI taxonomy): domain Eukaryota; kingdom Metazoa; phylum Chordata; class Mammalia; order Monotremata; family Tachyglossidae; genus Tachyglossus; species Tachyglossus aculeatus. Next base: position 63,959,504 of record NC_052067.1, on the reverse strand, counting down.
CTTGTCTGTCAGGGAGGAAGCTTGGATTACACCACAATAGCTGTACAGAGAAAACTTTCACCCAAGGGTCGATAGGCTAACCGATCATTAATGACTGGTAATTGGAGTAACATGAAATCCAGATATTTTTACCAGCTTCAAAAGAGCTTTAGGTGGCTGGGTGGTTAGTTTGAGTGACAATGAGTAAGCTCCTTTGGCAGAATTAAGAGAAGCAATGTGGTCTAGTGGATAGAGCATGAGCCTTGGAGTCAGAAGGACCTGGGTTCTAATCCCAGCTCTGCCACTTGTCTGCTGTGTGATCTTGAGCAAGTAATTTCACTTTTCTGTGCCTCAGTTACCTCATCTGTAAAATAGGGATTAAGAATGTGAGCCCCATATGGGACCTGGACTGTGTCCAAACTTGAATCTACCCCAATGCTTAGTACAATGCCTGGCACATAGTAAGCACTTGAATACCATAAAAAAATTAATAGAAGTCGGAAAGGTATTGTTTGAAAAAGTGACCAGAGGTTCATTTGCACTATCACTGATGAAAAGTATTTAAGTCTGCCTAAATCCTGGATTCCAAATTCCAGGGTTGCACTTCTTGAACTTCGACTGATATTATCCTTTCATTTCATATTTAATCCCCGGAACACTTTAAAATACACCCACCTTTTCATCATCACCAACCAATTAAATGCTCTCTAACAACTGGAAGTGGAGGAAGTGTATTCTGTGCTTCAAATTGTTCCTGTAAAATCTCTCCTCTCTGACAGTTCCTCTTTTCCCTCAAACACTCTCGCCTGCGCAGCTAGCAAGGTTTTCCAATTATCTCTTACCTGCTGCATGAGAAAGTAAAGTATACAAGTTGCCAGGAATATAAAGTCTGAGAACATGTCATAGAGGCACAGTCATGACATTACAACAGATGGAAAATTTTTCAAGAACCAGATGTGCACACAAAAAATGGATTCCGGCTTTGAAGTGTATATGCAAGGTGGCTTCTTTCAAGTCCTCTGAAAAGTCCTAGCTCAAATCTGACCTACTGTGGCAGCATTCTTATTTATGTCTCTGACTTAGGAGCTGTATATTTAGCAAATGAGAGGAATTCGTTCCCCCTATCATGTTTATAGATTGGAGCAAACTTTGCTTTTTCATTCTTCAACAGGTTTGTCCCCACAAATCTGTGTATCTGAGTTGAACACACAAAAAAATGTGAACTCCCCAAATCCAGAATAAATGAATTCACATTCTCAGTGTGTGTGTATACATATATAGAGATGTACATCTACATCGCTATATATACATAAATATATATATATATATATGTATAAATATATCTGTGTAAGTAGAGAAGCAGTGTGGCTTAGTGGCAAGAGCACGGGCTTGGGAGTCAGAGGACGTGCATTCTAATCCTGGCTCTGTCACTTGTCTGCTGCGTGACCTTGGGCAAGCGATTTCACTGAGGCACAGGGAAGTTATCTCATCTGTAAAATGGAGATTAAGACTGTGACCCCAATGTGGGACAGCTAGATTACACTGTATTTACCACCAGCACTTAGAATAGTTCTTGACACACAGTAAGTGCTTAAATACCATAATTATTATTATTATGTATATGTGTGTATATCTATGTAGATATATAGCTATATGATATATAGCTATATATGGTGTATGTGTGTGTATCTATGCTTATAGATATATAGCTATATGATAGATAGCTATATATAGCTTATAGATGGTGTATGTGAGCTGGAAAGGGGAAAAAAAATGAAGAAATAATTGGACAATTAGCCTCTCTCTCCCTTTTATAATGGAACAGCTTGGCTTTACCTGAGCTTCAGTAAGCAGATTGCTTGAATCCTTTATTTAAAATTTAAGTCCCATGTGAGCATCAGCTTCCCTTTGAGGGAAAAATCTGGGAAGAAGTGTGGCCTAGTGGATGAAGCACGGGCCTGGGAGTCAGGGATCTGGGTTCTAATCTGAAACCACCACTTGCCTGCTGTGTGACCTTGGGCAAATGACAATTTCTCAGTGTATCAGTTTCCTCAACTGCATAATGGGGTTTCAATACTGTTCTCCTCCCTATTTAGACTTAATCCCTGTTCCACTTGGGGATCAGTGACTGACCTGATTTACTTGTATCTATCCCAGTGCTTAGAACAAGGCCTGACACATAGTAAGTGCTTAAAAATAACTAAAAAATAAAATATTTACTATAAACATTGCACTGGAAACTCCTACATTAACAGGAACCCACTGGGCAAAGTGGCTCTAGTATTTTGAATCTCTTTGGGCAGGAAGATCAAAAAAGCTGGACTCATCTGAACTGATCAGCCCCACAGCACTCACGTATATATCTGTAATTTATTTATATTAATATCTGTCTCCCCCTCAACTATAAGCCCACTGTGGTCAGGGAATGTCCTACCAACTTTGTTGTATTATAGCCTCCCAAGTGCTTAATATAATACTCTACACACAGAAAGAGCTCAATAAATACCAGTGGTGATGATGTTCTACTCCTCTGAGTTGAGTAAGAGTTGAGGGTTTGGGGAGAAAATTATTAGAATGGTTTTGATTCGAGTAATACAGCATATATATTAAAAATGTTTTGGAGGAGGCACTTGAGATGAGATGATATCTTAGCTACTGGATCTCCACCATCCAGAAATCAAGGAAACCTCCCCAAAACTATAGTCCAGCTTAATGTTGTACACACAAGAAATAAAAAGAACCAAACAAGCTACCTTTCAGTTAAGCAAGCACTCCTACTACTCCTCTGAGCTGTTTATATTCTTGCTAACATCATCTGCGATACTGGGGTACAGAGAGAGGAGTAAATGAAATACAGCTTTGTTGGCTTCTGCTCCATTAGGAGAGGGGGGAAAAAAATCAATGTTCACCAAATGTATAAGGGCAAAATCAATAAAGAAAAAATATTATTTCCAACCTTCTAAGAGAGAATTACAAAGAACGAGAGTGAAAATTATTATTTATTGATGTATATGGCACTTTTTGAAAGCTTGAAAGTGTTTTATAGAATTACAAAATGCCACAATCCCATTCCATGTATGGATCACATCACACCATCTGAGCAAAATGATCTCCAAGTTGGGCAAGGGTAGGAATGAGGAGGACAGATTGCACAACAGCCATAGAATTGAAAGGGGAAAAAGGACATCTTATCCGGGTTAAATAAATGATGAGCTGATTCTGGCATAATACATCTATCTGTCCACTTGGGATCTGGCTGGGGCCATAGCTGGGGCTCCATATTCCCATGAAACATAGAAATAAATGAAGAAATTAGTAGAACTCCTGATAGGCAGGACATTATTTCCTCCTCCTTTACTAAATAGACCAGCAGTAGATCTATTTGATCTACTGTCTCACCCATTAGAGGGTAGGCATCACTGCTTTAGTCTGTATTTTCCCAGCAAATTGTACAGTCCACTACACCAAGTGGATGCACAATAAATGCTACTACAACCTGTGACACCAAACTTACTGGCTACCGGGGCTGTGTAAAATATCTTCAGAAATTGGAGAGCTACAGGGCCGCTTGGGAGCTAAAACTTGTACATCCTCTTCCATCATGGTTGTCTCCACCAAAGCTCCCACCTTTTTGGCTGGCAAAAATAATTATGGTATTTAAGCACTTACTATGTGCCAAGCACCGTACTAAGCTCTGGGAGAGAAACAAGATAACCAAATAGGATATAGTCCCCTTCTCACAGTCAAAACAGATGGAAGAATTGTTCCATCTTACAAAAACACACATTTTAAAACTTTGGGAACAGATGGGAAGGGGACAGGACTAAAGAGACCATTTTAAAATGATGCCTATTAATTGGTGGTATTTATTGAGTGCTTACAGTGTGCAGAGCACTCTTATAAGTGCTTGGAAGAGCATAATATACCAGAGTTGGTAGGCATGCTCCCTATCCATAAGGAATTCAGAGGAGAATGCACTTGGATGGGTTCCTTAGTGTGGTGGACAGGGACAAAAGGTAGGTAGGTAAGCTTCTCGTAAGCAGGGAACCTGTCTACTGACTCTGTTGTATTGTACTCTCCTAATGGCTTAATACAGTGCTCTGCATTCAGTGAGTGCTCAAAAAATACTATTAATTGATTAATTGATCAGGCCCATGCCCATTACCAACTCAAGCTCCGACCTGAGAAGAGCTACCACTTGCTTTCTGTACCCTCTTCCTCCCCCCTCCCTGCCACTCCACCCCCGGCCACCCCAACCATAGTACCATTTAGAGTGATTAGGATACAAGGTGATAACTACCATTTCCTCCATCACCTTACACTTTTCTTGATGTCTTTACTCTCCAAACATGCAACAGGTCTACAAGTTCTGTCCATACCATAGTCAAAACAATAAGGTTATATAAGTCATGGACAAGCAACAGACAAAAAAAAATAAGATAAAATAAAAATAAACAGTTCAGCAGAGCTTGTCTTTTTGCTCTAATTATTTTGGGAAGGTTGTGTGTTTTTTCCAGTTCAGTTGCTTAAATCCAGACAAGGCACAAATGCTTCACAATACTGTCCATTAATCAAATTTCTTCTGTGCTTACAGTGTGCAGAGCACTGCACTAAGCACTTGAACTTCTCCCATGTTTCCACTCCTCCTGTACCCATCACAATCCTTCCCTAAGTAGAAACCCATGACAGGCACTTCACTATTACAATGGATAGAGCACAAGCCTGGGAGTCAGAGGAACTTGGGTTCTAAACCTGGCTCCACTAATTGTCTGCTGTGAGCCCACTGTTGGGTAGGGACTGTCTCTATATGTTGCCAACTTGCACTTCCCAAGAGCTTAATACAGTGCTCTGCACACAGTAAGTGCTCAATAAATACGATTGATTGATTGATTGATTGCTGTGTGACCTTGGGCAAATCATGGGGCAAGTGAGCCCCATGTGGGACATGGACTTGGTCCAACCTAATTAGCATATTTAATAATAATGGCATTTGTTAAGTGCTTACGATGTGTGAAGCACTGTTCTAAGTGCTGGGGGCATACAAGGTGATCAGGTTGTCCCATGTGGGGCTCACAGTCAATCCCCATTTTGCAGATGAGGTAACTGAGGCTCAGAGAAGTTAAGTGACTTGCCCAAAGCCACAGAGCTGACAAGAGGCGGAGCTGGGATTAGAACCCATGACCTCTGACTCCCAAGCCTATGCTCTTTCCACTGAGCCATGCAGCTTCTTATATCTACCCCAGCACTTAGTACAGTGCCTGGCACAAAATAAGCCCTTAACAAATACCATTTAACAAAAGGTCCAGCTTAAATCAAACACAAGTTGCAGTGGTGGGAAGGTGAAGCATAACTGTGCTCCTCTCCATTGTCCTGAATGTGGTCAAACTCACAAGCACAGTTTCTCAAGCATATGCATGGCATGACAATTCTATGAGCATTCAACTCTTTGCAACCCAGACAAGAGGGTCTGTTTCAGGTCACCCTGCCCCGACCAGGAATGCACTCACATCTTCAAGCAGAGAGGATGGGGACACCAAAATGACTCAACAAAGAGGGAGAGAGACAAAAACATGGCCAATTATTACTATTTATGTAAAGCTGTCATTACTTGTTGACCAACCTGCTTCTCTACAACCTGGGAATCCTAACAGTAATTCCTGGGTGAGTGACTAATAATAATCATGGTTTTTCTTAAGTGCTTACTATGTGCCAAGTACTGGACTGAGCCCTAGGGTAGATATAAGATAATTAGGTCATAGTCCTAAGTGGAAGGGAAAACAGGTATTTAATTCCCATTTTGCAGATGAGGAAACTGATGCACAGAAAGGTTAAGTGACTTGCCTGAAGTCATACAACAGGCACATGGCAGAGCCGCAATTAGAGTCTAGGTCCTCTGACTCCCAGGACTGTGTTTTTCCACTTACACAACATTTTGTGCAATCATGCTGCAATTCCTCTTCGACCCACCCTCCTCAATTTTCTCCTTTCTTTTTCTTCTGCTCTTCTTCTCCCCCAAACCTACGTTACTAAGGTGACACAGGTGTCACTTCCATTGACCACCCATCTAAATAACAGTCTGGCTGTCCAGCCTAAGGTTCCTGAGGACTCAAGAAAACCACCTTCAGGAGACACAGAAGATAAAAAGAACAAAATCATCACCATCCACTCTTTCCCTTATTCTCCACTAGAAATGAGCACATCCTGCTTTAAACAAGTAAATCACTGCCTAGGTATCAGAGATCTGGGCCTCCACTTCTCCAACCAGGCTCCAAAATTACCTTGATGAAATGTAGTACCCCTTTTGTCATCTACTGGCCTCCCAAGAGTGACTGTGCTTCATTGGTGACTATGCCATGCAAAGATGTTATGCTTCTTATGAGAAGCAGGGTGGCCTAGGGGAAAAATCACAGGCCTGTGAGTCAGAGGAAATTGGGCAAGTTATTTTACTTCTCTGCCTCAGTTTCCTCATCTGTAAAATGAGGATTCAATACCTATTCTCCCTCCTACTTACACTGTGTGCCCCATGTAGGGCCTGAATACCTGGAATCTGCCCCAGTGCTTAGTACAGTGCTTGGCACATAGTAAGCACTTTACAAGTGCCACAGTTCTTATTATCATCACATTACACCACTGTAGTGCCCATTTGAATTCATCATGTTGTGAGCAGAGAATGTGTGTTATACTGTTATAGCATATCCTCCCAAGTGCTTAGTACAGTGCTCTGCATACTGTAAGTGCTCAAATATGATTAACTGACCTAATCCTTCCAAAGTGGATTTACTGTCTTCCATTCATCTACTGCTTGTCTGTCTACCTCTATCACCTTTTCTTTTTCTCTGAAACTATGTCAGACTCCATCTTATTTTCAGATGTTCTCAAGTCGTGCCTCCTACCATTAAAATAAGTCCCAAAAAAGAAAACTGTAATGACCCCTCACTAGACAGTAAGCTCCTTGAGGGCAGGCTTTGGGTTTACTTATTCTGCCTAGTAGTACAGTGCTCTGCACACTGTAAACTCTCAAAAAATACTATTGGTCAAAGAGGAACAAATGGTGAATGGGTAGAGAGAGACTGTCAGAGAGAGGAGAGAAATGATTGACATACAGAAGGCAGGGAAAGTTAAGAGGAAGAATTATTTTTTCACTTCTACTCTAGAATATATTTTAGGAGAGGTTATCATGGTTTCAGGAGAATAAAATGTTAGCAACTTTCAGAATGTGAGGGCTAATTCATCCACAGCTTCTCAATAAAGCCCTAAATTTAGTGAGGAAAAATATTATAACATCTTATTTACATCCCTCTTTCTGTTCCATAGCACCTTGGGAAATAGTTCTCTATAATAAAGTAAATAAAATGTTTCATTGCTTGTGGTTTTCTCCCCACACTCATCCTCCCTCACCTTCACACCTTCTTCCACTCCCCTGTAGCCTCATTCTCTGCCTAGAAGATAGGCAATATCTCGTGATAGAAGTATGTCACATAAAAACACCACCAGAAAGCACCAAACAGCCATGTTGTCTACCCAATGACCCAAATAGGCTCTCCCCACTGTAACCCTGAAGCCTCTATCCAATCCTCCCTTGTACCATCCCAGAGGAAGCAGCATATCGAAGCATCAGAGCACTGGTCTAGGAACCAGAGGACCTGGATTCGAGTCCAAGCTGTGTCATTAACCCATTGTGTGACCGTGGGCAAGTCTCAGTTTTTCTGTACCTCAGTTTCTTCACCTGCAAAAGGGGGGTTATAATACTTGCCTTTCCCCCCTACCTCACAGTGTTGTTTTGAGGGCTGAAATGAACTAATTCATGTAAGTGTGCTCTGGGAATAAAAGTGCATAGAAAACTAAGGTATTTCCCTCTAGACCATAAGCTCATTGTGGACTGGAAATACGTCTACCAACTCTGCTATATTGTACTCTCCCAAGTGCTAATTACAATGCTCTGCATATAATAAGTGGTCAATAAAAGCCACCAAATGATTGAAAAAAAAAAAGCAGTTTCAGCATGACACTATCTCCAAAAATCCTCAAAAAGACTAATCGGCTGCTGTTGTAGAGATCATCATGAGTGAAACTTGGACTCTGAGCCGCAAGAAGCCAAAATTTTGCTCCTACTAAGCCCCAGAACCCTTATTTTTGTGTGAGCATGCATATGTGTCCTTGTCTTTTACGTTGATTTAGTTTTATGTTTCCATCACTCCTTATGTTAGACTGCAAGCTTCTTGAGAGCAGGGATCATATCTACCAACTGTATTACACTCTCAAGCTCTTACCCTTGGACTGTAAGCTCACAGTGGGCAGGGAATGTGTCCATGATGTTGTTATAATGTACGCTCCCAAGTGCTTAATACTGCGATCTGCTCACGGTAAGGGCTCAATAAGACAGACTGATTAGTACAGTGCTCTGCACAAAGTCAGCTTTCAGTCAACTGCCACTGATTGATAAATCTGTCTACAGTCCCCTCTTCACTTATATTTTTAGACTGCATGTGCCTTGAGGCCCAGGGATCATGTCTAATTTCCACCTATATATTCTTTCCCAGGGCTTAGTGCAGTGCTTTGCATGCAGTACATGGTTAATCAATCAGTGGTACTCATTTGGTGCTTGCTATGTGCAGAGCACTGTACTAAGCACTAAGCACAATACAGTGAGTAGATACAGACCCTGCCCTCAAGGAGTTTTCAATCTAACAGGGAGACAAGCATGAAAATAGATCACAGGTATTGGAAGCAGCTGAGTTAAAGGTTAATAAATACAATTCTGGCTACAAGCAATATTTCTAAACAATTCAAGAGAATGGAGAAGAGATGTGTAGAATCAATTGATCAATTTTTATTTTCAATTTTGATTCCCTGTTCATTCAATAGTATTTATTGAGCATCCACTATGTCAGAGCACTGTATTTATCAATATATAAGTTAAAAGCAGAAAAATAATGTGCTTCAAATTGGGAAATTTGGAGCCCTCCTAGTTTTGCCCAGAACGCTTCATATCTCTCTAGACTGAAAGCTCCTTTGTGGGCAGGGAACATACCTACCAATTTTCTTGTATTGTACTCTCCCAAGCATGGAGTACACACAGCAAGCGCTCAATAAATGCCATCTGGCCTCAAAAAGGAATGCCTGAATACTCTTCTTCAAATTAAGTGCTAAAACCATTTGCCTTGCCTGCTCCTTATTCTTCTTCTGACCAAGAGATATCCTTCCTTTCTTTGTAATTACTTTGGTTATTGCTATTATTGCCATCACTCTCACTCACTATTTACTATTATGGGTATTTAGAGGCTCATAAAAATGTGAGCTTACTGGCCGTTTAAACAGCATGAGAGATAAATCGGCGGCACTGAGCATTGGCTGACACTGGATGAAACCTGACTGGGAACAGCTGGATTGCTCTCTTGACTAAATATTTACCAAAGGCATGATTATATCACCAAGCGACACTGTGAGCATATAACAATTTATCAATCATCTTGTTTAGCGCTAATCCCTGCAGGAGGTACTGCATTTTCACTTAACAATAAGTATCTACTGTATGCTAATTAATTTACTTATTTTCACCTAAGATTATTTCAGACATGTACACCCCTGTGCTTTTTAACAGCAAATTTCACATACAGTCTCACACATGCACGCCCAGACACACATCACTGTATAAGCAAAGCAGGTATTGAATATAATTGTACACTTAGTGCAGGCTAAATCTTCTGGGACTTGAAGGAGTTTCCTGAGCACGTTAAGGCACAGCCTGAGCCATGGCTCAGTTGCTCATTAGGTTGTTCATGAAACCACTCGTCAACATTTTTTTTAACCCTTGCTATGCTCCAAGTGCTCTTCCCCATTGTCACAGCATCTGATGAGGTGGACAGTCAAGTCTTTTGGCATTCCCCTCTGACCCAATCACCGACTCAGCACAAAAGACATGAAACAGTTGAGATAGAAAACTCGAGAGAGGAGGGATGCTCGCATGCCCCAGGTGTTTCTGGGTCCTATAGTTTCCAGGAACACTTCCTCCCACTCTGAGCATCTCCTAGTCAAGGATACAATCAGGTGGCTGATGGAAAACATCTTTGAAGTCCTTTCAACTCCGATGCTCTTAGCAGTGGCCCATTTAGCCTGCCGCAAAGGATGGCACTGATTCTGAGGTCTCTTCATCTACGATGGCTAATTTTTGCTCTTTTATCTCTGCTTTCAAGCACATTTTGTGAGGGCCAGGCCCCCAGGCTTGGCTCGAGAATGTCTAGGGATTTGGGGATGCCTGGGAAACAGGCCAGAATATTTCTGACTGATGCATTTTGGCCCAGAGCACTCCCTCCTATCAGCCTTGCGGTCCCCATGGTGTCATTTGCCAGGCCCTGGTAATGTCAGTTTGCTGAATTCCTTTGCCCAAGTCATCTTTTTATATCATCATTATGGTCACGATGTTCCTAACCTGGTCTCTCTGCTGACTTCCTGTTATCTTCTGATTATAATACAAATTCTGGGTCCAGGTCTTCAAACATATGCTAGGTATTTTTTCCACAGTGATACCATAACAACTGTTAATGATTCTAGACTGTAAGTTCCATGTGGGCAGGGAGCATGTCTACCAAGTCTGCTATACTGTGCTCTCTCAAGTGCTTGGTACAGTGCTCTATACACAGTAAGTACTCAAAATATACCACTGATTGATTATGAAATAAATGCAGTGTTTAGACACATATCAATTCTCTTTCTAGAAAGCTCTCTCTCCACCACTAGGTCTCACTCTCTTTATTCCATGCTCTGTCTCCATCCTCATTTCTGTCCCTCCTCACACCTGCACACAATCAGTGCTCTGAGCCCCCTCTTTCTGAATGACAGATTCGCTGATCTCTCTATGAAGGCTCTCCATCCAGCACAGGCCTGGGAGTCAGAAGGTCATAGGTTCTAATCCCAGCTCTGCCACTTGTCTGCTGTGTGACTTTGGGCAAGTCGCTTGATTTCTCTGTGCCTCAGTTACCTCATCTGTAAAATGGGGGTTAAGACTGTTAGCCCCTCATGGGACAGGGACTGTGTCCTACCCAATTTGTTTATATCCACCCCAGCACTTAGTACAGTGTCTGGCACATAGTAAACATTTAACAAATTTCATAATTATTGTTATTCTCTGGCTTGCTTCACTCTATCTTGCCTCATTTATAGTCCAAAACCTTGGTCAACTAAAAAGCTGGAAGCGGTGTCATGGGCATTTTCAAGTCAAATCAAACTTCTGTGATTTGGAGGCTAAGAAAAAGGCTTAAGAGTCTAGAAGTTTTAGATACTTAGTGACAAAATATTCACAGACAATAATAATTAGTCATAAGCCACCTTAACCCACAGTCACACATGTTGTCTGTCTCCCCCTTCTAGACTGTGAGCCCACTGTTGGGTAGGGACCGTCTCTATATGTTTATATTTGTACTTCCCAAGTGCTTAGTACAGTGCTCTGCACACAGTAAGCACTCAATAAATACGATTGAATGAATGAATGACTTGCTTAATTTGTGACCTCAACATATGCAATTTCCCAGAGTGCCCATTTTGCAAACTTATAGTATGTTCATTTGGCCCTGGAAATGTTACACAAACTTTCTAGTGCATCTTCAGAGAGCTCTGCCAATCTTTTTTTTTTATGGTATTGGTTAGGGGCTTATTATGTGCCAGGCACTGTACTAAGCAGTGGGGTAGATACAAGCTAATCAGATTGGACACAGTCCCTGACCCACATGATGCTAACAGTATTAGTCTCCATTTTACAGATGAGGTAACTGAGGCACTGAGAAGTTAAGTGACTTGACCAAGGTTACATAGGACACAACTGACAGAGCCAGGATTAGAAAACAGGTCCTTCTGACTCTCAGGCCCGTGTACTATCAACTAGACCATGCTGCTTCTCAGTACACTTAGTGCCTTTCTTTCACAAAGCATAATTCTTTACTACTTTCAACAGCAAATGATACCTGCACACACCAGAGGTCAGGTAATGGTCACCAAAAAAGGGTTAAATAAATTACCAAGCAGAAAAAATGAAAAAATAGTAAATATTTAGTCATCTGGATATATAAAGAAGCACCATGGTACAGTCAATAGACCACAGGCCTGGGAGTCAGAAGGTCATGGGTTCTAATCCCTGCCCCTCCACTTATCTGCTGTGTGACCTTGGTCAAGTCACTTCACTTCTCTGTGCCTCATTCATCTCATCTTTGTAAAATGGGGGCTGAGACTGTGAGCCCGTCATGGGGGCAGGAGCTCTGTCCAACTCGATATTTGCTTATATCTACCTCAGTGTTTAGTACACTGCCTGACACATAGTAAGCACTTAACAAATACCATTATTAAATCCTGTCTTCAGAGCTAACAGCTATCAAGACAGTCAGTCAGTTGTATATATTGAGTGCTTTCTGTGTACAGAGCACTGAACTAAGCCCTTGGGAGAGTACAATACAACAACATAACACCCATTTCATGCCCAGTTAATGGAGGGCAGGTCAAATCAATTCCTAGGGTACTTTTGAGTAGTTCCTGCGTAATCCAGTAGAGAGCCCAACATGAACTATCATCTCTATGCTGATGACACCCAAATCTACATCTCTGCTCCTGCTCTCTCTCCCTCCCTTCAGGCTTGGGTCTCCTCCTGCCTTCAGGACATCTCCATCTGGATGTCTGCCCACCATCTAAAACTCAGTATGTCCAAGCATGAACTCCTCCCAAACCCTGCCCGCTCCCTGACTTTCCCACCACAGTAGACAGCACTACCATCCTTCCCGTATCACAAGCCCACAACCTTGGTGTCATCCTCAACTCCACTCTCTCGTTCACCCCTCACATCCAATCCATCACAAAAATCTGCCGGTCTCACCTCCGCAACATCACCAAGGTCCTCCCTTTCCTCTCCATCCAAACCGCTACCTTGCTGGTTCAATCTCTCATCCTATTCCAACTGGATTACTGCATCAGCCTCCTCTCTGATCTTCCATCCTCCTGTCTCTCCCCATTTCAGTCTATACTTCACACTGCTGCCCAGATCATCTTTGTGCAGAAACGCTCTGGGCACTTACTCCCCTCCTCAAAAATCTCCAGTGGCTACCAGTCAACCTAAGCATCAAGCAAAAACTCCTCACTCTCAGCTTCAAGGCTCTCCATCACCTCGCCCCCTCCTACCTCACCTCCCTTCTCTCCTTCTACAGCCCAGCCTGCACCCTCCGCTCCTCTGCCGCTAACCTCCTCACTGTACCTCATTCTCGCCTGTCCCACCATCGACCCCGGCCCACGTTCTCCCCCGGCCTGGAATGCCCTCCCTCTGCACATCAGCCAAGCTAGCTCTCTTCTTCCCTTCAAAGCCCTACTGAGAGCTCACCTCCTCCAGGAGGCCTTCCCAGACTGAGCCCCCTTTTTCCTCTCCTCCTCCCCATCCCCCCGCCCTACCTGCTTCTCCTCCTCACAACACCTGTATATATGTTTGTACAGATTTATTACTCTATTTATTTTACTTGTACATATTTACCATTCTATTTTGTTAATGATGTGCAACTAGCTTTATTTCTATTTATTCTGATGACTTGACACCTGTGTACATGTTTTGTTTTGTTGTCTGTCTCCCCCTTCTAGACTGTGAGCCCATTGTTGAGTAGGGACCGTCTCTATATGTTGCCAACTTGTACTTCCCAAGTGCTTAGTACAGTGCTCTGCACACAGTAAGCGCTCAATAAATATGATTGAATGAATGAATGAACCGTGCACAAGTCTTATTTGGCATTTCCAAGTTGCCTGTGTATTTAAAATTGGCCCAAAGAAAAATCGCCTATAAGGTGAACCGTGTACACCCTACATACTTGGAAGTATTAATCTGGGTTCCAGAATAATTGAGAATCTCAAAGTGATAGAATAGGAAACAGAGTCCCATTTACAAGTTATTTATGGCTGATAGTAGGTACTGCATTTTGCAGGTGAAGCTTTTCAACCACTGCTCTTTGGATTTCCCTTTGAACTAAAGACTGAGATTATTCAAAAGGGAATCCAAACTTCAAAATAAAGACTTTAAATAATGATTTGGTTTTCCTTAACTTCCTTTCTTTCTAGGGGGTTCAAAAGAAAGCAGTGTAGCCTAGTGGAAACAGCACAGGCCTGGAAGGCAGAAGACTTGGGTTCTAATCCTGGCTCTGCCAATTATTTGCTGTGTGACCTTGGGCAAGTCACTCAATTTATCTTTGCCTCAGTTTCCTCAACTGTAAAGTGGAGGTTAAATACCTGTTCTCCCTCCTACTTAGGTCAGACACAATCCCTATCCTGCATGAAGTTCACAGCTTAATTAACTTACACCTACCCCAGACCTTAGAATTGTGTTTGACACGTAGTAAGTGCTTAACAAATACCACAAAAAATGGTTGGTAAAAATATTACTCTACTTTGTATAATATACATCAACTGCATAGACTAGAAAATGGATTTTAAAAGTTAGCATCACTTCCCTGCTCTCCACTCTTCCCCACCACTACTCCCACCACTCAATGGGGCCGGTTTGGAGAGGGAGCCCTTGTGATCAGCTGATGTCATGACTAACAGACTGCTACTTCTAGAGGCAAGTTTCCTCTGATTTTATCATCTGAGAGAGAAAAACCGTTTGAAAAGAAAAAAAAGTTAAACGTTGTTAAAGTGCTGCTCTGTTTTACCCAAACCTTTTGTAGGAGGTTATTAACTTCAAAAGAAAACTAAATTTATCCTAACTGCTTTTTCCCCCTCGTATCTCTGAAAGAGCACTTGCTGAGATTGTTTGAGCCATCAAGGGCTCCCGGAAGGGTGGCTAAGTCCTTGTTTCCCATGGCTATGTGCCTACTGACTTCTAAAGGGCAGTAGAAGGTGAATTTTTCCTCTCTGCAGGTAGATAGGTTCCATAAGCTATAATACAGTTATTACACTGACTTCCTCTAGGTAGAACATAAGAACAAAAGAAATGTAAGAAATGCAATGGAAAGGGCATGGGATGGGGAGTCAGAGGCTCCATGTTCTAATCCTGTATCCACCACTTGCTTGCCGTGAGATCTAGGGCAAATCACTTACCTTCTCTATGCCACAGTTTCCTCATCTGTTCTCCATCCCCTTTACACTGTGGGCCTCAGATGGGACAGGGACTACATCTTGTATCAATGGCATTTTTGAGCATTTACACTGAACAGAGCACTGGAAGAGTACAGTACAGTGCCCTGTTCCCATAACCCCTGCAGTTAGTACAGTGCTTGACAAATACCACAATTATTATTATTATTTATCTTCAAGTACTATACTCACCAAATTTTAGTCTTCTGGAGATAAAGACTGAAAATATATTTTCCCCCTTCTTGACTAAGTCTTACTGAGGAAAGGTGTGCTTTATCAAGTTGTAGTAATCTTACCCCATGAGGAGTACCAGGGACACCCAACTCCAGGATATGAATATTAGACAAATTTTCTCTCCCACTATCTTCTACCACCTACTGTCCACCAGCTGTGTCATTTTACTTTATAAACTCATGAAGAAATCTGCAACTGGAGAAGGGTCTTCTCTATTCACAAATCTGAAAACTTAGTTCAGTCTACTTTGTGTCAGCCATTCAAGTACTGGGTTGGAGAAGCTTCCGTTCTAAAGAGTGGCTTTTCCCCTTATCTGTCCAGATTTGCTTCCAATCAATACATGGCCTGTGGTTTTTAGTCACTTCTGATAAATAAATACCAGTCTCTGGATGACGTGGACTTGTATCCACATGATCTCTCATTCTTCCATCATTGAAGGCTTCTATTCATAAATTATCCATTTGGTCCACAAACTGGATGAAGAAGAATTTTGTATTCAAAGATCTATCCCTTTTCTCTCAAAGGCCCTGCTTTAGTGAAGGACAGAATGGGGTCACTGTCTTGGGCCTAGAACTTGGGGGTCAGTTGGAAATTAGATCTGAAATCTGCATTCCACACAATATCACTGTTGGAGATATTAACAACAATAATGTGTAAAGTGCTCACTATGTGTCTAGCACTGTACAAAGCCCATGGGGAACACACAAGGTCAAACACTGTCCCTGTTCCAAAGGGGACTCATAGTGGGGTGGTAGGGGGAAAAGAGAGAGAAAGAGAGAGAGAGGTATTGAATCTTCTTTTACATATGAAGAAACTGAGGCACAGAGAAATGAAGTGACTGATCCAAAATCACACAGCAGAAAGTGGCAGAGCCAGGAATAGAACCCAAGTCCTCTGATTCCCAGGCTTGTGCTCTTTCTACTAGTTCTACTAGACCAAACTACTTGGGACAGGAGTGATCTAAATCACCCATACTCAATAGTGTCCCCTACTTGAGTTAGGCCTATAGTGAGCAAGCAAATAGCCACTCATTCAGGACAAGCTGAAATGTTACATGACAAATGTAATTGATATTGGGTACAATAGGCTGGCTATATTTCTTCATTGAAAATTGGGAAATCAGCAGACCTTGTGGGGATGCATAATGTCCCCTTCCCCAACAGTGACTGGAAAGCTGGGACTGGAGGGAAAAAAGCAAAGTCCCCATTCCCCAATGTCGCTACTACAAATCCCAGAATTCTACATTACCTAATGGAGCATGTGATGAAAACATGCCAGTCCATTTAGGTAAGCAAGAGCAGCTGAGAGTAAGTTGTCAGGAGGCTGGCTATTTTATTCAGGAGAGACACCAATCAGAGCTATTCATATGAATGTCTAAAATTGCCCAGGATGACGTATAAAATCCCGGACAGTCTCAGCTAAACTGAAACATATAGCCAACCTAAGAATAGATAACCTGATTTCATTTGTCTCTAAGGGCTGGAAAATACGTGCATTGCTGTTTAAATAGATGCAAAATTAACCAAATTCACACACCCACAAATATAAACAAATAAGGATAGGTAGAACACCATATACTCCTCTTGGCTGGCAGCAGCTAAAGGTGAACTAAATTTTCTCTTTACAGATTCTTTACCATCCTTTAATTCAAGCTCCTCGAGTCCAACATTGGTTACTAAAAATGCAAAGAAGAGTTTATAGTTAACTACTGAAATGGGGCTTATACGCATATTTATTTTGCTCTATCAGGATTCCTAATTTCATTATAGTAAACATTTTGCCAATATAATACTAGGTTGGTAAAACTATGAGCAACCAAAATTAGAATATTCCCCCAAAGAAGGATTTATATCCTATCTTTAAAAATCTTAAAATGACATAAAATTATAGTTTGCTTCAATAGTTATCAATGAGATATCTTAATAAATAAAAGACCTTCAGCTAAACATCAGTAAGTATCTCCCATCACTCAGATGTATGATTTATGGCTTTGGATTTATACATAATTTTCTTATTCAAAAGGAGAGAAAGATTAATTCATTCATTCAATCATATTTATTGAGTGCTTACTGTGTGCAGAGCACTGTATTAAGTGCTTGGAAAGTACAATTCGGCAACAGGTAGAGGCAATCCTACACAACAATGGGCTCACAGTCTAGAGGGGGAAGATAGTATAAGATATATAAGTATAAGATAGTATAAGCTGTGGTGAAATTTTCTACATTTCTCTTGTCTCAATTATTTTTTGTACCATACATTTGTGTTGAGTATCAGGTTGAAGTCACAAAATAGAAATACATTTAACATCTGTTAACGATACTCTAAAAATATATTCCTCCCTATTTGATTTCAAACCTTCTGGGCTCTTACCCAATGCTAGATGTATTGAACTTCTTGGAATAAATCAAGGAAAGTTTACTTCCATGTGTCCCGAATTAATGTTTAAAAGACAATAACTTTGGACAATTAAAAGATTGTCAACAAGTACCTACTTTTTGACATTTCCTTCAACACTAATTTGAATACCATCCTGTTTTTGGTTGGACTGGAATATAAAACTATCTAGCTCACACTTTTCATTAATATTTCCTCCATGGGGGTAAATAGGTAGTATTAAAGCTAGCAGTTATGATTTCAAGCCAATCTTCTTTGAAATTCATGGGCCGAAATAATTTTCCTTTCTTTTGCATTTACTCTAGGGTCTCCTAGCAAGTTCTGACATAATTTAAAACAGCTTGCAAATTAGTACCTCATCAAGTTGTGCTTTTTTTAATATATCTATGCATTTTTCTACAGTACAAAATTCTCAATCTAATTCTGACCACATTATAACTACCCAAAAGGTAGCATTCATATATGAAGTTTCATTTTGTACTTTATGTTTACTGATAGAATTGTGAAAGATGTTTAGGCCATGACCAATTTAAACACCTTTTCTTATTTTTTTTTTAATACACTGAGTTCTTTCCATGAAATGTCATTCACTAGGAAACAAGGAAACTCATAAACTTCCAAAAGATAATACGGCCTGTTACAAAAGGTCAAGAAAGGGAAATGCATGCTGGGATATTAAAGTACAGCAGCAAGCCAGTGAAAACATGCCCTAAAGGATAAAGTCAGTCTGGCGGTCCACAGTACTGAATTGCCGCCACTAAATGTCGAGGGAACTTTCAGAGGAAGAATAAAACATGGTCCCTGCTGTTGAGCTTACAAGCTATTGGGAGGGAGAAGGAAATGTAGGACAAACACAAATATATTACCATTTACATGAGAGGTCTGCAACCTTTCCGTGCAGAAGATCCAAACAAAATGAAACCATTGTGTATTTGGTGTGCAAAGAGTCAATTATACAATTTAAACAGGAGCGGGAAAGGGAAAATAAAGAGAGGGGAGAAGGCTGAGAGGAACAGGAAGGGAAAGGGGGGGACAGAGAGAGAGTGAGAGAGACAGAGAGAGAAAAAGAGAGAAGAGAGATAAAGAGGAAGGTGAGAGAGAGAGAGAGAGAGAGAGAGAGAGAGAGAGAGCACTCAATACAATTGAATGAATGAATGAGAGAACACAAACTCATTCCTGGTTCCTTGGGAAGTGGGGGATAGGTCTCTAAGTGGTGAAGTCCTATGCCTGCTGTAGTCATGACTCAGTCACCCCACACCCCCACCCCCACCCCTGCCACAAGGAGAGGTGTGGGGAGAGAGGTGATCTGTTGTATATGATTGGGGAGTGATTTCCAGGCCAGAGGGATGATGTGGTTGGTAGACATGATCCCTAGCCTCAGGGAGTGTACAGTCCAGGGGTTCCCCAGCATCAGCACTCTCCATTTCTCCCCCTGCCAAAACCCAGGGTGAATCTTAAAGAAAGCTAAGCCCGCACTCCAGCACCTGAACTCTCTGAGCTGGATCATTTTAAGGCACCTGATGTGCCTTGGATTCCCCCACTGCTCCTCCCAAATTACATCTGAGTTTAGCTTGCTCTCTACTCCCTACCTCTGCAGAAGGGTGAATCCCCCAATAATGTGATATTTGTTAAGTGCTTACTATGTGTGAAGCACTGTACTTAAACCCTGGGGTAGGTATAAATTAATCAGATTGGACAATGTCCCTGTTCCTCCTGGGACCCCAGTGTAAGGGAGAGGAAAAACAGGGATTGAATCTTCAATTTCCACATAAGAAAATTGAAACAAAGAGCAGTAAAGTGACTTGGCCAAAATCACACAGCAAGCAAGTGGTGGAGCCAGGATTGGACTCAATGGTATTTATAATACAAGTCCTCTGACCTCCAAGCCCGTGCTTTTTGCTAGGCAATGCTGTTTCTTCTCTGGAGCATATTGTTGCAGAAGGGCAGTGAAAGATGGGGCTGAGAAGAATAGAGAGAAAAAAAAAGGAAGGAGGTTCTCAAAAGCAGCACTCATACACCCATTGATGTACTCAGACTATAATAATAATAACTGCTTATGGTATTCGTTATGCCAGGTACTGTTCTAAGTGCTGGGGTAGATACAACTTAATTAGGTTGCACATAGTCCATGTCCCACATAAAGCTCACAGTCTTAATCTCCATTTTACAGAGAAGCAGCATGGCTCAGTGGAAAGAGCCCGGGCTTGAGAGTCAGAGGTCATGGGTTCTAATCCTAGCTCCACCACTTGTCAGCTGTGTGACTTTGGGCAAGCCACTTAACTTCTCGGTGCCTCAGTTACCTCATCTGTAAAATGGTGATTAAGACTGTGAGCCCCACTTGGGACAGCTTGATTACCTTGTATCTACCCCAGTTCTTAGAACACTGCTTGGCACATAGAAAGTGCTTAAATACCATCATTATTATTACAGAGGCAGCAACTGAGACACAGAGAAATTAAATGACAAATGGTGGAGCCAGGACTAGAACTCAGGTCCTTCTGATTCTCAGGCTTGTGCTCTATCCACTAGGTCATGCTGCTTTTCTAGAAGAAGAAGAAGAAGAAGAAGAAGAAGAAGAAGAAGAAGAAGAAGAAGAAAGAAGAAGAAGAAAGAAGAAGAAAGAAGAAGAAAGAAGAAGAAGAAAGAAGAAAGAAGAAAGAAGAAAGAAGAAGAAGAAGAAGAAGAAGAATGGCACAAGTCTCACATGGGGCTCACAGTCTAAGTATGAAGGAGAACAGGAACTGGGGTACAGAGAAATTAATTTGCCCAAGGTAAAACAGCAGGAAAATGGCAGAGCAGATACTAGAACCCAAAGCCTCTGATTAGGCCCACGTTCTTTCCACTAGGCCATTCTGCTACCAGTGGAGGGAAGGTGGAGGTAAGAAGCCCGCAACCTTGGTGTCATCCTCGACTCTGCCCTCTCGTTCACCCCTCACATCCAAGCCATCACCAAAACCTGCCGGTCTCACTTCTGCACCATTGACAAGATTCGCCCTTTCCTCTCCATCCAAACCACCATCCTGCTTCTTCAAGCTCTCATCCTATCCCGACTGGATTACTGTATCAGCCTCCTCTCTGATCTCCCATCCTCCTGTCTCTCCCCACTTCAATCCATACTTCAAGCCGCTGCCCGGATCGTCTTTGTCCAGAAATGCTCTGGGCATGTTACTCTCCTCCTCAAAAATCTCCAGTGGCTACCAATCAACCTACACATCAGGCAAAAACTCCTCACCCTCGGCTTCAAGGCTCTCCATCACCTCGCCCCCTCCTACCTCACCTCCCTTCTCTCCTTCAACAACCCAGCCCACACCCTCCACTCCTCTGCCGCTAATCTCCTCACCGTGCCTCTTTCTCGCCTGTCCTGCCATCGACCCCCAGCCCACGTCATCCCCCTGGCCTGGAATGCCCTCCCTCCGCACATCCTCCAAGCTAGCTCGCTTCCTCCCTTCAAGGCCCTACTGAGAGCTCACCTCCTCCAGGAGGCCTTCCCAGACTGAGCCCCCTTCTTCCTCTCCCCCTCCCCACCCCCTCTGACTTACCTCCTTCCCCTCCCCACAGCACCTATATATACGTTTATGTTTTTATGAAATTATCACTCTATTTTATTTGTGCATATTTATTCTATTTATTTTATTTTGTTAATATGTTTTGCTTTGTTCTCTGTCTCCCCTTTCTAGACTGTGAGCCCACTGTTGGGTAGGGACTGTCTCTATATGTTGCCAACTTGTACTTCCCAAGTGCTTAGTACAGTGCTCTGACACAGTAAGCGCTCAATAAATACGACTGAATGAATGAATGAATGAAGGTGGATGGGTTGGAAGAGGACGAAGAGGAGAAGAGCGTGTCGCAGTCCAAGAAGCTCTTCACCTCTAAGAATGAATAGAGCCAGGGACTAGGGATAGCCAGAAACCAAAAAAAGATGACTGGTGGGTGACAACTAAATTTGGGGGGAAAAAAAACCCTTCATTATAATGAGTTGTATTGTTCATTATGGGAGCACTGAAAGAGTATCGTATATTCATTCATTCAGTCATATTTATTAAGCGCTCACTGTGTGCAGATCACTGTGTTAAGCATTTGGGAAAGTACAATACAGCAATAAAGAGTGACACTTTCTGCCCACAACGAGCTCACAGTCTGGGGGCGGGGTGGGGGGTGGGGGGTGGGGGGAGACATCAATACAAATAAACAGACATCAACATAAATATAATTACAGATATAAACATAAGTGCTGTGGGGCAGGGAGAGGGGGAAAGAGCAAAGAAGGCAAGTCAAAGCAATGCAGAAGGGAGTGGAGATGAGGAAAAGTGTAGTATATTAACTAAGAGGTCATTAGGAGAAATGTCATGGTCCTGAGGTTCCTTCTTTATAATGGGATTTTACCTGTGTAGCATTTCTGAGGCCAGCATTGTGATCTTTCATCCACTGATATCTCAGCATTTTCACACATATTACCTATTCTTCCTCCAGCCTTTCCTGTAAAGTCCACATGGGGCAAGGGTGATTATGCCCACTTTACAAATGAATAATCAGTGGCCCAAAGAGACCAATAGGTTTCTCCCAGGGTACATTGTTAGTAAAAGAGCTGGAAACACAACTCGACTCTCCACCTTGCTCCTGTGTAATCCCCTCCACAGCACTGCCTGCTTCTAAGCAATGTCTAACATTAACCTGTGAGAAAAAACAAGTTTCTTCCAAAATATCACACTTTTCAAAACACATGTAGATGCAGCAGTAAGCCTGCTACCATATTTGAAGTTCAAAAAGAGTGAAAGTTGTGAATATTCCAGGAGAGGAGGTGTAAATATCTAAATTCCCAGCACCTCTGGGTCAGTACTAAAGGCACTCTGTCTAGAAGCCAGAGAGAAACTTGAAATTAATGCACTTGAGTTCCTAGGTGTGGAGAGAGATTTGCATTTTCAAACTGTAAATCAAACCAAATTAGATCAAACCCAGCCTTGTGGAGTGCCTTTCATGCCATACATCCCAAGACACTTCACAGAGAAACCAAAGCAGTGCAAGTATTCGAGAACATAGTGTGTCAAATAAGCATGTCTCAAGCCAAGATTAAAAAGCTAAAACTCTCACCATGCCGCCGAGGAGGCAGACAGAGTAGATTGTTGAGCTCAAGAGACTATTAGACCTCGGAATAGAAACCCCCGAGGTTTCATTCCAGTAGGTGTGAATCAACAGAGCGCTGATTTACTGTATTGCAAAGTAGTCTCGGTGCATAAAGACGACAGAAGGAGATAAGTCACACCAGATGTTTATATAATGGGATGGCTATTACAGTAATAGAAGTTATATTTTCAGAGCCTCGTAAGGCAGAAGATCGATCACAGCTAGGATAAAAAAAAAAGAGAGAGGTGATTGGGGTTGATGCAGCCAACATGTACAAATGACTAAGTTAAAAAAAATCACTTGCACCAGCCAAGTCTGCTCTTTCAGGTTCCAACATATCAAGTGCAGGAAGCATCCCCCTAAGTCAAAGTGTATATGGTTGAAACAATCAGGATTTGCAGGCATTTCTATTTGCTACAAGTAGAATAATAATGATAATGAACGTTAAGTGCTTGCTATGTGCCAAGCACTGTGCTAAGTACTGGAATAGGTACTATACAGTCAGATTAAGACCTATCCCAAATAGAGCTGACAGTCTAATGGGGAGTGAGATCAGGTATTTAACCCCCATTTTATAAATGAGGAAGTTGAGGCATAGAGAAATAGTGTGACGCGCAAGGTCACATAACAGGCAAGTAGTGGAGTTAAAAATTAAATCCAAGCCTCCTGATATCCAGTCCCGTGTTATCCCCTCAAGGCCACGCGGCTTCTTAATGGAACAAAGAATGAAACATTTCAAAATAGTAATAATAATGATGGTATTTGTTAAGCACTTACTATGTACCAGACACTATATTAAGCTCTAGGGTGGATACAAGCAAATCGAGTTGGACACAGTCCCTGTCCCATGTGGGGTTCACAATTTCAATCCCCATTTTACAGATGAGGTAACAGGCACAGAGAATTGAAGCAATTTGCCCAAGGTCACATAGAAGACAAGTGGCAGAATTAGGATTAGAACCCATGACCTCCTGACTCCCAGGCCTGTGCTCTATCCACTATGCCATGCTGCCTTCATTCTGGGGTTCCTTTGGTTTGAGATCAGTTACAGGCAAATAATACTTACCCCCAAACTTTTTACAGTGACAGTTCCAGATAAAAACAGGCCAAACTCAGTAAGGACCTGTACCCTTTAAGCACTTGATAGTCACCGCACCCTCTGCCTGATGGCAACTATGTGCATATCTATAATTTATTTATATTAATGTCTGTCTCCCCCTCAAAACTGTAAGCTCCTTTGGGGCAGAGAACGTATTTACCAACTGTTGTAACTGTATTCTCCCAAGCGCTTATTACAGTGCTCTGCACACAGTAAACTCTCAATAAATACTAATACTGATCCAACTCAGCTTTCCTTGACCTCCACCTTGACCTCCTTCTTGTCTGTGTGTGTGCATGGATAAGCAAAACATGCTCGTGCACGCATGCACTCTCGCACCACACACACACACACACACACACACACGCGCGCGCGCGCGCACGCCCTAGTGGCAAGAGCACGGGCTTGGGAGTCAGAGGTCATGGGTTCTAATCCCTGCTCCATCACCTGTCTACTATGTGACCTTGAGCATGTCATTTCACTTTTCTGGGCCTCAGTTCTCTCATCTGTAAAAGAGGGATTAACAGTGAGCCTCATGTGGGATAGGGACTATGTCCAACCTGATTACCTTGTATCTACCCCGGTGCTTAGAACAGTGCTTGGCACATAGTAAGCACTTAACAAAAACCGTAATAATAATTATTATTATAACTGAAAAAGACACCCTATGCTAGTGTTTAGTGCTGGAATTCTAACCAACACAAAATTGCAAAATCTTACATTTCCCCTTCTCAAATCTCTGCTAATCTCATTGGTTAATATTAAACACAAATATGGCTTGCTGCTTGAAATGCATCACCCTTTTACATAGTTAGCCTTCGAATACAATCCTAGATATTTACATAGAACTCCCACTAGACTTGCAAAATTGCACCAAGCCCTGAAATTCCAGAAAACAAGGTTTACTCATATTTACGTTAGATTTAATCACTTCCAGCCTGCCCATCCTTTAAAATAAAACTCATTTTCAGGCAGATCAGCTAGATTCTTCCAATGATTAGGCAACACTCTCCTTGGCTATTAAACCCATGGAAACAATAAAACATAAGTTTAGGCCTAAAAGAATCACTGCAGAGGTATTTGAATGTCCAACACGGGAAAAGGTTCAACTCAGCAGAATCTGGCTCAGAATGAATTAGGAAAATATGTATCTGAAGAGCCTACCAACTGCAAATTAAGTATTTCTCAGAGTCCATTTTTTTAAAGAAAATGAAGAGAAAAGACTACTGACTTGTGATTGTTCTGGTTATCCAGGATAATTTGGCAGAAAGAAAGAAAAAAACAGGAAGAAAAAGAAAAAGAAAAGATAGGAAGGAAGATGGAAAACGATAAATGTAAAAATGCAAGTTGTTTATTTTAAAAGTAAAATAGTAGTGCACTACAGAAAGATTAGTAGTGTACAAATTCCCATGCATTATATTAAACACTCTCCAATTAAATACTCTGCCTCAGGGATGCACATGCTCAGGATCATAGGAAAAAGTGCAGTTTTAGCTATGTATCTTAATTCACCAATAGTAATTGTCAATGAATGCACCAAAGAATAAAGCAAGAACATTTCTGGATCTTAAAAAATGCAGACTGTTACTAACCTGATAAACTCACTACTTTGTCTAAATATTATTTCCGGCTTAAAATTAAAAAAAAAAAGACCTAGTGACACCTATGGCTCTGGAGGACAGTGATTTAGAGGGTCAGGATATTTCCACTGGTACTTTGATTTTTTCTTGTATTATCATCATTAAGCCAGCTTCAATACCTAAGCTTCACCTTAATTGCAAATTAGATATTTAAGAAAGGGGAATAAAGTGAGAGTTGACTAGATTCAGGTCACTGGAAAAAACTATTGCTTTTGACCAAGAATCAAGGTAAAGTTGCGTTTGAAAATCCAAACTGGTTTTTTTTGGGGGGGTGGGGGGAAGGAGTTCATGTTATTTGTTACATGCCAGGCTCTGTTCTAGGTGCTGGTACAATTCTTGGCCTATCTGTTGAGGATGACTCAGCCACATTCTCTAGATGAGTGGTCAGTGGCCTTTGTATACCAAAGAGCCAAACATAATGGAAACTTTTGAACAGGTGGTATGCAGAGCTGAAGAAGTTCGGCCTCCCCACGCAATGTGACATGATTACACTGTGTTGTATGTGGATGGTGTGATGCAATGAGATGCTGTAGCTGCCAGTGGAAATGGGAAAAAGAGGGAGAAGAGGGAAGGTGAAGAGAAGGGAGAAAGAAAAAGAAGAGAGGGGACAAGAGCTGAGGAATGGTAAGAATAAGACAATAATAATATTGATAATAATAGTGGCATTTGTTAAGCATTCAGTGCACAAAGCTCTGGGGTGGATACTAGATAGTCAGATTGAATATAGTTCCTGTCCCACATGGGATTCACAGTCTAAGTAGGCGGGACAACAAGTATTTAACCACTACTTAATTCATAAGGAAACTGAGGCACGGAGAAGTGGCTTTCCCAAGGTCACAGCAGGCAAATGTCAGAGCAGGGATTAGAACCCAGATCAATCAACCAGTTGTATTTATTGAGCACTTACTGTGTGCAGGACTGTACTAAATGCTTTGGAGAGTTTGCTATAACAGAATTTGTAGACAGGTTTCCTGCCCACGATGAACTTACAGTCTAGAGGAACATTAACATAAATGAGTAAATTGCAGATATGTATTTAAAGTGCTGTGGGGCGGAGGGAGAGGTGAATAAAGGCAGCAGATCAAAGTGAAAACCAAGGACCTCTGACTCCCAGGCCTGTGCTCTTTCCACTATGCCATGTTGCTTCCCAAGCACCTGTCAGCAGCAAGCAGTTTGCCTTGGGCCTTCCACTGAGCGGGGCAGGTGGGTGCTGAACACAGAATCAATCAATAGTATTTACTGAGCACTTACCCTGTGCAGAACACTGTACTAAACCCTTGGTAGAGTACACTACAGCAGAGTTGGTAGGCAAAATCCCTGCCCATAAATAATCAATCTTATCTAGTGAGCACTTACCTTGTGCAGAGCACTGCCCTATGCACTTGGGGGAGTGCGATATAACAGAGTTGGTAGACACGTTCCATGACCTGGTCTCACACCACTCTTACTGGGCAATCCTCTGTCCATCTGCCCAGGGAAAGAATTCCCATCCCTTGCGCCAGACGGTCTGAGGGGTTGTGTAGTGCGGCAGGAAACCCACACTCACCCTGATTCCTCCAGAACACTCAGTGACGCCTCTGCTGTCTCTTCTTGCCCTGACCCTCCTCCCGCTCTCACCTAAGTCTTCAGGTGTTCCTCTGCCCCCCAGCTCTGAAGAAGGAAGACTGTCAGGGCTCCCCCACAACCCCCATTCCTGCCCTTCTTCCGGCTCTTCTGCTGCCCATGGAGCTAATTTACAGGAAACCCTCTGCCCGCTAATGTCAGCAGGTGAAGCTGGGTGAAGAATGGGTGGGGGGATTTCGTAAAACCCCTTTGTGCCTTGTCCTGCTAATGAGGGAGAGGGTTAGGGGTGATGGGAAAAGGAATAAGCTTAAATCTATGTTTTCCAAACACCTTCTCCACTGCCACAACTCAGCTGCTCCAGGCCCAATACCTGAGCTTGCCTCACCAGTGCCTCACACAGTGCCTAAGCTCTGCCCACTTGCCCCAGCTCCTGCCAGTGCCTCAGCTTGTGCCCCACCAGGTTCTGACTTAGTGCCTGACATACCCGCACCTCCCCTCCCCCTTCACACTAGGCTGCTGACACAGTGACTGAGCCATACATCCCTGCCCCAGGTCTGGCACCTGCCCATCAATTAAGCATTATTATTGTTAATATTAATATTAATAATAATAATAATAATAATAATAATGTTAGTTAAGTGCTTAATATGTGTTAAGCACATGTCATTCTAAAAGTGGAAAACAATGAAGTTGTTGATAATAATGATAATAATTGTGGTATTTGTTAAGCACTTACTATGTGCCAGACACTGCACTAAATGCTGGGGTAGATATAAAGTAACTGGGTTGGACACAGTCCCTGTCCCACATGGGGCTCACAGTCTTAATCCCCCATTTTACAAATGAGGTAATTGAGGCCCAGAGAAATAAAGTAACTTGCCCAAGATCACACAGAAGCTGTGTGGCAGAGTCAGTATTAGATCAGGTCCTTCTGACTCCTGGGCCTGTGCTTTATCCACTAGTCCACACTGCTTCTCTATTTCAGCCCAAACCTTCCAATTTTCCTAAGAGGAGCTCAGCCCGCACCCTCCGCTCCTCTGCTGCTAATCTCCTCACTGTGCCTCATTCTCGTCTGTCCCGTCGTCGACCCCCGGCCCACGTCATCCCCCTGGCCTGGAACGCCCTCCCTCCACACATCAGCCAAGCTAGCTCTCTTCCTCCCTTCAAAGCCCTACTGAGAGCTCACTTCCTCCAGGAGGCCTTCCCAGACTGAGCCCCCTCCTTCCTCTCCTCCTTCTCACTCTCCCCATCCCCCCGCCTTACCTCCTTCCCCTCCCCACAGCACCTGTATATATGTATATATGTTTGTATGTATTTATTACTCTATTTATTTTACTTGTACGTATTTATTCTATTTATTTTATTTTGTTAATGTTTTGTTTTGTTGTCTGTCTCCGCCTTCTAGACTGTGAGCCCGCTGTTGGGTAGGGACCATCTCTATATGTTGCCAACTTGTACTTCCCAAGCACTTAGTACAGTGCTCTGCACACAGTGAGTGCTCAATAAATACAATTGAATGAATGAATGAATCCAAACCAGACAAGAGGATGAGTAAAACAGAGCCAAAGGCCGTTTCACTGAAAAAACCATCACTCCAGATCACCCACAAACAGTAAGTGCTCTTAGTTATCAGAATGGAGCCTCTGTGACTGCACTCCCTTAGATGAAGATAGAATAGCACCTCATGATCATCATCTGTTAGAGGCAGTTGACAAAATTCAAAATGACAAGAAAAGGGAACTTTCGATTGCTGATTATATTTTCTGAGCTGTAGATAACAGAAGACTCAGGCATCAGCAACCTATATTGAAAGCGTACTCTGTGCAGAGAACTGAGGAGCACCATTATATTGTATGTCCCCAAATGCTTACTTCATGGCTCTGCACAGAAAGTGCTCAATTAATATGATTGATTGATTGAACAGTTGAAAGGAAAAGTCAACAACTTGGAATCAGAATCAGAGCCACTGAGAAGACCAGCCATGATCCCTAATATCTCCTCAGAAAGGAAATTGCTGTGGGAAGGGAATGTGTCCATTGTTATGGTGTTCTCTCCCAAGAGCTTAGTACAGTGCTTTGCACACAGTAAGCGCTCAAATAATACAAATGAATGAATGGATGAAATAATTCTACAGTACACAGTCTTTACAAGCACCCTGGTAAACGCAAGCAATAACTCTGTCAGCAACATCTTTCTCTCACGCACATTAGGGTGTTCTTTATTCTTACAGCCAATATGTTTTGAGTGCTTTCAATGTGCAAAGCACTGTGTGAAGTGTTGGTGGATAAGCAAAGCAACGGAGGCAGACTTAGAAGTTTAGGTCTGGTATGTGAGAAGGTGGTATTTTTCTCCCTCTGGCTCAGTTTTCAAGGATCACTGGTGTTAGTTGGATGGATCTAAGCTTAACTATGCTTAGAAAAGACCCCATCCAGCTGAAGTGACAAAGCAGCAGCACTCTCCCTTGCTCACAGAGTGAGGAAATATTTTTCATTTCATACATCATTTACAACTTGCAGCAGTGCTTCCAGAAAATCAGTGAGCTTTACCAAATTAATGAGTAAGAAAAACATATTTTGCTAGTGTGTTAATTTTTTGAAAGTTCTACAGAGACCAGGATAGTAGACAATAGAATTATCCCATCAAACTGTAAACCTGAGGGATTTTTTGGCTTGGATTACCCAGGTAATTTCCTCAGCTTTACTCTTCTCTTTCTGTTCTCTTTCACAGTGGACTACATGTGACATTGAGTCTTTGTGGTTTAACTTTCACAAATGCCTGTAGGCAATCTACAGAATATAGAAACTGAGATAAACATCCCAAAGTCTGGATTAAATGTCCCCTGTTGTGGAACAGATGGAAAAAAAAATAAAGACCTTTACCAAAACAATTTATTCAAAAATTACTTTTATGGTGCTTTCCTTGTCTAGCAAATCCCTTGATGAGGGAAGTTTGCCACCTTGGGTAAATCACCCCATGAAGCCCCTGAAACCCGAAGTTTAACTTTAATATTCCACAGTGTCCAGCAACTGCATTCCACCTGAATTCTCCTGAATGAATTAGTCATTAATTCAAGCGCTTAGTACAGTGCTCTGCACACAGTAAGCGCTCAATAAATACGACAATGAATGAATGCTCTGCCACAATAAGCACTTAAATACCACTTACTGATGAATAATCTCTCAAGTACAGTGTCCTGCGCACAGTAAGCACATAATTAATACCACTGACAAAACATGTTGTAAATCATTTCAAAATCTGTTCATTTCTGGCCTTCCACCTGTACTAAAAACTACCACCTGTTCAAATACAAACATTTTCACCCTAAAGAAAGGAAATATAGCTAGCTGATCATTAGGATTAGGTAAAAACACACCCAAGGAAACAGTACAGTTTCGCTGTGAGTTATTGTACTGAACTGGTTGTTTTCTAGATAAGACAAAATGCAAAGGAGTTTATTTGAAAGCACAAATGAAATGCTTAAAGTAGCACTATTTGCGGAAGAAACATAATTATGTTTTGTTAAGGAATTTAAATCCAAGTTACTCTTTTTGTCTTTTGATTTTTAATTGTATTTTGTATTCTTTCAATTCTTTCTTTATGATAAAACTTCAGTTAACAAAGAGACACAGTTTTCAGACATTGAACTCTAAGACCTCTGCCAAACAATCTCTTGAGGATGAAGATTCAATGTGTACCTTTTATTGCTCTATAGAAGTAAATGACAACAAACTGAAAGGAATTGCCTCTCTTCCCTGGGAATTTTTGAGGATGTTATTGAAAGATTATTTTTCTGGGTGAAAATGATTTGTCAGAATGTAGAAAGCAACAGAATAGGCATGAAAAAGCAATACGGCCAGTAGAAAGAGCATAGACCTGGGAGTCAGGGGACCTGTGTTCTAATCCAAGCTCTGCCACTTGCTTACTGTGATACCTTGGGCAGGTCACTTAACTTCTCTGTGCCTCAGTGGCTTTATCTGTAAAATGGAGATTGAATCCTACTAAGATTGTGATCCCTTTTGCAGGTCAGTGACTGTGTCCAACCTGATTATCGCATATCTACCCCAGCGTTTAGAACAGGGCTTGATACATTGTAAATGTTTAATAAATAATGATATTATTATTAGCATTATCAATAAAACCACATGGGGTGCAAGAAACTTTTTCTCGTCTGTTGTATACTGAGTTTGAACCTCTGGTTGTTTGAGACACGTACGGTTACTACAACTTTGTCCTGTATAACTATATCTCAGCACCTTGCTGCTTGGCAAGGTTCCTGCAGGCTGAATTTATTCACTGCAAACCAAGTAACTTTGCACCCACTTCTAAAATGGAAGCAGTCAAGTCTCAGAGTTGAAGAGACCATAACCTCCACACAGAATTTTTTTATATTTGTTAAGGACTTACTACTATGTGCCAGGCACTACGCCAAGCACAGGGGTAGATAAAAGGTAAAGAGGTTGGACATAGTCCATGTCCCACATGGGGCTCACAGTCTTAAGTCCCAATTTTACAGATGAGGTAAAAGGCACAGAGAAGTTAAGTAACTGCCCAAGGTCACACAGCTGGTAAATTGCAGAGCTGGGATTAGAACCTTGGTCCTTCTGACTCTCAGGCCTGTGCTCTATTCACTAAGCCATGCTGCTTTCCTAACCCACAGCCTTGGTATTGCCCTCTATTAATTTCTCTCATTCAACCCACATATTCAATGTCACCAAATCTTTATCAGTTTTTCCTTCACAATGTTTCTAAAATCTGCCTTTTCCTCTCCATCCAAATTGTTACTAGGCTGATCCAAGCACTTACCCTATCCTGCCTTGACTACTGCATCCGTCTCCTTGCTAACCTCCCTGCCTGTCTTTCCCCACTCCAATCCATACTTCTCTCTGCTTCTTCAATCGATATTCTAAAAAGAGTTCAGTCCATGTCTCCCCACTCCTGAAGAACCACCAATAGTTGTCCATCTACCTCCACATCAAAGAGAAATTCCTCACCATCAGCTTTAAAGCACTCAATCAGCTCATCCCCTAGAAACAGCTTGGCTTAGTGGGTAGAGCACAGGCCTGGGAATCAGAAGGACTTGGGTTCTAATTCTGGCTCTGCCACTTGTCTATTATGACCTAGGGCAAGTCTATTAACTTCCTCTTTGCCTCAGTTACCTGATCTGGAAAATGGGGATTAAGACTTCGCTTCAGCAGCACATACACTAAAATTGGAACGATACAGAGAAGATTAGCATGGCTCCTGCGAAAGGATGACACGCAAATTTGTGAAGCGTTCTATATTTTTTGACACCCAGATCTACATCTCTGCCCCTGCTCTCTCCCCCTCTCTCCAGGCTCGCATCTCCTCCTGCCCTCAGGACATCTCCATCTGGATGTCTGCCCGCCACCTGAAACTCAACATGTCCAAGACTGAACTCCTTGTCTTCCCTCCCAAACCCTGCCCTCTCCCTGACTTTCCTATCTCTGTTGACGGCACTACCATCCTTCCCGTCTTACAAGCCCGCAACCTTGGTGTCATCCTCGACCCTCGACTCCGCTCTCTCATTCACCCCTCACATCCAAGCCGTCACCAAAACCTGCCAGTCTCAGCTCCACAAAATTGCCAAGATCCGCCCTTTCCTCTCCATCCAAACCACTACCCTGTTCGTTCAAGCTCTCATCCTATCCCGTCTGGACTACTGCATCAGCCTTCTCTCTGATCTCCCATCCTCTTGTCTCTCCCCACTTCAACCCATACTTCATGCTGCTGCCCGGATTTATTGAGTGCTTACTGTGTGCAGAGCACTGTACTAAGCGCTTGGGAAGTACAAGTTGGCAACATATAGAGACAGTCCCTACACAACAGTGGGCTCACAGTCTAAAAGGGGGAGACAGAGAACAAAACCAAACATACTAACAAAATAAAATAAATAGAATAGATATGTACAAGTAAAATAAATAGAGTAATAAATATGTACAAACATATATACAGGTGCTGTGGGGAAGGGAAGGAGGTAAGATGGGGGAGATAGAGAGGGGGACGAGGGGGAGAGAAAGGAAGGGGCTCAGTCTGGGAAGGCCTCCTGGAGGAGGTGAGCTCTAAGTAGGGCCTTGAAGGGAGGAAGAGAGCTAGCTTGGCGGATGGGCAGAGGGAGGGCATTCCAGGCCCGGGGGATGACGTGGGCCGGGGGTCGATGGCGGGACAGGCGAGAACGAGGCACGGTGAGGAGATTAGCGGCAGAGGAGCGGAGGGTGAGGGGTGGGCTGTAGAAGGAGAGAAGGGAGGTGAGGTAGGAGGGGGCGAGGTGATGGAGAGCCTTGAAGCCCAGTGTGAGGAGTTTCTGCCTGATGCGCAGATTGATTGGTAGCCACTGGAGATTTTTGAGGAGGGGAGTAACATGCCCAGAGCATTTCTGGACAAAGACAATCCGGGCAGCAGCATGAAGTATGGATTGAAGTGGGGAGAGACACGAGGATGGGAGATCAGAGAGAAGGCTGATGCAGTAGTCCAGACAGGATAGGATGAGAGCTTGAATGAGCAGGGTAGCAGTTTGGATGGAGAGGAAAGGGCGGATCTTGGCAATGTTGCGGAGCTGAGACCGGCAGATTTTGGTGACGGCTTGGATGTGAATAATAATAATAATACTAACCCTGCTCTAAACCATCGGAAGAAACAGAACTGAGGAGCCTGGATCAGTAGGGAGGAGTCTGGGCCAGAAACAGCAGGCCAAGTGAGAAGTGTGATTTAGTGGCAAGAACACAGCCCTGGGATTCAAAAGTTCTGAGTTCTAATCCTGCATCTGCCACATGCCTGCCGCATGTCCATGGGCAAATCATTAAACTTCTCTTTTTCTCAGTTTCTTCATCTGTAAAATAGGGATTCAATACTTTTTCTCCCTCCTGATTAGACAAGAAGCCCCATGGGGGACAGGGACTGTGCCCGATCGGACTAATCATCTGGTACCTGCCCCAGGAGCTCAGTAACAGTGCTTGGCAGACATAGGGATTTCACAGTTATTATTATTAATTATTCGAAGGACTAGATCAAGAGCAGAGTTATGCTAAGCTGCAGCATGACAATGGATGAGAAATAGGAGGAAGTGTTTAATGCAGAACAACAGGTTGGGTCGAGATGAGCAGGGGGCAGTAACAACTGTGGTATTTGTTTTACACTTATGATGTGCCAGGCACTGTACTGAGCGCTGGGGTGCAGGCTGGGCTGTAGTAGGACAGAAGGGAGGTGAGGTAGGATGGGAAGAGGTGATGGAGAGCCTTGAAGCTGAAAGTGAGGAGTTTTTGCTTGATGTGTAGGTTGACTGGTAGCCACTGGAAATTTTTGAGGAGGGGAGTAACATGCCCAGAGCATTTCTGCACAAAGATGATCCGGGCAGCAGTGTGAAGTATAGATTGAAGTGGGGAGAGACAGGAGGATGGGAGATCAGAGAGGAGGCTGATGCAGTAATCCAGTCAGGATAGGATGAGAGATTGAACCAATAGGGTAGCAGTTGGATGGAGAGGAAAGGGCAGATCTTGGCGATGTTACAGAGGTGAGACTGGCAGTTTTTGGTCATGGATTGGATGTGAGGGGTGAACGAGAGAGCAAAGTTAAGGATGACACCAAGGTTGTGGGCTTGTGAGACAGGAAGGATGGTAGTGCCGTCAACAGTGATGGGAAAGTCAGGGAGAGGGTAGGGTTTGGGAGGGAAGATAAGGAGTTCAGTCTTGGACATATTGAGTTTTAGATGGCAGACAGACATCCAGATGGAGTTGTCTCGAAGGCAGGAGGAGACACGAGCCTGAAGGGAGGGGGAGAGAGCAGGGGCAGAGATGTAGATTTGGATGTCATCAGCATAGAGATGATAGTTGAAGCTGTGGAAATATTGGAAATATTTTCCTTCATTCGCCCACTTCAAAGCCTTATTGAAGGCATATCTCCTCCAGGAATCTTTCCCTGATTGAGCCCTCCTCTCCTCTTCTCCAACTCCCTTCTGCACTGCTCATGATGATGATGATGGAGGAGAAGCAAGTAATGTTATGCTCAATTCTGGCACCTCCCTCCCTTTACCTGGTTTATAGTCCCACAGCTCAAATGTTTGAGTGCAGGAGTGACAAAAGGGAAGAGGGATTATTAGTATACCTCTACTTCTTGAAGGTCCTCTTCTTCTGGTACTCCACCACATGGCAGATTTGGTGTAGTGGATCAATCAATCAATCAATCGTATTTATTGAGTGCTTACTATGTGCAGAGCACTGTACTAAGCGCTTGGGAAGTACAAATTGGCAACATATAGAGACAGTCCCTACTCAACAGTGGGCTCACAGTCTAAAAGGGGGAGACAGAGAACAAAACCAAACATACTAACAAAATAAAATAAATGGAATCAGCTGTACCCCAAGGGATTGGGCCTGGGAGACGACAGAGCCGCTGTGGAAAAACTGGCCCCCCGGACCCCCGGGCGGCGCCCCCGGCCCGGAGACAAGAGGCCGGCCGGCCAGGAGGAGGAAGAGGAGGAGGGGGAATCTCAGAGGTTGGCGCCGGGGGTTGCTGTGCTCATCCTCTCCGGACCACATAAGGAGCTGTACGGGAAGGTGGAGGGGCTGGACCCCGACAATGCCCACGTGATGGTGAGGCTGGCGGTTGGAGGCCACACAGTGACCATCAGCGAATATGTGCTGAAGCCAGTCAGTCAGAAGGAATTTGACAGTAACGCGACAGACCTGACCCGCCTGTCCAGACCCAGTCCGGAGCAGCGGAACAGCATCGACCGGAGGCCGAGAGGTGGGTCTCCCTCCGTCCGGCGAGAGGAAAAGGACCTAAAGAGGAGGCCGTCCCCGGACAGGGCGGCCGGAGCCAAGAGCGAGGACAGCGGGCCCGCCGGAGTCACGGGCAAGGAGGGCGGGCCGGCCGGGTCTTCACGGACCCCACACTGGCTTCAGCGAGACCTGCGCATGCGCTTCGTGGACAAGCTATACAAGGCGGGGAGATACTACAACTGCAAGCCCAGTCCGCACCCTCCGCTCCTCCACCGCTGATCTCCTCACCGTACCTCGCTCTCGCCTGTCCCGCCATCGACCCCCGGCCCATGTCATCCCCCAGGCCTGGAATGCCCTCCCTCTGCCCATCCGCCAAGCTAGCTCTCTTCCTCCCTTCAAGGCCCTGCTGAGAGCTCACCTCCTCCAGCAGGCCTTCCCAGAATGAGCCCCTTCCTTCCTCTCCCCCTCGTCCCCCTCTCCATCCCCCCATCTTACCTTCTTCCCTCCCCCACAGCACCTGTATATATGTATATATGTTTGTACATATTTTTTACTCTATTTATTTATTTATTTTATTTGTACATATCCATTCTATTTATTTTATTTTGTTAGTATGTTTGGTTTTGTTCTCTGTCTCCCCCTTTTAGACTGTGAACCCACTGTTGGGTAGGGACTGTCTCTATATGTTGCCAATTTGTACTTCCCAAGCGCTTAGTACAGTGCTCTGCACATAGTAAGCACTCAATAAATACGATTGATGATGATGATGATGATGAATAGATATGTACCAGTGAAATAAATAAATAAATAGAGTAATAAATATGTACAAACATATATACATATATAGAGGTGCTGTGGGGAAGGGAAGGAGGTAAGATGGGGGGATGGAGAGGGGAACGAGGGGTAGAGGAAGGAAGTGGATAGACCACTTGTCTGCTGTGTGACCTTGGACAAGTCACTTCACTTCTCTCTTGTCTGCTGTGTGACCTTGGGCAAGTCACTTCACTTCTCTCGGCCTCAGTTACCTCATCTGTAAAAAGGGGATTAAGACTGTGAGCCCCACATGGGACAGAGATTGTGTCCAACCTGAGTTGCTCACATCCACCCCAGCACTTAGTACAGTGCCTGGCACATATTAAGCACTTAATACCATTATTATTATTAGCTCCAAGCTCTTGTGGCTACTGACAATTCCATTGCTTAATTCATTCTCCTACCAGTTCCTAGGGGCGGGGTTGCCCAAAAGAGTGCCAAGGCTTCCAGCACTGGTCAAGGGGCTGGATCCTCAGAAGCCTCAGCAAAAATCAAGCCCGAAGCACTCCATTTTCTACTTGCTGATATACCAGCCTAGACATACTGCTGCTATACTTCCGAGCATCCTATTGCATTGCCAGATTGCTTTCAACTGTGGTTTGGTACATCCTGGGAATATTTTCCTTCATTCACCCACTTCAAAGCCTTATTGAAGGCATATCTCCTCCAGGAATCTTTCCCTGATTGAGCCCGCCTCTCCTCTTCTCCAACTCCCTTCTGCACTGCTCATACTTGCTCCTTCATTCATCCTCTCTCCCTTCCCCGGAGTTCATATGGATATATCTGTATATAACTGTAATTTATTAATTTTTATGTTTATCCATTTATTTATTTTTATTAATTCCTGTCTCCCCCTCTAGATTGTGAGCTCGTTGTGGGCAGGGAATGTGTCTGATGTTATATTGAACTCTCCCAAGTGCTTAGTACAGTGCTTTGCACACAGGAAGTACTCAATAAATGCAATTATTAATAATAATAATAAGTTCACTGCAGGAAAAGTTTCATTCATTCAATCCAATTTGTTGAGCACTTACTGTGTGCCGAGCACTGTACTAAGGATTTAGGAAAGGACAATACGCTGAAACAGTGTGATCTAGCTGCTTGAGTTTAGGTCGTTGTGGGAAGGGAACATGTCTGCCAACTCTGTCACAGAGTGTACTCTCCCAAACACATGGTACAGTGCTCTGCACACAGTATGTGCTCAATAAATTTGATTGGCAAATTTCCCAAGATGACCTCTTCAGGCATTGAGAATAGATGTGATTGATTTGCTCCCTTTGTTCTTCCCCTCTCTCAGTCCTTCTTCACTTATGTATATAACTGTATAGACTGTGAGCCCACTGTTAGGTAGTGACTGTCTCTATATGTTGCCAACTTGTATGTCCCAAGCGCTTAGGACAGTGCTCTGCACACAGTAAGCACTCAATAAATATGATTGAATGAATGAATGAACTGTATTTAATTTATCTGTATTGATGTCTGTCTCCCCACTCTAGACCATTGTGGACAAGGAATGTGTCAGTTAATTGTTGTATTGTACTCTTCCAAGCAGTTAACACAGTGCTCTGCACCTAGTAAGTGCTCAATAAATACAACTGAATGAATGACAAGTATAGTCATGCATTCATCACACTCACATTTGGGTATTCCCCTTAAGAATCCTGTCTCTATTATGCAAACCTGTGGTGGGGCACACATGCATTTAGGAGAGGCTTCTACAGCAGCAAAGTGAACTCACTTTGGGCTGAATTTTCCACATTAGCATCTCAACCTTTCACTTCACTTTGCCTGGGGAGATTTTAGTTTTATTATTCATAGACCCTTTTGCCTAGATCAGCAGAATAGCCTACTCCAGGTGACCTCTAGAATGCTGTTCCCACTTCTCTCTTCAAAGGGCCTTCCTACAAGCTTTCAGACAAATTCATCTCAGAAGGACTTCAGGAAGGTTAAAGGAAAAAAAATGTATTGTGGGTGCTGAGTGGGCAAGTTTGAACCTCTCAAACTTCACATTTTCAAAAGGAAGTTTCTTCAATCAGAGCAAAGGCACTCGTCTGTACTCAGTACACTGAGTTTGAAGTTTAAAAACAAAGCCACCTTTGAGTTAACAACACTAAAAGAAGACAAGCATCGTAGTAAAAAAAAATTTGAGACAAGAATTCTTCTTGTGTTCAAATGTGACCAAATTGCATTCAGACTAAGTTTTCCCAAAAGTATCATTTATGGGCTGAATCAAAGCACATAAGGCTTGAAATGAAGAAGTATATTTTTATATGTACAGTTATGAAAAATGCTACAGGGTACTCAAAAGGTGATTAAAATGAAGGTCATGCCCTTCAATAAGGTACAAATATAAATAGAGTATTTATAAAGGGTACTGATCAGATACTTACAATTAATGGTTTCCAAATGCTTGGGAACTCTTCATTTCAATATAGTTTTGGGGCCCAAAATACAATCTTCAAGAGAAAATATTTTATATTTTTATGAATGTAGTCATCACATTGACATAATATATCATGCTTTTAGCACTTTATCAATTGCCTAATCACAACCTTAGGGCAACTGTTTAATCTCCCTGTATGGGGACAAAATATGCCATTTCCTAAGAGACGAGTGCAATTATCAGTGTTAGTGAAATCATCAATTTCAACCTAATGGCAAGATTCACCTCAGTTGCACTGAAGTAAAAGTAAAGTTCAATAAAAATAAGATTATTGAGAAAAAACAGCATTCCAAGGATTAAAAAAACTTTCAAACAAAAGGGACCTTTCTCATTTACTTGACATGATAAAGTGATAGTCTTTTGAATAAACAATTAGGATCATAAATCCAATACACCAAGGGCTTAATTCACAAACGCACACTGCTACTAATACATTTGCAAAGGAACTGAATGCTTAACAGGATTAGTATACAGCAAATCATTCATTATTAATAGAAAACTACAGTGCTTAGATATTCATCCGTAGATAGACCAGTATTTATATCAAATAATTTGGCACAATTTGAAGAGCTTAATTCTGCTCCCCTCTTGATCAAAGTTGACTGGGTTCCACCGGTTACGGCAGGTTGGCAATCAACACCAGTGCACCTTTTTCCTGATTTGCCCTTTGCCATCTTAGGTTGTCTATTTATTATCTTATGTTATCTATGCATTTTCAATCATAAAAATGGAACAATCATCATCATCATCATCAATCGTATTTATTGAGTGCTTACTGTGTGCAGAGCACTGTACTAAGCGCTTGGGAAGTACAAGTTGGCAACATATAGAGACAGTCCCTACCCAACAGTGGGCTCACAGTCTAAAAGGGGGAGACAGAGAACAAAACCAAACATATTAACAAAATAAAATAAATAGAATAGATATGAACACGTAAAATAAATAGAGTAACAAATATGTACAAACATATATACATATATGCGGGTGCAGTGGGGAAGGGAAGGATGTAAGATGAGGGGGATGGAGAGGGAGATGAGGGGGAGAGGAAGGAAGGGGCTCAGTCTGGGAAGGCCTCCAAACAATAATATTTACCTCTCTGTCAAGTGTATTCACATTTCTATGGCTTGATTTATGTACCTTAAATGAAAAGAGCTAGTTCAAGGGCAGCACCAAGCTGGCATATCTTGTTCCAGTGCTTAAAACTTTCACAGTTGTGGGGAAAAAACATTCAGGATATATGACCCCAATCCTCCAAAAATTCCAGTTGTTGCCCATCTAGCTCAAACAAAAACTTCTCACCATTGGTTTTAAAGCACTT
This sequence comes from Tachyglossus aculeatus, assembly GCF_015852505.1. Taxonomy (NCBI): domain Eukaryota; kingdom Metazoa; phylum Chordata; class Mammalia; order Monotremata; family Tachyglossidae; genus Tachyglossus; species Tachyglossus aculeatus. The sequence goes on along the minus strand of NC_052067.1, from coordinate 63,919,075 downwards.
TACCACCTTGCCCTTTCCTTCCTCACCTCACTTCTCTCCTTCTACAACCCAGCCTGCACACCTCATTCCTCTAGTACTAACCTTCTCACTGTGCCTCTATCTAGCCTGCCTCACCACCAACCCATAACGCATGTCCTGCCTCTGGCCTGGAACTTCCTCCCTCCTCAAATCTGACAGACAGTTACTCTCCCACCCTTCAAAGCCTTATTAAAGGCATATCTCCTCCAAGAGATCTTCCTAGACTAAGCCCGACTTCTCCTCATCTCCCATTCCCTTCTGAGTTGCCCTAACTTGGTCCCTTTCCTCTTCCCCCCTCCCAGTCCCACAGCACTTATGTACTCACCCGTAATTTTATTTGTATCAATGTCTGTCTCCCCACCTCTAAACTGTAAGCTCATTGTGGGCAGGGAACGTGACTGTTTATTGTTGTATTGTACTCTCCCAAGCACTTAGTACAGTTCTCTGCACACAGTAAGTGCTCAGTAAATACAGTTGAATGAATGAATGAAAGGAAAGGGAGATCTATCCCTTTAAAATCAATGATAACAAATCCCACTGCCATTTCTTTGATTATGGTGAGCTTAAGCTTTTTCATTAATTCATTAATTCATTGTTCATTTCATTCATTTCAGTGTTCTTTACTACCATTTGGCAGACTCCCCAAAGTCAGTGGCATGAAATTTATGCTAATATATCCCATTTCTCAATGCGTTCAGTGTAATCCTGGGTCAGGGTGGGGGGTTGCGCAAGAGCAGAATGCACGAATTGTTTTGCCTCCTGCTCATTTCAGAGTTTTTCTGAAAATTGAGCTAAGCTTCTCCTCACTGTGGCACCCTAAGTAGGGTGTCATTTGCAGTTTTAGGCCAGTTATTGATATCTAGGGAACAGGCTATGCTTTACTGTGCCTGTCAGTGTTCCTTTGGCCCTCCTGGAAAATGATCAGGGTTAGATCATTCTTGAAGACAGTGAGCATCTGTCCAGGAGACCAAAGTTTAGCTCACCTTTACCCAATTGAGGAAAGAGAGAAAGGCAGCAGTAAACAAGCAGTATCTTCACCCTGTTCTGAAGCCCACTTACCCATCAGTGTCATTTATTGAGCACCTACTGGGTGCCAAGCACTGTGTTATGCACTGGGGTAGATAGAAAGAACAATCAGGTTGGACAGAGTCTCTGTCCCACATGGGATTCGCAATCTAAGTAGTCAATCAATCATATTTATGGAGCACTTAGTGTGTGCAGAACACTCTACTAAGCTCTTGAGAGTACAGTTTAACAGTGTTAGTAGACACGTCCCTGCCCACAACAAGTTTTCAGTCTAGAGAGGGAGGCAGATATTAATAAAAATACATTATGGATATGTACAAAAGTACTGCAGGGCTGAGGAAGGGACAAATAAAGGGTACAAATTCAAGTGAAAGGGTGACACAGAAGGGAGAGGGAGAAGGGGAAATGAGGGCTTACTGGGGAAGGACTCTTGGAAGAGATGTGGTTTTTGCTTTGAAGGTGGGAATCAATCAATCAATCAATCGTACTTATTGAGCCCTTACTGTGTGCAGAGCACTGTACTAAGCGCTTGGGAAGTACAAGTTGGCAACACATAGAGACAGTCCCTACCCAACAGCGGGCTCACAGTCTAGAATGGGGAAACAGAGAACATAACCAAGCATACTAACAAAATAAAATAAATAGAATAGATATGTACAAGTAAGATAAATAGAGTAATAAATATGTACAAACATATATACATATATACAGGTGTTGTGAAGAAGGGAAGGAGGTAAGATGAGGGGGATGGAGAGGGGGAGAGGAAGGAAGGGGCTCAGTCTGGGAAGGCCTCCTGGAGGAGGTGAGCTCTCAGTAGGGCCTTGAAGGAAGGAAGAGAGCCAGCTTGGTTGATGGGCAGAGGAAGGGCATTCCAGGCCTGGGGGATGATGTGGGCTGGGGGTCAATGGCGGGACAGTCAAGAACGAGGCACGGTGAGGAGATTAGCGGCAGAGGAGCGGAGGGTGAGGGGTGGGCTGTAGAAGGAGAGAAGGGAGGTGAGGTAGGAGGGGGCGAGGTGATGGAGAGCCTTGAAGCCCAGTGTGAGGAGTTTCTGCCTGATGCGCAGATTGATTGGTAGCCACTGGAGATTTTTGAGGAGGGGAGTAACATGCCCAGAGCATTTCTGGACAAAGACAATCCGGGCAGCAGCATGAAGTATGGATTGAAGTGGGGAGAGACATGAGGATGGGAGATCAGAGAGAAGGCTGATGCCTTCCAGTAGTCCAGACGGGATAGGATGAGAGCTTTAACGAGCAGGGTAGCAGTTTGGATGGAGAAAAAAGGACGGATATTGGCAATGTTGCGGAGCTGAGACCGGCAGGTTTTGGTGACGTCTTGGATGTGAGGGGTGAATGAGAGAGCGGAGTCGAGGATGACACCAAGTTTGCGGGCTTGTCAGACGGGAAGGATGGTAGTGCCGTCAACAGAGATGGGAAAGTCAGGGAGAGGGCAGGGTTTGGGAGGGAAGACAAGGAGTTCAGTCTTGGACATGTTAAGTTTTAGTTGGCGGGCAGACATCCAGATGGAGATGTCCTGAAGGCAGGAGGAGATGCAAGCCTGGAGAGAGGGGGACAGAGCAGGGGCGGAGATGTAGATCTGGGTGTCATCAGCGTACACATGATAGTTGAAGCCGTGGGAGCGAATGAGGTCACCAAGGGAGTGAATGTAGATCGAGAACAGAAGGGGACCAAGCACTGAACCTTGGGGAACCCCCACAGTAAGGGGATGGGAGGGGGAGGAGAAGCCTGCAAAAGAGACTGAGAATGAATGACCGGAGAGATAAGAGGAGAACCAGGAGAGGACGGAGTCTGTGAAGCCAAGGTTGGATAGCGTGTTGAGGAGAAGGGGGTGGTCCACAGTGTCGAAGGGAAGAGGGATCCTCAGATGGATATGAAGAAGAAAGGCGTTCCAGGCTAGAGGCAGGACGTGGACGAGAGGTTGGCAGTGAAATAGACAAGATCAAGGTGTGGTGAGCAGGTTAGAGGATGAAGTGCATGGGCTGGATTGTAGTAGGAGATCAGGGAGGTAAAATAGAAGGGGGGGCAAGGTGGCTTTCCACTAGTGGAAAACCAGAGGGTATAAAGCTGTGTATGTTGGTAGAAGGGGTGGGGGTAAGGGAGGGTACCTATGTGCTTAACGGGTTCAAACTTATTTGACTTTTTACTGTGCTATTATTTACTTGAATCAATGCCAGGTACAACTGGAGAGTTTACACTTACTTTTCTATCACCTATTAACTACAGTTTTATTTCCTGCAAGACCAAAGAGGTTACCTACAGCTTGAATTCTATGAGCACATGCTGACTCAAAGAGCCAGGCTACAACTTGGGGAAGGGGCTGATGCATTATACATTTCCTCTCCACTGCCGCTACCTGCCCTACTGAATCACGGTTAGCTGAAGCCTGGAAATTGTTCACACTTATGAGGGCTTTATCTAGAGATACTAGATGAGGCCAGTGGCTTACCCCTAGAACAATCTTGTGGGGATGGAGGTGGGGAGGGAACATTAGCTGGAACTATTCAAAAGCCCTGAGGTTGTGTTTGATTTGGGATGGTTCTGGTCAGGGACTAGATCACTACCTATGCAGGTGATAGCTGTCTGGGATAGTTAACTTTTCAGTTACCTCATCTGTAAAATGGGGATTAAGACTGAGCCTCATGTGGGACAACCTGATTACCTTATATCTACTCCAGCACTTACAGCAGTGCTTGGCAGATAGTAAGCACTTAATAAATACCATAATTATTATTATTATCCCTAATCTTCAGCTGGCCTGGGAACTTCCTGTATGGGATACAATTAGTGAAGCAAGTCTGGGGACTTGTGACAGAGAAGAGGTCAGCAACCTATGGCTTGGGAGCCATATCTGGCTTTTCTTGGCCCCTGATATAGCTCTCAAGCCAGGACACAGCATTTAAAATAGCCATCCAGGACCTTGGGCCAAGCTTTGGTATTAACTGTCTACTTGGTTGGTTTTTTTTATCTGTCTCCCCCTCCTAGACTGTGAGCTCGTTGTTGGGCAGGGACCATCTCTATATGTTACCGATTTGTACTTCCCAAGCACTTAGTACAGTGCTCTGCACACAGTAAGTGCTCAATAAATACGATTGAATGAATGAACGAATGCAAAATAGGAATTCATACCTGTTCTCCCTCCTACTTAGAATGTGAGCCCCACATGGGACCTTATTATCCTGTATCTACCCCAGCACATAGTATAGTGGATAGCACATAGTAAATGCTTAATAAATACCACAATTATTATTATTGTTATTGTTTTAACTGAACCAGGAATTGGCTCTCTATGCAACAACTGATCCAGAGTTTTGGGGATTTTTGTAATGGTATCTGTTAAGCAGCTACTATGTGCCAGGCACTGCACTAAACACTGGGATAGATAATAATAATAATAATAATAATAATGATAGCATTTATTAAGTGCTTACTATGTGCAAAGCACTGTTCTAAGCGCTGGGGAGATACAAGGTGATCAGGTTGTCCCACGGGGGGCTCACAGTCTTCATCCCCATTTTACAGATGAGGGAACTGAGGCCCAGAGAAGTTAAGTGACTTGCCCAAAGTCACACAGCTGACAAGTGGCAGAGCAGGGATTTGAACCCATGACCTCTGACTCCGAAGCCCGGGCTCTTTCCACTGAGCCACGCTGCTTCCTATATAGATACAAGCTAATCAGGTTGGACACAGTCCATGTCCCACAAGGTGCACACAGTCTTCATCACCATTTTACAGATAAGGTAACTGAGACACAGAGAAGTAAAGTGACTTGCCTAAGGTCACACAGCAGACAAGTGGAGGAGTTGAGATTATAACCTAGGTCCTTCTTACTCCCAGGCCTGTGCTCTATACATTGGCCAAACTGCTTCTAAGTTTAACTTTATTTGGCTCTTCTGCATTTTAAAGGTCGCCGACCGAGTTAGAGCATCCCGCAGGAGCTCTGGTAACCCCCTTGTGGAGAAGGGTTGAAGTGTTTCCTTCCCCCCGCCCCCCACACCAAGCCAACGGCACAGTTGTTAAAGCGACACAAAACGAGACCATCTGGAGGCAAACCCAGTTTGCCCTCTCAATACAAGCAACAAGAACACAACGAACTCTATCAACACGGTATCCCCATGTAACTTGGGAACACGTAGGTCAGATGAGCATGGACACTAAAGTAAGTTAAGAAACTTTCTCTCCTTGAATCAACCCAAAACCTGCCTGAGAGTTGTGCCTCTCCTTAGGAACTCCTCATATTGGCCTGGCAATATAGAAAATAGCCTGGCTCAATAGGAAGTCCCACTTTTAGTTCACTGGCCCTACACAGTCTACTGGACACTCAAGGTCCAAGTACCTCTAGATTAATGGCTTTACACATTCTCTTAGCGTGACCAGTACAGTAAAGACAAAATGCCACTGAGCATGCCCTCAATACCAGTAGATTGAATAAGCTCCAGAATCTCAGTCAATGGTATTTATCAAGCACTTACTGTGAGCACAGCAGTGTACTGAGCACTTGAAAGAGTACATACAGCAGAGTTGGGAGATACAGCCCCCGCCTACTAAAAGCTTATAGTCTAGAGGAGGAAGATTTGGAATATTCAGTTTCCTCTCCACCCCAACTGCTACTAGGTTGATCCAAGCACTTATTCATTCAATGGTATTTCTTATCCCACTTTGACTAATGCCTCTGCTTTCTTGCTGACCTCTCTGCTACCTGTCTCTCTCCTCGCTAATCCACACTTCACTCTCCTGCATGGATCATTTTTCCAAAAATGTGTTCAGTCCACATCTCCCAACTCCTCAAGAACCTCCAGGGGTTGCCCATCCACCTCCACAGCAAACAGAAACTCCATACATTGACTTACCTCACTGATCTTCTACTACAGCTCAGCCCACACACTTTGCTTCTCTAGTGCCAGCTTGCTCACTGTGCCCCAGTCTTGGCTATCTCACTACCAACTCCTTTCCCACTTCCTCCCTCTGGCCTGGAATTCCATCCTCCTCCATATATGCCAGAACACCCCTCTCCCTGCCTTCAAAGCCTTTTTAAGGTCACATCTCCTCCAAGAGGCCTTCCTTCAATTAAGCCCCCTTCCCTCCCAACTTCCTTTCCTTTCTGCATCATCTAAGCATTTGGATCCTTATCCTTTGGGTACTTTATATTCACCCCACCCTCAACCCCACAGCACTTATAAACATATCTGTAACATTTATTTTTATTAATGCCTGTCTCCCCCTCTAGGGTGTATGCTTGTTGTGGGCAGGGAACATGTCTCCCAACTCTGTTGATTGTACTCTTCCAAGCACTTAGTACAGAGCACTGCCCACAGTAAGCCCCCATCAAATGCCACTGATTGATTGTGTGACAGAGCAGGACACACAATTCAACAATGATTTATTGAAAACTGTCAACAGAAAGTTGTGGGTTCCTTCAAATACCATTGCCTGACTGAAGAGAAAGGGAGGAAATAGGAAGAGCAGACATTTAGGAAAGTAACACGGGCCACAGACACCTTTACCATCACCAATACAAGTTTATTCTATTGAGCTGCCCTGGGAACTTCCTGAATAACCCTGAAAAATTTCTTCAGTCCCTGAAATTCAACCAGTACTGTAGAGAACACGGCAACTCTAACTTTGTCACACAAGAAGTGAAGTGGTGCTACTATCATTTCTATGGAACTAATAACTACTTTTGATGCCGAAGAAAACGTGGGCCTGCTAATCCTGGGGCTTCCAATTTGACTTTGGTTTTAAAAATAAAGCCAGCATATGAAATGACTTTAAAGTTTTGGTTTAACCAATGTCCCAGAAATATGCCCCTTCCTGACCATTTAACTTACTGTTAGAATACTACCCTGCGATATACAAAGTAACACCCTAGAAAAACCACTTTTTGCAGCCTCTTGCAATATTCTTTCAGTCTTCCAGTCTATCACTTATATTGATTCTAAGCATGGGACTTTCCAGGGTAGATTAAAAATACTCTTTTTTCAGTAATGTTTACAGGGATGTTTTTCTAAGGGAAATGTGTCAGTGAATTGTTTTGACATTCCATAATGTATATTTCTTTCCCCTCCTCCTGTGTGATGGTATACAATCTTTAATCTAATCAGAAGCAACGTGGCCTAGTGGAAAGAACACAGGCCTGAGAATAAAAGGACTTGGGATCTAATTCTGACTGCTACTTATCTGCTGGGCAAGTCACTTAATTTCTCTGTGTCTCAGTTCCCTCATCTGCACAATGAGGGTGGATATCTGTTCTCCCTCTTACTTAAGATACGAGTCCCATGTGGAACAGGGATTGTATCCTGGCTAATTACCTACTCTTATGTATTATGTATCTACCCCAGTGCTTGGCATATAGCAAGCACTTAAATATCACAATTATTATACACAACCTAATGGGTGGCTAAAGATGTTTTATGTGTGCACTGACAAATCCTTGGTTTCACTCAGGAAGACAAATTCACAATTCTGAGGACTCGCTCTTTTTCCCTAGCTATAAATCCTTGGAAGGAGAGTTTTCTTCATGTTTTTCTTGTTTTGTTTTTTAAATGGCATTTGTTAAGCACTTACTAAGTGCTGGGGTAGATAAAAGATCATCAAGTTGGACACAGTCCCTATCCTACACTGGGCTCAGAGCCTTAATTTCCATTTTACAGATGTGATAACTGAGGCCCAGATAAGTGAACTGACTTGCACAAGGTCACCCTGCAGACAAGTGGCAGAGCAAGGATTAGAAACCAGATCTCTTTGACTCTCAGTGCTGTGCTCCATCCATTAGGCTACACTGCTTCTCTGCATCATTATGAGGCAGGGATAAGGGCTGCAGAGCCAGCCAATGATACTTCCCCTATCTCAGGAGAAGTTCAGGCTACCTTTGATGTGTCCAAATCAGATATGCCCAAATTCCTACTGGAATATTTTAGCTCACCTGTGGGTTCTTTGTCCTCTGACCTAATCTGGCACCACTCTGAACCAGATTCCTGCCATGCAAGGTATTTCCTATCTCCAAACAAGGCCAAAGAAGATACGTGCCCACATTTTCCTTTGATTCAATTCCTTATACCCTCTAGAGGTCACTTATAAGAAGGATGCTTATCAAAAGTGAAACATCTGCTACCTCTTCATTTAATCTCTAATTTATCTAATCTCCCTTTTGTAAATAGGCATATTGCCAGTGAGTGTATGAATCTCTGCCAAGCAACAGACACTTTTTCTACTTTTTTCCCCTTTACTTTATTCTCTATGCAACCCACAAGTGTTCTAAGTCAGGTCTTTTTTCATTGCTTTGTCCTGTTTTCTAGTTTAGAACTACTAAGAGGTGACACAACTGCCTGTATTTGAAGAGTACAAGTCCTGCGCACCTGTGCAAATGGAGGGTAAAAGAAGAAAGCCTGCTGCCAATGCCCTAAAGACTACAAATTGAATTCTGGTTAAATGGTTGGAAGGGAGCATGTTTCTGGGAGAACCATAAGTTGAAACAAAACTCTAATTGACACAATGATAACAACAATAATTATAATAACTATAGATGTTAAGTAATCACTACACCAAGCATGGTGCTAAGTGCTGAAGTAAATAAAATCATATCAGAAACAGAACCTTTCCCAAGTAGAGCTAATGTTCTAAGAGGAAGGGAAAATAGGTATTGAACCCCATTTTATTAATAATGATATTTGTTAAAAGTGCTTACTGTGTGCCAGGCATTGTACTAAGTGCTGGGGTGGATACAACGAAATAGGGTTGGACAGTCCCTGTCCTATATGAGGCTCACAGTCTTAATACCCCTTTTACAGATGAGGTAACTGAGGCACAGAGAAGTGAAGTGACTTTCCCAAGGCCACTTAGCAGACAAGTGGCAGACCTCGGATTAGAACCCATGACCTTCCAATTCCTAGGCCCATGCTCTATCTACTACGTCATGCCGCTTCCCTAACAAGATGAAACAGAGACAAAGAAGTTAAGAGAATTGCTTATGGTCACACAACAGTCAAATGGCAAAGCTCTGATTAGAACTTATGTCCACACACTTCCAGGTCCATACTCTTTCCACTAGGCTATGCTTCAATATGTGAGATTTCCCCATTCTCATGGTCAGTTCAATCTCTGGCCTTAGAGAGTCAGGATCCCTCCCTCCAGAAGTGACATCTCTCATTCCTCCATCCCAACACACTTCTAATCAATTACTTAGCCGAATAGCTCACTCACACCACTTTTAATTGGGTCTTATTTTCACTGGCTCCCTGCTCACCAGCCCAGCAGGCCAATGGAAAAGTCTCCCTTGTCTCTCCAGTTGCTGTCCCTGAACTGTCAGAACCACCAGAGGGTGCAGGAGAACAGTGCCATCTGACCTCTCCAAGAGATTGATCTGTGCCAAGAAACTTAGCTGTGTTCCTTGTCAGGCTCCAGACTTGACCAGTCTGTTTTGGAGGAAGGAGGAAATGTGTTTTCTTCTAATCAAAGAGCCATGGAGGTTTCAGCAATTTTAAGCTCTCTGGCATGTTGTAGCTTTTTTAAAAAATAAAAGTTAGAGGTGGAGTACTGGTTAATATAACAATGGGACTTTTCCTTTTATAAATTCATATCAAAAAACATTTTTTAAAAGTTATTTGGCTCTGGAAGGATGTGTCCATTGTGGGAGGTGGGAGGGAAAGATCTAAGATTGCTTAGGCCCTAACTGATGTCTGTCGTCAGGGCCCCTCATTTTCCTTTTGAATTCAGAAAAGCAGCATTTATGTTTTCTACGGCTCAATCAAGAATTGGATTTTCCAGACAAGTTCAATTTGCTTTTCTCAACGAAATTCCACTTGGATAATTGAGGTGGCATATGTGTGATTTTTATCACAACTGCCCACTTAGTAGGGACTGACAGTATTGAGGAAAATGTCAATGTCACCTAACAGAAAACTTATGGAGATCTAGAGGAATGCCACCAGTTTTCTCTAACCATTGCAGATATTTTCCCTGTGAAATAATCCAAATTTAGTACCAGTCTTGAAAGCATTAGTAATACTGTGACACCCCTTATTTCAGAGTGAGGTTCCCTTGTACCTGCATCAAAGCTTCAAAAAATGTTTCACTCCATGGCTCGAAGTTTGGAATCGGGAGCATATTTTCCTGGGGAATATAGTTTTTATGTCCAGCCCGGACCTGATGACTGGTGGTAGTTTACAGAATCTCATCTGAGAGCCCTTTTTTCATAATAATAATGATAATGATAATAATAATAATGGCATTTGTTAAGCGCTTACTATGTGCAAAGCACTGTTCTAAGTGCTGGGGAGGATATAAGGTAATCAGGTTGTCCCACTTGGGGCTCACAGTCTTTATCTCCATTTTACAAATGGGGTAACTGAGGCCCAGAGAAGTGAAGTGACTTGCCCAAAGTCCCACAGCTGATAAGTGGCGGAGCCAGGATTTGAACCCATGAACTCGGACTCCTAAGCCTGGGCTCTTTCCACTGAGCCACGCTGTTTTTCTAAGGGAGGAGAAACCTAACATATTAATGCCGCTTGGGCTCCTACTTGCTTACCAGAAACTTGAACAAAGATCCTCTTCTCTCATCTCCTCTTCTCTCTTCTAGAGGATTGCTAGCCAGCAGCATGAAAACTGGGGAGAAACAAGTCAGAGGACGCTCCAGGATTCTATTTGCTTACCAGAAACTCCTGAAGAAAGATCAGGAGTTCCTGACCAATTGCTAGCCAACAGTATAAACACAAGGAGCAACAAGTCAGAAGGTGCTCCAGGGAAGAGTGGCAAGAAGGCAGATGAGAGACTGGACTTTGGAAAGGTCAGAAAAACTAGACTAACCACAATCAGAGCTACCTCTAGCCTACTTGAGAAGCAGCGTGGCTTAGTGGAAAGGGCATGGGCTTGGGAGTCAGGGACTATGGGTTCTAATCCCGGCTCTGCCACTTGTCAGCAGTGTGACCTTGGGCAAATCACTTAACTTTTCTGGGCCTCAGTGACCTCATCTGTAAAATGGGGATGAAGACTATGAGCCCCACGTGGGATAACTTAATTACCTTGTATCTACCCCAGCACTTACAACAGTGCTTGGCACACAATAGATGCTTAACAAATACCAACATCATTATTATTATTACTTGCCCCTCCCCATATTATCACCATCCCTCCTGTCCTGCTGCCATCCCCATCATTATCAAGAAGCAGCATGGCCTAGTGGAATGAGCATGGGCCTAGGAGTCAGAGGACCTGGGATCAAATTCCGACTCTGCTACTTGTCTGCTGGGTGATCTTTGGGCAAGTCACTTAAATTCTCTGGACCTCAGTTGCCTCATCTGTAAAATGGAAGTTAAGACTGTGAGGTCCTTTTGGGGCATGGACTGTTTCCAACCTGGTTAGCTTGTATCTACCCCAGTTCCTAGTACAGTGCCTGTCACAGAGTTAGGGTTTAATAAATACCATGAAAATGCGTCATTGAAATACAGCCTTTTGGCTCTTTGGAAAACATGCCTACCCATAGCAGAAATACCAGCACCTCCGTATTTTGCCATTCCTGTTACCTTTCCCAACATAGCACAGCACGTCAAGGCTCAGAGAGTGTAGAATTTCAAACAGGGAAACTCATGAGGAGGGCTATCATGAATGTAAAGTGGGGAAGGATTCTGGTGCTGCCCAACTATTCAGCTGACTATAATCCTACACTTTTCCTGGTGGCTCAAGAGTTACAATCATATCTAAAAAAAAGTCGGTGGCCCGGGCCAAGAATTACTTAAAACAGTCACAGCATCATCATCATCAATCGTATTTATTGAGCGCTTACTATGTGCAGAGCACTGTACTAAGCGCTTGGGAAGTACAAATTGGCAACATATAGAGACAGTCCCTACCCAACAGTGGGCTCCCAGTCTAAAAGGGGGAGACAGAGAACAAAACCAAACATACTAACAAAATAAAATAAATAGAATAGATATGTACAAATAAAATTAATAAATAAATAGAGTAATAAATATGTACAAACATATATACATATATACAGGTGCTGTGGGGAAGGGAAGGAGGTAAGATGGGGGGGATGGAGAGGGGGACGAGGGGGAGAGGAAGGAAGGGGCTCAGTCTGGGAAGGCCTCCTGGAGGATGTGAGCTCTCAGCAGGGCCTTGAAGGGAGGAAGAGAGCTAGCTTGGCGGATGGGCAGAGGGAGGGCATTCCAGGCCCGGGGGATGACGTGGGCCGGGGGTCGATGGCGGGACAGGCGAGAGCGAGGTACGGTGAGGAGATTAGCAGCGGAGGAGCGGAGGGTGCAGGCTGGGCTGTAGAAGGAGAGAAGGGAGGTGAGGTAGGAGGGGGCGAGGTGATGGAGAGCCTTGAAGCCCAGGTTGAGGAGTTTCTGCCTGATGCGCAGATTGATTGGTAGCCACTGGAGATTTTTGAGGAGGGGAGTGATATGCCCAGAGTGTTTCTGGACAAAGATAATCCGGGCAGCAGCATGAAGTATGGATTGAAGTGGAGTCACATCATGGAGAGCAAGTGAAAGGGAAAAAGAAAAATAAATGTGTGCCTGGAGGCTGGGTGAGGACACACCCCATCTCTCCCCACCTTTCACACACTATCAATCCTGGCTTTGAATCTGCCACTTGTATGCTTTGTGACCTTTGGCAAGTCACCTCACTTCTCTGGGCCTCAGTTAACTCATCTGGAAAATAAGGATTAAGACTGTGAGCACCATGTGGGAAATGACTTGTGTTCAACCTGATCAGCTTGTATCTACTCCAACACTTAATACAGTGCATGGCACATAGTAAACATTTAATAAATACCTTTAAAAATGGATCAGTGATATTTATTAAGTGTTTACAGTGTGCAGAGCACCACACTAAGTCCTTGGGAGAGTACAATGGAGTTGGTAGACAAGATGCCTATCTAAAATAGCTGACGGCTCTTCCAAAGCTCCTACTGACCAGGACCACCTCCTCCTAAAATTAAATAATTGTGGGTTTTATTAAGTGCTTACTGTGTACCAAAACTCTTTGCTAAGTATTAGGGAAGATGAAAGACTGGTGAGATCAGATGTTCCTGAACCATAAACTAAGGGTTTCTGGGAAATGAAGTTCCCAGAAATAAAGTGATTGCCACAAAAGATTTCTGACTTCTTTAGCTCCTCTCTGGTCTTGAGTATGGGCCTGAATATTTGGACAGTATTTTTTTCCCCCCATAATCCTGATGTTGTCCAGCTGGTAGACAACAGCAGCAGAAATAAGTGGCCTGAGTCACAGGAAAGGAAGCACTAGGTGCTGAAGTACAAAGATTGGTCCATACAAATAATACCAGATATAAAACTTGGGCTCAAAATTGTAGTGAAATCTATCATTCCACAGGATTTGCAATCTTTGTCCATTAAGAAGAGCCAGGATGAACTTAAAACTTGCAATATTTTATTTGGACTTTGAAGATAAGTGTAGTCACATTCTGGGTGGAGAGGGGAAGAAATCACAGAACTCCCAGCTGAAATGAATTTAAAAATCAAATGTTGATACATTTACTTAAACCAAATTTACTAGTGAAAAGAATAGAGGGAAGAAAAAAAAGCCCTGACCTGTCCTGTCTTGTACAATAAATATTAGGTTTTCTTGAACTCAAATCATTTACATAAGATGAAGCAACAACAGAAAAGGTTGGCTGATCCTAAAAGGATTAGAACAGCCCTCGATGCTCCAAGAGCCCTTTGTCATTTCAGCTGTTCATCGTCCTTGACAATATTTGCCAATTTCCTGACATTAAAATACTGCAGTTATTCAGCAGCATGCTTCAATCTGAATGGAGGCAGGCACAAGTTGGGGAAAGATGCCATTTGAATTATATACTTCAATACCCTTGGTACCCACCCCAACCACGTTACCAAGGAAGAGAGGAAAATTTCTCTGTATTTCTGGTGAAGCAGGGCAAATTGACATTGCTCTGATATTTCAAAGATTGAGATTTACAATCTTTTTCTAATTTGGGGATCTGCCTGGTCCAAGAAAGAATAATTGGCCATCAGCACCATATTGCCTGAAACCTCGTTCAGAAAAAGTTACACCATTGATATCTGCAGTTGAGAAACAAGGCTTCAGAGAAAAATATTGGGAGTGGGGAGGAAGCAGATTTATGTAGGTGGTCTTTGAAAAAGGAGAGAAAGCATTCTGAGTAGAATTGTGGAGTAGGGTAATTAGAGGCATAGGGAATGATAGGTGTGGGGACAAAATCATATAAAAGGGAGTGATTGGAGTAAAGAACATAAAGGAGACAGGAGACAGATAAACCCAAAGGTCTAGGTCACTGTAGTCAGGACAGAAAGTCATCTGATCTTAGGGCTGCCACTATAGGGATTTGAGAATAGGATTGCTGGTAGTGCTCATATAGGGAAGTGCTCAGTCCTCATTTGGAGACAAAAAAAATTTAACCAAAATCTCATTGCTATAATGTTCTCCTTTTTAGGAATTAAATTTCCCAGGATCTTGAAAGGTTACATATCCTGGAATCCTCTAGATCTTTGGGGAAGAAGTAATGCCATCAGCTGGAGCTTAAGGAGAACACAGCAAATCAGCCAACTCAAGCAACACTTTCAAATTCATTCCAAGTGGGGTTTCTACTGTGTTTCTCTCTCCCTCTGCTGTTCTGCCATGTGGTCAACTCCATCCATGTGGTGAAATTCGATTGCAGGCCAACTGCATGTGCTCTAGCCCAAGAACACACTTTTTAAAAAAAAATGCATAGCTACTAAAGTTTATATTGGAGCTCAATTTTTTTGCAAGTTTTAATATTGCTAGTGAACTCTAAGACTGAATTTTGCTCACTTTTTCCATTTTGCTTTCTTTGCATTAAAACTAAATTCTATGTGCAAGATTTCTGTCATGGTTTGACAATTCCTTGAGGAAGCATGAAGTCTTCCCAAATTCCTCAAGGATTAAACCTGATTGGTCAATTTATATGAAATGTCACATAGATTATATTTACAATCCACTGGTAAGTAACCTTGGTACATAAAATTTTTAAGAGCTTAAATGGAAAGGAGTGACGGTCAGAGCAATGGGCATTCGCAATCACATGTACAGTGAAGATTAGTGATGGAGTACTGGAGAGAAAGCGCACGGTGGAGAGGCAATGGCAATGAAACTATTAAGAAATGATGATGACCTGAGTTTTTCAATACAGATGAGAGGAAGTGGATAGCAACTGAGCCATGGTTTGAGGGTTTGTGGGAGAACAGCAGTAGGAGGATAAAAACTGGGAGTTGAAAAGTGTACATTTCTTAGGGCAATAAGTTGTTAAATCAGGTAGTAGCAGTGATGGTATTTGAGTATCCACTGGACTCTAGACTTTAAGCTTGCTACAGGCAGTAATGTGTCCACTAATTCTGTTGTATTGTGCTCTCCTAAGTGCTTAGTACAGTGTTCTGTGCATAGTAAGCACTCAATGCATAACACTGATTGATCGGATATAGTGCTCCATACTAGGTACCAGGGAATTACAAAGCAGAGAAGTTTGGAAAGGAGCATGGCCTATGGAAAGAGCACAGATCTGGGAATCAGAGACCTGGTTCTAATCCTAGCTCTGCTATTTGTCTCTTGTGAGACTTTGGGCAGATCACAGCTGGCTGTGCCTCAGAAAACTTGTGCCTCTGTTTTCTCACCTGGAAAACAGACATTAAATGGACATTAAAATGGACATTAAATCCTACTCCCGCCTACTGAGACAGTGAACTCCATGTGGGACAGGGACTGTGTCTAACCTGATTATCTCGTATCTACACCAGCACTTAATACAGTGCCTGGTGCCTAGTAAGCTCTTAACACATACCATCAAAAAAACCTAAGTGACACATTTCCTGCCCACAAGGAACTTAAGGGTAATCCAAGTAAGTACTGAGTATGCAACTGAACAACATATATTCAAGAGTGTTCAAGATGGGTTTGAATAAGTACTTAAATGTTAGAAATGGCTGTCTCGTGGATTTGTATAACTGAGATTTCTAATAACTTATCAGAGAAGCCTTGCTGGGGATGCAAAATTTTAGGAGGGCATTGAAAGTGGGGAGGACTATATAATCTGTCTCATTTGGTAAGGGAGGGAGTTCCAAGAATGGGGGTGGAAGAAAGAGTGTGGTAGAGGGGATGAAGTCAGGACAGGTTCAATTATAAGGGTAGTGTGAGAGGAATGAAGACAATGAGTGAGAGGTAGTTATCAGGTGAAGACAGCAGATATGGAAGAGTTGGTGGAGTGCCTTGAAGCAAATTCAGGGGAGTGTGTGTTTGATGCAGGGGAACACTGGAAGCCAGTGGAAAGTTTTGAGGAGTGGAGAGAAATGTGTCAAGTAATGCTTCAAGAAAATGAACTATTCAGTGTGTACTATAAATTGGTAGGGAGACTAGTGAGGAGGCTGAGGCAGTAGTCTAGTAGCTGTAGACCTAGAATTTGGATCAGGTTGATAGATGTTTGGGTGGAGAGGAAAAAGTGAGGTCAGAAGATGTGATGGGGGAATAGCTGGCAAGATATGGGGCCTGGATCCCGGTTTCCTCACTTGCCTGCCTTGTAACCTTGGATGAGTCACAATTTCTCTGTGCCTCAGTTTCCTCATCCATAAAATGTGTATTTCCCCTACCTGTAATTTCTTTTAGTGTTCATATCCCCTTGTAGACTGTAAGCTCCTTGTGGATAGGGTCTCATCTACTAACTCCATTATATTGTACTTTCCCAAGCACTTAATACAGTTCTTGGCACACTGTAAGCACTCAATAAATACCCGATTGATACCTGTTTTCCCTTCCCCTGAGACTGTGAAACCCATAAGGGACATGAACTATGTCCAACTTCAGTATACTTCTATCTACCCCAGCCCATAGTATCTTAAATGCAAAACGAATACCACAATTATTATTATTACTGCCACTGCATGAATGGTCTGAAAACTAAGACATGTGGGGTCCACAAGTGGAAGCCAGTGACTTTCCCAGAACCCTCCAAGCTCTTTACCTCCTGGAAAAGGAGAGCAGGGCAGGCCCCAGGCCACTTCTAAAAGATACTTTCAGTCAGTTCTGACCACAGTGGTAATGAAGGACTTAAAGGCTCTAAGGCTCCCCATTTAACTATCCTTTAAAAAAAAAAATGATGTTTGCTAAGCACTTACTATCTACCAGGCATTGTACTAAGTGAAGGGGTAGATACAAGTTAATCAGGTTGGATACAGTCACTATCCCACATGGGGCTCACAGTCTTAATCCCCATTTTATAGATGAGCTAACAGGCCCAGAGAAGTGAACGGACTTGCCCAAGGTGTCACATCAGACAAGGGGTGGAGCTGTGATTAGAACCCACGTCCTTCTGACTGCCAGATCCATGTTCTTTCCACTAGGCCGTGCTGCTTCTCCTTCCCTCCCCTCCATTTCACTCCCAAATTGCACTCACAAAACCTGGCCAACCAGGGAAGGAGGAGGAGAGGGATGATAGTACAGAAGCAGCGTGGCCTAGCAGAAAGAGCCTGAGTTTGAAACTCGGAGAATGTGGATTCTAATCCAAGGTCTGCCACTTGCCTCCTGTGCACCCAAGGGCAAGTCACTGAACACCTCTGTGCCTCAGTTTCCTCATCTGAAAAATGGGAGATTAATACCTGTTCTCCCTCTCAGACTGTGAGCCCCATGATGGAAAGTGGCCATTTCTGATCTGATTACCTTGAATTTACCCCAGCACTAAATGACTGTCATATCTGTTAGGCTCTAAATATGTGCCAAATGATGCACTATTATTATTACTACACAGCAGTTGCAGGCTGTAGCCTAAAAACATGACTTCTTTTTGGAAATTTACTTCTGGTTGCTGCTGGTGATTGGCAAGACAATCAATAGTGACAATAATAACGGCACACATACCTGTTCTGAACTACCACAATACATAAAATCTGAAGCTATGTCATGCACTAATAGGTGATGAAGCCCAGCATCTGAAAGCCCCATCTGACATTATGCCCAATCACTGCAGGAATTCAATTCCTTCCCCTATCTCTTCCTGCTGCTCCCTATTCCTTCTCAGCAGTTTTCTACTCACAAAGACTCCTAACAACTTAGACAAGTCTCTCTTCCCTTTAGAAGGCTATAGGTGATAGCTGAATCCCTGTGAGAAGATGTGTTCCCCAGGAGAGTGAGTGTAGCATGAGAAGAGAAGGGAACCCAGAACAGGGAGAGGAGGAGCAAGCCTACGTCTCTGAGAAGTAGCATTCAGAGAGGTAGGAGGAGACCCAGTTAGCACAGTGTCAGCCAAACCAATGGTGGGTAGTTTTTCAAAGGAGGAGAGAGTGGTCAACAGTGTCAAAAGCAGATGAGAAGACTAGGATACTCAAGGAGGAGTATAGCAATTTGGATTGGGTTACATGTAGGTCATGGTGACCTCAGAGAACTAGGTCTCCGTGGAGTGAAACGGTTGATGGCCTGATTGTGATGGGAGGGAGGAGGAAGCAGCAGGGAGCTACTGTAGTGGTGTCAACTGGGGAATTCATGGTGGGGATAGACATGGCCTCAATCAATTGATCAGTGGTATTTACTGAGCATTGTGTGCAGGGAACTGTACTAAGCACTTGGGATAGTGCAATGCAACAGAGTTGGTAGATAATCTCTGCCTATGAGGCCCTCAGAGAAGAAGCGTGGTATAGCATATAGCGCACAGACCTGGGAGACAGGTGGTCATGGGTTCTCATCCTGGCTCTGCCAGGTGTTTGCTGTGTGACCTTGGGCAAGTCACTTGACTTCTCTGTGCCTCAGTTACCTCATCTGTGAAATGGGAATTGAGACAGTGAACCCCCTCATGGAACAGGGACTGCACCCAACCCCATTTACTTATATCCATCCCTATGCTTAGTACAATGCTTGGCACATAGTAAGCGCTTAACAAATACAACAGTTATTAGAGTCTACAGAACACTCCATTTCCTTCAGCATTTAGAGCAAGACAGCAACAGCACGACCAGCCTGCCACCAGGTGCCATGAGGACCAGCCTCAGACATCTTCAAATAACTCGAATTGCATAATATGATGTGAAAAACAAGTCCACCAGAAGCCCAGCACCTATAGAATTTCTCCAGGATGACTCTGAACTGTCCTCCTTCCTCCAGAGCCATATGGTTCCCTGCACAATAATAATAATTATTATTATTATGGTACTTCTTAAGCACTTACTATTTGCCAGGCACTTACTAAGCACTAGGGTGGATATGAGCAAATCAGGGTGGACACAGCTCCTGTCCCACATGGGGCTCACAGTCTCAATCCACATTTTATAGATGAGGTAACTGAGGAAGAGAGAAGTGAAGTGACTTGCCCAAAATCACGCAACAGACAAGTGGCAGAGCTGGGATTAGAACCCATGACCTTCTGACTCCCAGGTCTGTGCTCTAACCACTATCCCATGCTGCTTCTCAAGCTCCTTCTTACTCAGACTGGGCACTTAGGCGACTTCTTAACTCTAGTTGCTTGTCACCTCTGAGGCATATGAGCCCACTGTTGGGTAGGGACTGTCTCTATGTGTTGCCAACTTGTACTTCCCAAGCACTTAGTACAGTGCTCTGCACACAGTAAGCGCTCAATAAATACGATTGATGATGATGATGATGATGTCAATAGTTCCTTTGACTTTGACCTTGAAGGTGTTGCTTCAGCTCCTGATGTCCAGGCACCCACTCCCCAGCAGCAAGTTCATTCTCATTCGCCCCCATAGAATTCCACCCAAGAAAACTTGCTTGTTCATTCATCCCCTGGACTACTTTGGACCCACTAAGGAGGCTCTTCTTCCTCTTCCACCACCCAAAGAGCCACAGTTTTCTGGCAAGGAGGGAAGAATCAAACAGAATCATCATAATAACAATGACGAATCTAGAGCCTCAGTGGTCACGCTTTGGCCAGTGACGTGGACTGAGTTTGATAAGTTCTGGAGGAAGGTAGTTTGGGTCACGGGCACAGGATAATCATGACTCTCTGCAAGAGCTGAACAGCTAAGCTACATGGCAGGGTGCACGAATAGGGCAGAAGATTAGTGAGAGACAGGACTTTCTAGACTGTGAGCCCACTGTTGGGTAGGGAGCGTCTCTATATGTTGCCAACTTGTACTTCCCAAGCGCTTAGTACAGTGCTCTGCACACAGTAAGCGCTCAATAAATATGATTGATTGATTGATTGATTGACTCCAGGTAGCAGGAAGGACGAGTCGGAGTGAGGCTTCAGTCAAGACATAAAAGCTCAGGTTTGGATTTGGGTGGAATGTCATCTTGCTTGGGGATTTGAGATGAAGCAGGCCACATCTTAATTAAGTATTCAGTTTTCCTGTGCCTGGCATGGGTGTCTATGTGTAACCATCTCACCCAAAATAAACCCCCATACCCAAAAACAAAAATAGAAGAGGTGCCCTTCCTCAACTCAACAGGTAGGGTGTGGTATTAGGGCTTGCAAGCTTGCCACCCAGGGACCAAGAGTCCTTTCTGTAAAAAGCTCAGAGTATATGTAGGTGCATGCTGTGTGTAAGCTCGATACATTGTCTGGCACATTATTTATGGCTGCTCAGTTCACATCAATCAACAGGCACCAATACAAATTATTTGCACAGTTGTGGGTGGTAAAAACACCAAAATAAACTCATGGATTGTTATTCCTCTTCTTCTTTCTCTTTTTTTCCCCTGTTTTAGTGACAGTTAGCAAAATACTGTATAACTTTCTGCTAATGATCCATTCTTCTACCTGGATCTGAAATCCCAGTCAAGGGCATTTCAGGCTGACAATCTTACAGTCAGAGAGGGAAAATACCTATTGTGGGTTTGTGAGCAGGGGCAATCAACACAGAGAACGCAACTCTGTGCGACTCCTCCCTGAGCCAAACTCAGTGACTCCATGAGAGACTCAGCACATGGAAAGGAAGAACTACAGCTGGGTTGGAAGAAAAGGGGCAAGAGCCATGTTGTTTAGTGGATGGAGCATAGGCCTAAGAGTCCAAAGGACTTGGGTTCTAATCCCAGCTCTGCCACAAGCCTGCTTTGTGACTTTGGGCAAGTCATTTAACTTCTCTGGACTTCAGTTACCTCATCTGCAAAATGGGGATTGAGTGTGGGACAGGGGGTGTGTCCAACCTGATTAACTTGTATCTACCCCAGCTCTTAGAACAGTGTTTGGCACATAGTAAACGTTAAACAAATACCATAATTATAAAGAGCTGACAGTTTGCAGCATTCAAACTTAGTCAAACCCTTTTTTAATCCCCCAAATGTACATTTTTCACAGTCTTGTTCCTTCACACTTGTTTTTGGAGATGAATTAACATGAAATGTGAAACATTTACTTTGTGACACTTGGGCTTCATCCACACACAGCCGTTTCCCTTGTGAAATCCCCGTGGAGTGCAGCAATTTAATACTGGAGCTGGCGACAAGTGCCTTGTTCCCAGTGGAGTAGCAGCTCCTACTCAGCTAAACCTGAGCAAAGAGAGAAAGCCTAGGAGGGCACATCAGCAACAGTCATAGACCAAGCCTGGCAGAGCAACAACCAAAGAGAAATTTCCATGCTGCCTACCCTGGATGGAAAGATGGAGATGGCCTCTGCTCATCTGGAGGGACAATCAGTCATCATATCATCACCACAACATCCCCTAGACTGGTGAAAAGCCAAGAAACAATGAATCTGTTTTGTAATGAAGAAACTAAAGAGTTATATCAGTAAGAGAGGTGCCGGGGGCTAGTAGTTGAGCTCAGTGCTCCTTGTCTAAGTAGTAGTAGTAGTAGTAGTAGTAGTAATAATACAATGTGCCAAGAACTATACTAAGCACTAGGATAGACAATACAATCAGATTAGAAACAGTCCCTGGCCCATAGTCTAAGAGGGAAGTATTTAAACCCCATTTTACAGAAGAGGAGACTAAGGCCCAGAGAAGTTAAGTGACTCGACCATGGTCACATAATAATAATTATGGTATTTGTTAAGTGCTTACTATGTGCCAAGCACAGTTCTAAATACTGGGGTGAACACAGGGTAATCAGGTTGTCCCACATGGGGCTCATACTTTTACAGATGAAGGAACTGAGGCACAGCGAAGTTAAGTGACTTGTCTATGGTCACACAGCAGACAAGTGGCAGAGCCGGGATTAGAACCCACGTCCTCTGACTCCCAAGCCCATGCTCTTTCCACTAAGCCACGCTGCTTCTCATAGCAAGCAAGTGCCAGAATCAGGATTAGAAGCTAAATCTGATTTCCCCTCTAGACTGTAAACTCCGTGTGGGCAGGAAACATATCTACCAATTCTGCTATATTGTACTCTGCCAAGTGGTTAGTATAGTACTCTGTCCAAAGTAAGTGCTAAATAAATTCAATTTATTGATTGATTGAATCGAGGCCATCACTCTTTCCATTAGGCAATGCTGCTGATCTCAGGGGACCCTCACAACTGCACCCAGTGGGGCAAGATGGCAACAGAGAAAATGGTGGGATGTCATTTGCTCCAGTGGGTGGGTCCAGAGCAATAGGGGATTGCAAATAGCAACATCACAAGGCTCGTGAACCCCAGGATTTACCATTTTCCTTTAACACCAATATCTTCTCACTGAATACAAAATGAATTCCATGTTTCCTGAACAGCCAGTTAATACCAGTTATGAAACAATAGTCCTTATTTTAAATCTGCTTTAAAATACGCCCCAGCAAAATCCCATCTTCCTCAGACTGGCACTCAGTAGTTGCTCAGAGCAAAGTAGTCTTTGTCAGAAGATCAATTTTCCCACCAGAGAGAAAACCGAGGATTATTTTAGCCACCAAGGGTGTTGTGGTCCTAGATAATTTAATATGTCAAATCAGGTCTATTTAATCCTTAAATGACCCTCAACAATTCTCTGAATTATTACCCTGTTACGTTGGCAACTAAAGAGTGACTGACTTCCAGTACTGAACCACACTATAAAGCCATTTTCAGAGCAATGAATTATACACCTGAAGTGAAGTAACTGCAAGCGGGCAAATACGGTAACCATTATGTACTCAGCAACATCCCACACACAGCCATGAACATGAGCATTAGTGCCAATTAATCTGAGTTGGTATGAACTCAGTGAAGCAATGCTTTTTGCTTTCTGGAACGAAAGCAGAGGTAGGGGAGGAGAGGGCGGGGAAAGAGAAAAATATCCTTTTGCCTCCAGAAAGAAAACATCTGTAGGTTCCAGAGGCTTGATCAGTTGGTTTAGAACAGGTGATCCCTCCCCTTTCCCCTCATTTGGATATTTTTCTTTCAGAAGTCAGTACCTCTGCAACCAAGGTAAATGCTACAAAGGATCTCCATGACTATGGCAAGAAACCTGAGAGCAAGATGACATGGTATGTGTCTTTGTGGTGCAACAAGCTGATATCAATACTTGCCTCTAAACATCAGTAGCTTTATCAAACACAATTTTTTAAAGTCAAATAGTTTTCAATTACTCAATCTGGTGAATATTGAGTACAGAGAAGCAGCATGGCCTAGTGGAAAGAGCTCAGGTCTGGGAGTCAGAGAAGCTGGGTTCTAATACCAGCTCCGCCACTTTACTTATGGTGCGGCAAGTCCCTGAAGTTCTCTGGGCCTCAGTTAGCTCATCTGCAAAATGGGGACTCAACACCTACTCCCCCTCCTACTTAGAATGTGAGCACCATATGGGACCTGATGATCTTGTGTCTGTGCCAAGCACTACACACTATGCTCTGGGGTATAGTAAGCACTTGAATACCATAAGAAGAAGAAATAGAATAATAGAAGAATACCGCAATTTTTACATACTGTGTACAGAGCACTGTAATAAGCATTTGGGGAAAATACAATACAATAACTTTTGTGTGCATGAACCCTGCCCACAAGGAGCTTACAGTCTACAGGAGGAGGTGGATGTCAAAATAAATTACAGATAGGGGAAATGACGGAGTGTACAGCTTTGTACATAAGTGCTGGGAGGCTGAGGGTGGAGTGAATACCAAGTTCTTAAGTAGTACAGCTCCAAATGCATACGCAACACAAAGGGGAAAGCAGGGAGGGGAAATGGATGCTTAATCAGGGAAGGCCTCTTGGAAGAGATGTAATGTAAGAAAGGCTTTTAAAACTGGGGAGAATGGTGGTCTGTTCAATATAAAGGGGGAGGGTCCTAGGTAGACGACATTGAGGTACAGAGTAGATTGGCATTCTCATTGGCAGATAAGTGGGGTTTGAAGGTTGGGTTGTAATAGGAAATCAGTGAGGTAAGATAGAAGCAAGAGAACTGATTGAATGCTTGAAAGGTAATGGTTAGGTGTTTCTGTTTGATGCAGAGGTGGAGGTTTTTGAGAACTGGGGAAGCATGGACTGAATGGTTTTTTTAGAAAAATGATCCAAGAGGCAGAGTTAAGTATGGACTGGAGAGGAAAGAAAGCAGTGTCAAACATAAAAACTTAGTCAATCCACTCTTTACCATACCTTATTGAGCTTCCATGTCTCATTACTCCATACTTCATTTCTTCCTCTCCTTTCCCCCCTCCCCCTTTTCCCTGAAATTCAATGCCATTAGGCAGAAGCAGGGAGATTTCCCTAGAGAGTCCTCCACTGTATGGAGAGTCAGACACTTCCTCTACCATGCCCACCCGCTTCCCACACCCTTCCCAGATGTTTTGTCAATGGACAATAGCTGATAAACTGGTGCCAAGATTAAAGACCTTTTTAATTCTGTATCACCAACCTCAACCGCTCTCCACAAGTCATGGAGTGATTAACCACATTGCTTTGCATTCAATTGGGCTTCCCATCCAAGCAGGGCATTACCATTCTAAATAATGCAAATGGAAGTCAGTCATCTGACTTCATACAGGATGGTTCAGTTTTCAGATGGTCTGTCTCCCCATCAGGCAAGGATATGGCATGGGATGCTCTTGGTCTCCCATTCATTCATTCATTCAATCGTATTTATTGAGTGCTTACTGTGTGCAGAGCACTGTACTAAGCGCTTGGGAAGTACAAGTTGGCAACATATAGAGATGGTCCCATGGACAGGGGTCACATCATCAGAATAAATAGAAGTAAAGCTAGATGCACATCATTAACAAAATAGATAGAATAGTAAATATGTACAAGTAAAATAAACAGAGTAATGAATCTGTACAAACATATATACAAGTGCTGTGGGGAGGGTATGGAGGTAGGACAAGGGGGGTGATGGGGAGGAGGAGAGGAAAAAGGGAGCTCAGTCTGGGAAGGCCTCCTGGAGGAAGTGAGTTCTCAGTAGGGCTTTGAAGGGAGGAAGAGAACTACCTTGGCGGATGTGCGGAGGGAGGGCATTCCAGGCCAGGGGGAGGATGTGGGCCGGGGGTCAAAGGCGGGACAGACAAGAACGAGGCACGGTGAGGAGATTAGCAGCAGAGGAGCAGAAGGTGTGGGCTGGGCTGGAGAAGGAGAGAAGGGAGGTGAGGTAGGAGGGGGTGAGGTGATGGACAGCCTTGAAGCCAAGGGTGAGGAGTTTTTGCCTGATGCGTAGGTTGACTGGTAGCCACTGGAGATTTTTGAGGAGGGGAGTAACATGCCCAGAGCGTTTCTGCACAGAGATGATCCAGGCAGCAGCATGAAGTATAGACTGAAGTGGGGAGAGACAGGAGGATGGGAGATCAGAGAGGAGGCTGATGCAGTAATCCAGTCACGATAGGATGAGAGATTGAACCAGCAAGGTAGCAGTTTGGATGGAGAGGAAAGGGCGGATATTGGTGATGTTGCGGAGGTGAGAACGGCAGGTTTTGGTGATGGATTGGATGTGAGGGGTGAACGAGAGAGCAGAGTTGAGGATGACACCAAGGTTACGGGCTTGTGAGACGGGAAGGATGGTAGTGCCGTCTACAGTGATGGGAAAGTCAGGGAGGGGGCAGGGTTTGGGAGGGAAGATAAGGAGTTCATTCTTGGACATATTGAGTCTCTCTCCGCCATAGTTCCCATTGCTGTTCAAAGGGACCAGGGAGCACATTGGAAAGGTTCTCGCATATGGGGTGTTGGGGAAGCAAGGATAGGTAACAAGGAGCTTTTCCAAAATACCAAAAACTGCTTTTCCCCTAGCATGTTTCTCTTTCACCAAAGGCACCAATTTCACAGAGATGTCTCCCTGATGGAGTTGGCACTGAAATGGTGATGTAGCAATGCAGCTAGCTACCAATCTATCACTCAGTGGTATTCACTGAGTGCTTACTATGTGCGGAGTACTGTACTAACTGCTTGGGAGAACACAGTGTAACAGAATTTTAGTAGCTACTCCTCCCTCTTCCATTCCTTGGAGCTGAAGGCGAACCAGAGGTGGAGACAAGAAGGTGGCACCACCTTTTGCCCCCTGCCAGAGAGCGAAGAGGACTTTACCATGCTGCTTCTGAGGTTCTCAAAGGAGTCAGACATGAATGATTCCCCAGCTTGTGCCCCAGAGCTCTGAGGAGGAGGGAGGGAGAAAGGGAGGAGGGGGTATGCAGCCCCCTCACACCTTCCGAGGCATTCCAACTTAGAGGGTCCAACAGCGACTAATGCCGCAATCCTGGTGAAGCAGTTACCCTTCAGGGCTGCACAGACACCCTCCACCCAAGGACCAGACCCAGGCAGCATGGCTTAGTGCAAAGGGCACAGCTCTGGGAGTCAGAAGGACCTGGGTTCTAATCCTGGCTCTGCCACTTGTCTGTTATATGACCTCAGGCAAGTCACATCACTTCTCTGTGCCTTAGTTACCTCCTCTATACAATGGGGATTAAGACTGTGAACCCCATGTGGGAGAGGGACTGTGTCCAACCTGATTAGCCTCTATTCACCCCAGGGCCTAGAAGAGTGCTTGATTCATAGTTAGCACTTAGATACCATCATCATCATCATGCCCATGGCCAGAACACACTACCAGAGTGCAGTATGACTCAATGCCCCTTGCGGAGTCCCATGGGGCACCCAAACCTCAGTAGCTACAGACCACTGGCCCCGGTCCTGTCCCCATCATATCCCTGGCCCACCCATGGGAGCTCAGGCAGGGGCAAGAAAGACCACATCGTCTTTCAGCCATGCCCACCATGCCCACGGGCAACTGTGGGCATGAGCCCCCATCCTTGACAGGTCCCCAGAGCCATCTTCAGCCCTTCCCTGCCAGATTCTCTCTTCCCCTTTCTTCTCCTTTACTTCCCCCTCTTCTTCTCCCTTTACCCCCTCTCTTCATTCTCTCAATGCACCACCCACTCAACCCTTCACCCCCCACATTTGCAGTGACCATCAAAATGAAAAGTCAGTGCCTCTGGACATTGAATGCATTTAGTCCCTATGACTGACTAGCCAAATGGCAGATCTGCCCCCTGCCATGTTCCCCAAGGTCCCCAACACTAATGTCAGAGGAGCACGCTGAAAGGTCAGCCTCCAGTACCTCTCCCTCTGGCATCTTCTGGTGGGTGCTCCTCTATTTTAATGGCATTTGTTATATACTTTGTACCAGGCACTGAACTAAGTGCTGGAGTAGATACAAGATCACCAGATTGGACACTGTCCCGGCCTCACCATCTTAATCCCCTTTTTACAGATGGGGTAACTGAGGCACAGAGAAGTTAAGTGACTTGCCTAAGGCCACACATTGGACAAATGGTAGACAACTTTCCTTAAAAGTGTCCTGGGAAGTATTTCATCAATCATACCATGACCACATCTGTACAAGATGACCCCATAGACACATCTGACCTCAGGTCATCATCATCCTTTGTGTCAGGATCCTGCAATCTTTGAGGACCTCAGTTTCATGGATGAGAATTTCACACCAGCTAAATGCCTCAAATGAACTAGAAACACTGATAGCAGTGGACTAAGGTCAGTGGAAACTTGGGCATTTCCAGGGATACCAAGTTGCCTGAATTTTTCTAATTCCAGAAGCAGCAATGGCAGGCTTGGCAGCCCCTAGCCCTCCTCGATACTGGCACTGCATGGCATGGCAATGTAGTACAGAAATGCCTTAATAATAATAATAATAGCATTTATTAAGTGCTTACTATGTGCAAAGAACTGTTCTAAGCGCTGGGGAGGTTACAAGGTGATCAGGTTGTCCCACGGGGGGCTCACAGTCTTCATCCCCAATTTTACAGATGAGGTAACTGAGGCCCAGAGAAGTTAAGTGACTTGTCCAAAGTCACACAGCTGACAATTGGTGGAGCCAGGGTTTGAACCCATGAACTCTGACTCCAAAGCCTGTGCTATTTCCACTGAGCCACGCTGCTTCTCTAGACATCTTAGACATCCCAGACCAACCCCTGCACAACAGCAAGACAGAGGCTGTGGAACAGGGACATCCAGATGAATGAGAATGTCAGTCAATTGTACTGAGTGCTTACTATGTGCAGAGCACTGTACTAAGCACTTGGGAGAGTACAATATAAAAATAAAGGAACACCTTCCCTGCCCACAATGAGCTCTCAGTCTAGAGGGGGAGATAGACATTAATATAAATAAATTATAGACACGTAAATAAGTGCTGTGTGTCTTGGAGAGAGGGATGAATAAAGGGAGCAAGTCAGGGTGATGCAGAAGGGAGTGGGATAAGAATCTGAAGTCAGTAGAGGGAGGGAGTAGGAGTTTTGAGTCACAAGGGGGTGTTAAATGACAAAGGGATGACCCCAGATGGAGCCAGAAGCAACAAAGTAATTAATTTTAATGTCTGTCTCCCCTGATTGAATGCTTGAAAGCTATTGAAAACACT
Source organism: Tachyglossus aculeatus (assembly GCF_015852505.1). Taxonomy (NCBI): domain Eukaryota; kingdom Metazoa; phylum Chordata; class Mammalia; order Monotremata; family Tachyglossidae; genus Tachyglossus; species Tachyglossus aculeatus. Next base: position 63,890,332 of record NC_052067.1, on the reverse strand, counting down.
GTAAACTGTATGAGGGCTGGGAATTGCATCAACCAACCCTATTGCATTGTGCTCTTCCAAGCGTTTAGTTCCATGCTCTACACATAGTATTCAAAATATACCACTCATTGACTGATTCAAAGCAAGCAGAATAGAATAAAACCAGAAGGGAGAAAGTGAACAGAGATATCAGGACTGACTGGGCGAGGGCCCATCCTGAATGAGGTTGGAAACGTCTTAGAAAATTAAAAACAGAAATTTGAAAACAGCCTAGGAAAAGCAGAGCCTGAAAAAGTCCTAAAGGGACAGCATAGTTTAAGGAAAGGCTAGGATCCTCCTAGACCTTTCTGTCTCCGACATATGAGATGAGGCTACTTAGGGGGAGGGGAGAACAAGGTATTTTTCTACATAAGTAAATATATGCATCTTGACAATCATCTAACGCAAATGTCAGAAAGTTCGTGATCATCAGAAATTGGCAATTATATGACACAGAGAGGTTGCTTATAAGTATGGGAGACATTACCACTGAGCCAGGCATGGCTGGTCTCTGAAAAACAAAATATTAAGAGGCAAAAGTTTAAATTGAATGAAACTGCATCCAATTAATAATCAAAGAAAAATACAGTGGATTCCAAGACAGATAACACTTTTAGATTAGACTTTCTTCAGTATGCTGAATTTAAACAGCTGGAATTCTCTTTGGAACAATATCACTTAGCCTTTAGAAAAGATTTCCTTTTAACAGGAAATCTCATATCATGAACTCTTTGTCTTTAGGGTTGCTTCCCTGTTCCTCCACCTGCCTTGAACCACCAACCCAGGATCCCTTCAACACACTTCCTCCCTTCAGTGCATGAGCTGTGTGGAATACTGCTGGTGAAAATCCAGATACCAGGCCAACCTCATGCAACAAACTCATGCTCACCTTCATCCATTCATTCCATTCATTCAATCATATTTACTGAGTGCTTAGTGAGCAAGACACTGTATTAAGCACTTTGGAGAGTACAATATAGCAATAAACTGACACATTCCCTGCCAACAACGAGCATAGTCTCACCTGATTTAATTCTGCCCTCTCCTCCCTACCTCCCCGCCACCCCACAATAATACTTCATCTTTATTGACTCTCACATCTATTGCCCATGACCACTGTTTCGGACATTTAACTCCCTCCTGCCTATCTGCCCACTCTCTCCATCTCTTCCTCCTAATGACCTTTCCATGTTCTTCATTGATAAAATGGAAACCATTAGGTGCAGTCTCCCTAAAATTTCCCCTGCTCCTCTCCAGGCCCTTCCTTCTCTAGCATGCTCTTTGACTTCCCCATCCATCCCAACACTCTCTCCAGAGGAGGACTCCTACCTCCTCTCAACTTCCATTTACCCCCTGCACCTGGGCCTCTGAACCCATCCCTTCTCAACTTATCTAAACAATTACCCCTTCCCTTCTTTGCTCCCTAGCTACCCTCTTCAAACACACACTTTCCAAAGGCTCCTTCTCCACCGCTTTCAGACAAGTCCTTGTCTCCCTTACCCAAAAATAAGAAGCCCACGCTAAGCCTTCTTTACCTCCATCCGCTCTCCATGCTGCATTGACTATGCCTTTAGCTGTGTATCCTATAGGTACTATGATACTCCAGCACTTATATAAATATCCCTATATGCTACTCTTTCACTTATCGTTGCTCCCCGGGGTTTTGGGGGCAACTCTCGGGTTCTTACCCTCTCCAGGTCTTCGGACGTCTCCGGACGCAGGCCGCGCGTTCACACCAGGAAGAGTCAGCCAGAGGTCCAAAGCTTGGTTGCCGTTTATTTGCTATCAGCGATTACATGGTTAATAAAGAGAGAGAGAACAAGAGAGAGAGAGAGAGAAGGAGGGAGAGAGAGCACCCGTGTATCCCCCCTTGTCTTGTTCGTCTCTTATACCCCCTGTTGCCCGGGGGCAGGGTTTTCTCAGGCCATGTAGCACACTCACTCGCCACCCTCCAGCCACTAGCCTAGCAACAGCTCTGTCCATCATGAAGCGTTTGCTCTGGCTGGCCCCCAGCCACCCGTTGCCAACCATCGCTGGCTGCGGATATGGCCTTGAGGTTGCCTCCGAGCCTTGCAGGTGCAAGCTTGTTTTTCTTGCCCTGGTCCCTTTATCTCCTGTTGTTGAGTCTGTTTGGCTTTGAGCCATTGGGTACAGTTTGTGTGCACATACTCCCTGTCTTTCCCACGCTCCCCACGACTTATCTTTAATTTTTCTTCATGTCTGTCTCTCCCTCAAGAATGTACACTCCTTGTGGGCAGAGATTGGGTCTACCACCTCCATTATATTGTATTTTCCCAAGTGTTCATGCTCAGTGGTTAGCACACAGTAAGCACTCAATAAACAGCTTTGACTGATTGATTTAGGCCAATCTCAAAGGTTCAGTACCTGCCTTAAATGGTAGGAAAAGGTCTGGCAATCCTTACGCCCTTTTCACCTTTACCAAGATTCCTTAACCACTCCATCCTATCTTAAAACCTTAAAACAAGGCCCAGAAGGTACAGGGTCTCTAAGCCCTAGAATATTTTCGCCATTTTGTCCTAGAACTGGTGCAGAGAGATGTGGCCAGGGATGAGAGTCCAATCTGAAAGATCAAGGTTTAAGGGACTAGTGTTTAAAATCTCTTTTGTTGTAAAGATTCTGCCCTTGGATCTGTCTGTCCACCACTTTCTTTCAGTGCACATAGAGTTATTCTTTGCTATGCAGCTTGACAGTGGACTGTTTGAAAAGATTCTGTCTACCCATTTGACAACACAACTTCTCCATTTGAGAAGTGGTGTGGCCTAGTGGAGAGTGCACAGGCCTGAGAATCAGAGGGACCTGGGTTCTAATTCTGACTCTGCCACTTGTCTGCTGTGTGACCTTGGGCAAGTCACTTCACTTCTCTGTGCCTCAGTTCCCTCATCTGTAAAATGGGGATTAATGACCATCATCCCCAAGTGGGATGTAAACTGAGTCCAACCTAATTAGCTTGTGTATATCACAGTGCGTAGTAGTGTGTCTGGCACATAGTAAGCACTGAAAAAATAACATAAAAGAAAAATAAATAAATAAATGCTGAGGCATGCACGAAAATGTTCATGAGCTTGTGGCTGACAAAATGTTTCTTCTGTTGTTCATGTACCTTCATGAACAAGTTTGACTGAAAAACTTCTCATCACAGTAGAATACAACGGCTTCCAAGCAATGTATCAATGAAATATCATTAGATAGAACTGATTCTTTGACTTGGCCACACAATAGCTTTGGTTGGTTTATGCACTTGAACCTTTGATTTTGGGGCATTTGATAAGTGCTTAGTACAGTGCTCTGCATATAGTAAGAGTTCAATAAATACCACTGACTGATTGAAATAACATTGACTGATACACTGTTGCTCACATCCTGAAAGGTAGATGGGGTTTAAGAGTGTCACTTTCAAGTATAAATTGGGCTTTTTTCTTACTCAACTATGATAAAATCCTCAATAGCATCATCAAGAAGCAAAACACTGGGGACCCTTCTACCAGTCTAGCATTTTGGGTTCTGATGAGAACACTGAATCCTCCTACAAAGGAAAATATAAACATGCTTGCTACAATATTCAATTATTCAGGACAGCCTTTATCCCATCTTAGCTGGTTTTTCTTTTGATATGTTACCTTACAAATGCTAACCCAGTTGTGGATTTTCTATGGTGAAAAGGACCAATTACAGCCCAGTTACCTTGAATCCTTCCCCCACTTTCATCACTCAAAACTCTACCCAGAAACCTGGCACTGCAAAAAAACCTGCACAGTTGGATGGGACTTCAAGAGGCCATTTAAACCATTCTGTCAGAGCCTTGTTAAAGCATTAATGGGCCTTGGATGAAGAGTCAAGAGCCTTTCCCTTCTCCAGCTTTGCACTTCCTATGCTTTGTCTACCACCACAGTTCCACTGCCACTCCCCAGAACTGGCCCTCAGCAACAATGAATTTGGGGCATTCTGCTCATTCATCTGGTAAACATATGCTTGCCAAAAGCCCTCCTACCATTTTAGCACACCTTAGATGAGCAAGGGCAAATATTAAACATGCAGTATGTTTGCAATTATAGCTCATCTCACAGTCACTTTGGTGGGTGACTATGGTCTTGGTTCCCAAACTTGCAATTATGTGGATTCGGCCTCCCCCTCTACAGCCTACTTCTTTTCATTTGTCGTTCTCTCTATTCCCCTCCTAGTGCTTCCAGTAGAAGTTGTAATGTTTAAGGAGGTTATTCCAGTTATCTTTAGGGCAGAGCTGTGCAATTCTGCAGCCTGTCAAACTGTGCTGCTACCAAATCACTCTGGGTATCTTGTGATGCTTGAACTTTTGCTCAGTTAAATAAAAAAAGGCAGTTCTTTCTCTAAAGAAAAGAAAATCTAATCCCCTGCCATGGTCCTTTATGTTACCACCAAAGTGATGAACGCATTTCTATTATCAGTCCCCTTGCTGTGAAAGGCAGTTTAGAGCAATTAGCCAATTTCCAGTATTATTGGAATGGACAGATACTTTTCAAAAGCCCTATTGACTGGGAGTTCGAGATTCATATTAAGGATGGTGGGAGCAGAATGCTTGCATCAGATTCTTTTCACTCCAATTAGTCAACACTCAGCATATGCACCTCTCTAAAATAGTCATATGTATCTAACGGCTTGTGCTCTACGGACTTTTATGTGTGTTTCTTCAATGTGAGTTGTAGCTTGCTCTGCATTTTTACTTACTTTTTTTCAGTCTTTATGTTACCATTTCTTGCTCCAATTAAATGGAACAAAAAACAGAAAAAACAGAAGCAGGGACCTCATCTCATCACCGGTGTTATCATAACCATCTCCATCTTCCCCACATTTACTAAGCATCTATGCTATACCAAGCCATGTACTATGCACCCTATAAAATGTCATTGTAATCAAGGACAACTTGGCCCTTATGAAGCTGCCAGCTGCAAACACAAGAACCTCCAATTATGTATCAAAGTAAAAGTGTGGAGCATGAGGATACAACAAAAACACCAATATACTATATGCAGATTTAAGTGTGTTTGGGTGGGTTTAATACAATCAATGGAATTTGCTGCATGTTTACATAAGCAAATATATCTATACGTGTATATGGATATGAACAAGTATGCAATAAATTCCACTGTCTTAAACCCATATGCAAAGATATGCATATCTATATACAAATATAAATATACAGTGAGAAAGATTGGCAGTGATGAATCTGGGAAGGATTCATTGAGGAAATAGGGTTTCTTAGCCCTTTGAGGAGATAACTGAAACAGAGAAGAGAGGGCATTTTCAAACAGGTGGACCATGTATTGAGTGAGTGAGAGGCAAGAGACTCAGGAGATGCTTTGCTTAAAGTGGAGAGAACAGAATACAGTGCTATAGAAGGGAGCAGCTCAGTAAATGGGAGCCAATGGGTGAAAATCTTAGCACCCATCATCAAGAATTTTAATTTTGATTTGAGTGGCAATAAGGAGCCACTCTAGGCTTTTGAAAAGGGGAGTGACGTGATTGTATTGATGTTTAAGATAGATTGATTTTTCCTGCTGTGTGCCTAAGGAGAAGAGGCTGGAGGCAAGAAACCAGCAGAAGCATCATGGCTAGTGGAAAGAGTGTGGATTTGGGAGTCAAAGGCCTGGGTTTTAATCTCGGTTCTGCCATTTGCCTTCTATGTAACCTTGTGCAAGTCACTTCACATCTCTGTGCCTTAGTTTTCTCATCTGTAAAATGGAGATCCAATACCTACTCTTCCTCCTAAACTATGAGCCCTATGTGGGACATGGGCTGTTTCCAATCTGATTATTTTCTATCTATGCCAGCTCATACTACAGTGCTTGGCTTGTAATAAACACTAAATACAACAATCATTATTAATTATTCCTCATCTATAGCCTCAATGCAGAGAACAGGGCTCCATAAACCAAAGATATGCAAGGAACACTTTAGAGAGAGAGGAATATAAGTATCTTTCATTTTTTAGGATTATATAATTGATGGTGAGCCCCTTTGCAAGTGTGTAAGTATGGCTGCAAAGACTGATGGAGACCAGCACACTCTTCTGCTTCATGGGCACTTGAAGTAGTTTGTAGTTCCTAATGCCCCCTATGGAGTCTGTCTATCTTCAGGCCTGCCTCATATCATGAAAAAGCATAGCCTAGTGGAAAGAGCAGGGGTCTGGGAGTCAGAGGACTTGAGTGATAAACCCAGCTCTGCTAATTGCTTGCTGTGTGACCTTGGGCATATCATCTGACTTCTCTGTGCCTCCGTTTTCTCAATTGAAAAATGGGGATTAAATCCCCAGGGCCTATATACAAACTGATCAACTTGTATCTACCTCAGTGCTTGGAGCAGTGCTTGACACACAGTAAACACTTAACAAAAATATAATAATGATAATAATAACAATAGCCTGATCTTCACAAAGCTTCTGCTCAAGGAGGGGCTTTAAGGGAAAGCCCCACTTTTCCTTATCTCCCCCTCCCTTCTAGATCACCCTAACTTGCTCCCTTTGCTCTTCCTCCTCTTAGCCCCAGAGCACTTATGTATATATCTGTAATCCCAAGCACTTAGTAAAGTGCTCTGCACACAGTAAGCACTCAATCAATCAATCAATCGTATTTATTGAGCGCTTACTATGTGCAGAGCACTGTACTAAGCGCTTGGGAAGTACAAATTGGCATCACATAGAGACAGTCCCTACCCAACAGTGGGCTCACAGTCTAAAAATGTGATTAATAAATGTGATTGAATGAATGAATAATTGTATTGTATTGATGTCTGCTTATTTGTATCCATGTCTGTCTCCCCCCTCTAGACTGTGAACTCGTTGTGGGCAGTGACTGTCACTGTTTATTATTGTATTGGACTTTCCCAAGTGCATAGTACACTGCTCTGCACACAGTAAGCGCTTAATGAATACAATTGGATGAATGAATAAATGAGAGCCACCCCTAAGGCCCCAGGGTTGCTCTCTGCTTGGCTGGTACATCTCTAGTCTTTAGCAGTATTTTCCCAACATTCCACTGTTATGTTGCACTGTTGTGACCATTCTTCCCCATCGTCCTAATCTGTTTATTCTGACCCCCAGGCCTGCACGTGCTTCTGTCCCATTCACCAACAGCCACTTGGATTTCCTGCTTTCGCCTGTTCCCTTAATAGGTTCTGCTCTGTGAAACTGTATTGCCGTGAGAACTGCTGACCATTTGACTGACCTCTTTGGAGGAACATGGGAAATGCCTGTAGCAGTCACCTAACAGAAGTAGAAAGAATACAACTCTTCTGATATCAAAAACACTTTTCAGCTGGGAGGTAAATGGTATTAAAAGCCAATGTGCCACCCATCTAAAACCAGGCACACATTTTGCAACTAAAATTAGACACATGAGTATAACTTCCTATGAACAACAACAAAAAAGAGTTACAGAGAACTGAGAAGAGAATGTTGAAGTACTGACAACCAGGTAAATTTCTTGTCACATTTTCTGTCTGCAAGACCATCATGGGCAGGAAAAGTCTCAGGTCCAGAAAACATTTGTTTACAAAAAGCCAGATAAGCTTACTGCATCCTTTGTGCATGTCCAAAGAATTTGTCTTGCTTTGGGAATTTTTTTTCCCAAGACTATATGTGTACTTAGACACTCAAAAGCTGCTAAATAAGCAAAGCTCTTTATAGCACAAATTGAGAGGAACTCAAGCCTCAGGCTACTTTTCAATCCCTTAAAAATCCTGTTCTGTGTCAACAAAGATCTATTACACACTCCCAAACCCCTAAAGAGCATTAGGTATAATAAAAAGATTAATATATAATGATGTAAATGCTTAAGTTACTTCCTATTCAATTTAAATATTTATCTAGTTGCAATCCTTTACCTGTTAAAAAGATAAACAAACTGTTTGTTAAACAAACTGTTTGTTAATTGTTTCAACTATAACACTAGCACCCTAGATCCTGAAGTATATCACAGTCATATATTTAAGTGAACTCCAGGAAAAACGAAACAAAAACAAGAATACTGAAAAATGATTTATAGTATTGGCAAGATGGGCAGCTTACAAGGAAAACTCATACATGTTAAAATCACCTGTTGAAATGATTGAACATCATGGCCTGGTAGAAAGAAACATCATGGCCTGGTAGAAACATCATGGCCTAGGAGTCAGAAGACATGGATTCTAATCTCAGCTCTGACATTTGTCTGCTGTTTGACCTTGGACAAGTAACTTAACTTCTCTGTGCCTTATTTACCTCATCTGCTTCCAAAGATGCTTATGTATCCCCTATCCCAAAGAAACTCTCCCTTGATCCCACAACTCCCTCCAGGTATCACCCCATCTCCCTCCTACCATTTCTCTCCAAACTTCTCTGAGATAGTTGTTTACATCCACTGTTCTAAGGTCATCATATTCTATGATTTAGAGAAACAGCAGTTCTGCCTCTAATAGTAACTGTTCATCTAGCTTTCTGCTTTCCCTCTCCCACCTCCATCACCAGGCCCAGAACTTCTCTAGACTAGACATCACTTTACTTCTGACCACCTATGAAGCCTCCTGAAATGCCACCTCCCTCAGGAAGCCTTTCCCAAATAATTCACACCACCATCCAGCCAAGTGAGCCCCCCTTCACTTTTACCATTTTTACAAAAAGAATTGACCCATCCCAAGTTTTGAGGAAGAAACAGCATTCTTCTTTGCATCAGGAGGTTGTAAGCAGCAATAGCCACAGCAGGAGGATGAGGAGATGATGATGGTGGACAATGGCAGATAATGACTGGTGATGGAGGACAGGAAGGGTGTGGACCAGACAAAGCAGGTGAGTGAAGTTAATCCATTAAGCCTGCCACAGAACCAAAGCAGGAGGAGCAGAAGTGGGCTGAAGGAACTGAACAGGTAAGAATGAATTTACTAGGCTTGAAGAAGAGCAGCAGAAGTACAAGAACATGAGCAACAACAAGCTTGCCACAGGGCCAAAGCAGGAGGAGCAGAAGTGGGCTGAAGGAACTGAACAGGTAAGAATGAATTAACTACTAGGCTTGAAGAAGGGCAGCAGAAGTACAAGAGCATGAGCAACAACAGTAGAGGTGGGTCAAGTTACCCTAATTCAATGAGACCCCATTGTATGCAGCCCTTTGGAAAGTTCAATAGAAGAGAATTGGTCTCAAGTTCCCCTTTCTTTTCTCTTCCTTCTTCCCCCTACCTTTTTTCAATCTTCCTTTTTCCTCCTGCCCCCTTAAGTGCCAGACAATTCTCTGGACCTGTTTCAGGGTTGCTAAAGTTATGCAATAAATTCAGTGGATTTTTTTTATTTCTATCAGTACTCATTCATCTGTATGTTTTCTTCTAGACTGTAAGCTCGCTGTGGGCAGGGAATGTGTCTATGTTTGCATTGTACTCTTCCAAGTGCTCAGTACAGTGCTTTGCACACAGTAAGAGCTCAATAAATGTGACTGAATGAATTAATTTAGATTTTCATTTGTATATTCAGTTACCCTACAATTTCAACCAGATATAGCTATATTACTTCCTGCTACATCCTCCTAGTCATATTTTTGTCATTTTTTGTGTGTGACATTAAATTGTGAGCTGCTACAGGGCACACATTTATCTTGTTTCTGTTGGATTCTCCCACTTGTTTAGTGGAGTGTTTCCTACCCCCACAGGCCTTTAGTAAATTCTATCAATTAAGCTTATAAATTGATTAAAATAAATATCAGTCCCCATCAATTTTTACTGGCCTGACCTTTCCAAGAGCATGCAGCTATGGAAATGAATGATATTGGTTTAATATTTTTGTAATATCATTTGAAACTAATCCACAGTGGCTATTCCCAAGTAAGTCAGACCAAATTCTGATGACTGTATTCTAGACTGTAAGCTCCTTGTGGGCACAAAATGTGTCTGTTATACTGTATTCTCCCAAGCTCTTAAGTGCAGTGCTTTGCACACAGTAAGTGCTCAATAAATGATTCACTAACTGCCCAAAGATTAGATAAGGGCATCTTTAGGGCTGTGCTCATTAAAAAAAGAGTTTTGTCTAGTTTTGCCCCAGGGCAGATTTCCTTCCTCTCCTGTTCCTCAGCAGCAGAATAATAATATTATTATGGTATTTGTTAAGTCCTTACTATGTGCCAAGCACTGTTCTAAGCACTGGGCTAGATACACACCACTTAGTTGTCTCACATGGGGCTCAAGGTCTTAATCTTCATTTTACAGATGAGGTAACAGGCACAGAGAAGTTAAGTGGCTTGTCCAAGATCACACAGCAGACAAGTGGCAGAGTTGGGATTAGAACCCACGTCCTCTGATTCCCAAGCCTGTACTCTTGCCACTAAGCCATGCTGCTTAAACCACAGTAGCCTCCACCACATGGTTCTGACTTCTCCCACTATTGGGTCACAGAGAGCTAACTGATAACAGAAGTCCCCTCCCCACTAGACATTATAGGAAATAACTCCCACAACCTGAAAAATACATGCAACTGTTCAGGCCAAAAATGGCTCTGTCTAGAATAGCGAGGACAATCCCCTCTCAATCAATGTGCTCTGGATGCAGAGGACTATTTTAAGAATTTGGTAGAGTACACCAGAAAGAAGAGACATAGCCCCTGCCCACAAGAAGCTTACATTCTATTAGGGAAGATAGGGAGATAAATATAAAAATACTGTAAACAGAAGAAAGACTCTAGATCATGTAGGAGCAAAAATGTATCAGAATGAAAGGGATAATTGAAAATACATATATGTAAATATATAAATGTAGAGATTAGTACATAGGTATATAAATGTAGAGATTAGTACAAATGCAAGAATGCTTGTGGTAGTTATTGGGTATTTGGGGTATTTGGTATTAAATCAGGGAAGGTTTCCTAGAGGTGGGAGGATTTTAAGAGCACTTGGAAGAGAGCTGTAGTCTGGTAGATTTGTTCCAGGGATGGTGTGCCAGACAAGTAGAATGTTGTGATAAAAGGGTCACAAGTGCTTAGTACAGTGCTCTGCACATAGTAAGCGCTCAATAAATACGATTGATGATGATGACAAGTGGCAGTCAAGAAGGAGGTATAGTTAGAAGGTTAGCTTGAGTGAAACAAAGTGTGAGTTGAGGAATATCCAGTGAATCCAGTTACAAAGAGTTTCCACAGGGAAATAGAGAGGCACTGGAGACATATGAGGTATGTGCCAAACTCTGTTTTAGGAAGATAATCCAGGAAACAGCATGAAGCATGGATGGAGTGGAGAAAAGGTAAAGACTAGGAGACCAAGAAGGAAACTGACAGTAGCCTGATCATGGGAAAGTGAGAGCTTGAACAAAGTTGGTGATTAGGTGGAGAGAAAGGGAAATGGTGAGGAGAAAGAACTGCTTATTTCTGCTGAATTGTTGGTATATTTAATGGTTTCTCTTATCCAGACCTGACCAAACGGTAGTAATAATAATCATAGTGGTATTTGGTAAGCAATTACTTTGTGTCAAGAACTCTTTTAAGTCCTAGGGTAGATAGAAGTTAATCAGGTCAGACACAATCCCTGTCCCACATGGGGCTTACAGTCTCAGTAGGAGGAAGAACAGATGTTGAATCCCCATTTCACAGTTGAAGAAACTGAGGCAAAGAGAAGTTAAGTGACTTACCCAATGTCAAACATCAGACAAGTGTTAGAGCTGAGATTAGGATTTCTCACTCCCTGGCCTGTGCTCTTTCCACCAGGCCATGCTGCTTCCCTGTGATTGCTTTTTACTTCCCAAGTGCTTAGTACAGTGCTCTGCACACAGTAAGCGATCAAATACGATTGAATGAATGAATGAATGAATGTAAGCAGAGCAGTGAATCAGACACTTGTTGGAGTACAGTGAAATCAGTAAATGCATTCCCCTCCCCTCAAAGATCTTACAAATGTACTAGGAGAAAACACTAAAGTCAGATAGAAAGAGAAAATGAATTATGAAGATAAGTACAAAAGTGTTATGACAGAGAGGGTGAGTACCCAAGTGTTTAGGAGGCATGGAAGTGGCACCACATGGCAATGGGGAGGGAGGGCAGTAATATATGAAGGAAAAGTAATTTCAGAAGGCCTTTGAAGATGAGATTGTGGGACAGTGCTGCAGGAGAGGGCAGAGTCTGGAGGCAGGTTAGAATTCTGCCGTGTAACCCTGGGCAAGTCACTTAACTTCTCTGGGCCTCAGTTACCTCATCTGTAAAATGACTATCAAGACTTGAGCCCGAAGTGGGACAGGGACTGTGACCAAAGTGACCAGCTTCTATCTACCCAGTGCTTTGTACAGTACCTGGTATGGAGAAAGTGCTTAACAAACACTACTATATGTACTTCTACCTTGAATTACTCTGAACCTGAATGCCTGAATTAGTGTATTTGTGTTTCTCCTTACCACTAAGCAGTGATAGTATTGCTGTATTGTACTTTTCCAAGTGCTTAATACACTGCACACAGTAAGCACTCAATAAAAGCAATTGAATGAATAGTATTAATTAAATGCTTACTGTGTGCAGAGCACTGTCCTAAGCCCTGGGGTATATCATCAATCGTATTTATTGAGCGCTTACTGTGTGCAGAGCACTGTACTAAGCACTTAGGAAGAACAAGTTGGCAACATATAGAGACAGTTCCTACCCAACAGTGGGCTCACAGTCTAAAAGGGTATAGTATACACATGAATATTAGAGGGGTTCACAATCTAGGTACAGCATTTCCCACACTGCACATGCTCAGGTGTCATTAAAACTACTACTATCACAGAGGACACTGACTCTGTGGACCAGGTAACTGACTTTCAGAGACCATCCCATCACCCTCAAGACTTGAGAGACTCCTCTCTCAAGTTCCAGTACTAAAATAACCTGCTCATAGATTTTGCCATTGAGGCTTCATGGGGAAAAAAGATGGAGTATATGTATCTCAAAGCACCCAAATCTTTGAAAAATCAATGTCTCCTCTGTTTTAGTAGCACATACCCTCCCTTGGAAAGATAAGCTATGGTCTGTATCTCATTTTATTTTATCTAATATACCCCAGAGTTGGATCTCCTTTTACCCCCTTGAGCAAGTATCTTTCTTCAACCACTCTGAGAAGAACTTAGTTTTTCTACTATTGGTGGGGAATAATTTCCATTGTCCAAGACAGAATAAATGCTAACTCATTCCACCATAAACTAATGTGATTCACCTATCTGGCTTCAAACACATTGGTACTATAATAGTAGTACTAAACAGTGAATTTTGGTAATGTAGTGAGTGCTCCATCTGAATGTATTTTTTTAACCTAAGATACAGAGTTTCTGTGAGTTTGTATCAGTCCCCTGACCTGGGAAAGAGAACCCTGGAAGAAGCTTCAGAGGAGGAGGAGGTTCCCAGTATGGTTTAAAGAAAGATCTTAGCAGGGATTTTAGGCTCATTAGTCTAGAAAAGTATGAAATAGCCAAATGCAAGAAAGTAGGTCAGTTGGAAATAAAGAAGAGAGAGTTAAAATAATATACGCTTTCCATCCTCATTTAAATCCGTTCTTTCAAGTCAAATATGGGTTATTTCTTTTCTCTGCATATCAGCTCCAAAGTGCAAATCAACAGCAAATAACCATGTAGGCCAGAAAGAGTAGAAGAAAACTCTGTGGACCTTAACAGTAGTGTCAAGTGCAGTTCACACAAAGCAAAATTAATGCTGCAAAAAAGAGGCAAAGTTCACCTATGAGCAGATCTCTAATGGGTGATTACTGCTTCTTTATCCCCCCCCCCTCTATTTTTAACAAGCAAGTGTTAAGTATAGTAAGCAACAGAAGATCAGGAGGAAACTGATTTTCTAAGGCTGGCCTAAGAAAGAAGCTTTTATATGTTTTCTGGGGTGTGTATAATTACAAGTGCTGTTAATGTGCTTAACAGCTTAAGAGAAGCAATCTAATGAGATAGATAACCGTATCACATATGGCTTTATTACCATAATACCCAGCAGCACCACTGGAGTGAGATGATGATGGTATTTGTTAAGCGCTTACTATGTGCCGAGCACTGTTCTACGCGCTGAGGTGGGTTAGCTTTCCATTTCCTTTTTTCCAGAGGTCTTATACCTGAATCAAAAGACCACATTCAACGGAAACATTTCCTCAGTTTATGCCTAAGGTAAAGTTGAGTTATTAAGTAGAAAAAAAAAACACAGAAGAAAAAGTGTTGATTAATTTTTTAAAAGCTTATAAAGCCAACTGAAGAAACAAGCTTTTTTTGGCACTCTTGTGGCTGAAGAGTGAATAAAGAAACAGAGGCTAATAACCGATAATGCACTGACAACTGACAATTGTCAACAACACATACGGATTATAAGAATTTTTATTAGCCTTAATTGAAGTCCACATTTACAAAACAGATGTAAGAGCTCCAGTGGAACCATTACAAGGTTTATTTAATTTGCTAGTGAACATTGTGCACCATGAAAATAATCCTCTGGTAGTAGATGGTTTCTAGGTGAGGTTTTCCCTCATAGGCTACTTTGGTCTTCAACTGCAATCTTCCTCTTGCTGCATTTCTGGGCCTCTGCTTTCAAACACAGCCCTTTGAGACCAGTTCACAGATGCATTCATCTGGAAGGGTGTTACCTAACCCCATGAGCTTTTCTCCCTGTCAGGACTGCTTGTCAAAAAGGAACATTAAAGATAAGGCTGCATTTTAATCTGCCCATAATATTTATGATTCCATAAACAGAAGGAATCCTTTATCCTAGACCAGACCCTATCTTTAATAAAAACCATTAGCCTCTTCTCTCTCTGACAGAGAGAACTGGGGGTGTACCACCAAGTAGAGTGTATGACTTTAAGTTCCTTATGGGCTGAGAACATGTCTACCAACTTGATTATATTTTTTTAATGGTATTTGTTAAGCGCTTACTGTGTGATGATGATGATGGTATTTGCTAAGCACTTACTATGTGCCAAGCACTGTTCTAAACACTGGGGTAGATACAAGGTAATTAGGTTGTCCTATGTGGGGCTCACAGTCTAAATCCCCACTTTACAGATGAGGTAACTGAAGCACAGAGAAGTTAAGTGACTTGCGCAAAGTCACACAGCTATGAAGTGGTGGAGCTGGGATTAGAAACCACGACCTGCAACTCCCAAGCCCATGCTCTTTCCACTAAGCCATGCTGCTCTGACATGTGCCAAACACTGTTCTAAGAGCTGGGGTAGATGCAAGTGAATAAGGTTGGTCACAGTCCCCATCCAGCATGGACCTCACAGTCTAAGTAGTAGGGAGAACAGGATACTGTACGAAGCACTGCGGTAGGTAGAAGCTAATCAGTTTGGACACAGTCCCTGTCGCATATAGTGCTCACAGTCTTAATACCCATTTTACATATGAGGTAACTGAGGCCCAGAGAAGTTAAGTGACTTGCCCAAGGTCACCCAGCACAATTCTAACCTGCCTCCAGACTCTGCCCTCTCCTGCAGCATTGTCCTGAGACACGTACACAGTGAGAGGGGCCACACTAGGTGTAATAGGGAAACTGATTTTACTGCCACTGAATAATCCTGTAGGTTCACTCTCAATCAGCCAATCAATGGTATTGAGCACTTACCAATATCAGAACATTCTACTAAGCACTTGAGAGAGCAGGGTAAGAAGCAGCATGG
Source organism: Tachyglossus aculeatus (assembly GCF_015852505.1). Classification (NCBI taxonomy): domain Eukaryota; kingdom Metazoa; phylum Chordata; class Mammalia; order Monotremata; family Tachyglossidae; genus Tachyglossus; species Tachyglossus aculeatus. The sequence continues at coordinate 63,874,691 of NC_052067.1, read as the reverse complement.
CCTAGTGGAAAGAGCATAGTCCTCAGAGGACCTGGATTCTAATCCTGGCTCTGCCAAATGCTTGCTGTATGACCTGCGTACAGTGCCTGGAACATAGTAAGTGCTTAACAGATACTACTATATATACCTCTACCCTGCAAGGGTTTTGGAGCAGGAATGAGTTTGGGAGAGTGGAGAGCAGCAGAGATTCAAGAATTGAAGTCAGACTGGGACAGCTCCCAGATTCAGCAACTCATTTACGGGACACTATTTCAACCTAACTTCCCAATGAAAGTACCTAAAACTAGAAGCTAGCCTGTATCCTCGTTACAAGTAGGGACGGTGTCTACTAATTGTTGTATTGTACTCTCCCAAACACTGAAGTACGGTGTTCTGCATATAGTAAGCATTCAATAAATGCCATTGATAGATTGATCAGCCAATCATATTTATTGAGCACTTTCTGTGTGCAGAGCACTGTACTAAGCACTTGGGAGAGTACAATATAACAATAAACAGACATTCCCTGCCCACAACGAGCAGATCTTCACATTCTTCAGAAGGCTGAAGCCTCCTGAAACCATGAATCAGCCAGGGCCACCAGGCCTAACACGGTGTGGTCACCGAGGAGCAGCCACACTGCTGAGCATGTCCTGCATCAAGGACTCTGGTCATGGATCCCCAGGCTTCCTCAATCCCGCCTCACCTAGGAAGATGCAGGCACTGGCAGTGATGAACCCAGTCAACTCAAACAGGGCTTCCCAGAGAGAGAAAGCATGGCAGTTAGCAGGCTAGTAGCCCCAAAAGGGGCAGCCAGGGCAAAAAATAATAATAATATTTGTTAATAATAATAATGGTATTTGTTAAGCACTTACTCTGTGCCAAGCACTGGGGTAGATACAAGTTAATCAGGTTGGACACAGTATCTGTCCCACATGGAACTCACATTCTTAACCCCCATTTTCCAGATGAGGTAACTGAGGCCCAGAGAAATTAAGTTATTTGCCCAAGGTCACACAGTAGACACGTAACAGAGTCAGGACTAGAACCCAAGTCCTTTTGACTCTCAGGCCCATGTTCTATCCACTAAGCCATGCTGCATTTCTTAAGCACTTACTATGCACCAGGCACTGTTCTAAGCACTAGGGTGGACACAAGCAAATCAGGTTGGACACAGTCCCTGTCCCACATGGGGCACAGAGTTTTAATCCCCATTTTACAGATGAGGTAACAGGCACAGAGAAGTGCAATGACTTGACCAAGGTCGCGCAGCAGATAAGTGGCAGAGCCAGGATGAGAACCCAGGACCTTCTCACTTCCAAACCCATGCTCTATTCACTAGGACACACTGCTTTTCTGACCCAAGCACCCAAGGAGTGGCTCAGCAGGTCTAGCCCCACCTCCTGCATGGTCATATCCAGCTTAAGTCCAACTCTCACAGCAGCAACCACACCAGGGACTGCTACAGAGATGGGGAGCATTCTAGGAGGCAGGAGCTCAGGCCTGGGCCCCATAGATCCACAGGGAGGGATGGAGTTCTGCAAGATGTTGGGGAAGTGATGCAGCGGAAATGTGCTTGACCCAGCCATGCTTGCTGCCAATTTTCGGTAGAGGAGTCAGCTAGCATGGCTGGAGGCCGCATACTGAGGAGATGGCGGGGGGGGGGGGGGGGGGGGGGGGCTACAATTTCTAAAATCCCCTGCATTAATCAAGCCCCTAACAGAAATAAGGACTTGGTCCAGTGCTTTCATTTTATCCATCACCATATTCATGATTCACGTACAACCTGTTGACAGCCAATCTTGAGGTGTTGGAATAGCAAACTTCCCCCAAATTGGGACAGGACTATCAAGTTGGGCAGGGAATAGGTCTACCAACATTGTCACATTGTTCTCTCCCAAGCACTCAGTACAGGGCTCGGTACACATCTAGAAATCAATAAATACGATTGATTGCCAAAAGTTTTTGTGGGGCAGATCCCATTCCCAAAATCTCTCACCTACATCCCTTAGCACCAGGCTACTAGTTATCAAAAACAAGTTGCCCTCCAGTAGACCTGGCCTAAATGGCAAGAGCAAATGCATCCGGGATTTGTTCTTAGCCAAGTAGCATTATCTGAGATTTAAAATTAGATGAGCTCTCAGATCAGTTACCACCATGAGCACTTAGTACAGTGCTGTGCCACAATAGGCGCTCAGTAAATACTACTGACTGATTTGACTTAAGACCATCCAAGAGCTTAATTTACCACAACCCCAAGAGTATTTTTGTATATATCTTATATGCTGTACTATTCTGCTTATCTGTAATTTATTCAAGTTTGTAATTCCCTTGCTAGCCTGAGAGTCCTTTGAGGGGAGGGATAGTGTCTTATAATATTTCTGTGCTTTCCCCAAATGCTTAGTACAGTGCTCTGCACATAGTCGATATGCAATAGAGGCTATTGATGATGACCTATTCTGTTTTTGGTGGGTATGGGTAAAGGGGGTTTGGAAATGTTCTTTACCTACTGGGTCTGAACAGTAACTACTACATACCTCACCACAATAATTGTTCCTCAGAAGTTCAGAAGTGTTCAATGAAGAACATACAATGGACAATTAGAAATCCATCATCATCACCAGTAATACTTATTGAAAGTTTTTTATGTGGACTGCTCTCTCCTATGTGCTTTGGGAAAAAATGAAAGTTTTGATCACTGACTACAAGGAACTTGAATCCAGTGGGGAAGACAAGCAGACGTACGTTGAAGAAAATACAATAGGTAAAAAAGCTTGAGGAGACAGATAAATAATAAAAGCAGATATAAATAATACAAGTAAATTTAATACTAGATTATTAACTCTCCTTACAAAGTCTGCAAGCTGAAATTGTAAGATGTGAAATTTACATCGTGACTGATATTTAAGTTTTGCTTATTTGCATTGAGTGAATTTGCCCAGAAGCTAAGTGCTGAGCATAACCAATAAATATAGAGAATAATTTAAAAATGAAGGTTCCCTCTGCTAATAAATGCAGAAAATAATAATAATAAATTCACAGAAATACGTATTCAATATTCTCATTTGGACTATACACTAAGTTCCTTTTTAGTGTAATATGCATTGGGCATTCCCATACAAGTAGCTCAAAATCTATAGGTAGCAACCCAAATCAAGAATAATTAGAATGTCATTCAATTATTGATATACTAATATGCAACTGCATAAGTAGTATATTCTTATTTTTGAAATATAATTTTAAAAATCAGTAATTAATGGCTATAGGCTTTATTTTGAAGTCTGTATACCATTTATTACCAATTAGTACATTCTACAGTAAAAAAGGATCATCTTATTAAAATCTTTCATCAATCATCATCAATGGCATTTATTGCATGTTTACTGCATGCAGAGCACTGTACTAAGTGCTTGGAGAGTACAATATAACAGAGTTGGTAGATATGTTCCCTGCCCACAACAAACTTATATTCTAGTCAGGAAGACAGACATTGATATACATAATTCAAAGAGTTGTACATATCCGGTTAACTAGCAACACATGCAGATTAGAAACCTTTAGGGTAAGAGTTCAATAGGAATAGTGAAATGATTTCACATTTGCCATGTTTACAAAATGTTCTAGTTTTAAAAAAACTAACAAACAGGAGTTAGAGCATATAGATCTTGCAAAATAATTCTCACTTTCTAATTAGCCTTAGTCAAAATTGACTAGAGTACAGTATGCCCAGTTTCAAGGACTGTTTTTTTTAGGGAATCTGTTAAGCACTTACTATGTATCATTAATGTACTAATTTTGGGGGCATGTACAAAGTTGGACATAGTGCATGTCCCACAATGAGGCTCACAGTCTTAAACCCCATTTTACTGATGAGGTAGCTGAATCATGGAGAAGTTAATGGATTTGTCCAAGGTCACAGCAGACAACTGGGAGAGCTGGGATTAAAACCTAGGTCCTCTGACCACTAGGCCTTTGATTTGCAATAAAAATATAATAGAGTCAAAAAGAGATTTAGCTCCTGCTGGATTATAAATTCTAGAGGTCATGGATAGTCTTGAGTACTGCTTCTATTGTATTCTCCCAAGTGCTTAGCACAATGCTCTGCACAGTTTAAGCACTCAATGAATAAATTCTATTGTTGGTAATGACAAAAACGATTACAAGTTTAGGAAATAGTCCTGTTTTGAAAGGCTACAGGAATAGTGATTGTATTTCACTGAGAGAAGAGCAGTCTGGAGAAATGAGACCAAGTAGTTGGTTAAAATCTTATAGAAGAAAAGATATTCTATAAGAAATAGCCATTCTCCATTTCCAGTGGAAGGAACAGCGGGAATAAGCATCCATTTCAGACTGAAAGGACAGGCTTGGAATATTTTTAGCAATCACATTTATTGAGTACATACTGTGTGAGAGCACTGTACTGTAGATTATCACTGCCCTGTATTTTTATGCTTAATGCCCAAGAAAAGAGAAAACAAAATCCTGGTTTTTATTTTTAGGAAATACCCAAAACAATGAAATAAAACAGGTGCTAAATAAAGAGCATCAGACATTTAGACCCATAACAAAACAAACATACTCTTCTATGACAAGGTTATTCATCCTGTCCTCCTTCCTAACTCACCATTTCCTTCTGATGGTAAGTGAAATTTGGGCTGTCTTTTTGAGGGAAGTTATCTCTCAGTACTGCAGTATAGGATCTCCATGGTGTGGCTTGTAGATTATGAGCCTATTGTGCAACAGGGACCGTGGCTAGTTCCCACCTGTGTATTCTTTCCCAGTGCTTAGTACAGTGCTCTGTAGACAGTAAGTGCTTTGTAAAACCTTATTACTACTACTATGGGGTCCCCTACACTTTACCTTTGACAAGGTGGGTTAAATCATTTCACCTAATTTGGCCCTCATTTTTTTCTATTCCTTTGTGTTGGACAACTTTACTTATAAAGTAGTTTTTTCAAAATGTCAATCCTCCCCCATCTAGACTGTGAGAGCAGCTCCAGGGACAGGGATTGTGTCAATTTGTTTATTTTGTACTCACAGTTCGATACAAAACAAGTGCTCAAAAAGCATACTATCCTTGCTGGATGAATATGTAGAATGATTTGGATGAAAATCCACTGATAAAAATCTCATTTTCAGATGTGTAAATGTGTTGCAATTTCAAAAAGAAATTCTGCTAGAAGCTTAAGATTTAGCTAATAAGAATTCTTTGTGGGGGAACAGTAAATGACCACTTATCACACAGAGCCTGGAATCTTTTATGTGGTACATAATTTGAGGGCACCCTAGAAAATCAATACATTAATACGTGTTTTCTAGATCAATTACAGTAAATGAGTGCATGCTATATAAGATAAATAGTTGCCTTGTGTATTCACAGAATATGTCACTAGCAGTGATATTTACTTATGAGACTAATTGGTTTAAAAACATTCCCATATGGAAGAAACATGGTCTACTGGATAAAGCAAGGGCCTGGGAGTCAGAAAGACCTGGGTTCTAATTTTCACTCTGCCACTTGTTTGGTATGTGGCCTTGAGCAAATCACTTAACTTCTCTGTTCCTCAGTTACCTCATTTATAAAATGGGGATTAAGACTATGAGCCCCATGTGGGACACAGACTGTGTCCAATCCGATTTGCTTATATCCACACTAGTGGATATAAGCCTGGCAATACCTGGCACACAGTGAGCGCTTAAACACTACAAAGATAAACAAGCCATGTTGAACCAATAGGTCCAGCCAAACCACACAAAAATCGTTCCTTGTGCAGTGTGTTCAAATGTGAGATAACTCTCCCTGCCTGAAGGGAAATGATATATGAACCTAAAATATGCAGATACTTCTAACATGTGGATGAGGCATCACCTAATTAGCTAGTAGCAGAAACTTGGGGATGTTTTAAAAAAGAATCTCCCTACTGCTTGTAACCAGACTTACAGTCTGCTTCTTGCCCTATAGATTTATGCTGGGTTTCAAGCAGAATATATCTACTATGCATTTTATATTGTTTATTTTACATAAAAATACAGTTGCATTAGGCCTAGTGAGTTCAACTGCAGGTGGACTTTAGGCCAGGAAAGCTTCTTAATCGGGAGGTCCTTCCTAATGCTTACCCTTACCACAGTAGCCTAAAGTCCCAACAATTACTCCAACAACACTCTAATCGGTATAAGTGGAAGGGAGTCTGTGTGTTTGGATTGGGGACTGCTCCTTGTTGTTCTGCTTTAATCAACCTACAAGTGGCTCACACTGAAAAGTTGAAATTGACATTTATTACCAATCACAAAAATAAACTTAGGCTTCCATACACACACAGTTGTAGCTGGGTATTTATGCAAGTCTCTATCACTGACAGTTTTTTTTACAGCTGCTGGTGCTTGTCCTGCTTTTCCTGTCATACTGAAAGTTCCCTGAAAACAGGGTTTTTGTCTTTTGTGCCTTTAACTCTCCAGAGAGTTCTGCACATTGTGGCTATGCTTACAAAGGGTGCACCAAACAGTGTAAGCTTCTCCAAGTGAGGATTTGTGAGTCTATGTACTGGGGAGACACACACACAGACATACAGTTACATGGTTTGTCTGGGGGCCGGCGTCGGGAGGAGAAAGAGAGAGAATGTGAGCGTTTGGAGGAAGCAGGTTGCCCTTTGTAGAGGTCATAATATTTGCATTTATTAGCTGCTCAAGATGCAGAGGTCTGTGCTAGGCACTTAAAGTACGGAATAAAGAACTGACAATCTCCCTGCCCACAAAGAGCTGACATTAACTGGGAAGGCAGACATAAAAATAGTCATAACTAGTGTAGTGTAGGTACAATTGAATAAACAACACTGTTATCAATGGTATTTTCAGGCTGCTTATTTTATGTAGAGCACTGTAGCAAGTGCTGGGGAGAATACAATAGAGTTAGTAGTCAAGATCTCTGCCCTCAAGGATTTTACAGATTAGCAGGGGACACAGACATTAAAATAAATTACAAGTAGGGAAAGCTACTGAGCCGAAAGACATATACATAAGTGCAATGGGGGTGGGGAATAGAGTGTCTAAATGTTTAGGGGGCAAGCATATAAAAGAGTGCTGCAAGGAGTATAAATAGATATAAGTGCTAGAGATACATTATAGATCCACATGGTATAGGATGTAGGAAAATTTAAATGGTGAAGACTTGTTGGAGGAGCTGGGATTTAAGGGGAGTTGGAATGTGTAGAGAAGCTGTGGTTGGGAGATTTGGGGAGAGAGGGAGTGTCAAGCTGGGGAAACAGTATGATCATGAAGCAAAGAAAGTCTGGTACTGAAAGGCTGACTTGGGAGGAATGAAGATAGCAAGGAAGGGAAGAGCAAGTAAAAACAGCCCAAAGATAAAATGGGTCGCGTTGATACAAATTCTTGAAGCCAACTGTGAGGAGACTGTGTTGTGCTAAGAGACACAGGTAGCAAGTGAAGGGTTTTGAGGACAGGAGAGAGATTAACGTGGAGACGTTGATCTATCCAATAGGATGTATAGATAGTATAGGATGGGAGGGGGAGAGGTTAAAAGAAGATGAAGAAATCACCTTGCCTGAATTTTGCCATGGCCAGCTAAAGCACCTGGAAGTCAGTGCAAAGCCCACAGAAAAGCCCAAAATCAATCAATTGTATTTATCGAGTGCTTACTACATGCAAAGATTGTATTGAGCACTTGGAAAGATTGTACTGAGCGCTTGGAAAGATTGTATTGAGCGCTTGGAAGAGTACAATATAACAATAAAGACATACTCCCTGCCCACAAGTTACCCTCAAGCACTTGGATATTCACTCCTCCCTAGTCCACATGTACCTATCCATCTGTAATGGCTTTTAACATCTCCTTCCCACTCTAGTCTGAAATGCCAGAGTGTTTGCACATAAAGGGATCCATCTCACTGGAGAGACCAAGAAACACTTGCATGGAATGAGGAGCAGTGCAGTTCAACCGATAGAACACAGTTCTGTGAGTCAGAAGGACCTGAGTTCTAATGTTGACTCTGTCACTTGTCTGCTTTGTGACCTTGGGCAAGTCACTTCACTTCTCTGTGCCTCAGTTACCTCATCTGTAAAATGAGGATTGAGACTGTAAGCCCTGTACAGGACAGGGACTGTGTTCAACCTGATTAGCTTATATCTACCCCAGTGCTTATTAAAGTGCCTGGCACATAGTTAATGCTTCATAAATACCATTAAAAAAGAAGATTAGAAAAGACATAATATGTAAATGTATGGAATCCTGATCTAGAAAGAGGATGGATTGGACATCAATGCTGATAAGTGTGTGAGAGGCAAAACCAGGTGTCATTTTCAGTGCTTCACACTCTGGGATGGCTGCTGCTCCCTGAAATGTGATATACTGAAGACTGGCAGGTGAACCTGATTGAACCACATCCTTTTTTTTTAAATGGCATTTATTCAGCACTTACTGTGTGCAAAGCACTGTTCTAAGTGTTGAGCAGGGCTGGGGGGGGCAGCCTGCTGCATGCTTAGGCGATTGAGTGTGAGTGTGCAAAATGGATGTTTGGGGGCATGTGTGTAGATACGTGTGCACATGAGTGTGTGTTGATGAGTGAGATACGATGATGGCATTTGTTAAGTGCTTACTAGGTGCAAAGCACTGTTCTAATGTTGCCAACTTGTACTTCCCAAGCACTTAGTCCAGTGCTCTGTACACAGTAAGCGCTCAATAAATACGATTGAATGAATCCTTGATGACTACCTACTCAGTCTGAGAGGATCTTATAGCCCTCTAGACTGTAAACTCATTATGGCGAGGGAACATGTCTCCTAATTCTGTTATGTTACACTCACCCAAGCACTTAGTACAGTGCTCTGCATATATGAAGCACTTAGTAAATACCATTGATTCATTTGAGTGAATGAAGGTTGGGGTGTCCTTAATGTACATTACAAAATGCAATACATTGTGAATGTTAACTAAGAAAATGTCATCTGTAAAATGGTGGATTAAGACTGTGAGTCTTACGTGGGACAGGGACTGTGTCCATTCCAATTATCTTGAATCTACCCCAAAGCTTAGTACAGAGCATAGCACACAGTAAGTGCTTAGCAAGTACTAAATAGCATAAAAAAAGTTATGATTCATTAGTCAGCACTGCTTGTTGCTAGAACAGTTGAGACTGAGTCCCCAGCACATTCATTCATACATTCAATTGTATTTATTGAGTGCTTCCTGTGTGCAGAGCACTCTACTAAGCTCTTGGAAAGTACAATACAGCATGAGATGGGTCAAGTTGCAGGTGGTGGGGGCAGGGGGGAGGAGACCCGGTTTTGGACCAGATTTCAACAGGACTCAACCTACTCTCTCAATTAAGTAGTTTCCATGTTTTACTCCTTAAAGCTAGACAGGCACTGCTGTAGCTATTGCAAACCCTGGGGGATCCTGGAAATGCAAGGTTAATGCAAAGACTAAATCAAACAATCATATTCATTCATTCATTCATTCAATCGTATTTATTGAGTGCTTACTGTGTGCACAGCACTGTACTAAGCACCTGGGAAGTACAAGTTGGCAACATATACAGACGGTCCCTACCCAACAGCGGGCTCATAGTCTAGAAGGGGAAGACAGACAACAAAACAAAACATATTAACAAAATAAAATAAATACAATAGTAAATATGTACAAGTAAAATAGAGTAATAAATCTGTACAAACATATGTACAGGTGCTGTGGGGAGGGGAAGGAGGTAGAGCCAGGCGGTTCAGTCTGGGAAGGCCTCCTGGAGGAGGTGAGCTCTCAGTAGGGCTTTGAAGGGAGGAAGAGAGCTAGCTTGGCAGATGTGCAGAGGGAGGGCATTCCAGGCCAGGGGGATGATGTGGGCTGGGGGTCGATGGTGGGACAGGCAAGAACGAGGCACAGTGAGGAGATTAGCAGCAGAGGAGCGGAGGGTGCGGGCTGGACTGTAGAGGGAGAGAAGGAGATGAGGTAGGAGAGGGTGAGGTGATGGAGAGCCTTGAAGCCGAGAGTGAGGAGTTTTTGCCTGATGTGTAGGTTGATTGGTAGCCACTGGAGATTATTGAGGAGGGACTTTCTTAGTGCAGGCTGTAATCTGGTATTCACTTTGTATAACCTTCCGGTCATGTTACACTTTTGCTCTTAGATGTGACATTGAAATCATTTAGGCTTCACTGAGGGGCTTTAGTTTCTGCAACACCACTTAAACCCACTGTTTCTTCTTCCCTATACTTCACTTTAAAAAACAAATTGTATGAGGGAGAAATTAAATATGTACATTTGTCAATTAAACATTTACCTTTAATTTTTAAACAACCCATGAACTGATTAGTCAGTTTCTTTTCCAAGTGTATAAAGAATTTGTTTACCGGCATTTAATATCATGCGTAGACTAACGGAGTCTCCCACACTACAATAAAAACTCTCTATAGATTCATTATATTAAAGAGTACCACACACATACATACCCAGTACATGTAGATACACACATGGGACTCCAAACATTAGCTTATTGATGTTTCAGCACTCTCTCTCTGATTGGAAAAATGAGATACATACATTTAAGTGATCTAGTAATATCCTGTAGCCAGAAAATAGTAGAATTTAAAACTCTGCCTTTAAAAAGTCCATGGGCAAAAATATCAGAGTACCCAGCTAAATAGCCAAGATGTCCTGAATAACTCCCCAATTCTCATTCCTAATTGCTCTTGTTTGTGGTGATGAGTTACTAAGAGCAGAAACGGGAGAAGAGACCCAAGGGAACACAGAAGTAATGAAACTCTTTTCCTTCAAAGGGTCTACAGGGAAAAAAGCCAGAAATCCTGTAGGGGAGCCTAAGGCAATGACAGAATACCTCTGTTTCAGTCCTTCCCTTTCAGCACTGATTAGCCCCAGCAGACTTTGAGAGATCCAGTGTATATATACACGTATATAGTCACCTGTTTGCTCACTGGGAAAGATGGAAGCTGGCTTTAAACTTGGGTTATGCTGGCCGTGAAAAACTTAACTAACCTCTTCCCTAGATCTCGAAGGTTTGGGAATTTCCTGTGCCTGAACAAGAACTAAGAACATCCTGATAGATGAAAACTGGACCTTTGGTGGAACAATAGCACTAGATTTCAGACCTAAAGCTGAATAGCAGACCAATTAGCCTGAATCTTGGGTAAAATTGATCTCTGGAGAGTTTAATCTTAGCCCGAGAATTTAAAGATCATTAAATTTATTAAATTTATCCAGTTATATTACAGAATGAATGAACAAAGATTAATTGGTATCTCTTTAGCCTATAAGCTCTTTGTGGGCAGGAATCCATCTATGAACTCTTCAGTACTGTACTTTCCCGGTGCTTAAACAATGTTCTACACACAATAAGCACTCAGTAAATAGTACTGATTAATTGATGAAAGGCAGCTCAAATACACTTTGCAAACCATCCATTTGGTCTTTGCTGTAAATACTGCTGAAGCAAAATTGATATTTCCTCACCTCTTTCCCATAGCATGTATTTTACTCTCCAAGCCTCACACCACACATTCGTTCATTCAATCGTATTTGAGCGCTTACTGTGTGCAGAGCACTGTACTAAGCGCTTGGGAAGTACAAGTTGGCAACATATAGAGATGGTCCCTACTCAACAACGGGCTCACAGTCTAGAAGGGGGGGACAGACAACAAAATAAAACATATTAACAAAATAAATAGAATAGTAAATATGTACAAGTAAAATAGAGTAATAAATCTGTATAAACATATATAGGTGCTTTGGGGAGGGGAAGGAAGTGGGGTGGGGGAAGGGGAGGGGGAGAGGAAGGAGGGGGTTCAGTCTGGGAAGGCCTCCTGGAGGAGGTGAACTCTCAGTAGGGCTTTGAAGGGAGGAAGAGAGCTAGCTTGGCAGATGTGCGGAGGGAGGGCATTCCAGGCCAGGGGGAAGATGTGGGCCGGGGGTCGATGGCGGGACAGGAAAGAACGAGGCACAGTGAGGAGGTTAGTGGCAAAGGAGCGAAGGGTGCAGGCTGGGCTGTAGAAGGAGAGAAGGGAGGTGAGGTAGGAGGGTACGAGGTGATGGACAGCCTTGAAGCCAAGAGTGAGGAGTTTTTGCCTGATGCGTAGGTTGACTGGTCTAATCTGATCTGATGATCAAGACAGTAGAGTGCAACTGAAACCTGCTTGGATCACAGGGGATCTGGCCTTAAGGATCACAGCTGAAAAGTCTTCCATATCCAACCCTATGTCCCAGGATTGAATTTCCTGTCTCTTTATAATGTATCTATATAATCATATCTGTAATTTATTCACTTATTTGTATTAATGTCTGTCTCCCCCTCTAGACTGTACACTCGTTGTGGGCAGGGAATGTGTCTGTCTACTGTCATATTGTACTCTCCCAAGCGCTTAGTCCAGTGCTTTACACACAGTAAGCTCTCAATAAATATGATTGATTGAACAAGGAAACGTTTCCAAATCCTTCCTCTAAAAGGCACTAAGATAACTCGACTGAGGGCCAAAAGAATCAACTCTAGGTCTAGGAAAGGTTTCTGTTTGTGGATTTATTTATTTTTGAAATATCTGAATGTAATTAGGTAACAGAACCCAAATAGAACCAAAGCCAGAAGTTGTGTCGAAGAAATGCTTACTAACTGTAAAAGATCAATTGGCATCTATTCAGTCATCAGTCCCTTTCCTTCCAAAGAGACAAATTAAAAGATTTTTTTGTACATGATAAATGAGTTGTTCTGGGCCAGCAAGTAATTTATCTGTTGTTCAAGTGACTATGTTCACATGGTGAGGATAAACTGAAACCTCACAGAGGTCGTGTTGCTGCCTTGGTGATAATTAATGGGAATGTTTTTAATTGTCTGAATACCTATTTAAATGATTTATATAATGGCCCTTCAAATGAGCTGTTACAATCTATCACATTATAATGAACTCACTTCTGAGTTTGCATCCTTGACTAGATGGCGCTGTGATAGACATGCATAGCTAGAAGGTTTCTCTTCCGCCAGGCTTGGGGAAGCTGTTCCCTGGCTACTAGTCAATATTTCATCATGACGACTCGACTGTCCAAATATGGAAATCGACATGAAAATTGAGTAAGGAGCAGACCAAGAAATGGGCCCTAGATAGCTAGATGGGGATGTTGTAGTATAAAGTCCCAAGATTGCATACTTGGAGCCCAGTTCAGACCCTGGTAAGTCCTTATCTATCAATCAATCATATTTACTGAGCGCTTACTTTTTTATGGTACCTGTTAAGGGCTTACTATGTGCCAGGCCCTGTACTAAGCGCTGGGATAGATACAAACTAATCAGGTTGGACACAGTCCATGACCCACATGGGGCTCACAGTCTTAACCCCCATTTTACAAATGAAGTAACTGAGGCACAGAGAAGTGAAGTGACTTGCCCAAGGGCACACAGCAAACATGTGGCAAATCTGGGATTCGAACCCAGGTCCTGCTGACTCCCAGGCCCTTGCTCTATCCACTAAGAGTATCTTGGCAGCTGACCGTCCTCGGCCAGAGTGGCACAGGCCAGGATGGCAGAAGGAGGGGACAGGCAGGTTATGGCAATATCCCAACCAGCCCAACTGTGACTCTGCCCAATCTTGCTTTCCCCAGAGCCTTATATAATAATAATAATTATTATTATTATTATTATTATTATGGTATTTGTTAGGTGCTTACTATATGCCAAGCATAAGTGTTGGGGTAGATACAAGATACCCAGGATGGGTAGTCCCTGCCCCATTTGGGGCTCACGGTCTAAGTAGGAAGGAGTGAGATTTAATCACATTTTACAGATCAATCCATCAGTAAGGTATATTTATTGAGCATTTATTGTATGCAGAACACTGTTTTAAGTGTTTGGAAGAGGACAGTACAGATGAGGTCACTGAAGCACAAAGTAGTTGAGTGACTTGCCCAAGGTCACACAACAGACAAGTGGCAGATCCAGGATTAGCAGCAGCATGGCGTAGTGAATAGAGTATGGGCTTGGGGGTCAGAAGGTCCGCCACTTGTCTGTTGTGTGACCTTGGGCACATCATTTAACTGTGCCTCATTTACCTCATCTGTAAAATGGGGTTTGAGACTGAGCCCAACACGGGACAGGGACTGTGTCCAACTCAATTTTCTTGCATTTACCCCTATGCTTAGTACAGCATCTTCCACACGGTAAGCACTTAAATACCACAATTATTATTATTATTATTAGAATCCATGTCATCTGACTCCCAGCCCTGTGCTCTTTCCCCTAGGCCATGCTCCATCCTGAAATGGTTTATTTGGCCCAACCAGTAACTTTGCTGTAGGTACCTAAAGTGCCCATGTGCAGGCCTCTCACTTCAAGGCTGTCCTGTCATCCCTAATTTCCCTCCTCCCCTTTCTCCAGCAACACAAACTGCAGTCCAGATCACAAAACTCCAGGAAGGCAAGCATGATGTTGGTAGGAGCATACAGTCACTCAGTCAGAAGCATTTAATACCTACTATGTGTAAAGCACTGAGGAATCTATGGTGGCCATGATCAATACAGTTTAAACTGCCCTGTTTCAAGAACCTCTGCCCCACCCGCCTAATCACAGTGCCCTACTGTTTTTGTTTTCCTGTTTTTACTCTGTGTGTATTGCTCCTTGTCTTACATTTACTTTTTATGGTTTCATCTCATTTTTTTGTCACCAATCCCCTCTCCCCTTTTATACTTAAATTTTGCACCCCTTGGGAGCCAGGAACCATGTCTTATTCCTCCCCACCCCCATACTCTTTCCCAGTGCTTAGTACAGTGCTATGTATGCAGTAAGTGCTTAATTCATACTATTACAACTATTACTATTACTGCCTACTACTATTTCCCTCACCCCCAACGATCTGGCCTCCTACTTCATTAACAAAATTAAATCCATCAAGTCCGACCTCCCCAAAGTCACTCCCCCCCTTCTCCAACCCCCCGGCTCTCAACACTCTCTGCTACTCTCCCATCCGTCGCAGCAGTATCCTCAGAGGAGCTCTCCTCCCTCCTCTCAAGTGCTACTCCGGCCACCTGTGTTTCTGACCTCATTCCCTCTCATCTCATGAAATCTCTCGCTCCATCCCTTCTCCCCTCCTTAACTTCCATCTTCAACGACTCACTCTCCACTGGTTCCTTGCCCTCTGCCTTCAAACATGCCCATGTCTCTCTCATCCTAAAAAAACCCTCTCACCTTCTAGTTATCGCCCCATATCCCTCCTTCCATTCCTTTCCAAACTCCTTGAACGAGTTGTCTACACGCGCTGCCTAGAATTCCTCAACAACAACTCTCTCCTCGACCCCCTCCAGTCTGGCTTCCGTCCCCTACATTCCACGGAAACTGCCCTCTCAAAGGTCACCAATGACCTCCTGCTTGCCAAATCCAACGGCTCATACTCTATCCTAATCCTCCTTGACCTCTCAGCTGCCTTCGACACTGTGGACCACCCCCTTCTCCTCAACACGCTATCCGACCTTGGCTTCACAGACTCCGTCCTCACCTGGTTCTCCTCTTATCTCTCCGGTCATTCATTCTCAGTCTCTTTTGCAGGCTCCTCCTCCCCCTCCCATCCCTTACTGTGGGGGTTCGCCAAGGTTCAGTGCTTGGTCCCCTTCTGTTCTCGATCTACACTCACTCCCTTGGTGACCTCATTCACTCCCACGGCTTCAAATATCATCTCTACGCTGATGACACCCAGATCTACATCTCTGCCCCTGCTCTCTCCCCCTCTCTCCAGGCTCGCATCTCCTCCTGCCTTCAGGACCTCTCCATCTGGATGTCTGTCCGCCACCTAAAACTCAACATGTCCAAGACTGAACTCCTTGTCTTCCCTCCTAAACCCTGCCCTCTCCCTGACTTTCCCATCACTGTTGACGGCACTACCATCCTTCCCGTCTCACAAGCCTGCAACCTTGGTGTCATCCTCGACTCTGCTCTCTCATTCACCCCTCACATCCAAGCCGTCACCAAAACCTGCCGGTCACAGCTCCGCAACATTACCAAGATCCGTCCTTTCCTCTCCATCCAGACCGCTACCCTGCTCATTCAAGCTCTCATCCTATCCCGTCTGGACTACTGCATCAGCCTTCTCTCCGATCTCCCATCCTCGAGTCTCTCCCCACTTCAATCCATACTTCATGCTGCTGCCTGGATTGTCTTTGTCCAGAAACACTCTGGGCATGCTACTCCCCTCCTCAAAAATCTCCAGTGGCTACCGATCAATCTGTGCATCAGGCAGAAACTCCTCACCCTCGGCTTCAAGGCTCTCCATCACCTCGCCCTCTCCTACCTCACCTCCCTTCTCTCCTTCTACAGCCCATCCCACACCCTCCGCTCCTCTGCCGCTAATCTCCTCACCGTGCCTCGTTCTTGACTGTCCCGCCATCGACCCCCAGCCCACATCATCCCCCGGGCCTGGAATGCCCTCCCTCTGCCCATCCACCAAGCTAACTCTCTTCCTCCCTTCAAGGCCCTACTGAGAGCTCACCTCCTCCAGGAGACCTTCCCAGACTGAGCCCCTTCCTTCCTCTCCCCCACGTCCCTCTCTCCATCCCCCTCATCTTACCTCCTTCCCTTCCTCACAGCACCTGTATATATGTATATATGTTTGTACATATTTATTACTCTATTTATTTTACTTGTACATATCTATTCTATTCATTTTATTTTGTTAGTATGTTTGGTTTTGTTCTCTGTCTCCCCCATTTAGACTGTGAGCCCACTGTTGGGTAGGGAATGTCTCTATATGTTGCCAACTTGTACTTCCCAAACGCTTAGTACAGTGCTCTGCACACAGTAAGTGCTCAATAAATACGATTGATTAATTGATTGATTGCCTATCTTCAGATTTCAAAATCAAGACTGTGAGCAAGGGTCAAGTGAAAGAAAATTATTCCTCCTTGTCTGTCTCTCTCTCTCTCAAAACTTCTTGGTTTTATAAAGAAGGCTTGTTCTGAATAAAGCAAAACATTTCCATCTCTAGATTTATTAATAATCATTAACAATAATAATGGTTTACGATAAGTGTGTACCCAGTGCTTAGAACAGGGCTTGGCACATAATAGGCACTTAAATACCAACATTATCATTATTATGTGCCACACACCATACTAAGCACTGGATAAACACAAGATAATCAGGTCCCACATGGGGCTTAGAGTCTAAGGGAGAACAGGCATTGAAACCCCATTTTGCAGTAGAAGGAACTGAGGCAGAGAGAAGTTAGGTAACTTGCCCAAAGTCACACAGCTGACAAGTAGCACAGCCGGGATTTTCATTCAATCCTCAAAGAGGTTAAGAAGTCACACACAGATCGGTCTTGGTGGTGCCAAAACCAAAACCCGTATTTCCTGATGCTTACCGTAGTCCTTTTCCCACCAGACCACACAAACAAATTGGGGCTTAGCAGAAACCAAAACCAGAGCTGGCCAGAAGCTGAGAGACACACCCCTCACTCTGAGGACCTGTGCCCTTAGTCTTTGCTTTGGCCTGGGGGAATGGTTTTTATTTTTTCCCTTTTATTCCAGAGACCTCTTCCTGAAAAAATAAAAACTACAATAAGGGAACAAATGCTACCACAGTTCTCTCAGAAAATAAAGCAGTCCTCTTAATTTCTTAATTGGGTCATAGGTGGAGAACGAATCAATTGCATTAATTGAGCGCTTGCTATGTGCAGAGCACTGCACTAAGAGTTTGGGAGGGTGCAATATAACAGTTGATAGATATGTTCCCTGCTCACTGTGGGGAACATGATGATGTCTAGATGATGTTTTGAAGGACTGCAAATATGAAGTGTAATATAGAGGACTTCTTCAACTGACATGTCGAGTTATTTGTGTTACCTGACCAAGACTATACCTTTATTTATTACGGGTGGAAAAAATCAATTTTTCGAAATACAAGCCTTGAGGAAATACAGTTCGGGAGAATTAAAATAATGGTTGATTTATCAATACCATCATTGAGTTTATAGAGAAGCAGTGTGGCGTAATGCATAGAGTTTGGGCCTGGGAGTCAGAAGGAACTGGGTTCTAATTCTGGCTCCACCACTTGTCTGTTGTGTGGCCTTGGACAAATTACCTAACTTCTCTGCACCTCAGTTCCCTCATCCTTAAAATGGGGATTAAGACTGTGAACCCCATGTGGAACAGGGACTAGGTCCAACCTGATTAGCTTGTATCTACCCCAGCACTTAGTGCAGTGCCTGGCACATAATAAATACTTAAAAAATAAAAGAATATAGTCTACTTGGCACCAGTCTGGGCCTTGCACATCCATTACTTAGTTTGTATGATCTGATGCCTATCTCCAGTCATCACATTTCCTGAATATACTTTTAAATGGTGAATTTTCACTTTCTGGGCTTTACCTTAAATAATAGTGTGAGATGGTTTCCATCAAGTGCCACATTGCCACTGACGAAATACTGATTTTAATGATGATTAATGTTTTTTTCCATTTTTTTTCCTAATACAAATAAGTTGGTAACTTTTTGTCACAAATTCGAAGGAATGCACCAGTAATACTCAGTGTAAACTCACAGAAACAGGATATTGTACCAGAGACAAGAGGTAGTTCCGAACGAAAGAAAAATCACCACCTCTGGAGTTTGAAAAAAAATCAAACAATCATGTTTATTGAACTCTTACTATGTTCAGAGCATTGTACAAAGTGCTAGGGAGAGTACAACAGAATTAGCAGACACATTCCCTGCCCATAACAAGCCTACAGTCTTGTTGGGGAGACAGACATTAATATGAATAATTTATAATATAAAGACATACATAAATGCTGTGGAATGGGGTGAATATCAAATGTCCAGAGGTCACAGACCAAAGTGCACAGATGACAAAGAAGGGAGAGTGAGCTGGGGAAAAGAGGGCTTCACTGGGGAAATCAAAGATCAGGTCAAAGGGATGACCATTAAAATCAGCTCCATCTTAGCATGCCTATACCATTGGGGGGCGGGGTGGGGGGGGGGGGGGTGTGGGTGTGTGTGTCTCCATGTCTCTTACCAAGGGGCTCCATGAAATAGGAAACATCATTCAACTGATCGTATTTATTGAGCGTACTGTGTGCAAAACACTCTACTAAGTGCTTGGGAGAGTATGATGCAACAATAAACAGACACAATCCCTGCCCACAATAATAATAATAATGGTATTTGTTAAGGGCTTACTATGTGCAAAGCACTGTTCTAAGTGCTGGGGAGGTTACAAGGTGATCAGGTTGTCACACGGGGGACTCACAGTTTAAATCCCCATTTTACAGATGAGGTAACTGGCACAGAGAAGTTAAACCAATCAATCAATCAATCAATCGTATTTATTGAGCGCTTACTATGTGCAGAGCACTGTACTAAGCGCTTGGGAAGTACAAATTGACAACACATAGAGACAGTCCCTACCCAACAGTGGGCTCACAGTCTAAAAGGGGGAGACAGAGAACAGAACCAAACATACCAACAAAATAAGATAAATAGGATAGAAATGTACAAGTACCATCAAGTGCCACATTGCCACTGACGAAATACTGATTTTAATGATGATTAATGTTTTTTTCCATTTTTTTTCCTAATACAAATAAGTTGGTAACTTTTTGTCACAAATTCGAAGGAATGCACCAGTAATACTCAGTGTAAACTCACAGAAACAGGATATTGTACCAGAGACAAGAGGTAGTTCCGAACGAAAGAAAAATCACCACCTCTGGAGTTTGAAAAAAAATCAAACAATCATGTTTATTGAACTCTTACTATGTTCAGAGCATTGTACAAAGTGCTAGGGAGAGTACAACAGAATTAGCAGACACATTCCCTGCCCATAACAAGCCTACAGTCTTGTTGGGGAGACAGACATTAATATGAATAATTTATAATATAAAGACATACATAAATGCTGTGGAATGGGGTGAATATCAAATGTCCAGAGGTCACAGACCAAAGTGCACAGATGACAAAGAAGGGAGAGTGAGCTGGGGAAAAGAGGGCTTCACTGGGGAAATCAAAGATCAGGTCAAAGGGATGACCATTAAAATCAGCTCCATCTTAGCATGCCTATACCATTGGGGGGGCGGGGTGGGGGGGGGGGGGTGTGGGTGTGTGTGTCTCCATGTCTCTTACCAAGGGGCTCCATGAAATAGGAAACATCATTCAACTGATCGTATTTATTGAGCGTATTGTGTGCAAAACACTCTACTAAGTGCTTGGGAGAGTATGATGCAACAATAAACAGACACAATCCCTGCCCACAATAATAATAATAATGGTATTTGTTAAGGGCTTACTATGTGCAAAGCACTGTTCTAAGTGCTGGGGAGGTTACAAGGTGATCAAGTTGTCACACGGGGGACTCACAGTTTAAATCCCCATTTTACAGATGAGGTAACTGGCACAGAGAAGTTAAATCAATCAATCAATCAATCAATCGTATTTATTGAGCGCTTACTATGTGCAGAGCACTGTACTAAGTGCTTGGGAAGTACAAATTGACAACACATAGAGACAGTCCCTACCCAACAGTGGGCTCACAGTCTAAAAGGGAGAGACAGAGAACAGAACCAAACATACCAACAAAATAAGATAAATAGGATAGAAATGTACAAGTAAAATAAATAAATAAATAAATAAATAAATAGAGTAATAAATATGTACAACCATATATACATATATACAGGTGCTGTGGGGAAGGGAAGGAGGTAAGATGGGGGGATGGAGAGGGGGACGAGGGGGAGAGGAAGGAAGGGGCTCAGTCTTGGAAGGCCTCCTGGAGGAGGTGAGCTCTCAGCAGGGCCTTGAAGGGAGGAAGAGAGCTAGCTTGGCGGAGGGGCAGAGGGAGGGCATTCCAGGCCCAGGGGATGACGTGGGCCGGGGGTCGACGGCAAGACAGGCGAGAACGAGGTACAGTGAGGAGATTAGCGGCGGAGGAGCAGAGGTTGTGGGCTGGGCAGTAGAAGGAGAGAAGGGAGGTGAGGTAGGAGGGGGCAAGGTGATGGACAGCCTTGAAGCCCAGGGTGAGGAGTTTCTGCCTGATGCGCAGATTGATTGGTAGCCATTGGAGGTTTTTGAGGAGGGGAGTAATATGTCCAGAGCGTTTCTGGACAAAGATAATCCGGGCAGCAGCATGAAGTATGGATTGAAGTGGAGAGAGACACGAGGATGGGAGATCAGAGAGAAGGCTAGTGCAGTAGTCCAGACGGGATAGGATGAGAGCTTGAATTAGCAGGGTAGCGGTTTGGATGGAGAGGAAAGGGCGGATCTTGGCAATGTTGCGGAGCTGAGACCGGCAGGTTTTGGTGACAGCTTGGATGTGAGGGGTGAATGAGAGAGCGGAGTCGAGGATGACACCAAGGTTGCGGGCTTGTGAGACAGGAAGGATGGTAGTTCCGTCAACAGAGATGGGAAAGTCAGGGAGAGGACAAGGTTTGGGAGGGAAGACAAGGAGCTCAGTCTTCGACATGTTGAGCTTTAGGTGGCGGGCGGACATCCAGATGGAGATGTCCTGAAGGCAGGAGGAGATGCGAGCCTGGAGGGAGGGGGAGAGAGCAGGGGCAGAGATGTAGATCTGGGTGTCATCAGCGTAGAGATGATAGTTGAAGCCGTGGGAGCGAATGAGGTCACCAAGGGAGTGAGTGTAGATTGAGAACAGAAGGGGACCAAGCACTGAACCTTGGGGAACCCCCACAGTAAGAGGATGGGAGGGGGAGGAGGAGCCTGCAAAAGAGACTGAGAAAGAACGACCGGAGAGATAAGAGGAGAACCAGGAGAGGACGGAGTCTGTGAAGCCAAGGTCAGATAACGTGTGGAGGAGAAGGGGGTGGTCCACAGTGTCAAAGGCAGCTGAGAGGTCGAGGAGGATTAGGACAGAATATGAGCCGTTGGATTTGGCAAGCAGGAGGTCATTGGTGACCTTTGAGAGGGCAGTTTCTGTGGAATGAAGGGAACGGAAGCCAGACTGGAGGGGGTCGAGGAGAGAGTTGTTGTTGAGGAATTCTAGGCAGCGCGTGTAGACAACTCGTTCAAGGAGTTTGGAAAGGAATGGTAGGAGGGATATGGGACGATAACTAGAAGGTGAGGTGGGGTCAAGAGAGGGTTTTTTTAGGATGGGAGAGACATGGGCATGTTTGAAGGCAGAGGGGAAGGAACCATTGGAGAGTGAGCGGTTGAAGATGGAAGTTAAGGAGGGGAGAAGGGATGGAGCGAGAGATTTCATAAGATGAGAGGGAATGGGGTCAGAAGCACAGGTGGCCGGAGTAGCACTTGAGGGGAGGGAGGAGAGTTCCTCTGAGGATACCGCTGGGAAGGATGGGAGAGTAGCAGAGAGTGTTGAGAGCCGGGGGGATGGAGAAAGGGGGGAAGAGACTTTGGGGAGGTCGGACCTGAGGGAAGGAGGAGGGGGAGGAACCGGGGGCCTGAGAAGGGAGTTGAATGTACGGAAGAGCTGGCGGGGGTGATGGGCATGGGTGTCAATAAGGGAGGAGAAATAGTTTTGTCTGGCAGAAGAGAGGGCTGAGTTAAGGCAGGAAAGGATAAACTTGAAGTGAACGAGGTTGGCATGGTGTTTAGACTTTCGCCAGCAGCGTTCGGCAGCTCAAGCATAAGAGCGAAG
Organism: Tachyglossus aculeatus; assembly: GCF_015852505.1. Lineage (NCBI taxonomy): Eukaryota > Metazoa > Chordata > Mammalia > Monotremata > Tachyglossidae > Tachyglossus > Tachyglossus aculeatus. Next base: position 63,852,118 of record NC_052067.1, on the reverse strand, counting down.
GAGGCGGACAGTGGCAGTGATCCAGGGCTGTGGGTTAGTGGTGCGAGAGCGGCGAAGGGAAAGGGGAGCGAGTGAGTCTAGCTGAGTAGAAAGGGTAGAGTTGAGAGCAGTAATCTGATCATCAAGACTGGGTAGAGAGGAGAGGGCGGCGAGGTGGGGTGTGAGGCGCTCCGAAAGATGGGTGGGGTCCAGAGAGTGGAGATCTCTGTGAGGGAGTAATACGGATTTACAGGGGAAAGGAGTGTGAGTGAGGAGGCAGGTGAGAAGATTATGATCAGAGAGAGGGATTACAGAGTTGGTGAGGGTGGACACAGTGCAGCGGTAGGAGATGATGAGGTCAAGGGTATGACCAAGTTGGTGAGTGGGCGAGGTGGGGTGGAGGAAGAGGTTGGCAGCGTCAAGGAGAGATAGAAGGCGGGTGGCAGAGGAGTCGTTAGGGATATCCATGTGGATATTGAAGTCTCCGAGGATCAGAGTGGGCATGGAGAAGGAGAGAAGGAAGGTGAGGAAGGGGTCAAAGTCGTTAAAGAAGTTGGAAGTGGGGCCGGGAGGGCGGTAGATGACGGCTACAAGAATCTGGAGGGGGTGGTAGAGGCGAATAATATGGGCTTCAAAGGAAGGGAAGGAAAGGGAAGGGGGAGGAGGGATAGTGCGAAAGCAACATTGGGGGGCGAGAAGGAAACCGACACCTCCTCCTTTTCCGGTGAGTCTGGGGGAGTGGGAGAAGAAGAGGCCTGCACTGCAGAGAGCAGCAGAAGAGACTGTGTCGTCCGACGACAGCCATGTTTCAGTTAGGGCGAGGAGGAGTAGAGAACTGGAAAGGAAAAGGTCCAGGATGAAAGGGGTCTTACTTAAAACGGAGCGGGGGTTCCAGAGGCCACACTTGGCCCAAAGTCACACAGCTGACAGTTGGCGGAGCTGGGATTTGAACAAATGACCTCTGACTCCAGAGGCTGTGTTCTTTCCACTGAGCCACGCTGCTTCACAGTCTACAGGACCATTTCAGCATAGTTCAAAGGATCCCTAAAAGACTGCTCCAGAATGTCTCAACCCAAGCCATGGGCAAGAGACATTCAGAACTCTGCCAGGCACAGCTGGTGGATAAAGTCTCCTGCCAAGTGGTTTTCAACATAGGGGATTAATCCTATCAACCTGCCATTCTTTCCCTACCAACCCTAAACCTCCAGATGAGAGAAATAAGATTCATTCAGAATATGAACCCAAACTCAAGCATTTTACTACACAATGGGCAAGGAATGTGTTCGCTAATTCTGTTGTATTCTCCCAAGTGCTTCTCCATTTTGCAGATGAGGGAACTAAATCACAGAGAATTCATTCATTCAATTGTATTTATTCAGTGTTTACTGTGTGCAGAGCACTGTACTAAACTCTTGGGAGAGAATACAACAATAAACAGGCACATTCCCTGACCACAACAAGCTTACAGTCTAGAGTCTAAAGAAGTGACTTTTCCAAGTCACAGAGCAGACAGTGGCAGAGTCAGCATTAGAACCCAGGTCCTTCTGACTCCCAGACTCATGCTCTATCCACTAGGGTACATAGTGTCCAATTTAAAAAAAAATCCATCTCTTCCTGGCTCATTAAAGCAATTACTTAGAATAATTCAAGGTGTCAGAGTGTAGAGATTTATTTCAGCAGCACTCCTAAAATCCCCTCTTAAAAATCAAATGAAAAGACTAGTTCACAAATGAGGCCCTGGAAATCAGTCAAGCAGCAATGAAGCACATTCATTATCATTTAATGTCAATGGACAGGCAGGTTCTAATCCTGGCTCTGCCACTTATCTGCTGTGTGACCTTGGACAAGTCACCTAACTTCTCTGTGCCTCAGTTCCCTCATCTGTAAAATGGGGATTAAGACTGTGAGCCCCGTGGGGGACATAGACTGTGCCCAACCTGATTACTTTGCATCTACCCCAGCACTTAGAACAGTAGAAAGAAATTAATAAATGCTATTAAAAAATGTGAGGCGAATGAAAGCCAGCAGGATTCCTAAACAGCTACTGTGTGGTGGGTGGAAATGGGGTGACTATAATTAAGGCAAAATTATTGTTTTAAAAACATAATGGACTTAACTAATGAGTCCCCCCCCCGCCAGACTAGGAGCCCCGCTTGGGACAGGGACTGTGTCCAATCTGATTACCCTGATTTTACCCTAGTCATTTAGGGAAACAGCATTGCCTAGTGGAAAGAGAATGGGCCTGGGAGTCAGAGGGCCTGGGTCAATCTCAATTCCACCACTTAATTTAACTTGTCTGTGCCTCAGTTACCTCATCTGTAAAATGGGGATTAAGATTGTGAGCCCCATGTGGGACAACCTGATCACCTTGCATCCCCCAGCACTTAGAACAGTGCTCTGCACATAGTAAGCACTTAACAAATACCATCATTATCATTATCATTATTATATTAACTGCTGTGTGACCTTGGGCTAATTATTCTGCTTCTCTGTGTCTCAGTTTCCTTATCTGCAAAATGGGGATTCAAGACCTGTTCTCCCACCTGTTTAGAGTGTAAGCCCCATGAGAGATCTATCTCGTATATACCCCAGCGCCTAGTTCAGTGCTTGGCATACAGTAAGAGAACTCTTAACAAATACTATCATTACTATTATGATAGCAATTATTACTATCATTTGAAACACCAATTTGAAACACCACGACATAGCTGTGGACTCTTGGAAAACAACAGTGGTATGCAGACTAACCTGAGTACCAATAAAGGGAGACTTAGTTCATACTACCAAGAAGAGTACCAAGTACCACAATAATAGGCACAGCTAGCCTCAGAGTGAAGTAAGAGTTTTACATTTGCTCAAGGATAAGAGGCACATTGTTTTTTCAGCATAAACAAGTTCAATCTGTAGCATTATCTTTGAACACAAAGGGCTCATATGCTCCGAGAATAAAAATATAATTGTTCCCCAGAAGCTCAAGGGAATATAGGCCCTCAGGTAATCAAATCATTTCAATGACATTTATTGAGTTCCTACTGAATGTGAAGCACTGTTTAAAGCACTTGACCCCTTCTTTTGGTATTGACGATTGCTCTGGGAATCAGCAGATCTGGGTTCTACTCCTGGTTCTGCCTCTCACTAGTTAATGAGGGCTGTGTCCTCTGGAATGCCCCACATCCTTGTCCATCTAACAATAATAATAGTAATTATTATTATTACTGTACTTTTTAAATGCTTACTATGGACCAGCACTGTTCTAAGTAGTGGGGTAGTTACAAGTTAATCAGGTTGTCCCACATGGGGCTCACACTTTTATCCCCATTTTACAGATGATGTAACAGGCACAATGTCAAATGACTTGCCCAAGATCATGCAGCAGAAACATGGCAGAGCCACAATTAGAGCCCAGGTTCTTCTGACTCTCAGGCCTGTGCTCCCAGTTTCATTTGAGGAAGGAGATGGTGGTGTGCTTTGTTTTAGCTATGGTAAAGAACTATGCCTGCGCATCAAGCAAAAACTCCTCACTCTCAGCTTCAAGGCTCTCCATCACCTCGCCCCCTCCTACCTCCTCTCCCTTCTCTCCTTCTGCAGCCCAGCCCGCACCCTCCGTTCCTCTGCCGCCACTAACCTCCTCACTGGGCTTCGTTCTCGCCTGTCCCGCCGTCGACCCCCTGCCCATGTCCTCCCCCTGGCCTGGAATGCCCTCCTTCCACACATCCGCCAAGCTAGCTCTCTCCCCACTTCAAAGCCCTACTAAGAGCTCACCTCCACCAGGAGGCCTTCTCAGACTGAGCCCCTTTTTTCCTCTCCTCCTCCCCATCCCCCCCACCCTACCTCCTTTCCCTCCCCAAAGCACCTGTATATATGTTTGTACAGTTTTATTACTCTATTTTACTTGTACATATTTACTATTCTATTTATTTTGTTAATGATGTGCTTTTAGCTTTAATTCTATTTATTCTGACGATTTGACACCTATGCATATGTTTTGTTGTCTGTTTCCCCCTTCTAGACTGTGAGCCCGTTGTTGGGTAGGGACCGTCTCTATATGTCACCTACTTGTACTTCCCAAGCGCTTAGTACAGTGCTCTGCACACAGTAAGCATTCAATAAATACGACTGAATGAATGAATCCACTGTGCAGCAATCCATGCTGCAGCAGGAACACGACAGAGGGATAAGAATGAGTGGGGCTAAGCCCTCATTTCCCTTATTTTCTCTCCCTTCTGCAACATCCTCGCTCTTAAATGTGTACTCTTTATAGGCACCACCCTCAGCCCTACAGTATTCATGTACCTACCTGTAATTTAGTTTAATGTCTGCCTCCCCCTCCAGACTTGTGGGCAAGGAACGTACGTGCCAACTTTTTTCCAAGTGCTCAGTACAGTGCTCTGCACACAGTAAACACTCAATCAGTACGACCAATAGACTGGGACTGTGCAAGCCACTAGTATTAACTCCTCTGCACATGACCTTAGTTTTAAAACCTTAGTTTTACAACTGGAAGCTCATCCATCATTCCTGAGGGGACACACCATCACCACCACCTAAGGGCTCTGGTGAGTACAAGATAAGCAACATAACTTGGCCACAAGAAACTTGCAAGCTAAAATAGGAGACTGACAGAAAAATAATAAGACCAGAAAAACAAGGATAAAATAGGTAAAAATGTGGGCAGCAGGATGAAATAACAGAATAAACAATTTACTTTACATATGTACATACATCTCTCACTCTAGACTGAAAGTTCATTATGGGCAGAGAACTAATTCTGTTATATTGTACTCTCCCAAGCACTTAGTACAGTGCTTTGCACACTTACGCACATATTTAATTTATTTGTGTTGATATGTCTCCCCCCTTCTAGTCTGTAAGCTCCTTGTGGGCAGGGAATGTGTTTATTGTTGTACTGTACTCTCCCAAGGACTCAGTATAGTGCTCTAAAAATAGTAGGCATTCAGTAAATATGATTGAATGAATGAATAGGAAGCACTCAATAAATACCATTGATTGATTGAATGATACACATAAGGGCTGAGGATGGGGCTAAATATATGATTTCTAAGGATATTTGTCAGGACATTTTCCTTGAAGAAGCAGGATTTTAGGAGGGGTTTGACTATGGGGAGGGTTACTATCTGGCAGATGGGACAGGACAGGGAAGAGCTGAGTAAGGCCCAGGCCCAATGTGAGCAAGGAACAGAGGCAAAAGATTCAAAGCTGGTTAGAAGGTGAGCTTGAGAGGACTGAAAGGTAAAGAAAGCACATATGTAAGATGGAACAGCTGGTGGATAGCCTTAAAGGTGATGCCAAGTAATTCATCCTCCCCATGCCCTCATTTCCTCTTCTCCCACTACCTTCTGTGTCAGCCTGGTTTACTCCCTTTACTCACCAACCCCTCAGCCCACATCAGATATGTACATATCTGTAATTTATTTATATTAATGCCTGTCTCTCCCTCTAGACTGCAAACCAGTTGTGACCAAGAAGTGTGTCTGCCAACTCTGTTACATTGTCCTCTCCCAAATGCTTAGTACAGTGTTCTGCACACAGGAAGTGCTCAATAAATACCATCAATTGCTTGATCCATTTGTCAAGGTAGAATCCTGTTTTGAATTACTGATTGGTCAGGTCCACATGCATGACAGAGACCAACTCCACAAGTCTATCTTGAATCCTGGTTCCCTGGGCCCTACAGGGAAATTATAAGCCAAGGAAGCAGGGGCCTAGACCAAACAGGAAGTTGCATCACACCAAAGCCTGAGTCCATCTGGTCAATTAACAGCAGCCATGCAGGCCTCTTCAGGAAAGGGGGTTCTCCATCAGCCAGGGTGATACCAAGACAAACAGAAGCAGTAGAATGGACTAATGAATAGAGCACAGGCCTGGGAGTCAAAAGGTCATGACTCCACCACTTACCTGCTATGTGCTCTTGGGCAAGTCACTTCAGTTCTCTGTGCCTCAGTCACCTCATCTAGAAAATGGGGATTGAGACTGTGAGCTACAAATGGAACAGGGACTGTGTCCAACTTCATTTGCTTGTATCCACCCCAGCATTTAACACAGTGCCTGGCACATAGTAAGCATTTAACAAATACCATCATTATTAAGAAGCTAACAACCTCTTAAAGGCCTCTGATTATTTTAGCAACTCTAATGGTGGTATATGCTAATAAAAAGAAGAGAAAGCTCCTTGTGGCAAGGAATGTCACTTTATTGTTGTTTTGTACTCTTCCAAGCACTTAGTACAATGCCTGCACACAGTAAGGGCTCAATAAATATGATTGAATGAATGAATGAAAGCCATTTCCACATTTGAACAGGTCACTGTGAGTTAAAAGTCTAGTTTCAATTTGCTCCTAAATCTCTTAATTTCACAAGACTGGCTCTGAATAATGTCAATACCTAAACTTTAAACAGGCCATCACTGCGGCTAGCCTGTAACTTTTGAATTAATCTTCCCTAATCTCTTGAGGCTTTCAGAGCATCCGGATCCATTTTTCTTTCTCATTTGGCTTTTTGTTCCAGTCACTGCAATGGATTTCTCTTCACAGAAAGGTGTTAGCCTTCATCCAATTGGTTACAACTTCTCCTAGATGTTAGCTCACAGAACAGAACTTGCGGACAGGCTTTAAATTTAAATTCAACCTGGATCTTGGCTCTTACGGTTTTGACCCATTTGTCTACTGTGTCTACTGGAAATGCAGGGTCAATTGGAACTCTGGAGGTTGTCCTATTCAACGTGGCTCAGTGGAAAGAACATGTGCTTTGGAGTCAGAGGTCACAGGTTCAAATCCCAGCTCTGCCAATTGTCAGCTGTGTGACTTTAGGCAAGTCACTTAACTTCTCTGTGCCTCAGTTACCTCATCTGTAAAATGAGGATTAAGACTGTGAACCCTGCTGTGGGACAACCTGATTACCTTGTAACCTCCCCAGCGCTTAGAACAGTGCTTTGCACATAACGCTTAATAAATGCCATTATTATTATTATTATTCCTCCCCAGGGTAATCAACCACAAATCACAAGGAACGCTTGCTGTTACCATTACAGAACCTCTCAACACAGAGAAACTTTCTTACACAGCTCCATAGAAAAGAAGAAAAAAAATACAAGGAAAATATAGAACTTCTCAAGTAGCACTCAAGCTTAGAAATTATTTATCTGAAATCGCTCAGCCAAAATGGAAACCATTCTCCCAGTGCCTTGCCACTCCAATGAATTTGGGCACTGAAGAGAGGAGTATTATTTGCCCCCTGCTAGGTATCATTAAGGCATATCCATTTCACTCCTCGCTTGGGCAGTGGCTAGTGAGTGGAATCCAATCTGCTACAAGTCAAAACTCACCTCTGTTGGGTAGCAGCGGCATATGAGAGAGTCAAGGGTGGAGACTCAAGTTTACTGTGCGGAAGAAGGCAATGGTAAACCACTTCCATATTTTGACCAAGAAAACTCTATGGATACACAACAGAATGATTGCAGATGAAGGTGGGGCATTCTGGGAGAGATTAGTCCATGGAGTCGCTATGGGTCTGAGATGACAACAGCCTAAGACAAGGTATCATTATAATTTTCTTGCTGAACAGTAAATGTTCCCCAAGTGGCCTAAAAATGTTAATGCACCTCTCTAAGCTCCTAGATTTCCCCAAGGTCAGGAGTGATTAAGCAGAATGTGGTCAGAATTTGGCCTATCGTTGAAGATATCTTGGCAGATTCACTTTTAAAAATCTCTTAGCCTATATTTATTCTTAAAACAGAAATATTTGTTTAAAAAAAAGCACAAGAGATTTGGTTAAAGAAAGAAGGCATTTACTTTCTTAGGGTTCACAAAGGTACTGAGGGAAAGCAGTTTGGGTGTAGTTGTTTTCTTCACTGGTGCCTTGTGTACTTTCTTTGAAACTTTCCATTTTGCTGTGGCAGCTGGGCTCATCAGTTTTCAGCATCAGTGGGTTGTGATGTGGGGTCAAGGGAAGTCAACAATCAATGTTTGGGGGAAAATATTGGGGGCTGTCACTACTGACATAGGCAAGGGTGGAAATTCAGTGGTGTTGGTTTGTAGAAAAATTGAGAAATTCTGTGCTACATTTTGCTGTTACGATTACTATGGATTTTATCCTTTGATGACGGCTTGTCCACTGCTACCCTTTTGCACTGGTTCTCCAAAGAGGGCATTTTGCTTTTAAATAACCACTGCACTTTCAGTTAGCAGGATTGTAATTCATGTGTGTATGCTTTATAATTATTGCTTGCAGGAAAGTGAAGGGAAATGGGACATATATGTGTGGTAACAGAGACCAAGTATATAATATTGTTAAACTATAGAAAAGAAACTTATGAAGAGTGTTTTTAAGGAAAACCTCACTTTGCCTCTACTGTGGTGTGGACCAAGAATGCCTTTACAATAAGGTTAACCTATTTCACTAACATCTCTGATGTTAATACAAAAGCATTGTCGTCTTAGAGCACATCAAAGGTTACGAATTTATCTTAATGTCTTTCTTAAATAAAAATATTTCCTTAGAAAAAGTGCTAAATCCATAGACCTTAAAGTATTTCCAAGTATCATTATTCTGCTTTTTCTGCAAATAGAGAAACTGAGGAATGACAATGCTATGAGTTTGGAAAGGGCTAGAGTCACAAAACAAACCACAGATAAAGGTGAGAGGAATATCAGAATTTCTGATTCCCGCTTCTCCATGTAAATCACCCACTAATATTTTCTAATTAAAAATTACAATAAAGCATGTACGGTCAATTCATCCGTGTAGTTAGTGCATGCTTACTGAGTGCAGAACAATGCACTAAGCACTTGGGAGAGTACAACAGGTTTGGAAGGCACAATCCCCGCCCACAATCAGTCGTATTTATTGAGCACTTACTGTGTACAGAGCACTGCACTAAGTGCTTTGGGGAGTAAAATGTAACAGGATTGGCAGACACCTTACCTGCCCACAGCAAGCTTATATTGTAGAGGAACTTACCCTCTCTTTCCATACCACACATTTTCCCTGCAAGCTTGAGATAGGGAACACTTTTCTCTGGTAGGAAATGTTCTTCCAACTGTCCAACTAGGCCTGATACCATGCAGTGTGATAGCAAAAGAAACCTCTTTGTGCCCATGTGTGATATCAGATGTGACCAGGGTAGCTAGATTCATTTATTCAGTTGTATTTATTGTGCACTTACATGCAGAGCACTGTACTAAGTACGTGGGAGAGTACAATATAATAAACAGACACCTGTAATAATAATAATTATGGTATTTTTTAACTGCTTGCAATGTGCCAGACACTGTACTGGGGTTGACACAAGCAAATTGGGTTGGACACAGTCTCTGTCCCACATGGGGCTCACAGTCTTAATCCCCACTTTACAGATGAGGTAGCTGAGGCACAGAGAAGTAAAGTGATTTGCCCAAGGTCACACAGCAGACAAGTAGCAGAGTCAGAAATAGAACCCACATCCTTCTGACTCCAAGGCCTGTGTCCTATCCATTGGTTTATGTGGCTTCTAATGACATTGCACATACCAAGCAAGTACAGAGTGTAACATGATAATATCACAGACTCCATTTTTGCAAAAGCCCTTGATTCCACCCAAATCTGCCTGAACCTAAAGCTTTTCTCAGGGATATCCTGACCCCAATTTCTCCAAAGTCACTGAGTTCCTCTCCCTGGACACCCTCTACACCACTACTGTAGGACTCTGACCTGAACATGTCAATACTAAACTCTCCCTTAAGGCAAGACCAGGCTTTAGGAGACCCAAACCTGGCTTCAGGTGCCTTTTTAAAAAAAAAAAATGGTATTTGTTAAGTGCTTACTATGTATTCTGGGGTAGATACAAGCTAATCAGGTTGGACACAGTCCATGACCCACATGAGGCTCACAATCTTTATGCCCATTTTACAGATGAGGTAACAAGCCCAAAGAAGTGACTTGCCCAACACCACACAGCAGATGATGAAGATGGGATAGAACTCAGGTCCTTCTGACTCTCAGGCCTGTGCTCTATCCTCCAGGAACAATGTTTCTCCTGTTTGTCACCATGTTTAACATTTAAGTTGCTTCTTCTCTAAGCATTTTGTCATGGGTGTAAATATAGTTTTAAAAAAGAAAGTGAAATGAAAAAGAGAAGAATTGAAAATTGAAGTCTAGAAGAGGAGGATTATTAATACAAATTTACTTGCAGGTGCTTGGGTAACAACTTTGTCCAGATAGTTGGGAAACATACTGAGCTCTCTGTGAGGACCACATTTCAGGATTAAATTTTTTCCATTGTCTTCTTTTATTTTCCTTTTAATTTAGTTGTGCCCTCCTGGCCCAGTTGTCTCAGATATAAGCTCATCAAGGCAAAGACTGGTGTTATTTAGATAAAGCACCAATCACAATACCTATCAGTACATACACAAGCTAGAAAGAAAACCAGAACTTGAAATTTCTCATCAGTTTGCTAACATAAGAGCTAGCACACAGGGGCGAGAGAACCAGGACTGAGCAGTCTTGTGATTATCCTGTTCCAGTTACTGCCACTGGCTTCGCTGCCTTAGCAACCACCTGATTAGTAGTGTGACCTAAAAGAAAGAACATGGGCCTGGGAGTCAGAGGGCTTGGGTTCTAATTCCAGCTCTGTCACTTGCCTGCTATTTTACCTTGTGTAAGTCACTTAACTTCTCTGTGCCTGTTCCCTCATATTTAAGAGGGGGATTCAATACCTCTTCTCACTTAAGAAACTGCACCTGACCAGGTTATCTTGGGTGTACCCTAGATCTTAGTATATTCATTCAGTCTTTCAGTTGCATTTATTTATTCAATCACTTTTATTGAGTGTTTACTGTGTGCAGAGCACTGTACTAAGCACTTGGAAAGTACATTCAGCAATAAAGAGAATCCCTGCCCACAGTGGGTTTACAGTCTAGAAGAGGGGAGACAGACATCAAAATATGTAAACAGGCATCAATATAAGTAAATAGAATTATAAATATGTACATATATACACAAGTGCTGTGAGGCAGGAGGGGGTGTAGAGCAAAGGGAGTGAGTCAGGGCAATGCAGAGGGGAGGGGGAGCTGATGAAAAGGGAGGTTTAGTCTGGGAAGGCCTCTTGGAGGAGGTGAGGCTTTAGTAGGGCTTTGGCGGGGGAAGTGTGATTGGCAGATTTGAGGAGGGAGGACTTTACAGGCCAGAAGTAGGGCATCAATGGTGGGACAGGCAACAGTGAGGCACAATGAGAAGGTTAGCACCAGAGGAGCAGAGTGTGCGGGCTGGGGTGCAGAAGGAGAGAACAGAGGTGAGGTAGGAGGGGGCAATGTGATGGACAGCTTTGAAGACAATAGTGAGGAGTTTTTGCCGGATACGGCGGTTGATAGGGAACCACAGGAGATTTTTGAGGAAGGGAGAGATTCCCAGAACATTTCTGTAGAAAGATAATCCAGGCAGCAGAATTAAGTATGGACTGAAATGGGGAGAGACAGGAGGTTGGGAGGCAGAAAGGAGGCTGATGCAGTAATCCAGTCAGGATAGGATGAGTGACCGTACTAACATGGTAGCGGTTTGGATAGAGAGGACAAGGCAGATCTTGATGATGTTGTGAAGGTGAGACTGGCAGGCTTTGGTGCGGGATTGGATATGTGGTGTGAATGAGAGAGCAGAGTCAAGGATGACAACAAGGCTGTTCTTCCCAATTGCTCAGTACAGTGCTCTGCACAAAGGTAGCGCCCAATAAATACGATTGAATGAATGAATGAATGAATGAATGGGAAGGATGGTTATGCCATCCTCAGTGGCGGGAAAGTCAGGGAGAGGACAGGATTTGGGAGGGACGATAAGGAGCTCAGTCTTGGATACGTTGAGTTTTGGTGGCGGGAGGATATCCAAGTAGAGATGACCTGAAGGCAGGAGGAGATACGAGCCTGGAGGGAGGGAGAGAGAACAGGGGAGGAGATATAGATTTGGATGTCATCCTCATAGAGATGTTACTGAAGCTGTGGGAGTTCATGACGGGAGTGATGGAGAATAGAAAGGGACCAAGAACTAACCCTTGAGGGACCCCAACAGTTAGGGGATGGGATGGGGAGAAGGAGTCCATGAAGGAGACTGAGAATGAACAGCCAGAGAGATAAGAGGAGAACTAGGAGACGATGGAGTCAGTGAAGCCAAGGATGGATAACATGTTGAGGCGAAGGGGATAGTGTCAAAGGCAGCTGAGAGATCGAGGAGGATCCCCAAGGTCAAGTTTCCCAGACAGATCTTCCGCTTCCGGATGCCGCCACGACGACACCAATATCTCCCTTCCTGAAGAGCCCATGGTCAGGCCCCAAGCTCAACTTTCATGGGCAGATCTTCTTCTCCTGGACACTGTAATTGCACGCACCTCCTCCAACCCACTGGGAGGTCCCAAGATCTCCCTTCCCAAAGGCCCCAAACTCAAATTTCCCGGATGGATCCTCCAATCCCAGATGCTGCGATGCCCCCACTCCAACCCCCCTGGCGGTGCCGAGATCTCCCTTTCTGAACAGCCCATGGTCGGGTCCCAAGCTCGACTTTCGCAGACAGATCTTCCATTCCCAGATGTCTTGATCCACCCGCTCAAACCCACCGGGGGGCACCAAGATCTCCCTTCCTGAAGATTTCATGGTTGTGCCCCAAACTCAACTCTCCTGGACAGATCTTCCACTCCTGGACGTGGCGAACCCCCTGCCTCGAACCCACCGGGGCACACCGAGATCTCCCTTCTCGAAGAGCCCGCAGTCAAGGTCCAAGCGTAACTTTCCCAGACAGATCTTATGCTCCCGGATGCTGCAGTTCCTCCCTTCTAACCCGCCAGGGGTACTGAGCCCGCAGAGCCCACAGTCAGGCCACAAACCTGACTTTTCCAGACGTATCTTCCACTCCCAGACATTGCCACAAGGGAGCTGAGATCCCCCTTCCTGAAGAGCCCGCGGATGGGCCCCAAGCTCGACTTTCCCAGACGCATTTATTGAGTGCTTACTGTGTGCACAGCACTGTAGTAAGCACTTGGAAAGTACAATACAGCAATAAAGAGAGACAATCCCTGCCCACAATGGGCTCACAGTCTAGAATAGTAGGTACATAGTAAGCACTTAAATACCGCATTATTTTTTTAAGTGGTATTTGTTAAGCACTTACTATGTGCCAGGGAACAGTGCTTTGCACATAGTAAGTGCTTAATAAATGCCATCGTTATTATTAAGCGCTGGTGAAGAAACAAACTAATCAGGTTGGACACTGTCCAGGTCCCACATGGGGCTCACAGAGAAGTTAATAGAAGTTAAGGTCACCCAGCAGACAAGTGACGGAGCTGGGATGAGAAACCAGTTCCTCTAACACCCAGGCCCATTCTCTTTCCATTAGACCATTCTGCTGAATGCTGAATAATAATAATACTATTCATTCAATACAATTCATTCAATCATATTTATTGAGCGCTTACTTTGTGCAGAGCACTGTATACTAAGCACTTGGGAAGTACAAGTTGGCAACATATAGAGACGGTCCCTACCAACAGTGGGCTCACAGTCTAGAAGATACTATATTATATATATTATGTATAAGATACTATATTATATACTACATAATATAGTGTTACATTAAGGTCTACGAGGGCTGTCTTTGTTTCCTGATCACATGATTGGGAGCTTCTGGTAGCCCTAGGAACTCTTTGTGATCATCACCATCAGGCATGGCCAAAAACAGATAAACCTCCATCCAGTTACAAAGGCCTTCGATCTGAGAACCTAAGCCAAGGAATTGATTACATTGATACTGAGTTGCACAGCACCATTTTCACTTGCTCATTCTCTGCCAAAAATGTTCCTGTAGGGACAGCAAGATCCACAAGCAAATTGGTGGCTGAGGGTCCAGTTTATGACTAAGTGCATGTAAGAATTTTATAGACAAAACCCATGTATGGCCAATGCTGAGCACCCAGGGCACCATAGACCAGAACCAGGATAGCTCCACTGCTAGCCCCTGTAGCCTTCACTGCTCACAATGTCCAGCCATCTACCAAGATCCCTGCTGACCCTGACCACCTTCACAAGAAGCCCAAGATGGTTCTTAAATCAGAAACCTTCATCATTCATTTAATCATAGTTATTAAGCGCTTACTGTGTACAAAGCACTTTACTAAGCACTGTACATAGCCATCTCTATACCTATGCAGAGATCAGTGTCAGCATCCTAGTAGATGTTAAACACTATCTAATCATGAACCAGACTGATTTCTGTAGCCATCCTTCAAGCTTACAGGCCACACTTCTGATGGTGAAATCTTATTCCTACATATGGGCATGGCCAAAAAGATGTATGACCAATAATTTATTCCACACAATGCACATGTAGAGACTATTCATTTCAGCATTATTATGTTTGCTATTTCCACTTCCTGTCTATAATTCATGGTATCCTAATTTTTCCAAATCTTCAGAAGAATAATTTCTCTCAATTACTGCACACTAGGCTGGTCTAGCTGCTGCTTTTGTCTCCCAACCACCTGCAATTTTACCATGTTTGAGTTTGCTTCACAGTAATCTCAACTTCCCCTCTCAGGATCACACCTGGAGAGTTTTCAGTACTCTACCAGTCTTGGCTACAGGAAGGAGAATCAAGCAGGGGCATACCCATTTCATTCCTAGCTTGGGCAGTGGCTAGTGAGTGAAAGGCAATCTGCTACAAGTCAAACCTCACCTGTGCTGGGCAGCAGTGGCATGGGAGAGAGTCAAGAGTGGAGATTCAAGTTTACTGCATGGAAAGAGGCAATGATAAACCATTTCCATATTTTTACCAAGAAAACCCTATGGATACATTACCAGCATGATTGCAGGTGGAAGTGGGGCATTCTGGGAGAGATGTGTCCGTGGCATCACTGTGGGTCAGAGACAACACTACAGCGTAAAACAAGACAATCTCATCTTTCCCTCTCAGGATCACACCTGGAGAATTTCTAGCACTCTACCAGTCTCGGCCCCCTCTCAGGGTCACACCTGGAGAGTTTCAAGTACCCTTCCAGTCTCGACTACAGGAGGGAGAGCCAAGCAGAGGCATACCCATTCCATTCCAACTTGGGCAGTGGCTAGCAAGTGGAAGGCAATCTCCTACAAGTCAAAACTCACCTGTGCTGGACAGCAGTGACATGGGTGAGTCGAGGGCGGCGGCGCGCACACACGTGGGGCGTGTGAGGTGGCGAGTCATTGTCATCGTGGTCCTCGTCCCCAGGCTCCGCCATGAACACGGTCCTGTCCCGGGCCAACTCCCTGTTCGCCTTCTCCCTCAGCGTCATGGCGGCGCTCACCTTCGGCTGCTTCCTCACCACCGCCTTCAAGGAGCGCAGCGTGCCCATCCGCCTGCACATCTCCAGGATCCTGCTGTGAGACGTGCTCCCACATCGCCCCTCCCCCACAGCTTCTCCCCCATCTCTTCCCCTCCCCCCATATCTCTATTTGATTTCTTTTACTTGTACATATTTATTCTATTTATTTTATTTTGTTAATATGTTTTGTTTCGTTGTCTGTCTCCCCCTTGTAGAACTGTGAGCCCACTGTTGGGTAGGGACCGTCTCTAGATGTTGCCGACTTGTACTCCCCAAGCGCATAGTACAGTGCTCTGCACACAGTAAGCGCTCAATAAATATGATTGAATGAACAAATATCTCCCCCCAATTTTTCCCTTCCCCCGCGCTCCCCCAGTCCCCAAGCTTCTCCCCCCATTTCTTGCCCTCCCCCATATCTCCCCCCCAATTTTTCCCCAGCCCCCCAGCTTCTCCCCCCATTTTCTACCCCCCAATTTCTTCCCCTCCCCCCAATTTTTCCCCTCCCCCCAGCTTCTCCCATTTCTTGCCCTCCCCCCATATCTCCCCCCAACTTTCCCCTCCCCCCAGCCCCCCAGCTTCTCCCCCCATTTTCTCTCCCCCAGTTTCTTCCCATCCCCCCATATCTCCCCCCAATTTTTTCCCTCCCTCCCAGCCCCCCAGCTTCTCTCCCCATTTCTTCCCATCCCCCATATCTCCCCCCAATTTTCCCCTCCCCCAGCCCCCCAGCTTCTCCCCCCATTTTCTTCCCCCCACAATTCCTTCCCCTCCCCCAACCCCCCATATCTCTCCGCCAATTTTTCCCCAGCCCCCCAACTTCTCCCCCCAATTTCTTCCTCTCCTCCCGTTTCCCCCCAATTTTCTCCCTCCCCCGAACCAAGAGGGACCGTCTCTATATGTTCCCAACTTGTACCTCCCAAGTGCTTAGTACAGTGCTCTGCACACAGTAAGTGCTCAATAAACACGATTGAATGAATGAATGAATGAATGAGGGCGGAGACTCAAGTTTACCATGCAGATGAAGGCAATGGTAAACCATTTACATATTTTTACCAAGAAAACTGTATGGATATACTACCACAATGACTGCTGATCGAAGTGTGGCCTTCTGGGAGAGATATGTCCATGGAGTCGCTATGGGTTGGAGACAACTCTACAAGCTAAGACAAGACAGTCTTATCTTCCTGTTCGCTCATACCTATCCACCTCAGAACACCATTCAGCAATCTTTTGGGTATTGGTTTTCATTTATCTCTTCACATAATCCCTCCAAAGAAATAGCATGGGGATGGATATTACATCAAGGCTGCAGAGCTAGGTGCATTTCAGGGCCCCATGCTTAGCCCCCCTACTTGAACTTTTAGTCACTTATTGAAGGTCAGATACCACTACAAGTCTAGCTAATAAGGAAATGACAGTGGCCCAGGCTATGGCCAGAACAAAGTATTAAGTAGAAAGACTGCAGAGTACTTTATTCTTGTCTAGGGAGTGGAAAGAGAGTAAGTGAGTGTGTGCGTATGTGAGAGAGCGAGAGAGAGAGAGAGAGAGAGAGAGTGTGTGTGTGTGTATATAAGAGAGAGAGAGAGAGAGAGAGAGAGAGAGAGAGAGAGAGAGAAAGAGAATGTGTGTACGAGCACGAGACAGAGCCCTTGAGCATGAGAGCCCATGAGGATGAGGGAGAGCGAGCACAAGGGAGAACACGAGAGCCAACATGAGAGAGCACTAGAGCCAACATGAGAGAGCAAGAGAAAGTGAGAGTATAAGAGTGAGGGTGTAAAACGGAGAGTGAAAGTGTGAGAATTAGAGTGAAACAATGAAAGAAAGCAAGAGAGAAAAACAAAGTGAGAGAGCAAGAGAGTGTTATAGCAAAAGAGAGCACATGAGATTGAGAAAGCGAGGGAGAGCTTGCACAATTGCCGTAACTTAGATATAAAAGACCACTTCACACCACACAACTGATTCCCCACAGTTTTTTTCTATCTTAAATTTAAGATCTTTTCCTCATCCTTACCTCTTAAGTAGCATCCACTCATCTGCATCCAGGGGCCTCACTTTCTTGCTGTGCACCAGCCCCTTCCTATCGTAATCCTTGTGGATGGTGTTAAGACTGGCAAGAGTGTTTCTTCTAAAATAGGGAGAATTCAAGAGGGGAATTCATTCGTATTTATTGAATGCTTACTGTGTGCAGAGCACTGTACTAAGTGCTTGGGAAGTACAAATCAGCAACATATAGAGACGGACCCTACCCAACAACGGGCTTACAGTCTGGAAGGCGTAAGAACAGTGGCATGTTGGGTGTGTGAGACAGGGACTGAATTATCCAAGCAAATATTCCCTTCCATTCACTGCTGACTGAGTGCTTTAAATGTAAACACACACATATAAAATAATAGTAATAAAAATAATTTATGAATTCAATCATTCAATAATAATGGTATTTGTTAAGCACAATTGTGTTAAATGCTTACTACATGCCGCATGCTATATTAAGTGCTGGGGTGGCAAATGAATCAGGACGGATATAGTTTCTGCCCAACATGGGGTTTACAGTCTAATTTAGAGAGAGTAGAGCTATTTAATTCCCATTTTACAAATGAGGAAACTGAGGTCCAAAAAAATTAAGTGACTTACCCAAGATCACACAGCAGGCAAATAGTCATGATTAGATTCCAGGTGGCCTTATTTCCAGGCCTGTGGTTTTACCTTAGGTCACATTGCTTCCCAAAAGTGTTCTGTACATTCCAAGGTGAGGCGCTGCCAACATTCCTATTTTGGGCAGGGGTTCTGTGTCTTCCACTCAAGCACAACTCCTTTGAGTCATCAATACCAAACATTGGTAAGACTAAATCCAGATTTGATATTATTTTTACCCATTCCCCATTGACTTTTTTGCTGAAAATGTGAGAAAAAAGAATGAAGCCCAGGGCTTCATCCATTTGTTTTAGAGGCATAAAACCAGATCTTCACCCTAATCAGGTTGAGCTCACTAGTAACAGCCTGCTGAGGAAGCATCAGATGTAATCACTATTACTGGCTTTGCCCAGGTTTATTGAGATCACTCAATCAATTGTATTTATTGAGCACTTACTGTGTGCAGAGCACTGTACTAAGCGCTTGGGAAGTACAAGTTGGCAACATATAGAGACAGTCCCTACCCAACAGTGGGCTCACAGTCTAGAACGGGGAGACAGAGAACAAAACCAAACATACTAACAAAATAAAATACAAGTAAAATAAATAGAGTAATAAATATGTACAAACATATATACATATATACAGGTGCTGTGGAGAAGAGAAGGAGGTAAGATGGGGGGATGGAGAGGGGGATGAGGGGGAGAGGAAGGAAGGGGCTCAGTCTGGGAAGGCCTCCTGGAGGAGGTGAGTCTCAGTAGGGCCTTGAAGGGAGGAAGAGAGCTAGCCTGGCGGATGGGCAGAGGGAGGGCATTCCAGGCCCGGGGGATGACGTGGGCTGGGGGTTGAAGGTGGGACAGGCGAGAACGAGGCACAGTGAGGAGATTAGCAGCAGAGGAGCGGAGGGTGCGGGCTGGGTTGTAGAAGGAGAGAAGGGAGGTTAGGTAGGAGGGGGTGAGGTGATGGAGAGCCTTGAAGCCGAGGGTGAGGAGTTTCTGCCTGATGCGCAGATTGATTGGTAGCCACTGGAGATTTTTGAGGACGGGAGTAACATGCCCAGAGCGTTTCTGGACAAAGACAATCCGGGCAGCAGCATGAAGTATGGATTGAAGTGAGGAGAGACACGAGGATGGGAGATCAGAGGGAAGGCTGATGCAGTAGTCCAGACGGGATAGGATGAGAGCTTGAACGAGCAGGGTAGTGGTTTGGATGGAGAGGAAAGGGCGGAGCTTGGCAATGTTGCGGAGCTGAGACTGGCAGGTTTTGGTGACGGCTTGGATGTGAGGGGTGAAAGAGAGCGGAGTCGAGGATGACACCAAGGTTGCGGGCTTGTCAGACGGGAAGAATGGTAGTGCCGTCAACAGTGATGGGAAAGTCACGGAGAGGGCAGGGTTTGGGAGGGAAGACAAGGAGTTCAGTCTTGGACATGTTGAGTTTTAGGTGGCGGGCAGACATCCAGATGGAGAGGTCCTGAAGGCAAGAGGAGATGCGAGCCTGGAGAGAGGGGGAGAGAGCAGGGGCAGAGATGTAGATCTGGGTGTCATCAGCGTAGAGATGATAGTTGAAGCCATGGGAGTGAATGAGGTCACCAAGGGAGTGAGTGTAGATGGAGAACAGAAGGGGACCAAGCACTGAACCTTGGGGAACCCCCACAGTAAGGGGATGGGAGGGGGAGGAGGAGTCTGCAAAGGAGACTGAGAATCAACGACCGGTATTTATTGAGCACTTACCATGTGTAGATCACTTGGAGAGTATACTACAACTGAGTTGGAAGACCCTCCCCACAAGAAGCTTCCAGTCTAGAGGGGGAGATCAGTGGCACCCACCTTGTGAGAAGGTATCATGTCTACCAATTCTATGGTATTGTACTTTCCTAAGCCCTTAGAACAATGCTCTGCATGTTGTAAGTGCTCAGCAGCATGGCTTAGTGTACACAGCACAGGCCTGGGAGTCAGAAGGGCGTGGGTTCTAATCCCAGCTCTGACACTTGCCTGCAGTGTGACCTTGAGCAAATCACTTAAATTCTCTGTTCCTCAGTTCCCTCATCTGCAAAATGGGGATGCTGTCTAACCCGATTTGCTTGTGTCTACCTGAGCTCTTACTAAAATAATAAACCCTTAAATACCACAGTTATTATTAATACAAATACCAGTGATTGACCCACTGATGCTTCTATCCATCTTTGTAACCACGGCTCTGGTTAGTTGGAGTTTGGACTTACTCTGTAGTGTCAACAGTGCCCCTTAGCTGAGGAAACTGGGATTTTTTTTCCATCACCATGACCATGAATTAGCTTCCAAGTGCAATCCATTTCCAAGAAAAACTAATTCCATTGGAAGCATAACCTATTTCATTTTCCTTTTATCACAGATCACATTGCTTGGAGTCCAGTAACAGTAGAGCCAGAGGGCATTTCAAGGTGACATTTATTCCTTACACATTAAAAAAACAACAACACTGTGCTACAATGCCTCAAGCCTATTTTTGAAACTGCCAAATGTGATTTTCTTGGACCTTGGAACGAGTGATGTTAATGTGCTGCAGTCCTCATGTAAAGTACAAGACCATAGTAAAAGCAAACTGATTCTATGTGCCCCATCTATTTATACTGCACAGTGGAAGGCCAATGAGCACATCATCTTGTTCTACACAAAAATGCATTTAAAAAAAACACAAAACTGGCTGCCCCTTTTAGATGGTTACCCTTCACTAGTCGTGAGAACAGAAAAGAGCTACTTATGAAAGAAGTGCAGACGTTATTAGGACTCTTTCAGATGGCCCATTACTTCTTTGTTTTTTCTTTAACTATACTTAGATGATTACACCTATAGGATAATAGTAGGGCATTTATTTAAGGGCCCTACCAAATGCAGAGATTCAGAGTAGTGAAGAGGGTCAATTCTGCTCAGATTTTTTAATCAGTTTTAGAACGTTATATTTCTGGTTTGTTCCTTCTTGCCCTCTCAAGCAGTATGAACAGGTGGGCAGTGGGGAGGTAATGAGGTCCTGTCAAACTAACCTCCAAATAGTCAATATAATTAGAAGAGGGTCTTATTTCTCTCATTACTTCTCAGAGTTCAACAAAGTTTGTTGGATTTACGCACAGGTAATACAGTAGTGAGTCCCACTTAATATCAGTCAAATAGTCATATTTCTTGAGCGCTTTCTGTGTGCAGAGCCCTGAATTGAGCACTTGTGAGAGTATGATATAACAGAGTGGGTAGATTTGTTCCCTGTTCACAAAGAGCTTACAGTCAAAAAGGGAGACATACATTATAACAAATTATGGATATCTATGTAAGTGTTGTGAGCTGAGGGTGGAGTGAATATCAAGGGCTAAAAGTGTACAGATCCAAATGCATAGGTGATGAAGAAGGGAGATGGAGTAGGGGAAATCCGGGCTTAGATGTGGAAGGCCTCTTGGAGAGGGTGTGACTTTTATAAGCCTTTGAAGGTGGTCTGTAGTATATTCATTCATTCAATCATATTTATTGAGCGCTTACTGTGTGCAGAGCACTGTACTAATCGCTTGGGAAGTACAAGTTGGCAACATATTCATTCATTCAATCGTATTTATTGAGCACTTACTGCATGCACAGCACCGTACTAAGCGCTTGGGAAGTACAAGTTGGCAACATATAAAGACAGTTCCTATCCAACAGCGGGCTCACAGTCTAGAAGCGTTTCAGGCCAGAGGTAGGACATGGGTGAAGGGTTGGCAGTGAGATAGGTCTTTTCCTAAGTAAAGCTAATGGAAAAAAAACTTAAAATGTATTTTGATATTGATATAAAGAAAAGCCAAGCCAATATTTTTACTCTGAAGATACAACTGTGCCTGGCCTAGGCAGAAGCTGGTCAATGTCTGTTCTTAATGAATGCTGATAATGTGGTTCGTCTTTAAAACCTGTTTTACCTCCCTGCTGCCTATAGAGCTAGAATATCCTCTGACATGAACTTGCTCTTTGTAAATAAGATTCTGCCAAAAAGAAGAGAATGATTTCTAAATTCTCTCTTCCTTTTCCAGGCCACCAAGGAAAGGCTGAGGAAAAGAAGATTCCATTAAGGAAGAGATACCATCAAATTTCCCTTCTGTTTTTTTTTTCAAAGAGAGAGAGAAAGAGGAGGAAGTCATAGGTATACCATGTATAGGCAGATTTGATCATGTATGGAAATGGCAGTGTTGGCAAACATGACTGTCATTGCCAAAACAGGAGATCTAAGCACAAGCACTGCATGCATAGATGTAACTTGCCTCTAGGTGCAGAATGTCTAGTCAATGCAAAAGGTATAACAGCCTGAAAAACACACAGCTTTTACACCCTAAGGGAACAAATACTAAAAAAAAGTTTTTTTCCTTACTTTTGAGAAAACCTAAGCCATGACTCAGCACAATTCAATTTTTTCCTCACTCTGGTCTGTCATAACATAACTTGTTCACTACTGTGAATAATTCTACAATTAGGGATGACAATTTGACAAGACAGATGACATCCTAAATATAATTAATCTGTATGATCTCTCTGCCCCACCCAAACAACCCACTACAAAAAGAAATCATTCAGAGATCCAAAATAATCAGATTTTCTCTTCATCACACAGGTGAATTACGATGCAAATATATCTATATCGGTTCAATAAATATTATCTGGGAGTCGGTGCCAGGTCAGGCAATCTTTACTACTCTCCATCTCTCTTTTCTGTGTTTGGAAAAATTAGGTGGCCAGAGGATAGACCATAGGCCTGATAGCCAGAAGGACCTGAGTTCTTATCCCAGATCCACCGCCAGTCTACGTGATCTTGGGCAAGCCACTTCACTTCTCTGTGCCTCAGTTACCTCATCTGGAAAACGGGGATTAAGACTATGAGCCCCACGTGGGACAGGGACTGCACTGAACCTGAGAACCTTGTATCTACCCCGTGCTTAGAACAGTGTTTGGCATATAGTAAGTGCTAACTCCCCTCCTCAAAAATCTCCAGTGGCTACCAATCAACCTACGCATCAGGCAAAAACTCCTCACCCTCGGTTTCAAGGCTCTCCATCACCTCGCCCCCTCCTACCTCACCTCCCTTCTCTCCTTCTACAGCCCAGCCCACACCCTCCGCTCCTCTGCCACTAATCTCCTCACCATGCCTCCTTCTCGCCTGTCCCGCCGTCGACCCCTGGCCCAGAATGCCCTCCCTCTGCACATCCACCAAACTAGCTCTCTTCCTCCCTTCATGGCCATACTGAGAGCTCACCTCCTCCAGTAGGCCTTCCCAGACTGAGCCCCCTCCTTCCTCTCCCCCTACTCCCCCTCCCCATCCCCCCACCTTACCTTAACCTTAATAAGGTTAACATTATTACCCTCTAGAAGGCCTCTGTCTAAAAAGGTCTTTGAAAGACCAAGATAAGGCTCCTTTCTCTCAGGCCTTCTCTAAGTACAGGGTTGCCACTAGAGGAAAAAGGGGAAAGAAAGCAATGCTTGAGGCTCCCTCCATGGCCTAGTGGAAAGAGTATGGGTCTAGCAATCAGGGGACTTGTGTTCTTTAATTCCAGTTACACCATTTGTCTGCTGTGTGATCTTGGGTAAGTCATGTAGCTTCTCTGTGCCTTAGTTTGCTCATCTGTGAAATGAAGGTTTTCTTACCTGTTATGACTTCCCTTAGACTATGAGCCCCACAAGGGTCAGAGATTAATTTGCATCTATCCCAGCACTTAGTACAGAGCTTGGCACATAGTAAATGCTTAACAAATACCACATTTACCACCATCATCATTTTTCTTAATAATAACAAATGGAGTTCCCTTGAGCAACTGAGAATCCAGATAGCTGCAGCTAACTAGCCCAAATCACTGGATGACTGGTTGTTTTACATCTAGTTGGTGAGCTATCTTTGTTAAAATCAGATCTAGTGTAACTTTTTTATTTCCTTTGTATTTACCCTAGTGCCTGGTGTGTATATATAGTGCATCTTCTAATTGATATTTCCAACCTAATATTTCCATCTATTTGTCTTTGACATGGACCATGAGAGTGAGTCACATACTTTCTCTTCTCTTTTGATTTTTCTTCCCTCAATAAAGTCCCTGAAACAGTCACACTCACTCTTAGCCTAAACACACACAAGGGCTGGAAACCTGAGGCCCAACCCAGTTTAGCACCAGCCCCTGCCAACACCAGCAACAATGAAACCAGCTCTGCCACTTTAGTAGTAAATTTATGATTGGAACATTTTGTTTCAATTTGGTTTTTACTGCCTGATTTGGCCACCTGATCAAACCTTGGCCTGAAGTGCATAGTGGGAACTCACCAAACCAACTGTAAATTACGGTCTGAAGGTGACCAGATAGTTCACTGTGCAGACATACCCACTCACCTTTATACTCACTCTTATCCACCCACTCATAGGAATATTATCATCCACCCACCAGTGGTACTGTAACTCAAACATCTAATTATGCAGGATGTGTCGGCAAGATAGAGTTTCGCTCCCACTTAATTTTTCTGTGGATAAATTCAGCTTCGACAGGTTTCAGTCACCCACTGAACTTATAGCTTCACAGTGAGTAGCCTATATGCAGGTCTGGAATTCCCACCCATGGTATGAGAGCCAGGACTCCAACTGTGCTGATGCATTCTGAACAAAATGGGCCTCTAAAGGAAGAAAACCAGGTTTCTGTGTAAGCCATTAATATTAACAACAATAATAGTATTTAAGCACTTATGTGCCAAGCACTGCACTAAGCACTGGAATACATATGGGGTGATCAGGTCAAACCCGGTCCCTGTTCCACATATTTGTAAATTTAAAAGACATAATTCCAGGGCCTTCTCCTGACCTTTAACACAAAGGAAATGGAGGGCAAATCCTGACTATTTCAGGGAATGGGTCTGGAATGACAGCAATTAAAAATCAATTGCACTGGCCAGGAATCAAACCCAGATCACCCAAGTCAACTGCCTTGGGCAGAAATTGAACGTGGGTCAAATGAGAGGCGTGAGAAGAAAACACACTTCAGTTCAATGTGGCTCAGTGGTGGTGTGGGAAGAGTGCCCTATCTGTGAATTCACCTCCTCCCTCTGCCTGAACAACCCACACCACAGGCCCTCCACCAAAACTATTGGGGTCCCCAGCTCCAGGTTGCTCTAGGCGTACAGAGGGGGCAAAGGGGTGGAATGTGGGAAGAGTACCCTATCTGTGATTTCACTCCCTCCCTCCACCTGAACAACCCACAGCAAGGACACAGAACTGCTACACTACAAGTTTGCGGAGTGGGAACTGTCCCAATCAGATAGACATCCTGGGAATACGAGTAGGGCTAACAGGTACAAGGGGGCTTCGTATATAAGAGGCATTGCTGCTATTTTTAGTTGTAGGTGTTTAGACCAAGCCCTGCAGAGCCTGCCCTGCTGATTAGGACTCGGACCCCCTCCTTGGCTTGCTTGCTGTGCTGCAGCTATGTGAGTACACCTAATAAAGAGGCAGAACTGATCACTCTGGCTCAATGTCTGGTCTTTGGCTCATCATCATCCAATCTAAAGAAACTGGAGCCACTTCTGGTCTGTGACCCCAGCTGACTTGGGGGACATCTCCCCACAGGTGGTTTGGGAAGAATGTGGTCAAGAGTAAAGTTCCCAGGAAATAAGACTCATCCATGTATAGACAGTCAAGATCCGATAAGGTCTATGAGGGTCCTGAGCCAATAGACCATAGTAGATACCCTTCACAAGACAAAGCAATTTCATTCTTTCTCACCCTACCAGAGTCCATATATTACCTATTTCACCCATTATTGGCTTCCACAACTTTCTGATAATGCTCTGACTTTTTTCTAAATCAGTAGCATTCTTGAGTGTCTACTGTGCAAAGCATTGTACTAAAAGTTTGAAAGAGTTCAATCGAGTTAGTCGATGTGATCTCTGTCCTCAAATAATGTACCATCTTGCAGGGGGAGACAGACACTAAAAAAAGGCGCAGGTAGGCAGAAGAAGGGCAATGCCTAAGAATTGGTGCTAATTTATTTTAATATCTGTCTTCCTGTGTAGACTGTAGGAACCTTGTGAGTAGGCATCACATCTACCAACTCTACCATACTGTACTTTCCCGAGAGCTTAAGACAGTGCTTTACACAAAGTGTTCAATAAATACCAGTCTTTTATAAAATAAAAATGACAGTGCTCAAGTGCTACCTCAATGGTAGAAGCATCGTAGTCCAGTGGAAAGAGTATCATCCTGGGAGTCCCCTTCCAATCTGGCTTCTGTACCCTACACTCCACCGAAACTGCCTCTCAAAGGTCACCAATGACCTCCTTCTTGCCAAATACAATGGCTCCTACACTATCCTAATCCTCCTTGACCTCTCAGCTGTCTTTGACACTGTGGACCATCCCCTTCTCCTCAACATGCATCCAATCTTGGCTTCACAGACTCCGTCCTCTCCTGGTTCTCCTCTTTCATTCATTCATTCATTCATATTTATTTTACGCTTACTGTGTGCAGAGCACTGTACTAAGTGCTTGGGAAGTACAAGTCGGCAATATAAAGAGACAGTCCCTACCCAACAGGCTCACAGTCTAGAAGGGGGAGACAGACAACAAAACATGTAGACAGGTGTCAAAACCGTCAGAATAAATAGAATTGCAGCTATATGCACATCATTAACAAAATAGAGTAGTAAATATGTAGAAGTAAAATAAGGAGAGTAATAAATCTGTACAAATATATATAAGTGCTGTGGGGAGGGGCGGTGGGGAGGAGGAGAGGAAAAAGGGGGCTCAGTCTTGGAAAGCCTCCTGAAGGAGGTGAGCTCTCAGTAGGATTTAACAGAAGTTAAGTGACTTGCTTAGAGAAGCAGCGTGGTTCAGTGGAAAGAGCCCGGGCTTTGGAGTCGGAGGTCATGGGTTCAAATCCCGGCTCCGCCACGTGTCAGCTGTGTGACTTCGGCCAAGTCACTTAACTTCTCTGGGCCTCAGTTACCTCATCTGTAAAAAGGGGATTAAGACTGTGAGCCCCCCGTGGGACAACTTGATCACCTTGTAACCTCCACAGCGCTTAGAACAGTGCTTTGCACATAGTAAGCGCTTAATAAATGCCATTATTATTATTATTATTATTGTCCAAAGTCACACAGCTGATAAGTGGTGGAGCCAGGATTAGAATACCCGGGATTAGAATACCCCTTCCTTCCCGCTTACCCTCTGCTCCTCCTCCCCTCCCCATCGCCCTACTCCCTCACTCTGCCCTACCCCCTTTCCCTCCCCACAGCACTTGTGTATATTTGTACATATTACTCTATTTTATTAATGATGTGTATATATCTATAACTATTTATTTTGATGGTATTGACACCTGTCTACTTGTTTTGATTTGCTGTCTGTCTTCCACTTCTAGACTGTGAGCCTGTTGTTGGGTAGGGACTGTCTGTATATGTTGCTGAATTGTACCTTCCAAACACTTAGTACAGTGTTCTGCACACAGTAAGCACTCAATAACTACAGCTGAATGAATAAATCAGCGGATGGGTGTTCTAATCCCTGCTCTGCCACTTGTCTGCTGTGTGACCTTGGGCAAGTCACTTAACTTGTCTGTGCATCAGGTACCTCAACTGTAAAATGGAGATTGAGTCTGTGAGCCCCACATGACAATCTGATTACCTTGTATCTACCCCAGTGTTTAGAACAGTGCTTGGCACATAGTAAGCGCTTAACAAATACCATAATAATAATAATAATGATAATAAGCACTGGGATAGATGCCAGTTAATCAGGTTGGACACAGTAAGGGCTAAGTAAATAGGACTGATAATAGGCCTGAGTTGAGGAAGACAAGGCTCTGTTTGCCTCCTCAAGCTATTGTCCAAAAGGAGGCAATTTGACTAGAGGTCCCATTCAAGGATGCGCCTCAAAAAACAATTTCTGATATTTTGGTGAATAGAATATGTTGTAATGTTTTGGTCTAAAAGGTAGTTTACTTTCTACCCAAATCCTGCTGAGTTTTGTGCTTTTTATAATAATATAAATGATGGTATTTGTTAAGTACTTATTACGTGCCAAGTACTGTTCTAAGCACTGAGATAGACACAAGGTTATCAGGTTGTCTGTCCCACTTGGCGCTCACAGTTTTAATCCCCATTTTACAGATGAGGTAACTGAGGCACAGAGAAGTTAAGTGACTTGCCCAAAGTCACACAGCTAACAAGTGGAAGAGCAGGAATTAGAATCCACGACCTCTGTCTCCCAAGCCCGTGCTCTTTCCACTATGCCATGCTGCTTCCCTGTAAGTGTTTATGTAAAATGCACAGTCCCCGAATGAATGTAGGTGTTGTCAGAATCTGATTTTGGAAAATTTCAGATCACCATTAGAAGGAAAACCTGAACCAAAAGGAGTTTAAAGAGGCATAGGAAACTAATGCCTATAACTCTCTCATTCCTGCGAACTGCATTTCCCAAAATCCTTTGGGAAATTAGGCCCTTATAGGA
Source organism: Tachyglossus aculeatus (assembly GCF_015852505.1). NCBI lineage: Eukaryota > Metazoa > Chordata > Mammalia > Monotremata > Tachyglossidae > Tachyglossus > Tachyglossus aculeatus. The sequence goes on along the minus strand of NC_052067.1, from coordinate 63,823,726 downwards.
AGAGATAAGATTAGATGAGAGGAATTTAGGAGAGATTCAACCAATCAGCAAGGCCAGAGCTTTTAAATTCAGTCAAGAAGGTTTGCAGCATATAGCCTACAAGTTCATTTCACAAATTGAAATGTGAGGACATGTGCTCAGGCCCCTAAAACATGTGTGCTAGGTTAAACATGAGGATTACGATCTAGCCAGCCTTTCCCTTCTCCTTTCTTTTTGTATTAAACTTAAATTCCTGGGTCTGAGATTGTTGATCCATCAACCAATGCATGCTTATTAAGGGCTTACTGTGTGCAGAGTGCACTTTGGAGAATACAATACAACAGAGATGATGGATATATTCCCTGCCCAAAAAGAATGATGACTAGAAAAGCTGGAACAATCATTACTTTGTCTTGGATTCATTCACTTTTGGGCTTAGTCCACTAATTTTCCCGAAATGCCAAAGGGGTAATGCTTCCAATCCTTTGGGACAGAATCCAGATCTGATACCTCTTAAGGGATGTATTCTCACAGTAGTCAATCATATTTACTGAGTGTTTACTGTGTGCAGAGCACTGTGCTAAGCGCCTGGGAGAGTACAATATAAAAATAATCAGACACACTGTCTGACCACAATGAGCTTAGAGTCTAGAAGTTACGGCCTAGCCTACAGTTCTTTGACACTATTCCTTGTTCAAATCTTTTTGCATGTTGCAGATGTCAGTTTTTTATGGTATGGTATATATTTTACCAAGAAAACTTTATGGATACACATACCACAATGACCTTCTGACAGAAGGGATGTTCTGAAGAGGGTGCATCCATGGAGTCGTATGGGTCAGAAACAACTTGACAGCATTCAAAGAAGAAAATGTTAGGCTCTCACTATGTGTCAGGCACTATATTAAGTACTACGGTAAATATGAGCTTTTCAAGCTGCACAAAGTTCATGTCCCACATGGGGCTCACAGTAGTAATCCCCATTTTACAGATGAGGCAACTGAGGCACAGAGAAATGAAGTGACTTACCTAAGGTCACCAGAGTAGAGTCAGGATTAGAACCCAGATCCTCCTGACTTCCAGGCCCATGTTCTATCCATTAGCCACACTGCTCATCTCCTCTCCTGCCGCAGGATGGTTGTTAAAGGTTTATTAATTTCTTTTTCTTGCCATAGTTTTGAATCAAAGAGCTCCTATAACCTCCTACAAGGAATCCTACAAAGACCTCCTACAAGGAATGTGCCTGCTAATTCTGCTGTATGCTCCCAAGCACTTAGTACAACGCTCTGCCCATTTGAAAGTGCTCAATAAATACCCCTGATTGACTGTAAAAAGAAAACCTCCATTTTTCTGCAATGTTAGTCCAACATCCAAAGCTACAGTTAGAGAAGCAGCATGGCGTAGTGAATAGAGCACGGGCCTGGGAGTCCAAAGACTCTGCCACTTGTCTGCTGTACAGTCCTGTGCAAGTCACTTCATTTCTCTGCACCTCAGTTACCTTATCTGTAAAATGGGTATTGAGACTGTGAGCCCCAAGTGGGCCAGGGACTGTGGCCAACCTGATTTGCTTAATAATTGTATTTGTTAAGCACTTACTATGTGCCAGGCACTGTACTAATCGCTGGGGTAGATACAAGCAAATTGAGTTGGATACAATCCCTGTTCCATGTGTGGCTAGCAGACTCAATCATCATTTACAGATGAGGTGACTGAGGCACAGAGAAGTGAAGTGACTTGCCCAAGATCACACAGCAGACTAGTGGTGGAGTCAGAATTAGAATCCATGACCTGACTCACAATCCCATTCTCTATCCACTACACCATACTGCTTCTCATGGTTTGCTTGTATACATCCCAACACTTGATACACCGCCTGGCATATAGCAAGTGCTTAACTAATGCCCCAGTTATTTTTGTTATTGTTATTAGTACAGAGCCAAACCACTGCTATCAAAGGCCTCTCTGTCCTTGGAATAATCAACTAACTTAAAATCAAGGACTAGTGGGACCAATTTATAGAAACAAAGAAATCCAAGACCACAAATGTTCAACAAACACAAAACCAGAATTCATCTCTAATAACTCTGCAGCAACAACCCCATCTGCCTTCTTAAAAGATTGGTCCTGTGAGTGGACTACTGCATGACTGACCACACTGCAAGAAGACTAGTGTATCCTAGGACTCTGGAGGAGAAGGAACCAAAGAGTAAAAGGAAATGCTACATGTCTCACCACACCAGAATTCCTGGGGCCGGGTCTGGCAAACACTAGGAATAAAAATATGCAAGAATAACACCATGCAAAGCATACTCACCCACTGATGACAATGAGCCCTTTAGCCAAAAGACAGCAGTGAGAGTGTTGAATGGCAGGCACCTAGCTGATAGCCTAATATCAGCTCGAGCAAAAATTTCTTCTTGGGTTCAAGCTCCACAAGGGGTAGAGAAAAGTCTTTGTACTTGACAATTTATTACAGAGTCCATAAGATAAATCACTCAGCAACTATCCAAGGTAGACCTAGTGATATAGGAAGCCTGCCTTACACAGACCCCAGATGAACTCTTCTCTTAGAAGCTGGTACAATAGAAGATTTTTCATAAGTAAATAACTTAAAGGCAAGAATAAATGGGTCACATTAAGTCCCTCCTGCCCAAAAACTCCTCTTTCATTTTTCTCTTGTCTTCATACAGTCCTCATTTGGTATGCTGGCTAATCAAACCTGCCAAGTAATTATGGAGAAGTTTTATATTGACTACAGAAAAAGCTGGCAAGAACTGGAAGCGAGACATGAACTGATTACTGCACGCCAACAAAACCAACCCAGATAACCTAGGGTGAGAGTTTATATTCAATGTACCAGGTGACCTGCATAAAGCTTAATTACTGAAGGGGAGAGAAAGGGGAGGGGCAGACTCAGTCATGCTGATTGTTGTAACCTTTTCCTGCTGTGTGGAATCTCCCACAAGAGATCAATCAGCCAAAATTGCTCTTAAACAAGGTTGTTGGTGGTAACATGATCAGATAGTAAAGTTTTTATTGTGGGCATTGTTACTTCTGAAGCCTAGTGTATTGTTTTAGGGAAGTGAAAAAGTTAGATGATATACTGTTTAATTATTGAAATGTGAATGCATCCATGTTAATTATCTCAGTCCAGGGGAGTAAGAGGTTGAAGAAAATTTGGCTGAATTAAAAAAAAATCCAGGTTGTGGAAAAGTGACTTAATTAAAACTCAAAGTAGAACACTCAGTGATGGCATGTACTTTTTCAAGTTCTTGAGTCTAACTATGGTATCGCGATCATATCAGAACAGATGTTAAGAACTAATGAGTTTTTTGAGGCTGTTAAAATTTTTTGTATCCAGAGGTTTTTAATACATTGCAAATCCTATCTCTGTTACTCAGAATTTCAGGGAACAGAGGTAGGCTGACTTAAATTCAGTTATAAGTGGGGTTAATTTAGTTGAGACTCCTTTCTGATATTTTCAAAATAAATACCCCCCATAATCTAGTCCAACCATTTCACTCATTTTATTCAACACTTTCACTGAGTAATATGACCTAGTGTGTGGTCTAGTGGATAGAGCATGGGCCTGGGAGTCAGACGACCTGGGTTCTAATCCTTGCTCTTCCATTCGTATACTAAGCAACCTTGGGCTAATCACGTCACTTCTCTATCTCAGTTTCCTCATTTATAAAAGTGGGATTAAGATTGTGAGCCCCATGTGGAACAGGGACTGTGTCCAACATGATTTACTTGTATTCACCCCAATGCTTAGTAGTGTCTAGCCATAATAGGTGCTTAACAAATACGACTATTACTACTGTTATTTGTCTACAACAATTCAGCTCCCATGGCACTATTTGTTAACTAAATGAACTCTTCTGCCTTCCTCTTTCATCCCTGCTACCCCCCCCCCCCATATGGATAATGTTAAAATTATAAAATTCCTGCAGAATAAGGCTAGTTTTCACAGGACTGAAGTCTAAAACTTATTGCTTTAAGATTGTTTTTTTCTCTCCCTAAAAGAGCATTCCCTAGTAGATAGAACTCAGGCCTGGGAGTCTGGAGGACCAATCTAATCCTGGTCTGTCCACTTGTCTGCGGGGTCATCTTGGGCGAATCACTTCACTTCTCTGTGCCTTAGTTACCTTTTCTGTAAAATGGGGATTAAGACTGTGAGCCCCATGTGGTGCATGGACTGTGACCAACCTGATTAACTTGTACCTACCCCAGTGCTTGGTACAGTGACTGGCCTGTAGTAAACATTTAACAAATGCCCCCTAAAAAGGGGGGAAGGGTGGAAAACTGTTATGTGGGGGTAGATGTTCTTTTCCATATTTAGATGTAATATCTGAGGGAGGACCATGGAATGGAGCCAAGCCAAGATCCCCGGGGTTTGCCCTGTTTGGTAAACAGAACTGAGTTATTCTACAGAATCAATGGTATTCTCCTGAAACATTATCCAGCTGACACTGACTTCACTGACACTGTCCTCTCCTGCTCTTCTCTTATTTCTCTGGCTGCTCATTCTCAGTCTCTTTTGTGGGCACCCCCTCTGCCTCCCACCCCCTACCTGTGGGAGTTCCTCAAGATTCAGTTCTGGGCTCCCTTCTATTTTCCATATAAGCCCACTCTCTTGGAGAACTCATTCACTCCGGAGGCTCCAACTACCATCTCTATATGGATGATGCCTAAATCTTTATCTCCAGCCCTGATCTTTCTCTTTGCTCTCTGGCATTTCCTCCTGCTTTCAAGACATCTCTATTTGGATGTTCCTACAACACCTCAAATTTAACAAGTCCAAAACAGAACTCCTCATCTTCCCACCCAAACCTTGTCCTCCCCTGACTTTCACGTCATTGTAGACAGCTGCGCTGTCCTCCCTGTTTTACAAGCCCTTTACCTTGATGTTATCCTCGAATCATCTCTCTCATTCAACCCACATATTCACTGTCACCAAATCCTTTCAGTTCAACATTCCCAACATCACTAAATCCATTTTTTCCTCTTTATCCCAACTGTTACCACGTTAAGCCATGCTGCTTCGACTAAGCCCATTGCTGGGTAGGGATTGTCTCTGTTGCCGAATTGTACTTTCCAAGCGTTTAGTACAGTGCTCTGCACACAGTAAGCACTCAATAAATACGATTAAATGAATGAATAATCCATAGACTTATCCTACCCTGCTTTGATTACTGCATCAGCCTCCTTGCTGACCTCCCTACCTTCTGTATCTCCCCACTCCATACATGATTCGGCTACCTAGATCATTTTTCTACAAAAACTTTCAGTCCATGTTTCCCCACTCCTCAAGAACTTTCTGTGGTTGCCCATCTACTTCAGCATCAAACAGAGCCTCCTTACTAGCCCATTGTTTGATAGGGACCATCTCTATATGTTGCCGACTTGTACTTCCCAAGTGCTTAGTACAGTGCTCTGTACACAGTAAGTGCTCAATAAATACGATTGAATGAATGAATTGGCTTTAAAGCACTCAATCACCTTGCCCCTCCTACCTTATCTTGCTGATTTCGTACTACAACCCAGCCTGCACACTTTGCTCCTCTAATGGCAACCTACTCACTGTACCTCAATCTCTATCTCACTGTCCTCATCCTGCCTCTGATCCGGATCACCCTCCCTCTTCATGTCCAACAGGTGATCACTCTCCCCACCTTCACAACCTTATTAAAAGCGCATCTCCTCCAAGAGACTTTCCCCAAATAAGCCCTCATTTGCTTTTCTCCAACTCCCCTCTATTTTGACCTCACACTTGGCTTCACACCCTTTTTTCCATCCCCTCCTCAGCCCCACAGCAATTACTTAAATGCATAGTCCTCCCAGCCCCACAGCAGTGAGGTTCATATCTGTAATTTATTTATTTACATTGATGTCTGTCTCCCCCTCTAGACTCTTAGCTTGTTGTGGGCAGGGAATGTGTCTGTTTCATAGTTACATTGTACTCTCCCAAATGTTTACTACAGTGTTATGTGTACAGTAAGTGGTCAATAAATACGATTTACTGACTTGATAATATCTGGAAAGGGAGAGACTCTGGAGAGAATGAGATAGGGTAATAGCACAGAGAAGGCTAGTGGTTAATAATAATGATGGTATTTAAGTGCTTACTGAAACTACATGTAGGGGGCAAATAAATTAACCTGTGTAAATCGGCTGCAGGGTTCGAGGTGGTGACACAGATAGGAATAATGACTGGGAGACATGAGTTCATATAAAGGAGTGGAGATAAGAAATCTGACTGTTTGCCCGGGTTCATCTCCGGAGGTGTACGAATGAGGAACAGCCGCAAACAGCGCCCCCCCACCCCTTCTTCCCTTTTATTTGGTTCCCCATTGGAGCTACACAAAGGATTCCCGCGCACCGGGTGCACCGAAACTTTGGCACCCTGTTGTCCAGAGATGTTAGCAGGAGACATTGCCCACACTGGATGGGGTCATCACAGACAGGGCGTAGCTGCTTTGATCAGTGTCAGCCCTCCTCGATTACAGGATCTTCCCCAAGGCCTGCTATTACTCACACAACCTGTCGTTGAGCCTTGCACACAATGGAGTCCGTTGTGCTAAGCCTTTAGGGAAAATGTAGTCAATGCCACTTCTGCTGGAGTAGGTGGCTAGGGTGGACGACACTTACTATGTGCGAAGCACTTTTCTAAGCGCTGGGGGGAATGCAAGGTGACCAGGTTGTCCCATGTGGGGCTCACAGTCTTAATCCCCATTTCACAGATGAGGTAACTGAGGCTCAGAGAAGTTAAGTGACTTTCCCAAGGTCACACAACAGACAAGCGGCAGAGTTGGAATTAGAACCCATGACCTTTGACTCCCAAGCCCGTGCTCTTTCCACTGAGCCACACTGCTTCTCTAGGAGTGAGTCTATCTCTCTTTCCCTTTGGGTTCATGATGTTGAGAAACAATATGCAGTGATGGGGGCCCCCTCATCCACCATGGAAAGGTTGCAGATATTGTTTGAATGTACGCGGTTCTGTTGCCATATCTGGTATGAGCCTTAGACCCTGCAGCCCACTGGCTGGGTCCAGGAACCAAACCAAATAACGAGGTAGACTCCGCCCAGCTCTGTACCAAATCTGCACCAATCCAGTCCCCACTGTTTTCAAAGCTACCAATCCCTGTGATCAGCAACAGTGGTATATAAGCCCGCTGTATCGGGCACTCGGGGCCTTTTCCCTTAAGGAAATGAGCCCACCGGATGCATTAACCCCTATTCTGTCTTTGGCCTTACCGATAAAACTTTATTAAAACTTTCGGCAGTCACATGCTGTCTGACTAATTCTTCAGTCGCCCGGCAACTTGGTGGCCATTCGGAACAACCGCCGCCATCATTTTGGTGGCCCGTACGGGGAAATCCAGTAGATGTGACTGCCGACGTCCTGGCTGACCACAGCACAACCTGAAGCCGTCGGAGTGGTGAGTTCTATTTTTTTGAATTGTTCTTGTCTGCTCTCGCGGAGGCACCCTCTAGTCCCCAGGCTCACTGGGGGGAAGAAAGGCCGACCGGGTCAGTTGTAACCCGAAACAGACACAGAACCTCAAAAAAGGAATGTTTTCCACCCATTATGGGACAAATTTTTTCCAGCACCCCAAAAGAGGAACGTTTTTCACCCGTTATGGGACAAGGTTCCTCAATTCCAGGCGACTCCCCATTGGGTTGCCTGCTGAACACCTAGAATAAGGACAAATTTGGTTTGGCCAATTTAAAATGCCAGCAACTGATTTTCTTGTGCACCACAAAATGGCCCCAGTATAAATTAGAGGATCAGGAGGTCTGGCCCGAATATGGGTCCGTAAGTTATAATACTATTTTCCAGCTGGACTTATGTTGCAGGCGGTTAGAGAACTGGTCAGAAATCCTGTATGTCCAAGCTTTTATGGCTTTGTCCCAAAGCCCTGAAGGAAAAAACTGCAAGATGTGTTTTTCCTGGGCCCCTCCAAGGGGTCCAGCCCTAAGGTCCGATTCCTCAGATATACTGGATGATCCTCTCCTCTGCAGGGGACCCCGGGAGGATGGCTTTCCCCCTCCCTCTGGCTGGGAATCTCAGGTACCTTCGGGGGGGTCCCCCCTGCCCTCTGAGGGAATGGGAAACACCACCAATACAAGGCCCAACCTTTTGTTAAGTCCTCCTCCATACCAGTCCACCTCCTCCTGGGCCCTAAGCCCTTCCAGCACCTGGGGACGCACACACTGTGCCCCTCCGGAAGGAGGGGAAAGGATACTCCCCTTGAGGGAGGTTGCAGGGAAGAGGGGAAAGATAGTGCGGGTACAGGCTCCCTTCTCTTTGAGCGAATTGGAAATGGAAAAACGGAAATTGGGACAATATCCTGAGGACCCCGCGCGCTTTCGGGATGAATTCCGGAGCCTGACTTTGCAGTACGACCTGTCATGGGAAGATCTTAATCTGTTGCTTTCCTCCGGCCTGACCGTAGAGGAAAAGAGAGTAGTTTGGGATTATGATGAAAGGGCGGGGGATGAAGCTGCCTTGAACAGTCATGGGAGGCACCCACTGGGAGCGATAGCTGTCCCTCACTCCAAACCAGATTGGAATTATCAGGGAGATAGTACTGATAGACAGCTCTGGGATCATATGATTACATGCCTACTGGTGGGTATGGAGAAAGGAATTAGGAAGCAAGTTAACTATGATCGGGCCCGAGCTGTGACCCAGGACTCTACTGAGAACCCCGCTATGCTCAGACTCAGACTGGCAGAGGCGATTCGAAAGTACACCCAGCTTGATCTCGACTCGGTAGAGGGAAGTGTCATTCTGAATATGCATTTCATTAATCAATCTGCTGAAGATATCCACTGAAAATTACAGAAGGAGCAGTTGGGGCCACAAACCCCCACAAATCAGTTGATAGAGGCTGCCTTTAGAGTTTTTAACTACCGTGACCCAGGAAGCCTGGGATGAGAGGGACTGCAGGGCCAAAGTGAAGGGCAGAGAGCAGGCCCAGTTACTTGTGGCGGCCCTGATGAATGGTCAGTCTCACCCTGGAAGGTCGCCTGACGTGGCCACGATGCTTGTCCGTGGCCCAGGGTCCGGGAAGCCCTGTTTTGTGTGCCACCAGTCTGGCCATTGGGCTCGGGAGTGCCCCCAGGCACGGAGGCCTGGTCACAGCCGCCAGCCACCTGGACCGTGCCCCCTCTGCCGGAGACGCGGGCACTGGAAGCGGGACTGCCCACTACTGGAGGCAAATGCCGACCTGGAGGCTGACCAGTTCTCGGCTGTTGGCATGTCTAAGAGTCTGGACTGACGGGGCCCAGGGAACGGCCAGGCCCCCACAGGAACCATCTCCATGGCCAAACCCAGGGTGAGCGTGGAAGTGTCCGGTAGGTAAGATTATAAATTTTCTTATCGATACATGGGCCACCTATTCTGTCCTTCCCAGTTTTCGCGGTCCTACCCATCCATCTGGCGTAAGGGTGGTGGGGATCGACGGCATCTCAAAATCTTGTCGCCAAACTGACCGCCTACCATGTCTATACCAGCAGGAATTGTTTGAACATGGATTCCTTATTATTCCCTCCACCCCCGCACCCTTACTAGGGAGGGATATCATGACCAAGTTGGGATCGTTCTTTTCATTGGTCCATCCAGTTGGCATCCTCATTGCCACAGCCAATAGGGTGGACTTACCTGAGTACCTTGTGGAAAAAGTTGACCCCCTCGTTTGGGATAAAGTTCTCCCGGACCGAGCCATTAATGCAATCCCAGTTGAGTTGCGCCTAAAGGATCCCTCCGATTTTCCACACCAACGCTAGTATGCACTCCCAACAGAGGCACAGGCAGGGATCCAACCAATTATTGAGCGATTTCTTGAACACGGGTTACTTGTGCCATGCCATTCCTCTTGTAACACCCCTGTCCTCCCGGTAAAGAAACCAGATGGGACCTATAGCTTTGTCCAGGACCTGCGGAGGGTGAATGCAGCTACGATCCCTATACACCCAGTAGTCGCGAACCCATTCACTCTACTTGCACAGGTACCAGGGGATACTAATTGGTTCTCGGTAATAGATTTGAAGGATACCTGCTTTTGTATCCCCTTGAGTAAAGTATCCCAGTATATTTTCGCTTTTGATTGGACCGGACCAAGGGAAAAGTTGGGACGTCCGTACACCTGGACAGTCCTTCCGCAAGGATTCTGGGATAGCCCTCACCTTTTTGGGGAATGCTTGGGCCGAGATCTCTGTGACCTTGAATTACGTGAGAGCACCCTCATTCAATATGTGGATGATCTTCTCATTTGCAGCCCGACTGAGGAGGGCGCGAAGGAGGACATTGTCCGGACACTTAACCACCTGGCTTGTTCTGGGTACCGAGTCTCCCCTTCGAAATTACAGGCCTGCAAACAAGAGGTTCGATATCTGGGTCATGTATTAAGCCCTTTAGGGAAGACCCTAAGCCCAGAGAGAAAAGACACAATCCTGCAAATCCCAGCCCCCCAGACCAAGCGCCAGTTGCGTGCCTTTTAGGAATGACCGGTTTCTGCCGCATCTGGATTCCAAACTACGGGATCCTGGTCAAGCCTCTGCATGATGCCCTTGCTGGGCCAGAGGACGAGCCGCTGGAGTGGGGTGGTGAACAGATGGACACATTTCGAACTCTCAAACGGAAACTTTCCTCAGCCCCAGCCTTAGCCTTTCCTGACCTAGCCAAACCCTTTGCCTTATATGTAGATGAGTGGCGACACCACTGTGCCGTGGTTCTAGGTCAATCTTTGGGACCAGACTTTCGGGCGGTAGCGTATTTTTCCAAGTGTTTGGATAGTGTCGCCTCTGGTTGGCCAGCATGTCTCCGTGCAGTTGCGGGCACTGCCATGGCGGTACAGGAGAGCAGAAAGCTGACTTTGGGCCAACCCCTTACCGTGTATACCCCAGATCGGGTCCTAGCAGTGCTAGGAAATAGGGGCGAGCGTTGGCTCACGGGACGCCGCTTGCTGCAATATCAAGCCCTCCTTCTTGACACCCCTGAGGTTATCTTAAAGACCTGTAACTCCTTGAACCCAGCAACCCTTCTCCCTCTTCCAGAAGATGGGGAAGGGGACTGGCCAGCCCCAGTTCATGATTGGCTAAACGAAATTGACGAGAGTTACTCTAGCAGACCAGACCTTAGGGACTTACCCCTTGAAAACGGGGAGGCTAGCTGGTTCACGGATGGGTCCAGTTACATGGACCAGGGAGTCCGATATGCAGGGTACGTGGTAGTGAGCCTCCATGAGGTCATCGAGGCACAGCCCTTCTCTCCAGGGACCTCTGCACAGAAAGCAGAACTAGTAGGCCTATCTCGAGCTATGGAATTGGGAAAGGGGATGCGTCAATATATTTACTGACTCCAAATATGGCTTCCATGTCTTACATGCTCATGGGACTATTTGGAAAGAGCGAGTTCTCCTCACTGCCCGATGCACTCCTATCAAACATGCAGAGGAAATCCTCCAGCTACTCGCAGCTGTTTGGGAACCCCTGGAGGTGGCTGTAATTCACTGCCGGGGACACCAAAAGGGGAATACAGAGATAATCAAGGGAAATCATTTTGCAGACACAGCTTCTCGACAGGCAGCCCGCACCAGGACCGAGGTAACCAGTGCATTGGCTCTTGTACCAACCCTCTCAGAGCTTGCAGGTACCCCAGTATATTCTGAGTTGGAGTTGGGCAAAGCGTATGAGGAAGGCTGCATCCTCCGGACGGATGGATGGCTAGAAACTCCAGAGGGAAAGCTCCTCATTCCCCAAGCCTCCGCTTGGAAGTTGTTGAATGGAATGCATCAGGCTACCCACCTGGGTCAGGATGCCTTACATACCCTCTTAGAACCCATTTTTGTGGGACGAGGTATGCAGGAAACCATTAAGAGGGTTTGCCGCGCTTGCCCAATCTGTGCCAGAGCTAAACCTGAGGGGGCCGTGAGGAAGCCTCCCTTACTGACGCCAGTACAATGGCACAGCCAGCTGCCTGGGGAGGACTGGCAAATGGATTTTACCCACATGCCTTCTTGCTCTGCTTGCCAGTATCTGCTAGTCCTGATTGATACCTTCACGGGATGGATCGAGGCCTTCCCATGCCGCACTGAGCGCGCAATAGAGGTGGGCAAGTGGCTCCTTAGGGAAATAATCCCTCGCTTTGGACTCCCCCGCTCTCTCCAAAGCGATAACGGACCTGCCTTCACCTCTCAAGTGACCCAGTCCACTGCCCACGCCCTAGGGATTACCTACTACCTGCATGCTGCCTGGCACCCACAGTCCTCAGGGAAGGTAGAGAAGGCTAATCACACTTTAAAACGTATTCTGACTAAGCTCTGCCTCGAGACCTGACAATCCTGGGTTCAGTGTTTGCCTACGGGTCTCCTCCGACTCCGTATGGCACCCCACAAAGGCCTAGACCTCAGCCCCTTTGAGCTGCTGTACGGTTGCTCCTTTCTCACTGCTGATCTTGTGGTAGACCCAGAAGCACAGACTTTAGGTCACTTTGCTTCCCAGCTAGGAGTGGTACACGCGGCCCTGCGCAGGTATGCAAATTCTCATTTGCCAGCCCCCGATGTAGACGGGGCTCCAGTGGGCACCACCATAACACCAGGCTCACTTGTTCTCTTGAAAACTTGGTAGACAGTGGGGAAGGCAGATTTAGAGGCAAAATGGACAGGTCCTTTCCGGGTGATGTTTGTACATATCTATTCTATTCATTTTCTTTTGTTAGTATGTTTGGTTTTGTTCTCTGTCTCCCCCTTTTAGACTGTGAGCCCACTGTTGGGTAGGGACTGTCTCTATATGTTGCCAATTTGTACTTCCCAAGCGCTTAGTACAGTGCTCTGCACATAGTAAGCGCTCAATAAATACGATTGATGATGATGATGATACTTGCTACCCCCACTGCTGTGAAACTGGAGGGCCAGTCCTTGTGGACTCATAACTCACGCATTAAACCCTATACAACTCCTGTCCCAGATTTTTCTGATTCTCCCCAGGAAGACACTCCCTCACAATACACCTGTGACCAAATTGGCGACCTCCGCCTCCGGCTCCGCAGGGAAGAGCACCAACCCATGGGACAGAAGTCAACTGAAGAACCTGAGGGGGACGCTGCACCCATCTTACAGGCTCTACGAGAAATCACCCCGACTGTGACACCACCGCCATCTCGCTGTCGAGCTCACGGCCGGTTTGCGGTACACCCATACGACCCTGAACACATCTAGTTATGCACTCATCACCCTCTGTCAGCATGAAGCCGCTCCAGAAGATGGACCATCGACCCTCAGCAACCCCTTAGCAATAAGGGTCGTATGTCTTTGAGGGGGGAGTGATGGGGGCCCCCTCATCCACCATGGAAAGGTTGCAGATATTGTTTGAATGTACGCGGTTCTGTTGTCATATCTGGTATGGGTCTTAGACCCTGCAGCCCATTCTGTTGTCATATCTGGTATGGGCCTTAGACCCTGCAGCCTGCTGGCTGGGTCAAGGAACCAAACCAAATAAGGAGGTAGACTCCGCCCAGCTCTGTACCAAATTTGCACCAATCCAGTCCCCACTGTTTTCAAATTTACCAATCACTGTGATCAGCAACAGCGGTATATAAACCCACTGTATCGGGCACTCGGGGCCTTTCCCTTAAGGAAATTAGCCCGTCGGGTGCGTTACCCCCTATTCAGTCTTCGGCCTTACCAATAAAACTTTATTAAAACTTTCAGCAGTCACATGCTGTCTGACTAATTCTTTAGTCAGTTGTCTATATGCGCTGCCTCGAATTCCTCAACACCAACTCTCTCCTCGGCCCCCTCCAGTCTGGCTTCCATCCCCTACATTCCACGGAAACTGCCCTCTCAAAGGTCACCAATGACCTCCTGCTTGCCAAATCCAACGGCTCATACTCTATCCTAATTCTCCTCGACCTCTCAGCTGTCTTTGACACTGTGGACCACCCCCTTCTCCTCAACATGCTATCCAAACTTGGCTTCACAGACTCCGTCCTCTCCTGGTTCTCCTCTTATCTCTCCGGTCGTTCATTCTCAGTCTCTTCTGCAGGCTCCTCCTCCCCCTCCCATCCCCTTACTGTGGGGGTTCCCCAAGGTTCAGTTCTTGGTCCCCTTCTGTTCTCGATCTACACTCACTCCCTTGGTGACCTCATTCGCTCCCACGGCTTCAACTATCATCTCTATGCTGATGACACCCAAATCTACATCTCTGCCCCTGCTCTCTCCCCCTCCCTCCAGGCTCGCATCTCCTCTTGCCTTTAGGACATCTCCATCCGGATGTCTGCCCGCCACCTAAAACTCAACATGTCCAAGACTGAACTCCTTGTGTTCCCTCCCAAACCCTGCCCTCTCCCTGACTTTCCCATCACTGTTGATGGCACTACACCCTTCCCGTCTGACAAGCCCGCAACCTTGGTGTCATCCTTGACTCCACTCTGTCATTCACCCCTCACATCCCAGCCATCACCAAATCCTGCTGGTCTCAGCTCCGCAACATTGCTAAGATCCACCCTTTCCTCTCCATCCAAACTGCTACCCTGCTCATTCAAGCTCTCATCCTATCCCATCTGGACTACTGCATCAGCCTTCTCTCTGATCTCCCATCCTCGTGTCTCTCCCCACTTCAATCCATACTTCATGCTGCTGCCTAGATTGTCTTTGTCCAGAAATGCTCTGGGCATGTTACTCCCCTCCTCAAAAATCTCCAGTGGCTACCAGTCAATTTGCGCATCAGGCAGAAACTCCTCACCCTCGGCTTCAAGGCTCTCCATCACCTCACCCCCTCCTACCTCACCTCCCTTCTCTCCTTCTACAGCCCAGCCCGCACCCTCCGCTCCTCTGCTGCTAATCTCCTCACCGTGCCTCATTCTCGCCTGTACCGCCGTCGACCCCCGGCCCACGTCATCCCCCGGGCCTGGAATGCCCTCCCTCTGCCCATCTGCCAAGCTAGCTCTCTTCCTCCCTTCAAGGCCCTACTGAGAGCTCACCTCCTCCAGGAGGCCTTCCCAGACTGAGCCCCCTCCTTCCTCTCCCCCTCGTCCCCCTCTCCATCCCCCCGTCTTACCTCCTTCTCTTCCCCACAGCACCTGTATATATGTATATATGTTTGTACATATTTATTACTCTATTTATTTATTTATTTATTTTACTTGTACGTATCTATTCTATTTATTTCATTTTGTTAATATGTTTGGTTTTGTTCTCTGTCTCCCCCTTCTAGACTGTGAGCCCACTTTTGGGTAGGGACTGTCTCTATATGTTGCCAACTTGTACTTCCCAAGCACTTAGTACAGTGCTCTGCACACAGTAAGTGCTCAATAAATACGATTTATTGATTGATTTAGTCGCCCGACGACTTGGTGGCCATCTGGAACAACTGCCACCATCATACAGTACAGCAAAATAGGTTCTAATTGCAAAGTACCTATATTGTTTACATTAATTTAGTTATATTGGGGTAAGTTTATGGTAATTCTTCATGGTGGGCTAGTGAGGGTCTGCAGTGCAAAAGTACTTTTAGATTTTTCCTATGGAGTGTGATTAATATTTCTTGTCAAGAAAATAATGCGGGTGCTTGGGAAACTTTTAGGGTTTGTCTTTTAGCATTGTGAAAAGTAACGAGGTTCTAAAATATTTTGATATTTTGATATAAAATCCCTATGAAAATTGCAGTCTATGGTGTAGTGAAATGCAGCATGGCATAGTGGATGGAGTTTAGGCCTGGGAGTCAAAAGGTCATGGGTTTTAACCCCAGCTCTGCCACTTGTCTGCTTTGTGACCTTGGGCAAGTCACTTCACTTCTCTGGGCCTCTGTTACCTCATCTGTAACATGGGGATTGAGCAGCCCAATAAGGGACGGAAACTGTGTCCAACCCAATTTTCTTGTATCCATCCCAGCATTTAGCAGAGTGTGTGGCACACAGTAAGTGCTTAACAAATATCACTATTATTATTATTATATTTTAATAGATATGACATCCCTGTGAAAGATGAGGGTATAAAGGGTTTATAACTATCTGACAGGTATCATTTTTATTTCAATGGAAGAAATTGATTTTTATGGTATTTGTTGTTCATTCATTCATTCAATCATATTTATTGAGCGCTTACTGTGTGCAGAGCACTGTACTAAGTGCTTGGGAAGTACAAGTCGGCAACATATAGAGACGGTCCCTACCCAACAACGGGCTTACATACTAGAAGGGGGAGACAGACAACAACACAAAACATGTAGATAGGTGTCACGTTTACAGACTAGAGGGTGCCTACTATGTGCAGAGCACTGCACTAAGCGCTTGGGAGAGTACAATGCAGCAGCGTTGGTAGAAAATTACCTTACGGATTAGAAGGGAAGATGGGCATTAATATAAAGAAATGAATTATGGATAAGAGCATAAGAAGCAACCAGGCCTAGTGGATGGAGCCGGGGCCGGGAGTTAGAAGGTCTGGGTTCTAATCCTGACTCTGCCACTTGTCTGCTGTGTGACTATGGGTTCATTCATTCATTCAATCGTATTTATTGAGTGCTTACTGTGTGCAGAGCACTGTACTAAGTGCTTGCTTATGTTGTTGTTTATGATATTTAAGTGCTTACTCTTGCCAGGCACTGTACTAAGCACTGAGATAGATATAAGATAATCAGGTTGGACATAATCCCTGTCCCACGTAAGGTTCATAGTTTTTAATCTCCATTTTACAAATAAGGTAACTGAAACACAAGAAGTTAAGTTGATGGGGGCCCCCTCATCTACCATGGAAAGGTTGCAGATATTCTTTGAATGTACGCGGTTCTGTTGCCATATTTGGTATGGGCCTTAGACCCTGCAGCCCACTGGCTGGGTCCAGGAACCAAACCAAAGAAGGAGATAGACTCCGCCCAGCTCTGCACCAAATCTGTACCAAATCTGCACCAATCCAGTCCCCACTGTTTTCAAATCTACCAATCACTGTGATCAGCAACAGCAGTATGTAAGCCCATTGTATCGGGCACTCAGGGCCTTTTCCCTTAAGGAAGTGAGCCCACCGGGTGCGTTAGCCCCTATTCGGTCTTCGGCCTTACCAATAAAACTTTATTAAAACTTCCGGCAGTCACATGCTGTCTGACTAATTCTTTAGTCGCCCGGCGACTTGGTGGCCATCCGGAACAACCGCCGCCATCAAAGTGACTTGCCCAAGGTCACACAGCAGACAAGTGGCAGAGCTGGGATTAGAACCCAGGTCCCCTGACAACCATACTCAGGCTCTTCCCACTAGGCCATATTGCTTCCTTTGCTGGACTTTATTTTTAAACAATAAAACAAACTTGTACACAGATTATAACAAATTATGTGTTGATTATCAAATGTACTAAAATATGTTGATTTAGAGTGTGAGGGTCAGTGTATGACCATTCATCTTGGAATTATTACTATTTTCCATTAAAGATGAACATGGCTTTGCTATTAAAAAATCATGTATTTTAAAGTGTTCTTTATCTCAAATTGTCTTACCAACATCTTAGTTGAGAATCTTTTCAGTAATTATTATTTCCAGTTTAAAATGAGGGAACTGAGACAGACTCATTTACTATCACAACTGCAAATGAAGCTAAAAAGAAGACATTTTCCCCAAAAAGAAGAGAATTATCAGGATGGTACATTTGAAGAACCATTTCAGGAACAATAAATCCCATGGCGATGTGGGTTTTCTTCCATAATAAATTGAAATATGAAGCCCTGAAAATTTCTGGACTTAATAGTTCAAGTCTAACCTCATTTCTCGTGTGTGTGTGTGTGTTGTTTTGACCACCCCCTCCCATATGATGCTTAAGAATACTCCAAGTGTTGAAGACCCTTGACCCCTCTCGAGGTCAAAATGTCACAATATCATGATAATGGGATGCTGTAACCCTGGAGAAAGAAAGAGGATTTAAATTCTGTTCCAAGGCCCACAGTCAGTTTATTTCACTAACTCCCAGTCCTGTTTTGTTCTGATTTAATGGTTTAATTATTGATTCTCAGGTAGCTGTGATTTAACTAAAGCTTTGGGATATTTAAAAAAATAGTATAGATTTAATACCAACTTTGAAAATGACATCTGCTTTGAAACAGTTTTTATCAATATTTAAGTGCTTAATACGTGTCAAACACTGTTCTAAATTGCTTGGGTAGGTTCATGCTAATTAAGTTGGACACAGTTGCTGTCCAACATGGGGTTCACAGTCTAAATAGGAGGGAGAGCAGGGGAACTGAGGCACAGAAAAGTTAAGTGACTTACCCAAGGTCACACAGCAAGCAAATGGCAGAGCTGGGATTAGAACCAAGGTCCTTTGACTCCCAAGCCCATGCTCCTTCCACTGGGCCACACTGCTTCTTTAAGTGGAAAGGTATTAAAAACTTACAGCAAATAAAAGATTAAAATACTGCTTTACATCCTAATTATAAAACAAAAAACATCAAATTAACTGATAATCACATGACTTATTTTGCATACCTAGCATCTTAATTAGTCAGTAGCTTTTATCGGGTAAAACTATCAACTCTCCAAATTGACAGGCCCATCATCATCAGGTGTTTACTGAGCACCTCTGTGAGCTGTGTATTGAACTAGACCTCAAGAGGAATTAAAGAAAAAGAAGGCAACATGATTGACATAGAAAATGAAGCACCTGAGTGAGACATTTCTGCGGCATTCCGTTTAGGGTACACATCTCTGCCCACATGCAAGGCCTGGTAACCATTTTAAACAAAACCTGCAGAAATGAAGTAATACACTTCAGAATTCTTTGTGTTAACTGAAATAACCAATTATATAAATAAAATTACATTAAAGTAAGGGTTGGAGTCCATTAACTCTGTAAGGAAACCATTTGCATATTTTAATATGGCTACCAGTCTATTAATGCAGCTGAGTTTACAGCCGTTGCTTAAAGATCATTTTGAGGGGGGGGGAAAAAGTCTTTGCTATGGAACATAATTGAAACCATGGCAGAAAGACAGGTTTGTTCATGCTTATGTCAGCAATAAGTCTCATTTATGGTTTGACAAGTGACCTCTAGCCTCAGTGTGCCCTATCTTCCAGGAAAAAATCTCAGATACTGTGGGTTGACTCAGAAATCTCTAACATTTAGGCTTCATGGGTGACTCAGCCAAATGTTATGTGAAGCAGAAGACACTCAAAAACTAACTGTCCCAGTTATGGTTAAAAAAAAAAAAGTTTGGGAACCCATATCCCAGTCCAAAGGGAACCTGCCCTGGAATATGATAAGGGAGTCTGAATTTCCCCAGCTTCACTCCATGTTCCAAAATCTTTCCTCAGGACCCAAGTTGCAGCTCTCCTTAAGTCATGAAATACGATATACCATAATAAAGGTGAAGAAGCAGAGGAGTGGACAGCGGAAGGAACAGGAAAATAGTAGTAAATTAACCCATGTGGTCTGTTGGGTGGCAGAGGCCCTGCCTGAGTAATAATAATGAAATTTGTTAATACTATGTGTCAAGCATTTTACTAAGTGCTGGGTAGATACAAGGTAATCTCTGTCCCACATGGGGCTCACCGTCTATGTAGAAGGGAGATCAGGTATCAAATCCCCATTTTGCAGATGAGGGAACAGAGGCACAGAGAAGTTAAATGACTTCTCCAAGGTCACACAGCAGACAAGCAGTGGGGCTGGGACTAGCACCCAGTTCCTCTGACAACCAGGCCTGGGTTCTATGCCCTGTAGAATGTGTCTACCAATGTTGCTTTACTGTAATGTCCCAAGCGCTTAGTACAATGCAGTGCATACAGTAAGTGCTCAAATACCATAGATTGATGATTGATTGATTGTAAATGAAGACTGTGAGGATCCTGGGGTCTATCCAAATCAAGACTCACTGTGATCTACCCTGCATCCTGGTGAGGAACAGGGAACCTACACTGGGTTGTGGGCCACGTACTACTGTCCAAAAGAGCAACATCAGCGGGAGCCTGAACCTGCCTAATGTCTGCAGAACAGTGCACTCAATATACAGGCCAAGAAACAAATGGGATCCCTGATGTCAAGGAGCCAAAAATCTAATGGTAATTAGATTAGTTTTGAAATAACATAATAGATTATTATGGTACTTGTTCGGCACTTATGAGTCACGCACTGTTCTAAGCCCTAGGGTCGATACAAGGTAATCTGGTCGGCCACAGTCCCTGTCCCACATGGGGCTGACACTCTGAATCCCCATTTTGCAGGTGAGGTAACTGAGGCCCAGAGAACAATAATGATGGCATTTAAGTGCTTACTATGTGCAAAGCACTGTTCTAAGCACTGAGGGTATACAAGGTGATCAGGTTGTCCCACGTGGAGATCACAGTCTTAATCGTCATTTTACAGATGAGATAACTGAGGCTCAGAGAAGTTAAGTGACTAACAAAGTCACATAGCAGAGACATGGCTCAGACATATGGCAGAATGTGGATTAGAACCCAGGTTCTCCTGACTTCCAACTGTGCTCTATCCATTAAGCCATGCTTTCTTATCCCTCAAGGTTGGTCTAGACCTTTGAAGATAAGGAAAAAGCTAGATTGCCTTGTACTCATTGAGCATTCACTGTGTGAAGAGCACTGCCCTAAGCTCTTAGGAAGGACAGGTTGATAGACATGATCCCTGCCCACAAGGAACTTATTCTTAAGCACGAGTGTTAAATTGAGATGAACTCTTTGGTTTTCTTTTTTTAAAAAATCCCCAAGTTGACATTTTTATTTGTGTACTGCACCAAGTCCATCACTGCCAACCCTATCCCAATCTCCAGCTAGGCTGTGGGGAGTTGGGTGGGTGGGTTGGGGGTGGGGTGGGGTGGGTGTGTGTGGGGGGTTGATGAAAGGAAAGAAGGGAATGAGGGAAAACAAGGTGAGGGCCAGAAGGTGAAAAGTTAATGAAGACCAGCCTCCCCAAGCTGCTGAAAGGATGGTTCTTGTATTCTACTGCTATCTGGATTCACTTACAATAAAGAAGGAATTGTTACCCTGATTTAAAAGGCATAGGATTTATAAGCTATCACAAATACTATAATATACCAGGGTGTGTACATGTGTTTTTATTACAAGCCTATTTGAAAGGCCTTTTCCATTTCCCATGTATTAAGTAGATAGTTGGAGTGGTGTGCAGCATAGCTCTTTTAATTATATTGTCGATCATTTTCTCCAACTATCAGGCAATACTCCAGTCCTTGTGCTAAACTCTGCCACTGCTGATCTCCTCCCCACCGGCCTCACTCATGCCTTTTTTTTTTAATTTGGGTTTTGATGAATTTAAAAGTGGCCTTAAAACTCTAAGTAAATCGAGCCTGTTGTAAGGGGATGACTTCTGCTTTTGGAAAACTGAAAATTCCTTTTTTAAAAATTCAAATCCATGTACACCAAATGCTAACAAGTTTTAACTGGGAAAGTTCTAGTTCTGAAAACTTGCAAGAATCAGGAAACACATTATTTGACCTCTTGCTAACACAGCCTGTGGTGTTTTGTATAATGCATGAGTGAACCATGTTTAGAAATAGAAATGCATTTGCAGAAAGTATTTATTATGTTGTTCTGCGCATACAGCTTTAAATTTGCGCGCTGTAGCTTGAAGCATTGCACAAACTGTTGGTCTGCTGACTGCCTCTGGCACCAAAACACAGAAAATAGATTGCTGAGGGTTTTGTTTTGTTTTAAGCTTCCTTGTTCCTCCTCCCCCACTCTCGCGCTCTTAAAAGGTGGCTTTTCCCCCCCTCCTAGCTTGTAGTATGTGTAAATATAAATGTATAGCGTTTAAATCATGGCATTTTTAATCAACACGTAATTCCTTCCAGGACCTATGATCTTCTATTGATTCCCATTAAAATGCTTTTCTTTTTTTTGCCCCCTCTGCTGATCGAATTTCAGATCAGCCACAGGATATGCAACTAACCTTCCGGCACAGCTGAACCCAACTGACTCAGGGAGATCAAAAGCCTTGATGCATTCATTAAACATTCCCACCGCCCAGGCAGGATCTCTAATGGAAGATATCTTTTTGCATTGCAATTAATATTTTCTTTTTGCCTCCCCCCCGCCCAAAAATGTTCTTGCTCTTGATTGCATGGTGGAGAGGAAAGGGAAGGCAAAATGAGAACAAAAGAGACATATCTTTTTACCCAAGGCTGACGTCAGTTAGATTTTACAGACAACTATTGATGCATGTGGAGCGATTGAAAGCGGCTTCTTCCCACCCCCTTCACCTCCACCCACCCTCAGCTTGCACTCTAAGGGGAAACCAGACTTTTAGCAGAGGCCCCCGAAAATGGCAGGGCTTCATCGCTTCTCTTGATAGACTCCAGTTCACTGTGCAATGGGCATTCGAGGCTTTCTTTCGTTGCACGATCTTTATTAGGGCGGAAAACAAGCAGCGGGGGGAGGGAGCTGGAACAGCTAATAGGCACCGAGCAGAGAACGCTTCAACCTAGGACTGTTGTTCATTACCAGCTGCTAGGAAAGGACCCAGTCGGAGCAAAATAGTCCCTGTTTCCCAGCCCCCCTCTTCTGCTCCTTTGAACCGGTAGGATCCGCCTGGTTTTGAACAGCCGGTATTTTGCAGGCCAGCTCGCGGTTCTTTTGGAGGACGAAGGGGACGTGGGGGAGCGGTTGTTGCCCTCCCTCCACTTGGCTTTTGCTGGCTGGGACTTAGTAGTGCAAGGACCCTCCCGATCCCGGGGAGACTGTGGTCCGCTCTCCGGGCTGCCGGAGCCACCGCAGCGAGAGCAATAAAGGGAGCCGGAGGAGCGGCCGCGGCGGCGGTGCTGTCTGCAACGCCCGGACTGGACTCCCTCTGGCGCGCGGACCGGAGCTGCTCTCCCTGCGCCACCAGCCCTGCTCAGGAGCATGGAACTTTGCTCAGCGCCTACTATCTGTCAAGCACTGTTCGAAGCGCTGGGGTAGATAATAATAATCTTGATGTTATTTGCCGAGCGCTTACTATTCATTCATTCATTCCACCACTTGTCAGCTGTGTGACTTTGGGCAAGTCACTTCACTTCTCTGTACCTTAGTTACCTCATCTATAAAATACAGGTTACGACTGTGAGCCCCATGTGGGACAACCTGATCACCTTGTATCCCCCCAGCGCTTAGAACAGTGCCTTGCACATAGTAAGCGCTTAACAAATGCCATCATTATTATTGTTGTTATTATTCAATAGTATTTATTGAGCACTTACTGTGTGCAGAGCACTGTACTAAGCGCTTGGGAAGTACAAATCATTAACATATAGAGATGGTCCCCACCCAACAACAGGCTCACAGTCTAGAAATAATCCATGTGCCAACCACTGTCCTAAGCGCTGGATATTTGTAAAGCACGAAGTGCCAACCACCGTTCCAAGTGCAGGGGTAGATGCAAGGCAATTAGGTTGTCCACCTGTGGGGCTCACAGTCTTAATCCCCATTTTACAGATGAGGTCACTGAGGCACAGAGGAGTTAAGTGACTTGCCTTAAGTCACATAGCTGACAAGTGGCAGAGCTGGGATTAGAACCCGTGACCTCTGACCTCTAAATCGGGTTGGACACAATCCCTGTCCCACATGGGGCTCACAGTCTCAATCCCCATTTGACAGATGAAGGAACTGAGGCTCAGGGAAGTGAAGTGAGAAGTGGTGGAGCCGGAATTAGAACCCAGGTCCTTCTGACTCCCAGGCCCGTGTTCTATTCACTAGGCCATGCTGCTGCTTCCTTCCCCATCCCCAAATTCCTAGCTGCCCAGGCCCCTCTATTAAGAAAAACAGTGGGGGAAATGGGGTTGTTTGTTTTTAACAAAAACCTAGCACAATTGAGATTAAAGGAAATCCAAAATATTTTGGGAAAATGCAAATCTAAAATTTAGAGAAGCAACATGGCATAATGGATAAAGCACAGGCCTGGGAGGCAGAGGTCATGTGTTCTAATCTTTGCTCCACCCCTTGAGTGCTGTGTGCAGCACTCAAGTCACTTCACTTCTCTAGGCCTCAGTTACCTCATCTGTAAAATGTGATTGAGATTGTGAGCCCTATGTGGGACAGGGACTGTGTCCAGCCTGATTTGCTTGTACCCTCCCCAGCACATAGAACAGTGCCTAGCACATAGTAAGTATATAACAAATACCATTAGTATTATTATTAATTAGAGACATCTTAATCGGGTCAGAGGTCCCCGACTTTATACTTGAAATGGTTTCTGTATAGGGAGGGGGAAGACCTAAGTCTTTCTTGCTTGCTGAATTCTCTTTCACATCAAACTGGTAGGGCGGGGCGGGGATCAACAGGACAGGAGAGACACTTGGAGGCCTGTCACTGATTCAAACCATTTTTGGAAGACCTCTAACTCGAACTTATTAAGGAAATAGTCTGTTACCACCAAAAAGTGACAGGGTGATAGGGCTGAGTGCTATTCTGGACATAGAAGAAAAGGTCTGAAACTCTGAAAAGAAGCAGTGTGAGGAAGTAGGTTGACACCCAAGTATCAGCATGGCATAATGGATAGAGCACAAACCTGGGAGTTAGAAGGTTATGGGTTCTAATTCTGGCTCTGCCACTTGTCTGCTGGGTGACCTTGGGCTAGTCACTTCACTTTTCATTCAATCATATTTATTGAGCACACTGTGTGCAGAGCACTGTATTAAGTGCTTGGAAAGTACTCTCTGGGACTCAGTTCCCTCACCTGTAAAATGGGATTGAGACTGTGAGCCCTACATGCAACAGGGACTGTGTCCAACATGATTTCCTTGTATCCACCCCAGTGCTTAGTACAGTGCCTGGAACATAGTAAGTGCTTAACAAATACCACAATTATTAATATTATTATAATTATTAAGTAGTATAGGCTAGAGTAGATTAGAGGAGCAGCATAGTCTAGTGGAGAGAGCTCAGGACCACCTATTGTCTGCTGTGTGACCTGGAGCAAATCACTTAACTTGTCTCTGAGTCTCTTTCCACATCTCTAAGATAGAAATTAAATGCTTGTTTCCCCTTTCTTAGACTGTGGGGCAGGGTCTGTTTTTCTGTTCTGTATCTACTCCAGTGCTTGGCACATACTAAGTGCTTTACAAATATCACCATTGTTATTATGGCAGGGAATGTGTCTGTTTATTATACTGTACTCTTCCTAAGTGCTTAATACAGTGCTCTGCACACAATACATGCTCATAGGATTGAATGATTGAATATTCTTTATCATCAGCAGTGCAGTTTTGTTTTCCTCCTAGTTTATAAAGGGCCTAAAATACTTAGAGACTCTGGGATGTGTCCACATGTTTTGTTGTCTGTCTCCCCCTTCGAGACTGTGAGTCTGTTGTTGGGTAGGGACCGTCTCTATATGTTGCCAACTTGTACTTCCCAAGCACTTAGTACAGTGCTGTGCACACAGTAAGCGCTCAATAAATACGATTGAATGAATGAATGAATGTGGGTATATGTAAAAACAAATACAAAGCAGAAACTGAACGGCAGAGAGGGAGGAGTCAATTTTATTAAATACTTGATTGCCAGGCACTGTACAGCACATGCAAGAGAGTACAACAGAGAATCACATTCCCTGCCCTTAAAGAGCTTACAGTCTAAGGGGAAGAATAGGCAAGAGCAGTCTGAAACTTGGAAATTTCGAGAAACAGGATTTGTATGTAAGGAGGAATAAGTTCTCACAGTCCCTTTTGCACTAGTTCATTCTTGTGGAAAAACGAATAGAAATAATGGCACTTGAGGGGAAAAAAAGGAAGACAATGCTGAGAGAGGAAGGATAGATACTTATGATTGAAGAATTTGACTCGAATTCTAATGCCTAAACTAACCATTGTGGACTTAACAAATCCTACATTCTCTTCCCTATTCTGCCTTAGTTTCCACTTCTGAAGAATGGAGGCAAATAAAACAGTCCTTTAATGACTAGTAAATGCCATGATCGAGTTTCAAATACTAAAAGGCCTTGGTGAAAACCCATATAATCTGCATATACACAAATAAGAGATGGAAGACTAAATGTAAGTACAAATCTTGTTTGGATATTATTGATAATATTGTTTCAATGTTTGGTAAAGATGCCAGATCAGCAAACATGATATACAAAGGTCATCATTCTTACTGTGCTCAAGAAAAAAAATTCTTCCAAGGACAAACGGCAAGATACCTGCTGTGACTTTTTGATCTGTGGCATCTCTTTGGGTACTGGAATGCTAATTATCTGGTAACTTGGTAGTCTTAGTGACTGAATGATAGGCAAAACTACATACCCACTCACCTAAAATACAGTGGGACTTCATCAAATAATGTGCTTTCTTCTATTGAACTTCCCAAGTGCTTAGTACACTGCTCTGTACTAGTAAGTACTCAACAAATGCTACTGATCGATTCATTTGCTCCCTGAGTTTCCAGTGGCACCTACAATGCAGTAAATGTGCACCAAATTGTTTGAATCTTTTCAATCTGAGCAGATCCTAACTAATTCTTAGCATTCATCTGCTACCATCCCTGCTCCCTTGACCTGACTGTCACCCACAACCCAGGGTGGCCTAGTGAGTAGAGCACAGACCTGGGAGTCAGAAGGACCTGAGTTCTAATCCTGAATCCACCACTTATCTACTGTGTAACCTTGGGTAAGTCACTTCTCTGAGCCTCAGTTACCTCATCTGTAAAATGGGGATTAAGACTCTGAACCCGATATGGGTCAGGGACTGGGCCAACTTGATTATCTTGTATCTATCCCAGCACTTAGTACACTGCCTGGCACATAGTAATCACTTAAATAACCACTTATTGTTATTATTGCTATTATTATCTTGAATTTAAAGGCCTGCCATGTAGTTATCCAGCAGAGTAGTGCAGAGGAAGGGAATAGCTAAGGTCAAAAAGCCAAAATAACCTGGACCTGTTAGGACAACAAATTGAGATTCTGAGCTTCTCCAAGGTGGAGGCTGCATCTTTCTTTTATTCTCACTCTGGGCAGGGAACATGGCTAACAACTTTGTTATAGTGTACTCTCCTAAGCACTTACTACAGTGTTCTGTACCCTGCAAGTATTAAATAAATATGATTGGGGTTATTTTTACTGTATGCTCCTAAACTCGTAATACAATAGTACTCTGCTCTCAATAGGCACTCAAATTCCTGATGATGTTGAGGGTGTGTTCCGAAGGCTGGAACTAGTGGTGTGTGTTAGCCTGACAGCTCTCCTTCTACACGGCTCAAACAGCATGAGCATGGGGGCATCAATCCTCAGCCTGCTCCATATGAGGCTGTGACTAAGGCAGAAGTTTCTACTGGAAAAAATCTGTTATAATAAAATCGGTTCCTGGTGTAGACAAAAATCTTAGACACACATTCTTGTTAAGACACCTGGTAAATAAAGGTGAGGCTCTATGACAAAGCATCCCAGTGGTCCTATTAGGGGAAAGAACCCTATTTTTAAGTTCCAGCATAAACAGCAAGTGGGGTTTCTCAGCAGTGCTATTTAACAGGAACAGTTGTTAGCCCAGCTTCACTAGAGTGGTCTTTAAAATTACTGGGATTAAAAACAACAAAGTCCTTCATGAAAAGTGTGCTCTATTGTTGGTTAGTTTTTAACCTGAACAATTAATCTCTGAATGTCCCCAAATCCAGGCACTGTTCTAAGTGCTAGGAAGATGAACTGTAATCAGGTTGGACATGGGGCTCAGAGTTTTAATGCCCATTTTACAGATGAGGTAATTGAGCCACAGAGAAATAAAGTGGTGGAGCAGGATTAGAACCCAAGTCCTTTGACTCCCAGGCCGGAACTCCTTCCATTAAGCCACACATCGTCTCTATTTTGTTCTCCCAGTATGACTTTTGATACTGTGTCTAGAAAAACCTACTTCAGTAAGCACCAGCTGCATGGATTGCATATGATGTGCCCATATTCCACAATGCTGACCGAAGCATCTTCCCAAAATGTGACGCAGGATCATCATCATCATCATCATCAATCGTATTTATTGAGCGCTTACTATGTGCACAGCACTGTACTAAGCACTTGGGAAGTACAAATTGGCAACATATAGAGACAGTCCCTACCCAACAGTGGGCTCACAGTCGAAAAGGGGGAGACAGAGAACAAAACCAAACATACTAACAAAATAAAATAAATAAGATAGATTCATGCCGGTCTCAGCTCCGCAACATTGCCAAGATCCGCCCTTTCCTCTCCATCCAAACCGCTACCCTGCTAATTCAAGCTCTCATCCTATCCCGTCTGGACTACTACATCAGCCTTCTCTCTGATCTCCCATCCTCGTGTCTCTCCCCACTTCAATCCGTACTTCATGCTGCTGCCTGGATTGTCTTTGTCCAGAAACGCTCTGGGCATATTACTCCCGTCCTCAAAAATCTCCAGTGGCTACCAATCAATCTGCACATCAGGCAGAAACTCCTCACCCTCGGCTTCAAGGCTCTCCATCACCTCGCCCCCTCCTACCTCACCTCCCTTCTCTTCTTCTACAGCCCAGCCCGCACCCTCCGCTCCTCTGCCGCTAATCTCCTCACCGTGCCTCGTTCTTGCCTGTCCCACCGTCGACCCCCGGCCCACGTCATCCCCTGGGCCTGGAATGCCCTCCCTCTGCCCACCCGCCAAGCTAGCTCTCTTCCTCCCTTCAAGGCCCTACTGAGAGCTCACCTCCTCCAGGAGGCCTTCCCAGACTGAGCCCCCTCCTTCCTCTCCCCCTCGTCGCCCTCTCCATCCCCGCCGTCTTACCTCCTTCCCTTCCGCACAGCACCTGTATATATGTATATATGTTTGTACATATTTATTACTCTATTTATTTATTTATTTCACTTGTACATATCTATTCTATTTATTTTATTTTGTTAATATGTTTGGTTTGTTCTCTGTCTCCCCCTTCTAGACTCTGAGCCCACTGTTGGGTAGGGACTGTCTCTATATGTTGCCAACTTGTACTTCCCAAGCACTTAGTACAGTGCTGTGCACACAGTAAGTGCTCAATAAATACGGTTGATTGATTGATTGATTGATTGATTCTCCCCACTCCTCCAAGCCATCCAGTGGTTACTATTGGCTTCAATCAATCAATTATATTTATCGAGTCCTTGCTCTGAGCATAGCATTATACTTAGCACTTGAGAGAGTACAATATAGCAGAGTTGGTAAACTTGTTCCCTGACATCAAGGAGCTTACAGTCTAGAGGGATAGGCCAATATTCAACTAAATTATGAATATGTACGGAAGTGCTGTGGGACTGAGGGTGGGCTTGAATAAAGGGTACAAATCCAAGTGCAAGAGTGATGCAGAGGGGAGAGGGAGTAAGAGAAAAATAATAATGACTGTGGTATTTGTTAAGTTCTTACTGTGTGGCAGGCACTTTTCTATATGCTGGGATGGATACAAGCAACTCACAGTTCTGTACGATGTGGAGCTTACATTCTTAAGCCCCCTTTTACAGATAAGGTAACTGAGGCATGGTGAAGTGAAGTGACTTGCCCAAGGTCACACAGCAGACAAGTGGCAGAGCCAGGATTACATCCCAGGTCCTTCTGACTACCAGGCCTGTGATCTATCCACTAGGCTATGCTGCTTCTCAAATGAGGGCTTAATAGGGTAAGCCTCCTTGCGGAGGTGAAAGGCATGACTGCAAGCTGCTTGTGTTCATGGAATGTGTCTACCAACTCTCTTAAACTCTTCCAACCACTTAGTACAGTGCTTTGCATACAGTAAGGTCTCAGTAAATAAAATTGATTGACTGTTTGCATGATAGTTGTCCTCAAGTAATTTCAAAGCTCTCCATCAGCTCTTTCCACCTACTTAATGGCTCTGCTCACTCAGGATCTCTTCTGCTTACACTCTTCACTCCTCTTAAGACCCGCTCTGGACTGTACCCCGCTATTGTCTTATCCATCTCTGACTCTTTACTCATGTTGTCCACGGGGCCTTTAGGAACTCTCTGCCCCTTACGTCTAATCCACTACAAGGTACCTCTCCACACCTTCAAAGCCCTCCTAAACCCCCAGTTGCTTCCCGTGACTATCAGTACCCTAACTAGTATCAACTCTTCAGCTACCTCTTGCACTTCCTTACTTTTTTTTGCCCATCCTCAACATTTCTTTATATATACATATTCAACTGAGCATTGTTATATTTTTTTCCAATTCCACTGCTTAGTATAGTGCTCTGCACACAGTAAGCACTCAATAAATATAATTGAATGAATGAATGAATATGACTGTTTGTCTCCCATTAGTGCATGAAGCACCTTGAGGGCAAAGATGTCTTGTGCTTCTGTTGTATTACATTGCATTCAACCAGGACTGCAGAAATACAATTATAGATCCTACTATTAGAGAGTACAAATGGTTCACCTGTACCATAGAAAAAATGGGGCTTTGCAACATGGGTGAATCACTTTAATCGTGCAAATGTATTTAAGTGCCTACTGTATGCACAACACTGTGCTAAATGTTTGGGAAAGTATGGTAGAATTAGAAGGCATGACTACAGTCCTAATGGGCAGGGAGCATATCTACCAACTCTTCCCAGGACTTAGAACAGTGCTCCACAAGCAGGTGTGCACTAAATACCATTGATTGACTGAATGCATGATATTTTTTCTCAATTAACTTACAATCTAGTGGAGGAAACATACTGGCATATCGACAGGAGGAATCAGTCAATCATATTTATTGAGTGCTTAATGTGTTAGTGTGCTGTACTTACTGCTTGGAAGAGTATAGTATTACAGAGTTAGTAGAGACATTCCCTCTCCGCAAGGAGCTTGCGGTATAGAGGGGAGACAGGCATTAAAATGACAGATGTGTACATAAATGCTGTGAGGCGGGGATGGGGTGAATAAAGGGTACAAATCCAAGTGCAAGGGCAACACAGAAGGGAGAGGAAATAATGGAAATGAGTGCTTATTCAGGGAAGGTCCCTTGGAGAAGGTGTGATTTCTTTTTTTTAATAAGGCTTTGAAGGTGGGGAAAGTGATAGTCTGGTAGCTATAAAGTGGAAGGTAAGCTCACTGTGAGCAGGGAACATGTCTGCCAGATCTGTTGTGTTGTATTCTCCCATGTGCGTAGTTCAGTGCTCTGAACATAGTAAGTGCTCAAAAATTTCCATTGATGATGATTGTTGAGGGAGTTCCAGGTCAGAGAAAGACAGATATGTGGGTATAATAATAATAATGATGACATTTGTTAAGCGCTTACTATGTGCCAAGCACTGTTCTAAGCACTGGGGGGATAGAAGGTGATCAGGTTGTTCCACGTGGGGCTCACAGTCTTAATCCCTATTTTACAGATGAGGTAACTGAGGTTCAGAGTAGTGAAGTGACTTGCCCAAAGTCACACAGTTGACAAGTGACGGAGCTGGGTATGTATTTGAGCTATTATTTACATAGGATATGTAGTTGATATATCAATCAATCAATCAATCAATCGTATTTATTGAGCGCTTACTATGTGCAGAGCACTGTACTAAGCGCTTGGGAAGTACAAATTGGCATCACATAGAGACAGTCCCTACCCAACAGTGGGCTCACAGTCTAAAAGGGGGAGACAGAGAACAGAACCAAACATACCAACAAAATAAAATAAGTAGGATAGAAATGTACAAGTAAAATAAATAAATAAATAAATAAATAGAGTAATAAATATGTACAACCATATATACATATATACAGGTGCTGTGGGGAAGGGAAGGAGGTAAGATGGGGGGATGGAGAGGGGGACGAGGGGGAGAGGAAGGAAGGGGCTCAGTCTGGGAAGGCCTCCTGGAGGAGGTGAGCTCTCAGCAGGGCCTTGAAGGGAGGAAGAGAGCTAGCTTGGCGGATGGGCAGAGGGAGGGCATTCCAGGACCGGGGGATGACGTGGGCCGGGGGTCGATGGCGGGACAGGCGAGAGCGAGGTACAGTGAGGAGATTAGTGGTGGAGGAGCGGAGGGTGCGGGCTGGGCAGTAGAAGGAGAGAAGGGAGGTGAGGTAGGAGGGGGCGAGGTGATGGAGAGCCTTGAAGCCCAGGGTGAGGAGTTTCTGCCTGATGCGCAGATTGATCGGTAGCCATTGGAGGTTTTTGAGGAGGGGAGTAATATGTCCAGAGCGTTTCTGGACAAAGATAATCCGGGCAGCAGCATGAAGTATGGATTGAAGTGGAGAGAGACACGAGGATGGGAGATCAGAGAGAAGGCTAGTGCAGTAGTCCAGACGGGATAGGATGAGAGCTTGAATTAGCAGGGTAGCGGTTTGGATGGAGAGGAAAGGGCGGATCTTGGCAATGTTGCGGAGCTGAGACTGGCAGGTTTTGGTGACAGCTTGGATGTGAGGGGTGAATGAGAGAGCGGAGTCGAGGATGATACCAAGGTTGCGGGCTTGTGAGACGGGAAGGATGGTAGTTCCGTCAACAGAGATGGGAAAGTCAGGGAGAGGACAAGGTTTGGGAGGGAAGACAAGGAGCTCAGTCTTCGACATGTTGAGCTTTAGGTGGCGGGCGGACATCCAGATGGAGATGTCCTGAATGCAGGAGGAGATGCGAGCCTGGAGGGAGGGGGAGAGAGCAGGGGCAGAGATGTAGATCTGGGTGTCATCAGCGTAGAGATGATAGTTGAAGCCGTGGGAGCGAATGAGGTCACCAAGGGAGTGAGTGTAGATTGAGAACAGAAGGGGACCAAGCACTGAACCTTGGGGAACCCCCACAGTAAGAGGATGGGAGGGGGAGGAGGAGCCTGCAAAAGAGACTGAGAAAGAACGACCGGAGAGATAAGAGGAGAACCAGGAGAGGATGGAGTCTGTGAAGCCAAGGTCAGATAACGTGTTGAGGAGAAGGGGGTGGTCCACAGTGTCAAAGGCAGCTGAGAGGTCGAGGAGGATTAGGACAGAGTATGAGCCGTTGGATTTGGCAAGCAGGAGGTCATTGGTGACCTTTGAGAGCGCAGTTTCCGTGGAATGAAGGGGACGGAAGCCAGACTGGAGGGGGTCGAGGAGAGAGTTGTTGTTGAGGAATTCTAGGCAGCGCATGTAGACAACTCGTTCAAGGAGTTTGGAAAGGAATGATAGGAGGGATATGGGACGATAACTAGAAGGTGAGGTGGGGTCAAGAGAGGGTTTTTTTAGGATGGGAGAGACATGGGCATGTTTGAAGGCAGAGGGGAAGGAACCATTGGAGAGTGAGCGGTTGAAGATGGAAGTTAAGGAGGGGAGAAGGGATGGAGCGAGAGATTTCATAAGATGAGAGGGAATGGGGTCAGAAGCACAGGTGGCCGGAGTAGCACTTGAGAGGAGGGAGGAGAGTTCCTCTGAGGATACCGCTGGGAAGGATGGGAGAGTAGCAGAGAGTGTTGCGAGCCGGGGGGTTGGAGAAAGGGGGGAAGAGACTTTGGGGAGGTCGGACCTGATGGATTTAATTTTGTTAATGAAGTAGGAGGCCAGATCGTTGGGGGTGAGGGAAGGAGGAGGGGGAGGAACCGGGGGCCTGAGAAGGGAGTTGAATGTACGGAAGAGCTGGCGGGGGTGATGGGCATGGGTGTCAATAAGGGAGGAGAAATAGTTTTGTCTGGCAGAAGAGAGGGCTGAGTTAAGGCAGGAAAGGATAAACTTGAAGTGAACGAGGTTGGCATGGTGTTTAGACTTTCGCCAGCAGCGTTCGGCAGCTCGAGCATAAGAGCGAAGGAGGCGGACAGTGGCAGTGATCCAGGGCTGTGGGTTAGTGGTGCGAGAGCGGCGAAGGGAAAGGGGAGCGAGCGAGTCTAGCCGAGTAGAAAGGGTAGAGTTGAGAGCAGTAATCTGATCATCAAGACTGGGTAGAGAGGAGAGGGCGGCGAGGTGGGGTGTGAGGCGCTCCGAAAGATGGGTGGGGTCCAGAGAGCGGAGATCTCTGTGAGGGAGTAATACGGATTTACAGGGGAAAGGAGTGTGAGTGAGGAGGCAGGTGAGAAGATTATGATCAGAGAGAGGGATCACAGAGTTGGTGAGGGTGGACACAGTGCAGCGGTAGGAGATGATGAGGTCGAGGGTATGACCCAGTTGGTGAGTGGGTGAGGTGGGGTGGAGGAAGAGGTTGGCAGCATCAAGGAGAGATAGAAGGCGGGCGGCAGAGGAGTCGTTAGGGATATCCATGTGGATATTGAAGTCTCCGAGGATCAGAGTGGGCATGGAGAAGGAGAGAAGGAATGTGAGGAAGGGGTCAAAGTCGTTAAAGAAGTTGGAAGTGGGGCCCGGAGGGCGGTAGATGGCGGCTACAAGAATCGGGAGGGGGTGGTAGAGGCGAATAATGTGGGCTTCAAAGGAAGGGAAGGAAAGGGAAGTGGGAGGAGGGATAGTGCGAAAGCGACATTGGGGGGCGAGAAGGAAACCGACACCTCCTCCTTTTCCGGTGAGTCTGGGGGAGTGGGAGAAGAAGAGGCCTGCACTGCAGAGAGCAGCAGAAGAGACCGTGTCGTCCGGCGACAGCCAGGTTTCAGTTAGGGCGAGGAGGAGTAGAGAACTGGAAAGGAAAAGGTCCAGGATGAAAGGGATCTTACTTAAAACGGAGCGGGGGTTCCAGAGGCCACACTTGGCATCAGCTGTCGAGGGTGGGGAGGGAGGGGGAAGGGTGCGAGGGGTGGGGAGGGTTTGGATTGGGATGAGTTGGCGGGGGCCTGGGCGGGGAGGGTGGGAAGGGGGGTGGCGATGGGAAAGGAGAACTGGGATGGGGTGGGGGCAGGGAGAAGGGGGGGGGGGCTGGGAGGGAGAAGCGGAGGACCTGCGCTGGTACAGAGGAATCCTTGGTAGGGGTTGAGGGGGAGCGGTCTTGGTGGGTGAGAGGGAGGGAAACAGCTGGGTGGGAGAGGGGAAGGGGAAGGTGAGGAATGGGAATGGCAGTTGGGAGCAAGGGAACTGAAAGTTCATGGTGAGGTCAGCAGGGCAAGTGACAGTACCGCGGGGGGTTAACAATTGAGATGCAGAAGCAATAAAACAGTAGCAATGATAAAAGTATATGTGATATATGTGATATATATATGTGAGTAGTTGGTGCACAACTGTTAAAATAGTAGTTGGGGACAGCGGAGAATAATGGAGGAAACTACTTGAGTGTCTTAAAGCCAGTAGTTAGGGTTTCTGCTTGGGGTGGGTAACCTTTGGATGGGGAAGACACTCTTGTCCCCTTGTTAAGCACACACTCAAAAATATCTGTGGATGATGGTGAATTGGCTTGTAGAATCATTGATACTGTGGGAGAAGCCTGAAGAAAACTACATCCTGTACAAAGATATTCATCAGCAACCTGGAACTGAATTCTGTTATAGAACTTTGTCACCTAGGCAGGCCACTGTCCAAAGATATACTGATGGCTAAGGATGGAGGAAATTGAAGGAGCTAAAGCTTGATAATACTTTATTACCACACTCTGACAAACTGAAAGTCCACCAACCTGTAGTGCTCCCCAATCTTCTAAAAGGTTGTAAGGCACAGGCCATCACAGACATCACCTTTTGCTACTTAAGCTATTCCAATGGCATTATTCCCTGATCTACCCAACTGACTATTCAGGATCACAAATAATTAGGCCCTGGGTTGTAGTCAGTCTATCAACACTGAAGTTATTCTTGACACCCCCTGCACCCATACATATTTTCACTAAGTAGGAGCTATAAAGAAAATGTGACAGTAGTTGATCTATGGTAAGTTAAAGTAGGGTAACCAAATTCAAGGGGGACAGAGGAGATGCTTTCAAAATATAGTAAACTGCTGCCTCGGACGTGGTTATGAGATCAGCCTAATATGTGGTCATCGAGGAAAGAGTGGCTTTTGAGCAGTAGCTACAAGAGGATCACAAGACGGAGACAGACAAACACAGGAAAGAGCAAACAGGCCAGCGTAAGAAGGGATGATCTTTGGGTGTGTATGGCAAAGATTGCCATTTCTCTCGGCAAAGATTGCTGTCGTTACATTGCCGTTTTTCTGTTGGCAGTGTACTTACTGTTTATCTGTTGGCAATGTGTATGTATGGAATCTGGGAGGTCAAGGTGATAGCCACAATTTTCCAACCATTTTTTCTAAAATATCCCTGGTTATATATCTCTGAACTCTGTTTTCCTTGAACCTTGACAAACATCCACTGTATCTTACGCAGGACCATGGTATCAAACTGTGTATGTGTTGGGGAAGCAGATGCATGTATACACTTTGCCTCTACAAAGTGTGCTTGAAGGCTACTTGCAGGGTGAACCCATTCACTACTTTTGTCATAAAGGACTATGGAGAAGTTGATGTTTTCTCTTTTTGAAAAAAAATGTATTTTTCCTTTCATTTTGCAAAATGATGTTTTCCCCCTTATTGAAGTAACACCAGGGCCTATGGAATAAGAAAAATCATCCCATGAATTTTGTTGCAATGGTTACAATTCGGCCAATATGTAGTGTAATATAGACCTCATTTTATTTGGTTTTGAGATCGACGTTGAAAGAAGAAATATATGAAGTCCTGAAAAAGATGTTAAATGCAAATGGATCAGATGTTCACATTCTTGTTGTGATTGCCAAGAAGGGAAATCCTGGATAATTTGAACATCTGAATTTTGCTGCTATTCTTAATCCTCATTGTTTGAAGATGAGTTTGCTGATCACAGTTATTCAGTCTTTACCCTCTCTCCTTCCTCTTCTTATCCACACGTTTCTTTGTTGACAATGTACTTAGTCTTCAGTAAATGCTTTTCCATAGTAGGGGGACTCAGAGTGTTGAAAATGAGCCGGTTCAATCCTTTTTTTAAATGGTATTTGTAAAGTGCTTACTTTAAGCACTGGGGTAGATACAAATTAATCAGGTGGGACACAGTCCCTATTCCACGTAGTGTTCACGGTCTTAATCTGCTTAATAGAAGCAGCGTGGCTCAGTGAAGGAGCATAGGCTTTGGAGTCAGAGGTCATGGGTTCAAACCCTGGCTCTGCCAATTGTCAGCTGTGTGACTTTGGGCAAGTCACTTCACTTCTCTGTGCCTCAGTTAACTCATCTGTAAAATGGGGATTAAGACTGTGAGCCCCCCGTGGCACAACCTGATCACCTTGTAACCTCCCCAGTGCTTAGAACAGTGCTCTGCACATAGTAAGCACTTAATAAATGCCATTATTATTATTATTATTAATCCCCATTTTGCAGATGAGGTAACTAAAGCACAGAGAAGTGAAGTGATTTGCCCAAGGTCACACAGCAAACAAGTGGCAGAGCTGGGACGAGGCCCGTGCTCTATCCATTAGGCCATGCTGCTTCTCACTAGTCCATTCTGTTGAAGACCCTCTGTTGTTTATTCCTTTCTGCCAGTATTGTTTCTCTAACCAGGGCAGGGGTTTTCTTGTGTTTTGGGTTGGGTTTTCCTTCAGCACTTGTTTAAAATTGTGGGGTGAGGAATGTGTATTTCAGGCTTTTGCTGTGCTGACTGACGAAAGCAGTAAAGTAGCTGGCGCTTTAATTCTTGGTAGTTTTATGGCTATTGCCTTCTGCCTGCTACTCCGCATGGACTATGTAGGACAGTGTCTTGCAGCTTTAGCCTCGCCCAGTCAATCAACCTGGTATTTATTGAGAGCTTTACTACATGTTGAGCACTGTACTTAGCACCTGGGAGAGTACAATGCAACAGAATTAGCATACACATTCCCTGCCCATAATGAGCTTACAGTCTAGCAGGGATTGAAAGGAATGATTTGCCCCTTGGGTTTTTCCCTTTCATCGTGGGAAAATTTCAAACAGAGCATTTCAATCATGAAAGTCTTTCCTGTTCTATGAATACATAGTAGAAGGACTTACAGGACAATGAGATGACGTATGTTGGCTGGGAGCAAAGTTCTGTAGGGGCTTGAGGGCAAGTGGAAAAGCTGGAAGCAGGCAAACTAGGCCAGATCGCTAAAGAATAATATAAAGAAATAGCACAGTTGTGTAGGGACACAATTAGAAAAGCAGAAGGTGGAAAGCAGATGCAATGAACATGATTCATAAACTGTAACCTAAAAATTATCCAATTAAATTAGAGGAGAAAAGACCAGGGACAATTGTTGCCCCCCTGAATGACAAGAGAAAGGAAAGCTTATTACCAATGTCTAGGCAGAGGCAAAGACATTTAATATTTTTTTTTTATTCCTCTTCTGCCTTTACAAAAGGAGATCAAATGGGAATGATTGACTAGGGCTAATCCCCTTGAAATGGAAGGTTGAAAAGTCAAGCTAGCAGACAAACTGGAGACTAAAGTGTTTTCTAAAAACTGGCTGTATATGCAATTCTCCCATAAAAGTGTATTTTCAATGCCCGATGAGAGAATTTTGAAAAATTCTTCTGACAACATGAGCCTCTTTGGGATTGACATAAGCTCATTGTGGGCAGGAAATATGTCTGTTAAATTGAACTCTCCCAAGCACTTAGAACAGCATTCTGCACACAGTAAAAACTCAATAAATATAATTGATCGACATGCTTTGTTTATAGAAGAATGACATTGTGTTCTATGTGTGTTTAACATCAAAACGGGTTAGTACTACAGCTCGAGTTTTACTTAGCATCAGGTTTTTGTGGCAAGCCAACCCTTGCATTCTTGGGCAGAGTGGGCCTCAGGCCTTGGGCCTGGGGGGGATCCTCCCCCATTTTCCCTACTAAGAGCTCACCTCCTCCAGGAGGCCTTCCCAGACTGAGCCCCCTCCTTCCTCTCCCCCTCCTCCCCATCCCCCCCCTTACCTCCTTCCCCTCCCCACAGCACCTGTATATATGTATATATGTTTGTACGTATTTATTACTCTATTTATTTTATTTGTACATATTTATTCTATTTATTTTATTTTGTTAATATGTTTTGTTTTGTTTTTTTCTCTGTCTACCCCTTCTAGACTGTGAGCCCACTGTTCGGTAGGGACCGTCTCTATATGTTGCCAAGTTGTACTTCCCAAGCGTTTAGTACAGTGCTTTGAATGAATGAATGAAGATGACATTTGTCAAGTGCTTACTATGTGCAAAGCACTGTTCTAAGCGCACACAGAGTCCTCTGCACACAGTAAGTGCCCAATAAATACGATTGAATGAATGAATGAATGAATGAATAGGAGAAATGGGTGTTTGTAAATTGGTGACAAGATGCCAGGTTCTTCTCAGGAATAGGCAAATGTTGTAGGGCCACTAGTTATCAAGTTTTGGCCCTCATGGATGAGGGGAGACATCTCTGAGGACCAAATCAGTCAATCAGTGGTGGTATTTGTTGAGCACTTACTGTGTGCAGAGGACTCTACTAAGAGCTTGGGAGAGTATAATACAACAGAGTTGGTAGACACATTCCCTGCCCACAGTGAGCTTGCAGTTTAGAGGGGGAGACAAACACTAACATAAATATTCTATAGATATGCATATAAGCGCTGGGGAGCTGAGGGTGGGGACAATACCAAGTGTCCAAAGGGTACAGATCCCAGTGTTTAAACAAGGTGGAAGGGAGAGGGAGTTGGGGGAATGAGAACTTGATCAAGGAAGGCCTCTTGGAGGAGATGTTAACTTAATAAGGCTTTGAAAGTGGAGAGAGTTGTGGTCTGGCATAATACGGAGTGAGGGGGGGGGGCGGGGGGGAGGCATTTCCAGGCCAGAGGAAGGACGTGGGGAAGGGGCCAGTGACAAGATAGATGAAACTGAGGCACAGTGAGCAAGCTGGTGCTAGAGGAGCAAAGTGTGCAGGCTGAGCTGTAGTAGATCACCTTTCAGTTGTGTGAACTTGGGGAAGTCACTTAACTTCTCTGGGCCTCAGTTTCCTCATCTGTATAATGGGGATTAAATCCTACTCCCTCCTACTTAGCTTGTGAGCCCCATGTGGGATAGCTACCGTGTCCAACTTGAGCACCTTATATCTATTCCAGTGCTTGGTACATAGTAAGTGCTTAACAAATGCCATTAACAAAAACAGGGAGGTAAGGTAGGAGGAAATAAGATAATTGAATGCCTTGAGAAGCAGTGAGGCTCAGTGGAAAAAGCATGGGCTTGGGAGTCAGAGGTCATGGGTTCAAATCCCGGCTCCGCCACTTGTCAGCTGTGTGACTTTGGGTAAGTCACTTAACTTCTCTGTGCCTCGTTACCTCATCTGTAAAATGGGGATTAAGACTGTGAGCCCCCCGGGGGACAACCTGATCACCTTGTATCCTCCCCAGTGCGTAGAACAGTGCTTTGCACATAGTGCTTAATAAATGCCATCATTATCATCATCATCATCACTATTATTATTATTATTATTATAGTCTATGGTTTGGAGTTTCTGTTTGATATGGAGGTGGATCTGTAACCAGGAGAGGTTCTTGAGGAGTGGGGAGATGTGGACTGAATGGTTTTGTAGAAAAATGATCCGGAGAGCAGAGTGACGTATGGACTGGAGCATGGAGAGACAGGAGTCAGGGAGATCAGTAAGGAGACCGATGCAGTAGTCAAGGAGGGATAAGATAAGTACTTGGATTAATGTGGTAGTAGTTTGGATGGAGAAGAAGGATGGATTTTAGGGATGTTGAGAAGGTTGAACTGACAAGATTTGGTGACAGGTTGAATATGTGGGTTATACAAGAGACTTGAGTCAAAGACAGTGCCAAGGTTATGGGCTTAATAATAATAATGATGGTATTTGTTAAGCACTGGCTATATTCCAAGCACTGTTTTAAGCACTGGGGTAGATACAAGGCAATCAGTTTGACCCATGTGGGGCTCACAGTCTTAATCCCCATTTTACAGATGAGATAACTGAGGCACAGAGAAGTTAAGTGACTTGCCCAAAGTCACACAGCTGATAAGTGGCAGGGTCGGGATTAGAACCCACGACCTCTGACTCCCAAGCCTTTGTCCTTTCACTAAGCCACACTGCTTCTCTGCACAAGCCTGGGCTTGTGTAAGATAGGGAGGATAGCAGTATTGTCTACAGTGAAAAATAATAAATCTTGTCTCTGTAGAGCCCGTTTTGGGTAGGGACCGTCTCTGTATGTTGCCGACTTGTACTTCCCAAGTGCTTAGTACAGTGCTGTGCACACAGTAAGTGCTCAATAAATACGATTGAATGAATGAATGAATTCCCACTTCACACTGGCAATCACCTCCATAGTCTTCTGAGCCAAACACCTAGACTCTCTCATCCTGAGAGTTTCCAGCCAGGACTGAAAAGACACAAAATGGTATCTTCCTGACTTATAACCTCC
This sequence comes from Tachyglossus aculeatus, assembly GCF_015852505.1. Lineage (NCBI taxonomy): Eukaryota > Metazoa > Chordata > Mammalia > Monotremata > Tachyglossidae > Tachyglossus > Tachyglossus aculeatus. Next base: position 63,782,631 of record NC_052067.1, on the reverse strand, counting down.
TTGAAGCCTATCCCCTTCTAGTCCTCAACCCATTACCTCCCACACTCAGAAATGGTGGCACCTCTGGTTGTTCCCGTCATTAAAAGTAAGAGAAAAGGAAAGAACTAATCACGTTATACCTGTCGACTTAAATTAATACCTAGGAAGATATTAGAACAAATTCTAAAGCAATCACTTGGGCGGGGTTGCTAGCTCTTTGGAAGAGAGGAATAAAATTCCAAGAGACTTTAAATGGAAAATTATCTTTCAAAAACAAGGCAGAGTTTAGCAAGAACTAGAACAAGGAATAATTTTGATTGGGGCACCAAAAAAATATGGAGACTTGTCAGTCAGTCATATTTCTTGAGCTCTTACTTTGTGCAGAGCACTGTACTAAGAGCTTGGGAGAAGCAGCGTGGCATGGATAGAGCACGGGCCTGGGAGTCAGAAGGACCAACTCTGCCTCATGTCTGTTGTGCAACCTGTCTGTTGCACAACTCTGCCTCATGTCTGTTGGGCAAGTCACTTTACTTCTCTGGGCCTCAACTACCTAATATGTAAAATGAGGATTAAGACTTTCAGCCCCACGGGGGACAGGGACTGTGTAAAACCTGATTAACTTGTATCTGCCCCAGCTCATAGAACAATGCTTGGCACATAGTAGCACTTAACAAGGACCATAATTATTATTATTTTTGGGAGAGTACAGTGTTACAATATAACCAACATACTCTCTGTCCACAAAGAGCTTGTAGTCTAGAGGGGGAGAAAGACATTGATATAAATAGGTGCCATTTATTTACATTAGCAGTAGCATTCACTTGCCCATTGGCTTATCATTCACTTCAGCTCAACTGCATCTGTTAAAGAAATCTTTCATTTTTCCCTAAAATTTACCTGACCTGAAATTGGGACTGTCTTGACTAGGCTGCTTGGTGCTACTATCCAATTCCACCTGTCCCACTCACTCTAAACGCTTGATTTGTCACCTGTTCTTGGAATGCTCAAATTAGACTACAAACATTTCCCCCTAGCCATCTTCCAACCTGCCCTCAGGGATTCTGGGAGATGAGCACTGGATTGAGTTACCAAGTTAGACTGGAATCTTTGAAGATCTTTAGAAAAGAATAGGAATCATGATCTCTTGAGGTCCCTTTGGGCTGTATGATTCTGCCATGAATTATGTATACAGCATGGCACACTTCAGAACACATTCCACTTGGAGCACTTAATAGGCCTCTTGTATTAACGGGAAAAGAAAGACTACTTATTCATTCAGCTTGATTCTCCCCTGTGATACCCTAGTACCTGATCCAGTTATTGTGTTAATCCAATTGTCTAACTTCCCTCTTGAGTGTCCAAGTTTAAGAATGGGTACTGTCTCTGCCCTTCAGGTGCTCACAATCCAATAGTGAAAAGAAGACAAACCTAGAAGCAGAATGATTGACTATGTAAAAGTAAATTTAAAATAATTACAAAAGTAATGATGATGAGTGGGAATAATGCTAATGGATTATGGCATGATCTCCTCTAGACTATAAACTCATTGTGGTCAGGGAATGTGTCTACTAATTTTGTTAGATTGTGATACCATACTCTCCCAAGCACTTAGTACTGTGCTCTGCACAAAGTAAGCATTCAGTAAATACAGTTGATTGATTTATCTCACTGATGGTGAATCACTAAACTGTTTTGCAGATTCAATGGGAAAGCGCAGTAGTTCTTTCTATTTTGACCAAGTAAGTATTGTCCATTAGTTAGAGGCTTCAGGTGCCACTTGCAGTGGCTGATGCTCCTTTCAGTTCTGCCTCCTTTACTCACATTCTGTTCAAGATAAGCCAACAGACTCCTGCTTGTGAAGCGCATAACAAATACCATAATTATTAGGTGTGAGCACTGTTATAAGCTCTGGGATAGATATACAATCAGGTTGGACACTGTCCCCTTCCCACAAGGGGTTCGCCGTCTGAGAGGGAGGGAGGATACGTATTGAATCCTGAATTTACCATTGAAGAAACTGAGGCACAGAGAAGTTAAATCAACTGCCAGTAAATGGCAGAGCTGGGATTAGAACCCAGATCCTTTGACTCCCAGGCCCGTGATCTTTCCACTGGGCAATGCAGCTTGTGACGCAACAGGCCAGTCTACCCACTGCTGTTTACTCTCAGGACATTGCTCTTTGCTCTCCCACTCATGGACACTCCCCTGACATTTGCACTGTTGTCTGAAAGACCACTCTCTAGAGTGTGTTTATTATTTATCTATTCTCTTACCCTTTTATCTATGTATCTGGCACTGTGTATCTACTCGTCTTTCCCCTTAGACTGTAAACCCCTAAGGACAAGGATAGCATCTTAAAAATAATAATAATTATGGTATTTGTTAAGTGCTTACTAGTGCCAAGTACTGTTCTAAGCACTGGCGTAGATACAGGAGATTCAGGTTGTCTCATGTGAGGCTCACACTTTTAATCCCCATTTTATCGATGAGGTAACTGAGGCACAGAGAAGTTGAGTGACTTACTTGAGGTCACACAGCAGACAAATGACAGAGGGATTAGATAGAACCCATGTTCTCTGACTCCCAAACATGTGCTCTTTCCACTAAGCCACTCTGCTCCTCCATTGAGCCATGCTGCTTCTAAATATTAACAATAAATAAACAATAATATTATTGATTGATTAGGATTGATTATGTGAATATTCCCCAAACACCTAGTAGAATATTTTGCACAGAGGTACTCAGTAAATGCTTTTCATGCTGACTGGTGCCATAATCTTGGTTATTTTAAGCCAAAAGTGTTTCCATTTTCTCCTTTACTCCAATTTTGCCTTTTGCCATAAGTGGCAAGTTATGCGAGCTCTGATTCAATAGGGGAAATAAACAGTTTTAATTTGAAAGAAGAATTGAACACTAGAGTAACAAGCCGAATTGAAAGTATTGTCAGTAGCTGCGATTTCAGTTTATTGATTCTTTGCTGTGTAATTTGGTGCTCCTTATTTAAATCATTTGTATAGGTGTCATATCGGGTTAATTGCCAAGCAATTGGATTTAATAATAATATAACAGGGTAGCCATTCTCATTGATTTTGGAGATTGATTGTGTTTACATGTGGTGATCGTGGGTCATGACTTTGATGTGAAGGTCTGAGCAAGTTCCAGGTTCATCCTGTAGATTTCAGCTGCCCAGGGTGAGCTTTATCTTGCATACCAGTTTGAATGGAGATTGTCATTCTTTTCAAGGCAGGAACATGATTGGCTGTAAAATGACTGCCCTTGTAACTGGATTGTTTTTGGAAAAAAAACCTTTATGTTGCATTAACTGCATGCTGTTAAGGATCAGTTCCAAAGTAAACCCAAAGAATGATGGCTTTTCGTTGGTCACAGTGTCATGCAGTATTTCACAGTTGCTGAAATCATTTAGTTTTTAACCAGGTTTTGTCTTTGTTGGTCTGTTACAGAAAGAGCAAGGGAAAGGTAATTCTCAAAGTAGCCAGAAACTCACAGGTAAAGCAATGTTCCATAAAGTAAAGTTCTGCAATAGAGCCATACTATTTCTTCAAAGTAACTAAACCAAGACGGTACTAGTTATGTACTTAATAATAATAATAGTAATAATAATGGCATTTTTTAGGTACTTACTATGTGCCAGGCACTGTACTAAGCACTGGGGTGGATGCAAGCAAATAGAGTTGGACACAGTCCCTGTCCCATGTGGGGCTTACAGTCTCAAATCCCCATTTTACAGATGAGGTAACTGAGGCATGGATCAGGAGAGCTACAGAATGCATTTTGGGAAAGACAAGTCCTGGAACCAGGAGTTAAATGAAAATTGAGTAATATAGTGGAAAAAGATTTGAAGGAAAAAGAGAATGGCATGCATCATTGGCCTTTGTTAAATACAGTGGTACATATCCCTTAGTTTTGTCTAAAATCGTGGGAACAGATTATGCTGAGCTACAGTATTTACAATCACCATAATTAACTGTGTTTAATCCAGTTCTGAAATACCTCTATATGCTGTTTACCACTGCCACTTTTCAGCAGAAAGCTAACCTTGAGAAGTCACAGGAGAGTTCTGATGTCTAAAGTAACTCATCCAGTGCTCAGGCTCTAAAATCTTACACATAGCATGTGCAATGAAAATTGATGGCACCAAATGGATTGGATTCCCTTTCTGCTTTTAAAGCAGCTGGCTTTCTCCCCACCTTAAAGACGTGGCCGTTTTATAAGAGAGCAAATTGCTCACTAAATGTATGTTCTAAATGCATTTACCTAGCAAGATGTTGTGTATCGGGGTTGTTCCAAAGCTGTTTGCATGAGTGGATGAGTGGCGATTGGGAAGAACTTTCTGCATGGAAATGCATTATATGATCCATGTGCTCAGAGCTGCTTCTCAATGAAGTTGACAGCTGAATCAACAGAAGGGAGCTGCAGTGACAAGAGAAGAAAGAAGCGGTTACTTTTATCTTTTTAACATTTTTTTTTTCAGTTGGGCATGGACACAGCAACAGTGCTCCTGAGCTGGGCAGGGTTTGAAAGAAAAGTCATAATTTGTATCGGCTGAAAGAGAGATATGAGTGTGTACGCTTGGAAGGAGTGAAAGGAAAACTTCCCATTTTGGAAAAAAAAAAGTCCATAATATGCTTTCTGTGTAACAGTGATAACAGGAAGCGGTTTCCATTTTCCTTGGCAATAATCCAGTTCCCTTTGGCCTTGGGATTTAACCATTTAAGAGCCTGACAACAGGGGTTTAGGGTTTGCTTTTTCTTAAATGACTCACTTTCTTTGAGGTATTATGGTGTATGAGGTAGCAAGAGGGATGTTCTAAGGAAGGAGGCTTTAGTGAACATCAACCAAAACTGTCCAATAGATAACAGAAATAAATGGTTCTATGATTTAACATTTAAATTTTCATAGTTTTAAAATGTGACCTGTTAAAGGACATTTTACAGCCCTCTCTCAATAATGCAGTGAGAGTCGTGTGACTTTTTTCACCAGTATTAGAAATAGTTGTGTTGAAAATCTAAATCTTGACACAGACATTTAAACGATGTACATTAACCCAGACTGATGCTGTCTTTAGAACCATTTTATTAATGTCATTTTCCTCTCCTGTTTCCTACATTTTTCTTGTGAGTAATCACTTTATTTAGAATGCCTGAAATCCTGTTTGCTTCCTTAACCCCAACTTAACTCCCTTCCCCACCCCCATTCCCTCCTCTTTCAGTTCCTTCCTCCCTTTCTAGTGACTGGAAAACTGAAAGCAGAAGCCTGCATTGCTTCTGCAAAACATTACTCAGATCGTAACAGATCTAAACCATGCACTTAGAACTAAATCCCCTTTAAATCGCCTTTTCCTCCCATCTCTAATGGGGAAGAAAAGAGGAAAAACTCCAAAGTACTCCAAAGCTTGATTATGTAACAGTGTTTAGTGAGTCCTTAGAAATGGAAAATTGTATTCGTGTAATGTCATACCTAGTGCTTGAACTGAACAGATTATCAAGAAGTTGGTTCCCAATGGCTTAACTTCATTAAGAAACATTATGGAGCAAACATTTTTACCAGTTCTGGGAATCTAGTCTTGTTAACTTGCTTTTTTTTTTTTTTTCAAAATCCTTAGTTTTAATTTGGGGTTGATTTTTAAATTCTCTAGCTTCCTGATGATAGTTTTACTGCTTCCTAGAGAGCTTCACGGAGGTATTCATTCATTCAATTGTGTTTATCGAGCATTTACTGTGTGCAAAGCACTGTACTAAGGACTTGAGAAAGTATGCCACCCTTGTTGCAACCTCCATTAACATCTAGCCTCTAGATAGTAAGCTCCCGACTACCAACTCTATTGTATCATGCTCTCCTATGTGCTTTGCACATGGTAAGTGCTCAATAAATACCACTTATTAATTATAAACTACATGAGTATAGGGACCATTTCTTTTATTCTTTTGGATTCTCCCAAGCACATAATATAGTGGTTTACATAGAGTAGCCATTCCATGACTGTCATTGATATTGTCCTCTCTCAATTGGTTTAGTACAGAACACAACACAACACACAGCAGCTGCTCAAATATTGTTGATGATGACACTACCGAGTATGAGGCAGCCCCCATAGCTAAAGCAGACCACCACTTTTCCCATCTTTGAAGCCCCTCCCAAATCATACCCTTTCAAGGAGTCTTCCTGACTAACCCCTCATTTCCCCACCCTGTTTACCCTCCTTTCTGCTTGCTTATTAATTAATTAATTCATTCATTCAATTGTATTTATTGAGCACTTACTGTGTGCAGAGCATGTACTAAGCTCTTGGGAAGTACAAGTTGGTAACATATAGAGACGGTCCATACCCAACAGTGGGCGCACAGTCTAGAAGGGGGTGACAGACAACAAAACAAAACATATTAACAAAATAAAATAAATAGAATAGTAAATATGTACAAGTTAAATAGAGTAATAAATATGTACAAACATATATACAGGTGCTGTGGGGAGGGGAAGGAGGTAGGGTGGGGGGGATGGGGAGGGGGAGGAGGGGGAGAGGAAGGAGGGGGCTCAGTCTGGGAAGGCCTCCTGGAGGAAGTGAGCTCTCAGTAGGGCTTTGAAGGGAGGAAGAGAGCTAGCTTGGCGGATGTGCGGAGGGAGGGAATTCCAGGCCAGGGGGAGGACGTGGGCCGGGGGTCGACGGTGGGACAGGTGAGAACGAGGCACAGTGAGGAGGTTAGCAGCAGAGGAGTGGAGGGTACGGGCTGGGCTTTAGAAGGAAAGAAGGGAGGTGAAGTAGGAGGGGGCGAGGTGATGGAGAGCCTTGAAGCCAAGAGTGAGGAGATTTTGCCTGATGCATAGGTTGATTGGTAGCCACTGGAGATTTTTGATTTTTATGTCTGTACGTACCCCATAAGCACTTTGATACTTGCCCCAGAGCACTTATTTCAAATGGTATTTAAGCTCTTACTATGTGCCAGGCACTGTACTAAGTGCAAGAGGAGATAAAAGCTAATCAGGTTGGACATGGAGCAAGTGTCACACATGGGGCTCACAGTAATTCATTCAGTTGTATTTATTCATCCATTCAATTGTATTTATTCATTTAATTGTATTTATTGAGTGCTTATTGTGTGCAGAGCATTGTACTAAGTGCTTGGAAAGTACAATTTGGCAACAAACAGATTCAATCCCTACCCAGCAAAGGACTCACAATCTAGAAGGGGGAGACAGACAACAAACAACAACAAAACAAAACAAGTAGAAAGGTGTCAATACCATCAGAATACATAGAATTATTCATTCATTCAACTGTATTTATTGAGCGCTTACTGTGTGCAGAGCACTGTACTAAGCGCTTGGGAAGTACAAGTCAGCAACATATAGAGACAGTCCCTACCCAACAACGGGCTCACAGTCTAGAAGGGGGAGACAGACAACAAAACAAAACATGTAGACAGGTGTCAAAATCATCAGAACAAATAGAATTAAAGCTATAAGCACATCATTAACAAAATAAATAGTAAATATGTACAAGTAAAATAGAGTAATAACTCTGTACAAATATATATACAGGTGCTGTGGGGAGGGGAAGGAGGTAGGGCGGGGGGGATGGGGAGGAGGAGAGGTTAAAGGGGGCTCAGTCTGGAAAGGCCTCCTGGAGGAGGTGAGCTCTCAGTAGGGTTTTGAAGAGAGGACGCGCAGAGGATGTGTGGAGGGAGGGCATTCCAGGCCAAGGGAAGGACGTGGGCCAGGGGTCGACGGCGGGACAGGCGAGAATGAGGTACAGTGAGGAGATTTAGTGGCAGAAAGAGCAGAGGGTGCGGGCTATGCTGTAGAAGGAGAAAAGGGAGGTGAGGTAGGAGGGGGCAAGGTGATAGAGAGCCTTGAAGCCGAGAGTGAGGAGTTTTTGCTTGATTCGTGGTTGACTGGCAGCCACTGGAGATTTTTGAGGAGGGGAGTAACATACCCAGAGCATTTCTGCACAAAGATGATCCGGGCAGCAGTGTGAAGTATAGACTGAAGTGGGGAGAGACAGGAGGATGGGAGATTAGAGAGGAGGCTGATGCAGTAATCCAGTCAGGATAGGGTGAGAGATTGAACCAGCAAGGTAGCGGTTTGGATGGAGAGGAAAGGGCGGATCTTGGCAATGTTACAGAGGTGAGACCAGCAGGTTTTGGTGACAGATTGGATGTGAGGGGTGAACGAGAGAGCGGAGTTGAGGATGACACCAAGGTTGCGGGTTTGTGAGATGGGAAGGGTGGTAGTGCATCTACAGTGACGGAAAAGTCAGGGAGAGGGCAGGGTTTGTGAGGTAAGATAGGTGTTCAGTTTTGGACATATTGAGTTTTAGACGGCGGGCAGACATCCAGATAAAGATGTTCTGAAGGCAGGTGGAGACATGAGCCTGGAGGGGAGGGAGAGAGAGCAGGGGCAAAGATCGGGAAGCAGCGTGGCTCAGTGGAAAGAGCCCAGGCTTTGGAGACAGAGGTCATAGGTTCAAATCCCGGCTCCGCTGCTTGTCAGCTGTGTGACTTCGGGCAAATCGCTTCACTTCTCTGTGCCTCAGTTACCTCATCTGTAAAATGGGGATTAAGATTGTGAGCCCCACATGAGACAACCTGATCACCTTGTATCCTCCCCAGCACTTAGAACTGTGCTTTGCATATAGTAAGTCCTTAACAAATACCAAAATTATTATTATTATTATTATGTAGATTTGGGTGTCATCAGCGTAGAGATGGTAGTTGAAGCCATGGGAGTGAATGATTTCACCAAGGGAGTGACTGTAGATAGAGAATAGAAGGGGACCAAGAACTGACTCTCGAGGAAACCCTACAATAAGGAGATGGGAGGGGGAGGAGGAGCCCGCAAAGGAGGCTGAGAATGAACGGCCAGAGAGATTAGAGGAGAACCAGGAGAGGACAGAGTCTGTGAAGCCAAGGTTGGATAGCGTGTTGAGGCAGCTGAGAGGTCGAGGAGGATTAGGATAGAGCAGGAGCCATTGGATTTGGCAAGAAGGAGGTCATTGATGACTTTTGAGAAGGCAGTTTTGGTGGAGTGTAGGGGACGGAAGCCAGATTGGAGGGGGTCAAGGAAGGAGTTGGCGTTGAGGAATTCGAGGCAGCGGGTGTAGACAATTCGTTCTAGGAGTTTGGAAAAGAAGGGTAGGAAGGAGATAGGGCGATAACTAGAAGGGATACCTATATACATATCATTAATTGAATAGAGTAATAAATATGTACAAATATACACAAGTTCTGTGGGGGGGGAAGCGGGGAGGGCGGGGGGGCAATGGGGAGGGGCGGAGGAGGAGAGGAAATGGGGGCTCAGTCTGGGAAGGCCTCCTGGAGGAGGTGAGCTCTCAGTAGGGCTTTGAAGGGAGGAAGAGAGTAGGGTTTTGAAGGGAGGAGAGAGGGCATTCCAGGCCAGAAGTAGAAGGTGAGCTATGGGTCGATGGCAGGACAGGTGAGAACGAGGCCCAGTGAGGAGGTTGGCGGCAGAGGAGTTGAGTGTGTGGGCTGGGCTGTAGAAGGAGAGAAGGGAGGTGGGGTAGGAGGGGGCAAGGTGATGGAGCCAATAGTGAGGAGTTTTTGCTTCATTCAAAGGTTAATAGGCAACCATTGGAGATTTTTGAGGAGGGGAGTGACATGCCCAGAGCGTTTCCCCATTTTCTTAATCCACATTTTCCAGTTGAGGTAACTGAGGCACAGAGAAGTAAAGCAACTTGCCCAAGGACACACAGCAGACAAGTTGCAGAGCCGGGATTAGAACCCAGGTCCTTCTGACTCCCAAGCCTGTCCTCTGTCCACTAGGCGACAGTGCTTCTGTTTGTGTACACAACCATATACTCTGATCTATTCCCCAGTCTGTAATTCATTTCAATGTCTATCTACTGCACTAGATTGTAAGCTCCCTGAAAGCTGCAATTCTGTCTACCAACTGTATTGTATTGTACTCTCTTAAGAAGTGCTTAGTGCAGTACGCTGAGACTGTGAGCCTCAGTCCATAGTTCACGATGCTGCCCGGATCATCTTTGTGCAGAAACGCTCTGGGCATGTTACTCCCCTCCTCAAAAATCTCCAGTGGCTACCAGTCAATCTACGCATCAAGCAAAAACTCCTCACTCTCAGCTTCAAGGCTCTCCATCACCTCGCCCCCTCCTACCTCACCTCCCTTCTTTCCTTCTACAGCCCAGCCCACACCTTCCGCTCCTCTCCCGCTAACCTCCTCACTGTACCTCGTTCTCACCTGTCCTGCCGTCGACCCCCAGCCCACGCACATCCTCCCTTCTGGCCTGGAATTCCCTCCCTCCGCACATCCGCCAAGCTATCTCTCTTCCTCCCTTCAAAGCCCTACTGATAGCTCACCTCCTCCAGGAGGCCTTCCCAGACTGAGCCCCCTTTTTCCTCTCCTCTTCCCCATCCCCCCCACCCTACCTCCTTCCCCTCCCCACAGCACCTGTACATATGTTTGTACAGATTTATTACTCTATTTATTTTACTTGTACATAGCTACTATTCTATTCATTCTGTTAATGATATGCATCTAGCTTTATTTCTATTTATTCTGATGACTTGACACCTGTCCACATGTTTTGTTTTGTTGTCTGTCTCCCCCTTCTAGACTGTGAGCCAGTTGTTGGGTAGGGACCATCTCTATATGTTGCCAACTTGTACTTCCCAAGCGCCTAGTACAGTGATCTGCAGACAGTAAGCGCTCAATAAATATGATTGAATGAATGAATGAATGAAGGACTTTGTCCGACTCGATTTCCTTATATCCACCCCAGCACTTAGTACAGTGCTTAGCGCATAGTATGTGCTGAACAAATACCACAATTATTATTGTTATTATTGCTCTACCCACAGTAAGCACTCAATAAATATTGATTGATAAGGGTTGGAAGGAAATTGCCACACTTAAGAGGAGGTGAGGCGGTCCATAGATTTGAGCGGACCACTATTCATTTGACAGTGTTGAATTCAAAGCAAAAATGGGGAGAGGAGATAAGAATGAGATAATGGGGTATGGGCTCAAGGAGTGGGAGATTGGAAGGACAATTCCTCACCCTCAGCATTAATCCTGTTTCTTGTCAAAATAAGTGGTGATACTATGAAGTGTCCATAGAAGGGGAATGCCATTGGGTATTTGTTTTTATGGTAGTTAAGTGCTTACCATGTGACAGGCACTGTACTACGCACAGGGGTAGATACAAGCTAATCAGGTTGGACACAGTCCATGTTCCACATGGGGCTCAGACTCTTGATCTCCATTTTGCAGATAGTGTAACAGGTACACCGAAGTTAAGTGACTTACCCAAGGTCACACAGCAGGCAAGTGGCTGAGGTAGGATTAGAACCTAGGTCTTTCTGACTCTTAGGCTCGTGCTTCATCCACTAGCCCACACTGCTTCTCTCGCCAATGGCCTATGGGAGCTAAAGTTCCTAGGGGAAGCTTTCATTCATTCATTCATTCAATCGTATTTATTGAGCGCTTACTGTGTGCAGAGCACTGTACTAAGCGCTTGGCAAGTACAAGTTGGCAACATATAGAGACGGTCCCTACCCAGCAGCGGGCTCACAGTCTAGAAGGGGAAGCTTTGCTTCATAGATTGACTGAATAATATTAGGTGGGCATTGGGGTTGGGCATCACCCTTTCAACAGCATTAACTTTGAATTTTTGAGTTTCTCTGACTAGAGGATCAAAATGGGGAGCTTCACACTGCTGAGTCTTGATATTCAGTAATCCCATCCTCGAGTGACCTGAGGCTTAATCTTTAGCATGTTGCAAAGCAGTGGCAGCTACAGAATGTGGATAGAAAGAAGTAGCATTCGTTTTCCCCCTACAGATATCCTTCAACTTCCTCCATGTACATTTTACATATACACCCCAACCGTAATCTTTACCCAAATGGTCTTCTACCCAATGAACAGCCTTATTCACTCACCCACACGTATATTTTTCCCACTGATCCCTCTTTGCACTCAAAAGCATTTTTTGTTAGAAAAGTTAATTAGTGCAGAACCTTCTGAGTGATAAAGTGACACACTGCCACCCTATTTAGATTTTAGAGCAAAATAGGATGTAATGATAATTCATGGGAAAGGTAATAGGGTGAGAGTAGCAGCATGGCCTAGTGGAAAGAGCCTAGGCCTGGGAGTCAGAAGGATCTGGGTTCTAATCCCAGCTCCACCACTTGTCTGCTGTGTGACCTTGGGCAAGTCATTTAACTTCTCTGTGCTTCAGTTACCTCATCTGTAAAATGGAGATTAAGATTGTGAGCCCCATGTAGGACAAGGACTGTGTCCAACCTGATTTCCTTGTATCTACCCCAGCCCTTAGTACAGTGCCTGGCACATAGTGAGCACTTAACAAATACTATGAAAAAAAAAGCTGCACTGAATTTGTACTTGAACATTGGAGTTTAACCTTCTCTAAAGGTTTTTGGATTGGAGATGGGGAAGAAGGAGTGTCAGGGGAGTTCCAAACTTCTGTGTCCAGATTTGGAATTAGCAACTAAAGATATACAGAGAGCAACTGCAAGAAGAAAAACCCAAATCATGAAAGAGTAGGAAGATTTAAGAATAGGTGAAATAAATTGGGATTGTTTTCCCTGAAGGAGAGGGTTCTGGGGGGAAATCAATCTTTATACAGTGTATAATGGATCAGAAATTATCAATTATTCATTCATTCAATTGTATTTATTGAGCACTTACTGTGTGCAAAGGACTGTACTCCATCTTGGGAAAGAATAGAACAACTAGAAATAATCTTATTTAGAAACAGGAAGAATGAAGGACTTTTGGACATGAAGCATGGTTTGTTGTGCGTAAATATTTTAGCTGAATTTTTAGAAATGGCACTGAAGCCTTTTCAAGGTAGAGATACATTTGATCAAAAGATCAGGCCTGACTCCACCCTGAGAACAGCACTATTTCAAACACAGTACAGTTCCTCTGTAACCAGGGGATTTTGTTTGTAAAAAGCCTTATGTTGCCGAAATCTTGGGCTACATTACTCACATCTTGATATATGCTGCACACACGAACAAAGCCATTCCTCCCACACCATGTTATGTTGTACCAGACAGATGTGTGTTGTGGGAGGAATGTTCCCTAATTCCTCAGCAAAATTCTATCGCAAAACACAAAATGTAAAAGCACGTTAAGAAAGAATTCAATCTACCTTCCTCCAAATGTCTTAGTAATAAGCACTTTTAAATAGAAGTTCAAAGATAGTAAATTGTTGTCTTTCTCCATCACAAGTCCCTCTACATGCATCCACTAAAATGATTTTTTATGGTTTTTAGTGTTTACTATGTGCCAGGCAATGTACTAAGCGCTGAGGTAATCTCAAACTAATCAGGTTAGACATAATCCCACATACGGTTTTACAGTCTTAATCTCCATTTTACAGATGAGGGAACTGAGTCACAGAGAAGTTAAGTGATTTGCCTGAGGTCACACAGCAAACAAATTGCAGAACCAGTATTAGAACCCAGGTCCTTCTGACTCCCAGGTCCGTGCGCCATCCACCAAGCCATGCTGCTTCTCTATTTTTATTACTGTTAGATTAAAAAAAAAACTTTTCCTAAACTGTCAAAATCCAATCTTTCCTGATGAAAAGTCAGAATAAATATATACTCTATCCTTTAGCCCATCTAAAATATCTTGGAATTCTATTCCAGAATTACTTCTCCTTCAGAAGCAATGGCATAACATAGTGCTCAGAAATTTCAAATAAGAACAAATTTAGGGACATCTTATGCTGAACTTCTTTTATTTTGGGTTAAATCCTTTTTAATAGCCCCCTCAGGTCTTTGGAGCATTATTAAGTAGTAATGCTATTGATTTTTAGTGGTTGGGCCTGTAAAGATCGAGAGGCTTGAAGTCTTATGAGTTAAAACTTATGGTTTGTCTAAAGGGAAGACCAAATGGAAAAAGCTGAATTTGGAGTTCACTTCCATTCAACCTAACTTAAAATAGAACCTGAGAAAAAAGAGCAGGTGGGAACAGAGAGTGTAATATTTCTCCCACATATAAATTCTCCAAGCTGGTTATCCTTTATGCGGGATGCTCAAACCCCATCTTGAGGAAACTGACAAAGCAGTTGTGAAATTTCTAGTTCCACTCTTCTACCCTCCAAATCCAAACTTTGAAGTGAAGGCTACACATCAACTTGAAGACCAGAATGGATTTTGGAAAGTATTGTCTTCACCACGAGCATCATATTTACCTGAACTGCTTATTTGTGATAGTCATTGAGCAGTCAGAAGGCCGGAGTGTGAATTTTCCATTCTGGTGTCCAACCTACCCGAAAACAATAGGCCTTCAATTTGTCCTTGGAGATCTAAATTGCCAGTACTGCTGCAAAGAATCAGTTTATGTGGTTACAGTGAGAAGCCTATTCTTGTATGGAACAATTTTGCATTCACCATTATGTAATTTACTGATGATAAAATCAATGACTGAAATTTAATATTTCTCTAACCTTATCAGAACAGTATATTTTTCTATCAACATATGAGACCTGAAAGTTTATAGTTTCTCAAAACTGCAAAACTATTTTTTTCTTAATCTGTATACCATGAAATTTGTATTGCCTCATCTCAGTTGATTTTTATTTGTATCCAAACTCCTGCACACCGAAACAATTTGGAAAAATTGGTGATTGTCTAAGAGCAGTTTTGGGGCAGTTTGAATGCATACTTCCAACAGTTACACAACTGATCCCCACAGGTCTCCCTGACTTTGACTGCTACTTTTTTCTCATGGCAAACTCAATCTTCAACAGTTTCTTCAGCAAGATCCTGTCAGTCCTAGTTTTTTAAAAAAATTAGGTATTCTTTTCCCCAGGGTATCCTAGTGGAAAAAGCATGAGGCTAGGAGTCAAGAGAACCTGGATTCTAGTCCCAGCTTCATCACTTTCCTGCTGGTTGCCTGTTTCTTCATCTGTAAAATAATCAAGTTCTCCTTCCCTTTTGGACTCTGAACCCCTTCATGAGGCAGGGACTATGTCTGATATATCAGAAATTTGAGGAAAGGGTGACTAATAATAGTATTCCACCTTTAATTTGTTAATTTTCATCCTATAGGGTCCCAAAACAAAAGAATACTAAGTAGTATTTACTATCTACTGTAAGGACACTGTGTTGAGCACTGTAGAGAATCCAACAAAAACAAGTGGTACCGTCTCTGTCCTCAAAGAATTTACAATCAAATAGAATAGGTTTTACCCTTAAAATGTAGCAATCCCCTTTTACTCCTTTCTGTAAATTATTTTAGGGTTTGTCTCCCTTACTGGATTGTAAACTTCTTGAGGACAGGGATCATGTCGGCTAACTCTACTGTACGCCCCCAAGTGGTTTGACAGTGCTCTGCACACAGGAACTCACTGAATACTGCTGATGGGCTTAGTAGAGGTAAGAGTATAAAAAAGCTTTCACTATAGTTCCAAATGACTTGGGAGTCAGAAGGATCCAGATTCTAATCCTGGCTCCGCCACTAGTCTGCTTATGTTGCCTTCCTTCCTAGGCAACAGGGTGGGCAGCTCTCCTGTCTGGGATCCTAGTTTTTCCATTAGCTAAGGGGTTTCACCTGGGGGCTAGCCAAACCAACATCATTTTATTTTCCTTATTTAAAAAGACGTTTGGGTAAAAGCCAAGCGGAAAGCTAGAGGGAGGGCTGGTTGGGAGGGCCTTGTGAATCAAGCAACATTCTAGTGAGTCTTGAATGATGGACAAGTTTTCAAGTCAGAGCACCAACTTCAGGGAAAGTAAATGGAGGCAATCCTTTCCTCTCCTTTTCCTCCCCTCTCTCCACCCCACCTCAAATTAGGACTGACAGTTAAGTCTCATTGTCGACGGAGAATGTATCTACCCACTCTGCTATATTGTAGTCACAGTCAATAGATAGTATTTATTGAATGCTTACCATGTGCAGAGCTCTGTATTAAGCACTTGGGAATAACAGACGCATTCCTTGCCTGCAGTGAGTTTACAGTCTAGATATTCTCCCAAGCACCTAGTACAGTGCTCTGCACACAGTAAGCACTCAATAAAAACCATCGACTGACTGAAGGTCATTAATTTTGCCTCCATGCTTTTGGGGGCAAAGTGGGAAGCTGTAGTTGTGCTTGTCCCTGCCTGTTGCTGTCCCTATCTGCTAGTATCTGTCAGCCTGTCTCTTTCCTTGTTGGTTTCTAAATCTATCTCTCTCATCCTTCTCCTTTTTGGGCCTGACTCTGGCTCTCTGGCTGCTATCTCTGTGGCTCCCTGGATACAATTCTGAATCCATTCCTCTTGCTAAGCCTCTGACTTCTCTAGCTGTAATTTATCTGTAATTTATTTATATTAATGCTTGTTTCCCCCTCTAGATTATAAGATCAATGTGGGCAGGGAATGTGGCTGTTTATTTTGATATTATACTCTCCCAAGCACTTGGTACTGGGCTCTGCGCACAGTAAGTGCTCAGTAAATACGAATGACTGACTGACAAGCTGCAGCTTCTGACTTTTGTTATCTGTTAGCATTTATCTCCTAGGGTGGTCCCTCTTGTGACTTAGATACCAGCCACCCCTTTGCCAGCCAGGAAATAACAGATTAACTTAACGGGCTATAATAACGTAACATAATAATGACTTCTGAACAATGAAAAGATTCTTTTTGGAAATCCCCAGAACATAGAGTGTCACATAATAATAATAATAATAATAATAATGATGGCATTTGTTAAGTGCTTACTATATGCAAAGCACTGTTCTAAGCACTGGGGGGATACAAGGTGGTCAGGTTGTCCCTCGTGGGGCTCACGGTCTTAACCCCCATTTTACGGATGAGGGAACTGAGGCCCAGAGAAGTGAAGTGACTTGCCCAAAGTCACACAGCTGACAATTGGCGGAGCCGGGATTTGAAACCATGACCTCTGACTCCAAAGCCCGGGCTCTTTCCTCTGAGCCATGCTGCTTCTCTATGTGTCAAGGACTGTTTTAAGCACTTAAACAATGCCTGCTGGTGTTGTGTGCTTTGCAACACACACACACACACACACACACCAAAAAATATATATATAACCACATCCTTATTGATAATAATAATAGTATTTGTTAAGCCCTTACTGTGTGTCAAGCACTGTTCTAAGCGCTTAAACCACGCCTGCCAGTGGAGTGTGTTTTGCAACACACACGTACACACATCACAGCAGATACATACACGGTCAGCAACCCCACGCAGACACACAATCCCACCTGTCCATCCCGGCTCGGACCTCTGGGGATTTTCCCGGTCCTATCCCCTGTGACCTTCTCCCCTCTGCCGCAGCAGGGACGGGTGCCAGCTTGGTGCCGTTTATTCCCAGAAACCTTTGGAGCATCTCCGCTCCGGGGGGCGAGCTGACAGCGCCTGTCCTCCCCGGCCCCCCACCCCGTCATCCCAGGGTGGCAGACCCCCTGCTCCCCCGTGCCCCCCACCCCCCGGCCCGCTCGGCCTCATGCCTCTCTGTGTCTCGTGACATCCGCAACACCCCTAACCCTCTTAACTCTAAAAGCCATTGTATTTATCCCCTACCGTGGGTTCTGTTAACATGGGTGCCCCTTCCGTGCCAGGAGGATTTAGAGGAGGGAGAAAAAATGGAGAGAGCCTAGTTGTTGGAAATAAAGACACTGGGCATAAAGCTGACCAGGGCAAAGGTTGATAGGCAACCACTGGAGATTTTTGAGGAGGGGAGTAACATGCCCAGAGTGTTTCTGTACAAAGATGATCCGGGCAGCAGAGTGCAGTATAGACTGAAGCGGGGAGAGACACGAGGATGGGAGATCAGAAAGGAGGCTGATGCAGTAATCCGGTCGGGATAGGATGAGAGATTGTACCAACAAGGTAACGTTTTGGATGGAGAGGAAAGGGCAGATCTTGGCCATGTTGTGAAAGTGAGACCAGCAGGCTTTGGTGATGGATTGGATGTGTGGGGTGAATGAGAGAGTGGAGTCAAGGATGACACCAAGGTTGTGGGCTTGCAAGACGGGAAGGGTGGTAGTGCTGTCTACAGTGACGGGAAAGTCAGGGAGAGGACAGGGTTTGGGAGGGAAGATAAGGAGTTCAGTCTTGGACATGTTGAGTTTTAGATGGCGGGCAGACATCCAGATGAAGATGTCCTGAAGGCAGGAGGAGATACGAGCCTGGAGGGAGGGAGAGAGAACAGGGGAGGAGATGTAGATTTGGGTGTCATCAGCATAGAGATGATAGTTGAAGCCGTGGTGCCTCTACTCTGCAGCTATGTGATCAATGCTTAAGCTTAGAGCTTAGCCAAGTGAAGAGAGGATGATGAGGGTAAGTAAGTAAATAGTATTTATTGAGCGCTTACTGTGTGTTGAGCACAGTACTAAGCTCTTGGGAGAGTATAACGGACATATTCCCTGTTACAATGGCTTCAGGAGCTGGGACGGAGACGACCCAGCAGGATGATTGGAGGAGTGGAAAGTGGCCCATAAAGGCAGCTTGGGGAACATGGAAATGGTAAGACAGGAGACCAAGCTATAAGAAGACTAAGTCTTCCTGAGTCTCCCATACTGCCACTTCAGGAGAAGCAGTGTGGCCTAGTGAAGAAGCATGTGTCTGAGAGTCAGAAGGACCTGGCTTCTAACTCCACCTCTGCCAATTCCTTTCTGTGTGACCTTGGTAAGTCACTTACTCTTCTCTGTGACTCAGTTTACTCACTGTAAAATGGGGATATCTGCTCTCCCTCCTACTTAGCATATGAGCCCCATACAGGACAGGATTGTGGCTGACCTAATAAACATGTAATTACCCCAGTGCTTTAAACAGTGTTTGACACAGAGTAAGCGCTTAACAAATATCAGAGAAACAAACGAAAAACTAAAGTTGCTTCTCCCCGTTGCTCTCCTGAGTTGGTTCTCTATCTGTGGCCTTTTTGTTACACCTTGGGAGCATTACTATTTATTGAGTGTCTGTTGTATATTGAAAACTGTACTAGGTGCTTGGGAGAGTACAATAAATAGAGTTCATAGACAGACCCTTTTATCAGGGGTTTTACAATCTAATGCGGGGCAGGGGGAGACACATAAATAATGGCAGACAGGAGAAGGAAAGAAAAGTGGACATGGAGATGAATAAGTGCTTAAGGAATAGGATATTTAAGACAATATCAATCAGTGGTATTTATTGAGCACTTACTATGGGCCAAACTCTGTACTTAGGGCTTGGAAGCGTGCAGTACAACAGGATTTACAGACACCTTCACTGCTCTTAAAGAGGAGGAAACAGGCATTAATATGAATAAATGATTTATAATATGTGTGTGTAAAGATATGTTTGTAAGTGCTGTGCAGTGGGGGCAAACAATAAATGTTCAAAGGTCACAGATCCAAGTGCGTAGACAACACAGAAGGAAGAGGGACCTGGGGAAAAGAGGGCTTAATCAGGGAAGGTCTCTTGGAGGAGATGTGACCTTAATGCTTTGAAGGTAGAGAGAGTGATGGTCTAGCATGTGTACAACAGCAGGTGAAATATATGCAGAAGTGCTCCAATGTTGGTGAGAGTGTCCAAAAACTTGTAGGCACAGTAACTTACACTAACTAATCAATATCCTTCCATATCAATATCCTTGCATCTGACAGCAGTTGAGATGATGTAGAGAAGCAGCATGGCCCAGTGGAAAGAGCACAGGCTTGGGAGTCAGAGGTCACGGGTTCTAATCCCAGCTCCGCCACTTACTGGCCGTTTGACTTTGGGAAAGTCACTTAACTTCTCTGTGCCTTGGTTACCTCATTTGTAAAATGGGAATTAAGACTGTGAGCCCCACGTGGGACAACCTGATCACCTTGTATCCCCCAAGTGCTTAGAACAGTGCTTTGCACATAGTAAGCACTTAACAAATGCCATCATTATAATTACTTTACTATATTTTAAACCCCTCTGCTAGAATGTAAACTCTTTGAGGGCAGGGATCATGTCTATCTACTCTTGTACTCTCTTGGCACAATTCTCTGCATATAGTGAGTAATCAATAAATATCATTGACTGATTTCTATCTGTTTGGCACTATTAAAGGTTGGCCAACCAACACGGGCTAAGGGTCAGCTTGTGAAAGGCAGCATAGCCTTGTGGATGGAGCTCAGGTCTGGGAGTCAGAAGGACCTGGGTTCTAATCCCATCTCTGCAACTTGTCTGCTGTGTGACCTTGGGCACACCACTTAATTTATCTGGTTCTCAGTTACCTCATCTGAAAAATGGGGATTAAAACTGTAAGTCCCATGAGGGACATGGACTGTGCCCAACTTGATTAGCTTCTACCTAAGCTCAGCTATCAATTCTACAACATGTTGAAGGCAAAGCTAAGAAATTCCAGTCTCTCTTTTGGTTGGCTTTTCCACTGAGCATCAGTGCTTTGTTTAATAATGAGTATTCTTTTGAACTGAAGTTGTGAATTTCAGTAATGCTTAAATTGGGTGGCCTTTCATTCTACGTTCTTTTTATTCTCCTTCTCCTCTCTATCTCCCCGACCTTTCTCATGGTCAGTCTCCTTAGGTTGGTGTCTTCCATCTGGACAGCAGTGCAAGATGCTAGAGGGATAATGTGCCCAGGCAGAGTCTACCCTAGTTCCCTATATTGATATAATTAAAGAATCTGAATAGAATATATATATATATATCATTTTACAAAGGAAAGCTTGCTGAATTTTCAGGCTGTCCATCTTCAGTAAATCTACCCTCTAAAGGCAAGTGACAGTCCAGAATTCTAAAGCTGCCTGTGAGTTGGTTGACGTTTTAATCTTAGTAGATTAGATTATTTTTTACAGTATTTGTTAACTTCTTGCATGTGCCAGGCACTGTACTAAACACTGGGGTAGATACAAGCTAATCATATTGGACACAGTCCCTGTCCCACATGGGGCTTAGTCTTAATCCCCATTTTACAGATGAGGTAACTGAGGCACAGAGAAGTTCAGTGGCTTGCCCAAAGTCACACAGCAGAAAAGTGGCAGAGTCAGGTTATTTGATCATTTCCCCTATCTGTAATCTATTTTAATCTCTGTTGCCCCCGGTAGACTGTAAGATTCTTGTGGGCAGGAATCATATCCAGCAACTCAGGAAAAACCATGGTCTAGTGAAAAGAGTATAGGCCTGGAAGTCTAATCCCAGCTCTGCCTCTGGCCCAAGGTCACACAGCAGGTAAGTCACTTAACTTTTCTGTGCCTCAGTTCCCTCATCTGAAAAATACCTGTTCCTCCTCCTGCATAGAATGTGAGCCCCATGTGGGCTTGTATCTACCCCAGAATTTAGTACAGAGCTTGGCATATAGGAAATGCTAAATAAATACTATTATTATTTTATTATTGTATTTTCCAGAGTACTTAGTACAGTGTTCAATAAATACTGTTGATTGATTGGGGCAAAATTGCCCAGAATTCAGCCTCTTATCCTATATTCTTCTGGACAATCTGCTCTCGAAAAACCAGGTATACCAAAACCAGCTAGAGTTGGAATTTTCTTGATATTAGGATCTCTCAGGTGCAGCAGTTTTCAGGGCTCTCCATAGAAGCTGCCTGGGGAGGAATAAGTGTTTCACCACCTCCTATATTTAAGTCACCTAATGCAAGGGCAGTGCAGATCGCGGGTGGCTACTTGCACAGATTAATAAGAAAATGGGTCAGTCCAAAATTTGGGATAGAACAACTGTTCTCCACTCTTTAAAAGAGTCAGAGCTCTGTTTCAGAGCAGAAGTAGAAAGTTGCATCAAGCTGTAAAGATTAAAATATTATCATATATTCAGAGGGAGTATTGAAAAATTGATCCAAACTGACCCTGAAATAAGCAATTATAACTTCCCCTTTTTTTTCCTATTCTTACTCTCATCTTTTGTTATTCACAAATTATCATTCATTTCTTGACATTTTAGGATTTTTCTAGCTGCCCCAGCTGCCTCTTCATACTCTAGCCTGTAGAATATTTTGTATGAACAAAGAATTCCACTCCACACACCAACCTAGACGTAACTGTGTAGCATTTATTACTGTGATCCCACTCCCTCCAAACAACCATCAAACCAAAATTGGTACACTATATTGCTATGGAAGTGATGTAAATTGATAAGAGTATGGAGGCAGGAGAATCTGGGTTTTTATTTGCTTTCTCCTTCCAAATAGTTCAGTCCCTAAATCATTAAGGGCTTTTAGTGACAATCCCCAAAGGTTGTGGGATGTGAAAACAAATAATCACATAGAGATGTGTCATAAGAAAAATAATTCAAATCTCTGATAGGTTTTTCTCTTTCTGAGTTGTGCAACTCAATTTACAAGTCCACGATACTCTAGGTAGGATAACACTTCTCTTCTCTCCTTCCAAGTTTAGAGAACAATAATATTTAATTCATGAGATTGTCTTTAAGAGGGAGAAGAGAGTTTTAAGTGATACAACACAGACTTTGCCACACCAGCAAATGACCGAAAGGACTATTCATTCAAGGCTTGAGGTGAAATATTAATCCCCACTACTATCCTTTCCTTTCTCAAGTTTCTTTTCAGTAAAGGTAAAAATTGTGCCAAATACCTATCAGTTTTATGACAACAAAGATCATCAAGTGTGTTTCAATAATACCCTCCCCTCTCATACAATGGTCTAAACAGGATTTTCCTATTTAGCCCTATATCAATCCAAAGATCTGACTTTTCAGTTAACCGAGAGGATTTCTGGTATTAAATATTAATGTTTGTAGAGTTATTAAAGTATTTGACCCCTCCAGGGACACCATAAATTAAATGTAGTGTGTCAATTATAATACAGAGGAGAACGATTAAAAAAAATCCTAACGGCACTTATGTTGGTTCATCTTGGATTCTCGTTAATACCTATGTAATGATTTCTTGTATGGTTATTCTAACATAATCTTATGGAAAAGACCAGACCATATATTCAGATATATACATATGAATACTTTTGCAAGAATTCCAAATTTGTAGTGATGGTAGTTATTGAAAAGTGGAAAAAAATTAAAGGTATTGAGCATCTATTGAGTGTTAAGCAGTTGTGAGCACAGCAGTAGCAAGAAAACTGGTCTTTGCATTTGAACAGTATTATAATTTAATAGGGGAGACAAACAAAAATTTATTACAAGTAGTGAAAGCAGGAGTACAAATAAAGAGATAGTGGGAATGTGTCTGTTTGTTATATTCTCCCAAGAGCTTAGTACAGTGCATTCCACACAGTAAGCACTCAATAAATACAATTACTAAATGAATATGGCAAGAAGTAATACAAATGTGGACAGGGAGTGTGTCTATTGTTGTACTGTCCCAAGTGCTTAGTACAGTGCTTTGGACACACTAAGCTTTTAATAAATACGATTGACTGACAACTATAATAGGGTAAAATAACTAAATAATTAATTGAATGTATGCATACCTATATAAATAAAAATGTACAGATGTACTTGAGAACTGAAAAGAAAACCACAATAAATGCAATGGATGAATATTCGGTGGCCATAACAATAATCATAATAATGATGGTATTTAAGTGCTTACTATGTGCGAGGCACTGTTCTAAGCACTGGGGTAGATACAAGGTATTCGAGTTGGACATAGTCCCTGTCCCACATGGGGCTCACAGTCTTCATCCCCATTTTACAGATGAGGTAATTGAGGCCCAGAGAAGTGAAGTGACTTATCCAAGGTCACACAGCAGACAAGTGGCAGAGCCAGAATTAGAACCTATGACGTTCTGACTCCTAGGCACATGCTCTCTCCACTATGCTGTTCTGGGTGTGGAGAATTGGATTAGGGAGGATTTCCTGGAGGAGGTGTGGTTTAGGAGGGTTTTGAAGATAGGCAGAGCTATGGTCCTGTGGAAGTGAGGTGGCATGTGGCATGGATCAGTTCTTGGTTCCCTTCTGTTCTCTATCTACACTCACTGCCTTGGTGAACTCATTCGCTCCCACGGCTTCAACTATCATCTCTACGCTGATGACACCCAAATCTACATCTCTGCCCCTGCTCTCTCTCCCTCCCTTCAGGCTCGTGTATCCTCCTGCCTTCAAGACATCTCCATCTGGATGTCTGCCTGCCACCTAAAACTCAATATGTCCAAGACTGAACTCCTTATCTTCCCTCCCAAACCCTGCCCTCTCCCTGACTTTCCCATCACTGTAGATGGCACTACCATCCTTCCTGTCTCACAAGCCCGCAACCTTGGTGTCATCCTAGACTCCGCTCTCTCGTTCACCCCAAACATCCAATCCGTCATCACAACCTGCCAGTCTCACCTCCACAACATCGCCAAGATCTGCCCTTTCCTCTCCATCCAAACCGCTACCTTGCTGGTTCAATCTCTCGTCCTATCCCGACTGGATTACTGCATCAGCCTCCTCTCTGATCTCCCATCCTCCTGTCTCTCCCCGCTTCAGTCTGTACTTCACTCTGTTGCCTGGGTTATCTTTGTACAGAAACGCTCTGGGAATGTTACTCCTCTCCTCAAAAATCTCCAGTGACTGCCTGTCAACCTGCGAATCAGGCAAAAACTCCTCACTCTCGGCTTCAAGGCTCTCCATCACCTCTCCCCCTCCTACCTCACTTCCTGTCTCTCCTTCTCCAGCCCAGCCTGCACCCTCTGCTCTTCTGCTGCTAACCTCCTCACTGTGCCTCATTCTCACCTGTCCAGCTGTCAACCCCCAGCCCACGTCCTTCCCCTGACCTGGAATACCCTCCCTCCGCACATCTGCCAAGCTAGCTATCTTCCTCCCTTCAAAGCCCTACTGAGAGCTCACCTCCTCCAGGAGTCCTTACCAGACTGAGCCCCCTTTTTCCTCTCCTTCTCCGTTCTACCTCCTTCCCCTCCCCATAGCACTTGTATATATTTGTACACATTTATTACTCTGTTTTACATGTACATATTTATTATTTTATTTATTTTATTAATGATGTGCATATAACTGTAATTTTATTTGTTCTGACGATTTTGACACCTGTCTATGTGTTCTGTTGTCTGTCTCCCCCTTCTAGACTGTGAGCCCATTGTTGGGTAGGGACTGTCTCTATATGCTGCCAACTTGCACTTCCCAAATGCTTAGTCCAGTGCTCTGCAGCGTGGCTCAGTGGAAAGAGCACAGGCTTCGGAATCAGAGGTCATGGGTTCAAATCCTGGCTCCGCCAATTGTCAGCTGTGTGACTTGGGGCAAGTCACTTAACTTCTCTGAGCCTCAGTTACCTCATCTGTAAAATGGGGATTAAGGCTGGGAGCCCCCCGTGGGACAACCTGATCACCTTGTAACCTCCCCAGCGCTTAGAACAGTGCTTTGCACATAGTAAGCGCTTAATAAATGCCATCATTATTATTATTATTATTATTATTTGGAGTCAGAGGTCAGGGATTCAAATCCCGGCTCCGCCAATTGTCAGCTGTGTGACTTTGGGCAAGTCACTTAACTTCTCTGTGCCTCAGTTACCTCATCTGTAAAATGGGGATTAAGACTGTGAGCCCCCTGTGGTGCAACCTGATTACCTTGTATCCCCCCAGTGCTTAGAACAGTGCTTTGCACATAGTAAGCGCTTAATAAATACCATCATTATTATTATTATTAATAATAAATATGATTGAATGAATGAATGAATGTTCTCCACTCTTTTAAAGAATCTCTAACAATCAAAGACATAGATTTAAATTTTAATTCCACTCTATATTCTGTTAAAACTATTCATTACTTAAGAGCCTCACAAGTCAGAAATCCTCTACCAGAACATTTTTTTTCCAAGTCTCTCATTGCTCAATATCCTAAGTAGAATGTTTTGTATCCTAAATAGGATGCTTTGTGTAAAACTTAAGAACTGTCAGTTTTTTCAAGATCTTGAAGTCATAGGTAGGAAGGGTTAAATTGTAACAAGATTTACATGATGTATGTGTGTGATTGCTATTCATGAGAAACAGGGTGGCCTAGTGGAAAGAGCACAGGCCTGGCAGTCAGAGGATCTGGGTTCTAATCCCAGATCTGCCAATTGTGTGCTATGTGATCTTGGGTGAGCCACTTAACCTCTCTGTGCCTCAGTTTACTCATCTGTAAAATGGGCATTAAATACATGTTCTTCCACCTACTGAAGTTGTGAACCCCCTGTGAGAAAGGGACTGTGTCTGACCTGATTAAATTGTGTCTACCCAGTAATAATAATGACATTTATTAAGCACTTAGAACAGTACTGGACACATAGTAAGTGCTTAATAAATGTCATTATTATTATTACTAGCACTTAGAACAGTGCTTTGCACATAGTAAGCGCTTAACAAATGCCATCATTATTCTTATTCTTCTTATTATTATTCCTTTTTCTGCAGTGCATCATGAGATGCTCTTTGGTAACTTGATATTTTACAAATATAAGCTGGAATGAACAAATGCATGAAAATACGTGATGATCTAGAGGAAAGTGTTCAATTTTGAGTGGTCTCTATAAAAGCTTCAATGCCTATGTTCAGCTTAATTCAAACTCAACACCTTGAACTAGAAAAGCCCAAGAACAGGCTCTCTCAGGATATTTTATTGCTATGTAGCTTTGGCTGGATCAGAAGGGTCATGCTTAAAATCTTCTTTGAATGTGTATAACTGAAGCAAGGCAATAATGGTGAAATTTTGAAAACTTACTGAAAGAGAGTTCTTGTGTTTACACATTAACTATTCTGTATTTCTTAAAGCCCTTTTCTTCAAATATATCATGTGCTTGTATAGCCTAAGTTTGAAGGGTTGAATTTTGCGTAAGTTGCTTTTGCATTTTTTGTATAAAGAGTAAAAAGAGATTTGATGTAAAACCATCTTGATACCCGTAATGCAATTTTCTTTCCCTGGCAGGCTGGTTTCTACTGGGAAATATCAGCTAATGTAATATCAGCCATCATGTGCCTAATTGCATGCACAATTATCTTGTATGCATTTCAGCATTTTTAAATGATGTTGCTTGAGATTGAAAAATCTCAGAAAGCTTAAATAAGGGCACTGAGACAAGGGGGCAGGCCTGGAGGTGTGATCAGATACAAAGTTGTATTTCAATAAACTGTAAATTAGGCTTCTATTTAGATGATCACATATTGGCATGTGTAAGATGCTGGCCTGTGTAAAAAAACTGAAACACATTTGGCAACTTTAATTTTTGATTTTTTTTTTCAAATGAAATTGTTTTGAAATCATATTGTCCATGGTCTTAGAACACATTTCTAAATCCAAATAAAGAGTTGTGCTTAATCAGTGTTTATAATCCACCCTAAACTGATTCAATAATCATCATTTTTCAGAAAATTCAAATTTTATTTCTGTTTCTAAAGTGTAACTGCCACTCATAATAATAATAGTGGCATTTATTAAGCACTTACTATGTGCAAAGCACTGTTCTAAGCACTGGGGAGGTTACAAGGTGATCAGGTTGTCCCACAGGGGGCTCCCAGTCTTAATCCCCATTTTCCAGATGAGGTAGCTGAGGCCCAGAGAAGTTAAGTGACTTGCCCAAAGTCACACAGCTGCCAATTGGCAGAGCTGGGTTTTGAACCCATGACCTCTGACTACAAAGCCCGTGCTCTTTTCCACCGAGCCACGCTGCTTCTCTCATTAATCACTCATTAATCCTAATCTATGTGAAAAACTTTATGTATTTTCACCATATAATCCCTACATATTTCACATTGCATGATACAATTCAATCACATGGCATGGGCCTGGGAGTTAGAAGGTCATGGGTTCTAATCCCAGCTCCGCTACTTGTCTGCTCTGTGACCTTAGGCAAGTCACTTCACTTCTCTGTGCCTCACCATGGGTTCTAATCCCAGCTCCGCCACTTGTCTGCTCTGTGATCTTAGGCAAGTCACTTCACTTCTCTGTGCCTCAGTTGCCTCATCTGTAAAATGGGGAATATGACTATGAGCCCCACATGGGACAACTCGATTTGCTTGAATAATAATAATAATAATAATAATAATAATAATAGGATTTATTAAGCACTTACTATGTGCAAAGCACTGTTCTAAGCGCTGGGGAGGTTACAAGGTGATCAGGTTGTCCCACGGGGGGCTCACAATCTTAATCCCCATTTTACAGATGAGGTAACTGAGTTCCAGAGAAGTTAAGTGACTTGCCCAAAGTAACACAGCTGACAATTGGCAGAGCCAGAAGTGGAACCCATGAACTCTGACTCCAAAGCCTGTGCTCTTTCCACTGAGCCACATTGCTTCCTGCTTGTATCCATCCCAGAGCTTGGTACAGTGCCTGGTACATAGTAATTGCTTAACAAATGCCATAATTATTATTATTTTATTTTTTAGGAATGTATGGACAGGCATGATTTGAATTATTACAGAAGAACTGAAAGGTTCTTAAGTTAAAAAAGTAATACATTTTAACTGACATCCTCATCCAAAATGAGTTCAAATTTTAGACACCCTTGGGTGGTTTAGCATAAATAGCAAAAATATAATTACTCACAAATAGGTAACTCATTCAAATGCACAGTAGAGGAGGAAGCCAAATAAAAAAAAAATTACCACCTTAATCCCAACACTCTGAATATAGGTATGAAATGACAAATGATAATTACTGTATGTTCCTAAGAGTGTATGTGTGTAGGGTCTGAAAAGTAGACCAATTCCCACAATTCATTCATTTGATTGTATTTATTGAGCACTTACTGTGTGCAGAGCACTCTACTAAGTGCTTGGGAGAGTACAATACAACAATAAAGAGACATATTCCCTGCTCACATTGAGCCTACAGTCTAGAGCAGGGAAGTCAGACATCAATACAAATAAATACATTTCCGGTATGTACGTAAGTGCTGTGGGGCTGGGAGGAAGGAAGAACAAAGGGAGCCAGTCAAGGCAAAGTAACTAAAAGGGGTTTTGAATTTGCCTCGATGTTCTCTGGAGATATTTTTCTTTTGTCCTCTTATACCAACTAAACTTTAACCAGCCCTACCCAAAATCAAGTCTGCAGCATGTAATGCTATTCAATTTGAAACTTGATGACTCCAATTCAGTTTAAAAGATTTTCTCACTGGACTTGCCCAGCATGTTCTCAGTGTTCCATGTAGATGTTTTTGCTTCTCCTATCCTGAAAAAATCCCATGGTACCTTCCAGTTACCATCCCATCTCACTCCTATCATTCCTTTCCAAACTCCTCAAACGAATTGTTACACATACTGCCTCCACTTCCTCTCCTCTAATTCTGTTCTTAACCCCCTTCATTCCATGGAAACTGCCCTCCTTAAGGTCACAAATGGCCTCCTCCTTGACCAAACCAACAGTCTCCACTGCACTCCTGCCTTCAACACCGGGAGCCACACCCTTCTCCTGGAAACACCACCTAACTTTGACTTTACTGACACTGTTCTCTCCTAGTTCTCCTCCTCTCTGACCACTCCTACTCAGTCTCTTTCACAGGCTCCTCCTCTACCTCCCACCATTTAACTGTGGGAGTTCCTTAAGGCTCAGTTCTGGGTCCCCTTCTCTCCTCAATTTTCTCCCACTCCCTTTGAGAATACATTTGCTCCCACACTTTTAACTACCATCTCCTCACAGATGTTTCCCAAATCTATTTCCCCAGCCCTGAATTCTCTCCTTCTCTGCAATCTCACATTTCCTCCTGCCTTCAGGGACATCTCAACTTGGTTGCCCCACTGACACTTCAAATATAACATGTCCAGAACAGAACTCAACTTCCCACCCAAAACCTGTCCTGCCTTGACTTTCCTATCACTGTTAAAAACACTACCATTCTCCCTGTCTTATAAGCTTGTAACCTTGACTCATCTGATTCAGCCCTAACATTCAGTCTGTTCCCAAATCTTGTCAGTTGTACCTTCACAGCTTTAGATCCCACCCCTTTCTCTCCATCCAAACTATTTTCACATTGCC
Organism: Tachyglossus aculeatus; assembly: GCF_015852505.1. NCBI lineage: Eukaryota > Metazoa > Chordata > Mammalia > Monotremata > Tachyglossidae > Tachyglossus > Tachyglossus aculeatus. The sequence goes on along the minus strand of NC_052067.1, from coordinate 63,752,776 downwards.
TAAGCACTTATCATATACCACATTAACTACTTCATTAGCCTCCTCACTGATCTCCCTCTCTCCAGTTTCTCCCCACTCTAGTCCATAATTCAGTCTGCTGCCTGGATCATTTTTTTAAAAAAAGTTCAGCCTGCATCTTCCCCACTCCTCAAGAACCTCCAGTGGTTGCCCCTTAATCTCCGCATCAAACAGAAACTTCTCACCATCAGTTTTAAGGTACTCAATCAGTACTCCCCATAATCTTACCCCACTGACCACCTACTACAAGCCAACTCACACACTTCACTTCTCTAATGCCAACCTGCTTGCTGTGTCTCATTTCACCTGCCTTTCTGCTGACCCTTCCTTCCTCCCTCCAACCTCCTCCCTATGACCTGGAACTTCTTCCCCCTTCATATCAAACTGACCACCACTCTCCCCATCTTCAAAGCCCTCCTTAAATCACAGCTCCTCCAAGAGGCCTTCTCTAACTCCTCATTTCCCCACTCTATTCGTTCTTCCTTTTCTGTCACTTGGGTCTGTACCCCTAAGGCTTTTTGATACATATCCTTATACACTACCAATTTCCTCTATCTGTAATTCATTCTAATGTCTGTTTCCCCCACTAGACTGACAATTCCTTGAGGGAGGGTTTCATGTCTACCAACTCAGTTGTAGTGTACTCTCCCAAGTGCTTAGTACAGTGTTCCGCACACAGTAAGTGCCCAATAAATAATCATCGATTGAATGATTCTTCCCCTTCTTAGGCCTAACAACTTCATTTAAGATTCCAGGCACTTCCATCTTATTTTCCGTATGTATATATATTTACCCTGCCCCTTTGCCCCTCTAGATTGTAAGCTCATTGTTAGCAGAGAACATATCTGCCAACTCTGTTGTATTGAACTCTCTCAAGCACTTAGTACAGTGTTCTGCACATAGTAAGTGCTCAGTATGAACCACTGAAGTCTCTGTTTTGATTTCTTGCCTGGAATATGTTCTCAGGGAGATCATGCACACATATCCCTCTCTGTCAATCAATCATATTTATTATGCGCTTACCATGTGCAGTGCATTGTACTAAGCACTTGGGAGAGTACAATGAACAATATTCCAGAGTCATTAGACACATTCCCTGCCCACAACAGGCTTTAAGTCTTTCTCCATTACTCGCTAGCTTCCAGCCATCTTGTCTTTCTTGGCCCATGATATTGACCAGCCTTCCAAATTATATGTCACTGACCCCACACCTGTGGAACTGAAACATTCCCTTTTGAACTGCATGGACAGCTCATTCTCCAACAGTGGTACCCAGATTCTACTGCATTTCATGTTGCTTTTCTTTCTTACTTAGCACTCTGTGGAATAAATTGACCTTGTTATTATTTTTGGTAGAGGTAGATTGATAGGATTTATTATGCACTTTGTGCAAAGCTCTGTACTAAGCTTGGAGGGCACAGTAGAATTAATAGACACCACTCCTCCCCTTGAGGAGTTTATAATCTAGCAGGGAAGATATGAGGAAATAAATTAGAGGTAGGGGAAACAGTTAAGTCTAATGATCAATCAATCTACGTATTTATTGAGGGTTTACTGTATGTGGAACACTGTACTAAGCACTTTGGAGAGTACAGTATAACAAACACATTCTCTGCCCACTGCAAGCTAACATAAATATGATGGGGTGTGGAGGGAAATAAGTACCTAAGTGCTTAGGTGAGGCAGAAGTGCTGAAGTGTCAGTTTGGGGTAGGGGGTGGGGAATAAATTGTGGCAGTGGCAATTAATTAGTGAAGACATCCAGAAGGATTATATTTCAAGGTGGTTTATTATATTTTCTTTCTACTTCATATCTCGGCTTTCTCTAAGCTCTCGTTCACCTTGTTGCTATTCAACTCCTTCAGTTTTTTCACAAATTATAATAATAGTGATATTTATTATGCAATTACTAGGTGCTAAATGCTGATCTAGACACGAGATTATATGATTGGGCAGAGTCCCTCTCCCACATGGAGCTTCCAATCTATCTTATCCCCATTTACAGGTGAGGAAACTGAAGCCCAGAGAGATTAAGTGACTTGACCAAGGTCACATAGCTGGCTAGTGGTAGAGCTGGAACTAAAACCAGGTTGTCTGACTCCCGGGGATGTGTTCTTTCTATTAGGCAATGGTATTTCCCTCCAAGAAGAAGCTATTTTCTCTATGTCCTTGCAAAGAAGTTTAGGTGCCTAGCCTATTTTTCTGCCGACCTCATTTTCAGTGTCTCCACCTTTACCCAATGTTTCTTGCTTGTCATTATGATTTCACTTGCCTTATTGGTTGATGAGGCTATTGTGCTTTATTGGAATTTTGAAAAGGACAGAAGAGTGAGCAAAAAGTTGGATTCATAGTTGGATTCATTGCTTTTACCAAAGCCAATTTCCAGGATTATGAGCACAATACACCAAAAAAAAACCCATCAATGAGGTATCACAGAACCAAATTCAGTATACACTGAGGGGCACAAAAATAATCTATTCTGTTATCTTGACAAAAGGCATAAGCATCATTTAGACTGATTCAGATCTTTTCATGTTGCAATTGAAATTAAAATTGCTACTTCCCAAGAAGACCCAATTTTAAAATATTAGAAGCCAAGACAAAGATGTCATTTTAGTTAAGAAGTATTTGCAGAAAACTAGTAAGCAGTGACCCTCGAATAAAAACTTGCCCTGGGAATAGACAATGACTGTGATACTCTAGAGAATATTTTAAATAATGAACTTTTTAAGGAAAAGCACAACACTATTCTCTGAGTTTGTTTACATATAAAAAACTAGAAATATATTTTCAGCTGTTGTTACTTTTCTCCATGTCAGACACCACTGTGTGAAGGATTGTAAAGATTGTTTATATTAGGCTCATAGGGACCCAGATTTTAGATCGTGTGTTTGAATAGGACCTTTCTGCAGAAAGGCCTGGGAGTCAGAAGGATGATGGTTCTAATCCCGGCTCTGCCATTTGCCTTTGTATGACTATGGGCAAGTCACTTCACTTCTCTGTGCCTCAGTTCCCTCATCTGTAAAATGGGAATTAAGACTGTGAGCCCTGTGTGGGTCAGGGAGTATGTCTAACTCAATGAACTTGTAGCTACCTCAGCTCTTAGTAGAGTGCCTGGCATATAGTTATGGTATAGTATTTTAATGGAAAATACCATTAAAAAAACCCAACCCAGTACCCTGTCTGCATGGAAACACTTCCTGCCACCCTACTCAACTGCACTGCTGGTGCCTCAGGGCCATCTCCTCCTCAGATGTCTGGCTCTGCTTGTACCTTCCCTTTTCCCCATTCCTGGCCTGACTCCATTGGTGGGTGGCCTAGGCTTCAGACTTTGCTACTCTGAACAGATAATAATAATAATAATAATAATCATAATAATAATAATGGTATTTGGTAAGCGCTTACTATATGCAAAGCACTGTACTAAGTGCTGGGGTGGATACAAACAAATCAGGTTGGACATAGTCCCTGTCCCAGGTGTGGCTCACTGTCTCAAATCCCAGTGAGGGAACTGAGGCCCAGAGAAGTAAAGTGACATACCCAAGGTCATATAGCAGACAAGCAGAAGAGGCGGGTTTAGAACCCATCACCTTCTTACTCCCAGGCCGGGGCTGTAGCCACTAGACCATGCTGCTTCCCAGAGCCTTGTAATCAGTCAATCAATCATACTTATTTAGCACTTTTTATGGTATTTGTTAAGCACTCTCTATGTGTTGTTCTAAGCCCTGGAGTAGATACAAGCTAATCAGGTTGGACACAGTCCATGTTCCATGTGGGGCTAGTTTTAGATCCCGTTTTACAGATGAGAAAACTGAACCACAGAGAAGCAAAGTGCCCATGGTCCCACAGTAGACAAATTGACAGAGCCAGAATTAGAATCCAGGTCCTTCCAACGCTCAGGTTGTGTTCTTGCCACTAGACCACTCTGCTTCAGTCATTCAATCAATCATATTTACTGAGTGCTTACTGTGTGCAGAGCACAGTTCTAAACGCTTGACTTTCTTGTGTGCCGAGTATTGTACTAAGCATTTGGGAAAATACAATACAACATATTTGGTAGACACATTCCCTTCCCACAGTGAGTTTAAGTCTAGAGGGGGGAGACAGATATTAATATAGATAAATTACTGATACATAAGTGTTGAGGGAGTGGTGAATAAAGGGTACAAATTCTAGTTCAGGACTTATGCTCCAGACAAATAAGCTTCTAGAAGGCTGGTCCTGAAGAAAAAGAGAACAAAGAGCAAGTAAATGGGATCAAGATAGGCTGGGAAGGGGAGAAGGAGGCAGAGAGATGGCGAGTAGTGAGGTAGATAGGGTGTGGGAGGGAGAAGGAGCTGTCAGTCAATCGTATTTATTGAGCGCATACTGTGTGCAGAGCACTCTACTAAGCACCTGGAAGAGTGCAATATAATAGACACATTCCCTTTTCATGGTCTAGAGTCTAGGAGCAGAGAAGTTCTTGGTCCCCTTCTCCATCTATACTCACTCCCTTGGTGAACTCATTCGCTTCCATGGCTTCAACTATCATCTCTGCACTGATGACACCCAAATCTACACCTCCACCCCTGTTCTCTCTCCCTCTCTCCAGGCTCGTATCTTCTCCTGCCTTCAGGACACCTCCATCTGGATGTCTGCCTGCCATCTAAAACTCAACATGTCCAAGACTGAGCTCCTTATCTTCCCTCCCAAGCCCTGTCCTCTCCCTGACTTTCCTGTCACTGTAGACGGCACTACCATCCTTCCCATCTCACAAGCCCGCAACCTTGGTGTCATCCTTGATTCCACTCTCTCATTCACCCCACACATCCATACCATCACCAAAACCTGCCAGTCTCACCTCCACAACATCACCAAGCTCCGCCCTTTCCTCTCCATCCAAACTGCTACCTTGCTGGTTCAATCTCTCATCCTATCCCGACTGGATTACTGCAACAGCCTCCTTTCTGATCTCCATCCTCCTGTCTCTCCCCACTTCAGTCTATACTTCACTCTGCTGCCCAGATCATCTCTGTACAGAAACACTCTGGGCATGTCACTCCCCTCCTCAAAAATCTCCAGTGGTTGCCTATCAACCTTTGAATCAAGCAAAAACTCCTCACTCTCAGCTTCAAAGCTCTCCATCACCTTGCCCCCTCCTACCTCTCCTCCCTTCTCTCCTTCTACAGCCCAGCCCACACACTTTGCTCCTCTGCCGCTAACCTCCTCACTGTGCCTCGTTCTCGCCATGGCACGTCCAACCCCGTCCTAGAATGTCCTCCCTCCGCACATCTGCCAAACTAGTTCTCTTCCTCCCTTCAAAGCCTTACTGAGAGCTCACCTTCTCCAGGAGGCCTTCCCAGACTGAGCCCCTCTTTTCCTCTGGTCTACTTCCCCTCCCAATTGCGCCCACTCCCTTCCTCTGCCGTACCCTCTCCCCCTCCCCACAGCACTTGTGTATATTTGTACATATTTATTACTCTATCTTATCAGTGATGTGTATATAGCTATAATTGTATTTATTCTGATGGTATTGACACCTGTCTACTTGTTTTGTTTTGTTGTCTGTCTCCCCCCCCAGACTGTGAGCCCATTGTTGTGTAGGGATTGTCTCTGTCTGTTGCCGAATTGTACTTTCCAAGCACTTAGTACTGTGCTCTGCACACAGTAAGCACTCAATAAATACGATTGAATGAATGAATGAATGAATGAAGAAAGCTATTTTTTTTTGTCTGGGTGTGTGTTCCAACTGAGTATGGGTTTCTTGTCTTCACCTCTACCCACCGTGAGCTGCAGAGAAGTGATCCAGGATCCAGGCTCATGGATAGTAGGCTGAGTTTGGCTAGAGCCGGGGACCAGGGTGGACTCAAGTCCTGATGGGATAATAATAATAATAATAATCATATTTGTTAAGCAATTACTATGTGCCAAGCACTGTTCTAAGCACTGGGGAATATACAAGGTTACCAGGTTGTCCCTCATGGGGCTCACAGTCTTAACCTCCATTTTACAGATGAGGTAACTGAGGCACAGAGAAGTTAAGTGACTTGCCCAGAGTCACACAGCTGACAAGTTGTGGAGCCCAAATTAGAAACCACGATTTCTGACTCCCAAGCCCGTGCTGTTTCCACTAAGCCACACAGCTTCTCACTAAGCCAGGCGGCTTCTCTGCAGAGGGAAAGCCAAGGAGGGAGCCTGTAAGGAACCAGATGCTGCATGACCCTGGGACACTACAAGCAAAAATTAAATTTGCTTTTAATACATTTTCCAACAAATGAAAAAAGTACAATCACAAAAGTTAGGAATCATGTGAATTTATTGTCCTCATTTTTTAAGACTGAATTAAATCTGGGTGCTCACAAAATCCAGGTGACAAACTTGTTAAGGAAAAGCCATCCAAATGCAGCCAGCCAATCAATTGAGAAGCAGTGTTGCCTAGTGGAAGGAGCATGAACCCAGGGGTCAAAAGGACTTGGGTTCTAATCCTGGCTCTGCCACTTGTCTGCTATGTGACCTTAGGCAAGGCACTTCACTTCTCTGTGCCAGTTACCTCATCTGTAAAATGGGGAATAAATCTGTGAGCCCCATATGGACATGTATTGTGTCCAATCTGATTAGCTTCTATAATAATGATGGCATGTATTAAGCGCTTACTGTGTGCAAAGCACTGTTCTAAGTGCTGGGGAGGTTACAAGGTTGTCTCACGGAGGGCTCACAGTCTTCATCCCCATTTTACAGATGAGGGAACTGAGGCACAGAGAAGTGAAGTGACTTGCCCAAAGTCACAAAGCTGAAAATCGGCAGAGCAGGGATTTGAACCCATGACCCCTGACTCCAAAGCGCATGCTCTTTCCACTGAGCCACGCTGCTTCTATCTACCCCAGCACTTAGTACAGTATCTGACATGTAGTAAATGCTTAACAAATACCTTTTAAAGAAACATAAAAAACTAGAAGTTTAGGAGCAAAAGTTGCCACATGTCAGTTAGTCATATTTACTGAGTGCTTACTGTGTGTAGAGTGCTGTACTAAGTGCTTGGGAGAGTACAGTATAACAATATAACACATTAAATACCAATTAGCTTGAGATAGTCACAATAGAGCCATAACTTCCACTGTCCTATAGCATAGGAAACCGTGTAGTTTCCAGGCATCTGTTCTATATGGGGAAAAACCAAACCCTGGTTTGGCACAGAAACCAGCCTTCCTCTGTCCTTCCCACACTGCTCTAGCAGTGGGTAGAATGCTCTGTGGCCTCAGGCAATGCTACTTGCTCAATCTGAGAGAGCAAAGGGAGGCATCCACACTGTACAATTAAATGCTTTGAGAATCCAATTATGTTCTCTATGAGCTATTCAGTTCTCAGATGCCCAGTTTTGAATGCACTCTATTGAGAGTCCTGTTTCCAACTATAGAGCATTATGTGTTCCGTGCATATGGTATGAAAACATCACAAGGTAATTGTGCTCGCAGGGCACTTGATTTTCACAAATGAAACTACAACCCAACTACGCGGTAGATGTTTATGCACCAGTGGAGTTTTACTAAATCGAAACAGCAAAAGGAAAAGCAAAACACTCCTCTCTAAAAACCGGACAGAGCCCCCCCAGGCGTTACAATAGCACTGAAATTATGAGGACCACATTGAACTTTGACTCTGTTGATGATGATTGTGGTATTTGTTAAGTGCTTACTATGTGCCAGGCAGTGTTCTAAGCACTGGGGTAGATAAAAGATAATCAGGGACACAGTCCCTGTCCCACATAAGGGTCACAGTCATAATCCCCATTTTACAGACGAGGGAACTGAGGCACAGAGAACTTAAGTGACTTATCCAGGATCACACAGTAGACAATTGGTTGAGTGGGGTTTAGAACCCATGACCTTCTAACGTCCAGGCCCAAGCTCTTTCCACTAGCCCATTCTGCTTCTCTGTTCTCAGGTAGCAATAGTTGTCTCACAACCCTGGGAAACTTCTACATCTGAAGTGCCAGTTCTGGTGGGGGAGAGAGAAAGGTGAAGACAAAGAAATGAGCTATAACAAGCTGGGATAAATGATTTTCTTAGCATAACTTCTCTTGGGCTGACTGGGGCAGCCAGCTGTAAGGTGTCCAAAGCCCAGAATTTACTTGGAACTCATCAGTTGCAACTTTAATGCTTTCTTCAAGGAATATAATATCTATGCTTGATAGACAGTGGCTGTTAATAATGAAAGGATTTTACTGAACGTTTTCCCAGACTTCTAGGTGTCATCACTATTTTTTTTCCTTAACCATGTGTTTTTTTCTGAACACAAACGGTAGCCTGTTCAGACGAATCTTAAGCACTTAAACATTGCCTTACAGTTAAACATTTAAATCCCTTTACTGAATATATTCAGGAATAACCTGGAGTATCCCTATTCCACATAAAACTAGAATATCATGAATCTTGTCTAAATCTATTTCATTGCTGGTCTTGTGATTCAAGCAGTTATATTCACTGAGGGTCTATGAGCAGATCATTGTATTAAGTACTTGTGAAAGCATACCAGAAGGACAAGACCCAATCCCTGCCCTTGAGGAATTTACAATTCACTGGGGAAAACTAGCAGATTAATGCTGTATTCTATACATGTTGTATTGTATTGTCCCAAACATTTAATACAGTCCTCTGCACAGAGTAAGCACTCAATATATACCCTTGATTAATTTTCACAGATAGTGGGAGCAAGAGGAAGAACAAAAATGAGTATATCTGCATGAATATGTTAGGGTGAAATAGCTGAATAATTGACTGTATAATGGATTGCACAGCACATTTTTACATATGTAAACGTGGAGATCCATCATTCATTAACTGCTGACTTAGCCCAGCATCTGAAAACCTTGCCTATGTTACGTGCAATCACTGAATCAATCGATCATATTCATTGAGCGCTTGCTGTGTACAAAGCAGTGTTCTAAGAGAGCTCGATTCCCTCCCCTTCACTTCCCTCACTCCTCCCGAAACACTGAACAGTAGCCAACTTCTCTGAAAGCAGTACATAATCACAGTCTGGTATAAAAGGCTGCCTAAAACTACTGCCCTGCTAGCTCACCTTGATTCTGCTCTGTCCCACCCAGCATGGCTTAGTGGACAGAGCCCAGGCTTGGGAGCCAGAAGTCATGGGTTCAAATCCAGACTCTGCCACTTGTCAGCTGTGTGACTCTGGGAAAATCACTTGACTTCTCTGGGCCTCAGTTACCTCATCTAGAAAATGGGGATGAAGACTGTGAGCCCCACGTGGGACAACCTGATTACCGTGTATCTTCCCTAGAGCTTAGAACAGTGGTTGGCACATAGTAAGTGTTTAACAAATACCATCATCATTAGGGAAAAAAACCCAAATCACTCCCATTGAGTAATTGCCCCTTCCTGCCTCCTCTGTCACCCCTCAACCCCTATCTGTCCCTGAAGTTGGCTTCTCCACCTAAAAACAGCACAGTAGAAAAGGCTGTCTAAATTTGTCTCGATTACCCGCCCTTCTACCTCATCCTAATTCTGGGCTGCTTTCTCAGGAACCAGAGAAATCCCCACAGCTCAGTGGTGAGAAAGAAGCCCGGTGTAGTGGATAGAGCCCGGGCCTGGGAGTCAGAAGGTCATGGGTTCTAGTTCCGCCTCCCCCCCCTTATCTGCTCTGTGACCTTGGGTAAGTCACTTCACTTTTCTGCGCCTTAGTTACCTAACCTGTAAAGCAGGGATTGAGACTGTGAGCCCCATGTGGGACAGGGACTGTGTCCAACCTGATTTGCTTGTAAATCAGTGCAGTGCCTGGCACATAGTAAGCACTTAACAAATCCCATAATTATTATTACTATTATTTAAGAAGGTCATGGCTGGAACTAAATCTAGAATTTTAGCTCTGCCACCAGCTAAATTTGGGAATTTAAAAGCTTTACTTCAATTGTCAAGAAAACAGATGGACTTTTGGAAACAATTAAAGACCTCAGTAGGGCTGGGTATTGGGATATAATACTATATTTAATAATATATGGGGATATGCAGAAATGTTCACAAGGACTTAGCATATGAGCTCGTTGCTTTATTAAGAAAAAAAGGTTTTATTGAACTATTTTTTCACTTAAATTGAAAAACAATGATCATAAGCAGAATATAAATTTCTTCTTCTGCAGCCTCCTGCAAAGACTCATAATCATACAACTTATTTAGTAAACCTTGTGGTGCTGTACCTTGAATTCAACAAAAATTAAATAATAATTTATAATGTTTATCATTACAGTTAGTAGCATGTAAAGGAGTTCCATATATTTTCTGAGGCTCTGGAACGGATTTCAATTTATAAAAGTTAGGCACAAATGTCAGACACTGCACATGGCTTGAGTGGTGGTGGTAGTGATATTTGTTAAGTGCTTACTGTGTACCAGGCACTGTACTAAGCACTGGGGTGGATATGAGCAAACCGGTTAGAACACCGTCCCTGTCCTACATGAGCCTCACAATCTTAATCACACTCATTCATTCATTCATTCATTCAATCGTATTTATTGAGCACTTATTGTATGCAGAGCACTGTACTAAGTGCTTGGGAAGTACAAGTTGGCAACATTTTACCATGTGCTCTGTCTGCTGTTTCTGGGCGAATGGGAACAGGAAAATATCAAGAGGTCTCAGCATGTACTCTGATAACAAAATGGACGAATCCTAGGCCTTCCCCGTTGCCCTAGGTGGAAGCAAGGCAGGTTTGATTTGACCACACCACATTCCCTCTTGCTGTTCCTTGTCATCTCAGTGCAGCTAAGCAGCTTGCCTTTTGGCTTCCATCCCCATGGAGACCAGGCAGTGTTTCAGCCCAGGGCCATTTCCAGATGTGGCACGGAAAAGTAATTGACCTAGAAGCTGATACTGCCTCCCTCCTTCCTCACCAAAGGCAGCTCAGAATTGGAGCCCAAGGGAAAGCATAGCATAGCTACAGCCTGACTCTCACTTTGGCCAAAGGCAGTCCAGTACCAGATGCTTGTCCTTTCCATTTCCACCCCAACTCTGCTACCTCCCTCCTGAACCCCTGACAAAGCAGAGAACCCAACCTGCAAGATACTGATTGGAAAGTGGCATGGCAGGGAGCAAAGAGGAAGGAGAAGGGAGAGCGCTGTCTTCTCTATAGCAATTGGACATTAGTAATGTCAGGCAGCGCTTATGGATCCTGGGCTATGTCAGAAATTAGTGTGTGACCTATTTCTGGATCTTATGTACTGTGGGCATTCAAAACTGAGGTTATTGCTGTATTCTCACTGCACAAGAATAAGGATATAGGTTTTTGTTTTTTATTGTTTTTTTTTTAAATGGTAAATATCTTCTAGACTGTGAGCTTGTTCATTCATTCATTCATTCAATTGTATTTATTGAGCACTTACTGTGTGCAGAGCACAGTACTAAATGCTTGGAAAGTACAAGTTGGCAACATATAGAGATGGTCCCTACCCAACAATGGGCTCACAGTCTAGAAGGGGGATACAGAAAACAAAACCAAACATGTAGACAGGTGTCAAGTCATCAGAAGAAACAGAAATAAAACTAGATGCACATCATTAACAAAATAAATAGAATAGTAAATATGTACAAGTAAAATAGAGTAATAAATCTGTACAAACATATATACAGGTGCTGTGGGGAGAGGAAGGAGGTGGGGGGGTGGGGAGGAGGAGAGGAAAAAGGGGGCACAGTCTGGAAAGGCCTCTTGGAGGAGGTGAGCTCTCAGTAGGGCTTTGAAGGGAGGAAGAGAGCTAGCTTGGCGGATGCACGGAGAGAGGGCATTCCAGGCCAGGGGGAGGACGTGGGCTGGGGGTCGATGGCGGGACAGGCGAGAATGAGGTACAGTGAGGGGGTTAATGGCAGAGGAGTGGAGGGTGCAGGCTGGGCTGTAGAAGGAGAGAAGGGAGGTGAGGTAGCAGGGGGGCGAGGTAGTGGAAAGCCTTGAAGCCGAGAGTGAGGAGTTTTTGCTTGATGCATAGGTTGACTGGCAGCCACTGGAGATTTTTGAGGAGGGGGGTAACATGCCCAGAGCATTTCTGCACAAAGATGATCCGGGCAGCAGCATGAAGTATAGACAGTAATCCAGTCGGGATAGGGTGAGAGATTGAACCAGCAAGGTAGCGGTTTGGATGGAGAGGAAAGGGCAGATATTGGCGATGTTGCGGAGGTGAGACTGGCAGGTTTCGGTGACGGATTGGTTGTGAGGGGTGAACGAGAGAGCAGAGTTGAGGATTCATTCATTCATTCAATCATATTTATTGAGCGCTTACTGTGTGCAGAGCACTGTACTAAGCGCTTGGGAAGTACAAGTTGGCAGCATATAGAGATGGTCCCTACCCAACAGTGGGCTCACAGTCTAGAAGGGGGAGACAGAGAACAAAACAAAACACATTAACAAAATAAAATAAATAGAATAAATATGTACAAGTAAAATAAATAGAGTAATAAATATGTACAAACATATATAATAATAATAATAATAATGGCATTTGTCAAGCGCTTACTATATGCAAAGCACTGCTCTAAGCGCTGGGGAGGGGAAACAAGTTAACGAGGTTGTCCCATGTGGGGCTCACAGTCTTAATCCCCATTTTAAAGATAAGGTAACTGAAGCTCAGAGAAGTTCAGTGACTTACCCAAGGTCACAAAGCACACGTGTGGCGGAGCCAGAATTCGAACCTATGATCTCTGACTCCAAAGCCCATGCTCTTTCCACTGAGCCATGCTGCTTCTCCTCAGCCACGCTGCATATGTATATACATATATACAGGTGCTGTGGGGAGGGGAAGGAGGTAAGGCATGGTGATGGGGAGGGGGACGAGGGGGAGAGGAAGGAGGGGGCTCAGTCTGGGAAGGCCTCCTGGAGGAGGTGAGCTCTCAGTAGGGCCTTGAAGGGAGGAAGAGAGCTAGCTTGGCGGATGTGCGGAGGGAGGGCATTCCAGGCCAGGGGGATGACGTGGGCCGGGGGTCGACGGAGGGACAGGCGAGAACGAGGCACGATGAGGAGATTAGCGGCAGAGGAGCGGAGGGTGCGGGCTGGGCTGTAGAAGGAGAGAAGGGAGGTGAGGTAGGAGGGGGCAAGGTGATGGAGAGCCTTGAAGCCGAGGGTGAGGAGTTTCTGCCTGATGCGTAGGTTGATTGGTAGCCACTGGAGATTTTTGAGAAGGGGAGTAATATGCCCAGAGCGTTTCTGGACAAAGACAATCCGGGCAGTGGCGTGAAGTATGGATTGAAGTGGGGAGAGACAAGAGGATGGGAGATCGGAGAGGAGGCTGATACAGTAATCCAAACAGGATAGGATGAGAGCTTGAACGAGCAGGGTAGCGGTTTGGATGGAGAGGAAAGGGCGGATCTTGGCAATGTTGCGGAGGTGAGACCGGCAGGTTTTTGTGACAGCTTGGATGTGAGGGGTGAACAAGAGAGCGGAGTCGAGGATGACACCAAGGTTGAGGGCTTGTGAGACCGGAAGGATGATAGTGCTGTCAACAGTGATGGGAAAGTCAGGCAGAGGGCAGGGTTTGGGAGGGAAGACAAGGAGTTCAGTCTTGGACATGTTGAGTTTTAGGTGGCGGGCAGACATCCAGATGGAGATGTCCTGAAGGAGGAGGAGATGCGAGCCTGGAGGGAGGGAGAGAGAGCAGGGGCAGAGATGTAGATTTGGGTGTCATCAGCATAGAGATGATAGCTGAAGCCGTGGGAGCAAATGAGGTCACCAAGGGAGTGAGTGTAGATCAAGAACAGAAGGGGACCCAGAACTGAACCTTGAGGAACCCCTACAGTAAGGGGATGGGAGGGGGAGGAGGAGCCCGCAAAAGAGACTGAGAATGAACAGCCAGAGAGATAAGAGTAGAACCAGGAGAGGATGAAGTCTGTGAAGCCCAGGTTGGATAGCGTGTTGAGGAGAAGGGGGAGGTCCACAGTGTCGAAGGCAGCTGAGAGGTCGAGGAGGATTAGGTTAGAGTATGAGCCGTTGGATTTGGCAAGCAGGAGGTCATTGGTGACCTTTGAGAGGGCAGTTTTCGTAGAATGTAAGGGACAGAAGCCAAATTGGAGGGGGTCGAGGAGAGAGTTGTCATTGAGAAATTCGAGGCAGTGCGTGTAGATGACTCGTTCAAGGAGTTTGGAAAGGAATGGTAGGAGGGAGATAAGGCGATAACTAGAAGGTGAGGTGGGGTCAAGAGAGGATGACACCAAGGTTATGGGCTTGTGAGACAGGAAGGATGGTAGTGCCATCTGCAGTGACAGGAAAGTCAGGGAGAGGGCAGGGTTTGGGAGGGAAGATAAGGAGTTCAGTCTTGGACATATTGAGTTGTAGATGGCGGGCAGGCATCCAGATGGAGATGACCTGAAGGCAGGAGGAGACATGAGCCTGAAGGGAGGTAGAGAGAACAGGGGCAGAGATGTAGATTTGGGTTTCATCAGTGTAGAGATGATAGTTGAAGCCGTGGGAGCAAATGAGTTCACCAAGGGAGTGAGTGTACATAGAGAACAGAAGGGGACCAAGAACTGACCCTTGAGGAACCCCTACAGTAAGGGGATGGGAGGGGGAGGAGGAGCCTGCAAAGGAGACTGAGAATGAGCTGCTGGAGAGATAAGAGGAGAACCAGGAGAGGACGGAGTCTGTGAAGCCAAGGTTGGATAGCGTGTTGTGGGCAGGGAATGTGTCTGCTATTGTATCTGCATCCTGCAGGTTTCTACTGCAGGTATTCTGAAATGCAGTAGAGGCTCACCTAGGCTGAACTTGGATGTCAGTCCTTTGATTCACTGTAGAAAAGATTAGATTAAATAACAGTAGAACATGGGATCAGGTTGGATTGCCCCAGGACGAGAAAAGCCAGCCCATTCAGGGTCCAGCCTAAAGTTTATATTCATTATACCACATAGCATTTATTCATAACATTGATGTGACTGTCGATAAACTATAGAAGCAGCATAGCCTAGTGGATAGAGCATGGGCCTGGGAGTCAGAGGACCTGGGTTTTAATCCCAGCTCTACTGCTTGTCTGTTGTGTGACTTTGGGCAAGTCACTTCACTTCTCTGGGCCTCAGTTCCCTAATCTGTCAGTGGGGATTAGGACTGTCAGCCCCAGGTGGGACGTGAACTGTGTCCAACCTGATTACCTTGTATCTACCCCAGCACAGTACAGTGTCTGACACCTAATAATAATGATGATGGTGATGGTATTTAAGTGCTTACTATGTGTCAGGCACCGTAGTAAGCGCTGGGGTGGATACAAGCAAATTGAGTTGGATGTAGTCCCTGTCCCATGTGGGGCTCACACAGTAAGCACCTAACAAATGTCATTCAAAACAAAACAAAAAAACTACCATGTTAATTCAGAACCTAGCTTGGTTATATGGAATCTATATGTTCCCAAGTAGCTAGTACAATGCTTTGTACTCAGGCATGTGATAAATGTTGTTGATAACAATACTGTTGATCTGAATAAATGGTTTCCAAACATTTAAAGATTATGCTAGACTTGGAAAACCCCTGCTGGTGTTTCAAGAGGCCTGGAATCTTTTTATTAACTGGTGTTTTTTTAAAAAACTACTACTAGAGTATAGACTCTATTTGCGTCGGTATAGAGGTAGTTTCATCAGTCTTTGCTTAGGAGACTTCATTATACTCATCTAGAGAGAAAAGACAGGAGCATCTACGTATGCTCCAATAACTCTTGTTACCTGTGGTGCTCATTTATGGCTGTTACTTTGTTTTTTTGTTTTCAAAGTTTGTTACTGAAAATGACTACAATCATCACACTCCATCATTTGTAGATTGACTTGGTATGACGACCATGAGATGAGTTTAATTACTACTAATATTAGGAAGATGAATATTAAAAGAACATTTCTAAAAGAAAATAAGATAAGCCTAACTGAAATGAAAGAAACACAGAGTGGTGAGGGGAAATCCATTAACCTGAAAGGCAACAGGTATTTGCTCTTTGAGCTCTCATAATTAATGACCATATATCGGCCTGATAAAAATGGAATGTGTTAAAAAATGCACTTCACATCAGACTTGTCCCTGAATTCAAAATCAGTACTGTTACCTGAACTTCCAGCACCATCACTTTGTGCTACAATTGATAGTCTCCGTTTTGTTATTAAAAACAATATTCTCAAATTTAAACTAATAATAATTATGCTCTGTTACTATAAGCACTGAGGTAGATACTACATGCTTGGGTCAGACAGAAATGAAAAGAGGAGAAAAATTTTGACCAGAGATATGTTGATGGGAGATAGTGGGAAATGTATCCAGCAACTCTGTTGTACTGTACTCTCCCAAGTGCTTAGTACAGTGCTCTGCACACAGTAAGCACCCAATAAATATGATTAATAGTGAATTTGGTAGTCAGTTATTAAAGTTAGAAAGCATATCTTTTGACTAGTTGTCAAATATGAGCACCAACGTAGTCTCAAGACTAATGGTGTATGAAGTAGTGGTGCTGTCAAACCTGCAAGGGTAAGGATGTTGATGATGGTAGTAGGATATTTCTTGAGTGCTTACTTTGTGTCAAGCACTGTACTAAGTGATGGGGTAGGTCTTCTGGCCATTTCTAGACTGTAAACTCGCTGTGGTCTGGGAATGTGTTGTACCATCTCAAGCACTTAAAAGAGTGCTCTGCCTGCAATAAGTACTCAGTAAATACAATTGATTGATTGGTTTATATAGAAGACTTCTATCACCGTGGTTACCATTGTAATGTCTACCCAAATTACCTGGAGTCCATTGTCATAGAAGCTATGCTCTAAAATATGGCTTGGCTATATAAGGAAGATGAATGAGGAAAGCTACTATTCTGAGTGAGCTTAAATGGGGCAAGTGGATGGAAGAAATACATGAAAGAGTCCCATCTTGAGGTCATGAAATAATAATAATAATGCTGGTATTTGTTAAGTGCTTACTTCGTGCCAAGCACTGTTCTAAGCATTGGGGTAGGTACAAGGTAATCAGGTTGTCTCATGTAGGGCTCACAGTCTTCATCCCCATTTTACAGATGAGGTAACTAAGGCACAGAGAAGTGAAGTGACTTGCCCAAGGTCACACAGCTGACAAGCGGCGGAGCCGGGATTAGAACCCACGACCTCTGACTCCCAAGCCCGTGCTCTTTCCATTAAGCCATGTTGTTTCTCGGATCAGTGGTGGGAAAGGACAGCAAAGGTGTAAAACACAATTTGATTTAAAAAGTTCCTGAAATTTGCAAATGACACATTCATTTCTCATAGATGAAGAGCTAGATCTTCATCTTCTGGTTTACTGTGTTTATGGGCAGTACAGCACCCTATTATTTGCCAGTAACAGCTACTAGATTTTACTGGTTGATTTCACAGGGTTAGAGTCTTTTCAGTGGGAGAGAAAACTTCTGTCCTCCTTATCCCTCATCTGCCCACATGTAGAATTATTAAGAGAAGACTGCATGAAGCTCTCAGCATGTGTAGATCATTCATTTGGTCTGGGCCCCCGGACACTGTATTTATTGGTGACTGCAAACCGGTGAGATCTTCTGAATTCTCACAGCGTGCATCCTGATGTTGTGAGCTCTTGAATGCATTAATCACAATCAAACCCAGTTATCTGAATAGGAAGGAGGAATATTGAATTGGTTTGACTAATTAAGAGTTTGCTCAAGCCAGAGGAGCTTATGCATAGGGAAAAGGGGTTTGGAAGGATTTGACCCCATTTTAAAATTCTCGATTTTGAATAATAACATTCAGTTCCTAGGGTTCTTGGTATTGTGCTGGGCCCTTGTGAGACTGAAACTACTATTAGGCATTTAGGTATGAAAATAATCAGCCTATTGACCATAACATACCTGAAAAGCAAAAAGTTACCTATGCATAGACCCTGAGATAAGTAAAGTCCAGTATTGTGAGATGCTTATTTATTTACCATATGTGATGTTGGTTAATACCTTTGTGATTTCTTTCTATACATGAAGTTGGTAATTTCATTAGCTAGAACAATTACAAAAAGATGAGAGGTTTGGCTATCAAACTATTAATAACATGATTAATTATTCAATATTTATTGACCACCTATTCAGTGCTTAATAATAATAATGATAATAATAATTGTGGTATTTGTTAAGTGCTTACTATGTACCAGGCACTGTACTAAGTGCTGGGATGGGTACAAACAAATCAGATTGGACACAGTCCGTGTCCCCCATTGGGCTCACAGTCTTAATCCCCATTTTACAGATGAGGTGACTGAGGCACAGAGAAGTGAAGTGATTTGCCCAAGGTCATACAGCAGACAAGTGGCAGAGCTGGCATTAGACCACAGGTCCTTCTGACTCCCAGGCCTGTGCTCTATCAACTAGGCAACTGCTTCTCAGTGCTATGATACTAAGTGTTGTATTAAGTGCTCAGGGAAATACAACAGAGTTAATAGCCACAAACTCTGCCCTCTACAGAGATTGCAGTTTGCAGGGGAGAAAGTAAAATGGGAAGCAGAATGGCCCTCTAGACTGTAAACTCGTTGTGGGCAGGGATTGTCTCTATTGCTGTACTGTATTTCCCAAGTGCTTAGTAAAGTGCTCTGCACGTAGTAAGTGCTCAATAAGTATGATCGGAGAAGCAGTGTGGCTTAGGGGAAAGAGCACCAGCTTGGGAATCAGAGAATGTGGGTTCTAATCCTGGCTCCGCCACTTGTCTGCTGTGTGACTTTGGGCAAGCCACTTCACTTCTCTGTGCCTCAGTTACCTCATCTGTAAAATGGGGATTAAGACTGTGGGTCCCATGTGGGACAACCTGATTACCTTGTACCTACCCCAGCACTTAGAACAGTGCTTGGCACATAGTAAGCGCTTAACAAATACCATCCAGCATCATGACTGAATGAATTTTGGTTAGAACATTGAAGCAGCGTGGACTTACTAGAAAGAGCATGGGCTTGGGAGTCAGAGTAGCTGGGTTCTAATCCTGGCTCTGCCAATTGCTTACTATGTGACCATGGGCAAGTCACTTCACTTCTCTGTGCCTCAGTTCCCTCATCTGTAACATGGGGATTGAGACTGTGAGTCCCGTGGGGGACAGGAACTGTGCCCAACCTGATTTGCTTGTATCCATCCCAGGGCTTAGTACAGTGCCTGGCACAAAGTGAGCACTTAACAAATACCATGGTTATAACTTCTTATTATAACGTCTCTATGCCTCAGTTCCCTATGCTATAAAATGGGGATTAAATATCTGTCCTCCTCCTACTTACTCTGTGAGTCCCATGTGAGTCAGGGACTGTGTCCAACCTGATTGATTTGAATCTACCCCAGTGTATAGAAGAACAGTGTTTAGCACATAGTAAGTGCTTAACAAATACCAAAATAATACGAACGTGATTAGAGAATTAGTGAACATTCTTCTGACAATGTAAACCTAGTCAATCTTACTTATTAAGCACTTACTGTGTGCAGAGCACTGTATTAAGTGCTTGGGAGAATACAACACAACAATAAACAGACACATTCTCTAGCTTACAGCCTAGACGGGGAGACGGACATTAATATGAATAAATAAACTACAGATATGTACATAAGTGCTGTGGGGCTGGGACGGGGAATGAATAAAGGGAGCAAGCCAAAGTGCCACAGAAGGGAGTGGGAGAAGAGGAAAGGAGGGCTTAGTCAGGTAATTAATTAATGAGGGACGTTCTTGATCCTTGTTTACACCAAACATGACTCCCTCCACCCTATCCACCTTATTTTTTAAAGCAAAGACTCGGGTAGATCCCACTCAAGCCATGTGTTGCATCTTCTGTTTATGGCCAGATGGGAACAGGCAAATACCAAGGGGTCCAGCTTCAACTCTGTTGGCAAGGTGTGGTTTGCTTTGGGGGAAACTGCTTGCACCCATGTGTGACATCAGAATGTGTAAATATTTCAAAACAAGTTTGTCTTGACCAAAAAAAATTGCAAAAGAGTAGTCCTCTCATAGGAAAACTGGGTTTGTACATTGTGCTGACTACTAATCAAAGCAAATTCAATAGGTGGGGTCCCATGCCTTAAATTATTTTTCTACATGAAGTTGTAACATTAACACAGTTATCAATTCTACATGCTATTGTTAAGGGCTAGCCTTTTGCTGCCAGTTTAATCACATCACTTTTCTTCCCAGAACTTTATTGTTGTTTTTTGGGGGGGAAATATATGAGTAGTAGAAGGTGCATTTACTGAGCATCCACTTACCATATAGTGCAGTGTACTAGACAGGTGAGAAGTACAGAATAAAGAAATGACACATTCTCTGCGTATAGGGACTTTATACTCTAATAGAGGTGATAAACAAAACATTTTGTTTTTACAGCTAGGATGGTCAGAATAAATAATGTGCATATGTATATATATGAGTATACACACATCTATATATACATATATGTATATAATGCTAAGGAGGGTGTAAACTAATAGAGCTAGAGTTGGCTGAAGGGATAAATTCATCGATTCAATCATATTGAGCACTTACTGCTTATTGAGGGCTTGGGAGAGTACAATATAACAATAATTAGACACATTCCCTGCCCACAACAGGCTTACAGTCTATGGATCAGGATACTTAGAAATAAATCAGAGACAGCCTGATGGAGGAGGTGAGCTATTCAGGAGTAATTTGAATGTGGAAGAGCTGTGGTTGTTGCCAATTTGTACTTCCCAAGCGCTTAGTACACTGCTCTGCACACAGTAAGCACTCAATAAATACGATTGAATGAATGAATGAATGCACGGAGGGTAAAAGTTCCAAGTTAGGGAAACAGTGGGAGAGAGGGGATGGAGATGAAAGAATTGAGAGGGAGGTACAGAGAGAAGCTTGGCTTGGGATGAAATGTCAGTCATTTGGGGACTAGAGAAGAGAGCAGATGTATAAGATAGGGCCAGATGGTGAAGATCCTTGAAGCTGATTATAAGGAGGTGTTTTTTTTTTTTAATGGTATATAGCACTTACTATTGGCCAACCACTACACTAAGTGCTGGGCTAAATACAAACTAATCATGTTGGACACAGACCCTGTCCCAAACAGAGGTTACAGTCTCAATTCCCATTTTACAGATGAGGTAACTGAGGCACAGAAAAGTAAACTGACTTACCCAAGGTCACACTGCAGGTATGTCGTGGAACCAGTATTGGAACACAAGTCCTTCTAAGTCTCAGGCCTGTCCTCTATGCACTAGGTAGTACTACTTGTTTTGATGTGTTGAAACTCAGGGAGCTAATGGAATATTTTGAGGAGAGATGTGGGCCAAGTGATGCTTCAGGAAGGTGATCCAGGTAGCAACATGATCAATGATGTCAGAAATTTCCCAAGTTTCTATTATTATCTTAAGAACATTTTTAGACTTTAAAATTTATCTAGAGGACTATGGTTTGAAGATTTGTATTTTTAGTATTAAAAATAGGTAGTTGGCGGATAAATAGGGTTTTTGTTTCTTTTTTTAATTTGGATAAAGACCTATCAAGTTTTAAAACTGATTATTTTAGCTTTTATTTGGTTTCCATTTACACCGATACTGGATGACATGCTGTTCGGGTTATTTACTCCTTTCTTGTCTTTGCAAATCCATGCTTGGCAGCTCATACATAAGATACTCAGATCAGTGTAGACTTTATTTCTGAGGGCACCAAATCATACTTGGATATGCAGAGCAATCTTATTGACACTCATTGATTGATGTATTTAATAAATCATTCAATCAATGGGATTTGAATGCTTATTGTGTACAGAGCACTGTTCTAAAGGTCTTGGGAGAATGCAATTCAAGAGTTGGTAGATATGATTTCCACCCTTAAGGAGCTTAGAGTCTAGAGGGCGAGTCAGATATTAAAATACATTACAGCTAGGGAAAGTGGCAGAATGTAAGGACATGTACATAAATGCCATGAAGCTGGTAATGGGAAGAGAATCAACAGGTTTAAGAGACACACACCCAAGTGCATAAGCGACCCAGATGGGAGGGCACATAGGATGGGAAAATGAGTTAGGGAAGGTCATTTGGAGGAGAAACGATTTTAATATGGCTTTGAAGATGGTAAGAGTGGTGATCTGTCTGATAAGAAGGGGGAAAGAGTTCGAAGTCAGAAGGAGGTTGTGAGCAAGTAGTCCATGGGGAGACAAACAAGGTGGAGCTAGATTGAGAAGTTTGGCAATAGAGTAACAAAGTGTGCCACCTGGGGTGTAATGCAAGATAAGGTATCAGGTGCTAATGTCAGTACAATAGCTTAATCTTGATTTTTAGGTGACGGCTTCATGTTGGAGTGTGAAGAATGGTGATGCTAGCAAAAGACTGAAGCAAAAACTGACTACAAATGCCAAAATTGAAGGAAATGACATGTCAATTTTTAGACCCTTTCTAATGCTGCTAAGGGCATTGTTAAATAGATTCTTCATAGCTGAACTGAAATGAAATGGTCACCTTATCCATTGTAATTAATGGGCTTGACAATAGTTAGGAATGTGAAAGGTTTTGGTTATTTTAAAAGACATCAAAAACATTTTTAGTTGTTTGTTTCTTTCCTGGGAAATTGCTCAAAGTCACATAGTACACAAGTGGCAGAGTGGAATTGGAACTCAGGTCCTCTGACTCCTAGACCTGTGCTCTTTCCACTAGGCCATGCTGTTCCTTGACTTGCTCCTGACCCAGTCACTGTTCTTTGTCACCATTCCTGAAACCTGGCCTACCTCAGATGGCACTGTCTCCCCTGATGTTTTCTCCGGAGGGGGCCTCATCTTCTCCTACTTCCCAGGACTCCCTGGAAAGGGGGAGGAGTTGGCTTCCTTTTTGCTTCCCAGTGTTTCTTTGGCACCATCCCACCTCTCCCATCCTTTGCTTTCCCTTCCTTAGAAGCCCATACCACCTGCTCCAGTTAATAGTCACGGTCATCTACTGCCATCCAGAACCCTCCTGCAACTTTCTGAACCATTTCGATTCCTATCTCACATACTTTCTCTCTTTCTCCATCCCTAGATTAATCTTTGGGGGCTTCAATATCCACGCAGATGTTCCCGACAACCCTTCTACTGCTCGCCTCCTCTCATTCCTCAACTTCCATGATCCCCTGCTCCACCCCACGTCACCCACATGTTTGATATCATCTTTAGTCACTGGACAATCTCTACCCTCACCAACTCTAAAATTCCTCTATCTGACCATGACCTTTTCACCTGCCTTCTATCCCACACATCCACTCCCTTCAAATCTGTTCTGTTCACCCACAGACCTACCATGTTTTGACCCACCCCCCACTCCAATTTTTTTTAAATGATCATATCCCTATTTGGTTTCCATACCTTCTCTTAACATGTAAGTCAACAGTCTCAACACTGCTCTCTCCATTGAACTCAACTCCCTAGCTCCTCTGTCTCCCCACTAGTCTCATACCACTAACCCACAACTTTAGATCACTTCCACAGTACACGTCACAGATGGGGTGTGGGGGTGCACGAGGGTCAGGAAAGGTTGAAGGGTGCTGGGGGGTGCTGGGAGGGAAAGACAGGGATGGGCTGATTAGAGGGAGGGGATTGAAGAGACATGGTGAGGTCAGAGAAGTTAAGGATTATAGGAAATGTTGTCAGCATCAATAACAGAATCTGGTGGTTCTGTTGACCTACTGCTGATTTGAATACAGATCCCGAAGAGCAAAGAGGGGAATGTTCAGAAGCAAACAGTTGGTGAATTGATGTGGAGGCAGGAAGTTGTTGATGTGTAAAAAGGTGGGTCTTTGTCACTACATTGTCAGAGGGCCACACATATTTGTGTTCTCCACTGAGCATTCAATGCTGGGCTGCGGGCAGAGTGAGAACTGGGAGAGGTGAGGTGAAGGAATGACCACCATTCAGCAGCAGCAGTTTGGGAGTGAGTATTTCATGTCCTGATCAGGAGTGGTTCCCATTTTAGTTGTTACAATTTGGGGATGGACATTGAGTTTAATGACCTTAAATATAATAATCCAAAGCCTTTTTTTTTGTACCATATTAAGTGAAGGTCTCCCCAACCTTCAACTTCCAACTGCTCTTTAAATCTAGTGTTCTCCATCTCCTTCTTGCAAATGTTAGAGAATGAGTTATTTATGTCTGCCACTCACTCCTTTCCCACTTCCTCTCCCCAGCTTGGAACGCCCTCCCCCTCCATATTTGCCAAGCCACTGTTCTTCCCACCTTGAAAGCATTATTAAGGTCATATCTCCTCCAAGAGGCCTTCCCGGATTAAGCCCTCATTTCCCCTCTTCCCTCTCCCTTCTGTGTCATCTAAGCACTGGGATCTGTGACCTTGTGCATTTCATTCATTCATTCAATCGTATTTATTGAGCACTTACTGTGTGCAGAGCACTGTAGTTGGTAAGTACAAGTCGGCAACATATAGAGACGGTCCCTACCCAAGAACGGGCTCACAGTCTAGAAAGGGGAGACAGACAACAAAACAAAACAAAACGTGTAGACAGGTGTCAAAATCATCAGAACAAATAGAATTAAAGCTATAGGCACATCATTAACTATTACTCTATTTATTTATTACTCTATTTATTACTCTATTTATTTTACTTGTACATATCTATTCTATTTATTTTATTTTGTTAGTATGTTTGGTTTTGTTCTCTGTCTCCCCCTTTTAGACTGTGAGCCCACTGTTGGGTAGGGATTGTCTCTATATGTTGCCAACTTGTACTTCCCAAGCACTTAGTACAGTGCTCTGCACACACTAAGTGCTCAATAAATACGATTGATTGATTGATTGATTAACAAAATAAATAGAATAGTAAATATGTACAAGTAAAATAAATAAAGTAATAAATCTGTACAAATATATACAACTGCTGTAGGGAGGCAAAGGAGGTAGGGCGGGGGGGATGGGGAGGAGAAGAGGAAAAAGGGGGCTCAGTCTGGGAAGGCCTCCTGGAGGAGGTGAGCTCTCAGTAGGGCTTTGAAGGGAGGAAGAGATCAAGTGCAGTGTAGGAACACAATGCGGTTAACTGAACTCTGGTCACACAAACTCAGCTACTTGGGGGGCCACAACCCCTGGAAATCAGGTCCAGCACCGGATGTTGAAACTGTAGTTCCATTAATTCATTCAGTCGTATTTATTGAGTGCTTACTGTTATTAATCAGATTGGCAGGTCACCTTTGTGCCTAGGTTTGGTTGCCCAATATAGTCCTTCTAGGATTTCCCAAAGAGACCCCAAGGTAATGGCATGCCTTATTTGATATTTGCTCCATCCTTTACACTACAGCACTTATGTACATATCTTTAAATTATGTTATAAATTACTTTATATTAATATGTGTCTCCCTGCTAGACTCTAAGCCTTGTATGGGCAGGGAATGTGTCTGCTAATTATGTTGTATTGTACTCTCCTAGCGCTTAGTATAGTGGCCTGCAAATGCTAAGCTTTCAAATACCATTGATTGATTGATTATATGGGAGCTTTATTTATATGAATTGCTTCACTACTAACCTAAGAGATGATATTCTTGCAATCAGCTACTCTTGTTCATGGCTGGTTTCCTTGTCATCAACCTCTCTAACTTCCTGAACAATTCACTCTTATTGTATTCACTCTTCCAATCACTGAAATTGAGTGCCCTAATTTATTTTTTTTTTTAGCAATTTATAGATACCTTTTTCTGGACACAAAATATAATGAATATTTGCATTTCCTTGACTTATCTATGTCAACTATCAGGACTATTGGCTGTCTTCCCAAATACCACATCAGCATGTAGGCAATCACAACTACCTTTAGGACTTCTGTATACATTGATTTATGTACTCTAAGTACTTAACGATTCACCTGTCCAGTTTTTCTTTATTTTTTTTTTAGTGGTATTTGTTGAGCACTTACTATGTGCCAGGCACTCTACTAAGCACTGGGCAGATAATCAGGTTAGACCCAATCCCTGTCCCACATGGGGCTCACAGTCTTAATCCCCATTTTACAGATGAGGTACCTGAGGCACAGAAAAGTGAAATGATTTGCCCAAGGTCACAGCAGACAAGTGGTGAAGCTGGGATTAGAACCCAGGTCCTTCCGACTCCCAGGACCATGTTCTATCCATTAGGCCATGCTACTTCTCCTGTTCCTCCTTTCAATAAAAAATATTGGTATGCCTTCCTCATTATATTGTAATCTTCTTGAGGGCAGGGATCATGTTTTCTAACTGCTGTGCTCTTCTAATCACTTAATGTAGGGCTTTGCCCATAGCAGGGGTTCAATCAAAACCATTGATTGTTTTCCGGTAAACAATCTTTTGAGATATTATTATGAATACATAGAATTTTCCACCCTTGTGCCATAGAATATTTGCATTTCAGTATCATGAGACCAAATTATCATCTGCTAATTCTGTATCATAATTATATTGAAATTCTGAGATGAAGAGTGAAACACTTCATCATCATTATTAAGGCACATTTAGTTTTTTCTTCTCAGAGGATTAAAAGAATACTTGTTCCCAACAATCCATTTTGCTCCCTGATTATTTTATCATGGCCAGTACTGCTAATCCATATGTAAAGAATCATGAAGTTTTATTGCTCTTTTTCCAAAAAAAAGCGTCATTAACTTACTTATGCTTTTTGTTTATTGTGGCTAAAATTGACAACATTGCTTTTCCAGTATTGCTCTAGCTAGGCCGCTATTGGTTCCAAATGATTTAAAAGCTATTTTCCAGGAAGGTTGACATGGAATATCATGCTTTTCTAACTTCATATGTATTCAAGTCATTACACTGGCTTTGAGTAAAATGCCAGAAAGGCTTTGAAATTTTGTTGTTAATATTCAGGTCACTCATGGTCTTTACCTAACAGAATTGATTATAATTTATAGTCTTTGTTGTTCTCTTGGTTCTCCCTCTCTTGGTGTAAACTATTCTTATACTTCATCAGAAGATTCTGGGTTGTGGAGCTTTTAGGTACTTACATTTAACTTTCCCTTAGGATGTTCTTTGTCTAGAGGCAGTTTGATGGTTGAATTAATTGATGGATACATTAGAAAAGTCAAATGTAGAGAAAGTAACACATCTATAAGGATAAATTTATGGTTTAATCAAAAATTACTTATCACTGTATCTTCCACTGATTGGGGGGTAGAAACAGATAAAGGATTAATAATAATAAATAATGATGGTATTTGTTTAGCGCTTACTATGTGTGAAGCACTGTTCTAAGCGCTGGGGGATACAAGGTGATCAGGTTGTCCCACTTGGGGCTCACAGTTTTAATCCCCATTTTACAGATGAGGTAACTGAGGCACAGAGAAGTTAAGTGACTTGCCCAAAGTCACACAGCTGACAAGCGGAAGAGCTGGGATTAGAACCCATGACCTCTGACTCCCAATCCCGTGCTCTTTCCACTGAGCCACACACCCAGCTAAATACATTTTAGCTTCTTTAGTTCAACTTGATATCAAATGCAGTAATGATTTTATTTTTTTGCTTTGGGAAGGACCATATTCAGTCATTTGTACTCCAAAACACATTTTCATTACATAATTTGGAACCTCATAATGGAACTACAGACGGATCACACGATAGTAGAGTTAAGTTTCTGAAAATGTGGTTACATCATGAATGGGGTATGGGGTATGTTTTCCCATAGAATTTACATGTCATAAATTAGGATTTGTTTGCAAGCTGCTGGAAAAATATGAAATTCTTTTACATGCTATATACTGTCATGATAAACATGAATAAACTATTGTTGAATTGTTGTTTAAAGTAGTTCAAACTATAACTTGCCAACATAAACATAGAGCTGTGGTTTGAGAAATAAAAGCTTGCTTTGCTGTTAATAGTTTATTTTTTAATTTAGAAAAGAATTTGTCCAATTTAGGTTAAATGCCTTTGTAGAGTATCTTTGAATCAATCAATGCTAATTATTGAACACTTATTGTGTGCAGAACATTGTACTAAGCTCTTGGGAAAGCAAAATACAATAGAGCTGGTAGATGTGATTCCTGCCCACAAGGAGTTTATAGTCTACAGGGAGAGACAGACATTAAAATAGATTAGAAATAGAAGAAATAGTAGGGTCTAGGAATATTTATGTAAGTCCCAGGGAGTTGGGGTTGAGTATGAAAGTGCCTAAGGAATACAAAACCAAATGCAATAAGGGGAGGGTGAATAGGGGAAATGTGTTCTTAGGGAGGCCCTCTTAGAGAAGGTATGATTTTTTGGAAGGTTTAGAAGGTGCAGCAAGTGATGGCATATCAGATATGTAAGAGTAGTGAGTTCCAGGACAGAAGGAGGATGTGGGCAAAGAGTCAGTGGCAGAATAGAAAAGATTGAGATGCAGAAAGTAACCTGGCATTAGAGGAGCAGAGTCATCACCCACCTTGTCATCCACATCATTTCCCTCTGTCCTCTAAAATAAGGACATAGTAGGTTGTTAAAATGTTTACAAATAGCTATTAGTAAGTTTCAACTTTATAAAAAAAGTTTACCCTGCATACAGATGTGTGCACCAAACCCACGAGAGTGTCTGAGTGTTTCCTCTAAACTGTATAATAATAATAATAATGGCTTTTATTAAGTGCTTACTATGTGCCAAGCACTGTTCTAAGCACTGGGGGAGATACAAGGTAATCAGGTTGTCCCACGTGGGGCTCACAGTTTTAATCCCCATTTTATAGATGAGGTAACTGAGGCACAGAGAAGTAAAGTGACTTGCCCATGGTCACACAGCTGACAAGTGGCACAGCCAGGATTAGAACCCATGACCTTTGGCTCCCAAGCCCGGGCTGTTTCCACTGAGCCACAATTTTATGTATTGTCTTCTCCCAAGCATTTAGTACAGTGCTCTGCACTCAGTAAACACTCCATAAATACCACTGATTGATTGTTTCACCTGCAAGCAGCTGGGGCAACTCAGGTTGGGAGAAGAGATGGGCAGAAGTCCAGACCTCAAAGCTAGAGCCCTGGTAGCCAATGTATCAATGATACCTTCATTTTGCCACCTACTTTGAAAAAGCCTATCACTCACAACTCATAATATTAAAGGCAGATATATCTATGATACCCTCCCCTGTGGTCAGTCAGGTCAGGGCCAAGTCTATTTCTTTGTTCTGTAGAACATCTGGCCCATTGCTGCTGTTTAAAAGTAATAATAAGTAATTCTTTGGGGGCATGAAGCTTGACCTTGGGCCCAGGCAAGCAGAAGCTTTCAGAAAACCCTTTGGAAATAATTATTCGGCTTAGTGGAAAGAGCACGGGCTTGGAAGTCAGAGGTCATGGGTTCTAATTCTGACTCCGCCGCTTGTCAGCTGTGTGACTTTGGGCAAGTCACTTAACTTCTCTGTGCCTCCTATACCTCATCTGTAAAATGGGGATTAAGACTGTGAGCCCCACGTGGGACAACTTAATTGCCTTGTATCTACCCCAGCGCTTAGAACAATGCTTGGCACATAGTAAGCACTTAACAAATACCATAATAATAATTATTATCCTATAGGGTGGAAATTTTGAAGATTTGCCCATAAAGGAAGTTGGAAGTTATGTTTCTAACTATTGTCCTTTGACTGGGACTGCTTTATCCACTAAGCGTTTGAGCAAGGCCACCAGTTCTTGGACTATCAGCCATGGAGAAGCCCAGGGTGGCCAATTCAACAACATCTTTCTATTTGCTCTGGCTCCTGCCACACCACTGTTCCATTTTCATAGCCTAACAGTGCCAGGGAGTGTGGGCTTCTTGACCGTAAGCTCAGTGTGGGCAGGAAACATGTCTGCTAACTTTATTGTACTCTCCCAAGTGGTTAGTACAGTATTCTGCACATAAGCGCTCAATTAATACCATTGATGATGATGATGATGATGATGATGGACAGAGATAGGAATGTATAGGGACAAGTTAGTTGTGGGCAGGGAATGTGTCTCTTTATTGTTATATTGAACTCTCCCAAGTGCTTAATACAGTGCTCTGCATACAGTGAGTGCTCAATAAATACGGTTGAATGAATGAATGAAGTGGGGCCACTCAGGGCAAGGGGTAAGCTTGAGAAGGAAGATTCTCTTGGCTTTCCTAGGCCCCACATCTCCAGAGTCTTAAATGGGGCTTGCCTTTGTTTAATGCTCTATTTCACAATCCTTATTTAACTGGGGGGAGAACATGTCACAGTTGGAACCCCAGAAAAGACATATGTTCTTTAAACTCACTTGTGATCTACCATCTGTTTATTGTTTGTTTATTAATAGGTGGTGGTGTTTTCCCAATTTATAGCCTTGACTTTACCAGCAGGCAACAGGAACGATAAAGTACAACACTAACTCAATAGTTAATTCAATGCTAATACTGTTAATTTAATCAATTGATTTGTTGTTGTGAAAAGTAGTCTGGGATGATTTTGAAGAGTGACCTATTCAGAAAATTTGAATTGCATTTTATAATAGAATCTTGGAAATTGGATATTTGCTACACATGTATGAGAAATTAAGGAGTAAAACCGTAGATACACCTATCAGAATTTAGGGCGTAAAACCTCTAATAGACTTGTTATATCATCATCATCATCATCATCAATCGTACTTATTGAGCGCTTACTATGTGCAGAGCACTGTACTAAGCGCTTGGGAAGTACAAATTGGCAACATATAGAGACAGTCCCTACCCAACAGGGGCTCACAGTCTAAAAGGGGGAGACAGAGAACAAAACCAAACATACTAACAAAATAAAATAAATAGAATAGATATGTACAAATAAAATAAAATATATGCATGTCAGGTCCTGTGGTATGCTTATATAGAAGACCAATAGGCAATGTAGTTAAGGTATTTTTTCATAGGAAGAAAAACGGTGCGTTGGCCTCTTGGCGGTCCTTTCCAATCCGCCATGAGGACACAGTGCTGGCTAGCTAATAGTCTGGATTTCTGCCTTAGTGTCAACATTAATTTATGATGTGACCTTAGGCAAGTCATTTAACTGTGTTATTGAAGAAGAATTGGTAATTACTGTAATAGAACTAGAAGTGGTGTCAGAGATATTTAATCATGCTTAACACTCAACACACCTAGCTGATTTTTTTAAATGTGCAAGATACAAGTATTCTTTTTTATGCCATTCTTCTTTGTGCCTAATATTTTGCTTCCTTTTCCTGTACAAAACGTTCAAAACTCTATGTTATCATTATTTTAGGTTTGGAAGGTGTTTTTCCAAATCCTTCTCAGTCTTTGAGTTGTGGAAACCCACTTAGTTATGTCATAACATATCAGTATATGACCACACCTCGGTTGAAAATTCATCTAATAAAGGTGACATATAGAGATATATATAGAGAGAGAGAGAGCCAAAGATGTTTTCACAACTAAAGATGAGGATACTGAAAATAACTTTTCAAAACTGCCAGAATAAAAAACACATTAGTGAGTAACAGGGAAAGATAGGGAGGGGTAAATCAATCGATGAATTGGCGGTATTTTTCAAGCACTTACTCTGTGCAGAGCACTGAAGTAAGTACTTGGGCGACTATAGTAAAGTTGGCAGGTATGATCCCTGTCCTCATGGAGTGTGCGGTCAAGTGAGGGGTACAAACATTAAAATAAATTACAGATAGGGGAAGCTTCAGAGTACAAGTAAATGTTGTGGGGCTGAGGAAGGGATGTGTACCAAAGAGCTTAAGAGGTTTATTCCCAAGCACACAGGTGGCACAGTGGGGAGGGTGATTCTTGACTTTAGTAGGGTAGTTACCCCACTCTTACTTACCTATGTGAAGACAATGAATACATTTTATCTACCCTAGCACTTAGTACCATGCCTGGCACATAGTAAGCACTGGATAAAGTACAATAATAATGATAATAGTTCATCGTAATAATAATGCAACAGCTGCAGGTAAATATGGGTAGCGATTGCTTCCAAGCAGTATCCCCTAGCCCAAAAGACATTTCAAGAAAACTCCCTCTATGAACTGGTTTGCTCACCCACAGTGAAGAAAGATTTCCAGTCAACAGATTTGCTTAGTCATTTGATTACGCTCATGTAGGCCGAAGGGGAAAATTTCCAGAGCTTCTGAATTAATAGCTCCTGTAACAGAGAGTAAAGAGATGAGCCGTGAGAAAGCTGCAAGGAAGGAGGTTGCAAGGAAGGTAATTCAGAACAAAGACAGAACCTACAAAGAGATACAAAGAGGGGTCAGAAGGAAGGTAGAGAGCCCTAGAGACATCTCTAAAAGGTAGCAGACTTGCCTTGAGTATCCCAGCTCTCATTTCTGGTTCAGTATACATGCTGAATTTGATGTTTTACCCAGCGTCTCACTTCTCCACTCCTCCCAATCAATAAATGATATTTGAGTGCTTACAGTGTGCCAAGCACTTGACTAAGTGCTTGGTAGAGTAGAACAGAGCAGAGAGACATCATCTGTGCCCTGAAGGATCTTACCATCTAGGAGGTATTTCAGATGTTAAAGTGAGTGACAGATGAGGGAAGCAAAAGAGTGTTAAGGATATGTCCCTAAGTACTATAAGGAGGGTGAGTACATCTTTAGGGTATAAAGGCATAATTGATTTAGCAGGAAGGAAAAATAGGGTAAGGAGATGAGAAATTATTTAGGGAAGGCTTCCTGGAGGACATACGATTTTAGTAGTCACTAAAATGTCCAGTCACTTGCAACAGAAGCAGTGTGGCTTAGTGGATAAAGCATGGGTCTGGGACTAAGAAGGACTTGGGTTCTAATCCCGACTCTGCCACATGTCTGTTGTGTGACCTTGGGCAAGCCACTTAATTTCTCTGTGCCTCAGTTACTTCATCTGTAAAACGGGGAGAAGAGCGTAAGCCCCATGTGGGACAGGGACTCTGTCCAACTTGATTAACTTGTATCTACTCCAGTACTTAGAACAGTGGTTAGCACATAATGAGTGCTAAACAAGTACCATAATTATTATTTAACTATTATTAACTCCATTCCCATTCATTCATTCAATTGTATTTACTGAGCCTTACTCTGTGCAAAGCACTGTACTAAGCACTTGGGAGAGTACAATATAACAACAGACACATTCCTGCCCACAATGAGTTTATAGTGTATAGGAGGAGACAGACATTAATATAAATAAATAGATAAATAAATAAATTACAGATAAATACATATGTAGTGCTGGGGAATTTTGTGTTTGATAAGAAAGAAAAATACATGCATACAAAAATGGCATATTTATTCTTTCCAGTTTCACTACAGGTCTATAGTTAAGTCCAGATGAAATCTCCCAGTAGAAAGCAAAGATCTTACTTTCTAACACACTTAAATCTCTCTGCATATTCTTCTCCCAGACTCAGAATAGCAGTTGCACAAATGCAAAAGGGATGGAAAATGGAGCTATGTTAGGATTTCCACACTGGGACCCAGCAGACATGATAGGGCCCTGAGGATGTTGGCCCCACAATAACTCTCTATTTTTGTCCAATTATTTAGCAGCCCTGCACAGACAGCTGTAACACTGTCCATCGTTCTCTACGATTGTGAAACTTGGACTCAACACAGACACACATTCAACTTCTTGATCTGCTCCACTGACGTATTGTAAAACATTGTCAGGGCACAAGGTAGAATCATCAACAGTGAAACCAAGTCAGTTCCCTGCACCCAAGCTATGGGTCTTTCTACAGTTTTGCTGGATGGAGTATGTGAGATGAGTAGGTAACAGTTCTGTAGCAGCGTGGCCTAGTCAAACAGGCATTGAATCCCCATTTTGCAGATGAGAGACCTGAGGCCCACATAAGTTAAGTGACTTGTCCAAGGTCACACAGCAGACAAGTCACAGAGCCAGGTTTAGAAACCAGGTCCTCTGATTCCCAGGCCGGTGCTCTTTCCACTGGGCCATGCTGCTTCTCTACAGGGCTGTTGCCCCTACATCAGTCTTTTCAGCTACACATGCATCGGTAGGTAAACTTCATTTAGAGGCATCACTGTGAATATGAAAGTCAATTTTTTTTGTGTGTGTATATATATGTATATATATGTATGTATATATATGTATATATGTATACCTTGCACACAGCACGGCTCAGTAAATACAATTGAATGAATGAATGGGAATGGAGTTAATAATAGTTATATAATAACTGGATCCGCCAATTGTCAGCTGTGTGACTTTGGGCAAGTCACTTAACTTCTCTGGGCCTCAGTTACTTCATCTGTAAAATGGGGATTAAGACTGTGAGCCCCAAGTGGGACAACCTGATCACTTTGTATCCTCCCCAGCACTTAGAACAGTGCTTTGCACATAGTAAGCGCTTAACAAATGCCATTATTATTATTATTATTATTATTAATTATGATACTTGTTTAGCACTTATAATGTGCCAAGAACTGTTCTAAGTAATGGGGTAGATACAAGTTAATCAAGTTGGACAGAGTCCCTGTCTCACAAGGGGCTCACACTCTTATCCCCATTTTACAGATGAAGTAACTGAGGCATAGAGAGTTAAACTATATAATATAATGCACGTTTCATCAAATTAGAGAAAGTCATTTTGGGATAATGATATGGAACACTTGAATAAATGAATACTGTTCTAAGTAAAGCTTTTTATAGATACCTTCTTGAGTGAAATAATTCTTCCATTATATGTCTTTTCACTATACATTTTGGAGAGAATTCTGCTAACTGTGGGTGCCCTGCTCTCCTTCCTCCAAGAGGCCTTCCCAGACTGAGCCCCCTCCTTCCTCTCCCCATCTTCCCCCTCCCCATCCTTCCTACCTTACCCCCTTCCCCTCCCCACAGCACCTCTATATATGTATATATGTTTGTACGTATTTATTACTGTATTTTATTTGTACATGTTTATTCTATTTATTTTATTTTGTTAATATGTTTTGTTTTGTTCTCTGTCTCCCCCTTCTAGACTGTGAACCCACTGTTGGGTAGGGACCGTCTCTATATGTTGCCAACTTGTACTTCCCAAGCACTTAGTACAGTGCTCTGCACACAGTAAGCGCTCAATAAATACGATTGAATGAATGAATGCTCTGGGTCCCCTTCTCTAGTAATCTACATTCACTTTCTTGGAGAACTCATCCACTCCCACACTTTCACCACCGCCACATATGGCTGACTCTCAGATCTCCCTTGCTATCCCTGATCTTGCTCTTCTTCAATGTCACATGTCTTCTTGCCTCCAGGACATCTCTATATGGCTATTCCGCCTAAAACTCAAGCTTGACATTTCTGAAACTGAACT
Source organism: Tachyglossus aculeatus (assembly GCF_015852505.1). Taxonomy (NCBI): domain Eukaryota; kingdom Metazoa; phylum Chordata; class Mammalia; order Monotremata; family Tachyglossidae; genus Tachyglossus; species Tachyglossus aculeatus. The sequence continues at coordinate 63,717,609 of NC_052067.1, read as the reverse complement.
CCTCATCCTTCCTTCCAAGTCCTCTCCTCCCACCTAACTTTCCCATCACAGTAGACAACACCACCATCTTCCCTGTAACCTTGCCATTATCTTCACTCCACCCCATCTTTCTACCCCCATATTCAGCCTGTCACCTGATCCTATTGTTTCTTCCTTTGCAACATTTCCAGAATCCACCTATTTCTTGCCACCCAAATTGCCAACATACTGGTTCTAACACTCGTCATACTCTGACTGGACTATTGCATCAGCCTTTTCACCAATCTGTCTGCCTCTAGTCTGTTCCTTCTCCACTCCATACTTCACTCTGCTGCTCAGATGGTCCCATCCACCATTCAGCACACATCAAAACTTAGCTCCTCAAAGAATTCCAACCATTACCCACTCCTCTCCACAACAAAAAGAAACTGGCTTCAAGGCATTCAGTCAGCTCTTCTCCACTACTCCTCAACTCAGTGTTTTGTTCCTTTCAGGCCAACCTATTCACTGTTCTTTGTTTTCTCTCTCACTGTCAACCTCTTCTTCACACTCTCCTCTGCCTGAAACTTCCTCTTCCACATTCATTCATTCATTCAATCATATTTAATGAGCGCTTAGTGGGTGCAGAGCACTGTACTAAGCGCTTGGAAAGTACAAGTCAGCAACGTATAGAGACGGTCCCTACCTAACAACGGGCTCACAGTCTAGAAGGGGGAGACAGACAACAAAACAAAACATGTAGACAGGTGTCACCCACTGTTGGGTAGGGACTGTCTCTATATGTTGCCAACTTGTACTTCCCAAGCGCTTAGTACAGTGCTCCGCACACAGTAAGCGCTCAATAAATAAGATTGATTGATTGTTCTGTCTACATCTGGCAGACCACTGCCCTCCCCATTATCAAAGCTCTTGTGAAGTCACATCTCCTCCAAGAGGCTTTCCCTGATTAAGTTCTCATCTCCCCACCCTTCATCTCTCCCCACTCTCAACTGCCACTAAAGCATTTCCATTTCACACCACCCCCTACAGCAGGTATATGCCTATCTTTATAATCAATTGCTTCCACCTACCTGTAATACTAGTGTACGTTTCCCCTGCTAGACTGCAAGATCCTTGAAAGCAGCAATCGTGTCTACTATTTCAATTGTGTTTTCCCAAATGCTTAGAAAAGTGTTCTGCAACCAGTAGGTGCTTAGAAAATACTATTGATTATCTTATTAAAATCAGTTTTTAATGCTGTCTGGTTTTCAAATTACTGAAGTTCTAAACTTTAGAACTAGGATTCACCATGATTTTAATGAACTGTCTTGGACAGTTCAAGCCTCTTCCTTTGAGAAACAGTTATGCTTGGCCTTTTTGGAGTTCTTTGTCACAGTGGATGCTAAAATGGTAGTTTCATGGTCAAATCACCATGAAAACATTGGTTTCTGAAATGGTTCAATAAGGTCTTTCCAGTAACTGAAAATAAATTGAGTGTCTGTACTAGTATCATATTTATTCTTAGTCATTCCTATATTAAGAGGTTACCTGAACTTCTAGAAAATGTGGTGTTTCTAATGGCATCTTTAAAAACCTTCTAAAATCACATCTCTTCCAGGATGCATTTGTTGATTTAATCTCTAATCTACCCACCTTCTCTTCCCCTAAATTGTCCTGAGTCACCTAAGCATTTAAGTTCTCAAAACCCTCAAAACACTTAGGTGCATATCTTTTTTTACTCTATTCATCTTATCTATGTTTTATTTAAGGTCTTGACTATCCTGCTAGATTGTAAACTCCTTGAGGGCAGGGGTAATGTATACAAATTATATTGTACTCTCAAGATTTTAGGTCAGTGCTCTATGCACAGTAGTTACTCAATAATAACTAGTGATTGATTGATAAATGCTTTATATCCCATTTCTGATAATATTAAAGTCATCATTTCCTTATGGACATGATATATTTAAGGATAATTCTTTCCAAACAAACATTAGGGATAGATGAACTATGAATATAAATTTGCTAGAGTCTTACTTTGTACAAATCAAATATATCATTGTGATTTCTCTTTTAACACTTCACTTTGAGGAGTATCATGACCCAGTGGAAAAAGTGTGGGCCTGGGAGTCAGAGGACCCGTGTCCTAATCTGATTCTGCCTGCTACTGGTTTTTCACATTTGGGCAATTCATTCAATTTATCCATGCCTCAGTTTCCTCATCTGTAAAATGGGGATTCAATACCTGTTCTCCCTCCTACTTAGACTGCAAGCCCCACATGGGTGAGGGACTGCCCAACTTGATTTTCTTAAGAACAGTGCTTAAGAACAGTGCTTGACACATAGTAAGCATTTACCAAAAAAGTAATAATAATTATGATTTCACTGAATTATTTCCATGTAAGCACTCTCTTGCACTGTAGAGAATTGATTCATTCAATTGTATTTATTGAGCGCTTACTGTGTGCAGAGCACTGTACTAAGCGCTTGGGAAGTACAAGTTGGCAACATATAGAGATGGTCCCTACCCAACAGTGGGCTCACAGTCTAGAAGATATATTAGTTATTGTATTTAAGTGCTTACTATGTGCAAGGCACTGTACTAAGCACTGAGGTAGATATAAGCTACAGTCTTATAGACACAGTCTGTGTCCCATGTGGGACTCACAGTCTTGAATGCCATTTTACAGATGAGGTAAATGAGGCAGAGCGAAGTGAAGTGACTTGCCCAAGGTGACACAGCAAACAAGTGATCGATCCAGGATTAGATCCAGGTCCTCTGACTCCCAGGCCCTTGCTGTATTCACTAGGTCACTCTATAAGCTTGTTGTGGGCAGGGAATGTGTCTGTCAACTCTGTTATATTGTACTCTCTGAAGTGCTTAGTGCAGTGCTCTGTACACAGTAAGCACTAAATGAATATGATTGATTAATATAGATCATCAACAACAATCAAAAGGCAAAATTCATTGTAAATTGAATGATCAATCAATTGTATGTATTGAGCGCTTACTATGTGCAGAGCAGTGTTTGGGAGAGTACAATATAACAGAGTTGGTAGATATGTTCCCTGCCCATAATAAACTTACTGTCTAGAGGGTAGAAATTAACCAGTTTATGGAATTTTAAACACTAGGTATTAAAGAAGAAAAATAACTGGTCATGTGGTCCGGTTCCTTACCATTGCTAGAGAATTTTTGCTCTATATAAGGTTTATTGTGGGCAGGGAATGTGTCTATTATATTGTACTCTCCCAAGCACTTAATATAGTGCTCTGCACACAGTAAGCGCTCAATAAATATGATTGACTGACTGACTGACATCCTAGCTTTAATATCCCAATAGTCCAGTAGATTGTAAGCACCTTGACAGCAGGGATCATTTCTACCTACTCTGCTCTTGTGCCCCCAAAGCACTTATAACAATGCTCTGTAATCAATAAATACCACTGATTTGATTGAGTCAGTGATATGACCCCTAACCTTGGGAAACTTCCACAGTCTAATAAATTTCACTGCCAGAATGGCATGGAAATTGATTTGGAGTAGATTTTCCTTTTCTAATTTCATCCCATTACCCTCATGCCAAACAATCCTCTTTCCTCCTTTCTGTTTATGCCTTTCAAATACTTGAAAGCCATTGCCTTGTCTTGCCTTAGTTTGTTGCTCAACTGAGGAACACACAGGTCTTTTAATCTTTCCTCATAAATCAGTTCTTGTGCCCCTGCAATGATTGCTGGTGATCCTCTAAGAATTCCTTCCTGTTTATGTCCTTCTTCCTAGTTACGATGTACGCCAACAGAACACAGAAGTCTAATCCTATTTCCATTTTTCCGGCTGTGCTGAAAGCAAAAACAAATATGTGGTGAAAAGTAATGAGTTTAAAAACCTTCCACTTGAAATAATTCAAGAACTTTTGTGTACATCTTTAGACCAATTGATTACAGTGTTTTCTTATGGTATTTAAGTGTTTGCTAGGTGCCAGGCACTTTAATAAGCACTGGGATAGATACAAGAGAATCATATTGTATTCAGTCTTTGTCCCACATAGAACTCACAGTCTTAAACCCCACTTTACAGATGAGGTAACTGAAGCACAGATCAGTTAAATGACTTGGCCATGGTCACCCAGCATGCAGGTGGCAGAGTTGGAATTAGAACCCAGGTCCTCTGACTAACATGTCTGTGCTCTCTCCATTAGGCCACACTGCTTCTCTTTCCTGTATTTAGCTTTCAGGTAGAACAGTGTTTGGCCATACTCTAAATATCGTCTATAAACACTTCAACATACCTACATTTTTCCTTTGCCTTTGGGGAAGAAAAGGGTCAACTTTCGAATTCAGAGGTTTTCAAGCAAGAGTACAAGTATCCCTGGGACTATTTCACTCCAGTAAAAGGAGTGCGGTCATTACGGCAGTAGCAACACTCTATGCAGAACACTGCACTAACGACTTAGGAGAGTACAACAGAATCTGTAGGCATGATCCCCTGCCTTCAAGGAAATTATAACCCAGTGTGGGAGACAGATGGGAGCAGCTACTTGGAGGTTGTGCTTAGACCATGGGTGTTCAGTCCTGGAGAAGCAGTGTGGCCTAGTGGAAAGAGCACTGGGCCTGGGAGTCAGAGGACCTGGATTCTAATTCTGGCTCCACCACGTGTCTGCTGTGTGACCCTGGGCAAGTCACTTCACTTCTCTATGCCTGTTATCTCATCTGTAAAATAGGGATTCCCTTCTCAGGGTTGCACCTGGAGAGTTTCCAGTACTCTACCAGTCTTGGCTACAGGAGGGAGAGTGAAGAAGAGCCCTACCCATTCCATTCCTAGCTTGGGCAGTGGCTAGTGAGTGGAAGGCAGTCTGCTACAAGTCAAAACTCACCCATGCTGGGCGGCAGCAGCAGCATGGGAGAGAGTCGAGGGCGGAGACTCGAGCTTACTGCATGGAAGGCGGCATTGGTAAACCACTTGCAAATTTTTACCATGAAAACTCTAAGGATACACTACCAGAGTGATTGTAGGTGGAGAGCAGGGTTTTCTGGGAGAGATGTGTCCGCAGTGTCGCTATGGGTCGGAAACGACATAAGACAAGTAAATAGGGATTAAAACTGTGAACCCCTTGTGGGACATGGACTGTGTCCAACCTGATTAGCTTGTATTTACTCCAGCGCTTAGTACAGAGCCTGGCACATAGTAAGTATTTAACAAATGCCATTAACCCCCCCCCCCCCCCGCCCAACCAAAAAAAAAAAACCCTCTTGGGCATTGATAGCAGCAACACAAGCACTCTTTTCCTACCTACTACCACTGCTGTTGCACTGCTCCTTCAACCACTGAGTTTTCCTTTGGGAGAGAGAAGGGATATGCATAGGGAAGTGTGTATTAGAGGGGTAGAAGTGTCAGGAGAAGGAAATTTGTGAGGGACGAGTGAATATTCATTCATTCATTCAATCGTATTTATTGAGCGCTTACTGTGTGCAGAGCACTGTACTAAGTACTTGGGAAGTACAAGTTGGCAACATATAGAGACAGTCCCTACCCAACAGTGGGTTCACAGTCTAGAAGGGGGAGACAGAGAACAAAACAAAACATTTTAACAAAATAAAATGAATAGAATAAACTTGTACAAACAAAATAAATAAATAAATAGAGTAATAAATATGTACAAACATATATACATATATACAAGTGCTGTGGGGAGGGGAAGGAGGTAAGGCGGGGGATGGGGGGAAGAGGGGGAGAGGAAGGAGGGGGCTCAGTCTGGGAAGGCCTCCTGGAGGAGGTGAGCTCTCAATAGGGCCTTGAAGGGAGGAAGAGAGCTAGATTGGAGGATGTGTGGAGGGAGGGCATTCCTGGCCAGGGGGATGACATGGGCGGGGGGTCGACAGCGGGACAGGCGAGAACAAGGCATGGTGAGGAGATTAGCAGCAGAGGAGCATATCGTGCAGGCTGGCTGTAGAAGGAGAGAAGGGAGGTGAGGTAGGAGGGGGCGAGGTGGTGGAGAGCCTTGAAGCCAAGGGTGAGGAGATGGGTTTAAGATGTGGCGGGATGTGTGGGGGGTACTTTTTTATAGCATTTATTAAGCGCTTACTATGTGCAAAGCACTGTTCTAAGCACTGGGGAGGTTACAATGTGATCAGGTTGTCCCACGGGGGTCCTCGCAGTCTTAATCCCCATTTTACAGATGAGGTAACTGAGGCACAGAGAAGTGAAGTGACTTGCCCAAAGTTACACAGCTGACAATATGCGGAGCCGGAATTTGAACCCATGACCTCTGACTCCAAAGCCTGTGCTCTTTCCACTGAGCCACGCTGCTTCTCTTGAGATAAACCTTATGTTACTTGAGATAAACCTTTAGGCCTCACTCAACCAGTATTATCTAAGTGCTTTCTGTGTGCAGAGCACTGTACTAAGCACTTGGGAGAGTACAGTTGAATCAGTAGACCTGATATCTGCCGATGAGAGTTTACAATCTAGTAGTTCAGTTTTAAGTATGAAAGTGCTTTTTTTTAAATGTATATATACAATATCAAGGGTGAGCCAAATGTTGGTTAAAAAGAAGTGCCATGTAGAGACCTTGCTTGCTCTAAATGCCTTGATTCTGCCTACTACAGCATCTAACGTTGCAAACTGCTACCTCCAGCATGTGGTGGATTTTAGAGGTCCTGAGTAGAAGTGATTCTTGGACCCTGCAGCTACCATATGCTGACTTAACAGAGCTAAGAAACCTGGCTCTCATTCTAGGGTTCAAATTATAGTACGTGGCTCTCCTTCTTGGGTTCAAGCTGTGAGTTTTAGGTTGATTAGGTTGTAACCCCCCTTCAGGACGGAGACTGCTTTATGAGTTGTACTTTACCAGGTGCAATAATTTTTACACGCAAAATGTGGCCAAAGTGACCAGAGCACAGAGCAGATGCTGTGCTGTAGGGTTCATGAGCTAGCAGCTGCTGGTGGTCAGCAGAAGCAGCATGGTCTAGTGGAAGGAGCATAGGCCCGGGAGTCAGAGGAAGTGGGTTCTAATCCTGGCAATGCCACTTGTCTGTTGTGTAACCTTGGGCAAGTCATTTCACTTCTGTATGCCTGTTACATCATCTGTAAGACTGTGAGCCCAATGTGGGACAGGGATTGTGCCTGACCTCATTACCTTGTATCTATCCCAGTGCTTAGAACAGTGCTTGGCACATAGTAAGCACTTAGTAAATACAATTATTATCATTATTATTATTATTATGTCCTTGCCACCTATGCTAGTGAGCTATTTTGAGAAACTGGTTGTCCCAGTGGAAAGAGCATGGGCCTAGTTGTAAGAGGATTTGGTTTTAATTAGAAGAACTTAATTAGGAGAAGCAGCATGGCTCAGTGGAAGGAGCCTGGGCTTTGGAGTCAGAGGTCATGGGTTCAAATCCCAGTTCTGCCGATTGTCAGCTGTGTGACTTTGGGCAAGTCACTTAACTTCCCTGTGCCTCAGTTACCTCATCTGTAAAATGGGGATTAAGACTGTGAGCCCCCGTGGGACAACTTGATCACCTTGTAACCTCCCCAGCTCTTAGAACAGTGCTTTGCACATAGTAAGCACTCAATAAAAGCCAGTATTATTATTATTATTATTATTATTAATTCTGGCACTCCCATTTGCATGCTGAGTGACCTGAGACAATATAGGAAGCGCTTAACAAATATAATAAAAATACATCACAACTTCTCTGTGCCAGTTTTCTCATATATAAAATGAGGATTAAATCCTACTCCTTCCTACTTGGACTGTGAGCCCCATGTGGGACAGGGACTGTGTCCAATTTGATATATCTTGTATCTACCCCATCACTTATTACAGTGCTTGGCCCACAGTTAGTGTTTAACAAATATCACAATTATCATTATCATTTTCAGGAGTCCTGTGGAACCACATGAAGTGTCCTGTATGATACTCTGGTAGAAAGCCATCACCACTGATAACATAGGCAATTTATTGCCAAAATTAGTTCAGATCAATCCTGACTTTTCTTGTCCAAGGGGCAGAGAAGTGTAAAGCCTGAAAAGCCAAAATAAGATGTCCCCAAGAAACTATCCTAAGGGAATTCATTGTTGCGTTGATGCTGTGGTCTCACGACACATTACCTTGGTGAGATGACAGTGGAGGGAGAAAGTGGCAGTAAAGATCAGCTAGAATCTGAGTGTATATAGCGATTTTTTCAAGAAAAATGTATTGGCATCTGGGAATGGATACTGACTGGTCAAATACCCTCACCTTCTTCCTAAAGGTGACCCCTGTAATGTGGATTTTTTTCTGAGAATTGAGATGGAAGATGTCGGTTTCCACTGCATCAGACTCCTTGCCGGTCTCCTGGTCTCCAGCCTTTCTCTATTTCAGTCCACACCGTATGCTACTGCATGCATCCTTTCCTTCCAGCATCACTCAGCACACAGATTTCCACACCTTAAAACCTCCAATTATTACCCATTCCTCTCTGTATCAAAGAGAAACACCCTACCACTGGCTTAAATAGCCTTCTTACATATTGGCCCTCTCCACCTGCTATTCCCCAGCTCGCACTCTTTATTCCTTCCAATTTTGTTTTTCATGGGATTTAGCATTTACTATGTGCCAGACACTGTACTAAGCGCTGGGGTAGACACAAGCTACTCAGATTGGACACAGTCCATGTCCCACATGGGGCTCACAGTCTTAATCCCCATTTTACAGATGAGGGACCTTAGGCATAAAAAAGTTAGGCGACTTGCCTGAGGTCACACAGCTGACAAATGGTAGAGTTGGGTTAGAACCCAGGTCCTCCTAATTCTCAGGTCCATGCTCTATCCATTAGACCACACTCTTTTCCTAAAGCCCTTTCAAACAATCAGTGGTATTTATTGAGCACTTACAGTTTGCCCAGCATAGTCCTAATTGTGAGCTTACAGTCTAGAGGGGTACTGACTCCACTTATTTCCAAGTAATAATCACTGCACTCCCCTAAGCACTTGTTTATATCTGTGTATAACTCCAGTCAGCATGGATTGTTCTTCTATGTGTTTTCTGTTCATTTCTGTTCCTCTCCCTCTTTAAATTAAAAGTTCCTCAACAACAGACACCATACCCTCTATTTCCTTTAAAACAACCCACATAGTTAATTCAAAGCATCTCATATGATGAGCCTTCATTAAATGATGCTGCTGATAAAGCATGCTCTTCATAAATACTAAAGTGTTTTATTAAGCTATTGTACATAAGAGCCTTGGTTTTGCTTAATATTGTATATTTAACAGTATAAAAGTACTTTTCATTGCCTCTCTACAGAAATTCCTGCTACTTTTCATGGAAATTCTGCTTAGAGAAGTGATCCCAGAAGTATAAAAAGACGAAGCATTATCAAACTACTAGAGCTTATGAATAAAAGCTTCTTCTTTTTTAAATATTATATTTGTATTGCATTCTGATTCGAGGCAGTTTGCCAATCATTTTTCTGAGTCAGGCAAGAAAGAAGTTACTCATTCTGAACCATTGTAATCTGAAAAATATATAAGTAGCACAATCTCATTTGAAATTCATTATTTAACACTGCATTGTGAAGCTCAAATTGGTTGTTGGGTCAGATCTCTTTTTAGGAACCGCTGGGTCATTTTGCACTCTCAGCAGCAGGAGGTGGGGACAGGAGCTGATAGAGCCACAGAACTATGCACTTGAGGGGAGTGAGTAATAATAATAATTGTGGTATTTAAGTGCTTACTATGTGGCAGGCACTGTTCTAAGCACTGGGGTAGATACAGTCTAATTGGGGTGGACACAGTCCCTGTCCCACATAGCTCACAGTCTTAATCCTATCTTACAGATGAGGGAACTGAGGCACAGAGAAGTCAAATGATTTGCCCAAGGTCACACAGCAGACAAGAAGCAGATCTGGGATTAGAACTCAGGTCCTCTCTCTGATTCCTAGTTCCATGCTCTGTTGATTAGGTCACACTGCTTCCCTGGCCACTCTGAGCCATGCTCAGGAGACCAAAGAGTGAAATTGTCTTGCTCCATCATTTTGTCGACACCCCCCCCACCTCCTTGCGAAATCAGGCCCACATCTGCCCCTGCCCCCAGTAATGTTCATGGCATGAAGAAAAGATTCCATTTAACACTCCTCTACAACCTCTCTCCACTCTGGAGAAGCAGCGTGGCCTAGCTTAAAGAGCACTGACCTGAGAGCCAGAGGACCTGGGTTGTAATCCTGGCTCTGCCATCTGCCTGCTATGTGACCTTGGGCAAATCACTTACTGTCTCTGGGCCTCACTTATCTCATCTGCAAAATGAGGATTCACTACCTGTTCTCCCTCCTACTTAGAATGTGAGCCCATGTGGGACCTGATGATCTTGCAAGTCACTCAATTTCTCAATGCATCTGTTAGCTTGTATGTAAAATGGGTGTTAAATATCTGTTCTGCCTTCCCCTTAGACTGTGAGTCCTATGTAAGACAAGGAACTGTGTTCAGCCTGGATATCTTGTATTTACCCCAGTCTTAATACAGTGCTTAGCACAGAGTAGGCACTTAAAAACCACTATTGTCATTCTTCTTCATTTCTTCAGTCGTACTTATTGAGCACTTACTTTGTGCAGAGTACTATACTAAGTGCTTGGGAGAGTACAATATAACAATAAACAGACACATTCCCTGCTCAAAGTGAGCTTAAAGTCTAGGGGGTGGCGATAGATGTGAATACAAATAAGTAAAATTACAGATATGTACATAAGCACTGTGGGGCTGGGAGGGGGAAGAGCAAAGGGAACAAGTTAAGGCGATGCAGAAGGGAGTGGGAGATGAGGAAAGGTGTGACAGTCTGGGGAGGCCTCTTGGAGGAGATGTGCCTTCAGTAAGGCTTTGAAGGAGGGGAGAGTAATTATCTGTCTGATTTGAGGAGAGAGGCCATTCCAGGCGAGAGGCTGGTCGTGGGCTAGGGGTTGATGGTGAGAAAAGTGAGACCGAGGCACAGTGAGAGGGCTAGCACTAGATGAGCTAAGTGTGCAGGTTGGGTTGTAGTAGAAGAGCAGAGAGGTAAGGTAGGAGGGGGCAAGGTGGTGGAGTACTTGAAGCCAATGGTGAGGAGTTTTTGTTTGATGTGGAGGTGGATGGGCAACTACAATATTGTTGATGCTGTTGTTATTTCCTCCACCCCCATCTCCTTCTCATCTTCCACTTCCTTTTGCCAACCCTGGCAGATCCATCCTGCCACTGTGGCTTAGTGGATAGAGCATGGGCCTGGAAGTCAGAAGGACCTGGGTTTCAGTCCAAGCTCCGCCACTTGTCTGCTGAGTGACCTTGGGCCACTTCTCTTCTTCTGGGCCTCAGTTACCGCATCTGTAAAATGGGGATTCAGACTGTGAACCCCATGTGGGACAGGGACCACGTCCAACCTGATTAGCTTTTATAATAATAATAATAACTTTTATCGACCCCAGCACTTAGTTCAAGTGCTGAACTAAGTGCTGAACTAAGGCACTTAATAAATGCAATTTTCTCCCTCTAGATTGTAAGTTCGTTGTGGGTAGGGAATGTGTCTGTTTATTGTTATATTGTACTCTCCCAAACGCTTCATTCAGTGCCCTGAACATTGTAAGCGCTCAATAAATACAACTGGCTGAATGATTTCCTGTAGGGATTGTACTGGTAAGCGCCTCCATCGTCTCGGTCAGGCACCTCCCTAGCCAGTTTAGGATTCTGTATGTCACTGTCCACACCCATCCTGAATGGCTGAGAATTTTAATCAGATTCATGTTTGGAATTCTCAGCTAAATCGAACTGAAACCAGTTTGAAGATCCTCTTCTTTCCCCATGTTCTCATCCATTTTCTCTTCCTTTCACCTTCTTATAGGAATGCTTCCTCCTAGTCAGCAGGCATTATTCAATCCTTCAACTGCTGCTTTATTTGGCTCATGGGCTGGGAGCTTGACCACCATGTTGAACCCCTAAAAATATCTTTATTTTGAAAATCTCAAGGTTTTTTTGTTTTTTGTTTTTTAAATGGTGTTTATTTAGCACTTACTGTGTACCAGACACTCTTCTAAGCACTGGGGTATATACCAGCTAATCAGATTGGACATAGTCCGTGTCCCACATGGGGTTCATAGTCTTAATCCCCATATTACAGTTTAGGTAACTGAGACACAGAAAAGTTAAGTGACCTACTCAAGGTCACACAGAAGACAAGTGACAGAGCTGGGGTTAGAACTTGTGTCCTTTGACTCCCAAGTCTGTGCTCTTTCCACTAGGCCATGCTGCTAACGTATTTTATTTAAATGTGTGCTTATTTTTTTTAAAGGGCAGTAAAAATCCAGGACCATGAATATGTGTATACTATGTTTTTGCATTGAGATTGCTTATAGCTTTTGCTCAGAATAATTACAACAAAACAATAAACTCTGATGAAAATATATCCAAAGGTAAGGAATGCTGACACAGATGAGTTGTGTGACATTTTAGGAAAGCCACAAAAGGGTATGATCAAATGTTAAGATGAGAGATTTCAAAAGAAAAAAATCTCAGAGGAATGTAATGGATTTGCCGTCATTGATAAACCTGTTTTGATAACGCTCTGGTAAACCTGCTCACATAATGTTTCCATAGGGAAAAGATCTCCAAGTTGCCAGGAGAGTTAGGGGGGATGTCAGAGTGTATTCCCCCAGTAACTCTATGCCCTATTGCATCCATAGCTTCAACTCTTTATCATCATCCAGCTAGAGGCACTAATGGGAAATCTCCTTAATGAAAATATGTGATTTTAAGAATGGAGGGAAGCTCAATTTTTGCTCTATGGTTCTTGCCAGAATAGTTAGTCACAGTCACTAAATTAGGTTTGCACTCTATCTAGCAATGAATTTTGAAGAGTGCAACTGAACACAAAGGGGAGGAGAGGGAAGGGAAATGAAAATTGTGGTTACATTATTTTGTGGCTCATTCAATAATAATAAAAAATTAAAACTATTTACAACCCGTGCGATTATAGAATCATAGAAAGGTGTAAAGTAGCCTTCCAGAGTTCTCTATTGCTTCTTCCTACTGGTCCCAGACAGATGAGAAATCCTCCTTTATCAAGCTCATCAATTAATCGTATTTATTGAATGCTTACTATGTGTAGAGCACTGTACTAATAAGCACTTTGGAGAGTACAGAGTTGGAAGGGACAGAGGTTTTATTTATTGTTGGTGGTGGGTTTTTTTTTCTGGCATTTGTTAAGTGCTTACTATGTGCCAGCATTGTTCTAAGCATTGCGGTAGATACATGTTAATCAGGTTGGACACAGTCCCTGTCCCACCTAAGGCTCACTGTCTTAATCCTCATTTTATAGATGAGGTAACTTAGGCCCAGAGAAGTGAAGTGATTTGTCCAAGCTCACACAGCAGAAAAGTGGCAGAGCAGGATTAGAACCCAGGTCCTTCTGACTTACAGGTCTGTGCTCTATCCACTAGACCACACTGCTTCTCAGTGTTCCCCATCCACAAGAAGCTTACAGTTGCAGATATATCCACATGTTGATTCTACCAGCAATCAATCGACAGTACTTATCAAACATGTATTCTGTTCAGAGCACTGTATTAAGTACTTGGGGGAATGTGATAGCTACTAGACATGACCCTTGCCCTCTAGTTTACAATTTAGCTGGAGAGAGAACCACTAAAATAAATTACAGGTAGGAAGAGGTAATAGAAAAAAAGTTATACATAAGTGCAATGAATGGAATGTAAGAATCTATGTTCTTGATTGATGTGAAAGTGCTTAAGTGGCAGTTGAGAGGGGAAGTAGGGTGGGAATATGGGCTATTAATCAAGGAAGACCTAATAATAAGAATAATAATATTTTATTAGTCTATTCTCCATCCACACCTACTTCCTTGGAGAACTCATTCACTCCCATGGCTTCAACTATCTCTATGCTGATGATTTCCAAATCTACATCTCCAGTCCTGACCAGGACATCTCTACCTTGATGTTTCACCAATACCTCAAAATTAGCATATCCAAAATAGAACTCCTTATCTTCCTATCTAAACCCTGTCCTCCACCCCACTGCCATATCTTTCCCATAACTATAGATACCACTATCCTCCCTGTCTCACAAACCCAAAACTTTAGCATTGACCTCTACTCATCTCTCTCCTACAACCCACATATTCAATGTCACTAAATCATGTCGATTCTGTCTTCACATCACTAAAATCTGCTCTTTCCTCTCCATTCAAACTGTTACCACGTAAATCCAAGCATTGAATCTATCTCGCCTCAACTATTGCTGCATCTGCCTCCTTGCTGACCTCCCTGCCTCCTGTCTCTTCCCACTACAGTCCATTCTTCACTCTGCTGCCCAAATCATTTTTTAAAAAAGGGTCACTCCACATTTCCCATTCCTCAGGAACCTCCAGCGGTTGCCCATCCACTTTGGCATCAAACAGAAACTCCTTACTCTAGGCTTTAAAGAACTCAGTTTGCTCGGCCCCTCCTACCTTACCTCACTGGTCTCCTACTATCATCATCATCATCATCATCATCATCAATCGTATTTATTAAGTGCTTACTATGTGCAGAGCACTGTACTAAGCGCTTGGGAAGTACAAATTGGCAACATATAGAGATAGTCCCTACCCAACAGTGGGCTCACAGTCTAAAAGGGGGAGACAGAGAACAAAACCAAACATACTAACAAAATAAAATAGAATAATGTACAAATAAATTAAATAAATAAATAGAGTAAAAAAATATGTACAAACATATATACATATATACAGCCCCGTCTGCATACTTGGCTCCTCTAGCTCCAGCTTTCTCACTATGAACCAATCTCGACTTATCTCACCACTGACCCCTTTACCACGGTCCTTTCTCTGGCCTGGAACTTCCTCCCCATCGATATATGCCAGACCACCACTCTCCCCCATCTTGCAGGGTTGCACCTGGAGAGTTTCCAGTACTCTACCAGACTCGACTATGAGAGGGAAAGCCAAGCAGAGGCATACCCACTCCATTCCTAGCTTGGGCAGTGGCTGGCAAGTGGAAGGCAATCTGCTATAAGTCAAAACTCACCTGGGCTGGGCAGCAGCGGCATGGGAGAGAGTCGAGGGTAGGGATTCAAGTTTACTGCGCAGAAGGAGGCAATGGTAAACCACTTCTGTATTTTTTACCAAGAAAACAATATGGATACACTACCGGAACGATTGCAGATGGAGGTAGGGCGTTCTGGGAGAGATGTGTCTGTGGTGTTGCTACGGGTCAGAGGTGATGGCATAAGACAAGACCGCTCTTCCCACTTTCAAAGCCTTTTAAGATCACATCTCCTTCGAGAGGCCTCACCCAAATAAGTCCTCTTTTCTGTGACCACCTCCCCCTTCTGCATCATCTTTGCACTCAGATCTGAGCCCTTTGGATATTTGGTATTCACCCCACCCTCAGCTGCACAGCACTTATATACATATCTGTAAATTATTTATATCAATGTTCATCTCCCCCTCTAGACTTTAAGCTCTTTGTGGGCAGGGAACGTGTCTAGCAACTCGGTTCTTTTGCACGGCTTAGTGGCAAGAGCACGGGCTTTGGAGTCAGAGGACATGGGTTCTAATCCCTGCTCTGCCACTTGTCTGCTGTGTGACCTTGGGCAAGGCACTTCACTTCTCTGTGCCTCAGTTACCTCATCGGTAAAATTGGGATTAAGAGGGCAGGGATTGTCGCCATTGCTGTATTGTACTTTCCAAATGCTTAGTACAGTGCTCTGCACACAGTAAGCGCTCAATAAATATGACAATGAATGAATGAATGGCAATCTGATTACCTTGTATCTACCTCAGTGTTTAGAACAGTGCTTGGCACATAGGAAGCACTTAACAAATACCATTATAATTATTATTACTCTCCCAATTTTGTAGTATAGTGTTTGGCTCACCGTAAGCACTCAATAAATGCCATTGATTGACCAATAATTGCAGTATTTGTTAAGCACTGTACTAAGTGCTGGAGTAGATACAAGACAATCAGTTGTCATATGGGGCTCACAGTCTAAGTAGAAGGGTGAACAAGTACTGAATCCCGATTTTGCATGTGAAGGAACTGAGGCACAGAGAAGTTAAGTGACTTGCCCAAGATCACACAGCGAGTAAATGGTGGAGCTAGGATTAGAATCCAGGTCCTCTGACTCCCCAGCCCATGTTCTTTCCATTAGGCCACACTTCTTCTGATATCCTAAAGGAGGTGTGATTTCAGAAAGGCCTGGAACATGACAGCAGTGTTTTGCTGGATGTGGAGGGGAAAGGAGGATGTGAGCATGAGGCTGGTGGCATAACGGACAAGGGTGAGGCAGAGTGAGGTGGTTGGTTATTAGAACAAAATGCACAAATTGGGGTGTCCAGAAAGAGTAGTGAGGGCAAATAGGGGGGCTGGGGTGGGCGAGCCGACTGAGTGCCTTAAAGTCAATGGTAAGGATTTGAGAGGAAGTTTGTTACGGGCAAAGAACGTGTCTGCTAATTCTCTTGTATTGTACTTCCCCAAGTGCTTAGTACAGTGCTCTGCACTTAGTAAGTGCTCAATAGATACCGCTGATGGATTGCTTGATTGGGGGTTTTGGGTCATTCTTGGTTTCTGCCTATTTTTTTTTCTGGCATTAGCTTATCCGTTTGTTTTAATTAGATGTCCTCTCTCAATGCTTCTCTGCCTCCTGCTGCTCATTCTGCTAATTACATATAGGATTATGTGGCTGCCCATTTTGTCAAGCTTAATTTTCATTCCTCATTGTTGCATAGAGTGTATTTTGTTAAGCCCTGAAAAGGGAGGGATGTTGTCCATTAGTCAAATAGCTCTGGCTAGGAGGCCATAATTCTTTTCTAGATTGTGATGAAAATCATAGTTGTGCAACTGAAAGCAGGCACCAATGTCATCTGAAAAAAAATCCCAAAGGACCAATGGACAATGATGTTGCTCTCTTCTCTGTATCCACAGAGAAAGTGCTGAATATTTGTAGTGAATTTTAAAAGAAAATGCAGTGTAGCCTAATGGAAAAACCACTGGACTGGGTAGGGTATCGGGTGACCCAGATTTTAGTCTCAGCTCTGCCACTGGCTTGCTGAATGACCTTGGGCAAGTCATTTAACCCCTCAGCCTCAGCTTTCTTATCTGAAAAATGGGGCCAAGATAAATCGTGAGCCTCTGTGTTAGACAGACTTTGCCTGATGTAACTTTGTATCTACCCCAGGGTTTAGCACATATTAAACATTTTAAAAATGCCATAATTACTTAAGCATGTAAACATAATTTGTGTAATTTTAATTTGGATTTTTGATCCTAGTCTAGAGCTCAGTAGTCTATAGGCTGCACATGCCACATGTCCTAGTTGGATTCACAAAGGCCTAGTTTTTGCTACCTCTAGGTAGAGGATAGACTATATCCATCAGTTAGTCAGCTGTCTTTATTATTATTAAGAGTAATAATATTAATCATCATTATCATCGTCATGGTATTTAAGACCTTACTAATGCCAGTCTCTGTCCCACATGTGGCTTGCAGTGTAAGTAGGAGGGAGAAAAGGTAACAGATACCCATTTTACAGATGAGGAAGCAGCGGCAGATACAAGTTTCATGCCTTGCCGAATGTCACACAGCAGGCAAATCATGGAGCATGGCTCAGCATCAAGGTCTTCTGATTCCTGGGTCTGTGTTTTTTTTTTCTCTCTCTCTCTCCCCCCCCCCCCCCCCCCCCCCCCCCCCCAGATACTGTACTACACGCTGGGACTAAGCACAAACTAGGTCATGTTGGACCTAGTCCCCCTCCCACCTGAGGCTCACAGTCTTAATCCCCATTTTTACAGACGAGGTAGCCGAGGCACAGGAAAGTTAACTCACTTTTCCAAGTTCACACAGCAGAGAGGTAGCAGAGCTGGGATTAGAATCCAAGTCCTTCTGACTCCCAGGCCTACGCTCTTTCCATTAGGCCATGCTGCCTCCACTAAGCCATCCTGCTTCATCCAAAGACTCATTCAATCAATCGTATTTATTGAGCGCTTACTGTATGCAGAGCACTGTACTAAGCGCTTGGGAAGTACAAATTGGCAACACATAGAGACAGTCCCTACCCAACAGTGGGTTTACAGTCTAAAACCTCTAGTTGTATCCAACCCTGACTTCTCCTGGTTTCAACCTGTGATTCATTCATTCATTCAACCATATTTATTGAGCGCTTACTATGTGCAGAGCACTGTACTAAGTGCTTGGGAAGTACAAATTGACAACATATAGAGGTGGCCCATACCCAACATGGGCTCACAGTCTCGGGGGGGGGGGGAGACAAACAAAAAAAAACCCCAAGTAGATAGATGTCAATACCATCAGAATAAACAGAATTATAGCTGTATACACATCATTAATAAAATATAGTACGTATTTACAAATAAAATGGAGTAATAAATATGTACAAATTTATACAAGTGCTGTGGGGAGGGGAAGGGGATATGGCGGGGGGGGCGATGGGGAATGGAGGAGGAGGAGGTGAGGACAAAAGGGGGGGTTCAGTCAGGGAAGCCCTCCTGGAGGAGGTGAGCTCTCAGTAGGGCTTTGAAGGGAGAAAGAGCTAGTTTGGCGGATGTGTGGAGGGAAGGCATTCCAGGTCAGTGGAAGGATGTGGGCCAGGAGTCGACGATGGGACAGGCAAGAATGAGGCACATTGAGGAGGTTAGCTGCAGAGGAGCGGAGGGTGCAGGCTGGGCTGTAGAAAGAGAGAAGGGAGGTGAGGTAGGAGGGGGTGAGGTGATGGAGAGCCTTGAAGCTGAGAGTGAGTTTTTGCTTGATTCAAAGGTTGACAGGCAACAACTGGAGATTTTTGAGGAGGGGAGTGACCTGCCCAGAGCATTTCTTTACAGAGATAATCTGGGCAGCAGAGTAAAGTATAGACTGAAGCGGGGAGAGACAGGAGGATGGGAGATCAGAAAGGAGGCTGATGCAGCAATCCAGTCGGGATAGGATGAGAGATTGAACCAGCAAGGTAACGGTTTGGATGGAGAGGAAAGGGCAGATCTTGGTGATGTTGTGGAGATGTGACCGGCAGGTTTTGGTGACAAATTGGATGTGTGGAGTGAATGAGAGAGCGAAGTCAGGGATGACACCAAGGTTGCGGACCTATGAGACAGGAAGGATGGTAGTGCCATCTACAGTGACGGGAAAGTCAGGGAGAGGACAGGGTTTAGGAGGGAAGATAAGGAGCTCAGTCTTGAGCATGTGACTGAGTGAAGCAATTGTTAGCACAACTCTTTTTTGGCATATGCTACTGTCCAGTTGACTTCCTGGGTAGCCCTGGCCTTAAACTTGTGGAAATTCTAGCCAAAACAATTCAATTCACTATGGGGGAGAGGGAGGAGAAGAAGGAGAATGGAATGAATAGTACAGTGCTTTGCAAGAAGTTAAGCGCTTATTAAATATGATTGAATGATCGAATGGATCAGCTTTGGGGCGTGGGAAGGACCAATTGTTTGGCCCTGAGACCCAGGACATGGTCTTGCCCTAAACGAGAGATGAGACTTGACTGCTACTATAGTAGTGATAGTATTTAAGTGCTTACTCTGTACAGAGCACCGTGGGAAAAAACAAACAAAACCACTTACACTGTGAGCATCTACTTAAGACTGTGAGCCTCATGTGGGACAGGGACTCTATCCAACTTAACTTGTACCTACCCCAGTGCTCAGTGTTTTACAAGTACCAATTTAAAAAACAAAAAACAGGTGAGAGTTTGACATCCATCTGGGTCCTCCACAGCCTCATAATCTCAAAATAAGTTGGGGAAGGGTTTGATGAAAGAAGGAAAAATGAAATAATTTGAATATAAAACAGCATAAACGTTTAGAGTCCAAAAGTCTGGTGGTAAAGAGGAGCTTTAGAGAGCTTTTAAAATTCACAAAAGTGGTACACTGACACAGCTTACATCCCACACAGCCGAAATAATAATAATATTAATTGCGGTATTTGTAAGCATTTACTCTTGTGACAAAGTGTACTAAGTGCTGGAGAAGATACAAGATATAGAGAAGCAGCATGGCTCAATGGAAAGAGCATGGGCTTGGGAGTCAGTGGTCATGGGTTCAAATCAAGGCTCTGCCAATTGTCAGCTGGGTGACTTTGGACAAGTCAGTTGACTTCTCTGTGCCTCAGTTACCTCATCTGTAAAATGGGGATTAAGACTGTGAGCCACACGTGAGACAACCTGATCACTTTGTATCCTCCCCAGCACTTAGAACAGTGCTTTGCACATAGTAAGCGCTTAACAAATGCCATCATCATAATCAGGTCTCACATGAGGCTCACAGTCTTAGTAGGAGGAAGAACAGGTATAACAGGTATTGAATCCTCATTGTGTAGGAGGGGTAGAGAGAAGTGACTTGCCTAAGGTCCCAAAGCAGACAAGTGGCGGGGCTGGGATTAAAATCCAGGTCTTCTGATTCTCGGGCCCCTGCTTTTCCCCCTAGACCTTACAGGACATGTGGGGACATGTGGGGAGGGTGACCGCGGACATCCAAAGGCACTGGCTTGTGTTAGGGGATGTTGCATTTTTGAGTTTTCTCTAAATTCTTATTACCCTACAGTGTGATTGCTTTTAGCGTCTGCTTCGTTTTTTTTCAAGCCTGAACCCATAATTCACATGGCTAGTTTTAACTGCCTGAAAGATTTTTACCTTTTTAATGTGGTCATATTTATTTACTACTACTATCTAAATTAGTGAAAGTGAAAAGGAAAATTGTTTGGTGTTTGTTTATCCTCTGACCAATAACAGGAGGGAAATCCCATAAACTCCACTTACCAGATCTTTCATAAATCTAAATCCAAATCAAGTGTCTAAAGCTTTATTATTTTATCATTTCTATTTATAAACTATTGGCAGGGTTTTATTTTAAATTGCCTCCAAATTGCACTAAGAATACACTTCTCAGAAAGATGATGAGTAGTGTACTGTGGTATCTAGAATTGCTGAAGAAATAAGCTGAGAAGCACAAGAGCTTCACAGGAAGGAACATTACCAAATACCTCAATTTAAATAGTGAGAGCATAGTTCAGAAATTCTAAAGTTTTTTCTGGTCTAGGTATGAATGTGAATGGAAGCAAAATCTTTTCTCCAACGTCTTAAAAATGCATTCAACTGTAGTGAAGTTGGAATGTCCGTTTTACCCATAGATGTTAGAAAATCGAACTAAAGAGATATCTGGGGAAACAAAAAGAATTGCGACTGTTCCGATCCACAAAAATTGTGACTCTCAACTTGCTGGGTCATGCCATGAGTAGTGGCAGGAGGTGGGAATTTTCACATTGGGTCAGTTCTCTGAAAAACACTATGATGTCATTTCAGGTGTCATGGAAAATTTTTTAAATTAACGGGTTTCAGGCAAAAGATGTATAAGTAATTCATTTATTGAAAAAAAGACCATTGCCAAGAGTATT
This sequence comes from Tachyglossus aculeatus, assembly GCF_015852505.1. Lineage (NCBI taxonomy): Eukaryota > Metazoa > Chordata > Mammalia > Monotremata > Tachyglossidae > Tachyglossus > Tachyglossus aculeatus. Next base: position 63,696,225 of record NC_052067.1, on the reverse strand, counting down.
AGAGAGAGGCCTGAAGGATGATCTGTGGAATTAAGATAATTAAGGAGCAGCAGTTTTTATCAATGAAAATGCAAACCTGAAATTGTCTCTGAACTGGGAAATATGATTTCTGAACTTTCGTACAGAACTATGGCAAACGTAGTTTGCATATAAATATCTTTGGTTTATTCTAATGAGCTACTTCAAGAGGCTTTTATTTTCTTTTTCCTCCAAAGTGCATTTGAAAAGCTTATGTTGAACAGAATATGGGCTCAGTATTCATTACAGCAAAGATGCTAGGAGAGTATATGAGCATTCTTTGTGGCCTAAATGACAAAAACGAGTCCTAGTTGCTTTGTGCTGTGCTTCACTTACACAGACTGCAGTGCCTTCTGTCTGCTTTAGGGTGTGGCATCTGCCATTGGGGAGGAAAAACTGGCATGTGTTGCCTTTTATAGCAGACTGATTTCATTGTGCCGAGGGCCTCTATTTTATACCTTCTTAGTTCCAACCTTCTAGATGACTTGCTGGAACAAATGAAATTAAAAGGACCTAGAACTTCTTGATTTTTTTTTTAGCTTCATGATATTTCTGCAGGAAATCTATATGAAAACAGCTACATATTTAACTTGGTGATTTATTTTCCTCTGAAGCATCCCGTGTGAAATAAGGCACTTAATATGGTTATCCTCACATGTATAGCCCTGGCAGTATCTTATTTTTAAATTTTATCTCTAGCATTCAAAGAAATGTTTTAAAGCACAGATGCGCACAGAAACTTATTTTGGAGTACATATCGATGCATCTGATGCCTAAACCATATTCGTATTTGTGTAGGAAAGACTGTTACAATTTGACGTACCTGGCCTAACGTATGCAATTAGTGTTTAAATGCAGAAAAGACAAATCTGGAGAAAATGTCAAGAAGACACACAACCGAAGGGGACAGTATTCACTTGGCCAAAAGATGATGAAAGATTTGGCATGATTTCAACTCTCTTCTACAAAGGTGATAAAAAAAACCCTTTTCAGTTGTTCGCCTAGAAATGTAATTTGTTGTTACTAGTCAGCAATGACCCCTGGGTATGCACCTGATTTCCCCCACCACAATTTGGTCACCATTATTTTTTTTCCCTACTCTATCGTTTTCTCCTAGCCACATATCATATTTACACATGGTCAAACAAACAAAATTAGCATTCAAGTTGAAAGCCCAGTCGAAGAGTTGGGGAATGTGGGATAAGTAAATCCTACTGGAAGTCCAGGCTTTCACTTGGAAGACTAGAAAAAGAAAGTTGGTAATCCTAGGTCTCACCCTGGTTGCCCAATTCTCCTGCCAATCATGTACACATGAGTTTACTTTCTCAGGAACCTTCTATTTTAAACACATTCTTTCCTGACCACAGTGTAATCCAAAATACAAAATATTTTCAAATACTTTAAAACAGCTGATTGTTGTTTGCCCAACAAAAGAGAAAACATTTCCGTGGGACTGGTTTTCAGGCCTTGATAATGTGTTTGTTTACAAAAGTATGCTTCTTTCATCCTACATTAACTTTTTTTCTGTTTCATATTACTCGAGCAGCGCTTATAGATTAAGGTGGTGAATGTAAAGATCAACTGCTGAAATCGGACGAACCGAATGTAAAGATCAACTGCTGAAATCGGATGAACCGTGCGATGTTGCTATTTCATCAGTTGAGTAAACTTTTGCATGAACACTGTTGGGCTCACCCAAACAACTCCGTAGTGACCTCACAAAAGGGCAAAAGGCAACTTTTATCTTGGCAAATACGAGAACACTGTTCAGAAACCATTATCTATAAAGTGCCTTGCCCACAGCTTTTTACGACTTGAAAACCAGAGGTTCCCTCCCAGTAGTGTAAAACGGTTTAAATTCTATGAAATGTATATGTTCCCTGGTTTGGAAAGCCGGCTCGTTTTATTGCAGAAAAAGGAAAAAAAAGTCGTGGCCGTCCTAAAGCCTGGTACAAAATGACCCCAAGGCCAGACAGTGCTTTTTCACAACTGGCCCACATAGGATCCTGATTTTATTTTTTTAAATTCTAGGTCGCTCAGTACAGCCTCAGATGGGCAACTTGGCCCCTCATCCAGTCCTGTCCTTCTGCCTGTCGCTCAGGCCCGTTTTGCCACCCCTGCATCGTTCCCTCGGAATATAAAAACAAACGCATCGGTCCCCAGTTGGCACGAAGCGGATGCCCAGGAGGGGCCGGGACCGCGTCTGCCGAGCCTTGGGGAAGCGCTTCTCCCCGCGCCTGCGAGCATGTGCGGCCGCTCGAGCTGCAGGAGACGGCGGCGGAAGGAGCGGAGCCGGAGCGGAGCCGAAGCCGGGGCCCGGGCAAAATCCAGTCCGCGTTTTGCCAAGCGCCCGGCAGTCATCAGAGAGAAGTGGATAATCGTTTTCGAGCTTTCTCTCTCCTCCTCTCTCATGCCATGCTGGGCCAGAGAGGCTCAGGCAGACGTGTATTTACCCATATCCGGGTTAGGGAGGAAAAGAAGCAGAAAAAAAGTTTCATTTAAACCTGAACCAAAAAAACAACAACAACAAACAAAACCCTGAGACCCAACCTTCCACGTGAAATCAGGCATAGACCATAAGGCGTTATGCCCACCTGTAAATCTCCAATCAAGGACTTTGGGGGCTGCTTTAATGGGGGGGGGGGAGGAATGTGGATTAGGACAAGTTACCGTGGATTAAAAAGTTTTTGACAGTTTCTCTCCCCCAACACACACTTATTTTGTTGTTGTTTTGTTTTGGTTGCTGTTTTTGTTTTTAAACCTTGGGGGCCAAACTGTCTTGCAATGTTGCAATAATCATGGCCGCACAAGCAGCCTCCGGCCCGGAGGGGGCCAACGGCTGTAGTAAGGGAGGGCACCCCCCGCCGCCGGCTCCGTCGGATCGGGGCTCGGGCCCCTTGGCGGGGGGGCTCGGGCTGCGGGTCCGGCGGGGGAGCCAGCCGTCCGGACCCCGCCGCTCCCCTCCGCCACCAACATCATGGGCCGAACATGGCCAGTAAAGCGAGCAAGGCGGCGGCGGCGACCGCCTCCTCCTCCTCCGGCGGTCCTAATAACACTAAAAGCGTAGGGTCGGAGTCGGCTCCGGAGGAAAGTGGAAACGCCGCGGTTTTATCATCCTCTTCCTCCTCCTCGGCCATGGAGACGGGGCTGCTCCCCAACCACAAACTGAAAAACGTTGGCGATCCCCTCGCTGCGCCTCCCCACCCGCACCACCACCATCATGCCCACCACCACCATCAGCATCCTCACCATCTCCTCCTCCTCCACCACCACCACCACCACACACTACAGCACCAGCTAAACCAATTCCAACAACAGGAGCAGGACCATCCCATGCCCAACACCACCACCACCAACGGCATGAGCGGAGCGGGTGGCAGCGGCGCTGCTCGGCCCGGGGCGGCCATGGAGCAGCAGCAGCAGCAGCAACAACATGGAGGCGGAGGAAAGGACAGTGTTTTGGGGAATCGGGTGCAGCCCGTTCTGAGCCGTTCGGGTGAAGAGGACGAGCCCCCGACTAAGATGGGGGAGCCGTTGGGCGGCCGGTACGACCCCCCGAGCCTGGGGGCTTTGGGCGCGCAGCAGGAGCAGCAGCAACAGCAGCAGCGGCGGCCGGGCGGCGTTGGCCTCGGTAGCCTGGGTAGCCTCGGCGGCGGCCCGTCCGGCGCCTCAGAGTTTAATCATTACTACGGCGGCGCTGCCCCCGCGAGCGGCGGCCGAACGGGGCCTTGCTTTGATCAACATGGCGGACAACAAAGCCCCGGGCTGGGGTTAGGGCCCCCGGCCCCCGGCGGCGCGGACCCCTTGCACAACTCCCATGCAGGGTACCCCACCAGCCAGTACAACCATTACCCCGGCTACAGCCGGCCGGGCGCGGGAGGTGGAGGAGCGGCGGCGGCGGCGGCAGGAGGAGGAGGAGGAGGGAGTGCGGGGGGAGGAGGAGGAGGAGGAGGAGCAGTGGCGGCCGCACCAGCAGCGGCAGCAGCAGCGGGAGGAGCGGGAGCAGGCGGCTATGGGGGCTCGTCCTCTGGCTACGGGGTGCTGAGCTCCCCGAGGCAGCAGGGCAGCAGCAGCACGATGATGGGCCCGGGCGGCGGCGGGAGCGGCGGCGGCGGCGGCGGGGCTGCCGCCAGTCTGGGCAAGGCTGCCTCCACCTCCGCCGCGGGGGGTTTCCAGCGCTTCTCCGGGCAGAACCAGCACCCTTCGGGGGCCACCCCGACCCTCAACCAGCTGCTCACCTCCCCCAGCCCCATGATGCGGAGCTATGGCAGCAGTTACCCCGATTACGCCAATCCCAACGCCCCGCCGCCGCCGCCGCAGCAGCAGGCTCAGCCCCAGGCCGGGGCCGGGGCCGGGCCGGGCAGCCAGCAGGCGGCGGCGGGCATGAGCATGGGCATGGGCAAAGACATGGGCGCCCAGTACGGAACTGCAAACCCAGGCTGGGGAGCCGCACAACAAAGAAATCACCCAGCTATGAGCCCTGGAAACACTGGACAGGCCATCAGCAGATCCCAGGTAACTACGAGGGAAACCGGGGCCTTCCTGCCGGGCTCGAAATGGTTCGGAAATCTCTATGCGGCTTAGTTTCTTGCTTTCCAATTTACTTTTGTGTGTGTTTGCGTGTGTGTGTGTGTGTCTGTGAGTGAAAGTGTGCGTGTGTGTTTTTTTTTTTCTTCTTCTTTTTCTTTCCGGGAGGGAGGCGGGGGTAGATTCCTAAAGCCATTTTAACTCCTAGCTGCCTCGATAGCCAGGTTTTGGAAACACACAATGTCTGACTCCGATTAGGCCGGGGGGGCATTAGAGGTTGGTTTCACCAGTGAAAATAACACGCAATTTTATTACCCAATTTCCAATCGCACTTTTTTTTTCTCTCCTTCCCCCCCCCCCCCCCCCACACACACACATTACATTAGGAGTTCGAAGACAGAACTGTCGAAAACAGTTGTGGGTGGCAGATTCAACTCGCTTTTGGAACAAAATAGCCCCTTAGCCGGTAGATTCTGGAAATAAATACTGACCATTCTTCTCCATTAGCATCAAGAAAACGCCCGAACCCAGCAAGGCACGAAGAACTCTTTCTGTTCTCCATTACCAGGCCTGATTATTGCTCATGAGGTTGAGGGTCGAAAACAACACGAAGAAATAGATCGCTTTTGCGAAGGGAAGGGATTTAAAAAATCCTAGTTACGAAGCCTCGTGATGAAAAGCGTTGGCGGTCCAGAGGATTGCTTCTTTCTTTTCGAACGCTCGTTCTGTAACAAACTAGTGCTAAGTGGCAAACCGTGTGAGGGGAAACGTTGCAAAGTGCGTTTTAGTCGGCCTAATAGAGGCCGCGAAATGAGAATTGGGTTTCGAGCTTGCCTAGAATAAAGTCGTTTTTCAAGGAGCTTCTCGGAAGGGCCCCACTTGGGATGAGTTGTACTTGTCCCTTCCCCGAGAGTCCGTATATCGTAAGAGGTGACTCCAATAAGCGACCTGATCGGCAGATAGGGCATCATTTGGGGTCGTTATTTATTTCGATTGCCTCTCTGCCACCCTCCCCCGCGTCCTCCAGCTCGATTAGGAAGTGTTCTGCAGCCTGGATGCTTCCCGCGAGCACACTGAGCTTAAAGACTTGACTCGATCTCCTTTGCAGGGTTTGGAATTTGAATTGTGGAGGTAAACTGGCTGTAATAGTCTCCAGACAGCTGCCTCCGAGTTGACATCTAATCTGCCATCTGATTGGCTCCCCTCTCACCATTGGGCATTTAGCACTGCTGATGTAAATAGAAGTGCTGAGCAGTACAGTCACCAAAATTCTTGCCACAAATAATAACTGGAACTCTAGCACTCTTAGATGCTAGATTAAGATATTTTGACCAGAAGCTGGAATAATCAACAGGCGTTTACAGATGGGAGATGGACTCGGGCACCGACGCATGCTGGAGACCAATAGATCTAGAAGTTACCTCGATTAAAAAGAGAGAGAGGAGAGAGAGAGAAAATCACTTCTTCTGCAGTGACACCTTTCTCTATCCTGTATTTCAGGAGTTAAAAGAGTGAACTGTAGTCGTGAAACTTGGCATGGGATGGCTATTTATAATAGAACTTCTGCTGATTATTTGTAATTTTTTTTTCCAATCCATAATCTCTGTAAATCTCATCGCTGGGTCCGAATGTGACCCAAAATATAATTTTGCAAGATGTGGAAATGCAGTGTTTTTGATAATGAAGCATTCGTGATAACGAAAATTTTCAGTTTGCTCATATTGTCTTCTGTGGTGTATATTCATGGAAGTTTCATTTTGGGAGTCCGTGTGAGGCTTTGATGTTAGACGGTGATTAACATCCTTAAAACAAGCAAACAAAAACAGGCAGTGATTTAAAAAGTTTCATTTTTCTTTAAGCAACCAAAGAGAAAATAAACGATGATTCAACTGATCAACATTTTATCTTTTGATCATTTCATCTGATGAAGCTTGATATTGAAAGTCTTCTGCTTTTGATTGGGAAGGAACACAAAAAGCATCAGGAGTTTTCAGCCTCTTTTGGTTGATCAGTGAATCTGAGTTTTTCGTCAGTAGGCTACGGAATAATTACCAAGAGAAGCAGTATTCCGTATGTTAGCCGTACGTGTCCTCCCAATCGTTCTTTCTTGGACAGACACCTTATTAAAGCCTTTTAGATTTTAATCTGATGGAAAAATACCGGTGCCCATAATTTGGTTTTCCTCGATTTAGTTTGATTTTAGGGTGCCCATATTTAGAAAATGGTCAGGGAAAACGATCATGTACCAGAAAAGATCCTCCTCGTCACTGAATGATGGCCTGACCTTAATAAATAATAACGTGAACCTTGGGCAGACTGAACGTTGTTGCCCATTGCCCACAAATCTTTACAACCGAGTTGTACTTTCAGTTGCATTTGGTTTTTTTTTTCTATTCCTGATTGCCGGGTGGGGGATGGGGAGTAGATAAGACTCATTTTAAGAAGGTTAGTCTTTCCTCCTTTTCTGTTTTTGATTGCACTGGTAAAAGGGGTGAGGAGCCAGAAAGTAATGAAGCTCCATATGTATAACCTCATGTAATTAATTAAAAAAAGATGTGCGTTGTCAGCTTCCTTTTAAAGAGAGGTGGCTTAAAATTAACAGCTTAAAAAGCCAAAAACAAACGTATTCAAGGCAGGTGGAGGTAGGAAGCTACTACTATGTGGTATTTTTCTCATGGCATAAATTGCTCCAAGTATTTTATTTCTAATGGAATGGAAAATAAATTAATCGATGTCTTCAGGACGAACCCTTGGAAATACATGTTTGGATTTATGGATCCAGGTCCTTTCTGGTCAAAGGTTTCAAGATTAATGTGGGTTTATGTTTGGGACGAGGGGCTTTTTAAGTTCTGGTGGGGCATGGCACGTTGGTTAATATCTGTAAGAAGAAATGGTATTTGGCCCCGCCTCCCACCCCCCAGAATGGAATCCTGAATGTTATAATTTTAACATTGGCAGCTTGTTAGATGATTTCTATTTATTTCAAACTGGTTCTGTTTTCTTTTTCATTTGTGTCTTTTAAGGAAAATGTGACTGCCTGTAATTTTTTTTTTTGGCAATTGGGAACAAAAGATGCCCCATATAACATGAAAAATAGGTAGTTATTAAAGGGCATATGTATTTTTAAAATAAGAAATATAATATTTTGTTTTAAGTGTATAGCTTCTTGGGTTTCTATCTATGTGAGGAACTGCATGCAGAATAGATCAGCCTTGACAGATGGTTCGGGCATACCTATCTACACGTATGCATCGAAGATGTTTTTTTTTTTGAATCACATTTTTGTGTGTGGTACAAGTGCTGATTGAAGTCCAGATTTTTAGAATAGAGGATCTAGAGGAAAACCTGTCTTGTACATCAAAAAAGGTGATGGACAGGGGGATACAATGCCGGAAGCTGCGAGCAAGCTGTGGGTATGATTTTTGCCTGTTGGCGTTTCTCTCTTTTTAATATAATTCTCAGGTCAGTAGCTTTCCACCACTCCCCCACCACCCTCTCTGCAGTCAAATCTTAAACTAGCTGATATATAAAAAAACACCTTAAAAACATTCTGGTTGGGAAATTTGGATGGTTGTGTTTCACCTGTTTTTCCAGTATGGAGACAGGATTTGCTTCTCTAGCTCATAGAAAAAGGCCTATTCTAGTGAAAGAAAGGAAGAACAAAAACATATGCGGTATAATGCCCTTCCTAGAGGAGCTAGGATAGCACTATAATTAGTATGATTGTTGTTACTTTTGTTGGGAATGTCACATTGTGTGACAAATAATTTAAGAAAAGGATGTATTTGCTCACTGTCTATTTTGGATTATTGACCTTTTCACTAGTATATCACAGACACTAAATTTGTATTTCCCTGACACTAATTGTTGTTATTTTTCACCCAGTTGATGTATACTTCGTCGTATTTACGTTGGGACGTCTTGCCCATACCTTTTTACGACAGGGATATACGGTGGCTTATTTGGGTGGCCTTTATGAAGGTTTAATTTTTTTGTCATGGTTGCCCACACCAACCTAGTTTTACTCATTAGAATAGAAGATATCTCAAAAACCTGATGGGACCATAGCTGTATTTAATCTGTCCTACAACAGATCACTTTTGCTAATGTCACACAATACAGTGTTTCTTTAGAAATAGTGAGAAAATGGAGTTATTTGCCCTAGCATATAAATAACTACATTATAAATAATAAGTTCTCAGGTGTCCAGCTCAAAAGTGTGTGGTTAGTTGAATATCCTTTTTGAGGCTCTCACTGGTGTACATACATATTTTTCAGAAAATCGCGTAAAATAGGTTGGAGGTTTCAGTTCCTTCTTGCACCTTGTTATTATGGGGTTTGCTTGCCTGGTAAGATTTGAGGCAGCTCTAGGTGGCAGTTGCTTTGGACATTTGTCGACTAGTAACAATTTTTGCCAAGCTAGTAGAAAATAATAGTGGTTTAATTGATTTCAATAGGCTGGAGGGACACAGACTGGTAATATTGTTCAAGGACTTATTTATCAGGTGGGTTTAGGAGTATGGATCTGAAGTTTACCCTTGCCTCCTCCCCTCCCCACAGCACTTGTACATATTTGTACAGATTTATTACTCTATTTTACTTGTACATATTTACTATTCTATTTATTTTGTTAATGATGTGCATATAGCTTTAATTCTATTTGTTAAGATGATTTTGACACCTGGCTATGTGTTTTATTTTGTTGTCTGTCTCCCCCTTCTAGACTGTGAGCCCGTTGTTGGGTAGGGACCGTCTCTATATGTTGCCGACTTATACTTCCCAAGCGCTTAGTACAATGCTCTGCACACAGTAAGTACTCAATAAATACGATTGAATGAATGAGTGAATGTATACTGTGTGATTGATGAGCAGGTTTGACAACTGAATAGTAGGTTAATGGGTGCATGATGCTCAGATCCAAATTTGTGGGAAGGGCTGGTCTTTTTGTTTTGTTTTGTTTTTCTGGATGCTTCTGGATTTCTAAATATAAAGACAGATATAGCTTATGTGACAGAACTGCTTTGTGATTCTTAAAACAACACTTATGTGGAGATGATTCTGAAGGATTTGAACTTCGATTTTTTTTTTTCTGCCGATCAAGTTTTCAGTATGGATCTTCAAGGCCTCAGCGGTGACACAGAAATAAGTTATGTTTATACTTCAGGCCACATATATGGCTTGTTTTTTTGGACATGGATTCAGTTTTACATTTCAATGTCTTTTTTTGAAACGTGCTGTTTCTCAGGGGGTTCTGAGAGATTCTCTCTGTGGATATGTAAAGCACTGTTACCACACTGGCTGTCTATGCCTGCCAAGGGCTTGAGCATCCCAAGCTTTAACTCCCTGTAATGTTTAGCTGTAATAGGCAGAACTGCTAACTCACCAGAATATATTTGAAAATCTAAGAGTGTTTTCTACATTCTGAATTTCCAAATTTTCAGGCTGTTTACATTGTATTACGTGCATATTTTTTGTTGAATGGGTGGCTGGCTGAATAAATTATAATTTCAACTTCCAGGGTACCATTGAGATTTTCCAACTAGTTTTAGAAAATTGATAAGAATGTGTAAGAAGCATTTCGTTTTGGAGTTAGAATGCCTGGTGCTAAAATCCGGAAAGGTGGAAGAGTGTTGATAATATAATGTGGTGCTGACCCTATTAGCCATTTTCAGGCTCAGTATGGTGGTGACCCAAGCACTTAGTACAGTGCTCTGCACACAGTAAGTGCTTATTAAATACGGTTGAGTGAATCAGCTGGGTGCCTTTGGACAAGTCACTTAACTTCTCTGTGCCTCAGTTACCTCATCTGTAAAATGGAGATTAAGACTGTGAGCCCCCCGTGGGACAACCCGATCACCTTGTAACCTCCCCAGCGCTTAGAACAGTGCTTTGCACATAGTAAGTGCTTCATAAATGCCATTAAAAAAATAACTTGATGTTTGGCAGATTAAAGTGTAATTTAGAGTTTGAAACATGGTATGTGTCAGGATCAATCTCATTTCCATTCCTTGTTGTTTGCAAAGAGGGCCTAAGTAGGACTCATAATAATAATAATAATAATAATAATATAATAGTAATAATAATAATAATGGTATTGAAGCCCCTGCTATGTGCCAAGCACTGTTCTAAGCTCTGGGGTAGATACAAGGTAGTTAGGTTGTCCCACTTGGGGCTCACATTTTTAATCCCCATTTTCCAGATAAGGCAACTGAGGCACAGAGAAGTTAAGTGACTTGCCCAAGGTCACTCAGCAGACAAGTAGTGGAGGCGGGATTAGAACCCACATCCTCCGACTCTCTAGCCCGTGCTCTTAATGCGAAGCCACACTGCTGTAAGATTTTATTTTTGAGAAGCAGTATTTTGACTTCCATGAACGTGAGAGAAACTGAATACTTTTTACAAACAGAATTGTGACCTGGACTCAAACTCTTGAGTGTGAAATTTTTTTTCTACCTTTTTGAACAAGAACGAAGGAAGGGAGTGATGAGGGAATGCCAGTGGAATGATTGCACCAATCTTGCCCATGGTGTCCACTGGTGATTGTTGTGGATACTGGACGAGGAGATGCTTTGATGTCACATGTGTGACCTTGAGCCCTGCATAAGGTAGACACATGCGTGTGCACACGCATGCATGTGCGCACACACACACACACCCCGGTCGTCCCCCCCCCCCCCCATTTTTAGGAATGTATGCTCAGGGCCACCGAAGCCTGGAGTGTCTCTCAGGGTCATTGTGTTCCCCCCTCCCTGGTTCTTTAGAATACAGGCTGCACTTAAAGCTGCAAAACACACACCAGTCACTCAATGGGCAAGGAGTGTGTCTGCTAATTCTGTTGTATTGTACTCTTCTAGCCATTTAGTACAGTGTTCTGCACATAGTAAGCACTCAACAAATATGATGGATTGATTATGGTGTGCACAGCACTGTACAAAGCACTTGCAAGAGGACAGTACAATAAACTTGGTAGACAAGTTCCCTGCCTTACAGAAACCTAAAGTCCAGTCGGGACTCTGGGTGCTTGAAATAAAAATATCAGATCAGAAGGTGTGTGGTGCTGTGTCTGTACCTTGAGACTCTATGCTCATTTTGGGCAGCGAATGTGTCTACCAATTCTGTTATATTGAACTCTCCCAAGCGCTTAGTGCAGTCCTCTGCACACAGTAAATGCTCAATAAATGTGATTGATTGACAGGACAGACCATCAGAGAGCTTGACTGACCAGCATAAATAACTGGCCAACCTCACCTGGCCCCTCCACCAGGTCAGAAGTGTGTTTGCCTTTGGAGGTTGCTCCGGCCTTTGAATGGTGTGTCTGATGGGAGGCGGAGCTTTTGTGGGGCAAGCAGATGTAGCCAGCTTCAGTGGCGGCAACCCTTGCCAGAGACGGAGTGGCCAGTGGGGGCTGCAATGCTTCTGAGATGGGAAACCAGGCTGCCTTGGAGCCAGGTGAAGCAGGCAACAGCAACAGAAACCCTAGTCTTGGGACAGATTGGAGGGTGTGTCTGCAGAGGTGGTGACACAAAGCTTCCCTCCCTCCCTCCCCCAATCTGGGCTGGGTTTTGTTTTTTTTTTAAAGCCACTGCTGCCTGCTTCCCTTAGCACCAAGCAGTGATGGGCCCCAAGTTCTAATGACTAAATGCCATTGTGATCCTAGGCATTTGCTCTGCCCCAGCCTTAGGTCCGAACTAGTGGGCCTTATTTTTTTGTCTTGTTATAAAAACCAAAGCTTCTCTGTATGCACCAGGCTTGAGACTGTAAAAGAGTTTACCAATATTAACAATTGGATTGAGTAAAGAAATTCAGTATTTCCCTGTATTATGTTATTCCTAAAAGGCAGAACAGGGTCCTTTAAATCTTGGAGATGGCCCCACGTGCAAATAGTGTATTAATGCTGTCAGTGAAATTAGGTGGATGGCAGCAAAGTCTGGAATAGATCTGTCACAGCCAGACAGTCATTTTGAATTAAACTAGATCCTGCCTCTGCTGACAATCTTTCAAAAGTGATGCTTTTCACTATTTCATTTGGGCTTTGATAAAAGCACGATTTGGAGAACCTTATGTACTAGGCAAGAAGTCATTCTCTATTAGATGACTGCATATGAAGCCTTATTTGATGAAAATCAAGAAGAAAACCTCAACCACTTTATCATGCCCTATTTCCTTCCCCTCCCCCTCCCCTTTTTTCCCTCTTGCCATGTAATGGAACAGTGAAAAGAGTATGCATTTTTTTCTTTGCTTCTTTTTCATGTCCAACTTTTGGGTTCCTAGTTGGTAGTGCATTATACAGTAACAGGCAAACTTGTCTTGTTTAACCTCTTCATAAAAAAAAACAAACAAAAAAACTTAGAACCCTAACCAGTCGTCTTTTTTTTAAATGGTATTTAAGTGTCAGACACTGTACTAAGCATAGGGGTAGATATTACCTAATCAAGTTGAACACATCTGTGTCCCATGTGGGGCTCACAATCTTAATCTCCATTTTACAGATGAGGTAATTTAGGCACAGAAAAGTGAAGTGACTTGCCGAAGGTCATACAGCAGACTGGTGGCCTTTGCAGGATTCAAACCCAGGTCCTCCTTCCCTATTACTTCCAAAAAACAATGCTTGTCTCCTGCTTAAAAAGTTGTACAATTGTTTCCCCTCTATCAGGGGATATATACTTCTATTTAATTAATCATTTGGTACTCATTAATAATGTGAGTGCTTACTTGGGGCAGAGCACTGGACTAAGCATTTGGGAGAGCACAATAGAGTTGATGGACATGATAGTAAATTATTGTCTCACTCTCAAGTATTGAAAATTTTACAGAATCATTCTTTAAGGCTTTATCTTCATTGAAGTTCCCAAGGGATATTCATTCATTCAATCATATTTATTGAGCACTTACTGTGTGCAGAGCACTGTACTAAGCACTTGGAAAGTACAGTATAGCAATAACGAGAGGCAACTGAGAACAAAAGACAATAACCAAACTAAGTAACAAAAATGTATATATTTGGGAATGAAAAGGATTCTAATTCTGAGTGTGGTGATGGTTGAACTTACTCTTTGGTGACAGCTAGTTTTTAAATTATACCCCTTCAGAGTGCCGGCATACATTTAAGCCTTGTTTATCCTCGTAATATAGTGAATCTGCTGATTGTTTGTTGTGGTCTATACATTTTAAAAGATGATGCTCCATAAGTAGTTAGTTCATGATTTAGGTGTCTGGCACGTCATCTGCCTGAAGAACTCAGACTTGTGGAGGAGAGACTTAGACTTGACAAATAACTAGTTGTTAAGGTTTGTTTACTTAGTGGAAACAAATATTATTGTTTATCCATTTCTTATCTCATCCACTTAACCTGTTTTGTTGTTTTTTCTGCTTTGTTTATTTCATTCTAATTTTTTCAGTGCCTTTCCCTAATTCTTGAATTTTTTTAAGGAAATTTTCCATTAATCCCCCTCCCCTCATGTTTGTTGCCATTTGTAATCATTTTGTGCCTTTTCACACCATTTTCTAGTTGTCTCTTTTTACTCCCTACAAAGTTTCAGAAGTGCTTTGTAGGGAAAAGCTTCCCAATAGAAACTGACTAGAATCTTGACCTAAGGCACAAAGCCAAAAACCTTTTATCTAATTACATACAAAAACTGTAAGTAACTTGTCTACTCAGACTTTCGTTCTAACAAAATTTTATTTATGTAAAGGACTGGCATTTGTTCACCTGCTGGTGCAGCCGAATCACAGCCCCCATCTCTGAAATATTGTGAAGGTCAAATTTGATGTATGTGTTTGTTAAATCAACATGCCCACTTTTCCAAGCATCCCCTCAGGTCACCACATCTGGACAGCACTGCTTCAGGAGTGATAATAGTTCTGCAGGACAGAGTGGGGCAATTTTGCTTGTGTATGTCAGTGGGTATGTACGCATTTGAAAGCTGAGTAAATAGCAACCCTGTTGATGTACACTATTTATGCCCATTTGCTCTTTCAGCCATACAGAATATAAATTGTGGTTAAGGAATCTTTCCACTTCTAACAAAAGAACCCATCCTTTGTTCCTCAGTGAAGACTTGCATAGAGGCAGAAGACCTTCCTTCTTGTGAGTTTTTGAATTTCGTGATTCTTTCTGTTCTCTTTTCTCCTCTTTCTGGTTCTCCGTGCTGTTTTGACTTCTCTTTTGACAGCCCAGACAACCTCTTCAGCTGTAAAAAGGTATTTGTGATTTCGAGTGTGTTGTGGTAAGTGTTCAGCTAATTTATTGCTTAGAAATAAATTAAACTGAAATGGCTTCTTATCCTAAAATAGATTTCTATGTAGTGATGCTGGTGGTCGGTATGGAGGGTTGCGAGAGTGTTCAGAATCTTTACTGGTTTTTTTTTTGTTTGTGTGTTTGGGTTGTGAACATCACTGAAAACATTCTCATCTCCATGCCAAAAGAAAGCTTTTGCAGTTCCACAGCCCTTCCTGAAATAACCTTTCTAGTGACCAGTTTGATTTTTAGTTGCTGTTAAGAAAGCAATAGTTAGAGGTCAACTGATACTCCCAAAATATCTGAAGTTGTGCACTTTTTGGCCTCTTATCAGTGTTTTAACAAATAAAAGCAAATGCAGGGACACTTAGGAAACAACCTCTTTTTGGAATCTAAAAAGCATAGTTTGTACCTTTGTGTGCAAATTTGCATTGTACAATACCCTGTAAAGAACTGGGGCTGGGAGTATAAAGGATTTAATGAATCTTTTTGGAGTTAGTTAAAAATAAAAGCTGGTATATTTGATTGCAAGATATATTTTGTGTTTTGTTAGTAACTCCCTGCTGGGGTTTTTTTATTTGTTTGTTTGGGTTTATGGGTGGGTTTTTTTTTTTTTGTATCTGTTAAGCACTTGCTATGTACCAAGCTCCATTGTTAGCACTGGGGTAGGTACAAGTTGGTCAGGTTGGGTACGGTGCCTGCCCCATATGGGGCTCACTGTCTAAGTAGAAAATTGGTTCAAAAATATAGGACGATTTTGTGTATTCTGTTTACAAGAGCACTCCAAATGACTTGAGTGCTTTAGATTTATGAAAAGACTTGACTGTTGAGCAGGAAGGAACTAGAGCAGGGCTTTGGGGGCTGTGACCCCAGGAGAAATTGGGGGGGTGTTGGATTATTGCTTCCTAGAGATATGTGATTTGAGCCACTGCCACTTCAGATGGCAGTCATGCATCTACCAACATGGCTGCTTTTGGGTGAATATAGCACCTCAAATTGACTTTCCTACATTAGCTGCTGCAGCTGTGCAATGTCATGTTATTCATTATTCTTAGTAACGTCTTTCTCCCCCTCTGAAATGTAAGCTCAGTGTGGGCAGGTTACGTGTCTGATAATTCTTTTGCATTATGCTCTCCCAAGTGCTTAGTACAGTGCTCTGCACAGAATAAGCACTCAGTAAGTACTGTTCATTGATTGATTGATGTCAGAGCTGGTGGTGCTGCGCTGATGTTGGCCTTCAGTCTGGCTGCTCACTCGTTTTCATTTGCTCTGACTCTGTGCATGTGCGGTAGCCATTTTAAATTTCTCCTCCCTGCAAAGGATCAGTCACTCGATTGTTTTTATTTATTCATTTTTTCATTCATTGAATCGTATTGAGTGTTTAATGGGTGCAAAGCACTGTACTAAGCACTTGGGTGAGTATAGTATAACAATAACCAAACACATTCCCTGCCCACAATGAGTTTACAATCTAGAGGGGAAGAGAGACATTAACATAAATAAAATAAATTACAGATATGCACATAAGTGCTGTGGGACTGGGAAGGAGGGATGAATAAAGGGAGTATTTATTTATTAAGCCCTTACTGTATCCAGAGAGCTGTACTAAGTACAATATAACAGAGTTGGTAGAAAAGTTCCTACAATGAGCTTAGGGTCTAGAGAAGCAGCGTGGCTCAGTAGGAAAGAGCACAGGCTTTGGAGTCAGAGGTCATGACTTCAAATCGCAGCTCCGCCAAGTATCAGCTGTGTGACTTTGGGCAAGTCACTTAACTTCTCTGTGCCTCAGTTACCTCATCTGTAAAATGGGGATTAAGACTGTGAGCCCCATGAGGGACAACCCGATCACCTTGTAACCTCCCCAGCACTTAGAACAGTGCTTTGCACATAGTAAGCGCTTAATAAATGCCATCATTATTATTATTAGAGGAGAGGGTGAGTGGCTGATAGAGGAGCAATGGGAGCCTGGCTGGGAATATGCACTTGGAGCTCAACCTCAGCCCCCAGGCCCTGACCCGGAACAACTGGTCTTCATTCTCAACCTGCCAAATTCAGCCTGGGTGATGAGGTAGCCAATGCCCAGGCAGGGAGGACTGATGTCCAAACCCTGCTGCCGTTCTTGCTGGCTGTTAGATGGGGTGCTGCCCTCTCTTTTTTTAATTTTATGGTATTTTTACAGTGCTTTGTGCCCGGCACTGTATTAAGTGCTGGGGTAGGTACAAGCTAATCAGATTGGATACAGTCCAAGTCCCACAATGGGGTTCACAATCGTAATCCCCATTGTACAGAAGATGAGGTAACTCATCTTATCTGATTACGTGAGGCACAGAGAAGTTGTGACTTTCCCAAGGTCACACAGTAGACAAGTGTCAGAGGCAGGATTAAAACCCAGGTCCTTCTGACTCCCAGGCCAAACCACTAGACCTGGCCTCTCTGTGAGCCCTTTTAAGTGGCTCAGAGCCAGGCCTCAGGGCAGGAGAGGAGTGGGCATGTCCTGGAGTCATGTCTGTGGGATTCTCCTCCCCACCCCCTACACCCCCCTCCCCCACCTACTGGTATTTTCTCGTGAGGGGAGGCAGGTGGATTGGTGGAGAGTAGCCGCAAGCATGGCAATTTGGGTGTTTGCCATCAGGGATCACCTGACCTTCCTTGCCTGTGCATGTGCTTACTCTTGTCCTGTCTGCCCAGCTAGGGTTGGAGCAGGGTGTCTCTTGTGTGAGGTACTTGGGGTTGGTTGGCTAGCTGCCATAGCTGGAGTTCTAGTTTTCTCACTCATAGGCTCTCACTCACTGTCCCGTCCTCTCATGTGGCCAAGGTCAGCATGTGGATTCTTGCTGCGGCTTGTACACGTGAGCCGGAAGTGGGGGGTGGGGGAACCTGGGCCATAGCTCTGGAGAAAAAAATCAAGGGTCTCCCCTTCCCCCAGCAACAGGGATTCCTGGATCCCAAGCCTTCCTCTTTAGTCTAATCTGGTCTAGGTGGTCTAGCCTGGGCCTCCTGGTGAGGCTTGATCTGGCCTTGATATGGGAGATAGCTAGGCTTATGCTAGATAATGGCTTATGCTAGATAATTTCTGTCCAAAAAAATTGTGTTGGAAAGGGACTTTACCTTCCTGGTGGTTTTCACCCTGTGCTAAGTGGTTTCACTGATACACTTTGTTTCCAGGCCATAAGCAAAATGTTTCTTAATTATTTTACTCTCTAAAGATAATTCTTTTTTTTTTTTCTGTTTGACATGGAAAATTATGCAGGCCGTACGTTTACAGAGCTGTGGCATGCTTTCCAAAGGTCTTGGTTTCTCACCTTTCTCTGTGTGTGTGTGTGTGTGTGTGTGTGTGTGTGTGTGTGTGTGTTATAAATAGAATTTGATGCTTGACAATAAGCAAAAGTGCTTTAAGGAATGGACCTTTTACCGTTCACTTCTTAATGAAAGTGAATCAGTCGAGATGGAAAGTGAAAAGCAACTTCATATTTGACTCTTTACACTTAATGTGGAGTGAATAATGGGATTGGACCCTAATTTGCCAAAGTTTTAGTGCAGTATTAGTAATAAAAATTAACTTTTCTCAACGAATTAATTTTATTTCAGAACTCCCTTATAAATGGAGAGGTAAAATAGCTCATACAGCCTAAATTATTTTTCTCTTCCCGATGCTGAAAAATATCCCTTAAGAATGTGTAGTTCGTAGTTGAGCCTGTTGGCTGTCAGCACTTAAGTTGAGCTCACTAAGAAACCTGAAATATCAAATAGCTGAATTTGTCAGGTACATTTCCATACAGGGAGATGGCACTACATTGACTGAGCCGAGAAAGCTGAAATCTGGTTTTGATTTATTTGTGGTATTTTTTAGTGTCTGTAAAAGTTTCACACATGAAGCACTAGTTAGCATGTACGGTGTCACGTGATCAAAATATTTTTCCCCTCACTGCTGCCAGAAGCTATCTATTGCTTTTCAACAATCTCACTTGTTGGGCACTATGCCAAGTTGTTTAAGACAGCCCCTTACGTGAGCTGTTCCATTCTTAACCTCTCTGACTGAAGTGCCATGACCTTCACATATGTAGATTAGCCATGTGCTCTGTGAATTGAAACTTGCTGCCTCAGGAAGAAAGGGTTTTTCTTTTTATCCCTCTGGGCATTCGACAGCTATTCATCCCTGACCTGGGCAGAGGTAATGCAAGGAAATTGGATTCAAATGGAATGTGTTTAGATAACACAGGAGGCAGTTTACTGGCAAGTAAGTGCCTTACCTTGAAGAGGATGGAATAATTCAGTAGTGCAGATAATCTGTTGATTTGATGATGTGAAAGCAGCATATATGGGCAGGCAAGTTTGGGAGTGCATACATTTGGAGATTTCCCTTCAACCGCATGGTCTTGAATGATTGCTGTTTGTAAGACCCTTTAATCAGTTTTGCACTCTTAACTCTGTATCTCCATCTTAATCTCTAATGCACTTTGAGAATTTCAGTATGAGAAATTCAGTTATATTAAATGTTTGAGAAATAAAAAGGAACATTAAAGAAACTGATGATTTTAATTTGATTATGTGTTTTAAAAGAAGCAGTTAGACCTACCGAAGGGATATTTGCCTATTTACAATGTATTTTGAGAAGACTGAATACTTCTGTGCTGGTTTGAGTCTTATTCATTCATTCATTCAGTCATATTTATTGAGCGCTTACTGTGTGCAGAGCACTGTACTAAGCGCTTGGGAAGTACAAGTTGGCAACATATAGAAACGGTCCCTACCCAACAGCGGGCTCACAGTTGGGAGCAACAAGGTCTTGTACTTCCCAAGTGCTTGTACTTCCCAAGCGCTTAGTACAGTGCTCTGCACACAGTAAGCGCTCAATAAATACGATTGATTGATTGATTGATTATCTTTCTACTTCCTCAGTAAATAAGAAATGTACAATTTGTATACTTGGTTTCTCATTTAAGCAGTAGTGCAAATTGCATTCCATGTTACTCAGCGTGAGCAGTTAGTGAACAATATGGATTTGGGGGATCTTGGCTGGTTGCAACAAAAACATTTATATTGTATGTGGAAATGCGAACATAGTGGAACCTAGTTATAAAGCAATAGTTCCAACCTGAGTGTTACTAATATTGCACATGTTTATCTTTGCCTTGTTAAAAAACATCACAACCAGGCCATGTTTCCCCACTCCTCTAGAAACTCCAGTCATCACTCATCCATCTCCACATCAAATAAAAACTGCTCACCATTGGCTTTAAACCACTCAGTCACCTTGACCCCTCTTACCTCGTGTCCCTACTCTCCTACTACAACCCAGCCCGCACACTTCTCTTCTCTACTGCTAACCTTCTCACTGTACCTTGTTCGCATCTTCCTCGCCACTGACATCTCGCCCACGTCCTGCTTCTGGTCTGGAACGCCCTCCCTCCTTATATCTGCCAGAGAATTACTCTCCCTCCCTTCAAAGCCTTACTGAAGGCCCATCTCCTCCAGGAGGCCTTCCCTGACCAAAACCCACCTTTCCTCATCTCCCGTTCCCTTTTGCGTCACCCTGACTTTCTCACTTTGTTCAATTCCCCCCCAGCCCGATAGGACTTAGGTACCTATCCATAATTTATTTATATTAATGTCTGACTCCCCCTCTAGAGTATAAGATCACTGTGGGCAAGGAATATGTCTGTTTATTGTTGTACTCTCCCAAGCACTTAGTACGGTGCTTTGCACACACATTAAGTGCTCACTAAATACAATTGAATGAATGAATGAAATTAAAGCAACAGTTTTAGTAAATATAATACATAGATACTACTTGAGATCAGATTGAAATATCTCAAAGTATTCCAAAACATTCAGAAGGAAAGTTCCCATTGTAAACATAATGGTACTAAAGTGGTACTCCACGATTTTCTCTGCTGAAAGAAGGGGATTACAAGAGTGAAATCTGCCTCTAATATTGGCTTCAATTTATGAGTACTATATTTGTGGCTTCCAGTGTTGGATCTACTCCTTTGTCCTGTAGTAATTCTAAAATAGCCTAGATCAGAGTATCAATTAAGGGCACTACAGAGCCTATTGAGAGCCAGCCTTCCGCTGGCATGAAAAGATGATCCCTAAAAAGAGTTATCCCTAAAAAGAGTTATCCTTAAAGGAGTATAGCATGCAGGAACTGTGAGATCCTCGTTTTGCTCAGCACTTATCAGATCTATTTAGACTACTGTGACTAGTTCTGTACTTTACAACTAAAGAGGAATATTGAGAACTTGGAGAGGGTTTTAGAGGAATATGGAAAAAGATGGTTAAAATGTTGGAAATAATTCCTGGGAGGAAAGATGAAAGGACTGGAAGTTTTCAGTTTGGAGAAGAGAAGACTGAGAGGTTATTTAATAGCCCTCTGAAAACATGAAAGATAGAACATAGAGATGGAATAGCCTAGTCTCCATCACCCCTGAGGGCAGAACAAGTGGGAGGGGCCTAAACAGTAGCATGGATTTAAATGAGTTCTAAGGAAGAATTTTTGACAATGAAGGTTTATTAAGCATCTGGTGGATTGAGAAATATCCTTACTCTGGAAACTTTAAAAAAATAGGATAGATTGTTATTTGATTGGGTCAGCTTAAGTGAGAACAGGCTTGCTGGAAATGGGGAACCAGTGTGGAGTAGAATAATTCTTACAATCCCTTTCAGCTTTAAGATTCTGAGATTTTTCTGAAGGAATAGAGACGTGGTTAGCGAACAAGGAAGAGAGAAGACAATCGAAGATACTAGGGAAAGAGAGGAAATGTAGCTGGAGAAAAGGAGATTGGCCACTAGAAGTAGGAAATAATGAATGAAGAGCAGTATTTAAGATTGATTGAATACTCCCAGTGAGATAAAAGCTGTATGCAAAACACTCAAAGTTGTATTTCCAGCCTAAGTAGCTTCCATTCCAAAATGTTTGAAATAAATTAATAAAGATGTTTTCTTTGGCAGCCATGTTAAGTGAATGGAGACTCTTTCATTCATAGAGTAGTATTTACTGAGTGCCCATCCTGTGCAGAAGGAAAACATTCTCCTTGGCATCTTTCCACTTTTGGTCCTCGGGTCTCACGAAAGTGGTAGGATCCTGGGCAAGTTTCATCTGAGGGGTTGGTTGAATTCTTTACCAAAACTGTCAGTCTCCTTTCCCTGGATGCATTGTGCGCTATATAATATTGCTGGAGCTTGTTTAACTTTTTTTTCCCATGTGACTTCACTTTGTGTTTGTTCCACTCCCTGTTAAGCAAACAAATCTAGCAATCTGTGCTTCAGAATCATCTTAAACTGTCCATGTCATCTTTTGAAGGTAAAATGTGTTTTTTTTGTTTGAAATAGTAGCTTCCCTTTTCTGTCCAAATAGAGGCAGAACTACCAGTGGGACAAGAGGGGTGGCTGTCCCAGCATTTCTGAGACTTGAGGAGTCCCTTTCTTTAGTACAGGAACCTATCTACAGGCTTTGGGGTCAGATTCCCCAAAGGACTGTGGGTGGGCAAAGCCCAGGCCCATGGTGATGTCAGAGACCCTAGATGGGCTTGGTGTCATCCTCGACTCTGCTCTCTCATTCACTCCTCACATCCAATCCGTCACCAAAACCTGCCGGTCTCACCTCCGCAACATCGCCAAGATCCGCGCTTTCCTCTCCATCCAAACTGCTACCCTGCTGGTTCAATCTCTCACCCTATCCTGACTGGATTACTGCATCAGCCTCCACTCTGATCTCCCATCCTCCTGTCTCTTCCCCACTTCAATCTATACTTCACACTGCTGCCTGGATCATCTTTGTGCAGAAAAGCTCTGGGCATGTTACTCCCCTCCTCAAAAATCTCCAGTGGCTACCAATCAACCTACACATCAGGCAAAAACTCCTCACTCTCAGCTTCAAGGCTCTCCATCACCTCGCCCCCTCCTACCTCACCTCCCTTCTTTTCTTCTACAGCCCAGCCCGCACCCTCTGCTCCTCTGTCGCTAACCTCCTCACTGTGCCTCGTTCTCGCCTGTCCTGCTGTCGACCCCCAGCCCACGTCCTCCCCCTGGCCTGGAATGCCCTCCCTCCACACATCCACCAAGCTAGCTCTCTCCCTTCCTTCAAAGCCCTACTGAGAGCTCACCTCCTCCAGGAGGCCTTCCCAGACTGAACCCCCTCCTTCCTCTCCCCCTACTCCCCCTCCCCACCCCCACCTTACCTCCTTCCCCTCCCCACAGCACCTGTATATATGTTTGTAAATATTTATTACTCTATTTTACTTGTACATGTTTACTATTCTATTTACTTTATTTTGTTAATATATTTTGTTTTGTTGTCTGTCTCCCCCTTCTAGACTGTGAGCCCGCTGTTGGGTAGGGACTGTCTCTACATGTTGCCAACTTGTACTTCCCAAGTGCTTAGTACAGTGCTCTGCACACATTAAGCGCTCAATACGATTGAATGAATGAATATGCAGGTTATGAGTGTATATTGGTATGTCCTCTCAGTTCTCAGATTCATCAGGGAGTTAGTTGTTGGGTTGGGCAGGGCAGGGATTTTTATGGGGTTGACCCTGGGGAGGCGAGGCCCCAACATAGAAACTTGCTACCAGACCCCAGGTGAACTTTTCTGCTGCTGCCTCTCTATAATAACATGTGCTTTTATTTGATGGTTTTTAAACCTGTGATTCATAAATTATAGACAGGAAAGCATTTTGAAAAGATCCTAACCATTCCAAACAAATGGGCATTTAACCTATTCTTAAAGCTCTCCAGAGAAAGATGATACAAGTTCCTCGATGTCTTTTTCAGTGTCTGTCAAGAAATTCTTTCTTAAACATATCCCTTCCATTTTGCTCATCTAGGAACATTGGGGAAAAAGCACTTGGTAGTACCTTCAGGACCCAACCTTTTCCTTTATCCAGCAAAAATAAGAAAGGAATCAACTTCTCAGCAAGGTGTCATCTGCCAGAGTATTTGTTCTTTCTGAAACAATTCTGAAGCATTTGGAGTTTCCTGGTTTTCTTTCCTCCCACACTTCATTTAATTACAGTATCAGTCTTCAGAGAAGTTATTCCCTGTATCCAGATCATCACTTTTACAGATATTCCCAACAGGTGGTTGGGGTAACATCTCTAGCTCTGAATGCCATCAGTGGTCCTGCCTTCAAGTTTCCTGCTCTGACAGAAGCTGGTAGCAGAGTGGGCTGTGGACCTGGGTGACAAGCTAAAATGGAGCTGCACATTATGAACTGATGAGAGGAGGAGCTAGCCGGCTTACTCCTTCCTAATTTATTCACTTGGGGAAAATAAAGAGGAGTTGGAATGGGTGACATTAAGTTTATTCCCTCACCGTGTAAGATTTTTAGTGTGCCGTACCAAGGCGTTTAATTTAAAATATCCAATAATGTTCATCATTGTGTCAGGGGGTTCCTAAATTGGGGGTTGAAGTGAAGGGTCTTACTCAAATAAACTAAAGTCTTTTGATTGAAAGCCATTGTGCAAATGGTAGCTTCAAACAGCTACAGACTAGACCAGTTTTTAAAAACCAGGATTGTTAATAGTAATTGTTGCATTGCTTAGTGTTTGTCAGTCACTGTACTAAGCGCTAGGATAGATAGAAGATAATCAGGTCCCACATGGGGCTCACAGTCAGAGTAGGAGGGAGAATAGTCAAATAGTCAAGCCTAGTTTCCACTTTCAGGTTTACCTATGACAGCACATCTTACAGGTACTTTGTGGCACCTCTTCGATTAATAAATTAAACTTGTGGAGCAGTTTCATAGCAGTTTGTAGTACCTTTTGCTATATGGAGGAATAGGGAAGAGGTTTGACTCTTTCTTAGACCTTTAAAGCTCTTTTAAATTGTGAGTTTGTGCACGATTTCTGCATAAAAGCAGTGAAGAGTGTTGGGTTGTTTTTTTTTTGAAGAAGATGGTATTGAGGTTATGAATTTTAGTATTGAAATTTTCCATAGTGGGAAAACATTTGAGGAACTGACTTCAATTGACAATCCACTCTCTGAGTCTCATAGTCCAGGTAAAATATTTTCATTTATTGACAAATGTAGTAAACTGCCTATACACAGTTCTAAATGCAACCTTTTAAAACTTCCAGAATATCATATGAGATTGAAATGAAAATATGAAATATACATTCAATTTATCATTTTTTGTTAATGATATATTTTATATAAAGATTTAAGCTCTTAAAAACCCAGCAATTCTTATTCTTAATGCGTCATTTCAGAAAGTAAGATGCACTTTTTTAAACTAATTGAAGCATCACCCATACTTCCTAATTGTGGATAAGAAGCATGTTTACCAACTCTCTCTTCATTCATTCATTCATTCATTCATTCATTCATCCATTCAATCGTATTTTGTATTGTATTCACCCAGGAGCTTAGTACTGTGCTCTGCATACAGTAGGCACTCAATAAATAGTATTGACTGATAGCAGTACCATTTATTGAGAGCCCACTTGGTGTGGTGCACTGTCTAGGCGTTTGAGAAACACAGAATGCCCAAGTGACACATTCCCCGCCTTCAAGGATTTTACACTTTGTTTAATATGGCACGTGTCAAGACTCGGATTCCGGAAGACTTGGGTAGTCCTGGGAGTTGCCCTGGCAACCTGCCCTGTGCCCACTCTGTGGCAGGAGCATGAGCAGCAGAGTGAGCTGCACGTTACCTCCATATGCCTGCCCAACAAGCAGCAATGCTGACTTTGCATTTGAACTTGGGGTGGAAGTCTGAGGGGGTATGGCATGTTGGGTCAGAAGACTCTTTTTTTTTTAAATGTGTATCAGCAACCAGTCAATCAGTCATATTTGAGTGCTTATTCTGTTGCAGACTACTCTAACAAAGGTTTAGAAGAGTATCGTAGAATTAGTAGACCTGACTCTTGCGTTGAAGGCACTTAGAATCTAATGGAGAAGCAACAGAGTATAAGGATACATACAAAAATGATGTAGGCAGGTGGGTGGAAGGAGAGGAGGCAAGTACCCAAATACTTAGGTGATATGCAAGTGATAAAGTGGCAGCAGAAGGGAAAGTTGGATGGGGAAATGAGAGATGAATCAGGGAATCCCCTCTGGAAGGATGCAATTTTAGGAGGGCTTTGAAGTTGGGGAGACCAGTCTTCTGCCGAATAGAGGAGGAAGGAATTCCAGGCAGGAGGGGGAGTGTGAGCAAGAGATTGGCAGGGAGAGTAGAAGGAGGAGTAGTGAAGTGGGTTGGCTTTGGAGGAGTGAGGTATTCAAGCTAAGTTGTAGTGGAAGGTTAGGTAGGAAGGGAGAGAGCTGGTTGACTGCCTTAAAGCAGATGGTGAGGAGTTTCAGCTTGATGCAAAGAGGGATGGGCAAGGGGGAAAGGAGGAAAAAAGATGAAAGAAAATGAAAATGAGGAAAGGAATGGAGGGAGGAAAGTTAGGAAAGGGAAAAGGTACCTCTTCTCTGCTGCATTGTCTTATCCTCCTAATGCCACTACCTGTCAAGTGGCAGTGACTGTGGGGCTCAGCCTACCTACAGTTGATTGATTGTTCAATCAATCATATTTATTGAGTGCTTACTATATACACAGCATTGTACTAAGTGCTTGGGAGAGTACAAGGTAATTATCAAGCACGTAGAGGGGGAGACCGACATTATGAATAAGTAAGTAATTTATGGATCCGCTGAGCCAGTTCTGCTACCATATAGTTGGCAGTGGTAGCCTTGGCTTTGGGCAGCAGAATGTGGCTATACAAATTGGCCCCACAGGATTCATCCAGCTGCTGTAGTGGCTCTGGAGCCACATCACATACTTTGCTCATGTGACATCTCCCAGACTCTCTGGGCGTTAGTGATAATATGGGTGTATGACTTGTTCCTACTGGGTTCTAGGGCTGGGAGCGAGAGGCGTCCCGCCCCAGAGCCCAGTGGGAATGAAAATAATCCTGCAGGGGCCAGGGCTGGGCCAGGAGCCCCTGTCTATTCTCATTAGACAAGAAATGGAGTCACCATTTGGCTCTACTTTTGCCCTCACCCCAACTACTAATTGGTTACTAACGATGTAGCCACCTATGGAGAGACCACGTGGCCTAATGGACAGAGGACTGGGAGCTGGGAGGTCTGGGGCAAGACCCTGGGCCTCTGTTTCCTCATCTGTGAAATGGGGATGAGCTAAATTGTACACCCTGTGGGATACTGACTGTACCTTTTAGCCAATCAGTGGTAGTGATTGAGTACTTAACAGTGCTTTGCCCATAGTAAGCGCTTAATAAATCCTATCATTATTATTACTTACTGTGTGAAGAACACTCTACTACCACTAATAATTAATTGCTGTGGTATTTAAGTGCTTACTGTGTGCCCCAGGCACTGTATTAAGTGCTGGGATGGATACAAGCAAATCGAGTTGGACACAATCCCTGTCCCACATGGGGCTCTCAGTCTCACTCCCCATTTTACAGATGAGGTAACTGGGCACGAAGTGAACCGACTTGCCCAAGGTCACACAGCAGACAAGTGGTGGAGGCAGAATTAGAACTCACAACCTTCTGACTCCCAGGCC
This sequence comes from Tachyglossus aculeatus, assembly GCF_015852505.1. Classification (NCBI taxonomy): domain Eukaryota; kingdom Metazoa; phylum Chordata; class Mammalia; order Monotremata; family Tachyglossidae; genus Tachyglossus; species Tachyglossus aculeatus. The sequence goes on along the minus strand of NC_052067.1, from coordinate 63,668,929 downwards.
CATGCTCTATCCCATGCTACTTCTCATTACATCATACTAAGCTCTTGGGAGAATACAGTATAACATGGTTGGTATTTTATAACCTCATCTCTATTTCAGCACTTAGCACATAGGAAGCGCTTTTAAAATATTATGACATCTGCCTGAGCCAAAAAGCTTTGGGGGCAAAACCCTCACCCCTTCTAAGCCTAGGTTTCCCTGCTGACAGCGGAAGCTTCCTTGAGCTGCATCCATATCCCCAGGACCTTGACTAGCTCACTGCCAGCCATGGGAGATGGCACAGGGTGGGTGTTGGGGTGAGTGTTTGGATAATAATAATAATGGCATTTATTAAGTGCTTACTATGTGCCCAGTGTGGTGCCATACCTGTCCAAGATCTCTTCCTTCATCCCATGGCTGAATATAATACTGGTGGTGAGGTAGGGTATCTCTTGAAACCAGTGTTAGAACTGGAATTTACTAGCCTTCTGTTGCTTTAAGGGCTAAAATCCCTCTGCAAAGCAGATTCTTCTGCTTTCTCTCATACCCCTGAATTTTATTCCTATTTAGCAAATAAATATCCCTGAAATACCAGGTTGTTCCGATCCCCAAACCAAGAATTCACTTGAAGTGGAATTAGGATATTGGAGCCTAGTAACGAGCTAATAAATGCTGTGTTGAGGGAGGCCTTTAGAAAGCAGCTCCATTTATAGCAGCTTTGCATTAAGTGGAGTTGGTTTAAATGGGCCACCTTCTCTTTCTTTAAATGGAAATTACCTTCCTGGTGTCGTGGGACATGAGTTGTTACTGGGAAACCTCTCAAGTATATTGTGATGGGGGCTGCTTTTTACAAAGTGTAGTGTAAAATATTATTAAGCCTAAATCTACATTTTTTATTCATTTCCACCGGACTCACAGTAATTGAGTAGGAAAATTGAAGCTAGGATTAGAATGTTATACAGTGGGGCTGCAAATAAAATACCTAATAGTGGAAGTCGGTATGCAAGGATGAATAAATACAGGAAACCTCATTTAGTATGTATAATCAAGTAATGACACCTAGGCACTAGGGTGAGCTGATCTTAATGAATCTTTTGCAATTAGAAATGAAAAATAATGCAATAAAATAAGCTGAGGTGAGCAAAATACCAGCAGGAAACTTTATATCTCTATCATAGTGGCACTCGGGAAATACAGGATTAGTAACTGTTCTTTCATTAAAGGCTCTGTGGCAACTTCTTAGCTGGCCTCCTTTTACCCTTTGTTTCTGCATAACCTCAGGGTAAGATCTCCCCGCTGAGCCTTCTGCCTCTCTCATTTCCCTGCCATTAGGAATCAGATTCCCTGTCCTCTAGTCCTGCTATTTGATGTGGGAAACCTCAGCTTTCTTCCTATTTCTGTGTATAATCACCTCCCTTTCTCTCCATCACTCAACATGTGTCCCTATCCATGCCTTTTGGGTTACATATCAATCAGCAGTAGTTATTGAATGCTAATTGTGTGCAGAATACTGGACTGAGTGCTTGGGAAAGTTCAACAGATGTTAGAGAGGAAGCTTAGTGGTCTCCCTTTATTTTTTTAGGGCCTTTAGGCTTCTTGCTGATTCATGTCCTTTTCTCTCTGTCTCTGTGTTACTTACTGTTGTGCAGTCTCTATCTGATTTTCCTGGAGCTTCCTGCCCTTCTCTGTTGGTGTTCGGTTTAGCCACCTTTTCACCCCTAACGAGTCATCGTCTCTCTTCCGTCTCTCTCCCCAGCTTCCCACCCGACTCCCTGCCATGTGCTGTCCGTCCGTGGATGTGCATAGAAACAGGGTTGGCCTGGTAGATAGAGCGTGGGCCTGGGAGTCAGAAGGACCTAGGTTCTATTCCTGGCTCTGCCACTTGTCTGCTGTGTGACCTTGGGGAAGTCAATTCACTTCTCTGGGCCTCAGTTACCTCATCTGTAAAATGGGGATTGAGAATGTGAGCCCCAAATGGGACAGGGACTGTATCCAAGCTGATTACCTTGTGTCTACCCTAATGCTTAGAACAGTGCTGGGTGCCTAGTAAGCACTGAACAACTGCCATAATGTCATAATAATTAATAACATGTACTTTATGGACAAGAGCCAAAGGCTTTTATTATATAAGATTGTTTTTTTGAGTAGAGCAGGAACAGTGGATCTGTACTGTTCCCTTGTGTTTTTTTAACACAGGGAAGGAAGGAAGAAAGAGTCTGTTGTTTGTACATAAGCATCAAGGCTGTTGATAAAGCTCTTTCGGTTTGATTATGTTTTACATCCCCAGAAGGTACGTTTGTAAAGGGTTATGGGTTTTTTTTTTATCAACTTTTGAGGGCGAGATCTTGATTTTGATCAGTGTGTGAACTTTAATAGCAGCCTAGTAGTTGAAATAGGTTATGCATTTTGCTATGGAAAGAAATGAATTGCTTCTTCAAGGTTGACTAAAATGTTTAAACTTTTGGAAGTCAATGACGCTTGAAACAAATTGTCAAAAGGATGGTGACTAAATTATTACTGTACATAATGTTTAAGTTGGCTGGTGATATTCTTCCAAAGGTGTGATGCTAACAAATGAATGTGTGAACTGCACCTTTCCCTTCTTCATACCAAATTTTTCACAGCTTGCTTTATAGTATGAGACCTAAATCTGTGTCAGCAATTATTGCAGCCTCTTTCAAAGGGTTAGTTGATGCTGCTGCTAGAAGAAATAATTATGCACTAGAAGAAATAAACTTTCTCCTTGCACACATTTTATTTCAGAACTGACTGGATGAAACAAAAGTACATTGCAGGATTTCTAAACTTGATTATGTGTAAAATTTCTTAATTTCAGAAAATCCTTTTGGTGTGTTTATTTTTCTACAGATTCCTGCAGTACTCAGCAGCTTTTTTAATAGTTCAAATAAGAATTCTTGATCGTGAAAAGTGATGATGCACTTAAGTTATTGGGCTTTTCTAACAGCTAAACCTAAGGGTATGAATCATTGATTAATGTCTTTCTCTCACTGTAGACTGTAAGCTCATTGTGGGGAGGCATGTGTCAGTTTTATTGTTATATTTGTACTCCCCTGGGTGCTTAGTATGGTTCTCTGCACACAATAAGTGCTAAGTAAGTGTGATTGATTGATTAAGGCAAATAGCATTTAAGCATTTTGTGTTGGACATTTTGCATGTGGGAGCTGGGACCTTTATCTTTTTAAAGCTCAAGTTTGGTGTCCTATCTTAGAATTTATTTAAGGGTAACACATGGAAGATTATTCAACTGTTGCTTTCCCTCATTCTTAAAACTCCCCGATTTTATTCAACTTTATTGAATATATTGAATATATTCAATTTTATTCAACTGGCCTCTAAAATACAGTAAATACAGTAGTTTTATGTATTTCTTTTCTTTATCTCTCTATGCCACTTCCTCTCTCAGCATTACTCCTTCTTACTTACCTGGTATCTCTGCTTTACTTTTGCTCATCTTATTTTTTAAAAAAATGCAAAATGTATTTCAGTTACTAGGCTAATAGTAAAGGTTGTTTGAGTTCTGCAAGGCACCTGTTAAGAAAAATTCAGAGTTATTTTTATTATTATTGTATTTATTAAGCACTGTTCTAAGCCCTGGAGTAGATATAAATTAATCAGGTTGGACACAGTCCCTGTCCCACATGGGTATCACGGTCCAAGTAGGAGGGAGTAGGAATTAATCCCCATTTTACAGTTGATGAAATTTAGGCACAGAGAAGTTAGGTGGCTTGCCCAAGGTCACACAGCAAGCAATCGGCAGAGCTGGGATTATCGTCTGACTCCCAGATTCGTGCTCTTTCCACTAGGCCATGTTGCTTCTCAGGGTATGGACTTTTGAAGTTTTCAGTGGGTACGCTCAGTTTGTTTATCTCTAACTTCTCATCTTTTCATCTTCCCAATTCTAGACAACCATGCTACCACTGGGCAATGCAGCCTTCTCTCAATCCAACACAATCCAGGTCTTGTGACTTCAACTCCCACTACTCCGAGTCGTTCCAGACTTAACACCCTCCTGAGGTCCCACTGGCTTCCCCAGCCTCTCCAATAATAATAATCATAGTAATTATGGTATTTGTTAAGCGCTTATTATGTGCCAGGTACTGTACTAAGCACTGGGGTGGATACAAGCAAATCGGGTTGGACATAGTCCCCGACCCACATAGGCCCAAGAGTCTTAATCCCCATTTTACAGATAAGGTAACTGAAGCCCAGAGAAGTGAAGTGACTTGGTCAAGGCCACACAGCAGACAAGTGGTAGAGACAGTATTAGAATCCATGACTTCTGACTCTCAGGCCCGAGCTCTATCCACTACACCGTGCTGCTTGCCATATAAGACTGTACAAGTAGTTCAGCCTAACAGAAACAAACATTAGTGGAGCAAAGCTTAAGGACCATGAGATAGAATGTCCTTTCAACTCAGAGAGATAATGCAGAATTTGGAATGAAAGGGATCCCAGGCAGTGAATAGATAGCCCACTTTATCTCAGCAGTTAGGGAAGAAAAGAAGGCCAGAAGTTGAGGAAAAAGACAGGAAAGGGAAAGGATGAGGAGAAAGCAGAACAGAGAGGTGAAATATGTTTTAAGTAAAAGGGAGATAAGGGAAACCTTCATGACGGAGCATTTTTTTAAACTTTCAAAGTTTCTGAATCTTTTCTAAGCAGTTAACAAAAAGGATTTGATCAGATTCTTCTAGACTGTAAACTCCTTGTGGGTAGGGAATGAGCCTACCAACTCTTATATTGTACTCTCCCATGTGCCTAGTGTAGTGCTCCACACACAAAATCTGATTGATTGATCGATGAAATAGGTTATATGAATAGATCCTTGTAATTTGAATGCTTATCAAAAAGTTCCTTTCCAGGTTCTGTAATCCAGCACTGTAGGATATATGGGTATATGTGGGTTGGGGCTCAATGCAGGACATCTCCACACATCTGCCAAGCTAGCTCTCTTCTTCCCTTCAAAGCCCTACTGAGAGCTCACCTCCTTCAGTAGGCCTTCTCAGACTGAGCCCCCTTTTTCCTCTCCTCCTCCCCACCCCCCCACCCTCCTTCCTTTCTGTCCCCGCAGCACTTGTATATATTTGTTCAGATTTATTACTCTATTTTACTTGTGCATATTTACTATTTTATTTATTTTGTTAATGATGTGCATATAGATTTAATTCTATTAGGATGATTTTGACAGCTGTCTACATGTTTGGTTTTGTTGTCTGTCTCCCCCTTCTAGACTGTGAACCCATTGTTGGGTAGGGACCATCTCAATATGTTGCTGACTTATACTTCCCAAGCGCTTAGTACAGTGCTGTGCACACAGTAAGTGCTCAATAAATACGATTGAATGATTGAATGAATCTTTTGAAAATCAACAGGAACTGGAGCAACCCGATTGCTAAAATCAATGTTTGTAATCTCTTTATCCTCCATAATACAGAGTTCCTCAAAATCAACTCCCAACTGCACATGTGTGTATGAGCTGTAAATGCAAATGTGAGTGTAAATTCAAACAATTGATCAGTCAGCGGTATTTACTTGGCTGCGAAGGTACAGTGCAATAGAGTTGGTAGACCAATCCTTGCAGTCAAGGAGATTATAATCTAGTGGGCATTTACTATTTTTATATGCTGGTTAAAGCTGTATATACAAGCCATTTAATTTATTGATTTTTTTTTCTGTGTATGCTGTAAGTGTAATTTAAGAAGTTGCTCTCTGGAGTCTTTTTTTGGTGGGGGTGGTGGCGGGGGGGGGAACTTTCCTGTTGTAAGAGCAATCATTTTTAATCTGAGAATTCTCCCTACAGTATTTTTTAGACCATTAATCTACAGATGATAGTAAAGACTGAGTATTTGCAGAAATGTGAATGAGAAGTCGTGGACTTTTCACTTCAGGGAAGTTTGGAGGAAATTTCTTAAAGTTGTTCATGTGGTGTTTTTAGTGGTGTGATTGTAATTACAGTTAATAGAAGTCGCATGACTCCAACAACTTTTTGCAGATCTCTGAAAGTTTACTTTTTAAAGATTTTCTTGATTATTCGTGCTGTCCTGCAATTGATTTGTTGTTGTTGTTAATTAAAACAATAATAGAGAAACAATGGCAAGCTATCAGATTTAGGACTTTTTCATTTCCCTTGTGTTGTTTATTTTGTGTAGGCTAAAGCTGGTGTCTTGTAAACATGTAATTTCTTTTCGTTGTTCACTGTTTTACAGTAGAATGCCAACACCACACAAAGTCCCACACATTTTGTGCTTTTTGGCATTGCTTTTTACCCTGTGAAAAATACAAGCCATATAGATCGGATATGTAGTTGTGACTCATGGAATTTTACTGATCCAGAGAAACACATGTACAATATAAACATAGCAGCCCTTTTCTAAAAATGGGAAATTTACACTGTTAAATTTTAGTCATTTTTAATTTTAATATGCAGATGAAGCATAATCCAGGCATCATATTTTTTCATTGTTGCTCTGTAATCTTTTCATAAGGTATATGATATAGTTAGAAACAAATTAGCAGCCATATATGCATATAGAAGCCAATTAATAAATGAGATTTTAGTAGGATCTAATCCGAATTGTAAAAATGATTCTGGGGAATCAGCTGCACCATCTAAAAATACTGGTGTGGTTCTGTTAAATACATACACATTATAAAGCTTTCTCACAGTGCTGTGTAAATCATTTAAAAGATTGGACTTCCCACTTTCTTTTTCATTTCTCAACTATATTACGTCATTTAAGAGAAGTACAGTAAAAACTCAATTATCCAGAGTGCATGGGACCAAAGCCAGTCAGGATCCCTGGATATGTTAGTTGCATGAGTTCGGATAGTTGAGCTAAATTTAACCTGATGCTTATGCACAGGGACTTTGGGAGGGATCAGACGAGGTCATTGATTGTATTCCAAGGAAGGTTCCCTGATCTCTAAGGGGCTCTGAGCCTGCTTAGGACCATGAAAAAAAGTATGTATTTTTTATTAATAGCCTACTATGTGCCAGGCACTATACTAATCTCTGGGAAAGATACAAGATAATTAGGTGGAACACACTCCATGTCCCACAGGGCTCACAGTTAATCCCCATTTTACAAATGAGGGAACTGAGGCACAGAGAAGTTAAATGACTTGCCCAAGGCCACATAGCAGACCAGTGGCACAGCTGGGATTAGAACCCAGATCCACTGACTTCCGGGCCTGTGCTCTTTCCATTAGGCCATACTGCTGCCCAAGCCACTTCCAGCATTGAGACTGCCTACACTTACAAATTCTGGGGGAAAATGTGATCTCCGCCCCAGGGACAGTGAGGTCTCTGCAGATCTCTTATTCGACTGTAGCAGCCACTCCTGATACACAGCTCTGAGCAACTGGATAGCAGAGGCTTTGGGGGAAATAGGAAGGCTTTATAGGTTTTTAAAAACCATTAAAAGCTGCAACTAGGGTTTTCTTTGTTTTGTTTTTTTTTTCTTTTTGGCTGTTAAGGCTTGTGGCTGGGTGTTGTTTCCTTTCTGGTCCAAATCAATTTTTGAATCCTTTGGTCTTTGTTTTCCAATCTTATTTTTAATATTTTCCCTCTTTTTCCATTACTAACCTGATTAACTGGTAGTGAAAGGTGTACTTCGAGATTGCAGTCTGTAGCTTTATGAGTAACTGTTCAAGAAATAGAGGTTTACAAAGTATGTGTCTCAGGAACTCAAAGCACATTTCTGCCAATATCTCATCAATCCTAATTTCCTTATGAAATAAATACAGGTCAGGAAATTATTGTCCTCATTTTGTAGGCACACAAAGTGAGACCCAAAGAGGCTAAAAGCAGCCTCATTTATGCGACATCACCAATGTGCTTATGTTCTACTTGGAAGGGATCTATTTTAGTTCCCACCTAATTCTGGGTTTTTCATTGGACACTATCAAAAAGGGATCTAAGCACATTTATTCAGATAGAAACTGGAGCAATATCAGGAACTCCCTTAATACAGTCATCAGATAGAAAAATACTTTTGGTCACTGTTCACATTAGGACTCATCTGAAATGTGAAATTTACTGTTCTATGAGTAGGAATCAAAATTAACATTCCTGAAAGTGAGGGAACAGTGGATCTGATCTTAATAACATGCTTATTTTGCACCTGGTCTTGAGAAGGTGCCTATTTAGCTCAAAGTGACTCACCCATTTGAAAGGAACCTCTTTTAAAACTAAAGCAGCAATGAGTACAACCTGTTTCAAACAAACTGTTCTTTACTCAAGACCAATAGAATTGTTTTAGGCCTTGGAAAATAGCATGGCTTTGACCAACAGATATAAAATGTTTGACTTTTTTGGGCAAAAAGGCATTCGGACCAACTGGGAATAAAGATTTTTTAAAGGTCAGCTGAATAGGCAGTGGTCTCTGCAGGGTTTGTCACCATTGTTAAGAAGGGAAAATTTGCTATAAATTAATCATGCCTGGCTAGCCCATTTTATGCATATTTTTATCATTCCTAACACTGATTTTCATTTTGGAGTAGTAATTATTTTAACCCATTTATTCGTTCTTAGTGTATGTCCTCTTTATTCCCATAGTATTTTCGTTTTTTGTAATATTTGAAAAATACGTTTTGAGAGCACTCAAAGGGCATAGTTCATTAGTAACTTTAGGCATCCCATAAAGAAAAAGCTGAAAAATGAGCAAGGCAGAGGATATTAAATGTGCACACCTGATCTTTGAAAATGTTTTATACATGTGAAGTTGATTATAATTAATATATGAAGCAGAGCAAATAAAAATGAAGCTTAGAGAACTGAACAAAATTGGACAAGAGAAGCAGTGTGGCCTAGTGGAAATACCATGGGCCTGGGAGTCAGAAGACTTGGTTCTAATCTCAGCTCTGCCAACTAGTTGTTGTGTGACCTTGGGCAAATCACTTAACTTATCTGTGCCTCATTTCTCCTCTTCTGTTTAGACTGTGAGCCACATAGAGGACAAAGGACTATGTCCAAGCAAATTAACTTGTATCCACCTCAGTGCCCAAAACAGTGTTTGACATATAGTAAGCGCTTAACAAATACCATTTAAAAAAGTCTGTTTAAGTTAGAATTTGTATGACCTGATGTCTTGGCTAGTTCGGATAATTGATTATCTTCTGAAATGGTGTGTTCCCTTGGGTGTTCTTAGAAACTATGATTAGATCCTGGTATATTAGGGTTAAACCTGTGAATAGTTCAGAACATAACCCCAAATTTTGATTTACAAAGCGTAAAAATAGCAGAGAACAAGGAATTGAAAAGGATGTCAAAATGCACAAATTTGCTGCCTGGAGATTCTATTAGCGATATATATTTTGTAGTTAGATTAAAATTTAGCTCTTGTGGTGGGTAGCCATGCTTTATCAGTTCATTCCATTTATTATGTTGAGATAGTAAGAATCCTTCATGCCTTGCATCCTAGATTAGTAAATTAATTTAGTAGAAGGGCATTGGTATCAAAGTATAACTGGCATGAAATTCCTTTAACTTTTTCTGGCTCAATGGAAATACTCTGTAACTGTGGTGGCTTTTCACCTCCATCCATCCTTCACCTTTCCCTCCGCCTGTCTTCCTCCCCCCCCCCCCCCCCCCCCCACCATTTTTTAAATAGCAGTGCTTTTCAGACTGTCAGAATTTCATGTTGTGACACCCCTACTCAAAAGTTATGACAGCAGTGTAATGACAGCCAGTGCCTCTTGAGAATCAATCAGGCAATTAATTTTGTAAATGAAATGCTGATTATACAAAGCTTCACATGAGAGGCCCAGTGATTAAAATCAATTTAACAAATTGTTTCAGGTGGGACTTGATTAATAATTTGCCATAAATGCTGAGAATATATGACCAGCATACCTTTTTGTTGTTAATGTTGAACTATTTATAACCCTTGCTGGGAGTAGGAGAAACCTACAGGTAAGCGGTGTATATTTTTAGGGTTTTGACCTAGTTATCATTAGAGCAGAACCATTTTTGTAGTGAAAAAATTGTTTTTTCACCACTGCTGGTTATTTTCCTAACAAGACCTCTTGAAAAATGAAAATGTTTTTAGCTATTAATATCGACTCTTAAGAACATCAGAAGTGGAAAAATTACAAGTTGAAATGTAGGAAGGATATAATTTTGGCTGTACCATTTAACGTACAAAGGATTCTAATTGTATTTTTTAAACATTTTTCAGGGTCTCCTGACTTCAAAAGTCACACACCTTTACCTGTGTTCTCCATGGAGCCTCCACCCTCATTTGTGAAGAGCAAGGGAATTTCCCAGGCCCCTGTCTCCTTCTCCATTTTCTCAATCCGTGCTTTTTGGCCTTTTCACTGCTTATTATCACTTTAACCAGAGGGTGAGCTGTGAAAATAAAAGGGAAAATTAAAATCAGTCTCTTCTTTTACTTGTTAGCAGCTCTGATCTAAATCCTTGATTAAAAGGAAGTTCTTAGATTATTGCTGTATTTAAACTGTTTTTGCTCACCCTCTCCCATTTCCTCTGATAACCAAGATTTGGGTGCATTCAGAAGCATTGGTAAATGATCCACTGCTTCTTTTTCAGGAAATATCTTCCTACAGTGAGAGTGGGTATAAAATGCAATTTTCCTTGGGGACTCTTGGAGTAGATTTTTTTCAAATGGTTTCTGTTAAGTGCATACCATGTGCCAGGTATTGTACTGAGCACTGGGATAGATAGAAAATAATCAGGTTTGACATAGTCTATGTCAGTCAGTCAGTCAGTGATATTTATTGAGCACCTGCTATGTGCAGAGCACTGTGATAAGCGCTTGGGAGAGTACAGTACACTGAAACAAGCTAGTGCATCATCAGGTCAGCAACTATGTATTGACTGCTTCCAGCCCTATGTAGCACGGTATTTAACACTGAGCATACAGTTTTAAAGAACACAGGCCCTGTCTTGTGGAATTTAAACTCTAGTTGGGAACAAGTTTTTTTCAAAAGTCAATGTATATCCACAGGTACACCCAGTGCTACTATGAGATTGTGTTGTGCCAAGCCCTATGTTCAAGAAAACTTTTAATGTAGTACTCCTGTGTGTTTGAACTGATGAGCAAGCGCATGTATGTAAACATTTCTTTCTACACTTTCGCACTGTATCGAAACAGACTCAAATTATCCGACAAATGTTCCTTAATTCCTTGTGTTCCGTGCCAAAATGCATAGTGAAAACGTGTTCTCGAAGAAGTCAAAGCACAGTAAATACAGGAATGTGGTGAAGAAAAGTAGGACCTGGATCGTGGAAATAATAGATTGTGTGTTCATTGGATTGTTTCCTGTAGGGAGGAGGTTCATGGATCAGAAGTCTGCATGCAAAAAACAATATGATGCCTGCAGGATTTCAGCATTTTCTGAGATTGTATTTTAATTTTGTAACAGCAGATAAGAAATTCTCACATATTGGGAGAGATTTCACTATGATGGCCTTAGAACTGTGTTGAGCATAAGACTTTTTTTTAGGGATGACTGGTGGGAAGAAAGGTGATCACATTGCTTTCTTGCTCTTCTAGCACAATCCCAGCCCTCATCTTCTGTTCCTTCTTCCCTCATAGAGGCAGCTAGGCACCAGAAGCAAAAGGGATTGTTTGGGTCTCAGCATTGGGGGCCACCAGAGAAAGGAGTATAATTTAGGAGGACACTCTCCTCTGATTAAATGGTAACTACATGGGGGGATCAGGGGAGGGGAAAGAGTGTCCTTGGCTTGTATCTGGAATGTTACTGGGATGAGCCTACAGGACAGGAGGAATTAGGTGGTGATCCTTGAAACAGATTTTTCCTTTAAACACAGTTATATCCTCCTGTATTTCATTAAAACTATTTTATTTCCTTGATGGTATAGCCTTTTGAAATAGTCTCATTTATATGGCACCACGAATATGCTTACGTTCTAGTCCAAAGGGATCTATTTTAATTCCCATGTAAGGAGATCTAAGCACATTTGTTCAGAAGAAACTGGACTAAAATCATTCATTTATTCATTCAGTCATATTGAGCACTTTCTGTGTGGAGAGCACTTTACTAAGCGCTTGGGAGAGTACAGTACAGCAAAACAGACACATTCCCTGCCCACAATGAGTTTACAGTCTGGGGGTGGGGTGAGACAGACATTAGTATAAATAAATTACAGATATGTACGTAAGTGCGATGGGGCTGGAAGGAGGAAAGAAGGAAGAGAGCAAATCAGGGTGACGCAGAAGGGAGTGGGAGAAGAGGAAAGGGGGTGCTTAGGGAAGGCCTCTTGGAGGAGATGTGCCTTCAATAAGGCTTTGAAGCAGGGGAAGAGTAATTGTCTGTCAGAGTTGAGGAGGGAGATGGTTCCAGGCCAGAGGCAGGACGTGGGTGAGGGGTCGGCAGCAAGGTCGAGGCACAGTGTGAGTTTGAGGTTAGCATGAGAGGAGTGAAGTGTACGGGCTGGGTTGTAGTAGGAGAGTAGCAAAGTGAGGTACAAGGGGGCAAGGTGTTGGAGGATTAGGAACTTCATAAAGTCATCAGATAGAAAAAATTCTTTTTGTTACTGCTTTTATTAGGGCTCGTTAACATGAAATTTGGGTAAAAATCAAAATTATTATTCTTGAAAGTGAGGGAAAAGTGGACCTGGTCTTGATTAGGTGCTTATTTTGCTGCTTAGGCTGAGGGTAACTCTTTAGACATGTCATTCCTCTTCAGTTCCAGCTATCTTTAAGGAAAACAGTTTACCCGCAACATGTGACCTCATTGTCAACTCATTCTCCCTCCCCTAAATGCAAAATTTATTTCTAAAATGTTGCCTGGTGTCAGGGCTGGAAACCTGTACCTCACTTGAACCACTGGTGTTCAGGCACCTGTTACCTGAACAAGTACTTCAGACCCGCAGCTTCCATCAGCAATAACAATGTCAATTCTTCCGAGTTCCATTGTGGCAGTTTAGAAGGTTTTCATCAGTGAGTAAAACCATCTTGGTCTTAGTTGGTGATAGGAGTGTGCCTGCTGAAGTTTGTCAAGTTCAAATTAATATTTCATCAAAGTGGTATTACTTTTTTATTGACAGTGAAAAAATCCCAAGTGTAGGATGCACTTTATTTTGCCTGTTAATGCTTATGCCAAATTTTCATTTTAAGCACTGGGCCAGAATGGCAGTGTGGCAGAGTATGACCTAGTGGAACGAGCATGGATTTGGGAGTCAGAGAACCTGGATTCTAATCCCAGCTCCACCATTTTTTTTTTATTTTTTTGTATGGTATTGGTTAAGCGCTTAGCATGTGCCAAGCACTGTTCTAAGCACAGGGGTAGATACAAGCTTATCAGAATTTACACAGTCCCCTCTGGGGCTCACAGTCTTAATCCCCATTTCACTGATGAGGTATCTTAGGCTCAGAGAAGTGAAGTGACTTGCTCAAGGTCACACAGCAGACAAGTGGCAGAGCTGCAATTTAGAACCTGGCTTTAACCCAGTACCCCTTGCCTGCTATGTGACCTTGAGTAAATCACTTAACCTCTCTCTATCTCAGTTACATCATTTGTAAAATAGGGGTTAAATTCCTGTTCTGTCTCCTCAGCTAATGGGCAGAGAATGTGTTTACCAACTGTCTTGTATTGTACTCTCCCAAGAGCTTAGTACAATGCTCTGCACACCGCAAGTGCTCATTAAATACCATTGATTAGGTTTTGAGTCCCGTGTGTTGAATCTTCCTCCGTAATAATAATGATTGTATTTGTTCAGTGCGTACTGTGTGCCAAGCATTGTTCTCAGCACTGGGGTGGATATAAGGTAATCAGGTTATCCCACGTGGGGTTTACAGTCTTAATCCCCATTTTACAGATGAGGTAATGGAGGAACAGAGAAGTTAAGTGGCTTGCCCAAGGTCATACTGCAGACAAGTACTTAATCCAGTGCCTGGCATATAGTGAACATTTAACAAATACCACAGTTATTATTACTAAGGGTGAGGACAGAGATTTTTAGGGAGGATAAAGACTCTAAGGGAACAGCCTTCAAAAGCAACAGGCCAGGAAGCCACCATTTTGAATTCTTGCACCATAAACTGGGAATGCTCCGAGACCTGGGATGAGCAAGACTGGAAATCCAGCTCTAAGGCTCTGGGAAGGATTGCCCTCATAGTTCTCGTGACGTGGACACATTTTGGGTGGAATCTGTCTAGATTATAGAAATTTTCATCCAGTTCTTGAGGCCTGTGATCTTCTTTGGAAGTTTATTTTTCCCCCTCCCCTAAAATGAAGGGGGTATTTTTTGTGACATCGTAGACCAGTTGCCTGTTGAGACAAAATTGGAAGTTTAAACTCTTACTGCCATTCATGCTATCTAGGCTGGAAGAGTTGGAAGAGTGTTGTTCTAAAAATACTTGTCTAAAACAAGATGAAGAGCAAAAGCAAGTGCTGATGATTTCTCTTAAACATATGATTGAAGCTTGTTGGGCAGATAGTACACACAATAAGCACTCAGTAAATACCACTGATTTATTGAAAGTGCTAAGCCTGACACTGAAGTAATAGAAATGAATAACGGCGTAATCTCAGCAGTGGAGTGTAGGGTTATCTATCTAAAGGGGAAAGATGGGGCACATAATTGCATCAGGGATAGGCCTGTAACAATTCTCCATTTTGAATGGTTTTTGGGGCACCCCTCTTTACATTTCCAGTACCATTTGGCATTCAATTTGGTTTCTGTTGGCTGAGAAGAGAGCAATGGCAGTACAGAGTACACAGATGTTACATTTGGACATTTCAAATTTTAAAATGGCAAGATTGCATAATGTCTATTTGGGGAGTTTGGGGTGTACATTTGCTAGACAACTTCTGTTAAAGTCTTTGGGAAGTAACAGAGCTTAGTGGAAAGATCGTGGGCCTGGGAGAGGACCTGGCTTTTAATACCAGTTTGGCCATTTTCCTGCTGTGTGAACTTGGGCAAGTCACTTAACTGTCTGTTTCCTTATCTGTAAAATGGGGATTCACTGCCTGTACTTCTTCTCTTTTAGATTGTGAGCCCTGTGAGGGACTGGGACTGTGTCCAATTTGATTGTCCTTTATCTACCTCACTGCTTAATATGGTGTTTAGTAGTTAGCACTTAACAAATGCAACAATTATTTTTAATTGTAAAATTAAGCACAGTCTGCATTGCTCATACATCCAGCTGTTTTAATGTCTTGGTTGCTAATCGAAAGCTATTCCAGTCCATTTGTAGTAATCTGAGCATTTCAGGAATTATACTCTGATATTTAGACACAAGGACAAGCAAATTTATCTAACATTGGCACAAATTAACTGAGTATAAGAATGTGGAAGTTTATGGAAGCGATGTGCCGGATGAGGAAAACAAGTTTAACCTTCCCATAGTGGAAATTTTGCACTGTTGTGTGGAACAGTAAAGTACAATCATTTTTGAGTACTTTCTCATTTTCAGTTTTTGTTTCAATTATGATTTTGCTGAGGGTTGCTTAAATGCAGCAAATTCACTTTCCGTTACTCTGAGTTGGTCCATATTGGACAAGAAGGTATAATATTTGAGGATCTGGCTGACTTGATGGTTCTGTTTTTGGCATTAATACTGTTAATCTGGTTCACTCAAATGGGTTTTGAGTAGCTCAAGAGCTCATGTTGGGGCCTCTGGAATCATCTGTATTATGCTATTATCCACATAGCAAAGGAAGCAGTGTGACTTAGTGGAAGGAGCACGGGTTTGGGAGTCAGAGGACCTGGATCCTAATCCTGGCTCTGCCACTTGCCTGCCATGTGACCTTGGGCAAATCACTTCTCTCTGCCTCAGTTACTTCGTCTGTATAATGGGGATTAAATCCTTATCCCTTCTGCTTAGACTGTAGGCCCTAGGTGGGACAGGGACTAGATCTGACCTGATTATCTTGTCTCTGATTATCTTGTGCATAATACAAATATCATTAAAAAAGGTAAAAATACCTGAGTAAGTAATATTGAATGGAATTAATTCAGTCCCTGTCTTTTCTGGGTATTCCCAAAATGCTTCATTCTTATGCAGAAGTGTAATTTTCAGTATAGGCCAGTTTGAACAAAAGCCCCAGCCCTGTCCCAAATTGAGACTCTTTCAGAGACTTGAAGGAAAGACTCATTGCAAAGGAGACTACCGTTAGCCTTAGTAGCAGCTAGCACAATTAGATCTACTGTCTGAGCCCTATGTAGGAAGTCGATCATATGAGAATTTTAAACTCATTGATTCTCTTGCAGTGTCAGAATCTTATTCTTTGCGAAGTGATGTTTAGCTAGCATAAGCAGGGTGAATTCAAACTAAGTTCCAGTAGCCTTTTAATACTGCAAAGCTCAGACATAGAGGTAGGGAGTGAACACATTGCTTTTTGGAAATTTTATGCAGCACCCTTTGGTTACCTTAGTTGAAAATAAGGCTCATGGTGTATCTTGTCATAGGTAAAAACGAAATCAAAGTCCCATTTTGGATTTGTCATGTCTGAGAAGATAGTCACCCACTTATACAATATGTTCATGATTCACATTATAATCTAGATGGTTATTAATACCCATGAGTGGTGTGAAAGGCCTCTAAAATAGACTACTTAGTTTTACCTGAAATTTACCCTTTTCCCTCCTTTTCTTCCACCCATGTTTAGATTTCCAAATCAGCATTTTTCTCAAGGCTACACTATTTGCCCAAGAGTTGTGTTCTTAAGCTGAAATAAAGTCAGTGCAGCTGGAAAGATATTTTAAAGCCAGGAAGTATTTCTAATTATCAGACATGTGGGTATACTTTCTTCTTGGTTAAGATGGATAAGAGTTGGGTGAAATTAATTATGATGCTTACTTCCTGCATACATAGTAGAAATTTAGGTGGAAGTTAGTTTCTCTGCTTTGGAGAACAAAATATGCCTCTGATTCAAGTTCACTCCTAGTTTTTACAAACCTTTCTAATGAATATATGAATTAAAAACTGTACTCAACGTTTTGCTTTTTGGATAAGAAATTAGTCTTTATATTTCCTGAAGAAAAATTCATTGTGTGGAATAATAATTATTTTATCTCCCCGGATAGGTTGACTCTTCTCTCACCTTTCTGCGAAGTATTATAAACATCTATTCTTCTATTT
Organism: Tachyglossus aculeatus; assembly: GCF_015852505.1. NCBI lineage: Eukaryota > Metazoa > Chordata > Mammalia > Monotremata > Tachyglossidae > Tachyglossus > Tachyglossus aculeatus. The sequence goes on along the minus strand of NC_052067.1, from coordinate 63,651,860 downwards.
AATACTAGGGCAGCCCGATGGATCCAATGGTAATGAAGAGACCTCAACTGTATGGAATGAGCAATAATCCTCATTCCCAACCTCAGCAAAGTAGTCCATATCCAGGACAGTCCTATGGCCCCCCGGGGCCCCAGCGCTACCCAATTGGAATACAGGGACGGACCCCTGCTGCCATGGGAGGAATGCAGTATACACAGCAACAGGTTGGTGGAGGTTTTTAGTTAGTAATGTTTTCTTTCCTCTGTGGCTTTTATCATAGAGAACCCAGAATTCTTGAAGGTAAGTGGTTTATGGAATTCGAAGTGCTCCTTTGCATCCCTCAGAAATGTTCTCTGCTGTTACCTCATTCTCCTTGTGTACTGCCCCCCAGAAAGCAAGTAAAATTTATACCAACATATGGATTCCTTCCCCCCGCCCTGCCCCCCAACTTGATTTTTCAATTGTGAGAACAAATTCCAAATTTGTAACAGTGGCAGTTTAGTAAAGTGAAAACAACATTATCGACTGCTTTAGAGAGAGAAGAGAGTATGTTAGATCTCTGCATAGGTTTTTATTTTAAAGTATCCGAAGTAGCCCTCTTCTTTCCTTCTCTTTATGACTCCTTTTTCTCACCTTTGAAATATATAGTGGAGTCAGTGGGTTTATTCCATGGGACACAAAAGTATAACCTTTTTTTTTCCAATGTGGATGAATGTTCTGGTTGACTTCTCCATCCCTCTATAAAAAAGCCCAAATCCTCCGAAGAATTGAAGAATTGGGCTAGAGATCACTTATACCATCTTTAGGATTGAGCAGAGCTGTTTAAATCCATCTCAGACTGATGAAAATCTAGCCAAGATTTAACACCCCTACTAAAGAAGACTCCATCTTCCGTCTGCCTAAATATTCCAGTATTTAAGAACTGTCAGGAAGTATTTCCTTAGATATAAGTATAATCTTTTATGTTTTAGCACCAGCCCATTTACTTTTGTCCTGCCTATAGGAAATAAGCAAAAACATTCTTTGTGTAGCTCTTCAAATAGCCTGAGGGCAATTTAGAAATAATCTTTGTGTCTGCATATCTAACTTTTTCCTTCACATAACATATTATGATCCTTTCATCTATGAATTTACCTAAATCCCAGTCAAACTTACTGGTATTTTTTTGGTGGGGGGGTGTCTCAACTTCTTGAGGGAATGAGTTCTGTGTAATTACCACCTGCTTGGCGAGGAAGTGTTTCCTTTCTCGTGTTTTTAACCCATCACCTACAGGCTTTGAAGGATTCTTTGTTGTCCTGGTGGTTTGGGATTTGCTGAAGGACTGTACTCACCCTGATTATGATTTTGAAGACTTGAATTATTCCTCGTCAGGCTTTGTCTTTCCAGGCCGAAGAGTTGTAATCTTTCTTTCAATCTGTCCTCATATAGAACCTCATCTGCACCATCTCCAGCTTTGTTACATCCTCCTTAAGGTGATGTGACCAGGATTACTCCCAGTATTCCAGATGCAGGCCAAATATAGTGGTCAAACATATCTTGTGTTCAGATCCTTCAAGTGAGTTTGTAGCTAGAAACAAATGGAGGAAAAATAATTTTTAGCCTTCTCCCTGACTTCTGTGCATGTGGAGCCAAAGTAAAATGATTAAAAGATAATTTGTTATTTGGGGGATAATTATTCTACGGTTTGTAGAAATGAGGTTCACATTTTTCGCTCCATTTGATAATTGCTGGGTGAATTATCAGCCAACAGGCAGTGACCTGGCACAGCGATTGGCTGCTGGCCCTATCTGTCTACTCACAGCATTAATATAATTGGTTGAGCAACATTATGGTTATGATTACTAATACTCTTCAGGGAAAAAGTAAGGGGATAATTATGACATTGAATTTTTATTGAATGGACATCACCACCTTGGCGTGGTTTTGCTTTGGACAGACTCCAAAGTTTCGTGTTTTTGGTTTGTGAACCTCTAATGGTCTGAATCCACTTCATTTCATATTGCTTATATATTACCTTCTTTCCGTTATGGATTAAAATGCAGGAATTCAGGTTTGTAAATTGAGTTGCCCACTTACCAGCCATGTGGTAAGTTGTCTTTGGCTCAGGGGGCCACGGTTTGATTCCTGGCTGGCATTCTATTTCTGTGACATGAATATTAAATGAGCACTCTATTAGAGGAAACCTGCAGTGTTTGTTTGAAATTTGCTGTGGGTAATAGTGTTGCATACCTTATTGGCTCCAAGACAGTTAGAAAGGAACAGAACACCATAGCACTTAATTTTGGGAAAACCTGGGGATTTCTGATTTGGATGGTGGTGTATTTATTTTTACACTGTGCTCATGAGGGCAACCTCAGAGTGCTTTGTTGATAATAATACACTGTTTAGGCATTTATTAACTGGAACTCAATTTGTTACCTTATACTTGGGGATCCTCCTACATCACCAGGCAATACCTGGCTAGACAGATTAGGCTTGCAAGATGCCCTAAAGAACCAGCACACTTAGATTTTTCAAAGTGAGAGGGGAATATCCTCCTGTGGAGAATGTTTTGCCTCCAGGCCCCTGAAATTTAAACCTGGGGACTATTAACCGAAGTGTTTGAGTTGATTTCATCTAATATAGTAGTACAGAGAGGATATGTAAATCTCTAAAATGAGCCAAGTCATTTTGAGTTTTTTCAGTTTGAAGTTTATTTAACAACACTGAGGTAGCCAGTTCAGGGAGCAACTAGATCAAGGAATTTGGGACTAAATCCTTATTTTGTTTTCTTTGTGCTTTATCCCCTTAAATATCCAAATAGGACTCAGAGGACCCTCATTTTTCAAAGGTTTCATATAAAAGAGACCTGATGCTTAAATACAGACGCACTTGAAAACCTAAGTTGCACTCGTTTATCTTGAGTGATAAAGGATTGATTTAGCCTGCAGTCATCTAGATACTCATGAGCTACTGGATTAACTACTGAACTGTCCCCTTCTTATTCAAAATCATAACAAGGTTGCAAAAGACTTTGTTTATTGGTGAAAGGTGTCCCTCTTACCATTCATTTGTATGGGGAAGTGGGTTAAAGAATACATGAGTACACATCTTATCTATGTAATCAATCGTATTTATTGAGCACATACTCAGCAGAACACTGTACTTAGCGCCTGGGAGAGTATAATAGAACTGAGTTGCTAGACATGTTAGACATTAAATAATAGATATAGTTCATATTCCTGAATGCCTTCTATATTTGTTTCTAGCAATTTTACGAGAGCATCTGTATTCCAGTTTGTCTTGTTTTATGCTGTCGAGTCGTCTCCGATCCATAGAGATGCCATGGACACATCTCCCAGAATGCCCCACCTCAATATTCACTCGTTCTGGTAGTGTATCCATAGAGTTTTCTTGGTGAAAATACAGAAGTGGTTTACCACTGCCTCCTTCTGTTCAGGAAACTCGAGTGCCCACCCTCGACTCTCCTATGCTGCTGCTGCCCAGCACAGGGGAGTCTTGACGGGTAGCGGATTGCCTTCCACTCGTTAGCCACTACCCAAGATAGGAGTAGAATGGATATGCCACTGCCTGACTCTCCCTCCCATAGCCAAGACTGGTAGAGTACTGGAAACTTTATAGGTGCGTCCCTGAGAGGGGCATATTCCAGTTAAGAATGTTATAATTGTGGATGGAACCTGGGTTCGAATCTTGGCTACCTGGGTTTTAATCCTGATTACACCACTTCTCTGCTGTGTGACTTTGAGCAAGTCACTTCACTTCTCTGTGCTATAGTTACCTCACCTGTTAAATGGGGATTAAGACTGTGAGAACCATATAGGTCATGGACTGTGTCCCAACTGATTAGCTTGTATCTGCTCCAGTGCTTAGTACAGTGTCTGGCACGTAGTAAGCCCGTAACAAATATCATAAAACAAAAAACTCCCTCAAATTTTAATTTGCAGGCAGCTGACAGCATCCCTTAGGGAAGCAGCATGACTAAGTGGATAGAACATGGGCCTGGGAGTCAGAAGGAGTGGGTGTAGATGGAGAACAGAAAGGGACCCAGAGAGGGACCCCAAACTGGACCTTGAGGGACCCCCACAGTTAGGGAGTGAAGGGCAGAGGAGGAGCCCTGTAAGGAGACTGAGAATGAAAGGCCAGAGGGATAAAAGGAGAAACAGGAGATGACTGAGTCAGTGAAGCCAAGGTTGGATGACGTTTCCAGGACAAGAGGGTGGTCCACGGTGTCAAAAGCATCTGAGAGGTTGAAGGGGGGAGAGTTAGGATGGAGTAGAAGCCATTGGATTTGGCAAAAAGGAGAACATTTGTGACCTTTGAGTGGGCAGTTTCTGTGGACAGAAGGTGATGGAAGCCATATTGGAGGGGTTAAGAAGAGAATTGGAGGAAAGGAATTTGAGAGAGTGGGTATAGACAACTCATTCAAGGAGCTGGGAGAGGAATGGTAGGAGGGAGATAGGGCGATAAATGGAGGGAGCTATAGGGTCAAGGGCTTTTTTTTTGGATAGGGGAGACATGGACAAGTGTGAAAGCAGTGGGGAAGAAGTCATTGGAGAGTGAACTGTTGAAGATGGCTACTAGGGAGGGAAGAAGGGAGGGGAAGAGAGTTGTAATAAGGTGTGAAGGATGCAAAGGGTCCAATGTGCAGATGGAGGGGGTGACTTTTGAGAGGAGGCAGGAGCTATCCTCCAGAGCAACTACTGGGAGGGATGGGAGGGACTGAGAAGGAGCAGGGGCGATTTTAGGGAGCTCACTCTTGATAGTGTCAATTTTCTTAATAAAGTATGTGGCCAGGTCATTTGGGGCAAGGGATGGGTGAAGCAAGGGGACAGGGGGCCTGAGGAGAGAGTTAAATGTCTGGAACAATCGGTGAGGGGGATGGTCAGGGGTGTCAGTAGGGGTTGAGAAATAATTTTGTCGGCAGAGGAGAGGGCAGAGCATGCAAGGATAAAGTAGAAGTGGACGAAGTTAGCCTGGTATTTATATTTCCACCAGCAGCGTTCTGCAGCTTGAGCAAAAGAGCGAAGGAGGCAAATTGTGCTGGTGATCCGGGGCTGTGGGTTAGTGGTATGAGATCAAAGGGATGGAGGAGCAAGTGAGTTGAGTTCAGTAAGGAGGGCGTGTCAGTTTGGTCGTCAAGGGAAAGTAGTTTGGGTATGGAGGCTAAGCGGGGCATGATGAGTTGGGAATGATACTTCATAATGGTGATTTAAATAGTGCCTATGATCGGAAAATATCTCCTTTTCACAGTATTTCTCAATTAAATACACTGTGCCCTGCATTCATTCATTCAGTCGTATTTATTGAGCGCTTACTGTGTGCAGAGCACTGTACTAAGTGCTTGGGAAATACAAGTTGGCATCGTATAGAGATGGTCCCTACCCAACAACGGGCTCACAGTCTAAAAGGGGGAGACAGAGAACAAAATCAAACGTGGACAGGTGTCAAGTCATCAGAATAAATAGAAGTAAAGTTAGATGCACATCATTAGCAAAATAAATAGAATAGTAAATATGTACAAGTAAAATAGAGTAATAAATCTGTACAAACATATATACAGGTGCTGTGGGGAGGGGAAGGAGGTAGAGCCAGGGGATTGGTGGGGGGGGAGAGGAAAAAGGGGTTCAGTTTGGGAAAAGGGGCTGCACACAGTAAGCATTCAATAAGTGATTGATTGGGATAAAAATTTTCCATGTCTTTTGCACTTATTTGCAGTGAAGTGGTTGCAAGTATAGTCCTAAAGCTATGTTTCTGGCTACGATGTTAAAGCTAGATATAACCAAACCTGATTATCAAGGGTGAACAATCCAAGGAATTCCATAAGAATTTTAAATCCATCACCTTATCATTGTGGTCATGGGAAAAAATGTCAGAGAAGGGTTTCTAGGGCTGAAGTGCTGATGTGATGGGGGAAGATATGGGGATCTGGAACTTGCAACTCTAAATGTGCATAATATTATGTGTCGCCACATCCTTAAGCACTAATATGAATGAGCAAGGAAGAAACATTGGCCGTTGGTAGAGTGAAGTACACTGGCAGATATCCAGTGAGCACTTAGTGAAATTGGGGACTTTGAACACCCTGGCAGGAAATGGTGTGATACAATGAGCTCTCATGCATAGGCATGATAGAATATAAATGGCATCATTTGCATTTTATGTGTAAGGATTGTGCTTGAATAGCTAAAGCCAACAGTAAAATTGCATTGCTTGGACATTTCATCATTTTTAGAGTCCTTTCAGGGAGCATATTTTGATATGAATAATTGTAATGTAATATTCGTGATAGTATTTGTTAAGTGGTTACTGTGCACAGAGCACTGAACTAAGTACTGGGAAAGAATACACAGGAGGAAAATCTAGATTTGGGCCCTGTCTGGGTTTGGGGTGAAGGGCGATGGCTCACAATCTAAGAATATAATTGGGGAAAAGGGGCCTGTAGACAGACACACCATGAGTGATGAAACAGTAAAAGAACAGGGTAACAATACCTTTTATGAGTCACATCAGCTGTTCTTCGTCTGTTAGTATTAAGGTATTCAGAGTTTACCAGCAAAATACCTCTTCTCTTCTAGTCTGTAAGCTCTTTATGGGAAGGGATCATGTCTGTCTACCCTTATTATACCATTATCAGCAATGGTATTTGTTGAGCACTGTAACTGTGTGTGCAGAGCACTCTACTAAGCCCTTGGAAGAGTGCAGTTCCACAGAGGTGGTAGCACATTCCCTGCCCATGACAAGTTTACATTCTTACTTAGCACATAGTAAGTGCTTAGTAAATACCATCGTTTGACTGTGCCACAAGTTTCTATTTTTACACTTCGTCGCCAACGTTCCTGGTTGTGTACATGCAAAATATTTCTAAAAGAATTTGTGGGCAATTGTTTTAACTTTTCATTGTTACCAAAAAAGTAGCATTTTTCTACATTCTAGGGGTACTTATGGGGAATGCATCATTTGTTTTTGTAGGTGTGTATGTACAAGTGTCATCCTTCAACAGTAGGTGTTTTTCTACAATTAGGACTATCTTGCAAAAATATATTTGTTTTTCCCCATTTCTGTTTTTGTGAAAACAATTTTTCTTTTTGAGTTTGAATTATACCTTAGCTTTTAAAAATGAGTTCCATGATATGTTAGACCCTGTAAAAAATATACATATGATTTTTAGTGTCTCTGAATGAATTATATTTTAAATTGGCATGCCTCATAATCATAAATGGCATATATCTTCCTCATTGTCTGTTCTAAACTTGCATTTATACATATCATTAACTTTATCCATGTGTTTTTTGGGGTTTTTTGGCTTTATTTTTGAATTTTATTCAGTTTTTCTTTGACAGGTTTACACATTTTGTTATAAGATGTGTTGAGAGGCTTTTATAAGTCACAGGAGGTCTCATTTCAGCTGTAATGTACACTTACTTTCATGGCTTTTAAATGGGGCATTGTGAATAATTGGATCAAGGCCCAGAAGAGTGGAGTTGTGGAAAAGTTACTTTTAAATAATGCATAATCAACATCAGATTTTTAACTTGATTATTTCATCTATTATTTTCAGAGACTAAAGCAACAGTGTTAAAGATGTAACCTGAGGATTGTAATCCCTTTGTGGGAAGGGATTGTTTCTATTGCTGAATTGTACTTTCCAAGCATTTAGTACAGTACTCTACACACAGTAAGCGCTCAATAAATACAATTAAATGACTGAATGACTGTGCATTTGACAAATGTAAAATTGCAGTGCTGGGTAGAATGTATAGCTTTACAAAGAGTTCAGAAATCTGTAACTGATTAATTTTAATATTTGCTTCCCCCTTTAGACTGTAAGCTCCTTATAGGCAGGCAGTGTGTCTACCAACTGTAATATTGTGATCTCCCAAGTGCTTAGTGTAATGCTCTGCACACAATAAGTGCTCAATAAATACAATTGATTGGAGAAATTGTGACTTCCTCACTAAATCAGTAGGATCTATTGAGCACCTTCTCTGTGTGTTGTGTGCTGTATTAAGTGCTTGAGGAAGTACAGTAAAAGCTCAGACATAAATTGAACCAATTTGAAGATACGGTCTCCTGATTGTTTCTTTATAAATAAATTTAGATAATGATTTAAATACAGAACTGATAAGAAGAGACTGAGTTTCTTGTTCACCTACTGCTGATACCAGCTCCACATTTTAAACACATTTAGTTCATATTTGATTTTCTGCAATTCTCCATGCTGTCAGATAGGAATTTTAACTCTTATTTTCTGGGCTATATTTACAACTTTCAGAGCTGAAGAGGAATTAAGAAGTCCCTGTAAGAATCTGTTCTAATGGAAAGTGCAAGTGAACGAGAACTTGAGCGGCACTGACATGATTACCTCATTTAGGAAAGAAGATTCAGTGCTTTTATTTGGTAAAGTCCCAACTGGGATGTGGCCTTTCTTGGTCAAAAAAATCAATTAGCTGTTGCCTTTGCAGGTAGATTTCCAAAACTACCAAGCGCTTGGCTATTAGCTGCTGGACTGTGGGTGGGCCTTTTAGAGTTAGTTGTACTGGAAATCGTCAAAATTGTGAATGATAGAATAATAGTAACAGTACTAATATTTGTAGTATTTAAGTGCTTCCTAGATTCCAAGCACTGTGCTAAGCCCTGTAGTAGATGCAAAATGATTAGGTCAGAAACAATCCTTGTTTTGTGTGGGACTTACTGTCTAAGAATTCCAAGGAGATGGTGTCTTCCAATCTAGACATTCAAGACCAGTTGTGACATATTTATTCTCTTTCGCTTTTCTGTTTGTTGCCGAATTGTACTTTCCAGGCTCTTATTACAGTTCTCTGCACACAGTAAGTGCTCAATGAACACGATTGAATGAATGAATGACTCAATTGTAGTTTGCTTTTATTTCAAGTTACTTTTGGTTATGGAAAAAAAGAGATGTAGTATTTGCCAGTTTTCCCTGCCAAAAAAACCCCAACAAACAAGCATTCATTGTACCTTAAGTTGCATCTTTTTCATGTGTTGAAATTATTCCAATACCTCCCCTTGTATGAAAGTTTGAGCTGACCATCATCAAAGTGGAAGCCAAGCCATTTAGTCTCTAGCCTGAGAGAGATGAAGTTTTAATTGAGTAGGAGAGGAAAAACAGTGTTACTAGGGAGAGGTTTGAAAGGTAACAAGGACACCAGTCGTGGAGCTGCACAAGAATGCACCAAGACACATCCATCCTTGAGTATATTTGGAAGGACATTTTTTTTCCTTCAAAATCTTAATGGATCTGATAGTACAGTTAGACTTTTACAGTCTGATAGAGTAAATCTTTATAGAATCAAAATAGTAAATACACTTGAGGGATTAAAATTTATGGGCACCTTGTACAATCCTTCTAAACGGTGGACTGATCTAAAAGCCCAGCCCTTTTGAACATGGATAAAGCCTACTGTAATAATGTTAATTCTTTGAACTTTTATAGCGCTTTTGTTTTCTGAAAGATTTTTCAAATCATTGATCCCCTTTCTGAAGTAGAGACGGGCAGGTATGTATTAACATTTGTATTTTCTGGATGAGAAGCTAGGAAATGGTGAGAGAGAGGGATTTTTCCATGATCAACAGGGTTTGTGGTAGAGATGGTATAAGAGTGCAGGTTTCCTGACACCTCAGTTCAGGGCTCCTTCAGTAGGCCTGGTTTCTCAACATGTCATTCAATCAGTGATGTTTATGGAGGGCTTACTGTCTGTAGAGCACTGTGTTTGGCACTTGTGCATAATGCATCTCCTTGATAAGGGCAACCTCAGTTGTCCAAAGTTGATCCCTGATGGGGTTCTTCGTGCCCTTCTGATTTGTGTTCCTAATCGTTCTGGTAGTGCCATGTGACACCTCCCAGGAGAGACATGGCATCAAGAGCAGCGTGGCCTAATTGGAAGAGCACAGGCCTGGGAGTCAGAAGGACTTGAGTTCTAATTCTGGCTTCTCCACTTGTCTGCTATGTGACTTTGGGCCACTTAACATTTCTGTACCTCAGTTACCTCATCTGTAAAAAGGGGGTTAAGACTGTGAGTCCCATGTAGTGCATGGACTGTGTCCAACCTCACTAGCTTGTTTGATGATGATGATGGCATTTGTTAAGTGCTTACTATGTGCCAAGCACTGTTCTAAGCACTGGGGGAGATACAAAGTAATCAGGTTGTTCCACATGAGGTTCACAGTCTTAATCCTCATTTTACAGATGAGGTAACTGAGGCACAGAGAAGTTGTGAAGCAGCATGGCTTAGTGGAAAGAGCACGGGCTTTGGAGTCAGAGGTCATGGGTTCGAATCCTGACTCCGTCACATGTCTGCTGTGTGATCTTGGGCAAGTCACTTAACTTCTCTGGGCCTCAGTTACCTCATCTGTAAAATATGGATTAAGACTGTGAGCCCCACGTGGGGCAACCTGATCACCCTGTATCCTCCCCAGCGCTTAGAACAGTGCTTTGCACATAGCAAGCGCTTAACAAATGCCAATTATTATTATTATTATTATTGTGACTTGCCCAGAGTCACACAGCTAATGAGTGGTGGAGTGGGGATTAGAACCCATGACCTCTGACTCCCAAACCCATGCACTTTCCACTAAGCCACGCTGCTTTTCTACTACAGCGCTTAGTACAGTGCCTGGCACATAGTAAGCACTTAAATATTATTTAAAAAAAAAAGCAGGGGCTGGGCGGTTGCCTGATTGGCTCAGACTTCCCTTCAGTCTGCCAGCTCTTCTGGTGATTGGGGAGTTTAGCTAAGGGGTAGCCATTTGGGAATTTTTTATTCTTCTTTTTAGATTCATAAAGAATTCTTGCTACATTGGAAATTGTTCCAACAGGGTTTTGTTGGTGTTACTCAATTTCTAAGTATGAAAGCTTAAAAATCCTGACTGAAAAGTGTTTAGTGGCCTATTTTTTCTTCTTTTCTCTCTGGTTCTAAGCCTCATTGACTAAATTGAAGAAAGGCTGTTACTGGCAGGATGCGGCTTTGTTTCCTATTGTCTGTCTCAGAATTATCCCTTCTGTTGAGTGTAATTCACTCAATAGGGGGAGGTGAGCATAGATTACAGATAATCGGAGAATCAGGTTTGACTTTAGATGGATCTTTAAGGAAGCTCAGATCTTCATTTTAACATTGGTCATTTAACAATACTTACCCAGGGAAAATCCCTAAAGTAGCAAAAATGCATTGTTATGCAAAATTGAAGCATTTCTGCAGTTTCTTTCATTGCTTCAAAACTGCAAAGGAGAAATTATAGGTTAAACAGAAGCATTCGACCTCAAGGGAACAGAATTTCTTACAGTTGGTGGTAAAGGGTCCCTCTGCTGCTGAGGGTGAAAGTGGGGACTAGAACAAGGGTATAGAGCCCTCTACAGAGATGAATTTGATGCTGATTTTACACTGATGCTTATGGAGGAAATGTGCAATGGTTGGTGTTTATTTAAGGAAAGAAAAACCTCAAAAGTGACATTTAGCCTGGTACAGTGAATCTGATGAGCTGAACCTGCTGTTCTCAACATATATTTTAAGATGCTTTATGGCCTGTTGCTTACCATTAAGGGAGATATTTTTTTGGAAAAACTGTATGGTAGGCATAGATTTGGGATGGTTCTTGACTCTAAAGGACTCCATTGCAAATAAAAAATTTATTTGAAATTCTCAAGCGTTTCTGAGATGCATTCTGCAAAAGTAGTTTGGTTAGAAATATCCGGTCATTGACAGAATAGATGATAAAAGTAGTTTTTGTGGTATGTTAAGAAAAATCCTTACACCATAAAGTTTAGTTAACTCCCATCTAAACTGAAAATTTAAATTTTACAATCACAGACAGCAATAGAAAGCCTATAAATGCCTCATGATGGGGTGGAGGGGAGGACCCAGACCCCTGTATGGTCAGTCTGGGGTGGGGGCCCAGCCCAGTCCACACACTCCACTCCTCTGCCGCTCACCTCCTCAATGGTCCTCGTTCTAGCCTGTCCTGCCATCGACCCTTGGCCCACGTCCTAACTCTGACCTGGAATGCCCTCCCCCCTCACATCTGCCAACTAGCTCTCTTCCCCCCTTCAAAGGCCTACTGAGAGGTCACCTCCTCCAGGAGGCCTTCCCGGACTGAGCCCCCCTTTTCCTTTGCTCCTCCTCCCCTCCCCATAACCACTACTCCCTCTCTCTGCTGTACCCTCTTCTCCACTCCACAGCACTTGTGTATATTTGTACATATCTATTATTCTGTTTATTTTTTTAATGATGTGTGTATATCTATATTCTATTTATCTGTTTTGATGTTATTGTTTTGTTTTGTTGTCCGTCTCCCCCTTCTAGACTGTGAGCCCGTTGTTGGGTCGGGATTGTCTCTGTTGCCAAATTGTACTTTCCAAGCACTTAATACAGTGCTGTGCACACAGTAAGAGCTCAATAAATACGATTGAATGAATGAATGAATGAAAGCAAAAACAAAGTAAGTTTAGCATTTGGCAAAGGAGATGGTCCCTATAAAAATATAGCCCTTTCCTCTTGTGTTGGTTTCCTTTTTTGATCATGGCAGGCAGAATGGCACTGACCAGGTATGTGAGGGACAGACCCAAATGGTGCTTGATAAACATTTTATGAATTCCGTCTGTGACCCAGCAGCACTAGGACCATCTGACTCATTAACTAGCTCATGTTACCAGTACAGTCAGTTCTGTAATGCAAGGGTTGAGTTCCTGAAGAACCTTGCGTTAAGAGAAATTGTGTCTCCCGACACTGCATCACTGTAATTTATATTAGTGTCTGTCTCTCTAATCTGTAAAGTTGTTAGAACCCACAGCGAGCTTGCAGTCTACGGGGCGGGCAGAAAGGGGGTGGGGAGATCTCTTGAGACTAAAATTGTGTGCCTTTAGCCATAGCATCCTACTGATTTTTGTTTTTATTTTGTGTGTTTGTCCTTGTCTCTTACGTTGCTTTAGTGTTTTATTCCGTCATCACTCTTGATGTAGAAGCAGTATGACTTAGTGGAAGGAGCCCAGGCTTGGGAGTCAGAGGTTGTGGGTTCTAATTCTGGCTCTGTCACTTAGCAGCTGTGTGACTTTGGGCAAGTTACTTAACTTCTCTGTGCTTTTTACCTCATCTGTAAAATGGGGATTATGACTATGAGCCCCACGTGGGATAACCTAACTACCTTGTATCTGCCCCAGTGCTTAGAACAGTGCTGGGCACATAGTAAATGCTTAACAAATTCATTCATTCATTCAGTCGTATTTATTGAGCGCTTACTGTGTGCAGAGCACTGTATTAAGCGCTTGAGAAGTACAAGTTGGCAACATATAGAGACGGTCCCTACCCAAAACGGGCTCACAGTCTAGAAGGGGGAGACAGACAACAAAACAAAATATATAACAAAATAAAACAAATAGAATAGTAAATATGTACAAGTAAAATAAATAGAGTAATAAATCTGTAAAACAAATACCATCATCATGTACCTTTCTCCAGTCCCCTCTCCTGCATTTAGATTCATAGATTGTGGACCCCTTGAGAGCCAGGGACTCAATCTGTTTAGCAGTTAAACAGTGTTCTGCACACTGCTGCAGTACTGCTGCTACCTCTACTACTGTCAATCAGTCAGTTGTATATTTTGAGCCATTACTATGTGCTGAGCACTGTATTAAGTACTTAGAGTACAGTACAATAGAGTTGATCACAAGGTGGTGACAATCTACTACTGTAGCCGTTTAATTGTAGGAGAAGAGCAGTGGTGTTGGTAGCTGTGCATTGGTAAAAGGCTAGGATGAAAGATAGCACATAATGAACTCAGGGGAGGGGCCTGAAAAAGGAACCTGCAGAGGCATGTTGAGGGGAGGGTGAGAGTGCGGAGGGAATCGATACTCATGCAGTGATGTGATATAGATTCAGGGGTGGCGCTTACAGAACCACGGTTACATCAACAAATGGTGTTTCGTGCATCTTGTACATATTGTGGAATCTAGGAACCTGAGATATGCCTGTAGTGTGGAGCGCACCTGGTGTCCCGTTAATGATGAACAGCTACCTAGATGTGGACAATATGTGTTCATCTTGAACCTATCATCAATACATGCTTTGTTGGAATAAAGGCTTAGAGACTCCCATTAGATCTGGGCATGACCATTGAAAGAGGGAAACTAGCTGTACGCTGTGCTGGTGCAAGGATCAGTCTGTCTCAAGAGTCAACAGATCGTGAGTCAGCAGGGCCCTTGCCCTGGCTTCATTCATTCATTCATTCATTCATTCATTCAATCAATCGGATTTATTGAGCACTTACTGTGTACAGAGCACTGTCAGGATGAGAGAGAAAGAGTTAGGCATAGGAATTTGGGGATGAGAAACACAGTAAAACATCCAGATCTGAGTGAAGAAATGATGAAAAATGTACTAAAGTGATGCAGAGGTTTGGTGCATCTGTTTTTGCAGGTCCCCGCCATTGCGTGTCACACGCACAATCAAGTCTACCATACTGAACACAGTGAAAACAGCAGATGCTCCAAGGGGGGTGAGAATATCATTAGGAGCTGCTTTCTGTATGAGTACAGTGCTTTGCACACAGTAAGCGCTCAATAAATCCGATTGAATGAATGATATGTTCAGTCGACTGCCTGACTTTTCCCTCTTCTCCCCTTCGCTGCGTAGGGCTTGGGGAAAGAGACTCAGAGTCTTCAGCAGTCTGGGGAGGGGGCAGGCAAGCCACTGGGGAAGGAAGCTAAAGGATCATGCCATGCCTTCTGCAGTTGACTTGGTGTGCTGCCCAAGTGTCGCCCCCTGCCCTAGTATTGTCACAGCTTCTTTTAAAGCTTTTAGTCCATCTGGTCCTCCCAGCTGGATGTGTGGCGGCAGCAGCAGCCCAGAGGGGAGGCCGATGAAGGGTGAGCAGCTCCCTTCTGTCAGTAACCTGCTGAGCTTGGGTGAGGAGGGAATTGATTTTCCTGCAGTGATGGGGTATAGCTTCAGGGGTGGTGCTTACAGACCCAAGGTTATATGTACAAATGGTGCTGCGTGCATCTTACCCCTCTCCCTCCCCCGCCTGAATACCGCTGCTCTGCTGCCAGCCAAGCAGACCCTGTCTGGATTGATGTTTCACCCCTCTCTCACTTTTCAATGCCCCACCAAGTGCCTGGTCTCCAAAAGAGTCAGTTCATTTTTTGAGAACCAGTAAATTAAAAAAAAATTGTCCCTTTCCCCCTTGGGGCTTTTGAATGAGACGGATTCATTCATTTGCAAATATTTCCAACGAAACCTAATTCTTGGTTGGCCTCGTGTTGGTTTTTTGTTTTTGGAATTAAAGGTCCACTGCTGATAAAGAATCTAGCATTTGGCTTGCCAGAATGGAGGAACCCCCTCCCCGCACCCCATTCCCCATCCCTTTTCGGGTGAATTATAAAAAGTTTGAAATGTTACTCTCTAAAAATTATCAACCTATTGGGTGGACTAGTTTTTCCTTGAAGAATCAGCCATGTTTCCTAGAGTGTTACTCTCCTTCCGCCTAGAAAATATTACACTTGAAGATATGTGTTAACATTTGAAGCTGTCACTCCTTCTTTGACAGTAGGGATTTAAGTGTGGCTTATTTTAGTCATCCACATTAAGAGTTACTTTTTGGCTTGGCAATCTGGACCACTTCTAAAGTTTTGCTTTCAAAAATAGAAACTGTGTCAAAAACCCCAAATGAAACCAGTGATGGTTTCAGCTAAAATAGATGCCCCGTTGCAGTGATCATGTCTGCATGGGACTGGGCTAATTTTTTAAATGGAAATTTTCTTGTGGAAAATTCTGGTTTTGGCTTAAATTTGCATGGACATAGTGAATATTGCCAACCCAGTATTGACAAAACGAATGCTTTTGAATAATATATGCCACTTGTCTTCCTTAGAGCTGTTGCAGAAAACCTTGCAACAGCATCCTGTCTGATTGACCTTTAGGGCTGTTCCAGCCCCCTGCTACCATTGGCAGGGAGAAAACATATTTGATGTGGGAGAAAACTTCCTTCATTCATTCTTTCACTCATATTTATTGAGTGCTTACTGTGTGTAGAGCAGTGTACTGAGCACTTGGGGGAGTACCATACAACAATAAACAGACACATTCCCTGCTCACAATGGCCATTTCATCCTGCCAATCAATCAGGGCAGGAAGCAGTGCCATGTGTGTGACTTGCATTGTTGGTGCCACACAAATCAGTACTGTGTGTATATATATATATATTCATTCATGCATTCATTCGATCGTATTTATTGAGTGCCTACTGTGTGCAGAGCACTGTACTAAGCGCTTGGGAAGTACAAGTTGGCAACATATAGAGACGGTCCCTACCCAACAGCGGGCTCACAGTCTAGAAGGGGGAGACAGACAACAAAACAAAACATATTAACAAAATAAAATAAATAGAATAAATATGTACAAGTAAAATAGAGTAATAAATATGTACAAACATATATACACATATACAGGTGCTGTGGGGAGGGGAAGGAGGTAAGGCAGGGGGGATCGGGAGGGGGAGGAGGGGGAGAGGAAGGATGGGGCTCAGTCTGGGAAGGCCTCCTGGAGGAGGTGAACTCTCAGTAGGGCTCTGAAGGGAAATTTTATATTTAAAAATGTATATTATATATAAATATATATATATATATATATATATATATATTTAACTGGCATATGGGTGGGGAGATAGTGGATGGAGGATGAGGTTCAGGTGGAGGAGGTGGGCAGAAAAACTGCTAGGAACAGAGCAGAGTAGGAAGGGAATGAGCTGGGAGAGGAGGGGCGAAGGAGAGAATTGACTTCTGGCGTTGATTGGATGGGATGCTGAGGTACTTCTCCCCTCTCTTATCCCTGATGACCTTGTCAACTACTTTGTTGAGAAAATTGACACCATCAGGCCGAAGCTTTTCATAGTCTTCCCCTCACCTCCTCAACTCCCTCCCTCCCTTAGAAGGAGAGAGATCTTGCCTGCTTTCACAATCTGTCTCCTCTACCTGTCCTTCAGACCCTGTCCCCTTCCTCTTGTAAAATCACTTAGACCACTCTTCTTCCTTCAATGATTGCCATCTTCAACTGCTCACTCTCTAATAGTCTCTTTCTCCCTACCTTCAAACATACTCAAGCCTCCTTTATTTTAAAAACACAAAACACAGCTTTTCTGGCTCCCACTGCACTTTCCAGCCATCAGTCCCAGCATCCTCCTTTCATTCCTTTCTGAACTCGAAAGGGTCATATTACTGCTGTTCCACTTCCTCTCCTTCAACTCCCTTCCAGGTCTACTGCCAAACTAACCTTCTCACTGTGCCTCCTTCTTGACTCTACTATCCCTGGCCCCTTGCTTATGCCCTTCCTCCTGCATAGAAGCTCTTCTTCATCATATCCACCTAACCATAGCTCTCCTCTCTTTCAAAGTCTTCTGAAAACTACTTTTCCTGAAATTATTCATTTGTACTTCCCCATTATATCCCCCATAACGTACCAACATTTTTGCACACTGCTTAGTTATCTACACAAGTGCAACAGGAGGTTGTGAGTACCCCAGTATTGACTTAGCTACCCCAGTATTTAAGTCTTAACTCATGTATACATCTGCTTCTCCCTCTTCCTCATTTCTGAAAATTATTTCAGTGTCTGCTTCTCCCCACTAGATTATATATATGTTGAGACTAACAATTTCCCCCAAGTACTCAGTATAATGCTCTGGGCACAGTGGATACTCAATAAGTAATAATAATTCTGGTATTAAGGGCTTGCCATGTGCCAAACACTGGGGTAGATACAATGCACTCATATCAGGCACAATCAATTATTGATTGTTTGAAATCAGTCAGTAGCGCAGGACATTTTCTGTATTGTTAATCTGTTAACCTGAACAATATCACTGGTCGTATTTGAGTATTTCTGGGCAGAGCACTGGACTAAGTGCTTGGGAGAGTACAGTATGAGACATCACAATATGAGGTAGCATAGTAAGAATCTGTGAATGTGAAGGAGTCCCTTCTAAACTGTGAGCCCATTGTTGGGTAGGGGCCGTCTCTATATGTTGCCAACTTGTACTTCCCAAGCGCTTAGTACAGTGCTCTGCACACAGTAAGTGCTCAATAAATATGATTGAATGAATGAATGAATGGAGGTGGGCTTCTTGGAAAACTGTTTTCAAGCTTATGCTCGACTAGGCTGCATTTGGCTTCGGGAGCAAGTGTAAGTTACTTCTCAGAAAAAGTTTTTTTTTCCAGAACAAAAACCAAGCAAAAGTAATTAAAAAAAAGTGCCTCAGAAGTAAGGTTCTCGCAAAATCCCATGCTATTATAAACTTTGTATTATAGTCCACCTTTTCCGACACTGTGTTTCTTCTAACATCATAGTTCGTGCTGTTAGATGAACGTTCCCAAATTCCCTAATGTTCTATGCTAAAATGTACAGTGAGAACATGTGGTATGCTGGAATTGAGGGCATTTATTGTTTATGAAGCACAGAACATTGTAATAGGTAAGTTGAAGCTATGCTATAGACAGCCTATCTATTCCCTAGAGAAGTATAGACAAATATTCATTATCATATGTCTGGGCTTAAATATAGTCATGTCTAAAAATGTGTGTCTAAATATCTGTACCTTTGTAGCATGCTCATAAACAGTCACACCAGAATATTTAAGCGTTAGAGAGGGAGGTAAGACAGGATTGATTGCAGGGAGGTGGTGTAGAAATATAGACCTTTTTTCAATTGATCAGGAAAGCCTATGGGGAAGAGGAATGCTTAGTAGAATATTCTGCATACATTGAGTTCAGTAAATATCACTGATTTAGAAGAAGTAGAATTTGAGAGGGTTTGAAAGCTTGTGAGTAAAGTATGGTAATGAACATGCCAATCAGGCTATTTGGGGAGTGTTGGATGGTCTGTGGAAATCATAAATGAATGATTCTTGAGCCATGGGCTGAGTCCTGAGTAAAGTGCTTGGGAGAGGGAAAATATTATTATTTATTATTTTTAAGCACGTACTATGTTTCAAGCACTGGGGTAGATACTAGATAAGTAGGTTGGACACAGTCCCTGTGCCACATGGGGCTCACAGTGTAAGTAGGAAGGAAAAACAGGTATTGAATCCTCATTTTTTAAAATTGAGGAAGCTGAGGCACAGAGAAGTTAAGTGATGTGCCTGAGGTCACACAGCAAGCATAGCGGGGATTAGAACTCAGGTCCTCTGACTCACAGGCTTGTGCCCTTTCCACTAAGCCATGCTGCTTCCCTGATAGAGGAATCTTGCTCTGATGGACTTGACAATGGACTTAAAGTTCTTAATTTAAGACTTTTGACAGAACTGACAGTGTTCTTAGATTTTCACCCTGCTTCAGTTTTACAATGCATAAATTTAAATTTTAAAAGACCAGCCTCATTTGTGGCCCTAGCTCTGGTTGTGCCGACACTGGGAGAGAAGGACACAGGTGTCAGGGTCACAATTTTAGAATTTACAATGGGGGTTTGGGGTCCAGTCTTATTGTCTGTGGGATTTTAACAAGACCTGAGAATTTCCATGCAGGACCGAAGAGAATTCTCAGGGGGGCTGAAGATCTCAAATTAGGTCTTTTTGTCCCTTTAGCTCTGAGAAGTCTGCCTGACACATTCTCCCACTTCCCTTCCTCTCTCAACCCACAACACCCCCTCCTTCAAAATAAATGTGGCATCTCTGTTGGGGAGAGGCAGGTGGCTGGGTCAGAGGGTGGGGAAGAGAGAGGAAAGATGAAATCTCCACGAGAAGGTGTAATGTCGAAGGCCTTGATGCCCAAGACAAGGGATTTGGGTCTGTTTTGGAGGGAACCATGGTATACATCTAAGGACAGGGAGCCAAGCAGGATTTAAGTGGACCTGGGAGAAATCAAGTGTGGCAGCTGTGTTGACATCAAACTGTGGGCAAGAGTTAGAACAGTGAGTAGAAGGTGGTTGTATGTCAAAGGATATGTGAACAGTACCTCAATAATAACAACATACTAGGTGCATAGCAAATATCATTATTATTATTAGCTCAACAAGGTCTTTGTTAATGGGGACCTAAACAGAAAGAGGTGGGATTCAGCGGATGATATAGCGGGAAAAACAGTGGTAAGGTAGGATTTTTTGATAAGGAAAATCAATCAATCAATCAATCAATCAATCGTATTTATTGAGCGCTTACTATGTGCAGAGCACTGTACTAAGCGCTTGGGAAGTACAAATTGGCATCACATAGAGACAGTCCCTACCCAACAGTGGGCTCACAGTCTAAAAGGGGGAGACAGAGAACAGAACCAAACATACCAACAAAATAAAATAAGTAGGATAGAAATGTACAAGTAAAATAAATAAATAAATAAATAGAGTAATAAATATGTACAACCATAATAGCATTATATAGCTATATATATATATATATAGCATTATATAGCTATATATATATAATATATATATTATATAGCATTATATAGAAAATAGCATTAACTTCCAGATTCCTTATTTCAGGGGTTAGGTAGAGTGATGGTACTGTGTGGCTCCCCTGCATATTTCCTCTCTTTTCTCCCCTACTTCCCTCATTTCCACTATTCCCTCTTCCTTCTCCATTAACCTTATACTTTATTCACTCTACCCTCATCCCCACAAGACTTACGTGCATATCCATAATTTACTTTAATGTCTGTCTCTCCTTCTAGATTGTAAGCTCCTTGAGGGCAGGGAATGTGTTTACCAATTTCTGTATTGTACTCTCCCAAGAGTACACTACAGAGCTCTGAAGACAGTAAGTGCTCAGTAAATACGACTGATTGATTGACTTCGCTTCTCAGCCCTATCATCATCAATCGTATTTATTGAGCGCTTACTGTGTGCAGAGCACTGTACTAAGCGCTTGGTCACTGTACAGTGCAGAGCACTGTACTAAGCCCTAGTATATAGTTGTTTATAGTCTTATGCCAGAGCACACTGAATCTAAGGGTATTTGCAAGAACATGTGTCAGTGCAGAAGCAGATTTGGTTGCTAATGTGTTGAACTATTTCAACTTTGAAAATGTGCTAATTCAGACTTTACCCATTTTGGTTATCTTATTGAAGACTAATCGGAGCTGACAATTTCAGGGAGAAATATGTGAATGATTTAAATGCCTCCAGGCAAGCCACTTTTCTGTCTCCATCCTCTTCAGTATCATTATTGTTTTCAACATCTTCATTTACGTTTAACTCAATCCTGTATTTTTATTGCTTTCATTTCAAGGTGGTATTGAGTTCATCCTTTAATCCCTTAACCGAAGATGAATGTAGTGGAAAATAGTGTATTGTTCTAGGAATTTATGGCACTCGAGGCAGTAAATTGATAATCCATTGGAGCTCAGAAACCCATGGAGATAGATGAGCCCTGCTTTTCAGAGTCTTGCTCAGGTTCAAAATCACAAGCCCAATCTGACCCGAGGCAAGGACCAGGATCTTGTGGTCACTACAGCTGTAATTGTAGCCACATTTTGGGGCAAGGGTAAGGATGGGGCTTGATTCCCATGGTCCCAGAAAACACTTGGGAGACTTCATTCATTCATTCATTCAGTCAGTCACATTTATTGAGCGCTTACTGTGTACAGAGCACTATACTAAACGTTTGGGAGTGTACATTATAACAATGACAGACACATTCTCTGACCACAACAATTCTAACATCCACAATGTCCACAACATTCTCTCATCTTATCCCGACTGGATTACTGCATCAGCCTCCTCTCTGATCTCCCATCCTCCCCACTTCAGTCAATACTTCACACTGCTGCCTGGATCATCTTTGTGCAGAAACGCTCTGGGCATGTTACTCCCCTCCTCAAAAATCTCCAGTGGCTGCCAGTCAACCTACGCATCAAGCAAAAACTCCTCACTCTTGGCTTCAAGGCTCTCCATCACCTCGCCCTCTCCTACCTCACCTCCCTTCTCTCCTTCTACAGCCCAGCCCGCACCCTCCACTCCTCTGCTGCTAACCTCCCCACTGTACCTCGTTTTCGCCTGTCCCACCATCGAACCCCTGCTCACGTCCTCCCCCTGGCCTGGAATGCCCTCCCTCCGCACATCCGCCAAGCTAGCTCTCTTCCTCCCTTCAAAGCCCTACTGAGAGCTCACCTTCTCCAGGAGGCCTTCCCATACTGAGCCCCCTTTTTCCCCTCCTCTTTCCCCCTGCCCTACCTCCTTCCCCTCCCCACAGCACCTGTATATATGTTTGTACAGATTTATTAATCTATTTATTTTACTTGTACATATTTACTATTCTATTTAT
Organism: Tachyglossus aculeatus; assembly: GCF_015852505.1. Classification (NCBI taxonomy): domain Eukaryota; kingdom Metazoa; phylum Chordata; class Mammalia; order Monotremata; family Tachyglossidae; genus Tachyglossus; species Tachyglossus aculeatus. Next base: position 63,629,624 of record NC_052067.1, on the reverse strand, counting down.
TTGTTAATGATGTGCATATAGCTTTAATTCTATTTATTCTGACGAATTTGACACCTGTCCACATGTTTTGTTTTGTTATCTGTCTCCCCCCTCTAGACTGTAAGCCTGTTGTTGGGTAGGAAGCGTCTCTATATGTTGCCAACTTGTACTTCCAAGCGCTTAGTACAGTGCTCTGCACACAGTAAGTGCTCAATAAATGTGATTGATTGAGTGAATGAATGAACAAGCTTATAGTCTAGAGGGGGAGACCTGAGTGGGCAGTGTTCAGTCCAGGTCCCAAGAAAAGAACCCCTGAGGTTGGGCCACGTTGGCACCACGTTGTACCAAGTGGCTTGATTCGGATGGCCCTTCTCAGCCTCCTGTTTCAGATGAGTGGGCCGTGATTCCAGCCATCCCAGGAGAGCAGAGTACCAAGCTGGGTCTGTGAGAGGCTGTAGCACACAGGAGGTTGTATACATCCAAGTGAGCTGAGTCAGAGGTGGCTCTGGATATATGCCTGGTGAAGAATCCTGAGCAACCTTTGACTTTGCTCACAGTCCTCTCCTCTCTTCCCCTCCCAACTCCACCCTGGGGAGGTCTGAACCTTGGTGGGAGGGGAAGATTTGGAGCCCTGCCTTGGGCTCCCAGTGGGCTTGGGTCAGGCCCTTGCCTTGGCCTCTGAAGGGCTCTGTTGTCTTTGGGCTGCATTCCATGGCCTCCAGGCCTGACCTAAGAGCCCCTAAGGCTAAAAATAGCTTGGCTGCTGCTTTGCCAGATGGCAGGAGGCCAAGATATTTATAGCCCCCGGGGCTTGGGAAGACTGGGGCTGAGCTGAGCCTGGGAGAGCTGGAGTGGGTTTGAAGGGCAGGACTCTTCCCTGAATTTTAGGCTTAGAATTGTGGTGAAACTCTACACGTGATCACAAATGTCTTGGCGTCATTACAATTCTCTGCTTGACTGTAGAATCAAAGGCAACAACATATGTAGAAATGCCCTCTTAATATATGCCCCCCAATGATAAAGACCTATTTTTTTTTGTTACTTTTATTAGAACTCTAAAGATGACAACTTAAAATCATTTTAAACTGTTTTTGATTGAGACCATCTGCTAGGAAAAACTTCACTGCCTATGTGCTGATTTATTAATTGTTTCAGCATCAGTTTCTTGGAGAACAAACTTAAGGAAGAGCAGTTGGGGGACATTTAGTCTTTCTTTGTGTATTTTCATATCCGGGACTGTTTTCTACCTTACATTGTGTCCAGTGAATTTCAGTGAGATGGTCTTCCAATTTAATTCTGAAGAAGCTTATTTGTATCTCCTAAGAAGATGCTGGTAGTTGTGAATATGCAGTATATTGATGTCATTCTGTGCTGCCCTGAATACCAATCCAATAATCAAAGGCATTTATAGAGCACTTACTACAATAAAAGCACTGTGCTAAGTGCTTGTGGGAGTACAGTACAGAGAGTTACCAGTTACATTCCAGCTTGGCTATGGGAAGCAGCATGGTTCCATGGAAAGAGTACGGGCTTGTGAGTCAGAAGGTTATGGGTTCTAATCCCGGCTCCGCCATTTGTCAGCTCTGTGACTTTGGGCAAGTCACTTAACTTCTCTGAGCCTCAGTGATCTCATCTGTAAAATGGGGATTGACTGTGAGCCCCACGTGAGACAACCTGATCACCTTGTATCTCCCCCAGCACTTAAAACAGTGCTTCACACATAGTAAGCACTTAACAAATGCCATTATTATTATTATTATTATGAGCTTACAGGGTAGAGGGGGAGACAGATGCCAATATAAATAAATCATTTTTAATATATAATTTAAAGCTATGTACATAAGGGCTGTGGGATTGAGGATGGGGCAAACATCAAATGTCCAAAGGTTCCAGATGCAAGTGCACAGATGATAAAGTGGGGAGAGGGAGCCAGGAAAATGAAGGCTTTGTTAGGAAAGGTGTTGTGGAGAAGCTGTGACCTTAGTGATGCTTTGAAGATGGGAAGAGTGGTGGTCTGGCATATTTGGCGTCCCACTTTCCGTACATCTCTCTGTCAATGAAGCCTTTAGATCTGAAGTCTTGTAAGCTCCTTGACGGCAGTGATCATATCTATTTTATAGCACTTTACCAAGCACTTAAGGTGCTTCTGTGCATTGTTTTATTTTTGTATTAAATTCTGGTGAAGAATAGAGAGAAAGAGATGACATTTGTGGTTTAACTTTACCCAAAGAAAGTTGCTTTCATTATTATTATTAATAATAATAATATTAATAATTATTAGTATAATAATGGTATATGTTAGGTGCTTACTGTATGCCAGGTGCTTCCTCTGTGAGGCATTAAGGTTAAGCTCTATCAGAAATGGTCGGAGGAAAAGGTATAGAGATGTATCGAAGGTCGGCCTCAAAATGTGTTCTGTTGATATTTGTGGTCAGAGACCTGTGGCCCAAAACATTCCCTCTTGGTGTCATACCTATTCTGCATGAGACATATGAGGACAAATGCATTTCTGTAGAAAAGGAGAAACGTGATAGATGAAAGAAGATGGCTTTAAGAACTGCAAAAGCACCTAGCACTTACCTTCACTTATATAGCTTGTAGTTGGCCAAAATAAAAGTAATTATGGTATTTGTTAGGCACCTATTGTGTGCCAGGCACTATACCAAATGCTGGGGTGTATATAAGCAAATCTGGTTGAACCTAGCCCCCGTCCCTAATGGGGCTGAGAATCTGAATCCCCATTTTACAGATGAGGTAACTGAGACACAAAGAAGTGAAGTGACTTGCCCAAGGTCACACAGCAAACAAGTGGTGGAGCCAGGATTAGAACCCATGACCTTTTGACTCCCTGACCTGTGCTCTATCCACTATTCCATGCTGCTTCTCTAATATGCATCATTATCTTGACCTTTTTGTGGATCCCATAACCCCTTCTTTGGCTCATCTGTCATTTTTGTTCGAAGACTCCATTAGCCCTTCTCCACTGTAGTATCTGCAACAGTTGAACTGGACAGCCATTAAAAAAAAATTATCTGAGCAGTTGCCAGCCACCATTGATGATCCATTTGGGGTTCATTTCCAGGCCAATTAAAGAGGTATTGGATATGAGTATTTTTTTTTTTTTTTGTCAAAATTTAGCAGGCACTGTGATAATGCAAGTTTTGATTTCTGAAGACCAGGTAACAGGCTCATGGTATGTGCTTTCTTATTTGTGCCTTTTGAGCGGTTCATGAGCTTACCCATTTGAGTTGATGTCTTAGAATGCTTGTATCCAGTATTTATATACAATACCAAAAGTGACTTGCCTCGACAGCAGCATTGAAAGAGAGTGTGGAAAAACCGGAAATGTCCTCTGTCAGTCAGATTAAAGGTGTGGCATCGGGTTCTTAAAGTGATCAAGATGGTCTAATAATACAATTAAATCTCCATATCCCAAAATCAGGGAAGCAGAGTGCTTAGTGTCAAATTTGCCCAGTAAGGAATAGCTATTAAACAGATTGTTCAGTTCCGTGCAGTAGGTAGTGCCATTAACTTAGAATGTTTGGAAAGCTAAATTTCACTTTCAGCATTATAGAGAAGCACCTCTGCATTGACATAGTTTGTGGGGTCAAGATAAAAACAGTACTTATGTCAACACTTGCTCCCCCTTGACAACTTGTTTGTCTCTAAGACTGACCTTCAAAATGAAGCCAGTATTTGCAGTTTCTCACCCATCTCCTTCCTTCAGCTATCTGGTAGCAGGGAATAAACTTTCAGTGTGTGGCAGCTAGAGGATTGTAACAGTGAGCATAAATACTCAAGAAAGCAGTATTAGCAGCAGTGACAATGATTATATAAGGAATGATCAGTCACATCCTGCTTGCCGATTAAACATGCAGGAGAGCACCTTTCTTGACATAGGGTGTGCTGAAACATCACGGCTGTCTTTTTTTATTATACTCCTGTGGATGTTTTCCTCTCACAAAGTGGTATCTGTCAGAGCTTGAAATATTCTGCACAGGTCTCTTGGAACAGGTAGTGCAGGACAAGTTCTAGCACATAGTTACTTGATGTGGGGCCGCCTACCACTGGGAAAGAATGTCTTGCTTACATATATGGAAGCTGAAGTGCAAAGAACCTTGCCTGTCATTTTACAGTTTGCATATTGGGCTGTAAATAATTGCCGAGCTTCCATTTTCAGTCGGTTCTTCATTTTCTGAGAAGAAAAGGGTGTACGAGAGCTCTGGGAAATCTCGAGAATGCTAGGACAATTTTTGATTAGCCCAGAGGTATTTTGATAGTATACCTTATATAAATCTGTATGTTTTATATTGCTGTTATTTTTTCTTTAGAGTACTTGTTAGGCACTTAATATGTACCAGATATTGTACTAAGCTGCTGGAGTAGATAGAAAATAAGTTGGACACTATCCCTGACCCGCATGGGTCTAACAGTCTAACTTGGAGGGAGGAGGATTTAATTCCCCACTTTGCAGATGTGGTAACTGTGGTACAGAGGAGTTGAATGCCTTGCTTAAGGTCACAGAGCAGACAGTTGGTGGAGTTGGGATTAGAGATCGGGTCCTCTGACTCCCATGCCTGTGTTCTTACCACTAGGCCACAGTGCTTCACCTTTTTATCTGGGGCTTCTGTTTTTGGCTTTTGTCTTTTCACCAATCAGTGTTTTCCAGGAGTACATTCATTGTGAAGAAAGGAAAGTGAAACGTTTGTATTAGGAGGGTTTGTGCATGGCAGCTGTTGAGGAATTGCATAATAGTAACAATAATAACAAGAATTGTCATATTTGTTAAGCGCTTATTATACACCAAGCACTGTATTAAGCAGTGGGGTAGATGAAAGATAATCAGGTCAGATACAATCCCTGTATCAAATATGGCTTACAGTGTATGTAGGAGGGAAACCAGGTATGGAATCCCCATTTTATAGATGAGGGAACTGAAGTACAGACAAATTAAATGAATTACCAATCGTCACACAGCAGGCAAATGGCAGAGCTGGGATTAGAACTCAGGTCGTGGTCCCTGGCGTTTGCTCTTTTCTACCAGGACACGCTGCTTCTTTAATGAATGTTTTCCTTAATTGTTCTTGTCGTTTAAATGACCTTTTACAAGTGACTTCAGTAAATATTACAAGTGAGAATTAATAGTTTTTGTTATTGTTGTTACTAAAGCTCTGAAATAATCTTGATAAAAGAAAGGATTTGTAACTGTGAGTCCATTGGGTGATATAGATGGAGAGATAAATACCTGAACCCTGTTGTAGAAAGGTGAAAGTGTAACGTATTAAAATGAAAACCCCCAATTACGTATAGAATAGTTTGATTTTGCAAAAGACTACTTGAATTCCGAGTTTATTACCAGGAAACAAACCAGAAAAGGTATACCTCTAATTATCCATTTGATTGTAGGAGGAAATCAACACAAATGAAATAGTTCTAGTTGGCTGTTTTTCTGTCCAGTTTAGCCTTATTCATGTCTTAGTAAAAAATATGGATATAGGGAAATTGCAGTTAAGGAGAAAAAAATCTCTCTTGGGATCAATTCCTATTTGGGAGTGGAATTTCTTGTCATTAGCTTTCCCATTTGGCCTCTGGTCTACACTGAAACTGTCATGAGATTGGTGGCTCCCTCAAGACCACGGGGCTTAAATTTTTTTAAAAAAGTTTTCATAAACAGAATCAAATTAGTAGATCTTTTTGAGATTGCAATCCCAAAACAAATAACTTGCTCTTTTTTGTGTGATATGTAGAAATTATTAACAACATTAGATCCTAGCTGGTAAAAACCCTTCCCTCTTAGAGTTCTTTAGGATGGAAAAGTTAAATTTAAAAATAAATGGAATAGCTTTTATTCATTTGCTTCTTTAGCTGATGGTTTTAACCTCCATTACATTTGCTGTTGCCATTCTATTTTGCCTTTCTTTCAAGAAATGATCTAAGTGCATGGGAAGATTTTTTTGGCCTCAGCGAATGAAGAACAGGTTTGTGATGAGCCTGACAAATGTACGTTGGATAGGTGTGGAGATCACGGTCCACTCTTAGAGCTAAGTACAAGTTTAAAATATTAGTGAAACCTCAACCAATTCATTCACCTTTCATGTTGAAATGGTTGAAATTATTGAAATTTAGAATTGGTTGAGGCTCTTCACAAGAGCAGAGAAAATTTTAGACTTTTCATTCATTCATTCGATTCATTCAATCGTATTTATTGAGCGCTTACTGTGGGCAGAGAACTGTACTAAGTGCTTGGGAAGTACAAGTCGGCAACACATAGAGACGGTCCCTACCCAACAACAGGCTCACAGTCTAGAAGGGAGAGACAGGCAACAAAACAAAACGTAGACAGCTGTCAAAATTGTCAGAACAAATAGAATTGTAGCTACATGCACATCATTAACAAAATAAATAGATTAGTAAATATGTACAAGTAAAATACATAGAGTAATAAATCTGTACAAATATATACAAATGCTGTGGGAAGGGGAAGGAGGTAGGGTAGGAGGGATGGGGAGGAGAAGAGGAAAAAGGGCTCAGTTTGGGAAGGCCTCCTGGAGGAGGTGAGCTCTCAGTAGGACTTTGAAGGGAGGAAGAGAGCTAGTTTGGTGGATGTGTGGAGGGGAGGGCATTCCAGACCAGGGGAAGGACGTGGGCCGGGGGTCGATGGCAGGACAGGCGAGTCCGAGGCACAGTGAGGGGGTTAGCGGCAGAGGAGTGGAGGGTGCGGGCTGGGCTGTAGAAGGAGAGAAGGGAGGTGAGGTAGGAGGGGGCGAAGTGATGGAGAGCCTTGAAGCCGAGAGTGAGGAGTTTTTACTTGATTCGTAGGTTAACAGGAAGCCACTGGAGATTTTTGAGGAGGGGAGTAACATTCCCTGAGCATTTCTGCACAAAGATAATCCAGGCAGCACAGTGAAGTATAGACTGAAGAGGGGAGAGACAGGAGGATGGGAGATCAGAGAGGAAGCAGATAAAGTAATCCAGTCGGGATAGGATGAGAGATTGAACCAGCAAGGTAGCGGTTTGGATGGAGAGGAAAGGGCGGATCTTGGCGACGTTGTGGCGGTAAAACCGGCAGGTTTTGGTGACAGATTGGATGTGTGGGATGAATGAGAGAGCGGAGTCGAGGATGACACCAACGTTGCGGGCTTGTGAGACGGGAAGGATGGTAGTGCCGTGTACAGTTACGGTATAGTCAGGGAGAGGACAGGGTTTGGGAGGGAAGATAAGGAGTTCAGTCTTGAACATATTGAGTTTTAGATGACGGGCAGACATCCAGATGGAGATGTCCTGAAGGCAGGAGGAGATACGAGCCTGGAGGGAGGGAGAGAGAGCAGGGACGGAGATGTAGATTTGGGTGTCATCAGCGTAGAGGTGAATGAGTTCACCAAGGGAGTGAGTGTAGGTAGAGAACAGAAGGGGACCAAGAACTGACCCTTGAGGAACTGCTACAATAAGGGGTTGGGGGTGGGGGGCGAGGAGAAGCCTGCAAAGGAGACTGAGAATGAACGGCTGGAGAGATAAAAGAGGAGATGGAGTCTGTGAAGCCAAGGTTGGATAACATGTTGAGGAGAAGGGGGTGACTCACAGTGTTGAAGGCTGCTGAGAGGTCGAGGAGGATTAGGATAGAGTAGGAGCCATTGGATTAGGCAAGAAGGAGGTCATTGGTGACCTTTAAGAGGGCAGTTTTGGTGGAGTGTAGGGGATGGAAGCCAGATTGGAGGGGGTTAAGGAGAGAGTTGGCATTGAGGAATTCGAGGCAGCCAGTGTAGACGACTTGTGGAAGTTTGGAAAGGAAGGCTAGGAGGGAGATAGGGCGATAACTAGAAATGGAGGTGGGGTCAAGAGAGGGTTTTTTTAGGATGGGGGAGATGTAGGCATGTTTGAAGGCAGAGGGGAAGGAACCAGTGGAGAGTGAGCAGTTGAAGATGGAAGTTAAGGAGGGGAGGAAGGAAGGGGCAGGAGTTTTCATAAGATGAGAGGGAATGGGGTCTGATGCACAGTTGGATGGAGTAGCACTTGAGAGGAGGAAGGAGATCCCATCTGAAGATACTGTTGGGAAGGCTGGGAGAGTAGCGGCCATTTTAGGGCAAATGACTGCTATTTAGCAGAAGAAACAATTTGGCACTCGGGCCCCCTGAGTTTGTGACGTAAGTGTCTCTCACTTTCTTGGTATTCTATTTCTTTTTCAACTTTGATTCAGAAGGAGATATAGCCAAGAGTACAGATGTACCCCTCAATAGAGCGGGATTGTGTTTTTGACAACATGAGGTTGTACTGTGTGTCATATTTTCCCATAGTCTTCCATATTTTAAATTGAGATCTGTTCCAGAGCCTCTGAAAAAATGAAAAGTCTTGGTAAACATAACTAAACTAGTACTAATCTCTGTTAACAATATTGAAAGTATAACTTCACAGTACTAAATTTGTAGTATATATGTAGTGCTTTTTTGACTTTGAGGAGTTTGTCCAATTTAAGTTGAGCCACAGCCTTCTTCTTGGCTTCATAAAGTACCTTTTCACATCCCAGAATCTTTCGAACACCTCTTCATACTTTTTGAACTCCTTTCTCTATCAGAGATTTCTCCAATCTTTTTTTTTTTATAAATTCACCTGATTTAAAAAGATAAATGAGTGCAGGACTTTAATTCCCAAATCTTTAGCTGGTGTTGGAGAGACCGTAGCCTCTTAAATCTTCTGGTGTCTTGCAATGGTGTGTCAGATTGTTGAGTACATAACAATAACTCATTTATCCCCAGGCTTCATGTATTTTGTTATATATGTAATCTGAGATAAGATATCAAATGGGAATGGCTGAATCTATCTTGGATACATTGTGTGGTGGCTATAACCTGGTATATACCTGTATTTATATGTAGTTGATCACTTTAAGAGTTGATGGTTCCGATGGTGAGAGCCTATCCAAATGTGCAGATGTGGCTGCTAAGACAACAGTCAACAAGGCATTCTACCCCATGGCCTCATAAAGCTGGCATTTTGCCATGCTGCTGCATTTGCTATGTGTTGCATCGGGCAGCATTTGGATATCAGCCTCTTGCTATCTTAGTTTTTCTGAGGCCCTTTCTCAGAGAACCACACCTCTTTTGATTGTCATGTGCTACCTTGATTTTTTGTACTTTATAGATAGCTATCTTTTGAACATTTTCACCCTAACTGGGGAGAAAGTATATTCTCCACTCTGTTTATTTTTGGAGACATGGGAGGGTAATCTGAACTAGACTGTATTTACAGAATAATTTTATATGGATTTCATTTGAGCAGTAAGTTCATTTTTCTACCCCTTGCTAATAGATTTTTTTCTGTGCTTGATATTTTAGAGATGCTGCCAAGATGTTATAGTTACCAATTCATTCATTCATTCATTCATTTGTATTTATTGAGCGCTTACTGTGTGCAGAGCGCTTTTTGCCTAGTTGGTATAGTTTTTCAGTAAGGATTTTAGTGGAAATTTGATTTATTCCCGAATCAACAAGGATAAATACATATATTCCCACTTTACACTAACGTATTTTAATGTCAATGATTTTCCAAAATTGACCACAAGGAAACAAGTAAAAACTAACTTGTAAGACTATATAGAAGATTGAAATATGATTTAATTATAGCCATTGACTTTCTGCCTATTAATATCTAGTGACTTTGCACTGTATTTTCCCAGTGGTTATAATCCATGTTGCAGTGTATTCCAGTCCTTTCAAATATAATCAGAAACTTTTTCAGAGGCTGAAATGAAAGTCTGATTCTGTCTTTCTGTTATGATTTTACTTTTACTATGTCTTTATTTTGTTTACTTTTTTGCTTTTCAAGCACTTTTCAAAGACAGTGCAATAAAACCAAAACCTACTTTTTTGATCCCTGCATAAAATATTTTCAGTAATCAATGCTTCAGTGAAAGAGTTGATCACTCTTGGTATGGGTACTAGAAGATGATGTGCAAAGCAGTTTTGGAAGGTACTCTGATCCCTGCTCTTATTGTCAGCATCCCTGCCTATGTTAGATTGGTTTTACATCACTTGCCATTTGCCATTTGGAGAGTTAAGCTTTTTGAACCATGCTCCTCCTACCTTCTTTTTTAAGCAATCAGTAGTGCCAATTGAGTGGCTGCTGAGTGCAAAGCTTTGTAAGCCCTCAGGAAAGTAATAAAAATAAATAAAATATATTGTGGTACTTGTCAAGTGTTTAGTATGTGCCACACACTCTTCTAAGCCCTGGGGTAATTATAAGTAAATCAGTTTGGACACAGTTCGTGTGCCATATGGGGCTCACACTCTTAATCCCCGTTTTACAGATTAGGGAACTCAGGTGCAGAGAAGTTAAGTGACTTGCCCATGGTCCCAAGACAGACATGTAGCAGAGTTGGGATTAGAACCCAGATCGTTCTGGCTCCCAGGGCTATGCTGTATCCACTAAGCTGTTCTGCTTCTCAGAAGAAGTACAAAATAAGCAAAACACATATTCTTAGCATATGTACTGTGAGTTTGCTGGCCCCACCAGGAAAAATAATGATAATAATAATAGTGGTATTTAAGCACTTACTTTTTGCCAGGCACTGGGGCAGATACAAGACATTCGGGTCCCATTGGAATTCACAGTCTACGAAGGAGGGAGAATATGCTTGAATTTCCTTTGTGCAGATAAGAGCATTGAGATACAAAGAAGTAAAGTGACTTACCCAAGGTCACGCAGCAGGTAATCAAGCAATGGTATTTATTGAGCAGTGTGCAGAGCACTGTACTAAGTAGTTGGGAGAGTACAGTACAGCAGAGTTGGTAGAAAGATTCGTTGTCCACATTGAACTTACAGTACAGTCTAGAAAAGTGATGGATCCTGGAGTAGAACCCAAAGCCTCTGTCTCCCAGACCTGTGCTCTTTCCATTGTTGTGCTGCTTCTTGAAAAACATGATGTGTCAGTGGTGGCTTCCATCACAGTATCAGTTTTTCCTCCCACCCCCGAAACCCCCTAAAAAAAAAAAACTTGAAAAGGACCCTATAACTTTCCCCACAGATCTTCCACTCTAGTGCTTAGTACAGTGCTTGGCACATAGTAAGTGCTTAACAAATTCCCAAATTATTATTATTATTATTGTTATTATTATTATTGCAGCTGGTGGGTCTCTAGAGATTTGAACTGGAATCAGGATATCTAGGTTCAATTCCTGCCACTGTCAATCATTGGTTATGTGACTTGTCACCTATATTGCCACTGTCAATAAGCAGATTGTGATCCCCATGAGACAAGGACTGTGTCCAGTATGATAACCTTAGATTTACCCCAGTGTTTAGCCTCCTCACCATCTTTGTGAAGAAAAATATGAAAACTGTCTGGAAATTATCATGGCAACTCAGTGCTTTCCACTGCTGGCAGGATCCTAACCAGAGTCCTTCTGGACTGGCTACCGATACACACTGTCAAGCATGCGTTCCCAGAATCACATTTATTTCCACTTGACAGGTTGATGACTGTGCTCTGGAAACACTCATGCAAATGATTATGAACTACTTTGCAGCACAGTGAATCCCTAAAACATGCCCAACTCTAAGGAAGCTAAGTTGTGTTGAGGAGAGCTTCAGTGTTGGTTGACCAATGAGACTCCTTTCATGCTGTAAGAAACTGAGAAATGCACCCAGTGAATGCTCCTAATTCAGTCAATCACTGGTATTCATTGAGTGGGAACTGTATGCAGAGCATCACACTAGGTATTTGGGTGAACACAATGCAATAGATTAAGTAGACATGATTCTAACCCTCAAACAACGTACAATTTACAACTTTTTGACAAGTAGATAAGTTGTCAGTGGTGCATTTGGATCTCAATCCTTATGGAAGGAAGCATAATTAGCATCTTACTGATGGTTTGATGGGTCTGAAGCTTCATCTACAATGCCTTTCAATCTCCACAAAATGTATTTTTTTGTTTCGATTTCAGCTTCTTTGCCTAATGCATCATTGGGCAATGGGATACCTAGGTTGCAAAACTCATTTCAGCATGGAATTCCAGCCAAACATCTTCAGGGTTTCCCTGATTCAACTAGTCCCCAATTTCAGGGTTGAAGGGGTACTGGGTCTTAGAGTAAAATAAGGATTTTAAAACCATGGTGCTTAGTACAATGCTCTGCACATGGTAAGCGCATAATAAGTATCATTGATAGGGAAGCGTAGACTCCCTACTCTTAGTAATATTATGCTTGGCATAGTATTGGACAATTGGGAGGGAACAACTGCAGTAAGATCAGCAGTGCCCAGCAGCAGAGTAGATTTTTTGAGCAAAGGCTTTGGGAAGTATATGATTTGAAGGGGGAAGAATCAAAAATAAAGGCAAATGTTGCAAATAACAAATGGATCAGCACAACAAAGAAGGAACAGTTTGTCATGAATCAGACTTTTAAAGGCACAGTTATGGCAAAATTAACAGTGAGTTTAATTATACGGAATTTGCCCATGTAGTCAAGGCACACACACTGTAACTTTTATGATCTAACCCATGAAAAACCATCTCTTCACCTTCTGTTCAACATCCCTTTCCAAGAAGCAGATCTGAGCCTGATCTTCTGGCCCTCAGAAGCTATCAGTGGGACTTAATCCTTCAAAATAAATGGCATAATCTCTCCAGCTGCCAAATCAGTGTCAGGGCCGTTTGTTCCTTGTTTGTACCCCTTGGTTACAGTGTGATAGCTAAAAAAATCTGGGTTGCTCCATCATCATCATCATCATCATCATCATCATCAATCGTATTTATTGAGCACTTACTGTGTGCAGAGCACTGTACTAAGCGCTTGGGAAGTACAAGTTGGCAACATGTAGAGACAGTCCCTACCCAACAGTGGGCTCACAGTCTAAAAGGGGGAGACAGAGAACAAAACCAAACATACTAACAAAATAAAATAAATAGAATAGATATGTACAAGTAAAATAAATAAATAAATAGAGTAACAAATATGTACAAACATATATACATATATACAGGTGCAGTGGGGAAGGGAAGGAGGTAAGATGGGGGGATGGAGAGGCGGATGAGGGGGAGAAGAAGGAAGGGGCTCAGTCTGGGAAGGCCTCCTGGAGTAGGTGAGCTCTCAGTAGGGCCTTGAAGGGAGGAAGAGAGCTAGCTTGGCGGATGGGCAGAGGGAGGGCATTCCAGGCCCGGGGGATGACGTGGGCCGGGGGTCGATGGCGGGACAGGTGAGAACGAGGTACGGTGAGGAGATTAGCGGCAGAGGAGCGGAGGGTGCGGGGTGGGCTTTAGAAGGAGAGAAGGGAGGTGAGGTAGGAGGGGGTGAGGTGATGGACAGCCTTGAAGCCCAGGGTGAGGAGTTTCTGCCTGATGCGCAGATTGATTGGAAGCCACTGGAGATTTTTGAGGAGGGGAGTAACATGCCCAGAGCATTTCTGGACAAAGACAATCCGGGCAGCAGAATGAAGTATGGATTGAAGTGGGGAGAGACACGAGGATGGGAGATCAGAGAGAAGGCTGATGCAGTCGTCCAGACGGGATAGGATGAGAGCTTGAACGAGAAGGGTAGCGTTGTGGATGGAGAGGAAAGGGTGGATCTTGGCAATGTTGCGGAGCTGAGACCTGCAGGTTTTGGTGATGGCTTGGGTGTGAATGCATGCATCCAATCCCAGTAACAGTTTTTGAGTTCTAAGATTTCACTTTGCTGTGTCCTCTTGAGTAGTTTTAATTTAATTTATATTTCCTGATTGTCTAGTCTTTGTTTATCGATCCAGATAAAGGAAACTAGGCATATATGTACTCAAGACATCTAAATAAAAATCACAGGAATGCTTGTCTTCCCTCCCAAACCCTGCCCTCTCCCTGACTTTCCCATCACTGTTGACGGCACTACCATCCTTCCCGTCTCACAAGCCCGCAACCTTGGTGTCATCCTCGACTCCACTCTCTCGTTCACCCCTCACATCCAAGCTGTCACCAAAACCTGCCGGTCTCACCTCCGCAACCTCGCCAATATCCGCCCTTTCCTCTCCATCCAAACCGCTACCCTGCTCGTTCAAGCTCTTATCCTATCCCATCTGGACTACTGTATCAGCCTCCTCTCCAATCTCCCATCCTCCTGTCTCTCCCCACTTCAATTCATACTTCACGCTGCTGCCCGGATTGTCTTTGTCCAGAAACGCTCTGGGCATGTTACTCCCCTCCTCAAAAATCTCCAGTGGCTACCAATCAACCTATGCATCAGGCAGAAACTCCTCACCCTCGGCTTCAAGGCTCTCCATCACCTCGCCCCCTCCTACCTCACCTCCCTTCTCTCCTTCTACAGCCCAGCCCGCACCCTCCGTTCCTCTGCCGCTAATCTCCTCACCGTACCTCGTTCTTGCCTGTCCTGCCGTCTACCCCCGGCCCAAGTCATCCCCCTGGCCTGGAATGCCCTCCCTCTGCCCATCCGCCAAGCTAGCTCTCTTCCTCCCTTCAAGGCCCTACTGAGCTCACCTCCTCCAGGAGGCCTTCCCAGACTAAGCCTCCTCCTTCCTCTCCCCCTCCTCCCCCTGTCCATCCCCCCCGCCTTACCTCCTTCCGTTCCCCACAGCACCTGTATATATGTATATATGTTTGTACGTATTTATTACTCTTTTTATTTATTTTACTTGTACATATCTATTCTATTTATTTTATTTTGTTAATATGTTTTGTTTTGTTCTCTGTCTACCCCTTCTAGACTGTGAGCCCACTGTTGTGTAGTTACCGTCTCTATATGTTGCCAACTTGTACTTCCCAAGCACTTAGTCCAGTGCTCTGCACATAGTAAGCGCTCAATAAATACGACTGATTAATTGTGAGCATAAATTATATGAACAATTCATGGGCAGTATTATTAAGAATCTGGAATTATTTATCTAGAACCACGTTTATTCCTTAGAAGGGTCTTAAATAGGGTTATGGAAAGCAATAGCTTGGTTTCACTTTTTTTGATTATTTTATGATGTAAGTGCATAGTGCTATATAGTTCTTCATTTTTGGAGGGGGAGCCTGCAAAAATACTTCAATTTTTCTGCTGTTTTGTATCTCTAGAGTAAATCCTGTTCATAAAACAAGAATGTTTAGAGAAAAGGGTCTATGGAAAGGCCAGTAATTCTTTCTGAACCTGAATGGGGATCAAGTGTAAAGGGGCTTTGTCCATTTCACTAAAATGGACAAATAAAATATTACTCTATTTATTTATTCATTTATTTTACTTGTACATTTCTATCCTATTTATTTTATTTTGTTGGTATGTTTGGTTCTGTTCTCTGTCTCCCCCTTTTAGACTGTGAGCCCACTGTTGGGTAGGGACTGTCTCTATGTGTTGCCAATTTGTACTTCCCAAGCGCTTAGTACAGTGCTCTGCACATAGTAAGCGCTCAATAAATACGATTGATTGATAAAATAATGAAAACTAAGAGTGAGAACCTCTGTATTTTAACATGCTTTTTGCTAATTTTGATTTCTGTACTCTTGTTATTTCATTTCCATTTCGTCAGTCTTTATGGTGGTCAAAAAAGAAAACAGAAAATGTTCTGGAGATTATCCGTGTTTTGATACAGGTCCTCTGACTCCAAGACTCATGTTCTTTCCATTAGGCCACACTGCTTGTTTATATATGATGACATGATTGTGTAAAGTATGACGACGTGATTGTGTAAAGTAGTATAGTCTTCTGTTTGCTTTCCAATTAGGTGTTTCATGTGCTGTCATGGCTTAGTCTTTTTATTTATTTTAGGACATGATACAATGCTTTCACAGTTTAAGTATAAAATTTTTATTTTTAGTTTGTGTATTTAGATAAAAACAATTGTTTTACAGTCTTCCTAGGATTTGATTTTCAACAGTTGTCATAAAATAATTTCCAAATACTCATCACCAATGGTATTTTGTGTGCGCTCACCATGCGCAGAGCACTGTATTAAGCATTTGGAAGAGTACAGTACCACAGATTTGGTAGACATTCTAAATTGAAATGTAAAAAGTTAACAAAGCAAGAAAG
Organism: Tachyglossus aculeatus; assembly: GCF_015852505.1. Taxonomy (NCBI): domain Eukaryota; kingdom Metazoa; phylum Chordata; class Mammalia; order Monotremata; family Tachyglossidae; genus Tachyglossus; species Tachyglossus aculeatus. The sequence goes on along the minus strand of NC_052067.1, from coordinate 63,613,658 downwards.
TGGAATCTTTGCTTAGGTCCTCAGTGGTCAAAGGGAAATTTAAGCTTCCAGGTCACATTACGAAGCCCTCGATGGACTTTTAGCTTAACATTCATTCAGTCAGTCATATTTATTGAGCGCTTACTGTGTGCAGAGCATTGTACTAAGCACTTGGGAAGTACAAGTTGGCAACATATAGAGACGGTCCCTACCCAACAGCGGGCTCACAGTCTAGAAGGGGGAGACAAACAACAAAACAAAATAGGTGGACAGGTGTCAAGTCATCAGAATAAATAGAAATAAAGCTAAATGCACATCATTAACAAAATAAATAGAATAGTAAATATGTACAAGTAAAATAGAGTAATAAATCTGTACAAACATATATACAGGTGCTTTATATAACTCCTCCTCCACTGCAGGGCATGCAACCTTCACCGAGCGGCTGCCCATGCCAAATTGCCCGTTGTCAGCTCTGGCATGTAGGCGGTATTGAAGGTGGTCATGACCCATCTTCGGCTCGGAATTTATCTGTATCCTTGGCTTTCAGCCATTAATTCCAATTTCCCAGGCAATGTCAGAGACATGGCCAAGTCCAAGCTGTAGCTGGCTAATGGCCACTAAGAAACAGAGTGGTCTGGTAGAAAGAAGGGGGCCCAAGTCCTAATTCTGGCTCTATCACTTATCTATTTGCCTTCCCTCTTACATTGTTAGTCTGGTGTGGGTCAGGGTCTGTGTCCAAATCTGATTATCCTTAGTTTGCCCAGGGCTTAATACAGTAGTTGGCACTTTGTAAGTGCTTAACAAATACCATAGCTTTGGTTCCCAAGTACAACCTTTCTCAGGCCGAAAAATTTTATCTGGGCCTCAGCCCGTCCGCTGGGCTACAAAACCCAGCTGACCCCAGAGGGAGCTGACTTCAGGCTGGAAAATAACAATAACCTCAACAATAATAATAGTTGAGGTATTTAAGTGCTTACAGTGTACCTTGCACTGTTCTAAGCGCTGAGGTAGATACTAGATAATTGGTTTGGACCCAGTCCTTGTCCCACATTAGGCACACAGTCTTAATCCCCATTATACAGATGAGGGAACTCAGGCTCGGAGAAGTTAAGTGATTTGCCCAGGGTCACACAGCAGACAAGTGTCGCAGCCGGGCTTGGAACCCATGTCCTTCTGACTCCCAGGCCCATGCTCTTTCCACTAGGCCACCATACCTCTACTAGGAAAGCAAAGTGGTTCAATCATGTAACGTGTTGGGGGTAAATTGGAGTTTGGGCGAACTGGTAAATAGACAATTTTCGGCCACAGTGAGCAGCATGGCTTAGTGGAAAGAGCACGGGTTTGGGAGTCACAGGACGTGATTTTAATCCCACCCTGCCACTTTTCTGCTATGTGACATTAGACAAGCCACTGAACTTCTCTGTGCCTCAGTTACCTCATAGCATGTACTATGTGCAGAACACTGTCATGCTTGTGTGATTGCATCCCTGAACGCAAGGACGATGAAGCAGCGTAGCCTAATGGATAGAACATGGACCTGAAAGTCTGAAGGATGTGGGTCTAATCCCGGCTCCACCATTTGCCTGCTGCATGACCTCAGAGAAGTCTCCTCAAGCGCTACTCTGTTCCTCAATTACATATGTCATATGTAAAATGGATTGAAGACTGTGAGCCCCATGTGGGATATGGGCTAGGACTAGGTCCAACCTCACTAATTTGTATCTGCCTAGCACTTAGTGCCTGGCACATAGGAAGCGCTTAACAAATACCACAAAAAACCTCTCTTCACCTGCCTTCTTTTCCACATACCCCTACTCCAAAAATTTGTTCTGTTCCCCCACAGAGACCTCTGATCTTTTGACCCATACCAATTTTCTCAAGGCATCATGCCCCATGAAGCAGCATGGCTTAGTGGAAAGAGCACAGGCTTGGGAGTGTGAGGACATGGGTTCTAATTCTGGCTCTGCCACTTGTCTGCTCTGTGACTTTGGGAAGTCACTTAACTTCTCTGTGCCTCAGTTACCTCATCAGTAAAATGAGGGACTGTGAGGCCCCACATAGACAATCTGATTATCTTGCATCTACCCCAGTGCTTAGAACAGTGCTTGACATGCCCATGCCCAAACTAACTTTCCCTGATGACTACCCTCTCTACTGAACTCAACTCACTTATTCCCCTGTCCCTTCACTGATCTCATACCACTAACCCACAGCCCTGGATCACCACCGCGGTCCGCTTTCTTCGCTTCTTTGTACGAGCCAAAGAGTGCTGCTGGCGGAAATCCATATATCAGGTTGACCTTGGCTATCTCAAATTCATTTTTGCCTGCATTAGCTCTGCCCTCTCCTCTGCCCGGCAACATTATTTCTCCATCCTTATTGACTCCCATGCCCATTGCCCTTGGCAGTTGTTTCAGACATTTAACTCCTCTCTCAAACCCCCTGTCCCCCCCATCCATCCCATCTCTTGCCCCAGTGACCTGGCCTTGTACTTTATTGAGAAAATTGGAATCATCAGGTGTGATCTCCCTAAGATCTTCCCTGCTCCTCTCCAGTCCCTCCCTCCTTCCTGTCCCTTCGACTCTTCCATAACATTATCCCCTTCTAACTTAGCTCTCCGATTTCCTGCTACAACTTAGCTCCTCTAATGCCAATCTATTCACTGTACTTCGATCTTGTCTATCGCTCTGCCGACCCCTTGCCCTCATCCTGCCTCTGACCTGGGACTCTCTCCCTGTTTGTATCCAGCAGGCATCACTCCAAAAGCTTATTATAAGCACATGTCTTCCAGGTGACCTTTTTGACTAAGTTCTCATGTTCGTTCTCCCACTCCCTTCAATGTTACCCTCATATTGGATTTGTACCCTTTATTCATCTCCTCTTCAACCCCACAGCACTTACATCCATAGCTATTGATGCTTGTTTACTTGTTTTGATGTCTGTCTGTTCTTGCTTCTAGACTGTAAGCCTGTTGAGGGCAGGGATTCTCTCTCTTTATTGTTGTATTGTATTTTCCAAGTACTTAATACAGTGCTCTGCACACAATAAGCACTCAATAAATACAACCATGAATGAAGAGATGTTGAATTTTGGGCAGAAAGGAAATTATTATGCTTACGCCACATACCTTTAACTATACGCAGGTTAAAATTGGCCACATAGAAAAGCAGCAGGAGATGGATTTGTGGCAGAAAAGTACTAAAAGCCTTCATATTTTGGCAATCCTTATAGTGTTTAAACTGAAGGTGTATTTGACCCTGTTGCTATGCTAGTGGTGGGGAATACCTTTTTAAGGGGAATCCTGTGTAGCAATTTTTACTCCATTTTTGTCTTTTGATTATATAGAACTTCCTTTCCAAGAGGCGGATTCACTTTCGGCAGTAATGGTTTCTCTACTGTGTCAATCTATCAATAATAGATATTGAGCACCCACTCGCAATAGTGCAGAGCTCTGTACTAAGTGCTTGGGAGAGTACAATACAAGTAGTAGATGTGATTCCCACCCCGAAGGACCTTACAATCTAGTGGGGGAAACAGAAACTAAAATAAATTATAGATTAGGAGGAAGCAATAAAGTATAAATCTAACTACATAAGTCTTGCGGGAGTTGTGAGTCTTTAGTGCTTAAGTGGGGGTTGTGATGAGAGATTAGGGATTAATAAGGGAGGAGATTTTCCATATTAGAAACTTACTGCAGGCTGGGCCTACTCTTTATCTGTAGCGTTTCCATGCAGGTTGGGTCTGAATTTGCTTAGAAATTGCCTTCTGCTACTCTGCAAGGGAGAGAGGGCACAGTAATACTAAGGTGAAAAACTGCCACAGCAATGTTTTCATTCACGGTTTCAGAACTTTCATGTCTAGTTATTTGCAGCAGAAATGGTATGCAGGCATTCACTTGGCCCTTATTTATTTATTTATTTTAAAATAAGAAATGTTCTCACATCAATGGTCCAATTTTGAGAACTGGTGTGCAACACTGATGAAGTGTTTGAAACTGATAAATCATGGAAGCTTTGCAGTTGGAATTCCGTTCTCAGAAAATCAGGTCTGTATAGCGAAACAGAGTAAGATGAATAATAACAACAAAAAACCTATTCCTATTTTATGTAGCCACATATTTCCATACACTTGAATATTTAAAACTTTGGCTCTTATCTGAAAATCTATTTTTTATGACATGATTTTTTCTGTGTGTGTGTAGCTGCCACCATTCTAATGATGATGATGATAATAATGATAATTGTATTCAAGTGTTTTCAGTATGCCAATCACTGTACTAGGCATTGAGGTAGTTATAAGATATCAGGTCAGACACAGTCCCTGTTCCACATAGGGTTCATTCCAAGAGGGAGGGAGCCCGCGTATTTAATCCCATTTTACAGATGAGGAAACTGAGGCATGGAGAAGTTAAGGTCACAGCAGGCAAGTGGTGGAGCTGGGATTAGAACCCAGGTCCTCTGACAACCAAGTCTGTGGTCTTTCCATTAGGCCACACTTCCTCTTCACTGTGCTGTCCTGATCATTTTTCTAAAACATCATTTTTTGCCAGTCTCTCCGCTCCTCAATCAATCAATCAATCAATCAATCAATCGTATTTATTGAGCACTTACTGTGTGCAGAGCACTGTACTAAGCGCTTGGGAAATACAAGCTGGCAACATATAGAGACAGTCCCTACCCAACAGTGGGCTCACAGTCTAGAAGAAACCCCCATGGTTACCCTTTCCTCCCTGCATCAAGTAGAAAATCCTAGTCGCTGGATTTAAGGCACTTAGATCAATTCTCTCCTTCCTATTTATCTACTCTAGTCTCCTGCTACAACCCAGCTGGCTTTCACTCTTCATACCTCACAAGCTAACTTATTCATTCTGCCTCTTTCTCATCTTTCCTCTTGCTTACCCCTTGCTAACTCCCTTCCCTTGTATATGACCGCCATCAAATCTGACAGACTACCACTCACCCCATCTTGAAAATCTTTCTGAAATCACATCTCCTCCAAAAGGCCTTCCCTGTTGGATTTCTGTATTTACTGAAGTTGTATTCCTTCATCTGTCACCTCAGCACTTTTGTACTACCTCAGAACTTGTGTATTGACATCCTCCTCTAGAATTTTTGTGCATATCTTGCATACCCTATTACTTAAGTACTATCTCATGCACATATCCCCTCTTTTTTCTTCCACCTATCAGTAAATTATTTCTGTATCTGTCTCCCACTCTTTAGGGCAGGATGTGACTTTCTAAGCACTTAGTTAAGTCCCCTGGACCTTTTAAGTGCTCTATAAATACTATTGATTGATTAACTGAGGGCAAAAAAATTATTTCAATAAGGCTTACTGATTTTGAGACTTCATCTTTTTGTGTCTGTGTGTTTGTGTAAAACTAGTCTCCAATTCTGTCATGTTACCTAGTTGCAGTTATCAGTATTCTTTAGACTGTAAGCTCATTGTGGGTAAGGTAACTTGTCTGTTAACTTTGTTTTATTGTACTTTCCTAAGCATGTAGTAAGTGCTCAATAAATATAATGGATTGATGAGCATTGCTAAACAGAGCTATCAGTAGGTGCCGCTGCCTCTACCAATATTGGGCCACCTGCTTACATGAAGTTTTATAGTTATAGAGGAGTGGAGAGAGCTTACTCTGAATAGAACATGGATTTATTTTAATTTTCCATTAGTGCTCTTGGGTATTGTTGAGTCATCCTCACTCAAACAATGGTTTGTATTGAGAGCTGACTGTGTGCAGAGCACTGTATTAAATGTTTGGGAAAGTAGCATTAATAGACATGATGCCTGCCCACAAGGAGCTTACAGCCTGCAGTTGGAAGACAAACATTATAATCAATAACTGGGGAAATAGAGTATAAGAATATGTACATAAACCCTCAACAGATTCTCCTGTTGCCAACGGTGAGTGTTATGAGGGAACTGGCTGATGTCTCGGGTCTAGTCTGTAAATAAATCAGTCAGTGATATTTATTGAGCACTTATCACGCAAAAAATACTGTACTAAGCTCTCTGGACAGTACAGTATAACCGAGAAACAAGCTTTCTTGGAGAGCTCGGCGGCAGAAACCCTGGGCCCTCACCCACTTCCCAAGGCATTGGGAGGAATGTGACATCCATGTTAGCTTTATAAGAGGTTTGGCCAAAAGTCAGATGAATTGACTGTTTAAACCCCAAACCAGGTGTGACATCATAGAAATTGGCATATGTTTCTGGGGCTTGGAATAGGCCCTTCTGTAGAGTTAAGGAGAACTATAAAAAAAAAGGCAAGAAAAAGACGAGTACCATGCACACATTAGCACAGCCAGTATTTTGTCTTACTGAGCATAAATTTGCAGGTAAACTCCTCTGTTCTCCTTACTGTTGGTGGAGGAAGACTTTCCAACAGCCTTGCATCCCATCTCCAGAAAGAACAGTCACATCATTCTTATGAAAGCAAAGTCCTCTCCAAAACTCTGAAGATTGTGCTTGAAGTCAGTCCGAGAGGTGCCATCTTGAATCTTCTATTTCAAGCAATTTCTTATTTGGAAAGTAGAGAGAACGTATCAATTTTAATATGTCACTCAGTTATGTAGACCATGACTTGAATGTTCAGGATTCACTGTAGATTTTTTTGATAGGGATTGCATTCAGTTAATTTCTTAGGGATTGTATATCTGTTTTTACTCATATTGATGGTCCATTTAGGTTTTGATTGGAATAAAACGTCAAAAAATGGTGTTTGGGAATGAAACATGACGGAAACCCGTTAGTATAAACTACCCAATAATTTCTTAGGTGCAGGAACAAGACTATTAAAAAGTGGAACTTCTGCCAATAAAAAGATGCTAAAATGAATTGATTGTATTCCTGTAGTACAGAGCTGTAAAGTTTGATATTTCGTGATATTCACATACAAATTAGACGTAGCAAGCTTGATAGAGTAAGAGGTACCTATTCCTTACAAAACAATGGGCAAAATAAAAATAATAGGAGATGGATGCCTGAAAGCCATGGTTCAAATCTGTTTCAATCTCCTGCAGTGTAAGTAAATTTCAATCCTGTGGCGATATACTTCTTTTGGAAGCACCGATAGAGTGATAGAACAGGTCTTTATAGTTGTTCTCTGGCTTTTTCATTTAGGTAGGAAATAGTGTTGTTTTCTTGACAGTTTTACAGTGAAGAAGACAGGAGAATAAGCAAGACTGGCCGAAAGAATGAAATGAGGTTTTCTGATTTTTTTTTATTTTTTTATTTTTTTGGTGATGGTTGACCCATATTAGAGGCTTATGTTCAGAAAGAGAGACATTTTTCTAACTCAAAACAGTCTCTTGAAATTGGAAATCTAGCTTGCAGTAGAATTGGAAGATGAAAGTGGGTTTTTTTTGCAAGCTGTGAAAATTGCCGAAAAGTGTTTGAGGCTGTTGCAAAACAGTATTGCACACCTGGTGGTTTTTCAAATACTTTCACTAAAGGAAATCTTCCAGTGTGCCTGCAATACCAAAACACACAAACAAGATGAGTGTAGTACTACTCTTTTGGTAATTAATATTTCAGAAGATTCTAAGTAGGGAGTTCTCTAGCTGTTCTCGATCTCTTGATGATCTGACTAAAGTCAGAAATATTTGTTTTACTGTGGATATGTCTCAGGCCTAAACAGAGCTGGTAGTCAGGTTTAATTTATTTTTGCCTGTTCAAATAGGCAGAATACTTGCAATTGGCATGTTTTATTCATTTAGGAACTTAATCTCTTGTACTTTATTTAGCATCTTTCTCCAAGCACCCCAGAGAACATCAATTAATTTGATTTTACGTGTTCTGTTCAATACAGGAAGGAAATTGTACCCATTTTACAGGTGAGAAATTAATGTCAAAGGCTAAATGACTTCCTGGAGACCCACTGTGTTGGCAGCATATCAATCCATCAATCAGTGGTGTTTACTGAGTGCTTACTATACGCAGAGCCCTTTAGTAAGTTTTTGGGAGAGTACAATACAACAGAAGTAGCAGGCACATTCAACCCAGTGGTAATAATAATAATGGTATTTGTTAAGCGCTTACTATGTTCCAAGCACTGTTATAAGCACTGGCAGGGGTATTAGGTGATCAGGTTGTCCCATGTGAGGCTCACAGTCTTAATCCCCATTTTACATATGAGGTAACTGAAGCACAGAGAAGTTAAGTGACTTGCCCAAAGTCACGTAGCTGACAAGTGGAGCAGGGATTAGAACCCATGACCTCTGACTCCCAAGCCCATGCTCTTTTCACAAACCACGCTGCTTCTCTGGTCCAATGGCTAGAGCAATAAATTAGCTCTGAGGAAAGTTCTAGTTTTGCCACTGCCAGTAGCTACCAACATTTTCATTTTCAGCATGGAGGTGCGGTGTTTTGGAGGCACAAGGCCTGGAAGGGGACAGGCTTTGAAGGAGACTACAGGGCAGAAGTCACCATTTTGGATCTCTTCAACCCGAGTATATATCATCCCCTCTAACCGGAGTCCCAGGAAAAGCAACTTTGGGGTTTGAGTGCAAGAAACTGGGGAAGGCAATCACATTCCCATGGAGAGGAAATCAGTCAGTCAGTCAAACTGTATTTATGGAGCGCTTACTATGTGCAGAACACTGTACTAAGCTCTAGGGAAACTACAGTATAGCAATACAACAGACACATTCCCTGCCCATCCCACAGGGGCGGGTGAAGCAATCACTGCCACCCCTGTGGAGTGGGCTCTACCCCCTGACACCATCGATTTCCTGATCATGGCCAGGAGTAATTTTTTTTAACATAATTTTCCTGAGCATACAACCCTTTTTTAGCACAGCTTTGTGCACAGGGAGCAAAACAGCAAATGGGAGAAAAATCTCTGCTCTTATAATAATAATAATAATAATAGTGATGGCATTTATTAAGCACTTACTATGTGCAAAGCACTGTTCTAAGCGCTGGGGAGGTTACAAGGTGATCAGGTTGTCCCTCGGGGGGCTCACAGTGTTCATCCCCATTTTGCAGCTGAGGGAACTGAGGCCCAGAGAAGTTAAGTGACTTGCCCAAAGTCACACAGCTGACAATTGGCGGAGCTGGGATTCGAACCCATGACCTCTGACTCCAAAGCCTGGGCTCTTTCCACTGAGCCACACTGCTGCTCTAGCTAGGCTTATTTACTCAACATTATATTACTTACTAGACAGCTAGTGGAAAGGAGATTTGGAACTACTGACTTTTTTTGTTATTGTTGTAATGGGTTATAAGACTATGAAGTTGAAAGAGGGGTTTTTTTCCCCCTCTCCCTTGAGCATACAGGCTCATATGTTCTCCTGCTTGGTCCAGGTGTTATCCGCATCATCGCCTGCCCCTCCAGGGTACTTGTGCCTTTGAATCCACCCACGTTCAAGTTACCACCCTCCTGGGTTCTGGCTCCCACCTCCAGACCATCCAGGATGGGTACAATAATAATAATAATAATAATGATAATAATAATAATAATGATGTTGATGGTATTTGTTTAAGCACTTACTATGTGCCAGGCACCATACTAAGATCATCATCATCATCATCAATCGTATTTATTGAGCGCTTACTATGTGCAGAGCACTGTACTAAGCGCTTGGGAAGTACAAATTGGCAACACATAGAGACAGTCCCTACCCAACAGTGGGCTCACAGTCCAAAAGGGGGAGACAGAGAACAAAACCAAACATATTAACAAAGTAAAATAAATAGAATAGATATGTACAAGTAAAATAAATAAATAAATAGAGTAATAAATATGTACAAACATATATACATATATACAGGTGCAGTGGGGAAGGGAAGGAGGTAAGATGGGGGGGATGGAGAGGGGGACGAGGGGGAGAAGAAGGAAGGGGCTCAGTCTGGGAAGGCCTCCTGGAGGAGGTGAGCTCTCAGGAGGGCCTTGAAGGGAGGAAGAGAGCTAGCTTGGCGGATGGGCAGAGGGAGGGCATTCCAGGCCCGGGGGATGACGTGGGCCGGGGGTCGATGGCGGGACAGGCGAGAACGAGGTACGGTGAGGAGATTAGCGGCGGAGGAGCGGAGGGTGCGGGGTGGGCTGTAGAAGGAGAGAAGGGAGGTGAGGTAGGAGGGGGCGAGGTGATGGAGAGCCTTGAAGCCGAGGGTGAGGAGTTTCTTCCTGATGCGCAGATTGATTGGTAGCCACTGGAGATTTTTGAGGAGGGGAGTAATATGCCCAGAGCGTTTCTGGAAAAGATAATCTGGGCAGCAGCATGAAGTATGGATTGAAGTGGAGAGAGACACGAGGATTGGAGATCAGAGAGAAGGCTGATGCAGTAGTCCAGACGGGATAGGATGAGAGCTTGAATGAGCAGGGTAGCGGTATGGATGGAGAGGAAAGGGCGGATCTTGGCAATGTTGCGGAGCTGAGACCGGCAGGTTTTGGTGACGACTTGGATGTGAGGGGTGAATGAGAGAGCGGAGTCGAGGATGACACCAAGGTCGCGGGCTTGTGAGACGGGAAGGATGGTAGTGCCGTCAACAGAGATGGGAAAGTCAGGGAGAGGGCAAGGTTTGGGAGGGAAGACAAGGAGTTCAGTCTTCGACATGTTGAGCTTTAGGTGGCGGGCAGACATCCAGATGGAGATGTCCTGATGGCAGGAGGAGATGCGAGCCTGGAGAGGGGGGAGAGAGCAGGGGCAGAGATGTAGATCTTGGTGTCATCAGCATAGAGTTGATAGTTGAAGCTGTGGGAGCGAATGAGGTCACCAAGGGAGTGCGTGTAGATTGAGAACAGAAGGGGACCAAGCACTGAACCCTGGGGAACCCCCACAGTAAGAGGATGGGAGGGGGAGGAGGAGCCTGCAAAAGAGACTGAGAATGAACGACCAGAGAGGTAAGAGGAGAACCAGGAGAAGACGGAGTCTGTGAAGCCAAGGTCAGATAGCGTGTTGAGGAGAAGGGGGTGGTCCACAGTGTCGAAGGCAGCTGAGAGGTCGAGGAGGATGAGGACAGAGTATGAGCCGTTGGATTTGTCAAGCAGAAGGTCATTGGTGACCTTTGAGAGGGCAGTTTCCGTGGAATGTAGGGGACGGAAGCCAGACTGGAGGGGGTTGAGGAGAGAGTTGTTGTTGAGGAATTCTAGGCAGCGCATGTAGACAACTCATTCAAGGAGTTTGGAAAGGAATGGTAGGAGGGATATGGGGCTATAACTAGAAGGTGAGGTGGGGTCGAGAGAGTTTTTTTAGGATGGGAGAGACATGGGCATGTTTGAAGGCAGAGGGGAAGAAACCAGTGGAGAGTGAGCGGTTGAAGATGGAAGGTAAGGAGATGAGAGGGAATGGGGTCAGAAGCACAGGTGGCCGGAGTAGCACTTGAGAGGAGGGAGGAGAGCTCCTCTGAGGTTACTGCTGGGAAGGATGGGAGAGTAGCAGGGAGTGTTGAAAGCCAGGGGGTTGGAGAAGGGGGGGAAGTGACTTTGGGGAGGTCGGACCTGATGGATTTAATTTTGTTAATGAAGTAGGAGGCCAGATCGTTGGGGGGTGAGGGAAGGAGGAGGGGGAGGAACCGGGGGCCTGAGAAGGGAGTTGAATGTACGGAAGAGCTGGGGGCGGTGATGGCCATGGGTGTCAATGAGGGAGGAGAAAAAGATCTGGGGTGGATACAAGCAAATCAAATTGGACACAGTCCCAGGTGGGACTCACAGCCTCAATCTTCATTTTAGAGACTGAGGCACAGAGAAATGAAGTGACTTGTCCAAGGTCACACAGCAGACAAGTGGTGGAGCTGGGATTAGAACCATCTAATTCCCTGGCCTGTGGTCTAATCCACTACTTACGGAGCAGAAACTCCCCCGAAGGGTAGTCTGCCAAGTTGTCGTTATTGGGGTGTCAATCAATCAGTCAGTGGTATTTATTGAGCACTTTCTGTGTGCAGAGCATTGTACTAATCTCTTAGGAGAATACAATATATCAGAGATGATAGATGTGTTCCCTGCCCATAACAGGTCCCTGGAATAGATTTGGGTGTGGGATTTGGTACCTGTGGTTCTAAAAGTACTCATCCTTATTGCAGAGAGTAGCCCCCTACTTCTCCTTAGCTTGCCCTTGTGCAAATCTGAGCTGAAGGGTGAGTTTTCCCCCAAAGAAATTTTATTCATAAAGTCCACCTGACCAATGCAAACAGAGGCAAGTATGTCAGTAATAAAACTGTAAATGGCACCCAAGTTCCCTGACTCTAATCAAGTGCCTTAGTGACGAAGTCATGACTTCACTGTATAGTGAATGTTACCTGAGTTTGTCCTGGAGGCTCACAAAGACTTTTGTGTCATCTTGAAATTGTTTTTGCAAAGAAACTCAAAAGTAGTGTTGAGCCCAGAGCACATAATTTATTTTCTCTCCCTTTTCTCTGCAAGTAGAGAATGGAAAAATTATGTGTATAGGGCACTGTAGGCTGGAAATGACTTGCGAGAACTAGTTTTATGTTTCCTTAAAACTAATCTTCTCCTTCCTAGCAGGGCCTCATGTACTTGTAGAAATTGAATGGGTTGCAGGGTAGACTGGGAATTGTAGTTTTTCAATTCTTTGTGTTCTGAAGATTAATAATCTTGCAACCCTCAAAGGGAGATAAGGAGAGGACACTCTGACAAATTGTCATCTTTCAGAAGTATACTTTGAGCACCAAATATACCCTCAGTACATCCCTTGGGCTTTAGCCTTGATCCTAAGTAATGGTAATATATGAGGTACAGTGCCTGGCACATAGTAAGCGCTTAACAAGTACCATGGGAAAATAAAAGTGTATTAGGGAAACAATGTGGCCTTGGGAAGCAACATGGCATAGTGGAAAGAGCACAGGCTGGGGAGTCGGAGGATGTGGCTTCTAATACTGGCTCTGCAGTTTGTCTGCTGTGTGACTTTGGGCAAGTCACATAATTTCTCTGTGCCTCAGTTTCCTCATCTGTAAAATAGGGATTGAATACTTGTTTTCCCTCCAATTTATAAGCTGTATGTGGGATAGAGACTGTGGCCAACTTGATTATCTTGTATCTACTCCAGCACTTATCATAGTGCTTGGTACATAATAAGAAAGTAACAAGTGCAGTAATACTAAGTATCACTCTTTTTCTGATGTAATACAGCTCTCTCCTGTTACGTTTTTATGGTCTTTTGTTGGCGGGGGGGGATGGGGGGGGTTGCAGTGGGGTTAACCTTTTGGTGGTAGAGAGTAAAACAATTATCCATACAAATGTTTTAAGCATTAGGATGTACCAGGTTGGTATTGTCTGTTTGAGGCATATGAATTTTAGGTCTCAAGAAATACACATTGTACTCTCCAGTGAAGAGTGAAAACTCATGATTGACAAGGAGAGAGTAATCTTATGTGTAATTAGCAAACACAGCAGTGGAAGGCATATAGGTATTACTATAAGATGTAAAGCAAGAACAAACACTTTAAGTACAGCTAGCACTTCCAGGCAGAGGCAAAGAGCATTTGACAAGCTGTAGTTTTCTTGGACTGATGAACTCAACCAACTGTGTCTTTAGCCCTGTGGTTGTAAACACAGGAGTAGGGGATCTGCCCATTCTTGTGATGCCACCTTGGGGACTATGGGTCGATAATTTGTGGACACTTTCACTGAGTCATGCAAATATTTTATGGTTTCCCCTTCCTTTGTTATTTCTGAAAGTTTTTTTTTATCTAGAATCCTGTGAACCACAAAAATGTGTATAGGGAGTGTGAATGTTAATTTGGTCGAATGAAATTTAATTGGCACTTGATTGAGAACCAGCTCCTTTCTGTAGCCTGCTCCTCAGATTTATGCAGGTGTATCCCAGATTATAGTTATCAATCAGCCATATTTATTGAGTACTTACTGTGTGTGGAGCACTGTACTAAGTGCTTAAGAGAGTACAACATAACAGAGTTGGTAGAAACATTCCCTGCCCAAAACAAGCTTAAAGTCTATGCAAACCGAGGTTACATCTATCTCCTGTAGGCAAGGCAATTCCATCTCCATTCTCTCCCATTGCCACCAGTTTTCCCGCCCTCCTTTACCCAAATTCAGATTTCCTCACCCAAATTTTTTTTTAACTAGCCCTAACTGTAGGCTAAATTATCAGAGGATTAAATTTTTCAGTGATTTCCTGCCCTCCATTTCTGTGGCTATTAATGTGTGGTCTTAACCTGCCTTCAGCTGTCTGAGGAGCTCACATGCTTATGAATTTATGTTTTTCTATAGGAAGACTCAGACCTCAACAGTTAGAGACTTTTGTTGAAATTAGTCCGTACATTACAAAAGCTACTTGATATGTGACATCATTTTTATCAGATGCACATTTTAAAAAATATATATTTTTATTTTTGGTTCATTCGTAACAAATGACACTAAGAGGAGCAATTTTTGAAGTGTTAAAATGATGCTCAGGAAATTCCTTCAAATTCTTTTTGCCCCCTTTAGGTCTTCTAGATGTCTTATTTATTGAGATTAGGAACTGGAAGGCAGGGAATACTTTTGACATGACTTCGTTGCAGCGTTTCATATCAGAAATATACTGGCAGACACTATTTCACAGACCCCCGCATCAGTGTCCCCCTGTCACTCCCTCCTCTCCATTTCTTTTTAAATGGCACTCTGTTCAGCAGGGTTCAAAATACGACTCATCTACAAAGCAAATCATATTTTCTAAAAAGACAGATGGAGAAAGCAAATGTGTGTTTTTAAAAATTAATGTCCAAAATGAAGAGCTGCATTAGTAGTAGTTAAATTGTTCATTTTATTATTGTCTTGCATCACACTTACATTTGTGTAGTACTTCATGGTCGTTTATTAGTTATTCTCCACTACTACCCAGGGAGGTAGGTCATTATCACCCCCACACCCTGCCTATTTATGGTTGAGGAAATTGAAGCTCAAAGAAACTGAGTGAACTGCATTGGTCAGAAAGAAAAAAATCTGAGTTTAGGTTATTTTACCCACTTAATTTTCATTAGGATACATTTATAAGTTACTTTTTAATTGAGTCTTTTTTGGGGAATTTGCACCTTTGATAGCAAAGGCAATAATATTTCTTAGGTCTTGACAGCAGGAAAAGGTTGGCGGTGGTGGCGACGACAATGGCATTGCTAAATTATACCCCTCTAGACTGTGCACTTGTGGTCAGGGAATGTGTCTGTTTATTGTTATATTGTACTCTCCCAAGTGCTTAGTACAGTGCGCTACACACAGTAAGCGCTCAATACGATTGAATGAATAAAAACAAAATTTTTTAAAAAGGAAAAAAGAACCATGAGGAGGGCTGGGCTTAAACTTGAAGGGAGGTGGGTGAACCAAGTTCGAAAGGAAATGAAAAATTGTAACAATAATTACGCCAAGGGGAGGGGAGAGCACAGAATGGGGTGACAGGTACAGTGGGACCAGGAAGAAAAGGCCAGTGAGGGCAAGGGCAATGAGAAATCCATTAGTCGAACCAACATACTTAGAAAGCTGTGCATTTCTCACTTGCCCTTGCCCTCACTGGCATTATGTGCTGAAACACATAATTTGGTTTTTGGCATTAATTATGTGAAAATGTGTTTAAACATAGGAGTGTGTACCCAGTCATTTTTAGGGTTGAGTAGAAACAGCTACTGCAATTTTATTAGAAGATTTTATTAGAAGAATTATTTAAATAAATGTATCTCCAACTTAAAGTAAAGCAATGACCAGTCAAATGATCCTTAAATATATTAAACAACCATCGTTAACTCTCTTTATGTGCTGTTTTGTGGATGTTATTTTCTAATTTCTGGTGACCTGAAACCTTTTTTTCTTCTGGATAAATGTCTGCGACTCAGTTATCTTCCTTGAGGGATTTGCTAATTTTGTAACTGGAAATCAAGTGAACATTTCTACTTTTGAGAGAAAATAAGCAATGGACATGCTTATGAAAAAAGCCATTGTTTTTAAAATATGTCTCCATCATGACTTTTCTGTGGAGTTTCTGTATTTGTTGGCATGGGTACATAAAATTCACCAATGGGATAGGAAAGCCAGTTAAGTCAAATGAGCCTTGAACTCTCTTGCTGCCTTGAACTCTTTGCTCCTAGGTAAATCTGGGCAAAAATGTAGGCGAAAAAGATAGCAAGCAATAGTACTTGGCACAGGGGTAGTATGATATCAGTTGAATTAGTCATGGTTAGTCATCCTTATTTTTAATAGCTTGCAATGGAAGGGATAGATCTAGTTATCGGAATATTAACTACCTATACCGACCTGACACTATTTTAAGACTTTAATAGAAAATATTATGATACGTGTGAAAGTTATTAGCCCAAACCTTTCTTTTGAGAATCTGAACTGTTCCTATTTGGTTGATAGGGAGCAGCAATACTTGTCAGAGTCTGCTTGAATCATTTTCCATACTATTTTCTCAACAGTGTGTCAGAGAACATACCTGGAGGGTCAAATTTCACCCCTTTCATATTTTTTTAATGGCATTTATTAAGTGCTTACTATGTGCAAAGCACTGTTCTAAGCGCTGGGGTAGACACAAAGTAATCAAGTTGTCCCACATGGGGCTCACAGACTTAATCCCCATTTTACAGATGAGGTAACTGAGGCACAGAGAAGTTAAGTGACTTGCCCAAAGTCACACAGCTGACAAGTGGCAGAGCCAGGATTTGAACCCATGAACTCTGACTCCAAAGCCTGGGCTCTTTCCACTGAGCCACGCTGCTTAATATTTCCAATTTAACATTCAGGACCAAGCCATTGTTTGCGGGAAGAGTGCCTTGAAGATCAGGGTAACGTTTGCAGATTGATGTTCCACTAGTTAAGTGAGATATGTCCCAGAGAATGGCCTGGGAACTATTATTATTATGCACTTACTAAGTGTCAAACACCATTCGAAATGCTGGGGAAGATACAAATTAATCAGGTTGGACATAGTCCTTGTTCCTTATGGGACCCACGTTCCAAGTAGGAAGGAGGACAGGTGTTGAATTCCCATTTTCAGCTTGTCAGCTGTGTGACTTTGGGCAAGTCACTTAACTTCTCTCGGCCTCAGTTCCCTCATCTGTAAAATGGGGATTAAGACTGTGAGCCCCACGTGGGGACAACCTGCTAATCTTGTATCTACCCCATCGCTTGGAACAGTGCTCGGCACATAGTAAGTGCTTAACAAAAACTATTATTATTATTGTCATTATTATTATTTTACAGTTGGCACAGAAAAGTGGCACAGAGAAGTCACATGACTTGCTTGAGGTCACCTAGCAAGCAATTGGCAGAGCTGGGATTAGAACTTGGGTGTCTTGACTCCCTGGCCCATGCTCTTTATACTGGACCATGGTCAGTACAATGTTCTGCACACAGCGCTCAATAAATTCCAGTGATTGACTTATATCAGTTCATCCCCCTGATGGATGAAGAACATTTTGGTCTCTGGTTTTGCTCCTCACCTCCCTGCTGCACGGAGAAACCCTAGGCTGTGGTCCTGTTCAGACCAGATTTGGGTGGCCCATCTTGGTCACACACACAATTCCCAAGCCTGAGCCCAAGACATAGGGTCCAACACCTCCTGTACCAGAAAAATACAAAGGATTGTGTTTAGAATGGCTGACCTGCAGGGAAATCATGCCTCTTCCCCTGGAGGTCAGTTGCCCCAGCTCTGCAGCATCCATGGGGTTGATGCATTTTTTGTTCCGACTTTTTAAGAAAGAAGCCAGAACAAGGAAGAGATTTAAATATATATTTAAAATACTTTCAACTCCTTCCCATTTGCATCTTCTAGCTCCTTCCAGGCAGCAGCGGGAGGGGCAGTTCAACACACCTACACTGAACCTGACTGGATATGATCTAACCCTATAAACTGAAGTCTTCAGGGACCAGGAGGTCGGGCCTAGAATGTGCAGTGCTGAAACTCAGGACAATTCTCAGAGTCTGGGCAGGTTCAAGGCAGAGAGAGCAACAGCACACATTTTTCTGGACCAGTCGGGAGGACTAAAAAAGCACGCACACACACACAAACACCTGCTCTCTCTCTCTCTCTCTCTCTCTCTCTCTCTCTCTCTCTCTCTCTCTCTCTCTCTCTCTCTCCCCCTCTCTCCCTCTCCCTCTCCCTCTCCCTCTCTCTCTCTCTCCCTCTCTCTCTCTCTCTCCCTCTCTCTCTCCCTCCCTCCCTCAAAAATCCATGCCGGGCACAGGCTCAAACATATTTTACCCAATCTGGAAATAATCTGACAAAAAAAAAAAAAACAGTTGCTGGAAACCCCTCTTTTGCCTGATTGAAATGAATCTGGAAATGTTTGTGCCACTGAGAAGTATGGATTTGAAGTAGAGACATGGTCAGTGACAGACCTCTTGGAGAGCACCGTTTGGCCAAATGCTGGGTGTTCATTTACAGGAGGAACTGAGGTCGGCTTTTTGTATTTTCTTTCTTATTTACTAGTAGTAACATAGACCTTTGGAAACAGTGCTTAGGATCACTAATTACATATTCCTCACAGCACTCCCACAAGGTACATCAGGATAGTGTTAATATCACTGTTTTACAGGTGAAGGAAATGACACCCTGATAATTAAAGTGACTTGTCCAAGGACATGCATTCAATCATAGTCAGGACAAGGAATAGGAAGACTTAACCCAAGCTTAGCCCGTGCTTAGTCTGCTGGGCCATATCACCTTTCTTAATCCGTACGGGGCATTCAATGTTTGCCATGCACCTCTAGAGAAAGGTCTATTTTAGCTCTAGTTCAGTAGTGTTAATATCACTGTTTTACAGGTGAAGGAAATGACACCCTTATAAGTAAAGTGACTTGTCCAAGGACATGCATCAAATCATAGTCAGCACAAGGAATAGGAAGACTTAACCCAAGCTTATTCCGTGCTTAGTCTGCTGGGCCATATCACCTTTCTTAATCCGTACGGGACATTCAATGTTTGCCATGCTTGTACCTCTAGAGAAAGGTCTATTTTAGCTTAGTTCATAGGATCTGTAACTCCACCTTGCAACAGTGAATTTCAGTTGCAAAATTTTGTTGTTCATTCTGGAGTTCTTTAAGAGGAATTTGGTGTTTGGAATAAGGCAGTCTTTTATGCCTCTTTGATACCAAAACACCTTCTGTTGCTCTATGCAATGTGTTTTTCTCCAGCAAAAGAATACCTTTAACTTGTGCTCCTTTTTCAGGCAGTGTGGGAGGCCAAAAGCTTTTGGCTGATTTTTATCTCAATTAAAGGTTTTCTAGTTCCTTTATCTTCATTCTGAAATTTATTTTTCTGTATGCCTTTATGTTTCAGAACTCTTTTATGTTAAGCAAGTGATGCCCAAACTTTAGTTTCAAGCACTGATAAAGTCTAAGTTGAGAGTTTCTGTCACAGGGTTCTCAGGGCAAGGGGAGGAAACTAGTGTTTCCCAACCACTGGTAGTAGACTGGTGGTGTCTGCTAGCCATGCTTTAGAGGTGGTTGTACCTCAGGTCTAAACTTTTCTCTTTGGGGGCTTCAATCAGTCTGAATTATTGAATGCTTACTGTGTGTAGAGCACTTGGAAGAATTCAGTAGAATTAGCAGATATAATGCCTGCCCTCAAGGAGTTTACAGTAAAGCAGGAGAGACAGACTCTAGCTACATATAGAAGAAAGTAACAGAATATAAGATGTTTACATAATTTTGTAGGGAGTTGTGGGAGTTTGAGTGCTTAGATGGGAAACAGTGTGGCTTAATGGCCTAGTGAAAAAAGCATGGGATTGGGTTATAATCCCAGTCCTGTCAGTGGCCTGGTATGTAACCTTGGACAAGTCACTTCTCTATGCTCAGTTTCATCATCTGCAAAAGGGGGATTCAATAACTGTTCTCCCTCCTGTTTAGACTACGAGCCCCATGTGGGACAGGTACCGTGTCAGTCCCGATTATCTTCTGTTTACCCCAGCATTTAGTACAGTGTTTGGCACATAGTAAGTGCTTTACAGATTGAATTATTTAGTATTACTGAGTGGCACAGAAGTACTGAAATGGGAATTGGTGGCCATAAAGGAGGGAGATTAGAATTCAGGCAGGAAAGACCACCTGCAAGAGATGTGATTTTAGTACGGTTTGGAAGATGGGGGAGAGCAGGGATTGTGTCGCAAGTGAAGGGGAAGGGAGGGGTAATTAATTGGCTGCCGGTGGGAGAGATGAGAACAAGACTGTGTGTGTGAGTAGGCTAACTTGAAAAGAATGAAGAGAGTGAGCTTTTAAGTTCATTGTAGACAAGGAGTGTGTCTGCTAACTCTGTTATACTCTCTGAAGCTCTTAGTACAGTGTTCAGCATTTAGCAATCAGTAAATACCAGTGAACGATTGATAGATTGGCATGTAGTGGGTGAAAAGCGTGGATAGTAGGAGGGAGAAAGCTGATTGAGTGCCTTAGATCTCCTGTTCAGGAGTGTCCACGTGATACAGAGAGGAATGGACAACAGTTGGAGGTTTCTGATGAGTGGGGAGAGATGTGTTCAGAAAGTCATTTTTGAAAAATGGTCTAGGCACCAGAGTGCAACTTCAAGGTATTGGAAGCTGGAGATCAGCAAGGAGTCAAGCCAAGATTCGGCCAATTCCTGCGCCAGTGTGCTGGCTGTTGGGAGAAGAAAGAGCAGCTTCTAGAGGTGTTGTGAAGAAGAAAGAACTGTCAGGGTTTAGCCACAGACTGAATATGGGGGTTGAAAAAGAGGGAGGATTCCAAGGTAATGCCTGGGTTTATGGGGTTGAGAGTTGGGGAAGATGGTGTTGGTGTTATCAACTGGTTTGGGGAGGTTAGGTACAGGCCAGGATTCAGGAGGGAGAATGAGGAGTTCAGTTTTGGAGACGATGACCTTGAGCTGCCAAAGGGACATACAGTTGGAGATATCCAGGAGGCAGGAAGAAAGGAAAGATCGGGGGGCAGAGGAGTTAGGGCTGTGAGGTAGATTTGGGAATCAGTCACACGGAGGTGGTAATTGAAGCTGTGGGAGCGGGTCAGCTCCCCAAGGGAACTAGTGTAAATTTATGAGAGAAGGAAACCCAGAACAGAGTGTTGATGGACACACACAATTGGGAAATAAGAGGAGGAGCTGGCAAAAGAGAGTGGGAATCAACCATCGGAGAGCTAAGAGGAGGATGAGGAGAGAACTGTGTCAGGAAAATCAAGGTTAGGTAGTTGTACTTTCCAGTTGCTTGTTCTTTCCTAAAGACAATAGTTATGGTATTAGTTAAGCGCTTACACTGTGTCAAGCACTCATTTTAAGTGCTGGGGTAGATACTAGCTAATCTGGTCATACTCAGTCCCTGTACCACAGAGTGCTCGTAGTTTAAATAGGAAGGAGAGCAGGTATTAAATCCCCATTTTACAGTTGAGGAAACAGAGGCACAGAGAAGATAAGTGAATTGCCTCAGGTTACAATGATAAATGGCAGAGCTGGTGTTAGAACCCAGATCCTCTGACTCATTGTCCTGTACTCTTTCCAATAAGCCAAGCTGCTTCTCAGTATTTGGAATATCTGTGAATACCATCCTTCCCGTCTCACAAGCCTGCAACCTTGGTGTCATCCTCGACTCCGCTCTCTCATTCACCCCTCACATCCAAGCCGTCACCAAAACCTGCCGGTCTCAGCTCCGCAACATTGCCAAGATCCGCCCTTTCCTCTCCATCCAAACTGCTACCCTGCTAATTCAAGCTCTCATCCTATCCCGTCTGGACTACTGCACTAGCCTTCTCTCTGATCTCCCATCCTCGTGTCTCTCTCCACTTCAATCCATACTTCATGCTGCTGCCCGGATTATCTTTGTCCAGAAACGCTCTGGACATATTACTCCCCTCCTCAAAAACCTCCAATGGCTACCAATCAATCTGCGCATCAAGCAGAAACTCCTCACCCTGGGCTTTAAGGCTCTCCATCACCTCGCCCCCTCCTACCTCACCTCCCTTCTCTCCTTCTACTGCCCAGCCCGCGCCCTCCGCTCCTCCACCACTAATCTCCTCACTGTACCTCGCTCTCGCCTGTCCCGCCATCGACCCCCGGCCCACGTCATTCCCCGGGCCTGGAATGCCCTCCCTCTGCCCATCCGCCAAGCTAGCTCTCTTCCTCCCTTCAAGGCCCTGCTGAGAGCTCACCTCCTCCAGGAGGCCTTCCCAGACTGAGCCCCTTCTTTCCTCTCCCCCTCGTCCCCCTCTCCATCCCCCCGTCTTACCTCCTTCCCTTCCCCACAGCACCTGTATATATGTATATATGGTTGTACATATTTATTACTCTATTTATTTATTTATTTATTTATTTATTTTACTTGTACATTTCTATCCTACTTATTTTATTTTGTTGGTATGTTTGGTTCAGTTCTCTGTCTCCCCCTTTTAGACTGTGAGCCCACTGTTGGGTAGGGACTGTCTCTATGTGATGCCAATTTGTACTTCCCAAGCGCTTAGTACAGTGCTCTGCACATAGTAAGCGCTCAATAAATACGATTGATTGATTGATTGATTGATTGTGTGGATCCTGGCTAATAAGATGTCTGAGCATTGAGCAGCAAGCTCCATATCTCCATTGCTATGGCATGCCCTCCATACCAGCCTCTGTTACTTAGCATTTCTACCTTCCATACCTATTGCTGAATTTAGGTCACTATATGTAGTATTTTTGAGAGATCTTTTATTGCTATTTACCAATCTTGGTATGTTCCAGCGTGGCTCAGTGGAAAGATTACGGGCTTGGGAGTCAGAGGTCATGGGTTCTAATCCTGACTCCACCACTTGTCAGCTGTGAAACTTTGGGCAAGTCACTTCACTTTTCTGTGCCTCAGTTACCTCATTTGTAAAATGGGGATTAAAACTGTGAGCTTCACATAGGACAACCTGATTCAATCATAACCTGATCACCTTGTATCCCCCCCAGCACTTAGAACAGTGCTTCCCACATAGTAAGTGCTTAACAAATACCATTATTATTATTATTATTTACCAAGTGCTTACTTATGTGCAGAGCACTGTACTAAGTGCTTGGGAAAGTACAGTATAACAGTAAACAGACAAATTCCCTGTCCACAGTGAGCTTACAGTTTATTCATTCAGTCATATTTATTCAGCTCTTACTGTGTGCAGAGCACTGTACTAAGCGCTTGGGAAGTACAAATCGGCAACATGTAGAGATGGTCCCTACCCAACAATGGGTTCACAGTCTAGAAAATAATAATGGTATTTGTTGAGCGCTTACTATGTGCCAAGCGCTGTTCTAAGCACTAGGATAGTTACAAGGTTATCAGGTTGTCCCATGTGGGGCT
This sequence comes from Tachyglossus aculeatus, assembly GCF_015852505.1. Classification (NCBI taxonomy): domain Eukaryota; kingdom Metazoa; phylum Chordata; class Mammalia; order Monotremata; family Tachyglossidae; genus Tachyglossus; species Tachyglossus aculeatus. The sequence continues at coordinate 63,590,462 of NC_052067.1, read as the reverse complement.
CACAGTCTTAATCTCCATTTTACAGATGAGGTAACTGAGGTCCAGTGAATTGACTTGCCCAAAGTCACACAGAAGACAAGTGGCGGAGCCGGGATTAGAACTCACGACCCCTGACTCCTAGACCTGTGCTCTTTTCACTAAGCCCCACTGCTTATCCATAAGTGGGTACAGAATTCCTGTTAAGATAGATATACCTCCATTCTATAAACTCGTCTCTAGACTGTAAACTTGTTGTGGGCAGGGAATGTGTTTACCAACTATTTTTTGGGGGTTTGTTTTTTTAAATGCGGTTTAAGTGCTTACTATGTACCAGGCACTGTTCTAAACACTGGGGTAGGTACAAGCTAATCAGGTTGGACACAGTCCCTGTCCTACATGGGGCTCACGTCTTAATCCCCATTTTACAGATGAGATGACTGAGTCACAGAGAAGTTGTTACTTGCCCAAGGTCACACAGCAGACAAGTGGCAGGGCTGGGATTACAACCCAGGTCCTTCTGACTCCCAGGCCCCTGCTCTATTCACTAGGCCACACTACTGCCCTCTGTTGTATTGTACTCTCCCAAGTGCCTGGTACAGTGCTCTGCACATGGTAAATGCTCAATAAATGCCATTGATTGGTTGATACCTGATGTGAGTGACTAGGGAATTTAGTGTTACTAGGTGCTACTAGTCCTGTTTGAGAGAGATTTTGTCATGTCCTTTGGGATCTAGCTACATCTCTTTCTCTTAGGGTCTCTTGATGGATCTCATTTTTCCAATTTTGTTTTAGTAAGAGCAAGTAGTAGTAGTAGTAGTAATACTATTTGTTAAGCACTTACCGTGTGCACAGCATTGTACAAAGTGCTGGAAGAGAAAATACGGGTAGGAATTAGGCATGGTCCCTGTCCCTTGGGGTGGAGGTGGAGGGTCACAATCTGAGAAAATAGCTACATTCTACATTTTGGTTTCCATTCTGTTTGATAGTCAAGGCCAATTTATACGTAAACGTAATACACTATTTGAGTAATTTTTTTAATGAACACATTTGTAGCCACTCTGAGCCCGAATATCAGATTATATAGATAATTAGTCTGACCTGATGTGGCATATTTTTATGTTCTTATGTGATTTACTGAAAAAATGGATTTTAAGTTCACTTTTCCTTCTGCTTCCTAACATCCTTTTCTAAATGTCATTTTGCAAGCCTCCCCACTCTTCAGGAACCCCCAGTGGTTGTCGGTGGGGAACTTGTCTCCCAACTGTATTGTATTGTACTCTCCCAAGAGCATAGTACAGTGCTCTGCACATAGTAAGCACTTAGTACAGTGCTCTGCACACTGTAAGCGCTCAATAAATACAATTGAATGAATAAATACTATTGATTGGTTGTCCATTCCTTTCTTATCAAGCAGAAACTCCTCACCCTCTTCTTTAAGGCATTCAGCTTTCTCCCTCTGCCCTCCCCCACCCCCAGCCTGGCATACTTTGTTCCTTTCACTCCAACCTCTTAATCAACTAATCAGCGGTATTTATTGAGCACTTTGTGTGCTAAGTCCTGTATTTAGTGCTTGGTAAAGTCAGTAAACATAACCCCTGCCCATAGTTGACAGTTTAGTGGATGACCATTGTGCCTCATTTTCTCGTCTCCTGCCACTGACCTTGCCCAAGACCTCCCTCCTGTTTGGAGTTCTTGCCCCCCTCTGCGTCTGGCAGACCACTGCTCTCCCCATCTTCAGTGCTGTACTGAAATTCTATGTCCCCTTGGAGACCTTCACTGATTAATCACTCATCTCTCCACTCTTTATCCCAACTGCTGCTTCAGCACTTCCGTGCTACCTAATCACTTGGCTACGCAACCCACAGTAGCACTTAAGTACATTTCTTTATCCTTCTCTCTGTAATTAATTAAAGACTGTTTCCTCTGCTTGATTGTAAGCTCCTTGAGGGTAAGGATCATGTTCACTAATACTCATATACTCTCCCAAGTGCTTAGATCAGTGGTCTGCATTCAGGCTTTCAATAACTACCATTAATTGATTGACTTGGGAGAGAGAAGTAAAATTGAATGTTAAAGTAGATGTAGATTGTTTTGAAGGTTAACTGTAAAAGCCTCTTCCTTGGAGTAGCCTTCTGTGGTTACATTTCTTTGGCCCATTTTATCTGTCATATAAAATTAAGTGTGATCTAGGAAATGAGGTAATGCACAGTTATGATATTTGGAGAATATTGCCTTTTATTAGATGATTATTGTAGTGCATTCTGCTTGAGAGAGCACGCAGTGTTATCTGTTGAACTGCATCCTACAATTCAAAAGTCCATTTTAAGTTACCTGAGAGTAACCTATTGTAAATTTGTCAGTAAATGAATACGTATCTTCAGCAGAGAACATTCGCACTATTGAATTACAGTGGGAAGTAGAAAGTCATACATTTTCAAGTTCAGAATTCTCCCAGGAAAGTGATTGAGAATATGTTTTGGACTGTCATGTTTTGATAAGAGCTTTAAAATGTGCTAATTGAACACCGTATGCTCCCCAGTAACTGTGCTGAACTTTCAAGCTGGTGGTTTTGTTTCCCAAACTGCAGATTTCATTTCTGCCCAAAATAAGGAATAATTCTCATATTTTGTACAGTATTAGCTGGTATATAAGGCTCAATTACAAGATCTGAGTGAAAAGGAAGATATTTGACTGAACATTAATTTTTTGACAACTTGGTTTCACGTATTTGCCAGCAAGAGAAAACCAAGACTTCAGTCAGCATTTTAAAGTCATTATTTTCTACCCCCGTATCCTCCCTAGGCAAGAAGCCAAAACATGCTGGAGTTAAGAAGCATCATATTTTTAACCACTGAGCTGCTGTTTGACATGACAGAATAAATAAGGGCATCCAGAAAAAACACTGCATTCTTTAGTCCATGTTCTTATTTTTTCTACGTGGATGGCTCAGTGCCACTTTTTTTGTTGTGATTTAATATTATAGTGGTATTTTACTGCAGCTCTAGTGATTTCAATACTGCTGAGTTTTGGCTAACACATGCAATAAATGTGATGGAAATCTCCTGTGTTGTACATTTCATTGCTAACATGTTTATATTACATATTAAGCCCTTCTGTCGTAAGGATTGCTTTCTATGATTGGAGACTAAATTTTCCGTCCTGACATCTAATATTACTGTGGGAAATGAATTCCCCAGTTTTTAAATAAAGTACCTTTTTAAAGTTTAAAAGCACTATTTTTCTTTCTCTCCTTTCTCCACCTACCTTTTTTTTCTTTTGAATTTCCCATTCCAGTAGGTTTTTGGTTTTCATCATTAATCGATCAATCAGTAGTATTGGAGTGCTTATTCTGCAAAGAGCACTGTATTAACCACTTGGGAGATTACAGTACAACAGAGTTGGTAATACTAATAATAATTATGGTATTTGTTAAATGCTTACTATATGCCAAGAACTTTACTAAGTGCCTAGGTAAATACAAGCAGATTAGATTGGATGCTGTCCCTGTCCCACGTGAGGCTCATTCATTCATTGTCGTATTTATTGATCACTTACTGTGTGCAGAGTGCTGTACTAAGCACTTGGGAAGTACAAGTTGGCAACATATAGAGACGGGCCCTACCCAACAGCGGGCTCACAGTCTATAAGGGGGAAGCAGGCAAAAAAACAAAACTAGACAGGTGTCAAAATCGTCAGAACAAATAGAATTATAGCTATATGCACATCATTAACAAAATAAATAGAATAGTAAACATGTACAAGCAAAATAGAGTAATAAGTCTGTACAAACATATACAGGTGCTGTGGCAAGGGGAAGGAGGTAGGGCGGGGGGATGGGGAGGAGGAGAGGAAAAAGGGAGCTTAGTCTGGGAAGGCCTCCTGGAGGAGGTGAGCTCTCAGTAGGGCTGTGAAGGGAGGAAGAGAGCTAGCTTGGCGAATGTATGGAGGGAGGGCATTCCAGGCCAGGGGAAGGATGTGGGCCGAGGGTCGACGGCGGGACAGGCGAGAATGAGGCACAGTGAGGAGGTTAGCGGCAGAAGAGTGGAGGGTGCGGGCTGGGCTGTAGAAGGAGAAAAGGGAGGTGAGGTAGGAGGGGGCGAGGTGATAGAGAGCCTTGAAGCCGAGAGTGAGGAGTTTTTGCTTGATACGTAGGTTAACAGGCAGCCACTGGAGATTTTTGAGGGGAGTGACATGCCCAGAGCGTTTCTGTACAAAGATAATCCCGGCAGCAGAGTGAAGTATAGACTGAAGCGGGGAGAGACAGGAGGATGGGAGATCAGATAGGAGGCTTTTGCAGTAATCCAGTCAGGATAGGATGAGAGATTGAAACAGAAAGGTAGCGGTTTGGATGGAGAGGAAAGGGCAGATCTTGGTGATATTGTGGTGGTGAGACCAGCAGGTTTTGGTGACGGATTGGATGTATGGGGTGAACGAGAGAGCGGAGTTGAGGGTGACACCATGGTTGCGGGCTTGTGAGACGGGATGGATGATAGTGCTGTCTACAGTGACGGGAAAGTCATGGATTTGGGAGGGAAGATAAGGAGTTCAGTCTTGGACATATTGAGTTTCAGTCCCTATTTTGCAGATGAAGTAACAGGCCCAGAGAAGCAAAGTGACTTACTCAAGGTCACATAGCATGTGACTCCCCTCCTCAAAAATCTCCAGTGGCTACCAATCAATCTGCGCATCAGGCAGAAACTCCTCACCCTCGGCTTCAAGGCTCTCCATCATCTCGCCCCCTCCTACCTCACCTCCCTTCTCTCCTTCTACAGCCCACCCCACACCCTCCGCTCCTCTGCGGCTAATCTCCTCACTTTGCCTCGTTCTCGCCAGTCCCGCCATCGACCCCCGGCCCACGTCCTCCCCGGGCCTGGAATGCCCTCCCTCTGCCCATCCGCCAAGCTAGCTCTCTTCCTCCCTTCAAGGCCCTACTGAGAGCTCACCTTCTCCAGGAGGCCTTCCCAGACTGAGCCCCTTCCTCTCCCCCTCGCCCCCCTCTCCATCCCCCTCATCTTACCTCTTTCCCTTCCCCACAGCACCTGTATATATGTATATATGTTTGTACATATTTATTACTCTATTTATTTTACTTGCACATATCTATTGTATTTATTTTATTTTGTTAGTATGTTTGGTTTTGTTCTCTGTCTCCCCCTTTTAGACTGTGAGCCCACTGTTGGGTAGGGACTGTCTGTATATGTTGCCAACTTGTACTTCCCAAGCGCTTAGTACAGTGCTGTGCACACAGTAAGCGCTTAATAAATACGACTGATTGATTGATAGCAGACAAGTGGCGAAGCAGGGATTAGTGCCCATGACCTCTGACTCCCAGACCCGTGCTCTAGCCACTACGCCATGCTGTTTCTTGTGGTAGACACATTCCCTGCCCACAAGTAGCTTAAAATGTGTTTTCCTTGATCTTGTCACAAGCAATGGTGTTATAGACAGTAGTCAGACTCATGGCAACACAGGTGTGTGCACCTTAGCATGGCTACCCTGGGAATGACCGGCGAGAATGAGCAATGTTAAGAGATCCGAACAGCTGTTCTAGGGATAGCTGAAATTGGGAGTGAGAAAGCAAGAAGGACCTTGGAATTGGTTTAAGGATGGTGTAAAACTGATTCTCATACAGTGCTGCATCCCAGCTGAAATTGGGTGTTTGTTGCTGAGACACTGATATCAAGAAAAATCAAGCAAAAACTCCTCACTCTCGGCTTCAAGGCTCTCCATCACTTCGCCCCCTCCTACCTCACCTCCCTTCTCTCCTTCTACAGTCCAGCCTGCACCCTCTGCTTTTCTGCCGCCAACCTCCTCACTGTGCCTCATTCTCGCCTGTCCTGCCGTCGACCCCTGGCCCACGTCCTTCCCCTGGCCTGGAATGCCCTCCGTCCACACATCCACCAAGCTAGCTTTCTTCCTCCCTTCAAAGCCCTACTGAGAGCTCACCTCCTCCAGGAGGCCTTCCCAGACTGAGCCCCCTCCTTCCTCTCCCCCTCCCTACCCCCCTCCATACCTCCTTCCCCTTCCCACAGTACTTGTATATATTTGTACAGATTTATTACACTATTTATTTTACTTGTACATATTTACTACTCTATTTTGTTAATGATGTGCATATTGCTAAAATTCTATTTGTTCTGACGGTTTTGACACCTGTCTACATGTTTTGTTTTGTTGTCTGTTTCCCTCTTCTAGACTCTGAGCCCATTGTTGGGTAGGGACCGTCTCTATATGTTGCTGACTTGTACTTCCCAAGCGCTTAGTACAGTGTTGTGCACACAGTAAGCACTCAATAAATATGATTGAATGAATGAATGAAGAAAAGAGTGGATCTTTTTGAATAAAAGCTTCTTAGGGAAGGAGAAACAAGGAGAAAAACAGAACAGTAACAGGTTCTGCAAACATTAAGTGTAGTATCATAACAAGGGACAACCTTTTTATGTATACATGTGGCTGAGACTGGGTCCTGCATTGGCCTTTGCAGCCACACACACACTTGTCAGTGAAGTTCACCATCAGTAGCATGATCTTCAAAACTGAAGGACATATAAAGATATATAGAGATATATATCTATATATAGCCATATATGTGCATTTGTCTGTATGTGTGTATGTCTCTAGGCAGATAGGTATATGCACACACATATAAAAATATATCCACATAAGTTCTTGTTCTAGGCATGGTACAAGACAAGTTACTTAGAAGTACTTGCATTCTAGATGCTTACATTCTCAAATTGTCATGTGAGTAGGTACACAGATAAAAGTACATGAAAGGACTCAATACATTTGTATGCTTATCAGTAATGAGTGAATAACCAAGATTGACAAGGGGGAAATCCTATGTATAATTAGTAAACACCACAGGGGAGGCAGAGAGGTATTTGGATAAGACATTAAATGAACTTAAACAAATACTTATGCCAAAACAGCACTCACAGGGCAAGGCAGAGAGCAAATGACTGATATCTTTGTATGGTAAATCACTTGTTGAGCCCTAGACATGCATGTAACAAATATTCAGACAAAAAAAAAGGCATGGCTAATATATACTGCAGTGCGCACACACGGTGTATATATCCTACATGATTAGTGCACATATGCACATATGTTGCAGAATTTGCAGATTAGCCATGGAAAGGAGGCCCTTGTGGAGAAGCCCCCTATAGACTGTAAGCTTGTTGTGGGCATGGACTGTGCCTGTGTGGTATATCGTACTCTCCCAAATGCTTAGTACAGTGCTCTGCACACAGTAAGCACTTAATAAGTAAGATTAAATGAATGGATATGATTCTAAGTGGTTTTTGATATAAGAAAGAGAAGGTGTGTAGTTTATGGCAAGAAATTTCAGGATGAGAGGCCAAGCATTAGGAATATACGTCTTAATGGAAGGGAGTGGGGGGAAGTTTTTGAAGCCTGAGAGAAGAGTGGTGACTTAGGTGAGTAAGGTGAGCCAAAGAGTTTAGTATAAGTAGTCTATTGGAAGCCCATCAAATTTTTCCCACCCCATCTTTAAGATTTTTCCCTGCTCGCCTCTGGGAATTGTTCCCAATAGGCTTGGGAACTGCTGAATATGAAGGCTGCTAGACAGGTGGACCAGAGCCCCTGGAGGGAGAGATGTAGCAGCATAAGTGTTGCAGGTAAGGATGGTGATTTGGCAGTACTCTTTTGGGTTAAGAGAAGCTTTGTAGCCTAGTGGAAAGAGCACAGGGCCTGAGAGTCTGGGGTTCTAATGCTGACTCTGCCACTTTGCTGTGTGTCCTCAGGCAAGGCACTTCTCTGTGCTTGTTTCCCCATCTGTAAATGGGGATTAAGACTTTGAGCCCCATATGGGATGGGGACTGTGTTTGATCTGATTTGCTTGTATCCACCACAGCAATTAGTGCAGTGCCTGACATACTAAACAAGTACCATTAACAACGAGAAAAGCACACTACTTTACAAAAGTGCAGGAGTAGTTACAAGATAAACAGATTAGACACAGTCCTTATCCCACATGGAGCTCACAGTGTAAGTAACAGCATAGCCTAGTGTAAACAGAAGGGATCTGGGAGTAGGAGGACCTGGGTTATAATACCAGCTCTGCCACTTGCCTGCTGTATGACTTTAATTTTTCTGTGTCTCAGTTTTCTCATCTGTAAAATGGGGATTCAGTGGCTGTTTTTCTTCCTCCTTACACTGTGAGCCCCATGTGGAACTAGGACTGTCTGACCTGACTGATTTGCGTCTACCCCAATGCTGAGAGCAGTACTTGACAGATAGTAAGCGCTTAGCAGTTATCATAATAATAAGTAGGAGAGAGTGGGAAGCAGCAGAAGAGCCTCTGAAGTAAAAGTTGCTCCAGCACTGGGGTAATGACTGGACTATGGTGGAGGCCAGAAATCTGGTTCATTCATCCACTCAATCAAATCAGAAACCAGTGTCATTTTTGACAAAGCAGGTTGCAAAAAGCTGAGGCAAGTGCTGAATCAAAGGGTGAAAAATTCAAACTTGATCATAGCAAATGACAAGGGTTCATTTTGCTTTCATTGACCTTATTTCAATGTTTACTTGATTTGAGATCCATCTAGATTGTGAGCTTGTTGTGGGCAGAGAATATGTCTACTAACTCTGTTGTATTGTACTCTCCCAAGCACTTGTACAGTGCTCTGCACACAGTAAGTGCTCAGTAAATACCATTGATTGACTGACTTTGTTACTATAGTAGCCCTTTGACATACAGAAAAGACTGTTAAATATGCAGACACCTGCAAAACCCAATGAATGACCTGTGTCAGTTTCTGAAGGATAGGAGCTTGATTTGTCCATTAGAGTGGGAACCATTAGGGGTAGATTCTATTGATGATAATAATAGTGGTATTTGTTAAGCACTCACACACTATGCTAAGTAAATAGTGGGGTAATCACATTAAGATGCGAGGGTCTCACAGTTACATATGAGGAATCTGAGGCACAGAGAATTGAAGTGACTTGCCCAAGATCACCCAGCAGGCAAGTGCTGGAGCTGAGATTAGAACCCAGGTTTTCTGGCTCCATCTTTTCTCACTGTTTGCACCTCACTTCCTTTGTCTCATTGGCAGTGTGATGCTTTTGCATGAACAAATTCCCCTCTTCTCTCTGCATGCTTTATTAGTCTCTGCTGAAGATATTTCCGGTTAGATAGATGATTTAATGCTAGATTGGAAAAAAAATGCATGGAATTTATGGTGAGTCTGAATTGCAATAGTGGTATTTGACTCATTTATTAGTTTGCTGTAACTAATATTGCTGTTGAGAGATTTGATGCTACTACTTTTTGTTCCAGTTCAGCAAAAATAAAGTTTAAATTATCAGGTTGAATTTGTACAAATTTTTCTTTTTTTGTGAGATGGCAATATTATGCATGCTTCCTGATGGGCCTTGTAATTAGCCACGTGGTCTACTATAGTCTCTCCACTTATCGAGCCCCCAACCCAACTCAGTTTGAAGGACTGCCTTTATACCCCTCTATGAAAAGTAGTAGTAAGTAGGATCTGGGGGTGAAGCCTTACCTGGAGTTGGTGGTTTAGTAGAGCCTGACTCAGTGATGGGACAGGTGGCACGTGGCTGTCTTTGTGATGTAAGTTTCACTAATGTTAGCTTGGCTCTTAATTTTAGGTTAGCTCCCCAAAGATTTAAGTACACGTTTTTCCACAGGAAATTCTCTTCATAAATTATGCCTTGCCCCTGTAAAAATGCTCCATCTCAAAGAAGAACTGCTGTTCTTGATGTTCTTCAGTAAATCCTGGTTATGTTTCTTCTGAATACCCTGCCTGAGTGCTGGCACTTCAGCTGCATGCTGGAGCTTCCTTGAAATCCTACCACCCATCTTTAATATGTCCCTTGTGTGGACAATCTCACACTCCATTCCCATGTCTTCTAGACTGTAAGCCCCGTGTGGGCAGGGATTGTCTCTTTTATTCCTAAATTGTACTTTCCAAGCACTTAGTATAGTGCTCTGCACCCAGTAAGCCCTCAATAAATACGACTGAATGAATGTATGTCCCCACCACTTGCCAGAAGTCTGTAGGGACTGATGAGCTTCACTTTCTGCCTGTGGGGACCATGGAGGTAATAGAAAACCTGGGAGTTGCAGCACAAGGTAAGTGAAAAACCCAAGCCACCAACTCTTCATTCTCCCTCCTTGAGTCTTTCCACCTCCTTCTCCAGAGACCCTTTTGGGCAGCTGTGGTGGGAATTCTGAAAACCAGTTGTAGATGAGTTTGGCTGCTACTGATACTTTGTTCTTTGCCAAACATTATCTGCCTGTGTGGATGCGTTTAAAAGACATGCACACATCTTTGCCTTTTTCTGTGCAAATCTGCTTCACTACCTTTACTCCTGTCCCTCTTACATGCCTTTCCTGTAGACTTGTTGGGCCTGCCATTTTAGGATTCCCTAAGGAACTCTGTCTCCTCACTTGCTTCAAGTTTCCAAAGTCAGGGTCACTTTGTCCAGTCTTCATATATGTCTAGGCCAACTGAGTTATGTTGCAGTAAGCACTGCTTTAACATTGATCCAATGTCTGTGTTCTAGTACCTTGTTCTTAGTTTTCTCTTTTTGCCCTCTAGTGATAAATATGATTCATAAGTAGCATTATTTTTGGCATTGTGCTAGAGAAAGCTTGAAAAATATTTCATGTAAAAATCACTCACAGAAGGGTTTGAAATGGGTTCCAGAATTTATGGGTGTGCCAGTGCTAATTGGACATTTTGTATTCTTGTTTGGTATGTGTGTGATTTTCAGTGTTCTCTGTGTGTGTGTGTGTGTGTGTGTGTGTGTGATTTTTTCAGTGTTCTAACATCTCTATGATTGATTGAATCCATATGTCATTCAATGGAAACCTGTGCTTGGCACTGGTCTGACACTGTCAGCAATGTATTACAATGATAAAATTAGGAAAGCAATGTCTGTGTTCATTGGACCAGTGGAATATACAAGCATTTTCCTAGATGTTCCTAGACACTGTCCTGCTGCATTTTGGCATGTGAGAGTGTTCAGGGAAAGTACTATCAAAATTCTGAGGACTTGTTTGCTCTTGAGTTCTTTTCTGTCCTAACCCCCTCTACCCTTTCTTTCTTTCTAACAGGTTATGGAGTTTGGGTGCCTGAATGCTCTAGAGTGTTCTGAATACATAAAAATGTATTTGGGTGGGGGGGCTTTTTCAAAGTTTGGGGGAAAAGACAAGTGTTTGTGAAGGAGAGAGCATTTTATTATTTGTGTCCCTTCTTAATTTGAAGGGGGCAATAAAAGTATTTTGATTTTTGTCACCTCTCCAGATTCAAAGTAGCAGTATAGGGTTTCTTACTCGAGTTTTGTACTGCTTGCATTGTGTTACTAAATTTTAATCTGAAGCTACATTTCCATTCAGGAGGTAGGTGCTTCGTGAATTATATTCTTCTGCCTGTATCTTGCTGGCAACGAACAGTAGTGAGTTCCATTATTAATATCCACCGTCAATTTTACCTTTCTCATTGGAAGAGCCCAATTTTATGGAGACATCTGTGAGGTCCATTGATATTTCATCAGTATGCCAGAGTTTGGGGGAAGAACCACTCATATATGTAAACGGCAAAACCCCTTCTCCATGTATAGATTTCTACAGTAATGTCATTGGGTCCAAATGCTTCACTGCTTCAAATTTTAAGGAAGCCAAATTGTGGAGAAAGTTACACTAAACAAAGACTGGCTTCACATTTTGCCTGGTTGTCCAGGCTTCATAGCCCTTCTAAACAAGCCCTTGAAGGAGGCTTGTTTAGCAGGTCTTTGAACTGTGCTTACCAGTTCGGCACACTTTTTCCTTTCCGGGCCTGATGGTAGAATTGGTACCTGTTTCAGCTTCATATCCAAGATGGAGGTTCCCTAATCTCATCTTGAGTATGTCCCTTTGACAGACAGTCCCTTTCTTCATTCTGTAGTGATGAGTAAAAATATAAATCAGTTTTATCAGCATAGCCCTTGTTCTCTCCAGTAAACTCGTTGTGGACATGGAACATGTCTGCCAGTTCTGTTGTATTGTACTCTCCCAAGTGCATAGTATAGTGCTCTGCACATAGTAAGCACTCAATAATTACCACTACTTTGATTGATTGACATCTCACTATTAAGCCTTATCTTGTTTGTAATTTGCATGTAGAAGGTCATTCAATCATATTTACTGGGCACTTACTGTATGCAGAGCACTATACTAAGTGTTTGGGAAAGTACAGTACAGCAATAAAGAGAGACAGTCCCTACCCACAACAAAGTCACAGTGAGTGCCTGCATGGTGCAGACTAAAGAAATGAAAGAAGTGAATATAGAAGTGACTAGTTGCCTGCCCACAAGGAGTTTCACTGTACTGGGGGAAGTAATTATAAAATGTTCATTTATTCAATCCATTCTATCAGTCGTATTTATTAAGCACTTACTGTGTGCACAACACTGTACTAAGTGCTTAAGAGAGTACAATATAACAATAAATAGACACATTTCCTGCCCACAATAAGCTAACGGTTTAGAGGGAGAGATGGATATTAATATAAATAAATAAATTACAGATATATACATAAGTGCTGTCAGGCTGGGGGAGAGATGAATAAAGGAAGCAAGTCAGGGTGATGTAGAAGGGAATGGGGAAAGAGGAAAGAGGGGCTTATGGAAAGTCTCTTGGAGATGTACCTTCAATAAGGCTTTGAAGAGGGCATAGAGTATTTGTCAGCTACATTGACACGAGAGGTCGAGTCCTGTACCCGGGCTCTATACGCTTCCATGTTGTTAAGATCATGAGGAGTTATTTGATGTGAAATAGTTGGCATTTTGCAAAGTAGTTTTTTATCCATTGTTGTTAATGAGCCCATCTTGGTGATTTGTTTTTTGGAAATAGTTGGCATTTTGCAAAGTAGTTTTTTATCCATTGTTTTTAATGAGCCCATCTTGGTGATTTGTTTTTTGGAATGCCATCCAGTTTTGGTGGGTTGCCTGGTATATGTGTCTCAAGATTGTCTATTTCTTGTTTATGGTAGTTCATGAAGGTTAGGGTTTCTCTTCCAATCAAGTTGTTATATTACATTGAATTGGTACATTGGCAGCTTGTGGATATATTGAAATGTATAAATTTGATATTAGTCAAGCTAAAATCACTTTACCCATGTGCTGCATAAATTTCTTTTAGAGGCTTAAGTTGTGAGTCCCATGTGGAATGGGGACTGTGATTGAACTGTTTATATCTACTTGGGTGCTTAGCACAATGCTTCAGGGATACCATAGTGCTTAATAATGCCACGATCAGTTAATCAGAAAGAAGTTACACTTGTTGCTTTAATCTGTACCTTTAAGATTTTGTTAACAAATATAGCCATCTCCCCAAGCCCTTATCCAAAGTAAATTAAGATTCTTCAGTTTGAAAAGCCACCTTGACATTAGTGGGTAACAGGAAGGAAAAAGAGTCTATGGCGGGTGTGTACTTTTGGCCTAATAGGGTGTTTTACACAAAGGTATAATGTAATATTCCACAGGCGTGCCAGCTGTGGTTTATAAAACCTTCATATAATGCCTGCTACAGCTTCAAAAAATTTTGTGCCATTCTCCTTAAAGGCTGGGTCATTTTCAGATTTGGGCCTGAAGGGATCAGGGTTTGAGTTGTCTGGTCTAGTGCAACATCACCCTGGGAAGGCTAGAGAACAGCATGGCCAAGTGGAAAGAACTCAGGCCCGGGAGTCAGAGGATCTTGGTTCTAATCCTGGATGCACCATTTTTCTGCTCTGTTACCTTGGACAAGTCACTTCACTTCTCTGGGCCTCAATTATGTAATCTGTAAAATGAGGATTATGATTGTAAGATCCAAGGGGGACAGGGACTGTGTCCAACCTGATTGTCTTGGGTCTACCCCAGCACTTAGAACAGTGCCTAGCACAGAGTAAGTGCTTAACAAATACCATAAAAAATGCTGCAGAATAACTTATCTCTTTTCCTCCAGGAATTTTCTGATGAGAATTTGCACCTTCCTGGACAGCAACAATGACAATAATTTTGGTAGCTCCCCAAATGCCCAGAATCTTTCTTCACCCAGAAATGCTTTGTGATCACGGGCATTTGAGGATTTGCCAGAATAGGTTGTCCTGGGCTGCGGGACTCTCTAATAAAAATTGTTAAATTATCTCCCAGCAGAAAGTAGAGTCAATAAGAGTTCAGACTCTTTTTTAATAGTATTTTATCTCCTAGCCATTGTTGTACTCAGCATACTAAGTAGAATCTTATCTCCTAGCCATTGTGTACTCAACATGCTAATGGACCAATGAATGGTACCACAATACCAACAAGAATATAGCCAAACAATAATCTAAATTCTGTCCATAATAGTGAAATATCAGTAATTCCAAGTTTGGTTCTGTTCTCTGTCTCCCCCTTTTAGACTGTGAGCCCACTGTTGGGTATGGACTGTCTCTATGTGTTGCCAATTTGTACTTCCCAAGCGCTTAGTACAGTGCTCTGCACATAGTAAGCGCTCAATAAATACAATTGATTGATTGATTGATATTTCATATAAACCTATTTGAGAAGCAGCATGGCGTAGTGGGTAGAGCATGGGCCTGGGAGTCAGAAGGTCATGGGTTCTAATTCCTGCTCGGCCACTTGTCTGCTGTGTGACCTTGGGCAAGTCACTTCACTCCTTTGTGCCTCAGTTCCCTCATCTGTAAAATGGGGATTAAGACCGTGAGCCCTATATGGGACAGGGACTGTGTCCAACCCAATTTGCTTGTATCAACCCCTGCGCTTAGTACAGTACCTGGCACATAGTTAAGCGCTTAACAAATACCATTATTATTATTATTATCTGAGGGTCAGAGGCTGCCTAGGGCTTTATTTTGGACCCTAAAAAGTGACATTAGCCTCCTGCTCCATCCTTTGTGGCTTTGTATGTCCAACTTGGAAACCAAGCCTACAATAGAAACAGACCATGCCCTGGGTTCCATTTGTAGCTTGGAGTTAGGGTCAAGGTTGATTCTGGATTCCATTTCTGGGCCAGAAATAGGACCCAGCTGTCATTTCTCCTTTGCAGCCTCAGATTCTTGATGAGAGACCTGTGAATTTTAGCTTGCCACTCCTTAGGACTCTGAAATTCAAGAAATGCAATAAATATTGGCAAGTTGAGATATTTTGTTGGTTACAATATGCTGAACAGTATTTACCACAATTTCAGGTGGGAATGAAGATGCTTTTCCCTACCTCATTAATTTCTGGTAGTAATTGTGTTTCTAAAGTACATAATCATGTACAGAGCACTGTCCTAAGTGTTGGGGAAGACTAGACAGGTGGGAATTGGCCATGATCTCTGGCTCTGGAGACAGACATAAAAGGAGACATGAGACAAAATACCAAAATAGCAGAAAACACAAGGATAGATAGACAGAATATAATAAAATCAACAAGAGTGTTTTGGCTAAAGAAGAATTTCAGGCTCCTCAAGGCCCACTGTAGTCAAGGCCACTTTGTAGTCACCGGCCTTCCTGAGGCTTTGTGGAGGTCTCATGTGACACGGGCTCGCCCTCTAGAATGTAAATTTATCCTTTAGACTATAAGCTCATTCGGGGCACGGAATATGTCTCCCAGCTCAGTTACATTGTACTTCCCCAAGCACTTAGTGCAGTGCTCTACAAACAAAAAGGGCACAATATAATACGACTGATTGATTGGGGGCTTTTGTATTTAAGGCAGAATAGGATGGGGTCTTCTCGGTGGCACGGTGGGGAGTTGGTGCGGGTTCTTGGGGAGGCAGCGTGACTGCTTGTCCAGTGGGGCCAGTGGATCGACTGCACGTGTAGGGAACAGGGGCCCTGGATGACACGGAAGGGAGACCATGATTACTGATCAATTTTATAATCAACCTCAATAGAGGGTGTACCTCTATAATTTATCTGTAATTGATTTATGTATGTATCTATGTATATTAATGTCTGTCTCCCCCTCTAGACTGTGCTATGGGCAGAGAATATGCCTGTTGTTTTAATGTACTCTCCCAAGCACTTAGTACAGTGCTTTGCACACAGTAAGAGCTCAATAAATGCGATTGAATGATTGCCACTTCTATTCCATCCACTTAATCAAAATCTCAAAGGCCAAATCCTGAATTCAGTTACTGGTAAAGAGTAATGATAATGGTCATATTTCTTGAATGCTTGCCATGTGCCAAACATTATGTTAAACACTGAGGTAGATCAGATAATCAGGTCAGATACAGTCCATTCCATATGAGACTCACAGTCTAAGTAAATGTGAGGGAGAACAGGTATTAAATTTCCATTTTTTTCAGAACAGGAAACTGAGACACAGAGTATTTGCCCAGGGTCACATAGCAAGCAAGTGGCACAGAGTGGATTAGAACCCAAGTCTTCTGACTTCCAGGCTTGTGCTCTCTCCACTAGATCAAGCTGCTACTCTAGTTGCTCAGCTATAATAAGTGTTTCTGTAATGTGGGACACCAAATCAGAAAACAGAGACCAAGGGAGACCTTTTCCTCTGATCTGAATTGGTGGGTACCCACTTATGGAGAACTTGTGTTTAAAAAGAGTGACTGGTGTCATATAGCTATAGCCTCTCTTTTCCCTTAACTCCAAGCCTTTTTCCTCAACATAATTCTTCCTCCTTCCTGCATTTTATTGACATCCATTTTACTGTATTTACACAATTGCTCCATTTTTGTGTAATTTTTATATTGGGTCTGGGGCTAATATAAGGTGAACTAAGTGCAGCAGTAAGTTTTGCATTTGGAAAAAGAGGAGGAAAGGGAGAGAGAAGAGAAAATAAATGGCATTTTTAGGGTCTTATGTTTTATTGTCCCATGTGCTGCATACAATAGGCACTCAATGACTTAACATCCCCATTCTGCTCATACCTCTCCCCTCTTGCACTCCCTCCAGGTTTGTGCCTGTATCTGTAGCTTTTACTGACTCTTCTCCTCCTATCCCTGTGCGCACTTATAATAATAATGATGGCATTTATTAAGCGCTTACTATGTGCAAAGCACTGTTCTAAGTGCTGGGGAGGTTACAAGGCGATCAGGTTGTCCCATGGGGAGCTCACAGTCTTAATCCCCCTTTTACAGATGAGGGAACTGAGGCACAGAGAAGTGAACTGACTTGCCCGAAGTCACACAGCTGACAATTGGCGGAGTCGGGATTTGAACCCAAGACCTCTGACTCCAAATCCCATGCTCTTTCCACTGAGCCATGCTGCTTATTATCCCTGATGACAAAATAATATCTTATTTCCTCTTCCTAAACCTGGTGGGAAGAAAATTATGCAGTAGTGGCAATTTGGTGAGTAGATATTGTAACCAATGGTGGAGTGGGGCGGAGGTGGGGTGGGGGGGAAGGGGAAAGAAAGTGAGGTCTTCTGGCCAATCCATTCTGCAAAAGATTGTTAGCTGTTACCTTCCTTGCCTTACCTTTTCTAGTCAATCCATTTAATTTGGGAATGCCTGTCTCATTGATTGTAGAATTTTCATACATCACAAATGTGGGTGGTGGTATCCTATATGTTTGCATTGCTTTAAATACCATCATTTCTCATTCTATTCAGTTTTGTGTGTTCCACTTTCTTTTAAACTGATTGTAAGCCATTTGAAATCCAGGTGTGTATGTGTGTATATTTATATATAAATATAAATATATTTCAATATTTATATATAAATATATTATATATAAGTATATATATGTATGTATATATACATATATGATAAAGAAAATCAATCAGTAGTACTGAGCACATGCTCTGTGCAATGCATTGTACTTAGCACTTAGGAGAAAACAGTAGTGTTAATTGACATGATCTTTTCCCTCAAGGAGGTTAGAGTTTATTTTGTAATCTAGACACACTTCCGTTTAGGTGGGAACATGTATTATTTTTTGACATCACTTGCCTTTCCAATAAATTTCCCGCAAATATTTTAGAGTATAAATTCAATAGCATTAAGGTCCTCCAATTATTGGCATTCTTCTCCTTTCTTATAATGCCACAAAAACCTTTGCCAAAGGCAGTGAACTCTTTATAAAATTCAGAGGTGACCCCATTTTCTAGGAGCACTCAATTTCCTCAGGAGTTTTATTATACCTTTTTTTCTCCCAGGCAGTTATTTTTGCCTCTAAATCCCCAATTTCACTCTCTGTAAATTGCATCTTGGAACCCCCAAATGTATCCCTGTTTCTTGCCCACATCCCTTTTCTCCAAATGCATTTGACTAAAACTCTCCCATAATTTCTTATTTTTCCATTTGATCCTGTCGAATATTATTGTCATTCAGTGAGTGCCACATAGACTTTTACTTACCCTGTCACCTGATATCCCAATATATTTGAAGTTAAAACTTTATTTTATCCCAGTCTTCCCTTTCCCATCACTTGAGCTTTCTGTTTGTATATTTTTTTCATCTATTCCCTTTTTATAGGGGTACTTCTCCTTGATTCCATGGTCACCCTATCAGTATTTTCCAGGTCACTTTACTAGTTGATGTTGTAAATTGTCTGGGATTATTCTACTTCTTTTCCCTTATTATCTCTTCTTTTCTTTTCCTCTTTTCCACCCAGCCCCACAAGTGCCCTCTTCCCCATACATCCTGAGAGAGGAGTGGTTTTTTTTGGCTCCATATTTGGAAATTCATATCTGCATTTCCAGTGTCTTTGTCCCTTAGTCTCCACAATATAAGCTTTTTTGGTTTTCCAGAGTTAATTGCTACCCTTATCATTTATATGTTTAATCAATCAACCAGTCAATAGTATTTATTGAGCACTTACTTTATGGAGAGTGTTGTATTAAGCACTTTGGAAAATACAGTACAATAGAGTTGGTAAATATGATTCTTGCCCACAAGAATTTTACTGTCTACAGGGGAACTTAGTCTACAGGTTGAAAAATATGCTTCTTTTACTCTGTAAATTCCACAATATTGTTGGCTGTTTTCCCATGTCATAAGTAAACTTTAATATTAGAAAAACATTGTAATAATAATTATGGTATTTGTTCAGCACTTTGGTATTTGTTGCCAAGCACTGTTCTAAGTGCTGGGCTAGATACAAGGTAATCAGGTTGTCCCACATGATATGCACAGTCTTAATCCCCATTTTACAGATGAGGTAACTGAGGCACAGAGAAGTTAAATGATGTGCCGAAAGTCACACAGCTGACAAGTGGCAGAGCCAGGATTAGAGCCCATGTCCTCTGACTTCCAAGCCCAGGCTGTTTCTGCTAAGCCACTTCTGAAGTGCTTAGTACAGTGGATACAAATCTGAGTGCATAGGTGACCCAGAAGGGAATGGGAGAAGAGGAAATGAGGGCTTAATTGAGGAATGCAGATGTGCCTTCAATAAGTCTTTGGAGGTAGGGAAACTGGTGGTCTGTTTGTAAGAATGGAGAGGGAGTACCAGGCTAGAGGGTGGACATGGGCAATGAATTGATGGTGAGAGAGACAAGATTGAGGTACAGTGAGAAGATTGGCACATTCATTCATTCAGTAGTATTAAGTGCTTACTGTGTGCAGAGCACTGTACTAAGCGCTTGGGAAAGAACAATACAACAATAAACAGTGACAGTCCCCTCCCACAGTGAGCTCACAGTCTAGGTCGGGGGGAGGCAGACATCAATACAAATAAATAAAATTACAGATATATACGTAAGTGTTGTGGGGCTGGCGTGGGGGTGGGAGGGAGAGCAAAGGGAGCAAGTCAGGGTGACACAGAAGGGAGTGAGAGAAGTTGAAAAGTGGGGCTTAGTCTGGGAAGGCTTCTTAAAGGTTAAAGGAGGTATGCCCTCAGAGGCTTTTAAGTGGGGGAGATTAATTTGTTTGCCATTTGAGGAGGGAAGGCGTTCCACACCATATGCAAGACATGGGCCGGCAGCGAGACAGGTGAGATTGAGGTGCAGTGAGAAGGTTAGCACCAGAGGACCAGCTGGGTTGCGAGGTGAGGTAGGAGTGGGGCAAGGTGATGGAGTGCTTTAAAGCCAAGATGAGTTTTTTATTTGATATGGAGGTGGAGAGGCAACCACTGGAGATTTTTGAGGAGAAAGGGGGTGACATGTCCTAAACTTTTTTGCAGAAAGATGATCCAGGCAGTGGCGTGAAGTATGGAGTGGAGTGGGGAGAGACAGGAGGTTGGGAGCTCAGCAAGGAGGCTGATGCAGTAATCTAGGTGGGACAGGACGAGTGATTGCATTAACGTGGTAGCAGTTTGGATGGGGAGGAGTGAAAGATTTGGACTGTGTGATAGTAAGAAACCAATGAAGTAAGATCATGTATGTGATTTTGTGATTTCTTGCCCCTTTCCTGTCTGTTCCAAACACCTTGACCATTTGATTTCCACAACAAAGACTCATGAGTACCCAGGATGATTTTATTGGGGACTGGGCAAAAATAGAAAGTTCTGCTGTGGGAGCCGGTTACCAGTCTGCTTGATGCCTCTGCTAGTCACGTATCCAGGACAGATGAGAGTACAGCAGTAGATCCACAACTTGTAAGACCTGTGGTTCTGGTGACTCAAAGTAAGCTGGTAGTGGCATCATGGTACAGTGGGAACCCAGTCACCAGGCTTCTCTTCTTCAGTGTGCCATTTCTGTGGGTAACATAGCCACTTAAAAGAAGCTGCTGTGATACCATTTGTGGTTGTGAAGCAACATGAGCGTAGTAAAAAAAACCCACAGGACCGGAGTCAGACCACCTGCACTCTAATGTCATCTCCTCCCCTCGCCTGCTGGTGTCCTTGGGCAAGTCATTTAACTTCTCTGTGCCCCACTTTCTTCATCTGTAAAATGGGGTCCTCTAGGCTGTAAGCTTGATGTGGGTGGGGAATGTGTCTTTCAATTGTTACATTGTACTCTCCCAAGCGCTTAGTACAGTGCTCTGCACACAGTAAGTGCTCAGTACCTGTTCTCCATCCCTGTACTCCATCCCTCTTAGATTGTGAGCCCTAAGTGGGTCAGGGACTGTGTCTGAGCTGCATAAATTGTATCTACCCCAGTCCATTTGTACAGTGCTTGAAAGATAGTAAAGGTTGAACAAGTGGCATGATACTAACCAGTGTGTGGGAATCAAGAAACTGAATGGCCAACCCAATAATAATGATGGTTTTTGTTAAGTGCTTACTGTGTGCCAAGCACTGTTCTAAGCACTGGGATTGATACAAGGTGAACAGGTTGTCCCACGTGGGGCTCACAGTCTTAATCCCCATTTTACAGATGAGGTAACTGAGGCATAGAGAAGTTAAGTGACTTGCCAAAGTCACATATTGGCAGAGGTGGGGTTAGAACACACGTCCTCTGACTCCCAACCCCGTGCTGTTTCCACTAAGCCATGCTGCTTCTGCAGGTGGTATCTACTGAGGAGATCTGCAGTGAGTCTGGGGTCATTAGACCCCAGTGCTTAGAACAGTGCTTTGCACATAGTAAGTGCTTAACAAATGCCATTATTATTATTAATATTATTACTGTCAGTAGAACTGGTATGGGCTAGGAGATTGTTGGCTGCTTGTTGCATAGGGCATGTGGCTCTCTGGTCTCTAGAAATACTGAGATTATTGTGCCTCTGTACTCAACTCCAGATCAGGCTCTGAATTGTGCAAACCAGAAGAACGAAGTGCTACTGTGGAAATGGGCTTGTTACTGCAAAATGGGGATTCAGTACCTGTTCCCCCTCCTGTTGAGACTGTGAGCCCCATGTGGGACCTGATAATCTTTTATCTATCCCAGCACTTAGAACAGTGCTTTGCATGTAGTAAGCCGTTAACATATACCACAATTAGTGGTAATTTTAACTAATCGCTTCATCTCCAGTCTATCTGATTCATTTTCTACTTAGAATTTTTGAGTTGTTAAAGCTTCTGTGATACTGAGGGAAGAGAATAATGTTCTTTCCATGAGGACCAACAGAAAGCCCCCAAATCCACGTATTCTGGTACTGAAATCTCTTTCTTAGTACCCAGTCTAATTTCTAGCAGGAGCATTATGTCTCTGACCTGTCATTTTTCAGAGACTAGATTCTGGCCATATGGGTTCACAAACATGAGT
Source organism: Tachyglossus aculeatus (assembly GCF_015852505.1). NCBI lineage: Eukaryota > Metazoa > Chordata > Mammalia > Monotremata > Tachyglossidae > Tachyglossus > Tachyglossus aculeatus. Next base: position 63,568,433 of record NC_052067.1, on the reverse strand, counting down.
CATTGATTGCCTTTCTCCTAATTGTGCCTGCAGTTTATCTCTTGACCAATCAATGCTTCTCTGAAAATCGTATTTCTAACTCTTCCTTTTCTTGATCTGGTTACCTTTTTTTCAAAGAATTTTTGTTCATAGAGGGACTGTGGTTTCACTGTAAACTTGTTTTCCTTCTTTACTGCACCTCCAGTTGATTGAGCATATTTACTGGTCTCAGGGCCTCCATCCTTTAGCAGTCTTCCATAACTGTTTCCTGGACTTACCTTCTCTTTTCTGTTTTTCTTTATCATTAATAAAAATAATAATAATGGTATTTGTTAAGTGCTTACTGTTTGCCAAGCAGTGTTCTAAGTGCCAGGGTGGATACAAGGTAATCAGGTTAGACACAGTCCTGTCCCACATGAGGCTCACAGTCTCAATCCCCACATTATAGTTGAGGTAACTGAGGCCCAGAGAAGTTAAGTGACTTGCTCAAGGTCACACAGCTGACAAGTAGTGGAGCTGGGTTTAGAACCCATGTCCTCTGACTCCCAAGCCCAAGCTCTTGGGACTAGGCCATGCTGCTTCCCCATATTCACAGGACCAGCTTCAGTCAGTCAGCAGTAAATCAGCTAATCAATGGTATTTATTAAGCGCTTACTGTATGCAGAGCACTGTACTGAGCACTTGGGGGAATACAATACAAAATAATTGGTACACATCTCTGCCCAGGAGGCAACAGCCTCAGAGCCCAAGCCAGAGGGGCTGACAGCAGAGGTTACATTTTAAAAACGCCCTGCCCAAATCAGAGATGAGGTTGAGTGAACCAGGATGTGAGCAGAGATTTGGAAGGGGAATGCAATGGCCCTGGAGTAGAAACTTCTCAGAGAGCACTCTAGGTAGGTTCATTCTTGCTTCTAGTTACCTTTCCTCTGACCCCTACTCTTTTCTTGCCACACCTGCCTTTAGGTAAACCTCCTCTAAGCTCCTCAAAAAGACTGGATGTACTGTCAGTGACTATAATATGAAATGTTTCCTCATAGGATTACTTGGATTTGTTAGGTTCCGCTCTAGAACCAGCCATGACACGATCCTGTAGACAAGTCAAAATTATTTTCTAAATGCCCCATAAGTATTTGTCTCCCTCATTCCTAGGAGATTTCCTTTTTCTCTGTACCCCAGACCTGGGCCCTTCCTTCCCTGTGTCCTCATCCCTATGTTCCTGTATTATTACTATTATTATTAGTAGTAGTAGTAGTAGTAGTAGTTGTAGTAGTAGTAGTAGTAGTAATAATTTGTTTTTTCCCAACCTCGCTTCACCTACAGCCCTGTCCCTAGCCCCAGCCAGGAAGGGGAAGGGAAAGACAAAGTCAACAGCTCTATCAGCAGATGGTTGCACGTATAGCAACAACAGTTGTTCATCCCAATCTGATTTTGTTCCTATCCATTCCCACAGTTGTTAAGGCAAAGTGGAGCCACATGCGGGTATCAGGAGGCAATGCCACACAGGGCATGATCCTTTGGAGAGGGGAGTCCCTGGGCTCACAGAGATCGTGCCAATCAGTCTGCGCTTGCCAACAACTTGTGGTGCAGCTTGTGGTGAGGTCAATGTCAGGAATGCAGAGGTGACTAGGGGCCGTTGTGACGGAGTATCAAGGTGGCAGCCATGGCTGCTCGCTGGGAGGGGTGGAGGAGGCAGGCATGGGGAGCAGGTGAATAGGTTCACTCATTTTCTGCTGAACTCAGAACAGAATTGGGGCTGGAGAGGAGCCAGGGATCCCTTCCTTCCTTCTTCCCCCCCCCCCCCCCCCAATATGCCCCTTCTTTTCTTTGTTTCCTGACAGGCAGAGCTCTGCTGCCCAGGCCTTTGAGGGGATGGTAAAAGGTCAGAGCTTCAAGTCTGGACTGGAAGTGGCATTGCAGAGGAAGGGGCAGGGAGGAAATAGATTTCCCCGTAACAATTGAATGTAGTGTCAGGAAGGACTTCTGTGGATCCTGTGCCCTGTCATCAGTGGCTGCTTGGTTTAGCTCTGGATTTTTTGTAATACAGCCTACCTGTATTGTAGTGACCTCTTCTGCTGTCACTAGACTGTATGGCTCCTGTAAGTGTGTTGAACGATATTAGTATTATACTCTACCAAGAGCTTAGTTCAGTGCTTTACACACAGGTAATGCTCACTGAATGCCATTGATGGATTGATTTGATATGGTCCTTCTAACTCTGCTTCTCCTCTCTGCTCCCTCCATATTGCAAGTTTAAAGCTACTGAGGCTCCTGACTTAAAGAACTCAGAGGAAACCGAGAAGAGGCCATATACTTTTTTCTGTTCACTATTTTTTTTACCAGTTGACTCTTTTTCCAGTCTAGTCCCTAATGTCTCTATCTCTTCACTTGATTCCATACTGCCGTTCTCTCCCACAGACACTTCCTGAAGTTGCTGCAGGCGTTGTCAGCCCACTCTCGTCCTATTCCCTGGAGACAGAGGAATTTTGTTTTTTATCCATGAGTAGTCACACAATTTTCTTTATGAGTATTTTTGGGATTGAAGCAACAGTCCTCTCAAAGATGTGGAAGCAAGTATTTTGGCCTTTACTTAACAAAGTATGATGTCTCTTCCCCACTGCCCTGCTGGGCCTACTTCCAGATCTGAAGAGTGGTCACTCAATCTGTCAGTGATATTTCTTGAGGGATTACCCTGTGCAGAACACTGAACTAAGCACTTTGGAGAGTTCAATATGGGCAGCAGGAGGTAGTCAGAGCTTGATATTTAAAAACCCTCTACTACCAAGATGTATTTACAGCTGGGTTTCCCAGTTTACATGAGCAGTGTTCATTTTACATTTTGTATAATACCTCTGTTTTCATTTAAATTGCCAGTAAGTGTTATCAGAATTCAGCCACAGTTCGTGTCTCAGGTCTAAAGTACCCATCCTATACAATTACACAACTATTTTATTTTGTAGTTACAAGCCAAGGAAATCCCTTTTGCCCTCTGCTTTATTGTAACTTATCTGTGCTCTGATAGAGCTTTAACAACGCTTAAAGAACAGAAACTGAAACAAATCCTTTAAAGCACAACCAAACATATGAAATCATTGAAAAACATAAAAGTCAGCTCTCTAGTGGGGAAGTTAAAGATTTACAATATCGTTTGTAAATAAAAAAGTTTTAATAAAATAAAAATCTTCTGGGATTCTGTTTGAAAGGTAGCTGGCTTTTTATCCCCCTCAAATAGTTATATATTAAAGTTGTCTTTTTACATCTGAGATAAAAACGGAATTGTTTTTATGTCTCTTCAAGGCCAGGAAGAAAATATTTTAACCTAATGGCCCATGCATTTTATTGGTACAGGCAGGTTATATTTGAGGGTAATTGTTTTATTATGTCCTTTAATTTTCTAGGCAAATGCTTAAATGCCTGTTGCATGTGTCACTGAAATGCACGTCCCACATTCAGACATTGACCCTAGGCAACACAATACGGGATTGCATTACCTTGAGAATGAACAAAAGCCAAAACTTAACGTGAAGCTTCACCCATTTGGTTCCCTTCTTTCCTCTCCTCTTGCTATGTGAGACTGGTTGTGGTCTGACTCACAGAATAGTTGGAGAAATGGGGTGACTCTTGCCCTCACTGCTGCATATTATTATTATTGCTAATAATGATAATAATTATGGTATTTTAATCGCTTTCTATGTGCAAGTGCAAGACACTATCCTAAGCACTAAGGTGGATACAACCAAATCAGGTTGGACACAGTCCATATCCCACATGAGGCTCACAGTCTCAATCCCCATTTTACAGATGAGGTAACTGAGACCAGAGAAGTGAAGTGACTTGCCCAGGGTCCCAAAGTGCACAAGCGACAGAGATTAGAACCCATGACCTCTGACTTCTAGGCCCATGCACTATCCACTATGCCATGCTGCTTCCCTTCTTCCCCATATTTCTAACTGCTATCTCTCCTGGGGCTGGGAGGATTTGGGCCCTCCAAGATGGGTAGTAGAGGATCACATTTCCAATAATAACAACAATGATAGTGTTGGTATTAAGCCCTTACCATGTGCCAAGCACTTTACTAAGTGCCCGGGTTGATAGAATATAAGCAGGTTAGACAGTCCTTCTTCATGGGGATTACAGTCCAAATAGGAAGGAGGACAGGTATTTATATCCAAGAGCTTAGTACTGTGCTAAGCGCTTAGTACAGTGATCTGCACACAGTAAGCGCTTAATAAATACATTTGAATGAATATCTCTTTTTATAGGCATGGCAATTGAGGCACAGAAAGGGTAAGTGAATTACCCACAGTCCCACAGCAGACAAGTGGTGGAGCTGGAATTAGAACCCAGGTCCTCTGACTCCCATGCCCTATCTCTTTCTAATAGGCCACTCTGTTTCTCCTGTGCACATACTAATTAGGCCTTTTGTGCTCATGGAGAGCATCTTGACCCCCTAGAAATCAGGTCAGGGCCAGTTGCACCAATCTCAAAGAACAAATGTGGGGCCAGATACCAGACACCCATTTGCTGGGTTTGGTTGGACAGGGCCTTGGTTGGACCAATTACACAGGCTATGCTAAGTAAGCCCCGGGGTCCCCAAATTTCCTTAATGGTGTCATTTCTTCACTCTTTCATTGTGTATTTGAAGGAGATTCCGATGACAGTAAAATTAATGTGCGCACATGTGTGTATATGTATGTATGCATGTGTGTGTATGCTTGGCTGAAAAGGACAATGTGGGCTCCACAGTCCCAGCCTGATTGGGCACACAAAAAGATGTCCTTTGCTATGTGTTTGGATTTAATGTTTGTAGTGCCTGACACTGTTTTCTGTCTTGCCTCAACTCTTTCTCTGCAATGCTTTTGCTCAGAGAGCTGCCCTGTTCTTACTGGCAGTGCACCACGCAGGTCTGTCCTCAGCTGTAGGCTCCCAGTTTTCAGCGGGGCTGCAGTAGTCTGAAGCTTTGTCTGATTTCATAAAGGTACTGAATGTACTATTTTACCTGTCCAGGGCATTTGTTACGTGTTGCAGCAGTTGAGAAGATTTAAAACAATAGATAGGTAGATCATCTTTAAAAGGGGAGACTACTAAATTATTTTACCATTTGGCAAACATTTTATTTTCAAATACATGTGGGTTAAAGGCACATACTATTTTATAATCAAAAGTATCCTTGTGCTCTTTTTAAAAACAATACTGTTCACTCCATAACTATTACGCAGTGAAATAGGCTTTTAATAAAATTCATTGCTTGTCATGAATAAAACAAAATGTCTAGTATCCTTTTCTCCCTACTTTTCTCTGAATACATGATTCCCATTTAGGGGAAAGTGGTCGTGTAACACCTCTTTTCTTAGTGAACACTCTGACAGTTTTCAGTCTCTGTTGTATTGTAACATTTAATTCTGAATGACACAATTTCTTGAGAGTTTTATTCTAGCCCTCCCACTGATCCCCTGTAATTTGTGACTAGCCAAATCAAAGCTACAAGGAATGGGAAAATCCCTGGGTCTGGTAGAATTCCCATGGAAATACGCACAAGAAGAATGGGTCTTGCTGCTTAAATTGTGCTTGGGCTTTTCTTCAACTTGGAGCACTGAGGAAATACCACTGGATTGCAAAGATTCCAGCATAAACACCATCTTCAAGAAGCAAAGAGATACAGCTAGTTACAGAAACTCTTGGGAACCTCTAGACTGTAAGCTCATTGAAGACACAGAACGTGTTCTACCAACTCTGTTATATTTTACTCTCCCAAGCGCTTTGTACAGCACTCTGCACACAGTAAGTGCTCAATAAATATAACTGATTGGTTGATTGATGGGGAAACTCTCAGGATTGCTAGTCAAATCCTAGCCATCACTTTCTGTTTTCCAGACCAAATTGTACCCTTGCAGATCAGATCTTACAGTGTGACTTTCATCACTATTTATCGATGACCTACTGTGACCAGAGCATTTTATTGGGCTCTTGGGAGCATACGGTAAAAGAAGTGGTCTCTTGTCCGAGGAAAAGTTGTTCTAGGCCAAGTGCAGGAAGCAACACTGAGTTCATATACCTCACAAAAGCATTCAAGACCTTGAGAAAATCTGGATTCTAGCAACCTCTGAGGAGATTATTCTGCCCATTCCTTGCTGTGTTACCTTGAGCAAGTCATTTACCTTCTCTGTGCCTCACTTGGCTCAGCTGTAAGCATGCATTATCCCTCCTACTTAGACTATGAGCCCAGTGTGGAACAGGGACTATGTCTGACCTAATCAACTTGTATCTATCCCAGCACTTAAAACAGTGTTGAACACATAGTAAGTGCTTAACAAATGCCACAAAAAAATTGAGCTGCCCAGAGTAGTTTTTCAAGATCCATAGTGTTCTTCATGAAGCAGGAATTCTTGTGGAATAGGACCGCTATGCCATGGTTGAGGGGGCTGAGTGGGGGTGTCTTTCCAGGGATTGGACATGGTATGGAACCATACTCCCACGTGGGGAGAGCAGGGAGGACAGAAGTTCAATGCAACATTTGGAACTCTGGGGAGGTTTTGACTGTGTGACTAAGTGGCCTACCTGGAGAAGTAAGGAGGCAAAAAGGCCAAAGTCTATTTCCTCTCACCAGTAGCCACCTATTTATTGTTACTTTCGTTATTGCTTCACTCATTTTGTCCTGTTCTCCTGATCTCCCCTCTTTCTTTCCGTGTCTTTCCCCCCACGTAGTTTTTAGCTTATGAGCTCCAAGTGGGGAAAGACATTGTCTAATTGTCTTTTTGTCTTCCCATTACATAATAACAAATAATAATTACGTTAATTGCCATGCCAAGCACTGGGGTGGGTACAAGAGAATCATATTGGACATAGTACCTGTCCCAGTTCTGGTTCCCATTCAAAAGGGAAGGGAGAACAGGTATTGAATCCCTGTTTTAGAGTTGAGGAAAGAGAGGCACCGAGAAGTCATATCTCTCGTATCTATCCCAGCACTAGAGAACAGTGCCTGACACATAGTAAGCACTTAACAAATGCCATCAAAAAAAAGACGGAAGTGACTTGCCCAAGGTAACACAACAGGCAAGTGGTGAAGCCTGGATTGGAACCTAGGTATCCTGACTCAAAGGCCTGAACTCCAATTCACTGGAAATTTCCCTAAGCACCAGACTATGGGTATCATTGAAAGTCTTTGAGACAGTCATCCTCAAGCTGCTATATGCAGATGGCTATGATGTAGAGACACGTACACAGCATGATACTCTGATTATGAATTGCTTTGCAGCATCAGCACAGAGCCATGTCTTTATGACCTGTACAAGATGGAGGTGATGTGCTATTTTCTTTATTACCACCTTCCTGAGAGCCAGGTACTGTGTCAGATTCTCACATGGGCATTCTTTCCCAGTGCTTAGTACAGTGCTATGCACAAAGTAAGTACTAGTATTTATTAAGTATACTTTTAGCATTCTTTTAGTACTTCTAAATAATGTTGTCTAGTGGATAGGGCATGGTCCTAGGAGTCAAAAGGGCTTGGGTTCTAGTCCCAGCCACCCTACTTGTATGCTGTGTGACCTTGGGGAAGTCACTTCACTTCTCTGTGCCTGTTACCTCAGCTGTAAAATATGGATGAAGACTGTGAGCCCATATGGGTTATGGACTATGTCCAGTCTGATTACCTTGTACGTACCCCAGCGCTTAGATTAGTGTCTGGCACATAGTAAGTGCTTAACAGATGCTATGAAAAAAAAACCGGAGTGTGTGCATTGAAATCTGCCTCCTCTATTGGCCTTTCTCACTAGACTATAAACTCATTTTTAAATACATTTATATATCTATACAAACACATATGTATATGTATATATATATATATATATACACGTACATCAGTGAAGTTAATATTTACTGTTATTTTTTCCTCAACTCAATAGCATAAAGGGTTACAAGGACACTAAAGGATTATGAGTACTTTGTTACAAAACTAATTTAGTGTCCAGTGACTTGTCTGAATTGGATCTGTATGGTGTAGTTGTGGCGAAGTTATAGGTGCTGTCTGTCAGTTGCATCCAGTTTTCTACCAGGATGAGGTTTGGCAGTAAGAAGAAGGGGCAGGAATGTGCTTCAGCTGTCAAAAGTAGCCAGAGTGGTCCAACTGGGTAGAGAAAGTGCCTATCAACTCCTTTACATTATATTCTCCCAAGAGCTTAGTACTGGTTTTTGTTAAGCGCTTACTCTGTGTCAAGCACTATTCTAAATACTGGGGTAGATACAGGCTAATCAGGTTGGACACAGTCCCTGTCCCACATGGGGCTCACAGTCTTAATCCCCATTTTAAAGATGAGGTAACTGAGGCACAGAGAATGAAGTGACTTTTCCAGGGTCACACAGCAAAAAGTGGTGTAGCTGGGACAGAACCAGGTCCTTCTGACTCCCAGGCACTTGCTGTACCCACTAGGCTATGCTGCTTCCCAGTGTTCTGCATAGTTAGCGCTCAATAAATATGATGATTGATATATACAGAGCTGTTCAAAACAAAAAAAGAATAATTTGTTCTGAACTCCAGGTCTCAAGTAGCCCATATTCTAAGCCTTACTAAATTCTCCAGTTTTCCCCTCTCTTGACCCAGCTTTGGTAATCCACCATTTATATGCCAATAAAAGGCTAGGGAAGTTGTCAGTGAATCTCAGCAGATCATCTCTTTAAAATTTCTCAAAGCTACCCTATTGTAAGCAAATCCAACCTGGCAGCTGGATTTCTGTAGCAAACTGGTGAGGAGAGTGGCTCCCTTGGTTTTATGGAAATGAAAATCTGGTGAACCCCAAGCCAGCAGGGCAGATGGCCACGAGGTGCCCTCCAAAACCTGCAGCAGTTTCACTTCCGGAATGTTCCTCTATCCATTTTTCAAACTGGTACATGTGCCACTGGGCCATGTGGGTGGCAAGCATTTGTTTTTTAAAACTTGAACATACTGTAGCTTGACACTTATCCTAAAGTCTAATTGAAAACCCTGCTGTTCTAACATGTGTGTGAAGTACTGATATACTGTTTTGACTTGCAATTATGCAGTTAAATTAGTACATTGAAAATATTCCAAAATTTAATGCCCTCCCCTTTTTGGAAAAAGAAACAGCCCACAGATTTGACTCGCTGATTCACAATTACCCATGGCAATTTAGGCATTATAAAGAAAAGATATCCAGATTTGCTTTCAGTAAAATGTGTTGATTGTTAGTTTATCACTGTGTGTGTGTGCGTGTGTGTGTGTGTGTGTGTGTGTGTGTGTGTGTGTGTTTTATTTTTGATTGAAATCTTTGGGATGGAAACCACTTTGGGTATAAATTCAGTAGCGCACTTCAACCCCCTTTATTGTTCCTTTTTATACGAAGATGTTTAGTATGCAAGCCCGTTGTTGGGTAGGGATTGTATATGTTGCCGAATTGTACTTTCCAAGCGCTTAGCACAGTGCTTTGCACACAGTAAGCGCTCAATAAATACGATTGAATGAATGGCCTACCCAATTATTAGTTTTGTTATGCATGTGAAGTCCTTCATTTATTTTTATATGTACTGTGACCCCTAAGAACTAAGGCCAAGGATTATGGAGCAATTTATTTTTTAATGTTTTTTTCATTTTTATTTCTTTTTACATTTATAAAGAAACTATTAAACATTTAGTATGGAAAAGGGAACCCTAATCTTTGATTCCACTTTCAAACACAAATTTTGGTATATCAGGTTCCGTCATTTCACTTCAGCATTTAACCTGCCCTCAGTAGTTCTTAATAACCCTTTTTCAATAGAGTATGAATTAAGCACCAGAACACTGATGATATTCCTTTCTGAAATGATATATGAAAAGTCTTGTCATCGTTTACTTATTTAAATGTTTCTGTGATGTCTTGCTTCATTATAGAACAGGTGCTGTGAAATAAATTTCAACACTTTTAAACTTAGCCACCACCTAAAATTATAGTTAGGGGAAATACATGATCATTTATATCAAGATGTTCAAATCAAGTGGGGTTTTTTTAGTCTTCCAAGTTGTGAACACTGTGGCTCACTCATGATCAAACCTTTTCTGACAGGTATCTTTTATACATTCATTAAAAAGCCCACCATAGATTCTATGGAGTTTTAACACCCTCCATGGCTCCTTTGGAAGAAAGTGTTTTAAAGTGCATAATTAGGGCTCTTGAGCAGAAAACTACAATTATACACTTGTGTGTTAATTTTGTGTACAGTAAGACTTGAGTTCAACACTGGTTATAAATGAGAGCAAGCTTTTTCCTGCCATGTACGACTGCATTTTATGAATACTTAAACAAAATTATCTTTAATAAACTGACCTGAAAAGGTAAAAGCATTTGTACTTAGTGGGTGGGAGGAGACAGGAATGTAGGGATGTGGATAAGGGATTTCTTTTTAGATGGAGATTAAGAGGAGGAGAGTACACCCTGTTACAGTTCTGTAGTTTGATTCTTTTTCTAGAGTATATTTAGAAACATCAATCACATTCACAAACACAGGCATTGCATCCTATTGTGTTTCATGATTTTGCTTCTGACGATGAGATTTTTATCACTGCATGTGGGTATGAGTGAAAGAATAGGTGCGTAACCTAACATTCCTTTCACATTTAAGATTTTTCTTCCCCAGACTTTTGCAATTGCAGTTTACCCTGCCTGGAGCTCTTTTTATTCTTCTTATTATCATGATCTTCTTGAAGCCTCCGTTGTAAAACGTCCATGCGATTCCTGATTACTCCCCGCTATTATTGAGTACATGCTGCTGCTTTCTCCTGGCAAGCCACAGTTGTGCTCCTTCAGTGGATGGTATACTTTACTGTATCTTTAAACGTTTTATTCTGCCTTGTTTGCTCACCCTCCTTCTCCTCCCTCCACCCTTCATGTCAACATGGAGCAATTTCTAGGGTTTCCTGCTGTCATCCATTTTCAGAGCCTGTTCTGCTCTGCAAAGGACTGTGGCAAAAAATATTGTTTCTATGTTGGTAGACTGCATTTCAGACTGGAAGTGAACTACTGGATTTCATCATACTGTTTTATGAATTTGATGAAATTACTAATAATGTCAGTTGTGACATTTATGGTAGGTCTGGGTCTACAGAAGGCTCAGTTCTACAACTTAACGATAAATAATAATAGTTTTGGTATTTAAGTGATTCATATATGATGATAATGGTATTTCAGTGCTTACTTTGTGTCAAGCTAATCAGGTTGGACACAGTCCCTCTCCCACATGGGGCTCACAGTCTTAATCCCCATTTTACGGATGAGGTAACTGAGGCACAGAGAAGTCAAGTAATTTGGTCAGGGTCACACAGCAGACAACTGGTGGAGTCAGAATTAGAACCCAGCTCCTTCTGACTCCCAGGCCCATGCTTTTTTCACTAGCCCATGCTGCTTCCCCAAGCCCTGTCCAAAATGCTAGGGAAGACACAAAATAATCAGGTTGGACACAGTCTCTGTCACTCATGTGGCTCACAGTTTCAGTATGAGGAACAGCTTGGCTCAGTGGAAAGAGCACGGGCTTTGCAGCCAGAGGTCACGGGTTCAAATTCTGCCTCCGCCAACTGTCAGCTGTGTGACTTTGGGCAATTCACTTAACTTCTCTGTGCCTCATTTACCTCATCTGTAAAATGGTGATTAAAACTGTGAACCCCCATGGGACAACCTAATCACCTTGTAACCTCCCAGCGCTTAGAACAGTGCTTTGCACATAGTAAGTGCTTAACAACTATCATCAGTATTATTATTATGGGGGATTATATGTTTTTAGTCCCCACTTTACAGGTGAGAAAACTGAGGCGCAGAGAAATTAAGTGATTTGCCCAAGGTCACCCAACAGGCAAATCAACCACATTTAGTGAGTACTTATTGGGTGCAGAGCACCGTACGACACAACGGAGTTGTTAGGCACATTCCCTGCCATGGCACAGCCAAGATGAGCCTGTTGTTGGGTAGGGATCGACTTTATATGCTGCCAACTTGTACTTTCCAAGCACTTAGTGCAGTGCTCTGCACACAGTAAGCACTCAAATACGATTGAATGAATTAAAGCCCTCGTTCTCTGACTTGCAGGCCCATGCTCTTTCCATTAGGCCATGCTACTTCTCAGTAGTTCATCACTGTTTTGAAGACTGGTGGCTATTTTGTCTTTTGAACTCCCACCTTGATTTGTATTTCTACTTCTTTGTCTATCGCACTTCACTGAATACTGGGTTTCTTAGATAGCCGAGTTAGGTTTCATGCTCTGTAGTACTGATAAAACTTTATATGGAGGAATTACTGGATGTAGGTTTCCTACATGTTATTAGTCAACAGTTCAGGTTGTCATGCCCAGCAGTTCAAGAATGATAAAAATAATGATAATGGTATTTGCTGAGCAACTTAGCTATATGTGCCAAGCTCTCTACCAAGTGCCAGGGAGGGTACTTGATGATGAGGGTGGACAAGACTGTGTCCTAAATGGACTACCAAAAGATATGCAGATAATAGACCAGTTTTAAGGGTGATTCAGGAGAGTAGATACCAGATGTGACTGTGGAATGAGTTCTGCTCACTATGGGATTAACTGCATCTGCCTAAACCTATCATTGGTGATGGGGTGTCAAGTATGTTGTGTTCAATTTAAAAACGTATCCTGGTCCACCTCTGAAATACCGCAGGGCCATAAAACTGCCTAGTAGCTATTGGAGCTTTGGTGTACCCAGTATAGAAGTCTTTTTGGTTGTTAATAGTGAGTGAAAAGATGTTACATTTTACCCAAACTTGAAGAGGAAATTTGAACATTTTCTAGCTAAGCATACGTCTTTTTTTTTTTTGATCATTTTAATAATTTGTCAAGTGCTTTGAGGAAAAGGTCTGTGAAACAGACTGATGTGAAACTGACTTGGTTTCACATCACTACCTGTTGAGAACTGTTCAACATGTTAAAGAGGTTTATTATTTTTATCTGGAACATTTTTGTATATGGCTTATTTTTGAGCATTGGAGTTTTTTCCTGAGTCAAACTTATGCACAAATGTTTCTGCTTATGCTTGTAAAGCAGTTGTAATTTACAGGGAGTAAGGAAATTTTTTGTAGTCTCTAACTTCAGGGGGATTTTGTGAATTAAATTTTTGTAATAAAAGAATAAAGAAATCTCAGAACTTGTAAAATAAGAGTGAGGGGTGAATTTTCCCTGCCCCTGTCCTTAGCTTTTCATCGTGGGCAGGAAATATGTCTACCAACTCTCTTGTACTGTATTCTTGCAAGCATGTAATACAGTGCTCTGCACAAAGTAAGCATTCCATAAATACCATTGATTTAGGCACTCAGTAGATTCCATGTACTGATTGATTTTTCCCAATTTATAAAACAGATATGGTAGGAAATTTAAAAGCTTTTTAAAAATATAATATTTTTCCCTTTATATGTGATTCTGTGGGACCTTTGATTAGAAAATAAAATAGAAAGTATCCTAAACCTTTTGATATTGAATAATATTGTAGAAAGTAGCAAGATAAGTATCTTGAGGCCCACCATCAAGTTGGCTTGGTCATGTTGACATAATCAAATTGTTTTATCCAGTTGGCTCAGCTAAGTATTATCTGTGCTTCTGAAGTCTTTTCTTTGGGAAATTTTTAGTTTTCTGCAGCACAAAAAATATGGGTTGGACCTTGCTGTGATTTTAGACACCATTGGAATTTGAACTGGAGAAATTACCAAATTTGTCACAGAAACCACTAAAGTACCAATACGATGGCACAAGGAAGTAATGTCTTTTCTTTTGGAATATTGGCCTTCTGTGCTGTGGAACCTAATTCAAACATGTAATGAACATACAAAAATTTACAGAGTTTTCCAGTTCTAGTTGCTCAATGAACACTTTTTCCTTTATGGGCATGGTAGTTCTTAGAGAAGCTGCAAAGAGTTCTGCATTGCCCCGGGTGCGGTTTTTCTTTGCTGACTCAGCAGTAAGGCGCAGAAATGGAGTTGTGGCCACAGACTCACCTGCAAAACAGTTCTCACTTTGGGATCCGGGAGGTAAAATTGTGGGATTCTTGTATTAATTACCAAGGGGTACTCAGTGATGAATACTGACAGTCCACAGATTGAATCTAAAGGGTAGATTAGAAATGAATTGGTTGCAGATCTGTGGGAATAATACGATGTCCTGTCTCCATTCTTGAACAGACATGGGTTAGAAATTACTGCGTAGTGGGATTCTTTAGTAGAAAATTGCATATGTTATTGTGGCTACATACAGTCTTTCCCTGGCAAAGGAATGTTCAGCGGTTCACATTAGTGTCTAAATTGGTTGTGTTCTAGCAGAAACATAATAGAATTTGCCCTTGAATTTTCCATTTGTCCTGCCCTTTTGGAGAGGACAGATTTTGTTATTTTCCAGGATATCATACCTAAGGTTTCTTTTTCCTCCCAGTGCAGCAGTAGAGGCTGAGTGCCTTAAGTAGAACCCAACCAGACCTCAGATCCAATGCTGTGTGGATTGAGGCAGGGCAGATTTTAATGTACTTGGATGAGTAGTGAGTAGCAGAAATATTGGATGACAAATAATATGGAAATATGCTGTCTACACCCTAGAAGCTTTATACATTTCAGTTCTTCTGTGCTTTATTGCAACCAATAGCACAAGTAATAAATTCCCCTGGCAGCTGGCCAGTGAGCCAGATGGGAGCACCTCGTGGAACCTGGATTGTGTCTGACTTGATTAAGTTGTATCTAACCCAGCCCTTAGAGCAGTGCTTGACATATAGTAAGCACTTAACAAAAACAATAATAACAAAAGTAACAATATTCATTCAGTCAGTCATATTTATTGAGCGTTTAGTGTGTGCAGAGCACTGTACTAAGTGCTAGTTAATAATTGATATTGCAAATGCCCCTTAAACCTATTTCTAGGTTGTGGAAACAGTAATAGACTGAGGCTTTAAATTATCCATGATATTTATGAAAACATGAGCCCAATCCTTAACCTTTCAAGGAAGATCCCGTTATGCATTTTAGTAGTTAGTCAGCCCCGTCGGTTATTGTGTGTGGCAATGCTGTGAGTGTTGGGGACAGTTGAGGTGGAGGTTTGTTTTTTTTAATGGTATCTGTTAAGTGCTTCCTCTGTGCCAGGCACTATACTAAGCACTGGGGTAGATAAAAGCTAATTAGGTTGTCCCACATGGGGCTCACAATCAATCCCCATTTTACAGATGAGGTAACTGCGGCCCGGAGAAGTTAAATAACTTGCCCAAGGTCACACAACAGATAACTGGTGGAGCCAGGATTAGAATCCAGGTCCCCCGATGCCCCAAGCGCTATGCTCTATCCACTGGGACATGCTTGGAGGTGGCTTTGGCCACCTTAGCAAGGAAAGCATTCAGAAAAGGAGGGGCAGATGAAGTGGAGACTCCCAGCTTGAGGGAATCCAAACCTGTGATCTGCCCTGGGTGCTCACTTCAGCTTCCTGTCATTTCTTCCATTCATTCTTTCAATCGTATTTATGGAGTGCTTACTATATACAGAGCACTGTGCTAAGTGTTTGGGAGAGTACAATATAAAAATAAACAGACACATTCCCTTCTCACAATAAGTCTAGAAGGGGAGACAAACAGGAGAGATGTTGGTGAGAACTGCTTGACTCGTGCTTTACGAGTTTCTGGTAACCAGCTAACGTCAGTGCTGCATTCCCAAAGGTAGATTCTACTTTAAATAATATCCCTTTAAGCATAGGTCATTTCCTGAGAATTAATGGTTAGTTGGGGTTAATGGCTTAAGGCACAGTACTGTGCTGGGGTTATGATTGCCATTATTGGATAAGATGGAAAATAAACAGGTACTTATGGATTTTTAAAGAAGTAATATATATTCTCTTTCTCAATGTACCATGTTTCTCTACAGTATCCCCATGATATTCAATTACCTTTCTACATTGCAGTTGAACAACTGATTTTAGAAAACAAAAGATGACCGAGAGAATTGATATCCTGGAATAATTTATTCAGACTGTCATGAAAAATTGTACTGTTCAGTAATACTTGTAGCTTGAATTTATAGTTCTGGGTATGGCTTAAGAGTGCTATTATTTTATACGTTTAATGAGCCCAGTTCTCCCAGGGCTTGAAGTCACTTCCTGGAAGAAAATTAAAGATTAGGGTGGAGCATTAACTCATACAACCTACAAGTGGACCATCTGGTACATTGCGACAGCATATGCATACTATCCACAGCAAAGCCCGTAAATGCTGGTGATCTGAAAGAGCTATCATTTTTGTAAGTACTGGTGGTTAGAGATTTGTGCTTTTCAAGTTTGTGTTTCCATTGCCCCTCTGATTATTTGTCCCCAGGCAGGTCACTCAAAAATGGCAGAATTGAATCTGGATACAGGGCACACCCCATTCTATGGTCACCTGTGATTTCCCCCCAGTTTTGGTACATATGAGCTCATCCCTCTAGACTGTGAGTTCTCTGTAGGCAGGGAATGTGTCTTTATTATTATATTATACTACCCCAAGTGCGTCGTCCAATGCTTTGCACAAAGTAAGCACTCAATAAATATGATTTGAATGAATGAAAGTACATCGTTTCAGATCCATTAGCCAGATCAAGTCAGGTTGGCAGTAGGGGAAAGATGTGACACTGGGCAGGGCCATGACTGAAGGTGAAGCTTGCCATTCCTGGAGCCTGTGCCCAAGGCTTATGATTAGTTCAGTGTCCTCTTGCTTAACTCAAGTTCTCAAACCCCTTAAAGAGACCACGCTGCATGAGCTCTAAAGAGATATGTCTTATATTCATACCAGAAATTTATTCATATATATTAATGACCGTGTCCCCCTCTTTCAAATTGAACTTCTTAATGGAAAATTCCAACAGGTACATCATTTCTACGTTCTAAAGTAGTACTTTAGAAGTTTCTTCCAAAGTAGTACTTCCATATTGTGCATAAGTTTGTATACACCAAAAAGTCAACATATTAAAGCTTAATTCCCAGGGGAATTGCTAGTTGTGTTGTCTGAGCTTTACAGTCTTTTTAACACCGGTAAAAGTGTTATTCTAACTGCTTCAAATCAAACTGTAAAGGTGGTTGTGAAATATAGTATTAGATATCAAATCAAAACATATGGGTGTTGAACGGGAAGGATATGTGTTACATTGGTGTTCAGTTCTCTCGCATGCGAAGTTTTATTTTATGGAAATGCTTTGGCATGGCTCATACTAAGGACATACATTCATTATGAGATATCAAGCTGTAAAGTAAATAAAAGCAGAGAATTCAACAGTGCTGTTGAGATGGTTTGCAGTATGAATTTGTCTGTTCTGCTAATGCAATAAAGATTTCTGTGAACCACTGGGACCAAATTATTTTGACTGGCTTGGCAGCCACCGCTTATAAATACATTTCTCTAGGTAGGGTCAGAGAAGATGTAAACTTTGCTTTTCCATATTTCCTCCTTTTCACTGAGCCAGTTGTCTTGAATCATTGTGTTAATCATTGTGGAACCTGTTTCTTAATGCAAAGCACATGCTCGACCTGATTGTTGACTAATGAAGTATTGATCTCATAGTGGGTACTTCTACATGCATATCCCCCAGATTTTTTAAGTATTTTGTTGTAAATGAGTTGGTTCCTGCCATGAACTTTTATGCCTGATGAATTATTTTTCAGAAGTACTTCCTGTGGGGGAACTGGGGAAGGGGGCAGATTGTTACTTTAGAAAATATAATCAGTGTATTAAACCTGTAGTGTAACCTATATATGTCACCTGTGAACCACGAGTGCAGCCCTAAACCTACCTGTTATTGTTTGAGGTTTTACAAAACTACGTTCCCTGAAATAAAAATCAGGTTAGTCAGCTTTGTCGAATGGCATTTTTCTTTCCATCTTGTGTTAGAATGGTTTTATTCCACTGGTCTACTTTGATCTTTCACCAGTGATGTTTCTGTATAGATTAGCTTCTTGCTCAGAAGGGAGTAGAGAGCCTTTGGTAAAAAATATTTTTTTTACCGTCAGCTGAATGAAGTTGTGTCTTTTGTTAAGAATTTATCAATAGAGTCAATTTTTTTCCTAAAATCCCACATTATGAAAAAGTAGTGGCTTAATGTCCTGTGCTCAGTTTTGTAGGCTTGCATCTTTTGCAAATGCATCACAATGTATTGGGCAAATAGGCATAGTCAGAAGAATGTTCCTTAATTCAACCATCACATTCAATCTAAAATGTGAAGTGAAAGCATGTTCTTGGAGAACCAACTGTTAATTTTTCCATGCCATATCGTTGAATCTTATGGTGTAATTAATGCTTTATTTATCCCTGCCATATTACTATTGTCAAGAAACCTCAGGATTGTTGGTCTGTATGAATATGTGTCTGTGGAGTCTGACAACATATTCCTAATGGAGGGGATTGAGGTTTTAGAGAAAAGTGATAAGCAAAGAACTCTCTTCTGTTGACACTGTGGTCTGGTTCTGTACTCTAGACTGTAAGCCCATTATGGGCAGGGAATGTGTCTTCTAATTCTGTTGTATTGTACGTTTCCAGGTGCTTAGAACAGTCCTCTTGCACATAGTAAGCACCCAATAAGTATCATTGTTTGGCTGGGGTTTTTTTTTTTTGTTTGTTTTTTTGTTCAGAATCCCTCGTGTTTGACCAGTATGTCTGCTTTACTTGATTCCTCTCACAGATGCCGCCCCAGTATGGTCAGCAAGGAGTAAGTGGCTACTGCCAACAGGGTCAGCAACCATATTACAACCAACAGCCACAGGCTCAGCACTTGCCACCCCAGGCTCAGTACTTGCCATCACAGCCTCAGCAGAGATACCAAACCCAGCAGGTAAGCCTAGTCGCACATGTCATAGCATCATACCTTGACTGATGAAAACTGTCCCATTGATTGGAAGAAGGATGCATTAGAGACAGCTGTAGGGTCAGTTCCTCCTTAAATTAACATCTTCACCTCATACACTTGTGAGATTAGACTGGAAAATTTGAGTAAGGTGAATTTTATTTATTTATTTATTTTTTGTTCTGTGTTGAAATGAAGAACACAAAGGCTGGGGTTCTTTGGCTTCTAAAAACCACTACAACAACTGAAACCAAGTTAGATGGTGGTTGTAGTTGTGGTATTCTTCTTCATAACCATTATACTTTTATTTCGCATATTACTCTAATTCCAGGGAGAACTCATTTTCACTTGGCTTCCCAATGTCCATGGAAAGTAAATAGATGGGAAGTATTACTGAGGACAGAGGGTGTTTATGCCTTATTGAAGGTCACATAAATCATTGGCAGAGTTGGAAATACCCTTCAGATTTTAGGTCAATTATCTATCCATTAAAATATGCTCGAGTGGGCAAGGAAACTAATGTGAACTTACCCTGCTCTTGTAATTTTTTTTGCCTCTGTTGACTCTTAAACAAAATGCTTAGATGGCTATGCTGTATGTACATTAAAATGACTCTGCCATGGTGCAAAAAACTCACTAGCTAGGGTGTATATACCAAATTCTTCTAAATGTTTTTTGAGCTTGCTAAATTCACTTGACATTGAGGTCTCTGCTTGTGGCCCCCACTAATTCCAATTCCTAGAGGATAAGAGCTGAAAAAGAATAATTCCGAATTTACCATATTTCGTTGGTATCTCTTTTCACACCTCTTGTTCACACCTCAGCGCTTTAGCATCTACAAGTGGCTAAATTCCTGGCTAATGAGTTTGAAAAATGAGTTTGCCTTTCTGGAAATATGGAGGGTGGGACAAGACTGTAGGGCAAAAATGTTCTTATTCTACTTGTGAGTGGATTCACTGTGGGATTTGGCCTGGCTGAAGGATCTCAATCAGTCATGAGGTCTGCAAAACAAAGAAAGGAAAACTGGGGAGATTCTGTTGCTTTTGAAGCAGCATGGCTCAGTGGAAAAAACCCAGGCTTTGGAATCAGAGGTCATGGCTTCAAAGCCTGGCTCCACCACTTGTCAGCTGGGTGACTTTGGGCAAGTCACTTAACTTCTCTGGGCCTCAGTTACCTCATCTGTAAAATGGGGATTAAGACTACATGGGACAACCTGATCACCTTTTAACCTCCCCAGCGCTTGGAACAGTGCTTTGCACATAGTAAGTGCTTAATAAATGCCATTATAATTATTATTATTATTTTCTACTACTGGAGCCCTCAGAATGGGTATTTGGTCAAGTGAAATTATCAGGTAAAGGGGTAGAGGATCTAATTTTTGTAACCACTACCATAAAGGCCCCCGTTTGTTCTTCTCAACTAATTCCTCTCTCTTCAAATAGCCTTTTGTTCACTGAACTCGTACTGATTCTTACTTAGCTGGCTGTGAGTATTGACTGAAAAGTCTGTTCCGTAGATTTGAGTGTCTCCGACCGTGGTGAAGTACAGAAAAGAGCACACCTATAGATAATTGTTCCTTGGCTACAAACTCCTATTCCAGCCAGCCATCTTGTATCCACTTCTCACCCCTGGTCTTAGGTGTCTTCAGTGGGTCAAGCATGAGCTATGGCTGGCTCAGTGCAGTCCATCAAAACCACCGGAAAAGTATAGGGAAATAAGGGATCTTATGCATTTTGGTGTCTCATATTATTGTCAATTAGTCTCTGAAGAGACACAGAACTGTTCAGTAGCATTTGACATCTAAGCAGTCAATCAGTCAATGATATTTATTCTTTCATTCATTCAATCATATTTATTGAGCACTTACTGTGTGCAGAGCACTGTACTAAGTGCTTGGGAAGTACAAATCGGCAACATTTAGAGATGGTCCCTACCCAACAACAGGCTCACAGTCTAGAAGGGGGAGACAGACAAAAAAAAAACCCCAAAACAAGTAGACAGGTGTCAATACCAACAGAATAAATAGAACTATAGCTATGTACACATCGTTAATAAAATAGAGTAATAAGTCTGTACAAATATATACAAGTGCTGTGGGGAGGGGAAGGGAAGGGCAGAGGGGGGCATGGGGAAGAAGATGAAAAGTTGGGGGGGGCTCAGTCTGGGAAGGCCTCTTGGAGGAGGTGAGCTCTCAGTAGGGCTTTGAAGGGAGGAAAAGAGCTAGTTTGGCAGATGTGTGGAGGGAGGACATTCCAGGCCAGAGGTAAGACGTGGGCCAGGGGTCGATGGCGGGACAGGCGAGAACGAGGCACAGTGAGGAGGTTAGCGGCAAAGGAGTGGAGTGTGCGGGCTGGGCTTAGAAAGAGAGAAGGGAGGTGAGGTGGGAGGGAGCGAGGTGATGGAGAGCTTTAAAGCCGAGAGTTTATGATTTATTTATTTATTGAGCATTTGCTGTATGCAGAGTACTGTACTAAGTGCTTGGGAGAATACAGTACAGTACAGTTGGTAGATATGTTCCCTAACCTCACAAGAGCTTACACTGTGGCTAGAGCACGGGCCTGGGAATCAGAAGGACCTAGGTTCTAATCCCAACTCTACCTTCTACCTGCTGTGTGACCTTGGGTAAGTCACTTTACTTTTCTGTGTCTGTTATCTCATCTGTAAAATGGGGTTTAAGACTGAGCCCCCCACGTGGGTCAGGGACTGCATCAAACCTGATTGCCCTGTATCTATCTCAGCACTTAGAACACAGCTTGGCACGTAGTAAGCGCTTAACAAATACCATCATTAATAAATACCCTCATTATTAAGCACTGTACTCCTCACTTTGAATGGGGAATCAATTAGAAAAGATGTCCTAAAAATTGCCAGTCTACTCTAGTGTTCTAAAACAGTCTCAGTAGAGGACTTCAGGTGGTGAGTCTTCTTTCTGAGTTGGAAAAGTCTCCAATACTATAAGGAAACACTGGGCACAATTGCCCCATGTCATGTGTGGGAGTAAAAATAGAAAGTGGTATGGGCGAGGGAGAGTGAGGGCAGGCGTGATAGGGATCTGCCTCCTGGTCTGGCTTCAGAGTAATCAACAGAACCTGGACAAAAAGTCTTATTCATTCAATTAATTGTCGTATTTATTAAACACTGTGTGCAAATCTGTGTACTAAGTGCTTGGGAGAATACAATATAACAGTGGACAGACAGATTCCCTACCCACGATGAGTTTACAGCCTAGAGAACAGTCTTACAGCCTACAAGTCTTAGGGGAAGCCTAAATTCCCATTAGCAGTTCGAGGATGGGTTGCTCACAGCAGATGTAGAGAATACAATATAACAATGGACAGACACATTCCCTACCCACGATGAGTTTACAGCCTAGAGAACAATCTTACAGCCTACAAGTCTTAGGGGAAGCCTAAGTTCCCATTAGCAGTTCGAGGATGGGTTGCTCACAGCAGATGTAGAGAAGCAGGGCCCTGGTGTGCTGCAGTCACTCTCTGACAGACTCAGCAGGAAGTTTTCTCACCTTCAGTTTGTAGGAGCACTTTTGTTGTTATCACACCCACTCTGCCTTCCATGCTGATCACACTATATTATCTGACTCCCAGCATGGGCCTGGGATTCAGAAGGGCCTGGGTTCTAAACCTGGCTCCGCCACTTGTCTGCAGTGTGACCTTGGGCAAGTCACTTCACTTCTCTGTGCATCAGTTCCCTCATCTGTAAAGTGAAGATTAAGACTGTGAGCCCTATGTGAGACAGTGACTGTGTCCAACCCATTTATCTTGTATGTAACCCAGTGCTTAGCACAGTGCCTGGCACATAGAAAGTGTTTAACAAATGTGTAATTTTTAATTATTATTATTATCTTTCTCAAGCTCAAACAGCCTCATGCTCCTTCCCACCACCACCACCATCAAGGCAAGACAGGGCCATCTACCCATTCATACACAAGGAAGATAGAAGCATGAGGTCATGGAACATAAGGATGCTATGAAATGATGAGAATCAGAGTTTCACAGAAAAAAAAAGGATGGGCACCTGTTCCATGTGAACTGACCTGTTGCACGTGAGCCTTCTTCCCACTCCTCTAGGGTAGTTGTGGCACCTACTAGGGTTATGCTCTGACATATGAGATATCCCCCTTACTTACTGAAATAATGCCATCATCAACAATAATACCAATTCAGTGCCTACTATACTAGGTACTTTGGAAACAGACAAATGAAGAAAAGATGCAAACTTTGCCTTCAAGAAGTTTTCAGTCTAGTTCATCACTACACTTTGCTGACCTCCCTGTCTTCAGTCAATCAGTTAATCAATCAATTGTATTTATTGAGCACTTACAAGTCACTCCCCTCTCCAGGCCATACATCTTCACTCCGCTCGGATCATTTTTCTGGAAAAAAAAATTAATCAAAAAATAAAGTTCTGCACACTTCTTTCCACTCCTCAAAAACCTCCATCCATCCATCCATCTCTTCATCAAATGGGAACTCCTTACCATCGGCCCTAAGGCACTCAATCAGCTCTCCCCCTCCTACCATACTTTGCTGATCTACTACAACCCAGCCCTCACACTTCACTCCTCTCATACCAACCTCTTCACTCCACCTTAATGTAGTCTCTCTTTCCGCCAGTTCCTTGCCCATGTCCTCACTCTACCCTGGAGCTCCCTTCCCCTTTATATCTGACAGACCATCACTCTCCCCATCTTCAAAGCCATGCTAAAATGGCACCTCCAGAAAGCCTTCCCTGACTAATCTGATTCCCCTCACCCTATTCATCTTCCCATGTTCATCACTCAAGCACTTGGGTTTGTGTTCTTCAAATACTTTGATACTCGCCCTCTCCCCAGCCACATAGCACTTAGTACATATCCTTATTCTCTGCTCTTCCCCTATCTTTAATTTTAGTGTCTGTCTCCCCAACTAGACTGTAAATTCTCTGAGGGCAGGGAGCCTTGAGCCTTGACCACCACCGCTATTGGATTTACTCTCTTCAAGGGCTTAGTACACTGCTGTACACATAACGAGGGCCCAGTAAATATCACTGATTGTTCTTGGAGGAGGCACATATGCATATGAGAACGTATATTGTTTGGGGATCCCAGATAATAATAATAATAATAATAATGGTATTTTGTTAAATGCTTACTATTTCCAAGCACTGTTCTAAACTCTGGAGTAGATACAAGGTAATCAGGGTGTCCCACGTGGGGCTCACAGTCTTAATCCCCATTTTACAGATGAGGTAACTGATCCACAGAGAAGTTAAGTGACTTGCCAAAGTCACACAGCTGATGTGATGATCAGATTACTGCTCTCAACTCTACTCTCTCTACTCAGCTCGACTCCCTTGCTCCCCTTTCCCTTCGCCGCTCTTGTACCACTAACCCACAGCCCTGGATCACTGCCACTGTCCGCCTCCTTCACTCTTATGCTCGAGCTGCTGAACGCTGCTGGCGAAAGTCTAAACACCAAGCCAACCTTGTTCACTTCAAGTTTATCCTTTTCTGCCTTAACTCTGCCCTCTCCTCTGCCAGACAAAACTATTTCTCCTCCCTTATTGACACCCATGCCCATCGTCCCCATCAGCTCTTCTGTACATTTAACTCCCTTCTCAGGCCCCCTGTTCCTCCCCTTCCTCTTTCCCTCACCCCCAACAATCTGGCCTGCTACTTCACTAGTAAAATTAACTCCATCAGGTCTGAGCTCCCCAAAGTCACTCCTCCCGCTTCTCCAACCCCCTGGCTCTCAACCCTCTCCGCTACTCTCCCATCCTTCCCAGCAGTATCCTCAGATGAGATATCCTCCCTCCTCTCAAGTGCTACTCCGGCCACCTGTGCTTCTAACCCCATTCCCTCTCATCTTATGAAATCTCTCGTTCCATCCCACCTCCCCTCAACTTCCATCTTCAACTGCTCACTCTCCACTGGTTCCTTCCCCTCTGCCTTCAAACATGCCCACGTCTCCCCCATCCTAAAATAAACCCTCTCTTGACCCCACCTCCCCTTCTAGTTATCGCCCTATCTCCCATCTACCATTCCTTTCCAAACTCCTTGAAAGAGTCGTCTACACCCGCTGCCTCGAATTCCTCAACGCCAACTCTCTCCTTAACCCCCTCCAATCTGGCTTCCGTCCCTTACATTCCATCGAAACTCCCCTCTCAAAGGTCACCAATGACCTCCTGCTTGCCAAATCCAACGGCTCCTACTCTATCCTAATCCTCCTCTACTTCTCAGCTGTCC
This sequence comes from Tachyglossus aculeatus, assembly GCF_015852505.1. Taxonomy (NCBI): domain Eukaryota; kingdom Metazoa; phylum Chordata; class Mammalia; order Monotremata; family Tachyglossidae; genus Tachyglossus; species Tachyglossus aculeatus. The sequence goes on along the minus strand of NC_052067.1, from coordinate 63,543,398 downwards.
TTGACACTGTGGACCACCCCCTTCCCCTCAACACGCTATCCAACCTTGGCTTCACAGACTCTGTCCTCTCCTGGTTCTCCCCTCATCGCAATGGCCATTCATTCTCAGTCTCTTTTGTGGGCTCCTCCTCCCCCTCCCACCCCCTTACTGTAGGGGTTCCTTAAGGGTCAGTTCTTGTTCCCCTTCTGTTCTCTATCTACACTCACTCCCTTAGTGAACTCATTCGCTCCCACGGCTTCAACTATCATCGCTACGCTGATGACACCCAAATCTACATCTCTGCCCCTGCTCTTTCTCCCTCCCTTCAGGCTCGTGTCTCCTCCTGCCTTCAGGACATCTCCATCTGGATGTCTGCCCGCCATCTAAAACTCAATATGTCCAAGTCTGAACTCCTTATCTTCCCTCCCAAACCCTGCCCTCTCCCTGAGTTTCCCATCACTGTTGATGGCACTGCCATCTTTCCCGTCTCACAAGCCCGCAACCTTGGTGTCATCCTCAACTCCGCTCTCTCGTTCACCCCTCACATCCAATCCGTCACCCAAACCTGCTGGTCTCACTTCCGCAACATCGCCAAGATCCGCCCTTTCCTCTCCATCCAAAACTCTACCCTGCTTGTTCAATCTCTCATCCTATCCTGACTGGATTACTGCATCAGCCTCCTCTCTGATAGTAATAATAATAATAATAATAATGTTGGTATTAAGTGCTTACTATGTGCAAAGCACTGTTCTAAGCGCTGGGTAAACACAGGGAGATGAGGTTGTCCCATGTGGGGCTCACAGTCTTAATCCCCATTTTACAGATGAGGGAACTGAGGCACAGAGAAGTGAAGTGACTTGCCCAAGGTCACACAGCAGATGGGGAGGCGGGATTCGAACCCATGACCTCTGACTCCCAAGCCCACGCTCTTTCCACTGAGCCAAGCTGCTTCTCTGATCTCCCATCACTCCTGTCTCTCCCCACTTCAATCTATACTTCACATTGCTGCCTGGATCATCTTTGTGCAGAAATGCTCTGGGCATGTTACTCCCCTCCTCAAAAATCTCCAGTGGCTACCAATCAACCTACGCATCAGGCAAAAACTCCTCACTCTCAGCTTCAAGGCTCTCCATCACCTCGCCTCCTCCTACCTCACCTCCCTTCTTTTCTTCTACAGCCCAGCCCGCACCCTCCGCTCCTCTGCCACTAACCTCTTCACTGTGCCTCGTTCTTGCCTGTCCCGCCGTCGACCCCCGGCCCACGTCCTCCCCCTGGCCTGGAATGCCCTCCCTCCGCACATCCGCCAAGCTAGCTCTCTTCCTCCCTTCAAAACCCTATTGAGAGGTCACCTCCTCCAGGAGGCCTTCCCAGGCTGAGCCCCCTTTTTCCTCTCCTCCTCCCCTTCCCCCCGCCCTACCTCCTTCCCCTCCCCACAGCACCTGTATATATGTTTGTACAGATTTATTACCCTATTTTACTTGTACATATTTACTATTCTATTTATTTTATTTCGTTAATATGTTTTGTTTTGTTGTCTGTTTCCCCCTTCTAGACTGTGAGCCTGCTGTTGGGTAGGGACCGTCTCTATATGTTACCAACTTGTACTTCTCAAGTGCTTAGTACAGTGCTGTGCACACAGTAAGCGCTCAATAAATACGATTGAATGAATGAATGAAAGTGGTGGAGCCAGGATTAGAACCCACAACCTCTGACTCCCAAGCCTGTGCTCATGCCACTAAGCCATGCTGCTTCTCTTGACCTTTTGACTTTCAATGTGAGGTGACATATTTTCATTTTTAAATTCATTTAATTTACTTCCTAAAATGTTATTCTTAGAAACATAGGTAAATAGGTTTGTTCAAAATGATTTGATGCCGGCTTCTTTTGAACCCATTGTAATGTCAAAGTAACATTGACTTTAAGTAGTCAGTACCCCCAGTCCTCCTTGTCAGTAACTCAGTACCTGCTTGATGATCACATTCATTGAGTCAGTGGGGAAGTGGTCACTTAGAGCCTTGCAGAGGGTCTCACTTGCAGCTTTCTTACTTCCGGCTCTTGCCCAGTCCCAACCAGTGGTAGTCCGGTGCTGTCCAGGGCTGACCCAATTCAAACTGTGACACCGAGCCAAAGGCGGCTCAAGTCTTGAGGTTGTTCCAAGACCTATGGTAGCTCTGCCCACCTGAAATGCTCTGGGGAAAGAGGAAGGCAATTTATAATGTGCACCTCAATTTCAGGGACTCAGAATCTTTTTGAAAAGTACATAGTTGCCACCCTGCCAGGCAACTCCCCAGAGCTGACATCGAGAGTATTTTTTCACTTGCAACCAGCTTTCCTGCCAGGCTCAAGATGGCCAAAGTGTTAAGATGACTCTTTACCATGCCAGTTGGCTCCCTCCTGCTTGCTCAGAGGCTGAGACTTCTAGACTGTGAGTCTGTTTTTGGGTTGGGATCGTTTCTATATGTTACCAACTTGTACTTCCCAAGCGCTTGGTACAGTGCTCTGCACACAATAAGTGCTCAATAAATATGATTGAATGAATGAATGAGATAGGGCAAAACCCTAGAAATGACAGTCTTCCCATTTGTCAGGATCTGACATACTATCAATCAATGGTATTTATGTTCTGCTAACCTTACTGTTAGCAGAACACTGTACTGAGCTGGTGGGAGAGTGCAATAGTTGGTAGATATGTTCCCTCCCCACGAGTTTACAGTTTAGAGGAAGAGCTTGTAGTCTAGAGGGCATATTAGAGATATCCCAAGAGCTACCAATACAGGTGAATAAACATGCTTTCCCTCGGGATATGACCATAGATTCTATATGTTCTTTTTTCTGGATGTTAAGGTGGTTTTTCTGTTTTTTCCAAACTGCACACCTTACTGTTATTTTGGGAGCATTTTAGATGGTAAAAATTGAATAAGAAAATAATAAAACCCAGTTGAGGGCTTGCATGTTATTCTTCATAAGTTATAATGGGCAATATGGAATACATCATGTATATCAATTCTAAAGATTCAAGGCCTTTTGAAGTCTTTCTAGTTACATTTTGTTTCACCTAAAGTAATGTTGAGTAGAAATAAAAGTAGTGGCCACTGAACTTGTGTTAAAGTAAAAGTACACTTTAGGAGGCACAAGCCAAACCACATAATGGAGGTTTAAGTGGCAGGACAATGTCTCACTGAGAAGCTGATTTTGTACTAAATAAATCTGGAGTGACAGTAGTCCAGTATTGATTAGGGTCATTTTGTCACTCAATATCATGTGGCTGCCCCCTTTCTGGTGTGAACATTGCAGTGTGAGAGCACAACTCTTTCCATCAAGGTGTGGTCACTCCTCTCCCTTTGTACAATCTCCTTGTTTAATGGTAAAGGAAGCAGAGGCTGTGGAGAGCTCACAGTATTGGGTCCCAGTGACTTGACTCTGCCTTCTGGGGAAAATATCCTAGTGGAGGCTACACCTAATTTTCATTAATTCTGTTTTATGACTTTGGAAGTAGGGTGGCTTGAGACAGACTAGCAGATAGCAGCTGGGTCTGCTGGATAGTGAAAGCACGATATGATGTCAATAATTTGTTTCAGTGGCATTTGGGGGATGTTGTGTGTAAAAACCATTAAAGTTAGTGCTTTGCCCAAACTATGCTGTCAAATAGTTTCATCGATCATTAGATTCTGCCAGTTGGCACATGCAGTGTTCGTTTTTAACCCTGAAGTTTTTTTTTTAAATTCACTGCATCAGAATATTGTTTTTCCGGCAATGTTAATTATCTTGAAATGGTGTATGCGCCAATAACTGCTTTGTGTATGTAAAGTATTAAACTTTTTAAATCTCCAGCTTAGGAACATCAACTAATTTGTAGTTTAAATTGTTTGTTAAATGTTGTTTTGGGGGTTATTGGGATTTAACCCAGTTCAGTTGTCTAGATTTGCAGAATCTCTGTAGGAGCAAAGACTCCCTTTATGTGGAGGGCCGCTTTCTTTTGAGGATTAAGACTAAGAAGAAAGGCGTTGGATGCCTTTCTTTGTCAAACAGCCCCCCATAGCCAAATCTCTACCATGTGTGAATATTCTGTAGTCATCTGCTGAAGTAGCAAGAAGCGACTCAGAGGGTCTGTACCAGACTTGGGGGAGGCCACGAAACTATTTCCCCTCAGCCTATCTCTGGGATCTCAGGTTCACCGCAACTATAAGTGAAATGAGGGACTTGGTTTACTGAATCTTAGGAAAGGAGATCATTGGTGCTTGGGTAGCTTTTTCTAAAAGCTTCCCTGTTCATTGATGTCCTAGGCCGTTATGTTTGTCACCCCCTGGATATCCAAAGAATAATCCTTATTCTATCCCCCTCCCTCTTCTGCCTCCCTCCTTTCTTCAAGGGAAGAAAAAGGCAAGTCATCAGTGAGGATGACAAGAAGAGCCAGGTGTGTGTTGTTGGGGCTGATGTTTTTTCTACTGTAAGAGTGTATTGCTATTATGGGATGGCAGTCAACAGGAAAATAGGTTCTCGACAACTTTGCAGGAATGTATCTGCTTGGAGACCAAGGGAAGCCTGAACACACTTAATATATAAAGATGTTGTCATTAAGAATGTTACAAGCTGGGAAGGTAAAGTGATATTGTGAATTACATTTAAAAATTGCATTTCTTAATTTTCAGCAATGCACTGACATTCATATCATAGATTTGTCATAGGTCTGTTCTTTTAGAGCTTTAAAATACCTTTCATGAGTTTAGCAAAACATCTTGGGGTCGTATCTTAGTGTATCTTAGAACTCCTATTTAGTAGTGCATATGAACCCATATCAATGTAAAAAATATATCCAAATTTTATTTTTCAAATTAAAAATATTTTTAAATATAGAAGCAAGAAAATTCTTTAGATAATCACTTCAGTGTTGTTTTAATTCAATCGTATTTATTGAGCTCTTGCTGTACAGAGCACTGTACTAAGCAATTGGGAAGTACAAGTTTTTAAAAGTCTTTAAAATGGATATACAACTTCTTAGAATTGTTTGCAACACTTTAAACCAAATAATATTTTATGCCCATAATACTATTAATACTAATGTTTTCATTTAAAAGTTATGGTGTGGGTAAATGATTACAAAGTCATTACTACTACACTGGATTGCCTAAATGGTAATTATTTTCCATTGGATTATTTTCTCATGAGTACTTTCTGCAAATGGGTTTGACTGACTTTTTGCTTTGACAGCTAACGTGATTTCTGGGCCCTCAAGCAGCATAGGAAATAGGAACATTAAAAAAAAATCCATCCTGGGTTAGACCAATGATCCCTTCAGCTCTGTGCTTTGTCTCCCAACAGTGGCATCCGGGGGCACATTTAGGAATGCTGTGACAGTTGCCATCCGTGATATCCATCCTCGTACTTTCTATTATGGATGGATTTTCCCTACAGTAAGCCATCATGGACCTATTATCCAAGAATCTTTCAAAGTCCTCTTTTGAGACCTTTAATAATCTGAAATTTTCACTCATTGTGAACTTCTTATCCATGCATTAGTAGAATTTTATAGGATTAGGGGCACCGTATAGGGGTCTGTCGAACAACAGTTGTGTAATTTTTGTCCATGGGATTATATAATCTCTCAGTCCTTTCCACCTATGTTTGTCTTTTGAAGAAGGAGTCTGAAATACTTCTATTGTCCATCCATCCGCACACTGATTTTGTTTTTCTCTCTGTACCTTTTTTTCCCCTTTTTTTTTTGGGGGGGGGCGGTGTTTAAGAGATTACTGTGTGTCAGGCACTGTACTAAGCACTGGGGTAGGTACAAAACAATCAGTTGGACACAATCCACATGGGGCTCACCATCTTAATTCCCATTTTATAGATGAGGGAATTGAGGCACAGAGAAGTGAAGCAACTTGCTCAGGGTCACACAGCAGATGAGTGGTAGAGTCGGGATTAGAACCCCGATCCTTCTGATTTCCAGGTCTGTGCTCTATCCACTAGGCCACACTGTAACCTTCCTAAAGTGCAGTGACCCAGATTTCAGGTAGTATTCCAGACACGGAGCTGTATTAAAGTTTTTTATATTCAAGTGTAGGTTCAGTTTAGATGGAAAACCTCACTGGGTGAAACTTTTAGAACAAGGCAAGTTTATTGTCTGGGATCAGTATTAAATGTCTAGCTTTGCCTGGCAAGGTGGTATGCTTTCTCAAACCTTCTTGAGGGTGCCAGGGATTTGATTGGCTTTTTGACTTGGCATTTTCTTGACTTCTCTCTCTTGTTTTACCCGCTTATGCAGTCAGCAATGAAATCCTTTCCATTCTCTGTGTCAGTCAGTCAGTCGTCTTTATGGAGCACGAACTGTGTGCAGAGCACTATACTAAGCACTTGGGGAAATAGAGTATAGCAGCCTAACAGACACATTCCTTACCCACACCAAGCTTACAGTCTAGAAGAGGAGACAGACATTAATATAAATAAATTACAGATATGTATATACATGCTGTGGGGCTGGGAAGCGGGATGAATATAGGAAGCAAGTCAGGGGGACACAGAAATGACTAGGAGAAGAGGAAAGGAGGACTTAGTGAGGGAAGGCCTCTTGGAGGAGATGTGCCTTCAGTAAGGCTTTGAAGGTGGAGAGAGTAATTGTCTGTCGGATATGAAGAGGGGAGGCATTCCTTGCCAGAGGCAGGACGTGGGCAAGAGTTCTTGGGAATGATTCCAGAAACCGTTCCTCCTTTCCATCTAAGCTGCCACCACATTGTTCCAGGCACTTGCCACATCCCGACTCGACTACTTCTTCAGCCTCCTCACTACCTCCAAACCCTCTCCTCTCCAGTTTATACTTCACTCCACTGCTTGGATCATTTTTCTAAAACAAAAATATTCTGCATACATCTCCCCATTCCTCAACAACCTCCAGTGGTTGCCCATCTTTCTTCACAACAAGCACCCGTGGACTCAAGGGACCCAGTCAACTCTCTGCTCCTCTCCCACCCCGACTTACTCTAACTCCTCACCCATTGCCACCCAGCTCATGCACATTGTCCCTTGAATACCAGCTCACTCACTGTGCCTTGTTCTCATGTCTCTTGATTTCAACCTCTTGCTCACTCCCTTCCTCCCACCCCCTTTATATCTGGCAGACAGCTATACTCCTCCTCTTCAAATCCTTACTAAAATCATATCTCTTCCAGGAAGCCCTCTCTGACTAATCTCGCATCTCCCTTTCCAATTTCTCCACCTGCTTCCTCACCTATACACTGAAGTCCATACCTCCTAAGGGTGCAGGTACTCACCACATCCCTCTCCTCATGGCACTTATGCATATTATCTATAAATTATCTTACTTCCCCCGCAATTAAGACACTCATTTATTTTAGTATCTGTAACCCTCTCTAGATTATAAAATTGGTGTGGGGGGGCAGGGATCAGGTCAACTAACTCTATTTTACTCTCCCAACTATTTTACTCTCCCAAGTGCTTAATAGATATGATTGACTGACTACCAATGGTTTGAGAGAACAGTCAACAGTGAGTTTCCAGAGATGAGACCAACAACCTATGTTCCTTAGGGGACGTTGATTGCACTTTACTAATCTTTGATGATGGTAGCAGCCAAGTTTGTTTTGGGCCCGAAATTGCTTCATGGTTCAGGAGTTGAATGCATGGGTTTAAATTTGATCTCCCTCCCCTAAAGACAGTGAGATAAGGACTGTGTCTGGTTTGCTTATGAATACGATTGATTGATTGATTATCTTGTATTTACCTCAGTATTTAGTACAGTTCTTGGCACAAAGTAATCACTTCACACATACCACAATCATGATGATTATCGATGAGAATAATGACCTTGTTTTATGCTGATTCCATAGTTTCTGGGCTAGTCTATTTTTTTTTCTTGAAAAGTTCAAAAAAGCTCATGAAAAAAGGAAAATATTGTGGAGATAATAAAATCATATTTGTGGCATTTATTATTAAATATTGTGGAGATAAAAATCATAAGTTCTTACTGAGTGCGAAGCACTGTTCTAATAACTGGGGTGGATCTGACATAGTACACAGCCCCTACCCACATACAGTTTACAGTCTTAATCCTCATTTTACAGATGAGAGAAAGGAGGCACAGAGAAGTGAAGTTACTTGCCTAAGGTCAGACAGCAGAAAGTGGCAAAACCAGGATTAGATTCCAGATCCTTCTGACTCCTGGGCCTATACTCTATCCACTAGGCCATGCTGGTTCAGCTGTGGAAAAAAGAGAAGAAAAAAAAAATATATATATATATAAAACAACAGTCATATTCCAGCAATGTTCTGGGGGCTGTAAAGTAGGAAAGAAGTAGGTATAGTTTTTGCTTAGTTTCGTTTACCTCTTTGATTGTGATGGTGTAAGAATTTAGGAGATGTACAAAAGATATTTTATACATAAAAAATTATGACAGAATTACTCATAAAGCGTATTTAAGAACATTAAGGGATGCATCTATCTATAGACTATAGAAAAAAAAATGAAAAGCTATATTAAGTACATTGGTAAAACAAGTCCAGCTCATCAACCCTTTGATTTTGTTCTGTTTTCTTTCATGAACATTTAGAAAAACTTTTTTATTCCTGCTGAAATTTAGAATTGTTAGGGTATTGGGGAGTGACGAGAAGGAGAGGCGATAATTTAGACCTCATTCACATTGGCTACAGTCTATTTTTATGCTATTCAGCTTGGCTGGAGTCTTCACTAATTGCATTTCTCCATGCATAATGACTGTATTGCAAAAAGAAACAACTCCAAGTTGAGAATATTCATATTTAATTTCATTAGATGGGCTGTTTCAGGTGAATTCTTTCCCAGTGTGTGGCAAAGGAACATTTACTGTCCAGTCTCTTGGCATTCTATGTCAGGCACCATAGAATGCTTCCTGCCTTGCTTGTATTTTTTCATACTTTATTCTTAAACTCTTTAAAATCTTTTTGCTTGGAGTCATGACTGTTTTGTAGCAATTTACTTTGTACTTACATTTTTGCACCCCCAACCTCTAACCTCAGATACTACAGCACCAGAGACGTATTATCTCTAACTGTGGGAAGAAAAACTGTCTTAATATAGGAAGTCCTCTTAAAGCTTCAGCCCCACCCTGCTTTTCTGAAGCCCAGTTGCTAGTCTGTCAGCATCTGCCAGTTCTAGGTCACACTGTGGCATGTGCAGGCACACACAGTTCATGAAGCACTGTTCCTTTCCCACTAAACTCCCATTACTTTCTCCCATCCTCCTCCTCCTTTAATGAAACATTACCTTCCACCTTGCCACTCCTCCTTCTCATCTTTTCTGCCAAGATCCTAGAAACGGTAAACCAATGATCCAGTAATCGATGATTATTACTCCACATTACACTTACGCACTTTACACCCCTGCCCCACAGCACTTTAGGTAAATATTCTTATACTCTGCCACTTCCCATATCTATAATTTATTTTAATGTCTGTTTCCCCCACTACACTGTAAGCTCATGAGGGCAGAATTTATGTTTATTAACTCTATTATTTTATCATGCTCTCCCAAGGGTTTAGTACACTGCATGGTACATGGTAAGCACTCAGTAAATATCACTATGGTATTCATTAAATTATTGTGGGGCTCACTTCTCCAGGACCTTTACATACATGCACACTTACAGTCAAACAGATGTCACATTCTGAAGTTCTGTGGGCTGGCTTCCAGGTTCAGAAAATCTGTAGGGGATTGAGTCAGGCAGATCTAGGAGAATAGTTCAATCTGAACCCCAATGGGGTTTTTTTGGTTTGTGTTGGTTTGGGTTTTTTATGGTATTTGTTAAGCTCTCATTATGCATGAGACACTCTTCTATGTCTGGGTAGCGCTGGGTAGATACAAGTTAATTAGTTGGGCACAGTCTCTTCCACAAGGGCTCACAATCTAAGTGTTGGGACACAATGCAACCGCACCATTCCACCTTCCTTCCTAATGACAAGGAATTGGGATGAAGCTTTTCTTATGACGTTATATGATCTTCATTGCTGCTTTTATAACCAGAGCAACTCATCTTTGCTTTTTTTAAAGTATGTATTGACAAGAAATTCCAATCTCCAGCTCTAGTTGAATAAGTTGGAAGTAATTTGAGGGAGAACGTTTCTGAAACTCGAAGTGATACCAATGATAATAACTTTCCACTCCTTCTTACAACATTTCTTTTTTTAGTTTCCTCTCTTTTCATGACTGTAAGAGTAAAGTTCAAGATGTTTCTGTGGTTTTAGAAAAGGATAAGAAAAACAGCATGGCCTATCTGATAAAACAGAGGCCTGAGAGTCAGAGGATATGGGTTTTAATCCCAGTTCCATCACTTGTCTGTTATGTGGCCTTGGGCAAGTCTCTTAACAGCTCTGTACCTCAGTTATCTCATTTGTACAATGGGGATAAAATACCTGTTCTTATTCCCTGAAACTCTGAGTGAGTCCCATGTGGGACTGGGACTGTGTCTGTTCTGCTTATAGTATATTAATCCTAGAGTTTAGTACAGTGTTATGCACTGTGTTTTGCAAGTGTGATCCCAAATTTAAATTTGTGCAAGTAACTGGTAGGTTTAGTGATCTCCTAGGTTTTGTTCCCTTAAACAGCTTTCCAGTGACATCTGAAGATGTTGTTGATTAACATTTGTAGGAAGTAATTTCCATGAAACCAATGGTCAGTGATTTAGCATTCCATCGAGAATCATTATTGTGGGGGATAGAAAGGAGGGTTGGGAGTGTGCAAGATAAGATGCGGAGTCTAGGAAATTTTTTTTCCCCGGAGAGGATCCTACCCCTTTAGTAACCAAAATAAAATGAATGCAATCTATCAAGGAGTTAACCAGTTTAATTTAGAAGAAAGCTTGCAAGTTTAAAATGCAGTGAAAATATATTCACTGAATTAGTACTTCTGCTGTTTTGCCACCCAAGATAAATAAATAAAAGTGCTTGGAAGTTATGTTGAAAATTTTGGATTGGGTCCATTTAGGCTTAATATTTTCTTATTGTTATTGTCAAGCTTTAAACCATGTCTTTCAGTATTTAAATCACACAAGGTTGATTAAAATTACATCTAACTCTGAGGCCGCTTGGAAAATTAACCTTACAAAGTCTGTGTTAAATCACCAAATTGATAGAATTGCATTTGCTTTATAAGCTTGTGCTGCATATGCAGACAAGGCCATTTATACTTCAGGGCCATTAATTGCTTACCATTCAGATATTAACATAGGAGTCTATTAATTAACATAATAATAAAACTATTGGAATGAAGACAGATATAAATGATTTTGTTTTAAAGATTACCAATCAAATCTTCAGATCACAGTTGAATACTTGGTTAATCTTTTCAGCTTTGCCTCTACATTTCAATTCTAGATTTTCAGTGATTGTTAGAACCTTTGCTGTAGTTTAAAGATCCCTTTGACATCCACAAGGGAAATTTCTTATTAATTATGCTGTAATTTGAAGAGAGGGAGAGGAGCCCAGAAGAGATTTCTGAGGAGTGTCTGTGGGTTTAGTATTTAAAATTTATAGTCATCGAACACCCACCCTAGCCCCACAACGCCTATGTACCTAGCCCTATAGTTTCTCATTTCCTCTATCTGTAATTTTTTTAAAATGTCATTCTCCCCCTGTAGGCTGCAAGCCCCTGCTGGACAGTGATGAGAGAGCATGGGTTTGAGAGTTAGAGGACCTGGGGTTCTAATCCCAGCTCCACCACTTGTCTGCTGTGTGACCTTGGGAAAGTCACTTAACTTCTCTGTGCTTCAGTTACCTCATCTGTAAAATGACCTGTTCTCCCCACTACTTAGATTTGTGAGCCCTACATAGGACAGGGAGTGTTTTCTGACTTGATAATTTCATATCTTCCCCAGTGCACAGAACAGTGCATGACATATAATAAGCATACCAAATACCGCAATTACTATTAACTCTGATGTATTGTACTCTCCCAAGTGCTTAGTACAGTGCCCTGCACAAAGTAGGTACTCAATAAATACCATTGATTGGGCAAGCCCAAGAGACATTAGTGGAACAGTAGTTTTGAGGTTGCCAGTGTTGTGGGTTAGGGAGTCGAAAGAATGTGCCCTGACCTCCAAACTACCAATAAATACCGATTGATTTGGTCAGCAGCCAGTTTAAAACATTTTCCAACCTAGACTTGACTAATTGTCTTGATTGCTAAACACAGCCATAATTCACAGAATTAGCATCCCAAAATCAGACTGCACATACGGATCAGAGACATTCTTTTTTGTAAATGCTGAGAGCTGATCAAATTAGGTTATGGAAAAAAGAATAAAGAAAAAAGTATTGAGCAGATTAGTGTGTTGTCATCTACCTTTTGCTCATTTTTCTTTATTACTGTGTGTATCCTTCTCAAGACTGTAAGCTTGTTATGGGCAGGGAATGTATCTGCTAATTTTATTGTACTCTCCCAAGTGTTTAGTACAGTGCTTTGCACACAGTAAGCACTCAATAAATACCATCAATTTTTCAGGTTCCTTGTTTATGTGATTTGGTGGTCTCATCAATTACCAAAGTCTTATAGCTAGTTTCAGCTCTTTTGTATTTCACCAGGGCTTTTATATTAACTTTATAATAGTAACAATAGAGAAATAAGACAGATTCTTCAGGTTATCATTGTGTTTGGAAAAGTTTAGCCTCAGAAGCCTTTGTAAATATTTTCTGGTCCACCTCTTCTTGGATTTCTTGCAGGGATTTATTTTTAATTAACATCAGTAACATTTGTTTTTATTAAACTCCTGAATTTAACTTATGTCATTAATAAGCATGCATTTAACATGCAGCATGATGCAGAACTTGTTAGCATATATCCATCAGCTGGTCTCACTCCTTTTACTTTCGTGGTTAATAGGTTGGTTTTAAAAATAAAGAAACTTGTTTTGAAGTGCCCGTTATCAGTTGAAGAAGGAAATACAAAACACAAAAGTAGAAATACTGCCAAATAATTTGTGCAGGGTTGTTTTTTTTAGTTTATCTGAATCCCATCAGCAGTGGATTTATACAATTTTATTTAGCGCTCAGATCTGTGCTGGAATCAGTTGTCTTTATATATATATATATATATATATATATATATATATATATATATAATAATTGCGGTATTTGTTAAATGCTTATTATATGCACACACACACACATATGTATATATATGTGTGTGTGTGTGTGCATATAATAAGCATTTAACAAATACCGCAATTATTATTAACTCTGAGTTAATTATTATATTAACTCATATATATATACACACACACACATATGCATGCATGTATAAAAAAGAGTTGACCTTGTGATGGAAGAAACTTACTAATGATGAACACTTTATCCATGTTTGTGAATGTTATACAAGAGAGCAGTAGGTACAGTGGGTAATGAACAGTTCATTGAATGCTGCAGGTGTGTGTAAAGATAGTCTTTGCTATATGGATGCTTTTGCAATTTGCAATACCTGACACTGTTTTTAGATTGCCTCTTGTCATCCCAATCTTCCTAAAACCTCTGTCCTAGGAGAGAAATCTGTAGTATGCAGTGCCTCCTACCAGCCTAGTCTCTCTCTGCTATTGTGCCTGAGTGGATTGCCGCTCTACCATGCTTGAGACTGCATCACTTAGTGATTAAATGGCACGTCCTGCCCACCCTGGTTGCAAACCCTTCAACTCAGCTTTCCAAACAGCACCTGCTTGAGTAGTCTACTTTCATCCATTCGCTTCACATGACCTTGTACAGTTCAGCTGTGTCACTAAGGACATTGTATTGTAGACTGGGTTTTAGGATATCAGTGGTGGTGATTCTGCTCTGCTGTTTGTCATTGTGCATTACTCCTAGTAATGGCTGTGGTAGGTAGGTACAAGCCCTTTAAAAGGTAAAGCACCAGTACATCTTTGATGTCTAGTTTGGCTTGGATAATTTTTTTTAATGGTATTTGTTAAGCACTTATTATGTGCCAGCTTCTGTACTAAGCACTGGGGTAGATAGAACATAATCAGGTTGGATACAGTCTACGTCCCACATGAGGCTCACAGTCTTAATCCCCATTTTACAAATGAGGTTATTGAAGTACAGAGCAGTTAAGTGGCTTGCCCGAGATCACACAGCAGGCATGTGGTGGAGCTGGGATTAGAACCCAGGTCCTTCTGATTCCCAGGCCTATGTTTTTTCCATTAGGCCACACTGTTTCTTGACTGTTCATTCAGTCATGCTTATTGAGTGCTTACTGTGTGTAAAACATATTTATTACTCTATTTATTTATTTATTTATTTTACTTGTACATTTCTATCCTATTTATTTTATTTTGTTGGTATGTTTGGTTCTGTTCTCTGTCTCCCCCTTTTAGACTGTGAGCCCACTGTTGGGTAGGGACTGTCTCTATGTGTTGCCAATTTGTACTTCCCAAGCGCTTAGTACAGTGCTCTGCACATAGTAAGCGCTCAATAAATACGATTGATTGATTGATTGGGGAGGTTACAAGGTGATCAGGCTGTCCCTCAGGGGGCTCACAGTCTTAATCTCCATTTTACAGATGAGGTAACTGAGGCACAGAGAAGTTAAGTGACTTGCCCAAATATGGAAGAGGTTGAGCAGATACAGGTGGTGCTGATGGCCCACTTCACATTCATTTTTTTAATGGTATCTGTTAAGCTTAGTGGCTAAGTGGAAAGAGCATGGGCTTGGGAGTCAGAGGTCATAGGTTCTAATCCCTGCTCTGCCACTTGTCTGCTGTGCGACCTTGGGCAAGCCATTTTACTTCTCTGTGCTTCAGTTCCCTCATCTTTAAAATGGGCATTAAGACTGTGAGCCCCATATGGGACAACCTGATTTCCTTGTAATAATAATAATTATGGGATTTGTTAAGCGCTTACTATGTGCCGAGCACTGTTCTAAGCACTGGGGTAGATACAAGGTAATCAGGTTGTTCTGCTTGGGGCTCACAGTCTTAATCCACATTTGACAGATGAGGTAACTGAGGCACAGAGAAGTTAAGTGGCTTGCCCAAGGTCACACAGCAGGCAAACAGCAGAACCGGGATTAGAACCCACGTGCTCTGAATCCCAAGCCCTTGATCTTGCCACTAAACTGTACTGCTTCTCTTGTATCTACCCCAATGCTTAGAACAGTGCTTGGCACATAGTAAGTGCTTAACAAATACCATTATAATTATTATGAAGCACTTACTGCGTGGCAGGCACTATACTAAGCCCTGGGGGTAGTTACAAGCTAATCAGATTGGACACAGTCCATGTTCCACATTGGTCTCAAAGTCTTAATCCCCATTTTACAGATGAGGTAACTGAGGTATAGAGAAGTTAAAGTGATTTAAGAGAAGTCGCGTGGCCGAATGGATAGAACACAGGCCTGGAGTCAGAAGGACCTGGGTTCTAATTCTGCTGTGCCACTTGTCTGCCATGTGTCCTTGGACAAGTCACTTCACCTCTCTGTGCCTGTTACTTTATCTGTAAAATGGGGATTAAGACTGTGAGCCCCATGTAGGACAGGGACTCTGTCCAACCTGATAAACTTGCTTCTACCCCAGCGCTTAGTGCAGTGCCCGGCACGTAGTAAGCCTTTAACAAATTCAATTTTAAAAAACTAAATAAATAAAACTTGTCCATAACAGACAAGGAGCAGAGCCAGGATTAAAATATAGGTCATCTGACTTGCAGGCCTGTGCTGTATCCACTAGGCCATGCTGCTTTTCTGCAGGTAACTAATTGACAACCAACTCTCCTTGGGAAAAAATTCAAGCACTTAATGTGTATTTTAGAAATCAGTTTGAAGGAGTAAGCTTCTAAACTTTTTGTATGTATTCTTTTTGTGTATCAGTGGATACAGGGTCTATACCATTTTTCCGTGTTTTGAAATTTTCTCTTGCTGTTTCCTTGCCCTTTTCAGATAGGTTAAAGTTTCTAAAGTTTCTCTCTACCCATAGAGATCTTTCCTGGCTGAATCTGCATACCTTTTAGAATGCAGGAAATGTATCCTAGGAAAGTCCAAGAAGAATTTTTAGTATTTCCTAAAGAAAGGATGTCTGACCTAATTTATTTCCATTGGGGAACATCCCAGGTGCTAGTAGCTTGACTCTTGATTGCTTCAGTTCATCTTTTCTCTCATTATTTAAAATTACTTAAAAATAAAATTGATAGGGAGTGGGGTGTTGGGAATGGAATGTTGTGGGCAGGGAACATGTCTACCAGCTCTATTGTACTGTACTCTCCCAAGGGCTTAGTACAGTGCTCTGCACAAAGTAAGCATTAAATAAGTACCATTGAGTGAAATGGAACATTTCAAACATCACAGAGTCAGTGTACTAAGAAACAGCAGCTGGGAACCTTTTCTTCTGTAACAAGTATTCTCTTTGCCTTTATCCAATCTTGTCTTTTCTTCCTATCAAGATGACTCCCCTCTTCCCTCATGCATCGGTGTTTGAGCCAATTCCAGGGATAGTCCTAGTGTAGATTCCTAGACTGATTAGTTGACAGGATGTCTTTGAAAACTTGCTTCCCTGTTAGGGGCCCCATACTCTGTGGTCATTTATGTGTGTGGGGTTTATCTCAGCCATATGCTGCTCTGTGTCACACATGTGCCTTTATGCCTTTCCTCCATTTAAAGTATATGCTGGCCTATAGAGGCAACTTGGCCTTTCTGAGTTTTATAAGGCAGACACAGTTAATACAGGGGTGCTCTGGCTCTTGCAGTATGCTCATTATTGGGGATCTCTGTGTTCACCTGTTTGAGTTATTGACACAGGCCACCCTGAAACCACACATGGCAAGGAATTGGACCTTTTTTTGCAAATAGGGATAGGTTTGCATTGCTGCCTAGGTTGCTGCCTTCCTGTGACTGCTGGGATCTGGATTTCCCTCCTGTGTCCTCTTAGCTTGTTAGGTCCCCTCCTGGGGACCTGACCTGAGCACCAGGAGTGGAGGAGGGAAGATGTTACCCCTGGAGTGGCAGGAAATTAAGTTAAATTAGTTCATGGAAAGACCTACCCAATCCATGGGAAAACACTGCTCTAGGTTGGGGTAGTTGATAAAGACAGCTGTAATAGTGGATTGCATCAATACTAAGTGACAGAGGAGCAGCATGGCATAGTGGAAAGAGCATGGGCTTCGGAGTCCGAGGCCCTGGCTTCTAATCTCAGATCTGCCAATTGAAGCTGTGTGATCAGTCAATCAGTGGTATTTACTGAGCACTTCTATGTGCAGAGCCCTGTCCTATGAGCTTGGGAGAGTACAATGCAACAGAATTAGTGGATGGGTTCCCTCATTATATTGGAAAGGTCACTTACCTTCTCTTTGCCTCAGTTTCCTCATCTGTAAAATGGGGATTCAGTTCCTGTTCTCCCTCCTACTTAGATTGTGAACCCCATCTGAGACAGGGACTTTGTTCAGCTTAGTAACTTGAATCCACCTCAGGGCTTAGAACAATGCCTGACACCTAGCACTTAACAAATGCAATAATAATAATAATAATAATAATACATTCCATTCTGGACTATGATTCACTCTTGTGGCTGTATTAGAAGTCAAAATTTATTGAGGATAGGAAACATAACTGCTTTAGAGTAAACATTGTTCCCTGTGAATATTTTGTAGTTCTTCTCTAGCTTCTAAGGTATCTGATTTTAGCTATTTCTGTCCCAGGCTCCTCTTCTTCCTGTACTCAGTTAGCTAAAGAAGGAGCTCTTGATAAAATTGTAATAAGCATTTCCCAGTCTTAAGTGAGGAAGTAGCAACCGTTAGGTACCCAACTTGATTAGCCTAGAGGAAGCAGCTGCTTTTAGTGTAGCTTTTCTCTTTATTCTTTAAGCTCCCTTCAGGGTTTTATCCTTACTGTAAGCTTGGGGCACTACTATAGCCTCATTTATATGAGGAAGCACTGTGCTTCAGAGAGACTAGCTGATGGCTTGCGATATGGGGAGGAATTTGCTGTCAGTACCACTGAGATGCATACCCATACTGTCAGATTGCCAGGAAACACCTGAAAGCAGCATGCTAAGACCTGCTTTAGTGGGAATACACTTATTTAAAAATTTATTTTTCTCTCCTCCAAATGGTGGTGATTTGAGCGCAGCATTTTGTCTCAGTGGTAGAACACTTACATATCCTTATCCTCTTTTGCTTCCCCTATCTGCAGTTTATTTTATTATCATCTCCCCGACCAAACTGTTAAGTTCTTTGTCGGCAGGGACCATGGCTACCAACTCTATTGAATAGTACTCTCCCAAGCACTTAGTCCAGTGCTCTGCACATAGTAAGCACTCACTAAGCTCATCCTCTAGACTGTAAGCTTGTTGAGCAGGGAATACGTAAGCCAACTGTGTTTTATTGTACTCTCCTGAGCACTTGATATCGTGCTCTGCACACAAAAAGTGTTCAGTAAATATGATACATTCTTTTGATTGAATTTATGTCATTAATTGAGTGTCTACTTTGTGCAGAGCAGTGTACTTAGCCCTTGGGGGAGAGTACAGTGTAAAAGAGTTGGGAGACATATTCCCTGTCCAAAACGAGCTTTAAGTCTAGGAGGATTAATTGGGTTGTAGACATCAGTTACGCATTGCTCCCATCAGTGAACTGAGATTCATTCACTCATTCATTCAGTCATATTTATTGAGTGCTTAATGTGTGCAAAGCACTGTATTAAGAGCTTGGGAGAGTACAGTATAACAAAAAACAGACACATTCCTGCCCACAACGAACTCACAGTCTAGAGGGGGAAACAGACATTAATAAAAATAGATAAATAAAATACAGATGTATACAGGTATATACATATGTGCTGTGGGGTTGCGAGGAAGGATGAATGAAGGAGCAAGTAAGAGCTGCGCAGAAGGGCATGGGGGAAGAGAGGAGGGCTTAGTTAAGGAAGGCTTCATTGAGGAGATGCCCCTTCAAATAAAGTTTTGACTTGAGGGAGAGCAATTATCTGTCTGATGTAAGGAGGGAGGATGCTCCAGGCCAGAGGTAGGATGTGGACGAGAGATCGGCAGCAGGTAGAAGAGATCGAGGTTCAGTGAGAAGGTTAGCATAAGAGGAACGAAGAGGGCGGGCTGGGTTGTAGTTGGAGAGTAATTATGTGAGGTAGGAGTTGGCATGGTGATTAAGTGCTTTAAAGCCAATGGTGAGGAGTTTTGTTGGATGCTGTGGTGGATGGGCAACCACCAGAGTTTCTTGAAGGAGATGCAGTGTAAGGTACCATTTTAGCTTTATTTATGTTTATAAGACCCTAGGATAAGATACAGATACCGGAGATGTAAGTTTTTAAAGTAAGAACATGCAAAGGTACGAGAATTGAAATGTAGCTCACTCCTCCCCAGCTCACCTTCCCACTGTACCTGATTATCAATTTTCCTGTCTCTGACTCCCTTCTCTCGTCTCCCTGTCCCTTTTCTCCTCCCCTACCCTATGCCTGGAGCTACCTCCCCACTTTAAATCTGCCACATCACAGCTCTCCCCGTTTTCAAAGACCTTCTGAATTCCCACCTCCTCTTCCAGGAGGCTTTCCTCAGTTATTTTTCCCCTTTAGGTTATAACCGCCTAATTGCTACCTAAGCATTTGTGCACTTGTGTACAACTACCTGAGACATTTTTATAGATATTGATCAATCAATCTTTTTGAGCATTTCCTGTGTGCAGAGCACTGTACTGACTGCTTGGGAGAGTTTAATGGAATTGGTAGACATCGTCTCTGCCCTCAGTATCTAGAGGGATAACAAGAAGCAGTGGCCTAGTGGAAAGAATATGGGACTGGGAGTCAGAGGACCAGCTCTGCCACTCAAATGCTTTGTGAACTCAGACAAGTCAGTTCACTTCTCTGTGCCTCAGTTACCTCATTTGTCAAATTGGGATTAAGAATGTGAGCCCTAAGTGGGTTACGGACTAAGTTCAAACCAATTATCTCATATCTATCCCAGCAATTAATAAATATAGTGCCTGGCACATCGTAAGTGCTTAACAAATACCATTATTATTATTATTACTACTAATAATAATACTAATAGTAATCTTATGCAATCTGCCACTTAAATGGTATTTATTCATGTTTCTGTTTCCCCTCCCCAATCGGTAAATTATTTTTATCTCCCCCATTATATTGAGAAATCCTTGAATGCAGGGTTATTTTTTTTTAACCTCCTGTATTCTCCCAAAAACTTAGTATAGTGCTCAGAAGTACTATTGATTGACAGATCATATGGTTTTCATTATCTTCAGGAAAATCCTAGTGTTAAAGATTATAGTGGAATCACCAGATGATATTTGAGTAGTCTGTTATGTAGTAGTTTTGATTTTCCTTAAAGGTGGAGCCTATACCTGAAGTATTTGAATTAATAGTCAATTCTTCTATTGTCAAAAATGCATTGGTAACTTACAGTTTATTAAAACTCTGATTGGACAGAGAGTAGCCTCCTAAATTCTTTCTTGAGTAGACCTGCAGCGTATTTGAAGCATTGTGGCCTGTTGGATAGAGCACAGGCCTGGGAGTCAGAGGATGTGAGTTCTAATCCCACCTCTGCCACTTGTCTGCTGTCACCTTGGGCAAGTTACTTCACTTCTCTGTGCCTCAATTACCTCATCTGTCAAATGGGGATTAATACTGTGAGCCCCATGTGGAACAACCTGATTACCTTGTATCTACCCAAGTGATTAGAACAGTGCTTGGTACATAGAAAGAGCTTAACCATTATTATTATTATTATTATTATTATTATCATCATCATCATCATCATTATTATTATTATTAGAAGGGTGTGGTTTCTAAACCCAGCTCTGCCCCCATCTGCTGAATGACCTTGAGCAAGTCACTTAACCTCTCTGTGCCTCAGTTTTCTCATCTGTAAAATGGAAATTTAGATAGTGAGTCCCATGTAAGACAGGGACTGTGTCCAACCTGATTTGCTTGTATCCACCCCATCACTTAGAACAGTAATTGGCACATAGTAAGTGTTTAACAAATAACTCAATTATTATTATTCATTCAGTCATATTTACTGAGCAATTATTGTGTGCAGAAAACTGTACTAAGCACTCAGAAAGTACTGTGCAGCATTAAAGAGAGACAATTCCTGCCCACAATGTGCTCACAGTCTAATAGAAACTATCTTGAGGAACAAGGAGTAGATGCTGCCTTGGGGCCTTCTTTTTGCTGTTGAATCTGTGACAGAGTTCCTACGCCTAGTCTAATAATTTCCCTCAAATTCCCCTATTGGTATTATGGTACTGATTTAGTGCATATTATGTGCTAAGCGCTGGAGTAGACACATGATAATCAGATCAGACACACTCCCATGTCCATGGATGGGCTACAGTAGTGTTTGCTCTGGCAATGGGTATGCCTTGAACTCTGAGCCATGAGGTACCTAAAATCCTCTATAGCCATGATACTCCTCAGATTTTATGTTTGTTTTGTGTACTTTGTGTCCACATCTTTGTGCTGCTTTATTATTGTATTTGTACACTATTCCTATTGTGTTTACCTCCAGGCCCCCTCCCCTATTTATGTTCTTAGATTGTGAGCCCCTTGTCTAATTCCTACCTATATCTTCTTTCTCAGCACTTAGTACCATGCTCTGCTCATAGTAAGCACTTAATAAATGCTATTAGCACTGCTACTACTGTCCCATATGAAGTTGCTCATAGAACCTAGGAGATATCTCTGTCCTGATTTGCATGGCACATGTTTTTAGAGTGATTAATATTTCTTGTTCATCACAATAGCCACTTTTCTGTGACTTCTTTGGGAGTTCAGTGGAATAAGACTTTAAGAAAAAAGAAAAATCCAAGCACCCAAAAATGGAAGACAAGGGAATTACTAGAAATGAGTGGTTTCATGTTACCATGCCATTAGGGTGTTTATTCTATAGCAATTATCTGAACTGTTAATTATTTCTAAAAAATTGGTTTCAAAATGTCTTGAATTGCAAGATGCTCAAATTCCAGTATGATGGCGATCTTCCTAAATCACTGTGTTATGAAAATTGCTTTCTGAGAGTCTTTATAATTCACTTTCTTCTTGATATTTTTATACCTACTAGAATATTTACAATCTCCTGAATGAACTTTATTATACTTAAAAATATCAATTGATAATCTGTAAAACTTTTATTCTGTTTTAATGAATTCTTTCACTTAAAGAATATATTCTAGTGCAGTGAAGTTTTTGGTTTTTTCTCCCTCCCCACATGCAGCCACAGTGCTTAGGTACAGCCCCAATTCTTTATTCCTATTTCCTGTTCTTATCCTTACAAATCCCATCTTTCAACAGCTCCATTATCTCTCCCAGAATTAGGGGCTTGTGGCATGGAGTCTAGACACAGGATGGGACATGGGAAAGAGAAAAGAAATGGAGTTACTCCTGTTAGGAAAGTGTTCTGTAGGAGGTAAGGTTAGTGAAAGTGAAATCTAGATGAGGTTCATGGAGAGTGGAGATATGTCTGTTGACTAGGGGTGAACAATGACTTGGACAGTGGCTTTTCCAAACTTCAAACATGGGGCACAGAAACTTCTTCTGTCATCACAGTGAAGCAGTGTTTTGCTTGCCATGTGCCAGGCACTGTACAAAGTGCTATGGTGGATTCAAGCAAATCAGGTTGGACACAGTCCCTGTCCCACATGGGGTTCTCAGTCTCAATCTCCATTTTACACTTGAGGTAACCTAGGCACAGAGAAGTGGAGTGATTTATCCAACAAGCGGTGGAACCGGGATTAGAACCCATGATGTACTGACTCCCAGGCCAGCACTTTATCCACTACACCATGCGACTTCTCAAAGCAAGTGAAGTTTGCTTTGCAAGGCCAAAGCACCTGTAATTTTGCCCCAGCAGTGTCACTTTCCAAGCCTTGAACCTGGGGCACAGAAACCTCTTCCATCATCACCATGACCAGCAGAGGGAAGTGAAGTGTGCTTTGAGAGGTAAAGGTACCTGTAATTCTCCCCACAGAAGTTCCCAACTGGCTCTGAGCCTGTTGTAGGTGCATTTAACAACTCCCAAAATGGCATCTCTTCCCTCTTCCCCCCACCCCCAGTCTTCATCTCCCACTCTGGAACCTGGGGTGCATGGATGGTGCTGGTCACCACAGTGGCAGGTTCTAAGCCACCCCAGGTGAGCCTCTGGCTGCATCTCCCGCCCCTGTGGGTTGAACTGTGTGCCTTCTTTTGCCCCACACCTAATCTAGAATCATGGTTTGGCAGCAGCAATTGGGGTGAAATACTTTACCCCTTAGACCATTTAGCCCACTGCCTCCACGCAGAAATAATTTGATGGTTATTTTAGCGCACCCACTTCCCGATTGTTTCTTTCTTGCTGCTGCCCCGGAGGTTGGGAGATAAAAGGAACTCAGCTGACAAGCCCTTTTATCCAGTTTCCTAATCTCACGTCACTCTTGAATCGTCCAGCTGGCTGCCCTCTTCCTCCGTATGTGTGTAGGGGGTCATTTGCTGGTTGGCCAGACAGCCACCCAATTTAAATTACAGACTAGATTATCTTATACCTTTTAGAATTTCTCCGAACCTAATTTATATATTCATCAATCAAATAGGAATAGCACCCTTCTATAAGGTCCTGTGATTGAAAAATTTTACTAAAGTTATGACTTAACTGAATAAAAGTTGTCATTCAGTGGTTTGTGAACACTTACTGTAAAACAGTACTAAACATAACAGTAACGGGTAGACCAGACTCAGTTTTTGGCCCTCAGATGGAGTAAGTCTGAAATGGGGGATTGGGAGGTTGGCAACTGCACAAGAGAAGGGATTTAATACATGAAGATGAAAGGACATGAGAAGCATCATGGCCTATTCATTCATTCAGTCATATTCACTGAGGGTTTAAGGTGTGTGGAATACAGCACTAAGCACTTGGGAGAGTATAGTATAACAATAAACAATAACAAACAATAAACTCTTGCCACTAGGCAAGAGCTTGGGCCTGGGAGTCAGAGGACCTGGATTCTGATTCCTGCTCTGCCAAATGCTTGCTCTGTGACCATGGGCCTTATTTTCCTCAACTGTAAAATGGGGATTAAATACCTGTTCTCCCTCCTCCTGAAACTGTGAGACCCATGCAGGACAGGGCCTGTGTCCAACCTGATAAAAAAAAGAGAGAAGACATACAACTTGCATCATACCACCCAGATTATACTGTGTCCTACTGTCACAGCCATAGCCTTAACAATTGTGTTAAGTTTGGCAGAGTTATGCTGCCAGTGCTTCAGTTCCTCTAGCACCCTTATGGAGACCCAATCAGGAATGTAGGCACCAGCATTGGCTGGGTGGGAGGATTGTGAGGTTATATGATGCAACTAATAGGAGCAAAGTACCAGGGTGGTGCAGTCAGAGCTCAGCCTGGGTCTTTTTTTGGTAGCCTGGTGGTGTCAGGCATCTGAGGGCACACATTGCCGCTGCTTAGCTTTCTCACAACCTGTGTATTTGGGTAATTCATTGAAAGGCTACTGAATCTGTCATGTTAGCTCTATGATCAACTCTGACCCTCGCGAAAACAGTTAGCTGTGGTGTTTCCTAAAAATGAATCCTTTGAACATTTGAAGTTTGTTTTTTTTAAACGGTTCTGTCTCAGTTCACCACTGGGAATCTGAACCTCTGCCCAGAACAGAAAGATTTGCATATGTGGAAATTTTTGGCATGCCCATTTATGTATGCTCCTCCACCTTTGATGAGAAACTTTTTCTTTTGATTCATAAAATGTGTTAGTATGGTTTGTTGTCATCGGTGGTTACAACTTTGTGGGTGAGGTGATGAAAACATTACGAGACTTAAAATGTTGCAATGTAAAAACTGAAAGTGAAAGCATAAACTATAGTATTTGGTGGCATTTTGTTATCACATTATCAGTAATAATATTTTTTAATTCATGTCTTTATTTTGGAATGGTATTTAAGTGCTCATTGTGTGCCAGTCAATCAGTCATATTTATTGAGTACTTACTGTGAGCAGAACACTGCCATACCGCATTATGGTACTGTACTAAGCGCTGGGGTAGACACAGACTAATCAGGTTGGACAGAGTCCTTCTTTCACATGGGGCTCACAGTCTTAATCCCTATTTTACAGATGAGGGAACTGAGGCACAAAGGAGTGAAGTGACTTGCTCAGGGTCACACAGCAGACAAACAGCAGAGCTGTGATTAGAACTCATTTCCTTTTGACTCTCAGGCCTGTGCTCAAACCAGAAGGCCACACTGCTTCCTGCTTTATAGAAAGCTCCTTGTGAGCAGGGACTGTGTATAGGAACTCTGTGTTCTTCCAAGGCTTAGTAATAATAATAATAATAATAATAATAATAATAATAATAATAACAACAACAATAATAATAATGATGATGGCATTTGTTAAGTGCTTACTATGTGCAAAGCACTGTTCTAAGCACTCGGGGGATACAAGGTGATCAGGTTGTCCCACATGGGATATAGTCTTAATCCCCATTTTACAGGTGAGGTAAATGAGGCTCAGAGAAGTTAAATGACTTACCCAAGGTCACACAGCAGGCATGTGGTGGAGCTAGCATTAGAACCCATGACCTCTGACTCCCAAGCACGTGCTCTTTCCACTGAGCTTCACTGCTTCTCTAGTACAGTGCCTGGCACACAGTAAGCACTCACATTCCACTGACTGATCAGTGTCTCTCCATATGTGATACAAGTACAGAGCTGTAATCATTCTTGATATGCTTTGGGCATTCAAAAATGATTTGTCATAACTAAGGTAATGATGCTGCAGTAAAGGGAAGAGTTGATTTTATTCTTTATGTTCATAACACTTAGTTTATGAAACTGGTTTCCCTCTCATAAATGGCAGTAAATTATCTCTCCACTATTCCTTTTCTTTAAACTGAATTAAGGCAAAAATAAGGATAGCAACAGTCTTAGAACTGGAAGCTTCAAGACTTAGTCAGTAATGTTGTGCCTTTTTTATGGTATTTGTTAAGCATTTACTATGTGGTAGGCACTGTTCTAAGTGCTGGGGTAGATACAAAGTAATTGGTTGGACACAGTCCAAGACCCAAATGGTGCTCATAGTCTTAATCCCCATTTTACAGATGAGGGAAGTGAAGTGAAGTGACTTGCCCAAGGTCACAGAGCAGACAAGTGGTGGAGCCTACTTGTTGTGGCGATGATTATGAGGAAGATGGTGGAATCATCTGGCAAAGCAGTGTTGCCTAGGGGATAGAGCATGTACTTGAGAGTCAGAAGGACCCGAGTTCTAATTCCAGCACTGCTGCTTGTCTGCTGTGTGACCTTGAGCAAGTCACTTCTCTTCACCTCTGTGCCTCAGTTACATCATATGTAAAATGGGGATTAAGACTGTGAGTCCCATGTGGGACATGGACTTTGTCCAACCTGATTAGCTTGTATCCCTGCACTTAGTACAGTGCATGGCACAGGGTAAGTGCTTATCAAATGCCATTTTTTTAAAAACAGTATCAGATGAACCTTGCTCCTGAGACTTCAGGACTACGAACCTGTGTAAAGGAAAAGATATGCTGCTCGAAACTTCTCACACTCTCCTTGCTGCCAGGCACGTTCCCACTGGGGCTGATGGAGTACACTGAATGAGAGTTTGTGTGCAGAGATGAGAAACAGTTTGACCTAGTGGATAGAGGTTGAGCCTGGGAGTCAGAAGGGTTGTAATCCCAGCTCTGCTATTTTTCGGCTATTTGACCTTAGGCATGTCACTTCACTTCTCTGTGTTTCAGTTACCTCATCTGTAAAATGGTGATTTATGCTATGAGCCCCAGAGAGAAGCAGAGTGGCTCAGTGGAAAGAGCCAGGCTTTGGAGTCAGAGGTCATGGGTTCAAATCCCAGCTCTGCCAATTGTCAGCTGTGTGACCTTGGGGAAGTCACTTCTCCTTGCCTCAGTTACCTCATCTGTAAAATGCGGATTAAGACTGTGAGCCCCCCGTGAGAAAACCTGATCACCTTGTAACCTCCCCAGCGCTTAGAACAGTGCTTTCCACATAGTAAGCACTTAATAAATGCCATTATTATTCTTATTATTATTATGTGAGACATGGACGGTGTCCAACCTGCTTAGCTTGTGTCTCCCCCAGCTCATAGAATAGTGCTTGACACATAGTAAGTGGTTAACTAATGCCATCATCATCACCACACACAGGTGACATTCAGGTTTTTGCATGCAGAATTCGTTTGCAGCCAGAGTGACCACAGAATAATGGCAAAGCTGGGCCACAGCAATATGACCCAAAAGGCAGTTGCCTTGGGGCTTGCTTCAGTCCGTATTGCCTATGTTGACCGACTGCTTTTCAGAACACTCTAAGTTATACTTTGATCAGAAATCTTCACCACTGATGGCTTAGCCCCAAGAGGCGGAATATGGGCTAACTTTGCCTAGTCAAAAGAGCACAGCATTAGGAAATAAGAGATCTGGGTCTTAATCTCCTTCACTTGCCTGCTGTATGATCTTGGGAAAGTCGTTTAGTTTTGGGGGCTTCAGTTTCCTCATCTATAAAATTGGAATTAAATTTCTGTTCTACCACCCTCTCCACATGTATTCTTCATGTGGGACAGTGACTGTGTCTGATCCTGAGTTCTGGGAAAGAGTATACAGTTGGGCAATGCTCCTTGAGGTGCTCACAATCTATATAGACCAGGCACTAATAGCTAATTCCCAAACTTTGAACCACATGCATTACACTTTCAGTGATAATTATGAGATAAATTTTGTCAGTTTTTCCCTGTGAAAATATTTGCAGTGTGGCTTAAGATTCAGGGGACCTGGATTGTAATACATGCTCTGCCACTTGGTTGCTGGGTGGCCTTGGGCAAGTCATTGTCTCTGTGCCTCAGTTTCTCCATCTTTCACTCTCCTACTAAGCCTGTGAGCCCTGAGTCCAGAGATAGGAAGCCTGCCCACCTGAATGCCTTGTTTTTACCCCATTGCCTAGTACAGTGCTTGGCATAATGTACTTAACACATCATCATTGTCATCATTATTATTATTATTACTATCATTATTTTTAGCTTTCTAAATGCCTATTGGCAAGATCACTGATTTTCTTTTAGAGAAAGTTTATTATTTTGAAATTTACCCACCTAAAATAACATCCTTCATGCTCCAGGAATGGTTTTTTTTCATGCATTTTCTAATCCAACTATCAGAATTCTGAGGAATCTTATTTTTCTGAGAGGGCAGAATATCATTTGGAAATCTATATAGTTCCCACTCATAAGGTTCCCACTTGACTTAATTAAAAAGGAATGAAAAGACTGGAACACCCAGGCAAACCTGCTGTTGCCACTCTTTTCTAACAAGTTTATTATAGAAGCCTGTGCAGTGACTACAACAGTGTGTGTGTGTGTGTGTGTGTGTGTGGTGTGTGTGTGTGTGTTTTCCAGTAAAGAGAAAAATAGAGGTTTGCTCATTTGTTTGCCTATTGTGAAGCTGTCCCGCACCTTCATGTTCTTTTGTAGCAGGGTGAAGGCTGCTGAATGGAGGCCTTGTGCCCTGTGTTGATTTTAAACCCAGGCTGTTAATCCACAGGAACCTGCTGGTATACACAGCAGGAGAGCTGTGTGACAAGTGGAAGTCTAGAGGAGGGAGGGGGAAAGAGGTTCAGAGTGGATAATAATCATTCAGCCATCAGCTTTTGTCACCCTTAAGCCTAATTGTTACCCTCTGCTGGCAACCAGATTGAAGTGCTGGCCTTTTAAGTGTCCCTTGATTTCATTTGGTATGTGCTTACTGATAGGTGACATTATTATTATTAGGGAACTAAAACCACTATTGGAATTTCCTTTGGAGGCAAAGGGGAAAGGGTTAGTTTTCAAAATGCAGTTTAGTTTTTTGTTCTCTTTTTTACCTCATGTTCACCCATTCTTCAAAAGAGATGAAAGAGGTTGAATATAAAACTCTTGGATTGCAGTTAGTCCTCATTCCCTGATTTCAGAACACAGTAAAAAGCTGTGCCCATAATCTTGGCCAGTTACTGGTTTGTGAGATGAGAATACTGGCGGCGACAGCTATTGGACCAAAGATTCTTGGCTCCTGCTCACATCTTTTTTAAGAAGTGGTGTAACCTTAAGTGTGTGTACAGAAGGAGAAAGGGGTGGAGTAGGGCAGAAGTAGTTTTCCATAAATTTGCATTTGATAAATAGTTGATTTAAAGTACGATAATTAGAAAAGAGAATTGAAAATGCTTATAAGAGGAATTCGGTTGAGCACATTGGGAGGAAATGGGGCAAACAAACCATTTAAGGTGTGATATTTTCTTTTCCCTTTTCTCCACATTCAAAAACTGGTTCTTCAGCTTTCTGTGCCAATTGGACATGCTGTATTAAGTGTTTCACATTCTGTCTTCTTCTTTGACTCCATGTTGGATGGTGATTAAACAAAGTGAATGTGTAGTTCTTGGGCCTGGTTCTCAAATCTGCCCCTACAGATTTGTAATGAACAGGTACTTGTTAGTATTAAGCAAATTTTGTACGGTATAACTCTTTATAATTGTTTTAGCAGCATGTTGAAACTAGAAAGTTGTCTTTGGGATAATGTTTGGCAACCTGCAAGGTTTTTTTTTGATAAGATTCTGGTTCTTTGCTAATATACATAATGTACATGCATATGATGGGGTTGTATGTGCTTTCTTAATATGCCCTTTCCATTGCTCTGGTCATCAAGTGCCTAATAACAATAATAATGGTATTTGTTAAGTGCTTACTATGTGCCAAGCACTGTTCTAAGCACTGGGGTAGAGACAAGGTTATCAGGTTGTCCCACGTGGGGCTCACAGTCTTAATCCCCATTTTACAGATGAGGTAACTGAGGCACAGAGAAGTTAAGTGGCTTGCCCAAGGTCACACAGCAGACAAACAGCAGAGCCAGAATTAGAACCCATGTGCTGTGACTCCCAAGCCCTTGCTGTTGCCACTAAGCCATACTGCTTGATGATTAGTAAACATTTATATTAGTGGTGGATGGGGAAAAGAAGACCAAGTAGTTGGCAAAGCCTGCTGACAGTTGTGTCAATTACTTTAACATTTTCAAAAGATATAAATTGGATATAAATTGGATAACTACAGATATAAATTGGTTTAACATTTAATAAGATATATGCTTATAAACCTCCGCAACAAAATTGCTCTAGATCTTCTTCCTCAACTCTTCTACTCCTTCCCCCTCACCTCACAAAACACTTTAAGGATACAAAGAATGCCTTCAACTTTATTTGTGCGTGTATCATCTTTTTTTTTTTTGGTAAGCCAGCTGCTTATTTCTTTAAAAGGTGAGACACCTCTTAGTTGCTGGGTTTTTTTAATGGTATTTGCTAGGCACTTTCTATGTGCCAGGCACTGTACTAAGCACTGGGGTAGGTACAAGCTAATCAGATTGGACAAAGTCTATGTCTCACTTGGGGCTAACAGTCTTAATTCCCATTCATTCAAGTATAAAATTTATTCATTTTGATACAGCTTTCCTCCTAATTTATTGACTAATCTAGTCTGTGTGAGGAACTGATGGACGTTTCTGATTCTGCATTTGTTCAGGACATGTCTCAGGAAGGCTATGGAACCAGATCTCAACCCCCTATGACTCCAGGAAAGCCTAATCACGACGACTTGAGCCTAATCCAACAAGAAAGACCATCAAGTTTACCAGTAAGACTTTATGAGCCTGTTTTAGAAATATAATACACTAGTATACAAATGACTCTTCCTCTGTTTTGTCTTTATCATTATTCATTTTTTTGCCACATTTTATGGAATATTCATTTCTATAATGCACTATTAGAACTTGACGTAAGCAGTGAACCAGGAGTTCTAGGATAATTTTGCTTTGTAAAGGAAATCTCACAGGCAATTATTTCAGATATAAGCAAATCCATTATTGATAGCAATTATTAAATAGGTCATTTTATGTATGCTTTTGCCAAATTAGGATTTTCTGTGGTTTTGTGCTTCCTGGTACTTTTCATATATATATCAACATATATGTATGTGTGAACACCTTATATATATATATATATATACCTTATATATATGTATATATATATATATGCACACACACATTTATAGTCATTAAAAAAATTCTAAGTTGGTAAGGCTATGCCAGAAAAAAAATAACACAGAAGAAATTATCTTTAGCATTCTGAATTTAAAGAATAGAAGGGCTTTTTTACTGTGTTTTCTTCTGCATTTGCCCTTATTTCCCCCTAGGATATACTTCCCCACCCCTCAAGCATTTTGACTTAAAGTACAGCCAGAGTAAGGACATACTAAAACCCCCACTGTGTTTTAGTCGAGATCTCTTTGGTTCTGTTTAACATATAGAATATATTTTATCTCTAGACAACCTGCCTAACCTTGGGCACTTTAATTCATACTTGATTTATCCTACTTGAAACCTATCTAATTAATAAGTTAAAAATTAAAAATCGGTTTTCTATAGCTGGACTTGGTCTTGTGAAAAAAAGTGATTCGTAGACTTCTAAAATATTTGGAAGGTTGTGAACTACCTACAAAGCTCAAATGGTTTTCACTTGAGTCTTTGAGTTATGTATACTAACTTAAATATATTAGTTTTATGAGAACCTGCGTACGCACTGGTAATGAAGTATTTATTGTAAATGAATACACAGCATGCTGAACAAAGACTGTATTCACCTTTTGGACGTCTTATACTTAGCAGTGGAGAAAGAGGTAAGTGCTGGCTGCAGAGTTTAAATTCTCATTGAACCAAAGCATCATTCACAAATAACTCTGAAGCCCTAAGAAAGAAAGTGTTATGCTTATTAAAAATTAATCCATTTCAATTATGTTTATTTACATTGAAATAACCAAGCTTATTGGCCTTTGAAGAGGTCAGAAGGATAGTGGTTTTATTGCATTAATAGAGTAGGGTATTTTCTTAGCGAGCTTTCAACAGTTTGAAATATACTGTCATTGAAATGTTGAATGGACTGCTGAATGCAGATTGATGAAATAAAACCTTGGCCAAGATTTCGGAAACTGTTTGTGACGCTTAAAAATTTTGAAATTGGCATTTACGTAGGACTGAAACCCCTGCATGAGTAGTAAACTACAGACATGCAAGGGTTCTATTGTGCTTTATGATTTAATTTACTCTGTATTGTGAGTGGTTCCTTTTCTTGGTCGTTTTTGAAGAGGAACCAGGAAATTGTATTTACAACAGCCTTGCAGGTGGCTATTTGTGGTTGTTAACCGTTATTACCAGACCAATAGTAAGAATGTCCATTTTATTTATTTCTCTTTGTGAATTATTTGTGGGAAGGACAGGCTGGTAGGGTTTTTTTTTTTTTGCATTTACCTACAAGTCTGGTTTACCTTGTGTTGTTTCTTGTGTTTGCTTTTAAAATTCTGTTTTAATTTATTGAACTTGCTTTTTGAGGTTTTCTTGGTTCTTCTGTTCCCACACTGCAGGTCTCAGAAATAATGTTGGACAGTCAGGTAAAGTGCAGCTAGTGAGAACATGAACTGTTTTAGTCATAGACAAAGTGATTTAAAAGTTTTAAGGTGAGAACTGTCCTTGATTGCCACCTTCCAATGAATTACCTCCCTTTCCATGCTCATAGTTCCTAACTAGTGATCTTTGCTATCAATATTTACTTCCTTAGTTTCAAATTTGTTCTGCTTTCTTTTGTAAACCGGTCAAAATAGCATTTTCTAACAACATATATTTGTCAAATGTTGTTTTTTACATTTGTAATTATTTTGGGTTATTCCAAGAATAATCATCCCTTGGTTTGAGGACACTAACAGTACATTTATAGATCTCTGATCCCTGACTTCAGCTCAAGCACTTTCTGAATATGATTTAACTGTGCATTTTGATACAAATTGAGAGTCAAAATTATGAATTCTAAGATCAAGACTTGTTTTCAAATCTCAGAATGCTCCAAGAGATTTTTGGCACTGGTGATACTTTAATTTCAGTATATGCACTGTTGTCTTCATCAGTAACTCCAGGAACTTTTCACTTGCTTATGAGGAAGGAATTTCCTTAGGTTGTTCTGTGGAGGAGGGAATTTTAGTATCTGATTTTGGCATTTAATGGCAAGGACTCTATTCAACCAAAATTTGCATCTATCTATATTTTCCCCAGCAGCCAATCAAGCCAGTTTTAGTATTAATTATCAGGAGTTCCTCTGCTCAAAACTATACTTTGAGCTGGGCAATAAGCTATGTGGAGATGTTTTTAAAATTTGCTGAGGTTGTGACCTGCTTGAGAAGTAGGTTGTTGAAGTGGATGTCCTAAAAATAACCTCTGAAAAATGTATGCATCCAATAATAACTTGTGATGTTGTTTAGCTCTTATTTTTAACATGTGTGTACACTAAGAAATAAAGATATCCTTAATGCTTATTTCAAGGTCATTTTGCCAGCATGCAAGTTAACTCTAAAGAGTCTATAGAAGATATATCGAACTTTTGACTGCCCACTCTATTCCTAGTATAATGTATTCATTTTGATAGTTTGAGACTTCAGCGACCGTAGTTCTGAAAAAGCTGATTGGCAAATTCATAGGAGAAGCAGCCTGGCATATTGGTTAGAGCACGGGCCAGGGAGTCAGAATGTCATGGGTTCTAATTTGGGTTCTGCCACTTCTCTTCTGTGTGACCTTGGGCAAGTCACTTAACTTCTCTGTACCATAAAATGGGGATTAAAACTGTGAGCCCTATGTGGGAAATTGATTGTGTCCAAACCTATTTTCTTATACCTACCCCAGCCCTAAGAACAGTGCCGGTACACAGTAAGTGCTTAACAAATGGCATATTTTTAAAAATTATTATTATTTAAGATAAGGTATTAGTGGATTTACATCACCAAAAGCCCAGCTAACAAAAGAGTCTATAAAAGATATATCAGAGTTTTGATTGCCCACTTTATTCTTAGTACAATGCTTTTATTTTGCTAGCTTAGGACTTTTGCACCTGTAGTTATGAAAACGCTGATTGGCAAATTCTTTAAGATAAGGTAGTCACCGGTTCACGTCATTGAAAAGCCCAGCTAACTAGTACAGGAATTGCTTATTTCCTTCAGGTTCTGTACAGAGGCATCCTAGCCAAATAGTCCAATGTTCACAGCAGATTTATTTTTCTGAGGACTGCTTAACCACTGTCTACAGAAACAGAGTATAGAGCCATCCTCTGGCCCAGGGTGAAGGTTATGAGCAAGAATCCCTTCAACATTGCCCATGAAAGTGTAAGATTTGGGCAACTTTTCTCATCCCTTGATATTCAGTGAATTGCATTGCTCGGGAACCAGATATCAAGCAATCAGTGGTTCATTCATTAATTCAATCATATTTATTGAGCACTTACTGTACTAAGTGCTTGAGAGAGTACAATACATGAACAGATACATTCCGTGCCCACAGTGAGCTTACATTTTACAGGGGGAGACAGACATTAATATAAATAAATAAATCACAGATATGTGCATAAGTGCAGTGGGGATTTATTGTGTGCTTCCTATATACAGAGCATTGTATTAAGCGCTTGGGAGAGTACAATATAAGATAAGCAGGCGCATTCCTTGCCCATAATAAACTTATGTGGGAATAGTAGTGTTGGTTTTCCCTCAACATAGAAGAGATCTGAGCTCACCTCTGTTTCTTAAGACTTAAATTTGAGGCTGGGAGAAGGGAAGAATGGTACCCTTCTCACTCTGTTGGTTTCTAAGGAGCTTGCTCTCTTCTTGTGTAAATGTGCCAATATCTGAGTAGTTTGAATGGGCACAATTCTAAGCCCGTGGAGTACCTAAAAGTCCAATTGATATGTGAAGTTTAGCTCTGTTGTTTAGGTACAATTGAAAGGAAATATCAAGCTTTTGAGACCTGATGCAAGTCTCTCTGTGAAAGGAAGGAAGTAATAAATGAATGCCTTTCCCTCAAAGAAGGGGTGTTAGAAGGGACAGCTTGGAAGAGAAGGCTGGAGAATGCTTCCTTATTCTTTTAGGATTTGAAACTAACAGCAAATAGTTTTGAATTCTGACTTCTGAAAAGTTTAAAACATTGTGATGGATATCAATTTGGTTCCTAAAGCATCCCCTTTGCCTCCACTGGGGAGACAACAGAGGGTGAGACTAGCCTTTTGCCTCAGCAGTCCCTTTTGTTGTCTGTGTTCTTTGTGCTTTGGGATTTACTTGTCTCAATTATGGTGATCAGCCTGGCTGTAAAGTAGCCTAATTCTCTGTAGTATTTTTGGTGGGTTTCCTGTATGTGGGTTGTATAAGTTTGCAGGTTTGATAAGGTATCGTAGTTCAGCTGCAATATAGAATCTAGTTTTGATTATCATTCACTCGTCAACAAGCCTTTTTAGCTCAGCTGCATGAGGCATGAGGTTGAATAACTTGCCCAAGGTCATGTTGCACAGGAATGGCCCAGATTGAATTAAAATCTGGATTTATCTAATGCCTAAGGCAAAAAGTTTGAGGACTAAGGAGCCCCTCCATGTAATAGGCTCCTTTCTGAAGTGAATCTTTGAGTACTGCGGTGTTTTTGTTTTGAACAATCAAAGAACGTTGGATTATAAGCAAGCTTCTGCTTTCATTGAATACACCCAAGTGCCATACACAGTGCTCTGCCTCCTTTGTGATGCCATTGATGATGTTGATGATAATGTCCATGATGAGGGGAATGTCCTCACTGGATCAGAGAAGGCTGCAGTCAAATGCGGCACCAATTCTAATGGGTTTTCTGAGTTCTTGTCTTTCTTACAATTCCGGGTAGGTGACATGAGCCCTTCTAATTTACTCATCTGGGCCCTGCTGCCATTTTTGAGGCTGTTGTCTGACCTGAGGTACCAATTTGTTGGGGGTCAATCAGTGGTATATATCATTGAATCCCTTTAGAGAAGCAGCGTGGCTTAGTGGAAAGAGCATGGGTTTGGGAATCAGGAGTTCATGGGTTCTAATCCCGGCTCTGCTGCTTGTCAGCTGTGTGACCTTTGGCGAGTCACTTAACGTCTCTGTGCCTCAGTTACCTCATCTGTAAAATGGGGATGAAGACTGTGAGCCCTAAACGGGACAACCTGAATAGCTTGTATCTACTCCAGCGCTTAGAACAGTGCTTGGCACGTAGTAAGCACTTAACAAATACCAACATCATTATTATTATTATTATTATTATTATTATTATTATTATATACACAATTTCCAGCAATTTCTTTAAAATGTTCAACAGTGAAATCTCACCCTCTTGTTTCCTCATCAAGCCAAAAAACCCCCAAATTTCAGTTTTATTTTGAAATAGTATTTAATTGTGCCCTTGGGATGTCTTGTTGACCTTGGGCTTCCTAGCTTGAACGTAGCTGTTTTGTGCTAGTGGTATCATCATCATTGTCAGTGGTATTTATTCATCCATGCATTCAGTCATATTTATTGAGCACTTACTGTGTGCAGAGCACTGAATTAAACACTTGGGAAAGTACAGTATAACAATGAAAAGACACATTCCATACCCACAATGAGCTTACAGTGTAGACTGCTTACTGTGTGGAGAACACTATACTAAATGCTTGGGAGAGAAATAATATAATAATAATAATAATTCTGATATTTGTTAAGCACTTACTATGCCAGGTACTGTACTAAGTGCTGGGATGGTTACAAGCATATCAGGTTGGACACAGTCCCTGTCCCACATGGGGCTCACAGTCTCAATCCCCATTTTACAGATGAGGAAATTGAGTCCCAGAGAAGTGAAGTGACTTACCCAAGGTCACACAGTAGACAAGTGGTGGAGCTGGGATTAGAACCCACAACCTTCTGATTCCCAGGCCCATGTTCTGTCCACTAAGT
Source organism: Tachyglossus aculeatus (assembly GCF_015852505.1). Taxonomy (NCBI): domain Eukaryota; kingdom Metazoa; phylum Chordata; class Mammalia; order Monotremata; family Tachyglossidae; genus Tachyglossus; species Tachyglossus aculeatus. Next base: position 63,506,623 of record NC_052067.1, on the reverse strand, counting down.
CATGCTTCTTCCCCAAATACAATAAAATGTATTTGGTAGACATGTTCCCTGCCCACAGTGATCTTATAACCAAGAGGATGAGACAGGCATAAATACAAGTTAATAATTTATAATACAATATATAGCATCCAAGAATTCCTGAAGGTTGGGGTTGCTGGTTCTCGAGGGAAATATAGTTAAACACCCAATCTGAAATATGAGCCAGGTATGGGGAGATCCCAGCAGCTTGTCATTCCCTGCTAAGAGCAGTAATGGTCAGTTCTTTCTCCCCAGGGTATCAGGATCTTTTCACTGACTCCTATCAGTGGGTCTGAAGATTGAGTGTAATGGATCTCTGGCTGGGCTGGCATGCCTCAAAGTTCAACAAACTAATCCTAGTCCCTTTGGCGAAACTGATCTTGTGTTTTTTGTTGTATTTTTTTAATGGTATTTGTTGAGTCCTTTTTTCGTGCTAGGCAGTGTACTAAGCACTGGAGTGGATAGAAGGTAATCAGGTTGGACACAGTCCCTGCCTCATATAGGGCTCACTTTACAGGTCCTCATTAGTCCTCATTTTACAGAAGAAGTAACTGAGGCACAGAGAAGTTAAGTGACTTGACCAAGGTCATACAGCAGATAAGTGGCAGAGTTGGGATTAGAAGCCAGGTCCTTATGTTCTTCGCAACATAATTGTGAAGCCAGGTGCATATAACAGGGATTTACCCTGAATAATGTGAGACTTAAAGACCATCAGAACATTACGGATTTAGGAGTCAGAGGTTGTGGGTTCTAATTCCGGCTCTGCCACTTATCAGCTGTGTGACTTAGGGCAAATCATTTAACTTCTTTGTGCTTCAGTTATCGTATCTGTAAAATGGGTATTAAAACTGTGAGCCCCACATGGGACAACCTGATTGCCTTGTATCTAACCCAGCACGTAGAACAGTGCCTGGCACATAGTAAGTGCTTAACAAATGCCGTAGTTATTATTGTTATTATTATTATGAGTAAAATATTTTATATGAGTTTTGCTTTCCTTGATTCATTCCTTCAACATTGTCTATTGTGTGGCCACTCTGTTGAGAGCACTCTGGTAAGTACTGGGAGAATATCCAGTGAGGAAACAAGATTTTCCTTGCCCTTCTGGAGTTTACAAACTAATGGGAAGCAGTGTTGCCCAGTGGAAAGAGAACGGGCCTGGGAGTCAGAGGATGTGTGTTCTAATGTCAGCTCCACCACCTGTCTGCTGTGTGACCTTGGTTAAGTCACTTCACTTCTCTGTGCCTCAATTCCCTTATATATAGAGTGAGAATTAAGACTGTGAACCCCATGTGGGACAGCTACTGTGTCCATCCTGATTATGTTTTTTATCTACCCCAGTGCTTAGAACCGTGCTTGGCACATAGTAAGCGCTTAAGAAATACCACAATTATATTATCATGATGATAATGACAGGGACACAAGTATTAGCATGCATATATAATATAATATTACAGCTGATGGAGGTATAAAACCTGAAATAGACATGTTAACTATGATTTAGAATTTGACAGCCCTACAACAGTTTATTATGGTACCTTTTCAAAGGATACCATCTTCAGATGAAGATGTCAGTTGTTTTGCTTTAACCATGAAAATGAGTCATCATTAGACACTGCCAAATAGGTATCATTTGTGAAAATGGAGGTTAATATCTGAATATGTGAAAAGGAGAAACAAGTGGTCAAAAGTTTTTTGAAGGTGCCCTCCCACCAGCCTGCACAAGACAGACATATAAATTCATACAGTACAATTAAAAAGACAAAATATCAGAAATGAACTATTATTAGACAGAAAATTTTTTTGACACTTTGCTGCAATATCACTAGTTTTTTTTCCTTGGTAATGGATATATTGTAGCTGATGAATACTCCAGTAGTCTCCAATGCCACTGTGGCCTCTGGTTAATGCTTATAAACATTTCACGACTGGAAAATAGCTATTTTGTAATATATTCAATTCTTAACTGTGATTCTGGGAAGAGACAGTATATTAGAGAATCCCTTATCTGCGAATGAAAAATTCTACTGTTTTGGCAAAGTGAAGGATTTGAAAGGTGTCTCCCTTTTGTGCAGACTTTCCATCTCTCTCTGTCTCTCTCTCTCTTCTTTCTTTGCTATCTCCTGCAATGTTGTAAAATAACTGAATGATCTTGTTTGTCTTTGTTTGGGTCAAGAAATTTTAGCTGAAAATTGTTACTCTGTGAAAAAAGATTATTGACTCAACAAGCCTTCAATTTTCAGTGAATAACACTCCCACCCTCTAGCTTCAGGAACATGTCGTGCAAGTGCATGCATTCTATTTTAAAATACAGACTGTAATTTAAAACAGGCAGTTTGATGCCCCACTGAACTTTGTTTAAGCCTAGAATAAAGGGAAAAAGCTGTAAACCACAAAGAAATGACTAAGCCTTCTCAAATGCTTTCCTCAGCTATTATGTATCACCATTAAAAAAAGTTTAAAGTTGCTACCCTCCCCCCCGCCTTCAAAAAGAGTTACATCAGTTGTAGACTAAGCATTGCCCATGCTTTCTTTTCTCAACAATTGGCCTCTTAATAATGATGGTGATGATGATGATGGTAATAACATACTGAAATATGTGTCCCACCAGCATGGGCTTGGGAGTCTAGAGACCCAGATTCTAGTACTGGCTCTGCCATCTGCATGCTGGGTGGCCTTGGGCAAATCAGTAAAACTTTGTGCCTCAGTTTCTAGTTTGTAAAATGGGAAGAAAATATCCCTCTTCCTTACTTCCCTCCCCCTTAGACTGTGAACCCTATGAAGAACAAGTTCTGTGTCCAATATTATAATTTTGTTTGTAGCCCAGTACGTTGCACAGTTTGAGCACTTAGGAAAGAGTTTAAATCATTCAGTGGTATTTGTTGAGCACTGTAGTAAGGCCTTGGGAAAGTACAATACAACAGAATTAGTAGATGATATTCCACAAGGAGTTTACAGACTGTAGGGGGCACCGTTAATATCGTACATTCTGTACGTCTATTTATGAGCCATGTTTACATGAGCTTTAAAGTCAATAGAGAAGCTAAGCAACTTTTTTAATGCCCAAGAAACAAATTGGTGAACATTTTTCTGATATTGTTCCTTCCTTTTCTTTAAAATGACATCTTAGACTGCATATTTTCTTTTATACACACCCTGATATCTAGTAATGTATAATCAAAAGTGCATGTTTTGTTTGAGTTATGCCATGTGAAAAAGTGTCATATAAAAATAATTTGATCATCTATTCCATCTTACTTCCCTAATAAAATGGGTTTTAAAATATTTTGTCAAAAGAAGGTAACATTTTCTCATCTAAATCTAAGTAATTTAAGAACTTTGAAAACTAAGCTGCTAATCCTCCTCGACCTCTCAGGTGCCTTCGACACTGTGGTCCACCCCCTTCTCCTCAACATGTTTTCCAACCTTGGCTTCAGAGACTCAGTCCTCTCCTGGTTCTCCTCTTATCTCTCTGGCTGTTCATTCTCAGTCTCTTTTGTGGGCTTCTCCTCCCCCTCCCATCCCCTTACTGTAGGGGTTCCTCAAGGGTCAGTTCTTGGTCCCCTTCTGTTCTCTATCTACACTCACTCCCTTGGTGAACTCATTCTCTCCCACGGCTTCAACTATCATCTCTACGCTGATGACATCCAAATCTACAACTCTGCCCCTGCTCTCTCTCCCTCCCTTCAGGCTCGTGTCTCCTCCTGCTTTCAAGACATCTCTATCTGGATGTCTGCCCACCATCTAAAACTCAATATGTCCAAGACTGAACTCCGTATCTTCCCTCCCAAACCCTGCCCTCTCTCTGACTTTCCCATCACTGTTGATGGCACTACCATCCTTCCCGTCTCACAAGCCCGCAACCTTGGTGTCATCCCCGACTCTGCTCTCTTGTTCACCCCTCACATACAATCCGTCACCCAAACCTTCTGGTCTCACCTCCGCAACATTGCCAAGATCCGCTCTTTCCTCTCCATCCAAACCACTACCCTGCTGGTTCAATCTCTCATCCTATCCCGACTGGATTACTGCATTGGCCTCCTCTCTGATCTCCCATCCTCCTGTCTCTCCCCACTTCAATCTGTACTTCACGCTGCTGCCCGGATCATCTTTGTGCAGAAACGCTCTGGGCATGTTACTTCCCTCCTCAATAATCTCCAGTGGCTACCAATCAACCTATGCAATCAGGCAAAAACTCCTCACTCTCGGCTTCAAGGCTCTTCATCACCTCCCCCCCCTTACCTCACCTCACTTTTTTTCTTCTACAGCCCAGCCCGCACCCTTTACTCCTCTGCCGCTAACCTCCTCACTGTGCCTCGTTCTCGCCTGTCCCGCCGTTGACCCCTGTCCCACGTCCTCCCCCTGGCCAGGAATGCCCTCCCTCTGCACATCCGCCAAGCTAGCTCTCTTCCTCCCTTCAAAGCCCTACCTCACCTCCTCCAGGAGGCCTTCCCAGACTGAGCTCCCTCCTTCCTCTCCCCCTCCTCCCCCTCCTCATCCCGCTGCCTTACCTCCTTCCCCTCCCCACAACACCTGTATATAAATATATATGTTTGTACATATTTATTACTCTGTTTTATTTGTATATATTTATTCTATCTATTTTATTTTGTTAATATGTTTTGTTGTCTGTCTCCCCCTTCTAGACTGTGAGCCCGCTGTTGGGTAGGGACCGTCTATATTTGTTGCCAACTTGTACTTCCCAAGCACTTAGTACATGCTCTGCAAACAGTAAGCGCTCAATAAATAGGATTGAATGAATGAATGAATAAACCCATTTTAAAGGGAGCCTTGGCAAGTATGGTTTTATTAGTAATTCATAATTGAGCCAAATGGCGGAGAGAGGAGTAAAGTGAATGGTTCAAAGTCAGACAGCAGTTAGATGGTAAAGCCACGAATGGAACTCAAAACCTATAATGCTCCAACCTCACAGTGGAAAAACACACTCATTAACCATTAAATTTTTGAACTGTAGTTACTACTCTGCAGCCACAAGTAATCCAACTGGAGGGTAAGTTGTAGAGTGGAGTCTCTTTACATTTCCTGGGATGCCCAATTCTTCCATAACACATGTTTTGACTGCACACTTTGGACAAAATATGATGTGATGTAAGGAACGGCTGGATGTGTGTGCTTGGCGTTGATCAGTGGCCAAGTACTGTAATGTGAGGATCATCAAGACATAACTCCCATTATAGCAAAACAAATTGTATTTCATTTTTTTGTAATACATCTCGCACATTTGCCCTATTTTTTAGGATGGAGGAAGGAAACGTTTTGAAAACCAATTAAAAGTATCGAAAAGAAAACACAGAAGGAGTACAAAACGCCATATTGTGTAGCATCTTCCCTCAAGCCAGGACATTTATTTTAAAAAATTGTATAGTATCATATCTACCCAAAACTAACTGACTGACATCCGGCATTTGCTTTAAGATGTACTTTATAGTTTTATATTGTTGTTGAAAATCTCCTTAATGGGGTGAAAGGTATATGTAAAATGAAAATTAGAGAAACTCTCAGGAAATGGAAGGAATTGTAATCCAGAGAATTCCCTGCCCAGTGGTGATTCCCAGCATTCTAATTGAAGGGGAAGATATCAAAATAATTTGCATTTGTATAGCTCTTTAAATTTTCCAAGGTACTTTCACTTTGATTTTTCTCATTACCTCACTGAACTCCTACTACAACCCAGCCCGCACACTTCATTCCTCTAATGACAGCCTGCCAATTGTACCTCGATCATATCATTTTCTACACTGACCCTTTGCCCACAATCTCCCTCTGGCCTGGAACTTCTTACCCATTCATATCTGACAAACCACCACCCTCCCCATCTTCAAAGCTATCGTAAAAATCACCCCCACCCCACATACTTAAGCCCTTTGATTTTCAGCCCACCCCTACAGCACTTATGTTCATAACCATCTATAATTTATTTTAATGTCTGTCTCCCCCTCTAGTCACTAAGCTCCGTATGCGCAGGGATCATGTCTGTATTACTTGAGCTCCTAGTACAGTGCCCTGCTCACAGTAAGAGCTCAATATATACCGCCGATTGATTCCAACATTTCTGTGTGATGGAGAGAGGCAGTTATTATTGCACTCATTTTACAAATTAGGAAATGAAAGCCCAGAGAAGTTAGGCGACTTGCTTAGGGTCACATAGCAGGATAATGGAAGAGCTGGGACTAGAACCCAAGTCTTCTAACCCCTGATCTTTTCCTATTTGTCCCACTGGACCACGCTCTCCTTGAATGAGGGTCACCTAGAGGAGTAGATCCTAGACCTCTCCCTCTCCTCATATCATTATCAGTTAAATGGTGCTCTCTCTACTGGCCTTTTGCTTTAGGCCATATCCTGATGCAAAGTACACCCAGCTCTCCTTGAATATGAATGTTCCATTGTTAACAAGCCCTACCTAATTAAAATTCGGGTAGGTGATGATAATCACCTATGTCCAGTGCCATGCATACATGCATGCAACTTTTTCTAAGGAGACACCTCAGTGGGTCGTATCCAGATGGATGTGCACCCCCCCCCCATTTATAGGAGAATTGTCCCTAATTCTACCTTCACATTCTATCAAAAAATGCAACAAGCAGACACACATCTAGAAGAGCTGACTGTCCTTTTGCCATATTTAGCAGAAACTCTATACTACAATGGGGCCCCAAGATCTTCTCAAGTCTGCTTCTCATGACTCTAGTCCCTTGTCCTTCAGCCCTATGGCTGACTAAATCTCTACACTTGGGGCTCTTAAAGTGCCAGTAGTGTTGTGCTGGTTCATTAAGGTTTTGCTGGTAAAGCCCCAAACCCATTGTTATCTTGGAGTTTTCCTCTTTCTCTTTATTGTTATTCCTCAGTCGAGGAGGAATAATTTCCCTCATATACACATGTATCCCCAGTATAAAAAGACTGTAAGCAACTTACTAGAATCTCAAATTTTCATTTAGATTCCTGAAGAGAATTTGCAGGCGTGTCTCTGTCTCTCTCAAGTTTAAAATTCAAGATCTTAACACATCTTTACCGGAGCATCTCAACCTAGGTCTGAACTGGGATTTTAAAAATGCAGTAAAAACCAGAGCCTTATGGTAGTTTTAAATAATTATGGAAATTAGTGTTGGAATAGGCTGCTAAGAGATTTATGCCATTATCAGACCATTGGAATAATTGCTTTAGATACAGTAGTATATTCTTATGTTAGTAGGTTACAGAACTATACGGTATTGCTGCTATACAAAATCTGCATTTTACAACTGAAGTAACTGAGACACAGGGAAATGAAACGACATGCCCAAGGCCACACAGCAAACAAGTGGCAGAGTCAGGATTAGAACCCAGGTCTGTCTGACTCCTAGGTCTGTGCTGTGACCATTGGAACACACTGCATCTCAAGAAATACATAAATGCTAAGGATGGGTGTTGGGTTGACCCACCAGGTTTGTTGTGAATTAATCAGAGAAGTCTTCCCAGAATGATGACCTAGAATCTGAAGTTCTCTGCAGGCACTCCTGTTGACATGGGAGAAGCGTTCCTCACAGCTATAAATACATTCTATGCATTCGATGGTAAGATACTTGAGGAGCCTCTATTCTAGGTTCCGCATGCAGCTATTACATGGTTCTGTGCAGAGGAGTTTAACTGATGCTTATGGTGATGATGAAGTATCCATTTGGATGAACGATTTGAGATGTAGAGAACTGAGCAGTGGCAAATCTTGTTTCAAGCTTTGGAAATGTAGGTCTATTTTTCCCTTCCTCTCTGGTCCCTGGTTATAAGCCCACATTTAACTGAGAAAGCACATTTCAGATAGCATTGGTGCTGCAAGACTAAATTTCCAATCATTTTGGAAGTTTCAGTCATCCAATTCACCTGTAAAACGGGGATTAATGCTGTGAGACCTATATAGGACATGAACTGTGTCCAACCCGATTAGCTTGTGTCTACCACAGTGCTTAGTACAGTGCTTGACACATAGTGCCTCTCAAATGCCATAAAAAAATCACAGAGCTGGTAAGCAAATGTAACTGAGATGAATTGGTAACTGGCACATGTCAATTGAAATAGGATTCTTCATATTCAGCCATCAAAAAGAATTGGGAGGAAATTTTAGCATCTGTATTTGATAGCCAGTAGATTTCCAACAAACCCGGAGATAGTGGCATAGACTAGTGAATAGAGTACGGGCCTGGGATCAGAAGGACCTGGTCCTAATCCGAGCTCTGCCACATCTGCTGTATGACCTTGGGCAAGACACTTCACTTCTCTGTGCCTCTGTAATATGGAGATGAAAATTCTGAGACCCATATGTGACAAGGACTGTGACCAACCTGAATAGCTTGTATCTGCCCCAGTGTTCACTACTGTGCCTGGCACATAGTAAGCACTTAACAAATACCATAACAACAATAAAAATCAGCACTTGAATTGGGACCCAGATTGTAAAGTTGTCAATTTGGATAAATTCCAGTGATGACATTGGATGGCACACCACATAGGATAACTAAGTCTGTAGGACCTGAATTTTAAGTTCTGCCTGGATAATTATGTTAGTATAGAAAAATGTTCTTCTGAATTCCGCCTTTCCATCCCAAGTGATTAGATGACGGTAATTAAAGGAAATATGTTGTCTGGTGCCTAATGTCATTTTTCAAGGTTGTAATTTGATGGAAGAAAATGCCTTTCAAGCATATTTACCTTAGTCATTAGTGCTACTCCTACAGTCCAGAAATTGTGGACTTTATTGATGGTGCATGTATTTATATGTATGTCACTCACATTCTCAAATAGGGCAGACATGGGAAATGACCCATGTGGCATTACTTGGGCCTGGGTAGAAATCCAATTGTGGTTCAAGATGGCAGACTGCAAAAACTTCAATAACAGTAATTATGGGACTTGTTAAGTTCTATGTGCCAAGTACTGTTTTGAGCTCTGGGGAAGATACAAGTTAATCAGGTTGGACACAGTCCTTGTGCCACATAGGGCTCACACTCATATCCCCATTTTATAGATGAAGTAACAGGCACAGAGAAGTGAAGTAACTTGCCCAAGGCCATACAGCAGACATGTGGCATCAGTTACAGGCTCCCACAAATTTCACTGATTATGCTGACCCCTCTCCTCCCTGTTTCATCTATCTTCCCCTCCTCTTTCTCATCCCTTATGTTATTCATGCAATAAGTATTTACTAAGTGTTTTTGGCATATGGACTGCTGTACTCGGTCTTTTTTAGGTCTATGATCACACTTCCTTTATGTCTTGAGTGTGTGGGCCCTTGCTAATTTGCACATTTGGGCTTTGGTCACTTGTGGATTATGCAGGATGAATGTATTTGCCCTTGATTTGCATTTGTACCTGTTTGTGCTTTTTTTTTTTTTTTACTTCTGAACCTTTCCCTCCAAGATTATGTCCCAATAATGACTTTGAATTTGGCTTCTTTCACTGTTTTTTATGGAAAGGAATCAGTTTATCTCCTGGGATGTGGTTAACTCGTTGTGGGCAGGGAATGTGTCTGTTTTTATGATATTGTACCTTCCCTAGCACTTAATACGGTGCTCTGCACACATGGCTTAGTGGATAGAGAACAGACCTGGGAGTCAGAAGGACCTTGGTTCTAATCCTGGCTCTGCTACATGTCTGCTGTGTGACCTTGGGCCTCAGTTACCTCATCTGTATAATGGGAATTAAGAGTGTGAGCCTTATGTGGGACAGGGACTGTATCCAACCCAATTACCTTGTATCTACCTTAGCACTTAATACAGTGCCTGGCATATAGTAAGTGCTTAACAAATACCACAATAAATGTGATTGACCAGTAGAACTAGGCAAACCAAATAAATCTTGGTGGGTTTTTCTGTAGTCACACCATGGGAGGTTTTGCTGCGAGGTCTGGAAGGGAACAGCTCTGATGACTAGAGGGCCACTTAAGATTTGAGAAGTGGTGAGGGACCACTACGTTAGGGTCTGGAGGAGAGGGGAAAAAGCATTCACAACCCTCTTCATTCTGTGGTTGTTGTACCCGGTTTTGAGCTAGCTGCGGTTGCAGCTAGTAATCCTTGCACATCCTCGGCCCAAGAGCAATACTGGGCAGGAATTACTGACAGCATATATGGATGAGGGTTGAGCCCCTTGCTGGATAAATGGGTGGGCTGGATAAGGCCCCCAGGCCTCATTTTGTCCAATCTTGTTTCAAGGGATTCTAAATCATCCTTCCTTTTCTAATTACGAGTGCAGTGGAAGTAGAGTTACTTTTATTTTATTTGTTTTGTTTGACAGAATAATATGCATTTCTCTTTAGGAAGAAAACTATGTTTTCCAGAGATAGAGTGACTATTTTAATAATAATAATGATAATAATAATAATAATAATGGCAATTATTAAGTGTTTACTATGTGCAAAGCACTGTTCTAAGCACTGGGGGGATACAAGGTGATCAGGTTGTCCTACGGGGGGCTCACAGTCAACCCCCATTTTACAGATGAGGGAACTGAGGCCCAGAGAAGTTAAGTGATTTGCCCAAGGTCACACAGCTGACGATTGGCAGAGCTGGGATTTGAACCCATGACCACTGACTCCAAAGCCCGTGCTCTTTCCATTGAGTCACGCTGCTTCTCAGCTTCTATTTTAGAGGCGGTTGTTTCTCCAGAGCTTCAAAACTTGTTTCCAGCTTTGAGGCTTGCAATGTCACTGAGGTACAAAGGAATCACATTACTATTGAGTCCTCCTCCTAAAGACCGACACATCCTGGAAGTGTTTAGTCCCTAGCAAGGTCAGAACTGCTGCCGTGAAGGAAAAATAAACAGAAAACCGGAATATATGTTTTAAAAAGTTATTTGTATTAGGCGCTTTCAGGATTTTCCACCAAAATCTTGGTGTATTGTTGTTTCTTTGTTGATTTTGGAAAGCTTTTATGTGTGCTCATAGGTCCACTTGATTGCTCATAGTGTCTTTGGGTCTGGATTCCAGGCTAGGCAAGTAGACAGCCAGGTCTTCACTCTGGTGACAGGTGGGAAAAATCTACTCTGCTTAAGAATGTCCTTAATATTGCTATAATTTTCCTGTCTGAGAATTTAGCTTCTTTTTTCCCATTTGCCATGCCTCTCCACCTTGGCACTTTTATCAGTTCCCAGTATTAGGTGAGCACCTACTGGTACCAGTCACTGAATTAAGAGGCTAGGTAGCATGCAAAGGAAAATTAGGATACAGTCCTTGCCCTTAGAGAATTTGACAATCCCATTATTCCAAAAAAAACCTTATTGCTTCCTCCTGCTGGTTTTAGAGGCACTCAGTTTAGACTGGTTGTTTTGTGTCAACAGTAGGCCAGATACTTTTTCAATGACTAAGAGCATGTTCATGAAACAATACTGTCACTTAAACAAATCTGTGGTCTCATTCATTCATTTTTTTGTGTAATTTTTATTCTATTTTTAGATAGTTGAGCTTGCAGACTCTGATATAAAAGTGAGATAAAGACATTTCAGCTGCCTTTCAGTTTTTCTCAACATGTAAAATACAATTTTTGTTTGGTTACCTTGAGATAAAAATTTAAGTTGGTGGTTGATTTAAAAATTATAGAGAATCTTGCAGCTACTATTTGCTTTTGTTTAAACAAATGGATTGTGCTTTATCTGTTCAAAGTTTTGACAAATTCATTCAATCGTATTTACTGAGCACTTACTGTGTGCAGAGCACTGTACTAAGCACTTGGGAAGTACAAGTTGGCAACAAATGCTGACAAGTTGACAAATGCTGATGTTAGGCAACTATAGAAGTAGCAGTTATCGGTGTTGTTTTTTTAAGCCTCTTTAAAAATCATGCGGGTATACAGTCACTCTTAATTTGAATGAAAATGGGGATGACGGGCTATTTTTATTTCATGTGGGAGTAAGCGATGGAAGTCTGTAGTGTGTTGCTTAAAAAAAAATAAGGGGAAAAAACCGACTCCATTGAGATTCTTTCCTGTTTACTTCTAAAGTCTTGCAGTCCCTGAGTGTTGATTAATGCAGGTCTCCCCTAGGACTGTGAGTTCTGTGGTATAGTCCACCTCATAACCTTCCTGGATATTTTTATAATTTATCATCAGCTGACACCGCCTGGGTAGAGTATTCTTACCACTCCCTCTGGCTGCTGGAAGTCTGAAATTACATCTTTGTCTTTGAAGTCAGGCACACTGTTGGCGTTGCCATGGTGACAGGGTGGGTAATGGCCTCCACAGACAGAAGATTGGTATTTAGCGTTTGAACGCTGCTGTACACAAGGCCTTGATTTTTAGAGTGGTTACTGAACTATCCCCTTTTAGTAAATGTTTAAAAATTACAATTTTTACATGGTCTTACTAGATTAATAGTCACGGTTTATTTCATTTTAACTGCAAGGATAAAAGCATTATTCCATTAAATTGGTAGCTTTTTCCCCTCTTTTGGTTTATGCATTATTAACACAAGCTTTCCTGTTTTGCTTGTAACATTTTATAGGCTTTTTCAAACATGCAGTCAGATTTTGCTCTGCTGCTCTTTTATTTTTTTGACTTAACCCATTATCTGCTTAGTCTTTGTATAGATCATAGTGCAGATTTGCAATTTCGGCAGTAGGCATTTAAAAAATGAACACTATTTTGAAAACACACAGAGGATAACATTGATGGATCTGCTTTTTATGCAGGGGCTGTTGCAGGGACTTTTAAGTCTGTTTCCTTGTGCCTGAAGTCTGCTTATTTGTGCTTTGACCCTCTCCCTGTGGTGTAAGGAGAGTATAGGACCACAAAAGTGTCTGTGGGTGTGTGTATATGTGCACTTGCTTTCGGATAAGAATTTTTAAGACGGTTTATTATTGAGAGGTACAGAACATCTGATAAAAAGCTTCTGATTTGTGCTTTGAATTTTTATTCAGGGGCTGATCATTCAGTTTGTGACTGATCCATGGCTGTTGGTTTTGCTTTTCCTTCTAGCTCTCCAACTTTTCATTGCATTGCTTCTAAGCACCCCCTCCATCCCCCTTCCCCTCTGTCCCCGCCCCGCCACAGCAAAGGAAGGGAGATTTATGAAATTAAAGTAATATTGATTCATTAGCTGTTCTTATAAACATTAAATTGGGCAGGAGTTTGAGATGGTAACCAAAGCAAGGTATGGGGTAGCTTAGGATCGTATCTTTACCCTATTAGCCAGGATAAGTCCAATGTCCCTGGAGCCCAGTATGATAGAGTACATCTTTAGTGTTTCTCTTAAGCACTCTGACCTACAGCTAATATTTAGTAAGACATTATGTAAGCCATAGAAATGTAGTGTTGGTGAAAGGTTTTAGAAAGATATGTGAGGTCTTAGGTACGCCACACATTTTGGTAGCACAAGTTCAACATAAGTGGATAGAGCAGGGGCCTGGGAGTCAGAAGGTCATGGGTTCTAATCTCGGCTCTGCTACTTGTCTGCTGTGTGACCTTCGGCAAGTCACTTCAATTCTCTAGGCCTTAGTTCCTGCAGCTGTGAAATGGAGATTGAGACTGTGAGACCCATGTGGGACAAGCACTGTGTCCAACCTGAGAAGCAGTGTGGCTCAATGGAAAAGAGCCCGGGCTTTGGAGTCAGAGGTCATGGGTTCAAATCCCAGCTCCGCCACATGTCTGCTGTGTGACCTTGGGCAAGTCACTTAACTTCTCTGAGCCTCAGTTACATCATCTGTAAAATGGGGATTAAGACTGTGAGCCCCACGTGGGACAACCTGATCCCCTTGTATCCACCCCAGCGCTTAGAACAGTGCTTTGCACATAGTAAGTGCTTAATAAATGCCATTATTATTATTACCATTATTATTATTATCTCAAATCCACCCCAGTGTTTAGTACAGTGCTTGGCACCTAGAAAGTACTTAACAAATACCACAATTATTATAATTATTATTACTGATGGGAGGATAGGCTACCCATGTCCAACCTATTTGCTTATATCCACCCAAGCGCTTAGTATAAGTGCTTGGCACATTTAAGTGCTTAAGAAACACTACAATTATTATAATTATTATTATTATAATATCACCAATAGCCGTTATTCTGCCCTGAATTTTAAGGGGCCACTGTGAAAGGTGCCTCATTGTGTATTCATCCCTGCTTTGGGCAGTATGGGAATTTCAAAGGAAGTAGAAGACAAAGTCCTTTGTTCTAGGAAAGTTCCATTTAGTGGAGAAGGCAGACACTAGTAAATAAAAATAAGCACAGGGGATAAACACTTGATTATGACCAGCTACAACTGAATGGAGAATCATGCATATAGGCAGTTAATTTGGGGGAATTGGGGAAAAAAGATGCATAATTAGTGATGTGAGCTAGTTATCTGTTCGTCTACCAAAGCTTCATAGAAGACGTGAGTTTAAGGAATGTTTTGTAAGAGACTAGGGAGCATCAGTCAACAGTAGTGTGACCTGTTGATTTGGTTTTGGACACTGTATTGTATTCCTAAATGGAAATGCATTGTGGAAGATTCTGAATGCATTGAGACTCCCACCTGTCTGAAGCAGGCCTGTGATGTGCTTTATCCCAAACCAGACTCTGCCTCCTGAGAGGAGGGAAAGCTCTTTCCTCAGAGTACAATAGAGTTAGTAGACAAGATCCTTGCCCTAAAGGAGCTTACCCAATCCTGATCTCCTGGAGAATCATAATAACCCCTATCTCTTGGGGTAGTACTTGAGCCTGGGCTTTCTAATTTGAGGGAGGTGATGAGGTAGAGTGGTTATGGAGGTAAGGAATTATTTCCAAAATGGTCAGGGTAGTGGTTTGGGGGAAATGTCTATGTGCTTTCATTCATTCAGTTGTATTTACTGAGTGCTTACTGTTTGCAGAGCACTGTACTTAGCATTTGGGAGAGTACAATATAACAGTAAACCAGCACATTCCCTACCCACAATGAGTTTACATATGCAAGGAAGATGTTGGGAGGACACGTCCATGTTTTCATTTCTACTCTTCCTATATTATTGTATTGTGATTAAGGATTGTGTTTTGGGCACGTAATTGTGCTTTCTTGCCACCATTTGAGCTCACCAAGCAGGAATGAGGAATGAATTTCTTTAAATTGCTTCTTAATCTGGAACTTCAATTTCAATTTTTAAGAAATACCACTGTGATTATTATGAAAGCAACTGTACTTTCGACTTAGAATTTATCCATTTGCAGATGGGGGTGGGGTGGTGGGGTGTGTGTGTGTGTGTGTGTGTGTGTGTGTGTGTGAAAGAGAGAGAGAGAGAGAGAGAGAGAGAGAGAGAGAGAGTGAGAGAAAGAATGAGAACTTATACTGGCTGAACCAAGGAGCAATAATCCTACTTGCTAATGTTTGAGAACATTCCACATCCTTTACAAACTTCATTTCAACATGCTCAAAATATATTCAGTAAAAATTTAATGTGTGCAAAGCACATTTTTAGACATAAAGAAATTCCTCTGTATGTGTGATATGGGCATACACATAAACGGTTTAATTTCAGTTGACAGTATTTAAGAAAAATTGCAGTCTGTTGTTGGGATCTTCAGTGCAATGTTGGGATCTCCAAAATTTGTTCCCTTATGTATCCTATATCATATTTCGTGACAAATGGAGTAGACTGTAAACACTTTCATGTGTGTGCCAGAAGTGGATCTGGATACTGCTTGTACAAAATGCATTGCCCAGGTCTAAAGTGGAAAATGTTTTGTGGTTTTATTGCACAGCTTCTCTGTTCTCTCCTGCCCTGAAAGGCAAGCAGTTAATTTGAACAGATCAAATTGTGATCCCCATCTAGGGCAGGGACTATGTCCAAACTGATAACCTTGTATCTACCTTATAATTCACCATCATCATTATTATTATCATCATTATCAGATGGGCATTGCAATTTAAGCTTTAATTTAAAGAGCCACCCACAACCTAATATAATTAGATCTCATAATCCTTGGTGGGGGAAAAAATCAGACCTCCCTAGTTTTCAAACAGTTTGTGATTGACAAGGTGAATTATGAGTCTTAAGAAAACAGGAATTGTGGTCTTGGAAGGAACCTAAACAAGTTATCAAGGTCAGCTCCTCCTCCCAGGCAGGAGAATGCCTAAATCATTCAAGATAGAGGTGGCCAATTCTTTTTGGAAGATGGTTGGTGTTGAAGCCAGTGCAGTCTCCCTTGGTAATGAGTGGGCTCTTCTTTATTACCACCTGGATAAACAAGAAGTTCTTTCTTAGTCTAATCAAACTTGGTTTGATATAACGTAAGTCCTGTTCCAATTGCTTAGCCGTCGGTGGATATGTAAAACCAACTCATCACGTCCTCCCTATAAAAGTTCTTGAGAAACTTGAAGAGATTTTAAATGATCTCTTAACTTTCTCTTCTCTAGGCTAAAAAGAAAACAAGCCCAATCCTTTTATCCTTTCCTGATAGGACTCTTTACTGCTCTTCTCTTCTCTGCACACTCTAGAGGTTCATCACCTTTTGAAATTGCACTGATTTCAACAGGACCCAGTACTTGAATAAGGGTATGCCAGTTGTTGAGTATAGCTGTCAGGGTTCTTAAATTCTCAGAACAATGTTAATTTTTGAAAAACGATCACCCGTATATTGCTCCTTATGCTCAACTCTGACCTCGCCTATCTTTTTCTGTTAAATGGCGCTTAGCCATTCATCATCATCATTATAGTGTTATTATTATTATCATTATTGCTAAGCACTTACTGTATGTGAAGCACTGTTCTAAACTCTAGGTTAGGTTCAAGACAATCAGGTCAGGCACAGTCCCTGTCCCACATGGGACTCAGTCTAGGAGGCAGAACATGTGTTGCTGTTTTTTGTCCCCCTGTGTTCTACTTTGCATTTGTCTCTACTGAATTTAATAATGTTTTTCATTCTGTTTGAATTTTATTCCAAACTGTTGTTATCCTTCCCAGTTTGGTCGCATCTCCAAACTTGATCTTGATTTCAATTTCTTCATCCAGATTATCGATAAAAGTGTAGAAAAGGTTCAGGTCCAAGAACTGTTCTCTGGAGGAAACCACTTAATAGTGTTCTTCCCACACTGAGCCATTGAAATATACCATTTAGTGTGACCATAAAGCTTCCTAGCAGCATTACAGTTAACACCACATTTTTATAGCTTATTGATGAAGAGGATATTTGGAATGAAATGAGAAGGTCTGCTGAGTGTTCTTCCCCATCTATTTGACTTGCCATATAGATAGGTAAGATTACTGTGATCACAGTAATCTTTGTGATCTCCTAGTCACAGATGTATTAGTCCTCTGAGAACACCAGAGTGGCTCAGAAATCACATTGAAAATGAATCCACCTTCAACTACTGTAAACAAAATGAACAAGCCTAGATTGTAAATAAGGCAGAACAACCAGCAAAAGATTACTGTGACAGAATTTATTCTTTGCAAAGCCATGTTGGTTGCATTATAGTGGCTCTTATTCTATTCTAGGTGATCAGCCAATTTGATGTGGGATGTTTGTCCTATCAACCCAAATATCCCAGTTAGTGAGTAGAGTTTACTGATGTATAGATATCTACACAAGCTTCTTGTTTATCCAAGGTATGTCCTGTCTCACAAGCTCACAACCTTGGTGTCATCCAATCCGTCACCAAAACCTGCCGGTCTCACCTCCACAACATTGCCAAGATCTGCCCTTTCCTGTCCATCCAAACCTCTACCTTGCTGGTTCAGTCTCTCATCCTATCCCAATTGGATTACTGCATCAGCCTCCTCTCTGATCTCCCATCCTTTTGTCTTTCCCCACTTCAGTCTATACTTCACGCTGCTGCCCGGATCATCTTTGTGCAGAAACACTCTGGGCATGTTACTCCCCTCCTCAAAAATCTCCAGTAGCTGCCAGTCAACCTACGCATCAAGCTAAAACTCCTCACTCTTGGCTTCAAAGCTGTCCATCACCTCACCCCCTCCTATCTCACCTCCCTTTTCTCCTTCTACAGCCCAGCCCGCACCCTCCGCTCCTCTGCCATTAAACTCCTCACTGTACCTCCTTCTCGCCTGTCCCACCATCAACCCCCGGCCCACGTCCTCGCCCTGGCCTAGAATGCCCTCCCTCCGCGTGTCCGCCAACCTAGCTCTCTTCCTCCCTTCAAAGTCCTACTGAGAGCTCACCTCCTCCAGGAGGCCTTTCCAGACTGAGCCTCCTTTTTCCTCTCCTCCTCCCCATCCCCCCGCCCTACCTCCTTCCCCTCCTTACAGCACCTGTATATATGTTTGTACAGATTTATTACTCTATTTTACTTGTACATATTTACTATTCTATTTATTTTGTTAATGATGTGCATCTAGTTTTATTCTATTTCTTCTGATGACTTGACACCTGTCTACATGTTTTGTTGTCTGTATCCCCCTTCTAGACTGTGAGCCCATTGTTGGGTAGGGACCATCTCTATATGTTGCCAACTTGTACTTCCCAAGCACTTAGTCCAGTGCTCTGCACACAGTAAGCGCTCAATAAATATGATTCAATGAATGGATGAATGTGGGTTGTCCCTGTCACCCCAGATTTGCTGTAGACCTGTGCAATATTTACCCTTCCAAATTCAGTGAATTCTCAAATGGCAATGTGCACTGGAAAAGAAGTTTCAAGCTTTATCTAGCTAGCTCCATCTCCTATCTGACGCTGGTTTCTCTGATCCTGTTCTCACACCTTTGCTCCTTTTGCTCCCAGTTGCCTTTCAGTTTTCTGGATAAATTCTGAGTTTAGGTGATGTGGTATCTTAGACTCCTTTACTCATAGGCTTTCTTTGCAGTGATTCTTTGTTTTAGTGATCTAGGTTTATTAAACTGTTTAGATTGTAAGGTTCTTGGTGGCAGGACCTTGTTTACTTATTTTGTTGTACATTACCAGGTCCTCAATACAGTGTTCTGTACTGGTAGTTATTAAATTAATACTGGTGATTATTTTATTTTTCTTGTTCTGTGTTCTTTATGACCAACACAACCTAGGGCCTATTTTAGAGTGTGTTACATTTTTAAAAATCTAGTGTCTGAAAATTTGTAAATTTTGGGACAGAGCTTGGTCAGTTGTTTTCCACTCGAAGTAGCCAAGAGCTCAGTTCTTACTAAGAGAGTAGTACAAAATTCTTGAGTGATAAACTCTATCTTATAAAATTACAACAAAGCTGCATTATATTGCATCTCCTTTGATTAAGATTTCAGAATTCTTTAGAATACTTAAACTCAGAATACTTTTTTACGAAGCTGGGCACAGAGAGCTATGTGTAGTGCTGCCCTGTACTTAAGATAATTTCTAGTCAAAATAACCAGCAGGTTAACAATTGCTTAAATATATAGACTGTACACAATATGTTTATATTCATAACAAGAATGGGATGGGTCACAGAGGAATATAACCTAGATTTTCCTAGTTGCATTTTCATCATTGAAGAGATTATAACCATAACAGCTCAATTTTAATTTAACTGTCAGAATTAACTTCCTGCTTTCACTGTCCTGATATACAATTTATTAATGCAGTATGCCTCCTTTTTGACATTAAAATGCTAAGGAATGTATGCTGATGCATTTTTGCATTTTCCTACATCCCATACTGCGATAGCTTTGTTCCTCAATTTTTCCCCCAAAGAGCAGAAGAAAAAAGTCAAGGAAAGATCAGAGGCATATTATTTCTAATGTTTGTGTTTTTATCTGTGGTACATTATTTTCTTAAGCTATGGAAGTAAATGAATTATTGTTGCTGGTTGTTCTGCCTTATTTACAAAATGGGCTTGTTCATTTTGTTTACAGTAGTTGAAGGTGGATTCATTTTCAGAGTGATTTCAGAGCCACTTTGGTGCCGTCATTGGACTTGTATATCTGTGATTAGGAGAAAGCAGAGAAATCCAGAGGATCCACATGAATGGGAAACATCAATAAAATCCACTCTGCAGTATACATTTACCCACTGTGTTAAGAGGATTTGAAATGACCTCAGTATTTCTATAAGAAGTACAGTTAACATTTTTATTTATCCCAGATGACAAGGTAGAAAATCTTGAATATGGGATTTTTTTCATTCATCTGCTGGAGTACTAGTGCTTGGTTTGCCCTAATTTTTTTTTCCAATGGCTTAAATTACTGAAGTAGAAACGTTGCACAGAATTTTGTAATTCCAAGGATCTATTTTATTTAACCAAGCTGAACCTT
This sequence comes from Tachyglossus aculeatus, assembly GCF_015852505.1. Taxonomy (NCBI): domain Eukaryota; kingdom Metazoa; phylum Chordata; class Mammalia; order Monotremata; family Tachyglossidae; genus Tachyglossus; species Tachyglossus aculeatus. The sequence continues at coordinate 63,486,453 of NC_052067.1, read as the reverse complement.
GGAGGGATGCTGGGGAGTGGGGTGGTAAGGGGAGCAGGAGGAGTAGAGCCGGAGGGTTCTCTCATTTTACTGACCAAACAGAAAACACCCCTAAAAATGGGTGAGAAATTTTAGAAATGGAATCTCCCTCCCCCTCCTCCACACCTTCCACCCCAGATGGTAACTATCTGGAGTTTACAGTTCAGCAAATCAGTAACTGCCACATATGTCCCTACTTAACTTAAATACTAAATTCTGGTTTGGTCATTGGCTTTATTATAATAGCACTTTTGAACCAAAACTCTGGACTAAAGTTTGCTGAAATGGACCTGTAATATTGCTGTATCAGAAGTGCTATAGAGAAACATTTTTTTCTGCATTATTATATAATGCATTTAATTTGACTTTTTTTCTCCATTCTTTAATAGTGTGATTTAGCATCATTTTAACATCGTTTTTATCTCCATATAAGTAAAGGATCGTGATTGCACATTGCTGGGAAGATGTAAGTTATCTTGAATGCTTTTTGTTGTTGTTTTCGTTGTTTTGAAATTCTTACCAATTTCATAGTAGCTTATAGTCAAGACCCTTTCAGTAAAAACTTAATCAGTATTTTATGAGGTTGTTTGGAAAAAGCAGCATTAGTGAGCTGTCCTACATTGTTTTTGGCTAAACTGTTTCCTTCTGTCCTTGTAAACTGCAGTTTGAAGTTATTGATTTTTTTTTCTCTCCCAGCAAATAAAGGTTAATTTACCTCTCACTCCTGCCATAGGAGTGCTTTTTCTTATTCTCTTTGTTGTGTGTTTTTTAATAAATTTGAACTGGACAAAAGTGGTGAGAACATTTCTACAAAGGGGGAAGAATTTGATTACTGAATTTCTTGAGGTTTTGGGCCTCTAAATGTTTTGTTGCTTCCGAGGCTGAGCAGAGGTAAGAACTCCAAGTAAGGCAAAGGAAAAGGGGTGAGGAATATTTTCTGCTTGTGATAGCTCTTTGTTGCTCTGAGAGAACACCTAAAGAGAGCAAGGTCACGTCATATGATTATGAAGAGCACCTGGTACTTCCCTATTCGAGATAGAATAATAATAGTTTTTGAATAAGAATCCAGGCGTAATGGCATTGCATATGTGGCTTCCTATTTTCCCCTTTCTCGCAGTTCCCTCCCCAGAAAATGCAATCAATAAACCCACGTGGCTGGGTTCCTCCCCTTCTTTTCCAAGTTACAAATTTATTTCATTCAGAATTCTCTTTTCATTGAATTGGTTTTTTTTCTGCTTCTCTTTTTACTCTAATCTGTTTTCACCTTCAACCACTGAAGAGTCCTTTTAGGAACTTGTTTTTGGTTTAAAATTCTGAAATCTCACTTTGATTTTTAAGATTATTTCAGCTTTCATTAGAAGCATTGAGTTGTACATATGTGATGAGGCATCTGTTTGGGTGACAGATGTCCTTTCCTGAATGGTGCTGTGTTCCCTTGTGCTTTGTTTATGGAATGATTGCTTCTAAAATAAATGATCTTAATCACTAGTAAATTCAGCATCTCTCTTTTTCTTTTAATGGTGACTGTAGTTGGGCTGTAATTCCAAACATGAAATAATTTGTAAGATGTTTTTAATTGATAAATATTGGTCTTTAAAGTCAGTACTGGAGTTTATGAGAGGATAAGTGTAGTCTGGGGGTATGTGTTCTTTGGAATCAATTTCATGGTTAGCTATGCTTTGTTAAGGCCTGTAGGTTTAAAACATCCATCTCTTTGCCACACTTTCATATTCTCTTTGTATGTATCTAAAAAGCAATAGTCAAGAAAGGGATAAAATCCCAAAATACTCCTTTAAAAAGAATGAGAAACTGGCATAAGATTGATTTATATAAAAAAGTCCAAGTTATATGACATTTAATTAAAAGACATTTGCAATAGGCACACAAAATTTGATTGCTTTTTGTAGAAAGACATGAATTGAGGTAAGAAGTTTGTGCCTTAAAGGAGAATTGCTCCAAAGATATGATAAGGAATTTGGCTGTAGAAACATCTAAAGAGTAATTCCCACTGAAAGATTTTCAAAGCAATGAAGAGCGTGCCTCTGTTGGTTTGATAAGAGGAATAATCCTAAAGAAAAGCATTGATTTCTAAATTTTTCATTTAGTGGTTTTTGGCATAGAAGAAAAATGAATCAGACAATAAAATTTGCAAAAGCAACTGTTCTATTATAGCAGTAAAATCAATATAAAGGAGTGTGCATGAGAACTAACAGGGTTGTGTACTATGTGATTTAATTAACCAGGGATTGATATTATTTATGGATAACCCAGATGCCGAGCCACCATATCTTCAGTTAAATTTCCCAAATTGTCTAACACAGGACACAACCTATAGGTTTTATATATTGCATTGTGAAATTTCTAATATGGTAGGGGAATTCTTACCAGAGGAATGGAAGGAAAATTAGGAAAGGAAATGATTGTTTGTCCAGACGTGGACATATTGATTAAAGGCTCATATATCTGAAATGCTCTTCAGATTTTCTTGAAGTAGCCCCCTAAAGTAATCCTTTAAGTTGCATAACTTCTCTAATCTTAAACCTGTGAATTACTGCGAAAGATGTGTACTTTGTGATTTCCAAAGTTGTATGATTTTGTGTGAAAGTGTTTGGATAATATTGAATACAGAATCTTGGCAAATTTGGTAGTAGTTTAAAGTGGATATTGACATATATGACTGAATTGGCTTCCCAATAGAAGTTGTTTTGATCAGTATCTGTACAAATTTAAGATAAATACCTTCAGTTTTATTCATGAGGATGAAAGTTTGCTAAGCTATTTTGTTGGTATCTCGGAACTATCACTCAGGTTGACAGGTTTAGTAATTGTTTCTTAAATTGGGATCTGGCTAACAATGATAACGCTGAAGATTTCTGCAAGTTTGGATTGAGATAGTGAGTTACTTTTAAAGTGTTTGCCCATATTCTGCCTGTTTCTTTTTAGTGAGCATTTATCAATGGGCATAATATTATATTTTTTCATTTTTTTATTTTTTGCTTATTAAGTAAGAATAAATGGATTTGAAGGGCCTGCAAATACCCAAATGCTAAATCTTATAGCTTCATATTTTGTTATCTGGAGAAATTGTGATGGACCATGTCTGTTTGTTCCAAAATGCAATGAAACTGTAATTTTGAAATGCACTTTTTAAAAAGAAGAGGATCTTGTTGATTCTGTTTGTTCAAATCTCCTCAGTTACGCCAAGTCTGCTGACAAAGATTGCCACATTGATTTTTACATGAACTGTCTTGGGAATAACTCTATTTTATTCTCCAATATTCTCTATTGATGAGTGCCCCCATGAATAGTTTACCAATAAATGAATCCAAATTCCCTTTTCCCAGGTAAAATCCAATTTTGTAACCATAATTACCATCTGCACTCCAATGTATTTTTAGTTTGTAATAAATGACTTAGATGACATTTTCTTTTTTAAATTTTTTTTAAAATTTTCTGCCCTTTACATATTTTCTCTTATTATGCAGAGATCTACTTCCTGCTTACAAATTGGAAAAGGTAGGGTGGTAGTTTTGCTTAGCACCAAATTGATAGTAAGATTAAGACAAAATTGACATTGAGTATATTTAAGCCTAAAAATAACAGCTGTGTTGCTTTGGTCTCCCAATGATTTACCTTATTTATGTAGAAAGATAGGGTTATATGTGTGCTTCATGTATTACATTTCTTCACGCATTTTCGATTAGGTAAATTTACCTTTACAAATACTCAGTGACACTTGTTTTAATGGCATTAATAAAGAAATGGTGAGGTTCTCAAGTAGGATATTTTCCCCTGGATTGAAGGTTAGTAACTAAAACATCTAAAAAGTCTTTAAAAAATGCATTTTTACAGAAATTCTCCATGTGTTGGGCCATTCTTCTTTCTAGCCATTTTTGTCTTTACTAATTCAAAAATTGTTTGTATTTTGTATTTATCTCCTCCTTTCCAATTATAGAAAGAAACCAGCTAATGGGTTTTGAGTAAGCAACCCCCCCCATACCATTTCTTTGTTCCAATTTCAAAAACTCTTTTATCTCGCTTGAAAGCAGACACAAAGATTCTGCATGTTGCCGTGCAGTTGTGTGGAATATTGTTTTATTCTAGAGCCTTGTGTTGCCATGGACTCAGCTGCATGGCTTATTAACTCATCTGGTGACCTTTGACTTTCTGGTACTATGAGCTGTCAAGACCCCGTCTGACATCAGAAGTATGTGACTCGAATGGGTGCAGTCCATCCGCTGAATCAGCTTTTTTTACTCCCTTCAAAATTATGAAAGCAGGTGTTAAGTCTCATTTTGAGAATTTATTGTTATCTGCTGGTGACACTTTAGAGACCACTCTGCTTACCCGCCTAATAGCCAAATGCAAGCTAATAGTCTGTCCTGACCATTGAAGCCTAAAATCCCACTAATTCCTTCCCCTAATGAATAATCCCTTCCCTCTGCCTGTGCTAAGACTGCAGAGCATCTCATTATGAGACATTCAGAGTAAGGTAAATTAAGATATGACTATTTGTACGGAAGCTTAGGTTTAAGAATGTTCATAATTTTATTTTCAGGCATATGGCAATGTATGTTGTGGTATTGATTGGCTTAGAAGAATCACAGAACCACAGCTCCCTTTGGATATTCTCTTGGCACTGCTTCCAGTTTGTAAAATAAATTGTCGGTTGTGCTTGAGATTTGTATTTTGCAAACCTTTAAGGTAAGAGTCATACTGCTTTAAGGGAAAGTAAGGTCATCATGAAGCCCAGCACCAAATAGTTTCTTAGTTACTCTTCTTCATATGATCTAAATTTGGGGTGGCTGGTTGAAAGAATTCTTGTGTATCATTTTTTTTTTCTTTTAAATTTCAACTTGTAGGAAAAGGAATAGTATCAAAAAAGATGAGGTGTTAAATAAATTGTAATAAACACCAGAGGACTTAAAATGTGTTATTCTCAAAGCTGCACGATTATTTTCTGTTGTGAAAGGTTAGCTTTTCAAATGCAAGGCTTAATTACTCTTCAGATGAATATTTCATAACAGTTATTTTTTCATTTAATATACAAGTACATGCTTATTTTCTTCCCCATGTGGTAGACATTAGATATCAACAGTTTGAAATTCACTTGTTTCTTGCTCATTTCTATTCCGTACATTTAAAAAGTATCAGGGAGTAGTGGGAAACAGGATTCTGGTGGTTTTTTGTTTGATTTTGTTTTAGCACAAAGTAAAAGCACTAACAGTTGGATTTTTTTTCTTAATGTTAGAGTTATTATAGCTTGGGATGAACACTCACACCATTGATAAATTCTTTTAGCTGTGCCAATTCTGGTACTTAGGTATTTTATTAAGCATATAAAAGTGGCTTTTCACCTCTCCGGATCTCTCCATTTTCACCTGGACCTAGACTTTCATATTCACCTAGATTACATTTGTTATGTCCTGAAACCACTAAACTTTACAGGGAAGGAAAAACCACTAACTTTGCAGGGAGTGGCTAGTTCAGAAACGGATGCTGACAGATGAAAACCTGCTTTTTAGCTTTTCTGATATGCTAGTTCCATTAATGAAAAAATGTTGTCTGTACACACCTACAAATGCTCACTTGTATGTACTTTAGGAAGCCTCTGGTTATCAACCATTCAATCAGTGTTGTTTAGTGAGTGCTTACTGTGTGCAGAGCACTATATTAAACACTTGGGTGTGTGCGTTACAACAGCTAGCTGTGGGCAAGGAATATGTCTGTTTACTGTTATATTGTTATCTTCCAAGCAGTTATTACAGTGCTCTGCACACTGTAAGCACTCAATAAATACAACTGAATGATTGAACAGATTTAGTAGCCAGCTGCATTCACCATAGGGAGCTTTCAGGCTAGAAGGGGGAGACAGTAATATAAAGTGCTGTAGGGCTTAGGATACGGTGAATATCAAGTTGCTTAAAGGGTACAAATCTAAATGCCAGGGTGATACAGAAGGGACAGGGAGTAGGGAAATGAGGGCTTAGTGAGGGTGGGCCAGATGATGTGATTTTCAAGAAGCCTTTGAAGGTGGGGAGAGTAGTGGTCTCAGAGGGAGGACTGAGCAAGGGGCTGTATTGAGAGTTAAAACCTTTTGGACTGATGGGTGCTTTGTAAGCTTGGAGAATAAATTTATTAAGTTTTTATTTGAATTTACCTTCAATTTCTCATTTACAAAAGTTTGTGATACTTTGTAGAAATTATGTATTTTAGTTTCCTTTTGTTTAGCCGTGGCACTGCTTCCAAGTATAGAAAGCACTGGTTGTATTGATATTTGAAATATTTTTCAGTATTTTGACCTTAAACCTTGGAGGAGAAACTTACATGACTGTGTTTCTTTAGAATGTCAATCTATTCAGTCAAATGGAGTCTGTGCAGTCTACTCTGTTATTCATTCTATGTCACTTTCCCTAGTACTTAGAAGAGTGCATACAATAGTTGTTGATACAATCTTCAGGTGATAAAATTTAGACAGAGATAAGATCTTTAATTTACATCTCTTGTCTGAAAGCTCATTGTGAGCAGGGAACCTTTCTACCAACTGTGTTGTACTCTCCCAAGTGCTTAGTAATAATAATAATGATAATAATAATAATAATAATTGTAGTGATATTAAGTGCTTACTATGTGCAAAGCACTGTACTAAATGCTAAGGAAGCTACAGGATAATCAGGTCCCACGTGAGCCTCACAGTCTAAGAAGGAGGGAGAACAAGGTATTGAATCCCCATTTTGCAGATGAGGGAACTGGGGCCCAGAAAAGTGACTTATCCAAGATCACACAGCAGGTAAGAAACCAAGGTTAGAACTCTGACAAAGTAAATGCTCAATAAATACCATTAATGATGATCTGTACAGGGACTATATGATGCACTCTCCTTTGTGTTTCTTTCCATTAAATAATGTCATTTTACCTGTATATCTTTTGTTTTTTTGGTATTCCTTTAATAAAAATGTGTTTCTTTTTTTTAAAGTCAAATACTATAGCTAACTTTCTTACTTAATATGACATTTAAACCTAATCTTTAGAATCGAATAAGAATATAATATCAATTTCTTGTTGCCTAAACAGTGTAAATTGAGCTAGCTATGGGCAGGGAATGTGTCTGCTAGTATTGTTGTATTGAACTCTCCCAAGTGCTTAGTACAATAATCTGCACTTAGTAAGTGTTCAATAAATAGCATTGATTGATTTTAAAGCACAAAGCTAAATTTTGCTGTTTTTCAGTTAATTGTATTTGAGTGCTTATTGTGTACAGTGCACTATACTAAGTGCTTGGGACAGTACATTATTACAATATAGCAGACACATTCTCTGCCCACAGTGAGATTTCAGTCTAGAGGAGGCACAGAGCAGGTCATTTGAGTAGACCATTTCCTACTTTTTTCCCCCTACTGCACCCAAGGAGCCACCCGACTGCATTCTCACTTTGTCCCAAACCTCGGTAAGGGTTGATCAGTCAAAAAGAGGGCATATGAGCCAGGAATTGCTGAGCTGATTCTTAGTACATGGGTTTCTTCTGTTCTTTTACCCACAGAGTTAATTGGTGCACCCGAAGTGGGTAATTAAAGCTTGTTTCTCTCCCCAGCATACCCAACACTATTTTTGAAGTATCCATGCTTTGAAATAGTGATTTTATTTGGGAGAAGGAAGAGGGGGGAATTCTGTCACAGTTCAAGTACAGATAGCTCTTATTGGATCCTTTCCGCCAATTTATCTCAATCAATCAGTCAATCGTATTTATTGAGCGCTTACTGTGTGCAGAGCACTGTACTAAGCGCTTGGGTATGTACAAGTCGGCATTCACCACCACCTTCATTCATTGTCATATTTATTGAGGGCTTGTGTGCAAAGCACCACCTCTGTCCCCAGTTCATATACTAGGCTAATAGTGGCAGCATTTTCTCCACAATTCTCGGGTTTTAATTGCATTAAGTTGGTTGGATTTTTCCTTTCAGTTGTTATTTGAGGTAAACAAAAAAGTCTATGCTGGGCTATGCATATAGCCATGCTACCCTACTATTCTTCAGTTGCTAATCTGTCCTTCCATTGAAAGTAATGGGGGGTGCCACGATCAGGGAGGGCCCCTACACTCTTCTATCAAAGAAAATTTACTAGTATTTCAATCATTAATCATCATAGCAATGCAGATTAGTAAGTGGTTAGTTTTATCCGTGAGAAGAGACATACAAAGAGGTTATTAAACCCTTTGCCACCAGACATTTGTTATACCCTGGAAATAATCATGATATTGTAATGTTTGGACCTTCATCTGAGTAGTGGATCTCGTTTTTTGTGTGGGGGTTGTGGGTGTATAGGAAAGCTATATGGAAAAAAATATAATCCAAACGTTGCTTGCATTTTTCACATTAGAAATATTCAGGTGTCTGACAGAAATGCCAGTAGGTTCAAACCGTTCCAACCTGTTGCTTTGACATCTGATACCACATCCATTAGCACTATTTCATTTTTTTATTATCCCTAATAAAACTGATATTTTTATATAAGCATTTTGGATTTTATGGGGTTTTTTACGTACTCCTTACCACTGGATTTACTAGTTATTATTTAGGTAAGGATTTCTGAAATTTTTTTGTTCAGTTATGTGCTTAAAGAACATTGAATTGCCCTAGTTATGGTTTATCTTCATATTTTTGCATTTTCAGTTGGCACAATCAGCTAGAATTTTCTGAAGACAAATTTATCAAAAGAATTCAGAGAAACGATAGTAGCCCTTTAGTTGTTTTTTAATATTTTTTAGTTTGTGTAACATTATTGTCTGTTTCACGTAATATAGTGTTGTTGGTAATAGTAGAGATTCCTCTCCTATCCCAAGTTGTAAATTCAATTTTAATCTTACAAACCCATGCCAATTTTCATCCCAAAATGATATTCTGTATTTTCTAAAACTGACAATAATGGCTCTCGATAAGTATTTGGTACTATTACATTGTAAGGAGAGTTTTCATAAGTATCAAAATTACTTTCCCTCCTTCTCCAAAAAAGGACAGGGAGAGGCACTCATCAGGGCTTGGGTGTGTTTTGTGTATGTGCATATATTACAACAACAACAACAACAACAACAATAATAATAATAGTGCTATTTAAGTGCTTACTTTGTACCAAGCACTGTACTAAGGGCTGGGTAGATACAAGATAATTGGGTCCAATATGGGGCTCACAGTCAAAGTAGGAAAGAGAACAGGTAATGAATCACCATTTTGCAGATGAGGGAACTGAGGCCTGTAGAAGTTAAGTGACTTGCCCAAGGTCACTCAACAGAACTAAGATTGGAACCAGGTCCTGACTCCCAGGCCATGCCCTTTCCACTTGGGCATGCTGCTTCTCTGCATAAGTTATTGTGCTTGTGAATTTGGCAGATGGCAGTGCTGTGCACACAGTAGGCACTCAATAAATACAATTGAATGAATTGAATTGAATTGAATGAATGAATAGAATGAAAAAAACCTACAGCCCTAGAAAAATTAATCCATCCTAACTCTAACTCTTTCCTCAGACTCTGATTCCGTTGAGAAACAGTGAGAACCTTATTTGGCTTGTGTGGACCAATCATAATTTGTTAGTGCCATGCAGATTTTTGCCTAAATCAAAAGTTCAAGAAAAGTCATTAACTACGTCTCCATTTTGCCTTTTGCTTCTAAGGTATTTACTTAATTGTTAGGTGGTCAAAAAGAAACCCACAGTGTCAGAATCATTGAAATTGTAAACTCTTCAAGGACAGGAATCAGGTATCTTACTGCTTTTGTACATGTCCATAACAGCCCAGTTCACTTCCCTCAGCAAGTGTTCGATAAATACTGTTCATGATGGTAATGCCCTTTAGTACTTATTTTGTGTGTCTTCATGTTGAAAATAGGTATTTGTGGTAAACTGAATCATCAGGGCTTGGGTGTGTTTTGTGTATATGCATATATAACAGTAATAATAATAGTGTTATTTAAGTGCTTACTTTGTACCAAGCAGTGTTCTGAGGGCTGGAGTTGATTAAATACATGCAGAGAGAAATAACTTGCATATCAGGAGATGCTGATGTTGATTAGATTTTCTTCATGTGTGCCAATGTGGCTGAGAAGACCTAGGTACCACCAATTTTTATTCCACACTGGACAGTCATAAGGCCAGTCCTTCGTTTTACTCTTGTGGGTGCTATATCTGCTCTGCCCTTTGGCTCTCATTATTTTAAGTTGGTGAGTCAAGGAGGATAACCTGTCCACTACCAGATCCACCCACCTGATACTTTCATCTCTTAGAAGTCTGCTGAAATTCTTTGAGTGTGTGCTTAATTGTGTCTTTTAAACATTTGATCTGGGTTCCCCTGTGTGCTTATCCCTATTTCAGTTCACCCTACAGCACCCATTTGGGTAGCATGTGGTCATATACTCTTTGCATACTGGTGAACTGACTGCCATCTAGGGCTTCATTACAGGTGAGTTGATGAGAAAATCCAGATCCAAAGAAGCTTTCTCAGTTACGTACTCATTGGGTCCTATAAGCTACATATTAGCTCGTAGTTTGGTATAAAGCTTAATGTCCAATTTCTTCCAAACTTTGTTCAGTCTTCTGAAGTTTCTTACCACTTTGTCTTTCTATTTATTGCTGCCTAGAGAGCAAAACTTGCCGGTGAAGTAAGGTGTTCATTTCTGATGAAAATCAATTCATGACTGAAGTGGATGAGAAACAGCGTGGCCTGGTGGATAGAGCAAGGGCCTGGGAGTCAGACAGACCTGGGTTCTAATCCCCACTCTGCCACTTGTCTGCTGTGCGACCTTGGGTAAGCCACTTCAGTGTTCTGTGCCGCAGTTACCTCATCTGTAAAATGGAGATTAAGACTGTAAGCCACATGCGGGATAGGGACTGTGTCCAGCCAGATTAGTTTGTATCTACCAGAGCACTTAGAACAGTGCTTGGCAAATAGTAAGTGCTTAACAAATGCCATTTTAAAAAAAGTGTTGAGGTGTAAACTGGTAATGTGACTTCAGGATTAAAAAAAATAATAAAAGTGCTTATTGAGTGTCAGGCACTGAACTAATCGCCGGGGTAGGTGCAATCTAATCTGGTTAGATACAGTCCATATCTACCAAATAGGGCTCACAGTCTTAATCCCAAGTTTACAGATGAAGTAATTGAAGTACAGATAAATTTACTGTCTAGCCTAAGCTCACACAACAGACAAATGGCAGAGCTGCGTTCAATTCCTATACTGTGTTAACACTAATCCTTTGGGTGCCTTCATGCCTTGGTGCTTCCAGAACACAGTCAGAAGGACACAACTGTTCCAGGATGACTATCTCAGATACTTTCCATGTTGCTCAAAGCTTGCTGAATTGGAAAATATTCCTGAAGTGTCTAACACAGGAAGCATTATGGTCTAGTAGAAGGGTCACGGGCCTAGGATTTCGAGGACATGGGTTCTAATCCCAGATCCACTTGGTTGCCTGCTGTGTGAATTTTGGCAAGCCACTTAACTTCTCTGTAGTTCAGTTTCTTCTTCTGTAAAATGGGGGTCCAGTGTCTGTTCCTCTTCTTATTTAGATTAGACTGTGAGTCTTGTGTGCGTATGTCTGACCTGATCATCTTTATCTACCCAAGCCTTATGTGCCTGGCACATAATACTATCACAAATATTATTATAAATATGAGTTCAAATACCAGCTTTCAGATCACTCATATTTTCAAGAATGAAATGAGAAGCAGTGCTGTCTAGTGGATATAGCATGAGCCTGGAGTCAGAAGGACCTGGGTTGTAATCCTGACTCTGCCACTTGTCTGCTGTATGATCTTGGGCAAGTCTTTGAACTTCAGGACCATCAGTAGTGGCAGTTCTGATTGTTTCCAATCTTTCTCTTTGTGTATTTATCCCTTCTTTTCCTCCCTCTTTCCCTCTGCCTTCCTTCTCCTGCTTCTAACCCTCTCTAACAGTCTCTGACACCTCTTCCATCTGTTCATCTTTTTCTGCCCTGCTTTCCTACTAGCAGAGCTCCTTCTCTAGTCCTGACTGTTGTACACAAATGTGAGTAAAAATTAAAAGGGATTTAAGATGACAGTTAAAGAGGAAAAGTGGAAAGGTAAATAGAAGGCTGAGTAACTAATAGGGTTATAGACAGAGAGGGTGACAAGTGATGGGAGAAATGGAGAAAATGTGAATGGAGGGATGTATAATTTTTCCACTCTAAAGCCTCATAGTTTGGAAGATCTTGTTCTATCTTGGTTTCTGGAAAAGAAAAAAATCAATCAGTCGTATTTATTGAGCGCTTACTGTGTGCAGAGCACTGTATTAAGTGCTTGGGAAGTACAAGTTGGCAACATATAGAGATGGTCCCTACCCAACAGTGGGCTCACAGTCTAGAAGAAAAGAGAAAAAAGAGTTCGGTTCATTTGCTTAGTATGAAAGTACCCCGCCCACACACACTTTCTTAATCACCGACATTTTATGGCATATAAGCAAAAATTGTGTTAACTCTATGTTGTCCATATATGATTACTAATATGCATATAAGTGCAGTATTTGTTAAGTGCTTACTCTAAGCCAGGCACTGTACTAAGCGTTGGAATGGTTACAAGCAAATGGGGTTGGACACGTTTCCTGTCCCACGTGGGGCTCACAGTCTCAATCCCCATTTTACAAATTGAAGCAACGGCTGCACAGAGAAGTGAAGTGACTTGTTCAAGGTCACACAGAAGACAAGTGGCAAATCTGGGATTAGAACCCATGACCTTCTTACTCCCAGGCTAGTGCTGTATCCACAATGCCATGAAGAAGTTCTTTAGGAAAATTTTAAGTTCCTTCTTAAGTTGTCAGTCTGAAAGGCCCAAATTTAAATTTACTATCTGGATAAATTGCAGGATGAGTTACCCAGCATTGCAGGGCTAGGGGATCCTGTCTGAGAAAGCAAATTTGGAACTTGGCATTTTAAAATGCAGTTTTGAAAACAGTGGTTTGAAGGTAGGATGATCTTCTCCAGTATCTTGTGCTGATGATTAGATGTATTATCATATGAATTTGAAAACTTAAACTTCCCTTGCTGGGCACGAACCCTTGTTTTTCTCTGGGAAATCCCTTGTTCTTCCTCCTGTGACCTCATGAGTTAAAACAGGTTTCTGATGTTCAACAGGATCATGCCTCAGAGGCCTGTAAAAACGAGAAACAGGATTGATTACTCCTCTTAAAGTCCTGGAGACTTATTAAAACAACAAAAACATGGCAACAGCATAGGAATTCTGGTAAAATCATTTATGTGTCTTAGAAGGTTTGCGGTGGTGTTGTAGAAATAAGTGCTTACAAGAAGAGGCTTTTTTTCTAACCTAAAGTTCTGACTCTTCCTTATTAAAATGTCTTATTTCAAGAAATGAAAGCATTCAGGAATCCTGTTTCCCTTTGGCACTCTCTAATGTAACTAAATAAAATGGATTTTTTTTAAAAGAACAAGTTTTTATAATTTGTTTGGTTTGGAATCCAGGAGAATTGGAATTGTTAAGAATAGCCAATAGCATGACAGTATCATCGTAAAAGTGAGTTAAAATCATTCCCAAGTGAATTTGGTTCCTGGACATAACTTACATGCCTATAAATAGTAAATTAATAAAAAAGAATGGGATCTAAGTTTAATCGGTTATCAGTTACTTAAATATTTATTTCTACACATACGCAAAATAATTCTCACTTTTCTTGGCACAGAACAGTTGTTTTGATCTGTAAAGGGCAAATGGACTGAAAGACACTGAAAATGTCTTCTGTAAAACAGATATTGTAGTGTGCTGGAAGTAAGAAAGAAAATCTGATTTTTAGTATTGTATATTTTTCTCCCTCCAGAACTACTCTGTATTTAGCACAAATGGGAATTTGTTCACCTTTACTACCCTGGAAAACAACCCACTTTCTGTGGTGCATTTTCAGTCACTCAAACAATTAATGGTATTTATTGACTTCTTACTGTGTGCAGAGCACTGTACTAAGTGCTTGATGTCACTCATTTCATCCGGTTCTCCCATAATACATATTAAGAAACATGCACTCTCACCCCAACCTGAAGCCAGACATATGCACCCAATAATTTCTTCTGAAATCACTGCTCCCTGTATCCAGATAGAAGTATGTTGTCAGGAGAATGCTTCCTAATTCTACCATTACAATCCATCCCGAACAAATAGGTAAAACATGTATCCTTTCAGAACTGAGTATATTTCTAAAACTCAAATTATTTTTAAATCCCTTCCTCACTTTATAGAGACTTCTCTGATTGAAATAAAAGTCTGGAATGTATGCATCTATGATTACAATTGAAAGGGGAATTTTTTTCAAATACTGCTTGACTGTCTATTCTGATTAGTTGTGGCATGACCTGAACAGAGGTTCTCTCTGTAACTGTACAGCGTTTCCTTATGGAACATTTTCCCTCCACATTTTGCTGGGCTAATTTAGACATGATTTCCCAGAGGGTACCTGTCTTAGAAAATTATTTTGTTCATTCAGGGACTGACAATGCCAGGATGTTGGAGAGAAGAGAGAAAGAGATGTGAGGGTTTAATAGGGGATGAGGTAAAAAGTGTAATATAGTTCTAAATGTCAAGGTAATGTAACATTTGATACACCTAACCATCCATTCCTCCCTCCTCCTCTTTATAATTTGAGTAAGAATCCAGGACAGATTGACTACAACAGTATAGTTTTTTTAATGTTTTAAATCTTCTGGGAGCTTTAACTTAAATCACTGTAATCACAATGCCTTATGAATCTTGAAATTATTATTCATACTTGTTAGGGTCTCCCATAGGAGGCATTAGAGACTCTTATTTTCATAGAATGTCCCATTTAAAAAACAGAGAATTAAGGTTATCAAATAATTTTGATAATAAATAAGTCTGTATGCTAAGCTTACATAAGGCGGCTACTTGCAGGCGAAGCCATGGAGAAAAGTGTCAGTGTTCAGCATTGGATTGGAGAGGTTGATGAATGACTGAGCTTTATTTATTTGAGACAAATGAAAGTATTCCTTATTAAGCCAAGTAAAATAGGCTAAAATTCAACTCTCTGCTTCTTTTTTCCCAGAGGGAGAAAATAGTTCTCCTGAAATTTCTATGCAAAAACTGCAGAGAAATGGTTATATGAGTAGCGTCTGTCTTGACACTGGTCTCTAGTTTGGTGTAACATGTCTTTTTGTAACTATAGACAGGTGGGATCACCTGGAACAGCAGAGGAAAGGATCATTTTAATGTCTCAAAACAGAAGAAACTGAAATTGATTATAATTACTATAGAAAGGAAAGCCTGGTGTTTTCATACCTTTATTAAGATCTTTGTGGTTATTACAGTCATATGCATTGGGTCAGAACTTTTTAAGTTCAAAGAGACAGGAGTGATTGGCAATACTAAGTTCCCAAGAAACCCCACAGGCTATAGCCCCCTTTACTGAAATGAAAATTATTTGAAGTTCTTTTATTGCGCCATCATCTGAAAAGTGATGTTTTGGTCAAATAGTTCATGTGTAAGCGGGCCCTTACCAAACAGGGGTTGTGCGTATGTTAGAAATGGTTTTGGGAGCCTAGAAATTGGTATTGGTTTTGAATCAGCACCAGACAGCTCTTACTGTGCTAAACAAACATGCTAGGGGTGAATGCTTTACAGTCCAGGGGTGATGTTTGGGGAAGTGTATACCACTAATCCCCTCTCAGACACTGCTCTGGAATTCCACTATGAAATCAGAAGGTTTGCCTTCTTGCCAGATGACATTTTAGTTCCCCAACTGTACCTTTCCATTCTGCTGTTTACCCTCGAGGCATTGTAAGCTCATTGTGGGCAGGGAATATGTATGTTCATTGTTGTATTGTAATCTCTCAAGCGCTTAGTACCGTGCTGTGCACACAGAAAGCTCTCAATAAATACAATTGACTGACTGACTACCAAAGCATGCCCCATACTCCAGGTTGGCAGTATTATACAGAGGCTTCCCAGCAGCACCCATATTCATTCATTCATTCAATTGTATTTATTGAGCACTTACTGTGTACAGAGCACTGTACTAAGTGCTTGGGAGAGTACAGTATAACAATAAAAAGACACATTCTCTGCCCACAATGAGCTGTCGATCTTATAGACTATAACTCGCTGTAGGCTGGGAATGTGTCTACCAACTCTGTTGTACTATGCTCTCCCAAGCACTTATAAGTGCTCAATGAATACCATTGCTTGATTTGTACAGATGTCAAACCAGTCAAGAGGTAAGCAGGATAGCAGTTATTCAGTCAAAAAACCCTGTCTGTGTGGCCTCAAACAACTTCCAGACCATCTGTATAAATTTTGACTAAACAAATCAGTTTTAAATCCCACTTGAATTTGAATGAAAACTGAAAATGTATATGTCCTTAAAAAACACTTGGATTAGAGATTCTGTGTCCAAATGAGCATTGGTTTTGTTACATGCAGACAGAGCTATGGGTAAATACGTTTTAGGAGGGAGAAATCTAAGGTGGTAATCTAATTGAAAGGCATATTATATTTATAGGTAGCCAGTAACATCTGACAGTATAAAAAGGAATGAGTCTTTTGTAAAACCCAAGTGGGATAAAAATCTTTTTAGAGATGCATCATCATTTCTATCCATATGTAACTCAAGGTGTTTGCATCAGTTCTGTGCAATAAGCTTTTTGAAATACATGAGTAATGAGTACTATTTATTTAAATCAACTTCTGTCCTTCATCCAGGGAGTGACTGACTTAAGCATCCATGGTGGGAAAAACACGCACATGCACTCACATCCACACACACACACATTTTCATTCACCCATAATATATATTTAGAGAAAATGGTTCTTCATTTCTAAAATGACACTAGTAATGATGACCTGCTGCCCATTTTGCATGCCAGTGTGGCTGAAAGAGACATTGCCAGCCCAGCAGTTCCTTTCTGCAGCATTTTCAAGTAAAAATAGGTTTTTGTTACGCCAGCGGATTTGCCCCTCCTTAGAACTGATTCTACTGTGGGGTCTACCTGGTATCCTGAGCTTTGCCAGAGAAATCAATCCCTCTCCTGATTTATGTTTCACAGGGTCTCCCAAAGCTTCACTGCTGTCTACTGTGTACAAAGCACTGTACTGAGAGTTAGTTATCCCCAAGCATGCCAGATTGGGAATAAAAGCTGCTCCCATGCACTCTCAGACTTCCATCAATCAGTCATATTTATTGAGTGCTTCCTGTGTGTAGAACACTGTATTAGCAGCTTGGGAGAGTACAGTATAACGTAGTTGGTAGTCACGTTCCCCACTCACAAGGAGTTTAGAGTCTAAAGGGGAAGACAAACGTTAATATAAATGAACGCATTATGGATATGTATGTAAGTGCTGTGGGACTGAGGAAGGGGTGTGAGGGCAATGCAGAAGAGAGTGGGAGAAGAGGGAATAAGGGTCTTATCAGGGAAGGCCTCTCGGAGGATACGTGCTTCTCCAAAACTTCCAAGAAAAGCACCTTCCCTCTTGCCGACAAGGGTCCCTGCTCCTGGCATGCTCCTGTGCAATTTCAGACTCTTCCATTCCCTCTGAGACTTTGAGCCTATTTTGTGTACTTATTTGTGTTGCGTTTTAATGTTTCATCACTTCTAATGTCTGTCTCCAGTCCTTTCTCCCTACTTAAACTCTCAGATTGTGAGCCCCCTGAGGGACAGAAACCATGTTTAATTCCCTCCTATGAATTTTCTCCCCATGTTTAGTTCAGAGGTCTGCACAGGGTAGGCATGTACTAGCACTAGACGTGATCCCTGCCCTCAAGGGACTTAGAGTTTAGCATGTGAGAAAGTCACAAAATAGACACAGGAGGAAGAAGTGCTTATAGCAGAGTATGTAAACAGATATGCACGAAAGTAGTAAGGGCTCAGTACCATTAATTGAAAAGTGCAATGAGTGTCTTTGAGTGCAGAAGTGCATAGATGAAAGATGGGAAGAAAAAGTGGGGAAAATTTTCAGGAGCAGGTGGGATTTCAGAAGGAATTTGAAGATGGGGGTGAGCCATGGGTCGGATATGGGAGAGTTGGGAATGAACCATAATGAGAATGTAAGCTAATAGGCAGCAGGGAGTGTGAGCTAGGGATTTATAGGAGAAGGGAGTGGATCAGTAAAGCGGAGTGAGCTGATACAGAGACATTAAGCCAGGAGTTAGGAGTTTGTGTTTGTTTTTGGAGAGGAATGGTTAGGCATTGAAGGTTTTAGTTTGAGACTGTGTTTCATCTGCATACAGTGCAGTACTCTGCACACAGTAAGTGTTCAATTAATGATCTGGTAGAAAAAATAAGTTTTTAAGCCTACAAAAGTGGAACATTGTGAAATTCAAGCTATTCTTCCCCAAAACCACTAGGCATCTCAGGACGCCCTTGGGAACAAACATTTCCATTGGTTTTACTGTGGGCATGTGTGTACTGTGTAGAGTGCTTAGTACAGTGCTTAGATCAGTGCTCAGTGCTTAGAACAGTCCTTGGCACATAGTAAGCACTTAGCAAATACCATCATTACTATTATTACTATATACTTCAGTGTGCACATTTACTCCCCAAATTGGCAGTATGTTCTTTTTTCCTATAGTCCTGAGGTCTATGTGGATTCCCCTGACATGCACACAGTAAGCTCTCAATAAATACCATTGATTTAATTGCAATCCCAGATCCTACCTCAGAAAGAGAATGCAAGGATTCCCCTCGATCCTCAGTTGTTTGTAACTGAAGTGAAGCTATAGCATTTGGTGTGAACAGAGATGCCACTAAGCCTCTTGAGGCGTATGTCTTATTGAGAGTTCGTGTGAGACTCTCCCAAATGTTTGTGTTGAAGCTGTGCAGGTGAAAGATTGAGAAACTGTGTGATCGAGGTTGGGAAATAACCTGTGGGATTGTCAGACATTTTTTCCTGGAGAAACTATATTGTGTAACCCACCAATTTACTGTAAAACTCAAATTATTCTTTTCTTCCGTCACTGGGTCTTGGTTCATCCAAGCCAATCAACCAAAAACCTTTTCCTTTCTCAGGTCATATTACTGACAAAATCTAGTTGCCCTGACAAAGAATATCATACAGCAATCTGACTCAGCTTTAAACTCTTTATATATTCTATAGCAGAGAAATTACCCATCCAAATGATGGGTGGATGACAGGCAAGGAGGATGCTGCAGCAAGTTTATATTCTCTTTCACTTGGGCTCTAGGCACTGAAAATAACTCTTCACACTGTTTCAGTTTGAGTTCTGTAATGACTGGGAGCATGAGGGGATTGGGAACAAAAACTCTGCCTCTGTCTCTGTATGTCTTCCCTCTAGGCTGTAAGCTAGTTGTGGTCAGGGAATGTGTCTACCAACTCTGTTACATTATACCCTCCCATGCTCTTCTTTTTTTTTCCTTATGGTATTCCTTAAGCACTTTCTGCATGTCAAACACTGTTCTAAGCATTGGGATAGATACAATTAGGTTGGATACAATCCCTGTCCCACATGGGCTCACAGACATAAGTAGGAGGAAGAACAGCAGAACTCAGACTCAGAGAAGCTACTCGCCTGAGGTCGCACAGCAAGCATTTGGCAGAGCTGGGATTCAAACCCAGGTAGAACCCAGTTCCTCGGACTCACAGGCCATGCTCTTTCCACAAGACCATGCTACTTCTCACTTAGTACAGTACTCTGCTTATAGTAAGCTCTCAGTGAAAACGATTGATGGATTGATTGATCTTTATGTATTTCTCTAAAATAAAATGTCATCTTATTTGATCCCATCCTGTTAAATAGATGCTATGTTTTTAATAGGATAAGGAAGTGTACATCTTAAGTGTAGTTGGGGAGGAAAGGCCTAGATAGAAGGGTTTATGTGAAAGATACAATTTGTTATGAGGCCTCAGGGAGGAAGGATGCTGAAGAAGAATGTATAGGCCTCCTCCAGGAGGCCTTCCCAGACTGAGCCCCCTCCTTCCTCTCCCCCTCCGCCCCCTCTCCACCCCCCCTCCTTACTTCCTTCCCTTCCCCACAGCACCTGTATATGTGTATATATGTTTGTACGTATTTATTACTCTATTTATTTTACTTGTACATATCTATTCTATTTATTTTATTTTGTTAATATGTTTTGTTTTGTTCTCTACCTCCCCCTTCTAGACTGTGAGCCCACTGTTGGGTAGGGACCATCTCTATATGTTGCCAACTTGTACTTCCCAAGTGCTTAGTACAGTGCTCTGCACACAGTAAGCGCTCAATAAATATGATTGATTGATTGATTATAGAAGAAATAGTTTAAGGAGATAATGAAGTATTACTTCAAGCGATGGGAATCTGCAGTCACAGACAGCTCGACCTAGAATGCAGGAGTTATGGATGAGTTAGTGCTCTCTGGGTGAATTGGAAGCCTCCAAATTAGAGAATAATAATAGTAGTATCAAGCACTATGTGCCAACTACTGTACTAAGCACTGGGGTAGGTACAAGATCACCCAGTCTCACATGCGCTCACAGTCTAAAGTGGAGGAAGAAAAGGTATTGAATCCCCATTTTTGCATATGAGGGAACTGAGGCACAAAGAAATTAAGTGACTTTCCAAAGTTCACACAGCAGAAAAGTGGCAGAGCCAGGATTAAAACCCAGATCCTTTGATTCTCAGGCCTCTGCTGTTTCCATTAGGCCACACAGTTTCTCAGAGAAGCAGAGTTGCACATGATGCAGCATTCTGCAAACAGTTATTTGTCTCTATGTTAATACATCTCATCTGTCTTCACCACTGACCCCTTGCTCACATTCTCCCTCTGGCCTGGAATTCCTTCACTTTCTGTATGTGCCAGACCACTCTCCTCACCTTCAAGCCTTATTGAGATCACATCTCCTCCAAGAGGTGATCCCTATTAAAACTCTCTTTTCCCTGGTTTCCTCTCCCTTCTTCCTCGTATATGCACTTGGATCTGTGATTTTTGGGCAATTGATATTTGCCCCAGAGCACTTAAGTACATGTCTATGAATTATATATTATAAATTATTTATGTTAATGTCTGTCTCCCCCTCTGGACTGTAAGCTTATTGTGGGCAGGGAATGTGTCTACCAACTCGGGCGTACTTTACTCTCCCAAGTGCTTAGTATAGTGTTCTGCAACTCATTGCTCCCAAGTGCTCAGTAAATACCATTCATGATGGTAACACTGGATGAAAAGAATTGTTCGGGGGGGTGTTGACCTGTTGAGCCAGTTATTTTCATAGAGTGCAGTCAAGATCAATAAATAGTATTATCTTCAGAAATGAAAGATAGTTATAGATTCAAGCTGTTCAGTATTTCCTCTAACTTTGCAGGGAATATTTTAACCGATACTCTTTTTCAAAGGTCAGATTATTCAAATCAAGTTTATAATAATCATAATAATAATGATTGTATTTAAGTGCTTATTATGTGCAAGATAATCATAGCACTCACAGTCAAGAAGAAGGGAGAACAGGTATTGAATCCCCATTTTGCAACTGAGGGACTTGAGTCCCAGAGAAATTTAGTGAGTTGTCCAAGGTCACACCACAGGTACGTGGCGGAACTGGGATTAGAACCCAGGTCCTCTGACTCTCAGTCCCATTTTATTAACACTTAGGCCAACACTATTTATAAGATTAGGACACTTCATCACTTTCCCTCATCAATGGTGTTTATTGAACACAAATGGAGTTTGAAGTACTGTGTGTGAAAACTTAGCAAAAGTCAGGCACACCACCACTGCTCCAGACACTGGCAGAATTAAATAGGAAGATCAGCTAGACAAAAATAAATTGTGATAGTGGGGACAAGAGCAAGAATAAAGGATATAACAGGAAGTAGTACAAATGTATCGGGTTGAAGTAAAAATTCAGTACGATGTCTCTAAGTGGATGTGTCATTGAAAGAAGTGCAGTATTTAAGTGCTAAGAATGGTGTTAGTAAAAGTGATCTCAGCATGTTTAGTTACATTGTCCAGTAACTTTCATGGAGAACAAGTTAAATGTTACTTTCTATGCTGTGATTAAAAGGTTCTTCTTAAAGGCTAGAATCATAAAATTTTATGAAAAGGACCTAAAGCTGTATCAAGCATCTAAATTTTCAGTAGACTAAATGGCATATTAGGTCACAAAGCTGTAACTCCAAAGTTGATCTGTGGTTTCTGGTGCCTATATGCCGAATATGCCACCAATAGCAGTGGTACCTGCTCCCAGTCACTTTCACTGACTGTCTCTGTTCTGTTGGCCAGCATCTTCAGAAAATTTTTTTCTGGATATTATGAAATTCACTCAGTCAATCAAATTCGTTGAGCACTTACTGTTTGCCAAGCACTGTACTAAGTACTTGGGAGAGTTAATTATAACAGCGTTGATCAACATGCTCCCCGCCCACAATGACCATACAGTCTGTAGGGGAAGACAGGTATAAAAATAAATTGTGGATATATACTTAAGTGTCAGTTAGTTCATCCTTGATTTTCAGATGACATAAAGAATTTCCCTGAGAAACAGTATATCAAAATGCTTCCTTCAGTGGAAAGATCTGCTGGGTTTAGTGGAGGAAGTTTTAACCCCTGATAGTTCTACTGAGATAAGATTCTGTCTGGAAGGTAAAGGATACTAACTCCAAGGGAGTGAAGTGGGGATTTTGAAAAGAATTAGGCAGCTGCTCCGAGATGTTATTGGAGAAGGGGTCCTAGAAAGAAAGACCTAGATGCTTGGTAGTCATGGGAGAAATCTCTGTAGGTCATATGCTTTGCAAGAAAATCTTGAAAGATAGCCTGCAAAATTTAGTCATTTCCAAAGAGAATTTTGTATTGAAAGAAATTGCCAACCACCTTGTCTAGTGAATAGAGCTTCTCTAGGTCTTGGGCCCTAGATGCTTGAAAGGAGTCTCACCATTATCTTTTGGGAAGCTCTTGGGAATTTCCAATGTTGAGTTTAGACACATCATTTTGAAAGCATAAAGGGAGGATGGGAGCAGTATGTCAGAGAAGACTTTTATTTAATGCCTCTTTTATTGAAGTTTTGGTGGTGTAGAGCATCTCAGATGGTCTCAGAGTCCATTGATACTCTTAGTTTGTATCCTTAAAAATTCAGTGCAATAACACCTCTTCTTTCAGTGGGCATAATTGCCTAAAATTCTTGCTTTCCAAATGGCAGTTCATGTTAAAAAAAAACACCTCAAGGGGAAGGTTTTCCAATGCTAGGAAAGTGTTCACATTTGAAAGACAATATAAAGATCTGGATAAAACAAAATTAAGTCTTTAAACTCTCATTTCAATGCTGTATGCTTAGGTTGAATTGACATGTTTAAACATAGACTATAGTGAGTCTTTTGCCATTTAACCAACATTAATGACCTAGGTTAACTCAAGTAATTTATAATGCAGTGGCCTCTTTAGTTTACATAAATTTCTCTTTACTATTTGGCTCCCTATCTGATAAAAAGTTCTTTCTGTTAGGGGAGACAAGCATTCAACACATTCTTTAGTTCTGTTTTAGCAATATAAAAAGTTTACATCCATTTTGTGCCACATTCTACATACATTTCCATTCCTGGAAAGCGTGAACCAAATTGATTATACTTCCCTAAATAGCTGCCTGTACATTCAGTCAATCATTTGTATTTACTGAATGCTTACTGTGTGTGGAGCACTGTACTAAGTGCTTGGGAGAGTACGGTATAACAGAGTTGGTAGATACAGACTCTGCCCACAGTGAGCTTACAGTCCAGAGAGGAAGCTTTATCCTGAAATTGCCCTCTCATGGTATCAGCCATTCATAATCTATTACTGTCCATACCTGTCTCGGGGAGTTTCTGCCTCTTATTCCTGATCCTTTTTTTCTTCCCTCTCTGAAAGCAGGTACCTTTTTGGAATGAGAATTCGAAAGAGCTGGGCCTCCAATGGCAAGATGCTTTTCTCAATTTCCATTGGGTTGCTGTTCTTCTTCTTGTAGGGTTAAAGGGAAGGCTGCTGATTCCATCTTTCATTGTAGAACCACTACCACAGTTAGTAGAACAAGCTTCTACTTCTGCAGCCTCCTGCAAAGATTCACAATCCTGTAGCAGTTCTTCATTCACTTAATGTCATGCTGATGTTTTGAATTCCTTTATCTGAGATAAAAGAATAAGTGATATTCAACATTACAGGATATAGCACAATATATAACCAACTTGACCTATTCTGTCTTTGCTACCTGAGGTGGTTAGCTGGCATAGAATGGCAAGGTCTCTTCCTGCAGCACTGGGGTCACGGGCACTGAGTAAGTGATGATCGGAGGCCTTCCCCAACTGGGTCCTCTAGTATGGACAGACACTAAAAGGAATCCCCAAGCAGTCATTTTTGGAGAGTAGCACTGAAGCACATTCTGAAGGTGTCTAGAGGAAAAGATATAAAAGATGGACTGAAGGCCAAACTCAAAACACGTTTCACTGACACTAGTCCAGAGTCACCTCTGTCTTGCACCTGAACTGCTGTTTGACTGGAGAAATAATAATAATAATTATTGTACTTGTTAAGCACTTACTATGTGTCAAGCTGTGTTCTAAATGCTGAGGTAGGTGCAAGTTAATAAGGTTGGACACAGTCCCTGCCCCAAGTGGGGCTCACACTAGTAATCCCCATTTTATAGATAAGGTAACTGAGACCCAGAGAAGTGAAGTGACTTGCTCAAGGTCACACAGCAGACACGCGGCGGAGCCGGGATTAAGACCCAGGTTCTTCTTACTCCCAGGCCTGGGCTCTATCCACTAAGCCATGTTAAGTCCTGGCAGCTTTAAGCACCGCTCACCAACCAGTGGTAGCCTACACCTAATTGATCTGTGGTCAGCCCAGTGCCTTGTAGGCATTTTGTGTCACACACAGGATGTGACCGGGCATTTTGTGTCACACACAGGATGTGACCGGACTGGGCTCGTGAAGGACTTTCATTTCTTTCCAGAAGTTTGGAATCGGATTCTATATTATGGCACTACAGCCGCATTTCAAGCAGCATAATGCCAGAGACTCATAGGATCATCTATTCAGTGGCAAAGAAAAATGAAGATTGGTGAGTGTGCTGTCCTTCTAATTAGTAAGCACAGCAGCAAGAGACCCAGGTATTGAGAGACGACACCAAACAGACTAAGCCATAAAAAAGATAGGCCAAACACAGGCAGAGGCAAAGAGTACTTGCCATCTGCTTTTATAATTTGTACCACCAGCAGGAAATATAAACGTAACTCAACTGCATTTTTGTGCCATCTTAAATTGTCCTTTAGCATTAAACCATTCAAATGATGCTCATTTCATCAATCCCATGTCTTCAGCTGTTGAAAATTCTTATCTTTCTGGGTCAGTGTTATCAGTTTTTGTTCACTTCCTGGAGAATCATGGTCACAGGAATAGTGGAAAATTTTAGTCACTTTTTGTTTCTTTCGAACTATCTTATTTGCTTGTGCTATCCTATTCATTCATTCATTTCTTCATTCAGTCGTATTTATTGAGTGCTTACTGTGTGCAGAGCATTGTACTAAAAGCTTAGAAAGTACAGTTTGTCAAGTGATAGAGACAATCCCTACCCAACAACAGGCTCACAGTCTATAAGGGGGCGACAGACAACAAAATAAGTAAACAGGCATCAACAAGTAGACAGGTAACCACAAATGGTAGTGACTCTGAAAAGTTTGCAAAGGAGATGGTGTCAATACCACTGAAAAATTAAAGTAGTTTATGTTTTGCAGTTGAACAGCAGAGAATGCTTTTCTAGCCTGCCAGACAATCCCTGCCATCTACCAACTTCTGGGCTTTTATCTCAAGGGTCCGTGAGCATTTATAAACTTAGCTATTCGATTATTAGTGAATACGATGAAAAATGGTGGGTCTTTGAGTTAGTAGTTGCTTAAGGATATTATAGTAGGTGCACCAGCAAATTTGGATGTGCCAGTCTTCTGTTTTGTTCTTGTACACTTGAAATGTTAATATTTTCTTCACGATGGCCCATGAGCTTGCCACAAGCCTCCTAAGAGGGGAGAATCCTTAAATTGTCAACTATATTATTGTGGTTCTGAAATCTTCATATCCTGCAATGGCAAGAGCACTTAAGGCCCTTTGTCACTTGATGGGGGCCAAAGCATTGTGGCCTAGTGGAAATAGCACTGGTCTGGGATTCAGAGGACTTTTTTTAATGGTATTTCTTAAGCGCTTACTATGTGCCAAGCACCGTACACCACACTCTGAGAAAATACAATCTAATCAGGTAAGACACTGTGCATGTCCTGCATGGTGCTCACAGTCTTAAACCATATTTTACAGATGAGATAACTGAGGAACAGAGACGTTATATGACTTGCCCGAGGTCACACAGGAGACAGGTGCCTGGGGCTGGGATTTGAAATAAAGTCCTTCTGACTCCCAAGCCCATCCATGTTCTATCCACTAGGCCACACTGCTTTTCTCAGAGCCTGGATTTTAATCCTGGCTTTTACACTTGCCTGTGTGTGATCTTACGCAAGTCACTTAACTTTTCTGTGCCTCAGTTTCCTTAGCTTTAAAATGGGGAGTAAATAATCTCCCAATTGAACTTTGACCCACATGTGGGACAGGGGCTGTATCCGTTGAAACTTAGAAACTTTATGGTACACCAGGTAGTGCCTGCCTTACTCCCTGTTATTGACTTTCTTCTCCTTATAGCTCCTATTTCTCACAGGGATTGCCCTGAGGGATCAATTAATAAATGGTATTTATTGAGTGTTTACTGTGCGCAGAGCACTGTACTAAGCATTTGGAAGAATACAATATGGCATAGTTGGTAGATACCTTCCCTGCCCACAAAGAGCTTACAGCTTTGAGGGGATGGCAGGGAACATTTCTACCAACTCTGTTGTACTGTACTCTCTCAAGCGCTTAATACAGTGCTTTCCATATAGTAAGCACTCAAAAAATGCTGTTAGTTGACTGAAATGGTTCATATGGGCAGTCATGGAAAGTGCTGAGGTAGCAGATAGCTGTTAACTCTCTCACGCCCCTTATTTCTTAGTTAAGAAGACAAGATGAGAAGAGAAAAAAATTAAAGATGGTACTTGTTAAGTGCTTACTGTGTTTCAGGCACTGTACTAAGCACTGGGTTGGATAAAAGTAAATCAAGTTGGACATACTCCCTCTCCCACATTGCACTCACAGTCACACAGTCCTACACAGTTCTTCTCTATCCTAATCTTCCTCGACCTCAGCTGCCTTAGACACTGTCGACCTGCCGGTCTCAGCTCCGCAACATTGCCAGCTCCGCCCTTTGTGTCATCCTCGACGCCACTCTCTCATTCACCCCTCACATCCAAGCCATCACCAAAACCTGCAGGTCTCACCTCCGCAACAGTGCCAAGATTCACCCTTTCCTCTCCATCCAAACCGCTACCCTGCTCGTTCAAGCTCTCATCCTATCCCGTCTGGATTACTGTATCAGCCTCCTCTCCAATCTCCCATCCTCCTGTCTCTCCCCTCTTCAATCCATACTTCACGCCGCTGCCCGGATTGTCTTTGTCCAGAAACACTCTGGGCATGTTACTCCCCTCCTTAAAAATCTCCAGTGGCTACCAATCAAAACTACGCATCAGGCAGAAAGTCCTCACCCTCGGCTTCAAGGCTGTCCATCACCTCGCCCCCTCCTACCTCACCTCCCTTCTCTCCTTCTACAGCCCAGCCCGCACCCTCTGCTCCTCTGCCGCTAATCTCCTCACCGTGCCTCGTTCTCGCCTGTTCCGCCGTTGACCCCCGGCCCACGTCATCCCCCTGGCCTGGAATGCCCTCCCTCCACACATCCTCCAAGCTAGCTCTCTTCCTCCCTTCAAGGCCCTACTGAGAGCTCACCTCCTCCAGGAGGCCTTCCCAGACTGAGCCCCCTTCCTTCCTCTTCCTCTCGTCCCCCTCTCCATCCCCGCCCCTTATGCCCTTCCCTTCCCCACAGCACCTGTATATATGTATATAGGTTTATACATATTTATTACTCTATTTATTTATTTACTTATTTATTTTACTTGTGCATATCTATTCTATTTATTTTATTTTGTTAGTATGTTTGGTTTTGTTCTCTGTCTCCCCCTTTTAGACTGTGAGCCCACTGTTGGGTAGGGACTGTCTCTATATGTTGCCAACTTGTACTTCCCAAGCGCTTAGTACAGTGCTCTGCACACAGTAAGCGCTCAATAAATACGATTGATTGATTGATTGACCATCCTCTTCTTCTCAACACGTTATCTGTCCTTGGCTTCACGGATTCCATCCTCTCCTGGCTCTCCTCTTACTTCTCTGTCTGTTCATCCTCAGTGTCCTCCCTGGGTTCCTTCTCCCACTCCCATCCTCTAACTATAGGGGTTCCTCAAGGGTCAGTTCTTGGTCCCCTTCTTTTCTCTATCTACTTAGTCATGAACTCTTTTCTCTATCTACTCATTCATTCTCTGTCACTCATTGGTGAACTCATTTGCTCTCACGGCTTCAACTATCATGTCTGTGCAGATGACACCCAAATCTACATCTCCTCCCCTGTTCTCTCTTCCTCCCTCCACGCTCGTTTCACCTCCTGCTTTCAGGACATCTCCACCTGGTTGTCCGCCTGCCACCTGAAACTCAACATGTCTCAGACTGAGTTCCTTATCTTCCCTCTCAAACCCTGTCCTCTCCCTGACTTTCCCGTCACTGTGGACAGCACTACCATCCTTCCCATCTCACAAGCCCACAGGCTTTGTGTCACCCTTGACTCCGCTCTCTCATTCACCCCACACATCCAATTCATCACCAAAACCTGCCGGTCTCACTTTCATGACATTGCCAAGATCTGCCCTTTCCTCTCCATATCTGCCCTTTCCTCTCCATCCAAACCGCTACCTTGTCGGTACAATCTCTCATCATATACTGACTGGATTACTGCATCAGCATCCGTTTTGATCTTCCAACCTTCTGTCTCTCCCCGCTTCAGTCTATACTTCACTCTACTGCCTGGATTATCTTTCTATGGAAATCTCCAGTGGTTGCCTATCAACATTCGTATGAAGCAAAAATTTATCACTATTGGCTTCAAAGCTCTACATCACCTCACCCCCTCCTACCTCACCTCCCTTGTCTAATTCTACAGCCCAGCCCACACACTCCACTCCTCTGTTGCTAACCTCTTCACTGTGCCTCGTTCTCACCTGTCCCACCATTGACCCCTGGCCCAAGTCCTACCTCTGGCATGGAATACACTCCCTCCTCACATCCGCCAAACTAGCTCTCTTCCCCCCTTCAAAGCCCTGCTGTGATCTCAACTCCTCCAGGAGGCCTTCCTATACAGAGTCCCGCTACTCCTCCCCTCCCCATTACCCCTTCTCCCTCCCTCTGCTCTACCCCCTTCCCTGCCCCAAAGTACTTGTGTATACTTGTATATACTTATTATTCTATTTTATTAATGATGTGTATGTATCTATAATTATGTTTAACTATTTTGATGCTACTGATGCCTGTCTGCTTGTTTTGTTGTCTGTCTCCCCCTTCTAGGCTGTGAGCCCATTGTTGGGTAGGGATTGTCTCTCTTTGTTCCCGAATTGTACTTTCCAAGCGCTTAGTACAGTGCTCTGCACACAGCGCTTAATAAATACGATTGAAGGAATGACTAAATGAATGAATCCCTATTTTACGAATGAGGTAGTTGAGGCACAGAGAAGTGAAGTGACTCACCCTAGGTCACACAGCAGACAAGTGGTGGAACCAGAATTGGACCCCCTGACCTTCTGACTCCCAGGCCCATGCTCTATTGTTTCTTAATGGCCTGAATGAACAAGGTCTTGATTTAGTTAACCCTTTTCTCACTTGTATACAGTATCATCTTTTTGTAATATTAGTTGTAAGTTTTGTAAGTTGCCCTGGTAATTACCTTTATTAGCATGCTCATAACTTCTCATGAACCATTCTGGGAAATATATCTACTCTTTCTCCTAGTGCCCCACTAACTGAGTCAGGGCTTTGAAGAACAGTGTTTATCCATGAGGACCAGGTTTTTGACAACTGGCTTCTTCGAAGGCATTAAAAAGTCATCACTTCTTCAAAATCATTGAAAAACACTACTCCTTCATCACTTCTCTTCTCCTCTTTCCCCTCCCTCTCCTACAAATCACTTTCCTCTTGATATTTTTTTCGTTCTTCAAAGCTAAGAGGGTGGTTGGTGGAAAGACCGACCAGTTGTTATTGAGGAAATTGGCCCTCCCCGTTCTTATCTTTAGTCAGTTTGCTACTCAGAGGCCTGATCTCTGTGTCACTTATGGTCACCGCTCCCTGCTTCCTCTGTCGGCACCCAATTCAGAAAATACTTCCATAGAGTATGCACCTTAAAGGTAGACGAGAAGCACTGCCAGGCTCTTGGCCATGTACCCATTCATGAGTCGTTGCCGTGGGTGACATTCTTTTACCAGTTTCATGCTCCAACTTCTCTTTCCTTGGGCTTATATCTCCATTTCAATTGAATGCATTACCTTTTGTTGGGTAATTTTGTTGGTTAGACAGCTGTTGTGGTTTACAGAGCCTGTTTTTGAAAACTGTTCTGTAGGGCAATATAAACCGGTTGATGCAAATATGGAGCATTTCCTCTTCGATAGATCTATGCAAAAGAAATGAGTCATAAGGCTCTCTGGAGGTCAATGAATGTCTCCACTTATATGACTGTTTCTTTATAGCTGTACATTTTGAAATGCTGCAGCTCTGAGGAGGTCGTCCTGAATTGGCCATTCTACCATGGGATCTTGCTCTTGAGAATAGTGACCATAGATTTTTGAAAGCTTCCACAGTATTGCTTCACCTAACCACTCTACATCTGAGCTGTTGCTGGTCTAACGAAAAGCCAACTCTAGTTACCGAGAAAACTCGGGATTTTATCTAAGCATAAAAGTCTGTTTACTGAACAGGAGCATTTATTGCATAGGCACAATGTAATGAGTATATAATGAACCTTTTTAAATGGTATTTGTTAAGGACTACTATGTGCCAGCATTCATTCATTCATTCAGTGGTATTTATTGAGCACTTACTGTATGCAGATCACTATACTAAGCACTTGGGAGAGCACAGAACAACAATAAACAGACACGTTCCCTGCCAAGTGCTGGAGTAGATACAAGGTAATTAATCAGATTGGAAACAGACCATGTACCACATGGAGCTCACAGTCTTAATCCGTGTTTTACAGCTGAGGTACCTGAGGCACAGAGCAGTTAAATGACTTGCCTAAGGTCACCCAGCAGATAAATGGTGGAGCTGGGATTAGAACTCCAGTCCTCTGACTCCCAGGTCTGTATTCTTTCCAGTGGGCCATGATGTTTCTCTTAGACATATCACAAACTTGTACAAATATCCTATGAATAGCCTACTAGTGTCTGCATCAATGCAGTTCATTTTTCAAATATTTTACAATGAATGATGTTAGCTGTTATTCTTCATCAATTTTAGAATATTAGATTTTTGCCAGCTCATTTACGGTTACTTGTTGTTTTGAAGATGGTAACTTTGAATTGGCATTTACAAATGTTTGCATTATGAGCACCCTACTGAATAGAGTAATGGCCATCTTTTGTAGTTTATGTAGAGAATGCAGTAATTATAGGTGAGCTTCCTAGTATTTTACATTGTGTGTCAACACAAAATTGCTATTAATTTTGATCCATTGTCCAAAACCACCTCTCATGGTAGTTTAGGACACATAGTCACTAACACGTATTGGTTAGTCACAGCATACATTTCTTTTAATATGATCAAATATGTAGGGTGCTTTGACCTGATGTGAATACAGAGAGAAGTCATTAATGCAACAGGTTCTTGAGGATAAGCCTTTTTAAAATATGATTTTGAACTTTGAACTTGACATTTCAAGATATTTTGTGTAATCACATGGGTAGCATTTTACTCAATATTTGCTATATTCATCCAAATATGCTAAACATAAGTGCCTGAAGAAAAAAAAATTCCCAGCTTGACCACAATGAGTGAGTCAAGTCTTCTCAGTATCCTGAGAATCACTGCATGTATGCCCGCATTTAGCTGTGGTATTTGTATCCAATTCTCCTCTCCTTTTTAAAATTTGTGTTTTTACATTTGAATTCATGAAAGTTGTCAAGAAGTGCAGTGAAAAAGATGAGTATGCTAATGCAGCCTCAAATAAAATAGTGTAGATCAAAACAACGCAGCAATTTAACAGTTGTTACAAGTGGTTATCCAGGACTGCTTAAGTTTTTATTTTATTTTATATTAAAAAATAGAAATGATCAAGCCAGGCTAAATAAGTAGGCTGCATATACGGGACTCAGCATAGTTACTTTGCTTCCAGATAGATAGTTTCGTTGGTTCTCTGGTTTCTGTTTCTTCCACAATAAATAATTAAACAGTCAGAGATTTAGACAAGGGTGTGCTTTTGTGTGTGTTGAAACTGCCATATGGAAAAGTTGTTTAATAATAGGTTGGCAGGCTGGACTGCTTCCTTTTCACTTCCATTCAGTGTTCAAAAAATGAAATTGAAGCAGATTTGTGAGATGGATAAAAGTATATGTTTCTGCAAGGATCAGTTGTCGGTGTTAATATTGGAAATATAAGACCTAATTCCTTGGACATAGTTCTATTTAGTCCACGTAGCTTCTGCTGTTGTCTTGTGTTCTTTATTGTCTTTAGCACTTATTGGATCCATAACTTTTGTCCAAAATCTTTGGTTCTCCAGTTTGTATCACAGTATAGGTCCATTCTTTGGTTTGCACTTTATGCATCGCAGATAAGCAGATGCGCTTGGACAGACAACAAACTTTATTATTTGAAGAAAGGAAAGGCGAAAACTGACTGGATCCTTGGTACAGAGTTGATTATGACACTTTGTTCTCAAGAGGTCTGTGTGTGTGTGTGTATGGGTGGGTGGGTGTGCGCTGGGAGTGGGGGGGTTTGTGAGGAGGAGGCACACACTCCTGAGTGTATTCTGCTTTTGCCTCTCCATCAGAAAGAAGCCTAGTGAACAGAAGGCCAGCACCAGAGCCTCACTAGCTGTAGCAGGAGGCTTTCAGAATGGGCTCCCATCTGCTAGGCCTATGTACCGATAAAGCCTACAACAGCTGGCTTGGCTCTCGTGTAATCCATTCATTCCATCTACAGATCAGAAGGTGGCCTGTTTCTGCTCAGAGGCCATTGGACCTGGGAGACTCGCCTCTTAGCCCAGTAGCATTCCCATTAGACCTACAGGCAAGTGTAATGATACGGCACAAGGGTTGGCAACCCGAGTATGGTGGGGGAAGGGTATAAAGTATCATATGAAGAGTGGCAGTGCAGCCTCTTTCTCTAATTACCACTAGTTTTATTTCAGATGAAAAGTGTTTAATAAATGAGCCTGACTTGAAATGAAAATAACTTAATAATCTCATCTGCCTTCTGAATCACTAGCATTAGATGAAGCCCTGATGAATCATATTGGGTATCAAAGATGTAACAAGATCCAGCCATCAGGGACTACTCTTACTGAGGCAGAGCATGGATTTATAGAAAAATTTTATTTTTTTCTCAGCCCACTACAAAAGTAATAGCCCGAAATGCAGAGTTATTTAATTTAGGTGGAAGTGGTTATTTCTTGACTGCCAGAAGAAGTTTGAAGGTTGTCCGTCTTTGCAGAAAGCTATTCATACATTATGCGTCTTCTGAAGATAGACACAGTTCTTGGAGATGTCCTTTGTTAGCCCTGTAGAACACTTGCAGTTCATCGATACCTGGGTTCTAATCCCGGCCCCTCCACTTGCCTGCTGTGTGACCTTGGGCAGGACATTTACTTTTCTGTGCCTCAGTTCCCTCTGGTGTAAAATGGGTATTAAGATTGTGAACCTTGTTTGGGCCATGAACTGTGCCCAATGTGATTATCTTGTGTCTTTTCCAGTTCTTAGTGTAGTGCCCGGCACATAAGTAAGCACTTAACGAATGCCATTTAAATAAAAAAGTCCTGCTAAAGTATCAAGTTTTCTGGCAGTTGATAGAGTCTTCAGAGGGCTCTGAATCTGTTCAAAAAAGACCACTTGAATTATAGTAAAACCGACTTGGCAGAGGTTATGACTAGTGCCCTTTAGGGAAAGCTAGAATCAAAATAGACCCACAGCTATTTGATTCAATTTTTCTATTGATTGGCAAAGTGAACTTTTAAAAATGTGACCTTTCAGAGAGTCAAGATTTGAACCAATGAGGGGGTAGAGGTGGCAGACAGAATTGTTGCGCACATCTCTCTCTGATATGCAAAAGTTTTGTGTTGGAAAATTTGAAATGATAATTGCAATATTGTCTTATTCTAGGTTCTCTTGTATTGTTAAATCATTTCAAAAGAAGGGTAAAGAATTTTCAGATGTGACTACATGAACTTTTTTTTCCTTGCAATCTGTAAAGAGAGATTGTATTTCAAGTAATGTCAGTGGTATTTATTGAGCACTTACTGCTTGCAGAGCAGCATACTCAGTGATTGAGAGAGTACAAAAATACAAGCAGATATTCCTGCCCTCAAGTAGTTTATAATCTAGTGAGGAGGCTATTAAAATAAATTACAGGTAATACAGAGTGACATTTCAACATATTCTGAACTGTTGAAACATGTTATCTTGAGTCTGTTTTAAGAGACTTGTTCCCTTTCTTGGATCTAGGTATATTGACTGTCCCTCTGTTTTAGTCCCAGTTGCCTACTACAAATACTAACCATTCTTTAGGGATTTTAACAAAATAGCAGTAGCAATACTAGGGGAACAAGGTTACTGTGCAAATAATTATAAGACATCATTATTTACATTCAAGGATGATGCTCTTAATGGGGGACTCTTTATCCAAATGTTTATGTGACTGACAAGGTTGTTTTAAACAACTGACGATCCCTTCCGTACCGGCCATTATTGTATTAATATATTTGTTATTTGCAGTGTATGGTGGTTTTGTGATCACATACTTCCTAAAATTTCTGCTCTAATCTATTCCTGATTGCCATATAAAAATTAAATGAATTGTGGCATTCATTAAGGGCTTACCTTGTGCCAAGCACTGTACTATTGGCTCAGTGGAAAGAGCACGGGCTTGGGAGTCAAAGGTTGTGAGTTCTAATTCCGGCTCTGCCACTTATCGGCTGTGTGACCTTAGGCAATTTACCTAACTTCTCTGTGCCTCACTTACCTTGTCTGTAAAATGGGGATTAAAACTGTGAGCCCCATGCGGCACAACCTGATTACTCTGTATCTACCCGAGTGCTTAGAATAGTGCGTGGCACACAAGTAAGCACTTAACAAATACCATCATTATTAGAAGCAGCATAGTTCAGTGGTAAGAGCACAGGCTTTGGAGTCAGAGGTCATGGTTCAAATCCCGGCTCTGCAAGTTGCTGCTGTGTGACTTTGGACAAGTCACTTAACTTCTCTGTGCCTCAGTTACCTCATCTGTAAAATGGGGATTGACTGTGAGCTCCCCATGGGACAATCTGATGACCTTATAACCTCCCCAGTGCTTACAACAGTGCTTTGCACATAGTAAGTGCTTAATAAATGCCATTATTATTATTATTATTATTAATAAGTGCTACAGTAGGTATAATGTAATCAGGTCCTATGGGGGCTCACAGTCAAAGTAGGAGGGAAAACAGTTACTGAATCCTCATTTAGCAGATGAGGGAAATGAGGCACAGAGAAGTGAAGCTATTTGCCCAACATCACACAGCAGACAAGTGGGAAACCCAGGATTAGAACCCAAGTCCTCTGACTCCCAGGTCTGCAGGTTGATATGTCAGGTTGATATTCCACATCAATTGAAGTTGTCCTTAATGATTTATGCAGCCCTTCTGGCATATGATCCTCCCATTCGAACACACCCTACTCTTTGGAGCCAACCGACTTTACCTGTCTCATCATACAAAGCTGTGTGGCAGTGAGCCTTGCTCCAATGCTGATGGACTGATTGAGCCAGGTCCCACTGTTTTGTCCCCTTATCTTGCTCTCTGAAGTTGAGTATGAAGGATACTCAGTGTAGGTGAAATTTCCTAAGGAAACCTGTGTGATTTCTGTGGTAGGCTGCAGTTTTTGATATCTGAAGGTGCAACATTACAAAACCTGTGTGATTTCTGTGGTAGGCTGCAGTTTTTGATATCTGAAGGTGCAACATTACAATTTTGGTTCCCCTCCTTTTCTACAGAGCACTGTACTTGCTTCCTGGTTCAGTATAAGAGTCCTAGGAGTGTTACTACAGCGTACTGGGAACAGTCTGACCAGATTCAGAAATGTCCCAGGGTACTCAGTAATTCTAACTCAGGGGTGAGAAGGAAGATATTTGGATCAATCAGTGATATGTTTTGAGTGCCTACTGGGTGCAGAACACTGTACTAAGCACTTAGAAGACTACAGTATAACAGTCGATAGACACATTCCCTTTGATATAATCATTATGACCCATTGGTCACTTTGGGACCCACTGGGAAATGTAGCGGAATAATCAGAATTTTTTCAACCCTTGTGGTCTTTAATTAGGAGAGCTCACCCTACATCCTGGCCTTTATGGTGATACCCTGCTTCTTGGGGCAGAGGAATTCCTTCTTTCCCTCTAGCTGCCCAAGGCATTGCGTGGGTCAGTGATGATGATTATGATGATGGTTATGGTATTTGTCAAGCTCCGATCTAACTACGAGTGTACAGGTTAATCAGATCGGAGGTAGTCCGTGGCCCAAATGGGTGTCACAATGTAAGTGGGAGGGAGAACAGGTATCGAATCCCTATTTTACAGTTGAGGAAACTGAGGCCTAGAGAAGCCAAGTGACTTATCTAAGGTTAGACCACAGGCAAGTGGCAGAGCTAGGATTAGAACCCAGGACTTCTGACTCCCGAACCCGGGGTCTTTCTGCTAGGTCCCTAGGAATACATTTTACCCCAGTTCAGCCTTGAAATGGGGCAAATGAGAACTTATTCCCCAGATTTCCAGTTAGCTATTGAACCGTAAAAAGCCAGCTGAGAAGAGGAACACTCTTTGATGAGGGAGTCCAGCCCATCTCCTGGGAAATGGAAATTTCTGGTTCTTTTGGCCATTGCGTTTGTCAAAATGTAGTCTGTATTCAGAGCTTTTCTTGCCCCGTTAGGTTTTCAGTTAGACTGTGTGGTCTTTATGATACAGCGGCAATGTTGGTTTATTGTAGTATTTTAAATCATAGAAATGAACTCAGTTGACATTCTGGTGCTTAAAGTATCCAGAATTGTTTGGTTACATATGTATCAAAGTGAACTAATCGTTCATCTCATTCAGTCACTTTTTTACAGCCCCTAGTCCACTAATGCCAAAAACACTTCTGAAACCTGGCACGGTGATTTCAGAGTCACTGCCTAGAACACTGCTCCTAGCGTTCATTCTTTCCTTGTTAGCCCTGTTGTCCCAATTGGAGGGGCCCGCCCTGGCACATTGGTGTCTGGAAAGGGGAAAAAAAGACAGCCAATTAAAAAGAATTGTCTATCCTTCATGCTTAATAGTGAAGTTATAATGGATACTTCATTTCAGCCGAAGTCAGGGGAATTCTAAAAAACCGGTGTCTTTCAGAAAATTATTTTTGGATGTCTTCCAATCAATAACACATGTGGATTTATTGCACATGAAATCTAATGTAATTTGTGGGAAAATCCTAAAACATCTGGGTTCAGGAAGAGTTTTATTAAGATTTACTTCAATTTTAATAGTCATTTAAAAACCAATTATTTTCTCCTTGTGCTGGCAAAGAGTCTGTGGGTCACTCTTCAGAACACAGAGTGGGAGAATGACTGACTCCTCTGGTTTCTGTCACTATTGCTGCATGCACATGCCCAGTCATTTGTGGGCAGATCTATTTTGTGTAGTACTAGCTCCTTGTGGGCCAAGAACGTGTCTAGCAATACTGTTGTACTGTAATCTCCTAAATGCTTAGTACAGTGCTCTGCATACAGTACGTGATCAATAAATATGATGGATTGATTGATTTATTATAAGGAGAAAGTCTGTATAGTCATGGTGCCTGAGACCTTAGTGGCAGGGGAGAGACATCTAGCACCCAGTCTTTAGGTGACATATATGAGTGAACTGTATAGTTTCCATCTACTGAATGCTACGGAGTAAGGAATAAGTTCTGTTAGCGTGATGGCAAATAAAAATTCTCAATTTTGCACCCCTAACCTATACAATTCATCCTTTGTTTTATATATTTAATATCTTTCACCTTTATCATCAAACCATCATCATACCTCTTTGGTCTCCAGCATTGAAGTATATGTTGAGGAAATGGAAACACAAGGGAAAATTCCACTATTTTCAGCTAACCATTTTCGTAGCAACAAACAACCCTAAAGAAGTTGTGTCCAAATCTCACCTCCCGGAACATGACTTCAGTTTTATTTTTTATGATTTCTTCATGGCATTTATAATAATAAAGATGGCTTTTATTGAGAACTTACTATGTGCAAAGCACAGTTCTAAGCACTGGGAAGGTTACAAGGTGATCAAATTGCCCCATGGGGGGCTCACAGTCTTAATCTCCATTTTACAGATGAGGTAACTGAGGCACAGAGAAGTTGTGACTTGCCCAAAGTCACACAGCTGACAATTGTCGGAACCGGGATATGAACCCATGACCTTTGACTTCAAAGTCTGTGCTCTGTCCACTGAGCCATGCTGCTTCTCTAAATTAATAGTCCTAAGTAATATGTAATAGAAGAAGTTTAAAGAAAAATGTCCATGTTTCAAGTGTTTTATTGGAAATAACTTACATTTATTAATACTATACACAAATGGTTTTGAATTAAGAAAATTCATTTTCACTTTTTTGCAAATGGGACTTTAGTAGGACTTTGCTATGTGTCAAGAGCACTTAATTTTGTAACACCACTTGTTCACATAAACTCATACACACCCACCTAGGCTCTAGCCCATTCACTTGAACAATTTTTGCCATATTTATTCACATTCTGCCAGAAGAGTGTAACTAACTTCCTTTTCAAGTCAACTTGTGAAACTGGTCAAACGAGATTGCCACTGCAGTGTAAGATTTCACTGCTGTTCCCTTTAGCTTTGAGACAAAGTGCAGTCCTAGCTATGCCCGCACCTAGTTCAGGGTAGATTATAAAGCATGTGCTTTCTTGCAGAATAAATGATGTGGAAATCTCATTTACCTTGATGTGTCCTTTATGTCTTTCTTGTCTTTCCTTTGTTTTTATTTCCTTCCCCTCTCCTGCTTTTTGTTTAGTGTGTGTGTGTGTGTGTGTGTGTGTGTGTGTGTGTTTGTTTTTACTGGTCCTCCTTTGAAAATGATGAAGAAAAGTTCAAAGAAACAAGGTCTCCCTTTGCAAGCAGAGTGAATAAGGAATGATACCTGGGCTGAGGGGACAGAAGGGACAAAAGTACCACTACATTGCTAGAACACTGATGTTGAGTTTTTCATCCAGTCAGTGTGTATATTGGGCTTTCTCTGTCCTGTCCTGTAGAGATTGCCAAAATAAGAGAATTGGGCCGTTAATGTCTGACAGGCACTTCGCTCTGGTGTGGTGGGGCAGGGACGGAAGGAGGGATTTGCAGTTGCGCTGACCTCTTCTCAAGGATTTAGTCAACTGCCCTTTAGGTCAACTAAACCCAAGGGTGGGAAGATCATCAGTGGAAAGGAGCAAATCCAATACACATTTCTGTCCAGCCCCTAAAAGTAATTGCAGCTATATACTTGCTGCCTCAGGGAGTGAGAGAAAAAAAAGCCTCCTTCCTCTCAACTATATCCTAATATCCTTCTTCATAAAAGATCACTTTAACGTCTCACATGTACCCCATTTCCTGTTTTGTGTTTCCAGAAGTCAGGAAAAACAAATAAGCAAACAATAAAGTTGTCTGTGTTCTTTGATCTGTTTAATTATACCTTTTCCCCATGCTATAGTCCTCTTTTTCTAAAGATAGCAAGGATGTGGGTTCCGAGAGGTGTTTACTAATGTTTGTGGTGTTTGGAAAACTCCTTGTAGACAGGGACCATATCTGATGTGCAGTCAACACTAGTCATTCCCGTTCCCTTGAGAAACATTTCCTAAAATTAGAAAGGAAATAATATTGGGATGGGCTGTGGTTTAAAAAGATATTCAGAAATATGGTTCATTCAAGAGATTAATGGACTTGATTGTGTGTGTGTGTGTGCGCGCGTTTGTGTGTGCATGTGTGTGTGAAATATAGTATGCTCATGACTAGCCACCCGTATTCCTCCACATAATTTGCTTCCTCCTTAATGCCTTTAAACTTTCTAGCAACAAGTGCACCTTTACCAAGGCCACTTATAAATAAGCACAACCTCAGAAATTAGAAATTTTAGCCTACAAATGACCCTTCCATTGCATCTGACAGGTGGTAGTCTAAAAGCAGATGGAACCACATTACTTTTGTGTATTTCGGGTGTTGCATTGCACTGTGGTGTTGGAGCAGAATCGGAATTAAGACTCATTTAGAATCTCAGTAGTGGCTGTCCTGTTTTCATTTACCCCGAGATCTCAAGCTACCTTCTCAATCAGTTGGTCCTTGAGGTCCTTTTCCACCAAAAGAACTCCTCCTGTATCCCTTTTGCTGAGTTTTGTGCCTGTGTTAGTTGTCGAAGTACGCACCATATGCATCTTTCAATAGCCCAAGTGATTGGGTGTCCTTTCATTGATTTCCAACCTGAGCAGCAGTTCCCTTTCATTGATGTACTAGTCATGAGGAGAGATCTCACAGTAATAATAGTGGTATTTGTTAAGCGATTACTATGTGTGAAGCACTGTTGTAAGCGCTGGGGAAGGTACAGGATCATCAGGTCAGACACAGTCCCTGTCCCACATGGGGTTCAACAATCTAAGTAGGAGGGAGAACTGGTGTTGAATCTCCTTTTTACAGATGAGATTACTGAAGCACAGAGAAGTAAGTGACTTGCCCAAGGTCATACAGCAGGCATGTGGCAGAGCCGGGTCTAGAGCCCAGGTCTTTCTGACTCCCAGGCCCGTGCTCTTTCCACAAGGCCATGGTTCTCATAGCCGTAGCCACTCATGGCTTAGTGGAAAGCGTACGGGCTTGGGAGTCAGAGGATGTGGGTTCTAATCCCGGCTCCGCCACTTGTCAACTGTATGACCTTGGGCAAGTTACTTAACTTCTCTGTGCCCAGTCACCTCATCTGTAAAATGGGGATTGACTGTGAGCCCCATGTGGGACCAAGTTATTACCTTGTATCTAGAACAGTTCTTGCCACATAATAAGCGCTTAACAAATACCATAATAATAATAATAATAAACATTCTATGGGAAATTTGACGCCACTGTCGTGGGAGCTCTGCACATGACACCTCATGCCCTCCTTTGGGGCAGGGACTGTTCTACCACCATTGTACTTTCCCAGGCATGTACTATAGTTCTGTGCACACAGTGTGAACTCAGTACAGAATGTTAGCTCTTCCACACTCACTTGGCCCAGTGGAGTGTCTGTCCACTGAATCAGCGCCAAATCAGAGATCTCTGTGTTAGTTACTGGGAGATGCCATTTTGTATGTTTCATATACTGCCAATGGTGCTTATCAAAATAGTTTAAAACGTGGCCTTATGAAGGTTTCAATCATACGGCATTCCAAGAAACAGCCCCTTTTTGGTCTGTTTTCCTTAAAAACAAAATATCCAATTCTGCCAATTTAAGGTCTTTTGGAATTATATTTCTATATTTCCAACTCCACCCATTTCAGGATTATCTGAAAATTTGATGAGCATATTTTGATCCTTTAATCTGTCATTAATAAAGTTACCTAATAGAATCAACCCAGTGTTGATCCATCCTTAGAGCTCCTGTGAGCTGGCTCCCATCCAGCTTCATATCAAAAAACTTATAGAAGAAGTATTCTCAGGTTCCTGAGCATCTATACTGATGCCAAGGGCTTAATGGTGCCTTTGATGATGACAGTGATGAAATATGCCATCTTAGAGTAGGGTCGTTGGTGAGGTTGCCAAGGGGCAGGTCTGCAACCACCAACCGAAACACCTTAGGTAGTTGTTCATTCACCAGCCCATGCCCCTCCCATTACCTTCGCTGTCTCTCATTCGATTGCATTTGGGTTCCGTGTAATGGCCGAGCAGGATTGCTGTTTGTCAGGGTAGGGGGAACAAAGAGCCAATGCCAAACGTTCAGGGGAGTTGGCAGTAGTTTGACATCTAAGCCTTTGTTTAGCCAGTTGAGCACTATATGACGAATCAGAAAACTTGATGAATCGGCCAGGCACTTAACCCCTCAGTGTTGCAGTTTCCTCAGATGGAGCTAATTTCCTTACCTCCCTCCTGCAGTAACAAAAAAAACGCCCAGATTAGACTCGGACTTAGACCTGAAGTAGCTCAAATGGTATTTTTTATGTTATTTTATACTTGCAGAATGTGTCGAGTCTCTTGCAGGTTTTAGGGTCTGGGGAATTGGGTTCTCATTTTGTAAAGATTTGACCCAAACAGAAAGCCTTCCCGGTTTGTTTCAGTTTACTCAAGCTGGCTTTTGTCTCCCTAGAAAGAACTGGTAGCCTCCCCTGGGGCTTCAGCCTTCCAGATTATATATGAGGACAAGTTAATTCTTGTACCACCATTCTCCAATTGTAGTAGTTGCCGAAAACCTGTACAGGCTGGTTATGAAAATTTGCACTTAGTGGTTTAACGTTTTTTTTAATGGCATTAATTAAGCGCTTACTATGTGCAAAGCACTGTTCTAAGCACTGGGGAGGTTACAAGGTGATCAGGTTGTCCCACGGGGGGTGCACAGTCTTAATCCACATTTTGCAGATGAGGTAACTGAGGCACAGAGAAGTGAAGTGACTTGCTCAGAGTCACACAGCTGACAATTGGCGGAGCCGGGATTTGAACCCATGACCTCCGACTCCAAAGCCCGGGCTCTTTCCAATGAGCCATGCTGCTTTTGGAACTGTTTGCTCTCTCCAAAATGTATATTCAATTTAAATTGTGTTGGTATGTACATATAGTTGGGCTAACATAACCAAAACTGGAGGGAGCAATGTTTCTGTGTTAAATGCTCATAAAATGGAAACTGTTAAAATGAAGTGTATTTGCATGGTTTTCAGGATGATTTACAATTTTACACCTATTGTAGGAGGAAAAAATGTGATCATATTTCTTTTTGGTAGTGTTTCTTCCCTACTGACCTTCCTTCGAGGGTGTTTGCAGAGAAGGAACTTGAGGGCTGCCGAAGATACATTAGGATTTACTGTTGTTTGTTCCAGTAATGAATTTGGGAAAGGTGAAAATGGGTTTTAGACTTTTTACCCAGTGTACAACAGCACATGGCATTTTTCATGAATGTGAAAACATTTGGTCAGTACAGAACTACTTTAAATATGGAGTTTATTGGTGACCAAAAATATTTTCCTGAAAATTCCTATACAATGTCTGCAGTTTTCCTTACCTGTAATTCATTTTAATTTGTTTGACTCCCCATCTGGACTGCAAACTCCTAGTGGGCAGGGAATGTGTTTACTAACTCTCCTGTATTGTACTCTCCCAAGTGCTTAGTAGTATTCTACATACAGTAAGTGCTTAATAAATACCATTGATTGATTGATTTTTCAGTTTGAGCCTTTGAACTCCATTTTGGACAGTTGTTTCAACAATCTATTTTGACAAATTTAACTACTGTGCAAGTCTTCCTTATTTAATCTGGTTTCTAAAACTATAGCTTGTTACTATACTAAAAATCTACACAGTTAATATTGGAAAAACCTGGATTCTGGAAAAGGGAAACCCCTGCTGTCTGGGCCTTGCTTTCTGTTTAGCAGGGTTCTCTTGGCTGTTAAGATCATTTCTGCTTTTATAGTATGACTTAAAAGGAATAGGTGTACGGAGATGTTAAGTAGTCTTTATAGACAAGCTTTGAAGATCATCATTAAAAATTATTTAATGCTATTGCAAAATCATATCTGTACGAAACACATAGCTTTTTAGTCTTAGCTGAGGTAAAGTGATATAATTAATTATCATTTTTATTATGGAATTTCTGAAGCACTTTCTGTGTGTCCAAGCCCTGTTCTAAGCACTGAGGTAGATACTAGTGAATCGGGATGGACACAGTCCCCATCTCACATGGGACTCACAGTCTGAGTTTGAGGGAGAATGGCGGAATCTCTCTTTTACATACGAGGAAACTGAGGTCCAGAGAAGGTAATTGGCATGCCCAATATCACACAGCTGGGAGGGGGCAAAGCTTGGTATAGAACTCAGTTCCTCTGACTGCTCTGTGCTCTTTCCAGTAGGCCAAGCTGCTCTTGCCCATGATTTATAGAGAGCTTTTGCACCTCTCTATGAATGATAGACAGCTGCTAGACCAAGGTAATGATCTGGCTTCATGTTGATGCCTCCTTTTATCAGTGAAAGCCTTTCACTGAGTCAGATCTATTGATTATCATTAGTCTACTTCCAGTGATGCCTACTTTGCATTGAAATGTCACAGGCCTGGGATACTAAATGCATGCCAAGAAAGAGCTTGAACTCTGTCAAATACTCTGTGGTAAATTATATGTTTGCTGAGTGTTTAGCAAGTGTAATAGCTTTGCAGCCCCCAAAATGGCAAATGAGGTCATTTTCTGTCTTCTGAACAAATATTACGAAGGGAGTGGGAAGTGTTGGGTCAAATTCTATACTTTTCCTTGCCTTATGGAGTGTAGTCTCCTAGCATGAAGGAGCAAAGAACAGATT
The DNA here is from genome assembly GCF_015852505.1 of Tachyglossus aculeatus. Taxonomy (NCBI): domain Eukaryota; kingdom Metazoa; phylum Chordata; class Mammalia; order Monotremata; family Tachyglossidae; genus Tachyglossus; species Tachyglossus aculeatus. The sequence continues at coordinate 63,441,745 of NC_052067.1, read as the reverse complement.
GACAGACTTAGGAAATTTTAATTTCTATTTGTTAGGTATTTTCCATTTAAAACAATGCAACTGGTGTTTTAAGGTAAACAAAATCAGAGCATTCATAAATTCAGGTTAACACTAATGTTAATTTAATCCTGAAAATTGGGGCAGAGCAGTTAGGAATCAGAATGCTTCTTACTGCCTCTTTTGATTTTTTTTTCTTTCCCAGAAAGGTTCTTCTGGTGATCCAGGTGCAAGCGTTTAAATACACATGGTCACTTGTAAAGCACAGGCTTTTGTGTTATGCTGCTTATGCTGGTAATTGCATTGATGGATGTTAACATGAATCTAATTTAAACATTGGGCAGTGATGGGGCCAACAAAGTGGACAAATAGAAATTAGATTTATGAAATATTCTGTACTTTTAAATGCTGCCAAAATTACTATGACATAGGTCTGGTACTGTAACTGGCCTTTACCAGCAAATGCTAAGTTAAATCTGATATGCCGTCATGTAGTGTATTTTCTGTAGCCCCTTCCTCCTCAATTCATACTTAGAGAACAGAATTAATAAAGTTAGTCGGCCTTAACTTTTATTTCCTGTTCTGTGAAAGAGTGTTTCATTGCCATATAGTTATCTGAAGATGCATTTCAGTATTATGTTTTTATTGAATTTTTCTCCTAAAAAAAGCCTTCTTCCCATATAGTCCATGTTTGATTCAGAAGTGTCTCAAATGTATCATCGTTTCAGTGATTGATATTGCATACTTGAAGACACTATGCAAAAAATCCAAGAAGCTTGTTTGGGCACTGGCTCAAATACTTTGACAGACTTCTGTTACTATAGTGATGTGATGCTAATATTTGCTCTGATGCTATTGATTCAGCTCTTGTTTTCTTTCATTATATAAGACTCATCGTACATTGTAGAGATTTTATTAAGGTGCTGGTGATAGTGACCAATCAATCGATGGTATTTATTGAGTGCTTACTGTGTGCAGAATACTGTGCTAAGACCTTGGGATAGTACAATATCAGAAAGCTGGTAGAAATGTTACTCCCTAAAAAGATTTTTCAGAGAGAGAGTGACTCAGTGAGTTGTGAATTACATGAATAGCATATGAATTTACATAGTTTATTGTTAAAAAAAAAATGACCCCCAAACAGATTTTATAAATGATTTGTACCAGAAGGACATCACTGATCTTAAATTTTTTTAAAGAGTGAGTAGGAGTTAGGTCTAGCAACTGCTGGTATAGACCATACAAAATTGGATGCCATATATGGAACATAATACATAACTGCATATATGGGGCCTTCTCTGTTCCATCTCAGTACCCGTTCCTGTCCCCCCAGGCTTTTTCCTCCTGGGTAAAAAAAAAGAGGAAAGACCAGCCACACACACATCCCCCTTTTTCTCAGTCTCCTGAGGAAATACGGATTTCCTCTAGATCTCTAAGCTTTATACCTTCATTCTTAGCCTTGGGCAACTAACCTACTTGCTTCTGATTGGTTTCTGGTTACATCATCTTGATTCAGTTTGAGAACCAGCCCACAGAAAATCTCACTGGTAGGTTTTTCATTTAATCATATTTATTGAGCACTTACTGTGTGCAGAGCACTGTACTAAGCACTTGCACTTTACTACGCTCTTAAGTGTCATGTAAGCTGCCTACCCAGACCTCCATTGTTCATTTAAACATCTTGGCTTCATCATCATCCTTATCAGTGGTATTTATTGATGCTTACTATGTGCAGAGCACCATACTAAGGACTTGGGAGAGTATAATACAACAGAGTTGGCAGACACATTTCTTGCCCACAGTGAGCTTACAATCTAGAGAGGGAGAAAGACATTAATATAAATAATTTATAGCTATGTACATAAGTGCTGATGGTTTGAGGATGGAGCAAATATCAGTTGCCCAAAGATCACAGATCCAAGTGTTTAGACAACACAGAAGGGAGAGAAAGCTGGGGAAAAGAGGGCTTAATTGGGGAAGGTCTCTTGGAGGAGATGAGACCTTAAGAATCAATCAGTGGTAATTATTGAGCACGTACTATGTACAGAGCACTGTAGTAAACACTTGGAATAGTTCAACACAACAGAATTTCCCTACCTTTAACAATTTCAATGAAAGTGGGGGGAGTGGTGGTCCGGCGTATATGAGGGGAGAATATTTCCAGGCTAGTGAGAGAATGTGGGAAAGGGGTTGGCGGCAATATAGATGACATTGGGGCACAGTAAGTAATCTGGTGCCGAAAGAGTGAGGTATGGGGGTGGGGCCGTAATAGGAAATCAGTGAGGTAAGGTAGGAGGGGATGAACTGATTGAGTGCTTTAAAGCCCATGGTAAGGAGTTTCTGTCTGATGCGAAGGTGGATGGGCAACTATTGGAGGTTCTTGAGGAGTGGGGAGACCTGGTCTGAACTTTTTTTAGAGAATTAATCCTTTCAGCAGAGTGACGTATGGATTGAAGTGGGTAGAGAGGAGGCAGGGAAGTCAGCAAGAAGGGAGATGCAGTAGTCAGGGCTGGATAGGATAAGCCCTTGGATCAGTGTTGTAGCAGTTTAGATGTAGAGGAAAGCATCCTTTCTTCTAACAGTGTTGTGATTGTTGATTCTAACAATTGATTCTAACAATGTTGTGAAGCTAGAACCGACAGGATTTGATAATAGAGTGAATATGTGGGTTGAATGAGGGAGATGTGTCGAAAACAATGCCAAGAGTATGGGCTTGTGAGATAGGGAGGATAGTGGTATTGTGTACCGTGATGGGAAAGGTAGTGGGAGGATAGGGTTTGGGTGGAAAGATAAGGAGTTCAGTTTTGGACATGTTTAGTTGGAAGTGTCAGCAGGACATCCTAGTAGACATGTCCTGGAGGCAGGAGGAAATGTGAGACTGCAGAGGAGAAGAGAGATCAGGGCTGGAGGTGTAGATTTGGGGATCATCCACATACAGATAGTTGTTGAAGTCATGGGAGCAAATGAGTTATCCAAAGGAATGGGTGTAGATGGAGAATAGACAGGGTTGTTAAAATGAGCCTTGAGGAACTCCCACTGCCCGAAGATGGGATTCAGAGGGAAATGCTACCAAAGAGACTTAGATGGAGGAGTCAGAGAGAGTGGAGGAGAACCAATTGAGGACATTGTTAGTGAAGCCAAGGTTGGATAAAGTTTCAAGGAGAAGGAGGTGGTCTTCAGTGTTGAAGGTAGCTGCGAGGTCTAAGAGAATTGATAGAATAGGTGCTATCAGATTTGGTAAGAAGAATGTCATTGGTTACCTTAAGGGAATGAAGTGGGTGGAAATCAGATCGGAGGGTATCAAGAAGAAAATTGGAGGGAGAGGAAGTGGAGACAGAGGGTGGAAGCAACTCTATCAAGGAGTTTGGAGAGGAATGGTAGAAGAGAGAGGAGCGGTGACTGGAAGGAGCCATGGGGTCAAGGGAGGGTTAGGGAATACAAAAGCATGTTTGAGAAAGCAGTGGGGAAGAAGTCATTGGAAAGTGAACAGTTGAAGACAGCAGTAAAGGAGGGAAGAAGGGAGGGGGTGAATGTTTTAATAAGGTATGAAGGGATGGGGTCAGGAGCACAGGTGGAGGGGGAAGATTTTGAGAGGAACAAGAGATCTCTTGCAATACTGCAGGGAATATAGGGAGAGTTAAAGAGGGTGGTGAGGATGGGGGGATTGGAGAGGAGCAGGGAAAGTTTTAGGAAGATCATGCCTGATGGTTTCAATTTTGTAGGCTTCATCTACAATGCCTTTCTAACCTCCTTAAAATAAATATGAAACCTTGATCCAGGAGCCCTCAACCTTTTGTCTTTTGAATTCTGAACCCAATCTCTTCCACACCAAATACGGTTGATTGTATGTCTTTTGGAATACTGCCAATGTAAAGGACTCCACTCTCGATAAACATAAACATAGCATCGTCAACTTATTGTGGACAGGAATTGTGTCTATCAACTTGGTTATATTGCACTTTCTCAAGTGCTTACTACATTGCTCTGCATATAGTAAACACTCAACAAATATGATTGACTGATTGATGGATTTGGTGTCACCCTTCTAAAGGAACAGTGAATAACAGTTTAGGGGAGGAAGAGTTTAGGGTGGTCCACTTAGAGCTCTTTGCATCCTCAAGGATAGTGCTTGGGATTAGAGCTAAAGATACCTATTCAACTGTTGCTTTCATTTTGGCATTTGTCTCAATTTAATGCCCAAATTTGGTCTAGCATGTTTCCAGTTTTTCTTTCACATGATTGATAAAATTGAGTTCCTTGACCACTTGTTGATTAAAGGCTCCATGCTAGTTTTTTTACAGTAGTGACACATTAATTTCATCATTCCTAGGCAAATTGTAGTTTGATTGTATTCTTTTATGTCTTCATTCAAAGTTTCAGTTGGCCATGTAATTCTTTACTTATTGTTGTATTTTGCTATGTAACTGTATTCCATAATTTTAAGTAGCTACTGCCCTATATCTGTGTGTGTGTGTGTGTGTGTTTCAAAATGGTATTCGTGAAGCACTACTATCTGTCAAGTACTGTTCTAAGAGCTGAGGTAGATACAAGATAATCAGGTTGGACACAGTCCCTGTCCCACATGATCTCATCTATCGTGCCGCTGACCTCTTGCCCACGTTCTCCTTCTGGCCTGGATCGCCCTCCCTCTTCATATCAGACAGATAATTGCTCTCCCCACACTTCAAAATCTTACTGAAAACACATCCCAAAGAAGCCTTCCCTGACTAAGCCCTCCTCTCCTCTTCTCTCACTCCCTTTTGCGTTGCTCTTACTTGCTCCTTCATTCATCCCCCTTCCCATCCCTACAGCACATATGTATTTGTCTCTCTTTATATTTGTAATTTATTTATTTATCTATTTATATTAATGTCTGTCTCTCCTTCCAGACTCTGAGCTCATTTTGGGCAAGAATGTGTCTATTGTTATATTGTACTCTACTAAGTGCTTAGTACAGTGCTTTGCACACAATAAACGCTCAGTAAATATGATTGAATAAATGAATTACATAGGACTACATCAGAGTGGGGAGAATTTTTAATCCCCATTTTACAGATGAGGTAACTGAAGCATAGAGAAGTTAAGTGACTTGCCCAAGGTTACACAACAGAAATTTGGCAAAGCTGGGCTTAAAACTCTCTGATTCTCAGACCCGTACTCTCTCTAGTAGGCCATGCTGCTCTCAGTATCTATTTGAAATGATTACTGTATAATAGTTTGTAAAATTCTTAAGATATAGTGGATGGAAATCAAAATAAATTTCTCACTGTAGTTTTTAAAAAGTTTACATGTAAAATTTAGTTTCAATTGAATGGTTTACCAGTGTAGAATTTATAAAAGAATTGAGCAAAATCATTTTAAAATGTGAGAATACCCTTTATAACTAAAATTATCCATTTTTGCCAAGAAAGATATTGTTTTTCTTTAGAGTTAATATCAAGGACTTTCAGAAAACTGAGGTTACTTTGCCCCTTCAACTAATAGCATCTTGTAAATTGCCCTGAATCTGGGTCAGCTGGCTTAGGGTCACCATCTCTCACTGTAGTAGCTTAGTCTACTTTTTAACTGCATGCAGTTAGTCATGGAAAAGACAGAGTGAGTGATGTAGTAAGTTGTCAGTAATGCAAGCTTTCAAAGCCATAATTTATAAGACAACTTATGAAAAAGCATCATGAGAAACTTAACCAGATTTTTTTTTGCCATTTCTTGATTATAATGGAGATGCACTGGGATTTGTACCCTTTAAACACGTACCCTCAGCCCCATACCACTTATGTACATGTCTAATTTATTTTAATGTTTGTCTCCCCTTCTAGACTGTAAGCTTTTTAAGGTCAGGGAACATGTCTACCAACAGTACTGTGGTACAGTGCTCTGAACACAGTAAGTGCTTAATAAGTACTAATGATTGATGAGACAAGATTGGAACAAGATATTCATTCATTCAATCGTAATTATTGAGTGCTTACTGTGTGCAGAGCACTGTACTAAGCGCTTGGGAAGTACAAGTTGGCAACATATAGAGATGGTCCCTACCCAACAGTGGGCTCACAGTCTAGAAGGGGGAGACAGAGAACAAACCAAAATATATTAACAAAATAAAATAAATAGAATAAATATGTATAAATAAATAGAGTAATAAATACATACAAGCATATATACATATATACAGGTGCTGTGGGGAGGGGAAGGAGGTAAGGCAGAGGGGATGGGGAGGGGAAGGAGGGAGAGAGGAAGGAGGGGGCTCAGTCTGGGAAGGCCTCCTGGAGGAGGTGAACTCTCAGTAGGGCCTTGAAGGGAGGAAGAGAGCTAGCTTGGTGGATGTGCAGAGAGAGGACATTCCAGGCCAGGGGGAGGACGTGGGCCAGGGGTCGACGGCAGGACAGGCGAGAATGAGGCACGGTGAGGAGATTAGCGGCAGAGGAGTGGAGGGTGCGGGCTGGGCTGTAGAAGGAGAGAAGGGAGGTGAGGTAGGAGGGGGCGAGGTGATGGAGAGCCTTGAAGCCGAGGGTGAGGAGTTTCTGCCTGATGCGTAGTTTTGATTGGTAGCCACTGGAGATTTTTAAGGAGGGGAGTAACATGCCCAGAGAGTTTCTGGACAAAGACAGTCCGGGCAGTGGCGTGAAGTATGGATTGAAGAGGGGAGAGACAGGAGGATGGGAGATTGGAGAGGAGGCTGATACGGTAATCCAGACGGGATAGGGTGAGAGCTTGAACGAGCAGGGTAGCGATTTGGATGGAGAGGAAAGGGTGAATCTTGGCAATGTTGCGGAGGTGAGATTGGCAGGTTTTGGTGACAGCTTGGATGTGAGGGGTGAACGAGAGAGTGGAGTCGAGGATGACACCAAGGTTGCGGGCTTGTGAGATGGGAAGAATGGTAGTGCTGTCAACAGTGATGGGACAGTCAGGGAGAGGGCAGGGTTTGGGAGGGAAGACAAGGAGTTCAGTCTTGGACATGTTGAGTTTTAGGTGGCGGGCAGACATCCAGATCATCATCATCAATCGTATTTATTGAGTGTTTACTGTGTGCAGAGCACTGTACTAAGCACTTGGGAAGTACAAGTTGGCAACATATAGAGACAGTCCCTACCCAACAGTGGGCTCCTGAAGGCAGGAGATGCGAGCGTGGAGGGATGGAGAGAGAGCAGGGGCAGAGATGTAGATTTAATATACATATACCTCTTCACAAAGAAACTGATTTGGTGAACTAATCTACTAAAACATCCTAATACCCATAGCTAAATTGACATAGTAGAGATTGGGGAGATTATAGGATGGAAAACCGAGTAGTTCTATCTGTATTCTCCATTTTATTTTAAATTCATCCTCTCAGTACTTATTCATCTTGAGGCAGTGCTGAATAAGGACAGAGCAATTCCTCATTGATCAGTGTTGAATACTAAACTTTTTTCTAATTTTGAGGAATGTTTACCCACTGTCTCATCTAGAAAAATAACCATGTATTTCAGATGCAGCGAGGGCTCTCTTCAGTTTAGTAAAAGCAGCTTCTGCAAATTTATCTAAACCTAGCACGTGTGTGAGCGTGTGTATGTGTGAAAATGAAAAATCTTTCCTTTAGAGCAGTTAATCCCTAGCGGTAGGGAACTAAGCACAGTTGCTTTTGTTTTTAGGTATGAAAATGATCAGGGGTGTTTCCCAGTAGGCAATTTTTCAAGTGATGTTGCAAAAAATAGAAGAAACTTCATCTTCCATTTATTTTCCACCCTTCCCTTTTTGGATCATTGTATCACTATTTCTAATATTCCAGGAGATATATAAATTGTGATCTGTAATATCCCATCATGAGGGCTTTTGTGAGGGAGGGACAGAGAGAGAGAGAAGGCAATGGATAAAGAGAACAAGGGGGCTGAGCTGTTAATTGCTCAATTTTTCTACAGCCTGAAGAAGGCCCCAAGGCCAAAATGCCACTTATGATCTCACTTCGTTTGCAACTTGCATTTTTTAACCAGACCCTTTCTCCTCCCCTTGTGTATTTCTGGCCATATGCTGATGATGGTTCATGCATTGCCCATTTCTGATGTCCTAAAACTCCTCTCCGCTCCATTCAAGCACTTACCCTATCTTGCCTTGACTACTGCATCAGTGTCCTTGCTGATCTTACTGTCTCCTTTCTCTTCTCCACTCTAGTCCATACTTGACTTTGCTGCCCACATCATTTCTGCAAAACCTTTCAGTCTGTGTTTCCCCATTGCTCAAGAACCTTCAATGGTTGCCCATCCATCTCCACATCAAACAGAAACTCCTTACCATCAGCTTTAAAGCCTTCGGTCTCCTTGTCACCTCCTATCTTAACTTGTCAGTGTCCTACTATAAACCCAGCATGTTCATTTTGCTCCTCTAACACCAACCTATTCACTGTACCATGATCTTGTCTATTTCACCACCAGCCCTTGCCCACATCCTGCCTCAGGCTTGAACTCCCTTTCCATTCATATCTGAAAGATGATCTAACACCACAGCATTAGTAAAATCCACCTTTTCCTCTCCATCCAAATTGCTACCCTGCTAATCCAAGCACTTATTGTATCCCACCTTGACTACTGCATCAGCCTCCTTGCTGACCTCCCTGCCTCTCCCCACTCCAATCAATCTTTCCTTTTGCTGCCCAGGTCATTTTTCTTAAAAAAGTTCAGTCTCCCCACTCCTCAAGAACCTCCAGTGGTTGCCCATCCACCTCCACATCAAACAGAAACTCCTTACCATTAGCTTTAAAACACTCAATCAGCTCACCCCCTCATAACTTATCTCACTAATCTCCTACTACTGCCCAGCCCAGCCCACTCATTTCACTCCTGTGTGTTTCCCCTCTAGACTGTCACCTCTGAGTGGGCAGAGAACGTTTGCCATATACATTATACTCTCCCAAGCACTTAGTACAGTGCTCTGCACATAGTAAGCAATCAATAGATTTTTTTAATGTTGTCAAGCACTTACTATGTGCCAGGCATGGTATTAAGAGCTGGGATAGATACAAGTTGATCAGGTTGGATACAATCACTACTCCACATGGGGCGCACAGTCTTAATCCCCATTTTACAGATGAGGTATCTAAGGCAGAGAGAATTTAAGTTTCTTGACCAAGGGCACACATCAGACAAGCAGCAGAGCTGGGAATAGAACCCAGGCCCACTCTCTTTCACTGCTTCTTGATTGAAATTTCCTTTCTTATCATCTAAACAACAATGAACTGCCATCTTTTCATCCTCTGTATTGATTGAGGGCTTTCTGTACAGAAATCTACACTAGGAATTTGGGGGCATACAGTACTCTTTCAAGCGCTTAGTATAGTGCTTTGCACTCAGTAAGTGTGACTGGATGAATGAATACAAGAAACCAGGCTAATAAGGGGACAGGGTGGCATAAGTTGTAAATATGCAACAGGGACAAGGGTCCATATTGTTGAGTCTTAGAGTTTAGAATTTTAACCTTTTGTTTTTTTTGAAAATTTGAGGATAATTTATGACCTTGGTCCTTCTCCCCTTTCAGATTGCCTGTTTCTTGGGGTCAGTGCCCATGTCTCAATTGCCTTTCTTGTTTCTAGCACACACAATCCTTGTATGATATTGATGCTAGGTTTTTTAGTTGCGCAATACGGTTGGTTTCAAAGTCAGCTTCAGCTGCAGGTGCTATTTAAATGCATAGATCTATTCAGATTTGCCTTTACACTTCTACTGTAGATCAAACTTTCCTATTCTATTGTAGATCAAAAGTGGATGTCTATTTTTACTGTTCTCTGGGAAAAGCAAAGTGGATGGAAGCAGCATTTGAAATATCCTATCAAAACCCCTTTAAACTCCTTGGTTTTTATTACTACCAGTGCAAAACTACTGTTACCTGTAATCACAGTGAAAGTGTTTCTTTCACTACATAAGCAAATTTCATTTCCTTTACTAGATATGTTTTCTGTGTCAGGTTCCATCATCAATGAAATGTCTGCTTCCACCACTATATAGAAACCTACCAAGAAGCAATCCTGAACTATCCCCATCCTTCTGCTCCAATCGAATAACTCTCATGTTCATTCCAGGTTCAATTTTAAACTTCTTTCTTTCCTTAAATATAGTCTCTTTGTTCCAGCTTCTCTGATGTCTTTTCACTATCTCCTTTACATAACCTTTTCTCTTTCTCTCATTTCACCCAATTTTATCCCTGTAAGTGCCAAGCCCTCATTCTTTCATTCAGCATCTTGTATCAATTTTCCACTATGTTCAAGCCTCTCCTAAAATCTCTTCCGTCCTTGTGAATTGAGATAATTTCAGTAACTTTGCTGTAGAGAATATTTAGGGGATTTAAATTCTGAAAAAAGAAAGGGATGGTTGGGGAGGATAAATAGATGGTATTTTCATAAAAATAAAGCACTTTTAAAAATGTATAGGAAAGGAAAAATATTGACATTCTATATTTTTGTATATTTCCACCTAATGCTTAAAGGTATTCATGGAAAGGTGCTGTCTGCTTTCCTTGTGAGGGCACCAAACATGGGTATTTTAAAACAAATGTGAATGGCTTGCAGCAGGCTAGTGTAGTGTTTTCATTTCTGGAACTGGAATGTGAGTCTTTTTTTTTTTTATACATCTCTTCCTTCTCCTCTCTTCCAAATTTCCCTCTTTGTCTTACATCCTACTGTTAAATATAAAGGATAATCTCCTCCTCCCAGTTTTCAGTGAAGTGAAGGTTCGGTTTTCAGTGGAAAAAAAGTGCTTAAGGAAGGAGAATCAGAGATGCTAGTTTTCTCAAAGGTGGCATAGGTCTTATTAGCTTAGTATAGCAGCTCTCCTTTCAGTGGAGGCCATTATATATGGAGTTGCAAAAGCTTTCTGCCAAGAAGAGGGAGCAACTGCACTCCTAAAGATCCTCACTGATCTTCAGCAAAGCTCCACCTTCTTCAGGTAAAGCCTCTGCCTATGGATCAGGGGAGTTAAGGAGGATCATGATTTTACCATCCCTCCTTAGCCTAGAAAGCTGGATACTTAACCCAGTTAAGTCATCCAGCCTCAGACAAGGCGGTCCTTTCCTAAGAGCTCTCTGTTGATCCGATTCTTCCAGGAGTGACACACCAACTAGAGCCAGCAGTGGTTCTTTGTAGGGTCTTGGAGCGGAGAGTATTCCCAGGAAGGTAGGGTTCTGGAAACCTGGTGCATCCAGCATTTCTGTCCCCAGAAACCCATTAGGCAAGGTTGTCCAGTGGCCATAAAGCCTTAGACCCTAGTCCTCTCATTACTCCCGATCATTTTCTGTTTCTGCTGTCTTCAACCTAATTATCTTGTGTCCACCCCAGGAGTTAGTACAGTGCTTGGTATATAGAAAGAGTTTAACACCAGATCCGGTTCAAGCCAACAGTCTGGGGTCCATGTACAGGCAGTGCGAGCTACGTCATCTAAAGTTCCTGTGCTAGGTGAAAGTACATTTGCTTAAGATCACCTCAATTAATCTTTAATCTGTAATATATTTATTTATCTATTAATTTATGTATATTAATGTCTGTCTCCCCCTCTAGACTGTGAGCTCATTATGGGCAAGGAATGTGTCTGATGTTATATTGTACTCTCCCAAGCACGTAGTACAGTGCTTTGCATACAGTAAGTGCTCCATAAATACAATTGAATGAATGAATGGATAATCTCCCCACCTGACTCTTCTGCTCCTTACTCATTATGGGCAGGGAGCATGGCTAATTCTGCTGTATTGAGCTCTCCCAAACGCTTAGTACAGTGCTCTGAACACAGTAAGGGCTCAATAAATACCGTTGATTGATTTGATTGTACACCTACTTTCATGCTCTTTTCTTCCTACATGTATATTATTGAAGTGACTGTTTCCCCAGCTAGATTTGTAAACTCCTTGAGGGCATGATTCTTGCATATAAATTTATATTGTATCTCCCCCCACCTGATTCTCCTGCACCCTTCATATTGCTTATATAGCTACTTTCATGCTCTTTTACTCCTACAGGTATATTGTTGAAATGACTGTCTCCCCTTGAGGGCAGGGTTCTTGTATACTAGTTTACATTGTACTTGTCCTAGCACTTAATACAGTGCTCTGCACACTGTGGGCACTCAATAAATGTTATCAATTAATTGGCCTCATAGTGGCCCTTTAGATTTTGTTCAGATTATCAGAATGTAGAGGTAGAAATGACAACTGGTCCTAAGAGTTCACTGGTTTCAGGTTGTGTAGTCTTTCTTCATCAAGATCCAGATCAAAACAATCAAGGATTCCCTCCAGTGGACTAGCACTCAAAACACTACATTTCTGTAGACTTTCAGGTGTCTTCTTTTCTTCTTACCAAATAGGCCGTGTCACCATGGTTGCAGTGCTTTTTCGGTGGGGAGTGGAAGTCTGAAGGAAAGATCCAGGACACCTGGTTGTCCCAAGAAGTAAAACAGTTTACTTGAAACAAGGTAGTGTTGAATGCTCCTAAGACTTCCTTGGACTTCTCCAATGTTCAGAGAGACAACCAAGTAACTAGGCATTATATCAACAAATAAGGGGAGGGGAAGGGGGTCAGGGAAATTATCCATTCCTAGGCTTTCTGAAAAGAAACCGTGGTGATGTAAGGACAAACTCTGAAAAATAGTGCCTGTGCAGTGGCATCTTATTTAACAGGGAACAAAATATGATTGTGGACATTCTGAATAGACAACCAGCAAATGCATATTTGCAGCAGTGTAGTCCACAGCCTAATCTCCTGGCATAAGGAGACAGAGAAGACTTTTTGCCCCTGAGGAAAACAGTTTAACTCACACCTTCTGCTCCCAGTGCAAAAATACTCTTGCCTTCCCCATACCCTGCCTTGTCATCAACTCCACTCATCTCGCCAACTTGAGTGAAGTTTCTAGTGGTAACAAGGTGAACATTCATACTGGCCCAAGAAAAACTGGTTCCCAATCATCTCAGACATACACTTCCATGGACCTGGACTCACTCAGGACCCTTTCCTTCAAAGTCTGTCTCTTGAAGAGATTAAAATGGCCAGCTTGGAAGTCTTGATGTCCATTGCTTCTCTATTCTCTGCTTCCAGGAAACCTCGGGTAACTGGTGGTGTCAGTTCGAGGTCTAGCACACCAGCTTCCAGATGGAAATTCTTGCATGCACCATCTTTCAGATCCTCAAGAACCTTCTTCAGATATCCTCAAGATGTAGAATATCAAAGTTCTGGGTTTTTTTATATGAAAGAGAAGAAGGGGTTTCAGGGGAATCCACTATCTCAGGCCAAACACTCATGAGGTTCAAATCTGACATTATTGGATCAGAACCCAGTCCTTGGGACCCATGTATTGTTCTGAGGCAACTATCCCTGTGCCTATTTGAACTCCCACATCCTAGAAGCAGGGACAACAACCAGAAGGATCGCAGTGAGTTAGCAGCTATTGCTCGTGATCCATTGTACATCCAGCTACAAGAAGACACGACAGTTTACTCTCATGTGGACTTTCTTCCTAAACTTACATCTGAAGGACATCTTAGGAGATTGGGTTCCCAATTTTCCTGGCGAAAGCCTCATAAAGATACCAGGGAAGCAGTTTTCTGTAAATATTCAAGGCTCAGAGGGCACCAAGTTATTACTTAACTCAGTCCAAGATCATCCATCCCAATACACTAGCAGCTCTAGAGTTCCTCCACCTCCATTCATTCATTCATTCAATTGTATTTATTGAGCACTTACTGTGTGAAGAGCACTGTACTAAGCGCTTGGGAAGTACAAGTTTGCAACATATAGAGACGGTCCCTACCCAACAGCAGGCTCCCAGTCTAGAAGGGGGAGACAGACAACAAAACAAAACATATAAACCAAATAAAATAAATAGAATAAATATGTACATGTAAAATAAATAGAGTAATAAATATGTACAAACATATATACATATATACAGGTGCTGTGGGGAGGGGAAGTAGGGAAAGAGGAAGGAGGGGGCTCAGTCTGGGAAGGCCTCCTGGAGGAGGTGAGCTCTCAGTAGGGCTTTGAAAGGAGGAAGAGAGCTAGCTTGGCGGCTGTGCAGAGAGAGGACATTCCAGGCCAGGGGGAGGACTTGGGCTGGGGGTCGACGGTGGAACAGGCGAGAATGAGGCGGCACAGTGAGGAGATTAGCCGCAGAGGAGCAGAGGGTGTGGGCTGGGCTGTAGAAGGAGAGAAGGGAGGTGAGGTAGGAGGGGGCGAGGTGATGGAGAGCCTTGAAGCCGAAGGTAAGGAGTTTTTGCCTGATGGGGCCAGCTGGTCTCCCAGTGAACATTCTCCCGATGACTACAGACTGCATCATGTTTTATTACAAAGCCAGCATCCAACTGAGAGGTGAAGGTTGGCCCACTCTATTAGCAGATGTGGAACTGTGAACTGTACTAAGTGCTTAGTACAGTGGTTTGCACACAGTAAGCGTTCAATAAATACAATTTAAAAACTGTCAGCCAACTAACTCCAGGTCCCGTGAAACAAACTTACATGACAACAGCTGAGTCTGCCTCACTTTTTGCCAGGCATTATTGCCTGGACTTGGTACCCAACCTAGAGTTTCTCTTGGCTTCTCAGCCCTCCAGTGCCTTCTCCAGTTGGTGGCTTGCTCATCTCCCTTTTATGGGGGTTTAGGCTTCACAGACAACCTGTTGTGATGAATTAATCAATGAGGTTCATTAGTAACATGGAGGTTATTCAGATCCAGCTCCATCACTTGTTTACTCTGTGACCTTGGGCAACTCACTTCACTTCTCTGTGCCTCAGTTACCTCATTTGTAAAATGGGGACTAAGACTGTGAGTCTCACATGGGACAGGGATTATGTCCAACCTGATTTGCTTGTGCCCACCCCAGTGCTTAGTAAAGTGCCTGGCACATAGTAAACACTTAAAAAATTACACAATTATTATTATTATTTTTTTTTTTCTGAAGGACTTAACTGAATCAGTCGATCAAACAGTAGTATTTGAATGGCAACTGAGTGCAGAACACCGGTATAAGCACTTAGGATTGTTCAGTAGAGTTAGTAGACATGGCCCCTGCCCTCAATAAGCCTACATTCTAATGGGGAAGACAAGCACTGAAATATTTGCAAAAAGGGCAGAGGGAGATTTGTACTTGAGTTGGTGGTTAAATAATAGGGTACTGCTGCAAGAACTTGGCAGGAGATATGTACCAAGGTCCTGCAGGAGGTGTGACTTCACAGGGGGGTTCAGGTGGTGCTGTAGTGGCAGTTGGGAAGTAGAACTAAATCCTGTGAGTGCATCACCTTCTGCTTGCCTATTGCTTTTGCAAGATTGGGTCAGCGTTCATACTGATTGTTGTGTATATGAATTCTAGCATGTCACCTTTCTTTTTCTGATGTATACCAGCATCCTTTTCAAGCAGAACCTGCAAGGGGTGGAGCTGACATGTAGAGAAACTTCTGAGCAGAGTGAAACCTGGATCCTACCCGGACGCACCCAGTGTCTTTACCTGTTCAGCTTTGAAGCTTTTGCAGTTCCAAGCTTTCTGACATGCACAGATGCTTTCTGTTATCATGGGCTGAGGATCCACCCAAGCCTTCAGGAATAGAGTCCTAAGTGAGGAATCTGAAATATATTCTGACTGGAGAGGGAATGCCCTATAAAAAAGGCCTGGATGTTATAGTTTGCACTCAGGGCATCCATGCTAAAAGGGCTGAAAGCCAAAGTCTCAGAAGCCTAAAGTCACACCTGTTGAGGCAAACTGCAGCTGCCCTCCTCTTTAATATGGAGGTGTGACCCATGGAGGCCTTGAATTAAGGCATGCTGAAACCTGTAGTGTCTGGAAGCTGCACCTGCTCATCTCTAATTAAGTAGAGGCCTGTTTCAAGTGTAATTGTAACGCACTTTGGGATTGATTCACTGACTGTTTAGCCCTTTGACCCCCACTCCAGAGCCTTTATACCAGTGGAATGTAGTTCTCTCCTCTGCAGCGAATCCCAGTAATGGGCATATCGAGGGAATATGGGAAGTCTGTATTCTTAAATGCCTTAGAACTGGGCACCAAGGACTAGGCAGCAGATATGGGGCAGGTCCCCTTATCTCCCAATTCCCAGGTCAAAATGCATGCTTTGGAAATAATCATGCCCAGAACATCAGCAACGAGCCTGTGGGGGAAGGTGCCTACTACTACTACTACTAATAATAATGTAATAATTATGGTATTTGTTAAGCGCTTACTATGTGCCAAGCACTGTTCTGAGCACTGTAATGATGGTGCTTGTTAAGCGCTTACTATGCACCAAGCAGTGTTCTAAGCCGTGGGCTAGATACAAGGTAATCAGGTTGTCCCACGAGGGGCTCACAGCCTTAATCTGCACTTTATGGATGAGGTAACTGAGGCACAGAGAAGGTAAGTGACTTGCCCAAGTCACACAGCTGACAAGTGGCAGTGGCAGGATTAGAACCCATGACCTCTGACTCCCAAGCCCGTGCTCTTTCCACTAAGCCACACTGCTTCTCCAATAATAATAATAATAATAATAATAATAATAATAATGGTATTTGTTAAGCGCTCCCCATGTGCCAAGCACTGCACTAAAGTCTGGGGTAGATACAAGGTAATCAGGTTGTCCCATGTGGGGCTCACAATCTTAATCCCCATTTTACAAATGAGGAAACTGAAGCACAGAGAAGTTAAGTGGCTTGCCCAAGGTCAAACAGCAGACAAGTGGCGGAGGCGGAATTAGAACCCATGTCCTCTGACTCCCAAGCCCATGCTCTTGCCACTAAACCATGCAGGTGCCTACTTCGTCTCCTTTCATTGTCTATTAGGAATCTGTTCTGGGTTAAAAGAAAAGGGGCAGGGTCTTTAAGATTCCCTTAAACCTTAGCTTTTAACATTCTGTAGAGCTTCAAATGTTGAACTTTGGAGACTTTTGGAACCTTTCTGGTGCTGGGTCTGATTGTAGTTGGTTCCCTTCCCATCTTCGTAACTCTGCATACAGAGCTCTACCCGAAACTCTACTGACTATCCTTAACTTTTAATAGGACTGTTTTGGGTTTTAATAGGACTGTTTTGGGTAGTGAATTTTGGCCTGAACAGTGATGGACAGTATTTTTCCTTAGTACTGTATAAGGTGGGCCAGAACAAAATACCTAATTTCAAATTTTCATAAAGCTTTATTGGTCTAAAGTCAGTATCTGGTCTTATGCAGTCGAGTTGTCTCCAGTGTGTAGCAATGCCATGGACACATCTCTCCCAGAACACCACACCTCCATCTACATCGTTCTGGTAGCACATCCATAGAGTTTTCTTGGTAAAAATTCAGAAGTGCTTTACCATTACCTCCTTCTGCACAGTACACTTGAGTCTCTGCCCTCGACTCTGTCCCATACCGCTGCTGCCCAGCCCAGATGAGTTTGTGCTCCCTTGAAAATTTGTAGCCATGGAGAGCTGTGGTGGTAGTCCAGGCAATCTGAAGTGGAACATCCTTTTTTTATTTTATGGTATTGGTTAAGTGCTTACTATGTGCCAGACACTGTACTAAATGCCGGGGCAGATACAAGCTAATTAGGTTGGACAGTCCATGTGCCACATTGGGCTCACAGTCTTAGTCCCCATTTTACAGATGAGGTAACTGAGGCACAGAGAAGTAAAGTGATTTGCCCAAGTAAGTGGCAGAGCCAGGATTGGAACCCAGGTCCTTCTGACTCCCAGGCCTGTGCTCTTCCCATTAGGCCATGCTGCTTCTCAGACTTAGACTGGCAGGGAATATTGCCCTCCAGAACCACCTTGGCTTTTCAGGGCCAGTCCTGATTTTGTGACACACCATCTGCAGGACACTTCTCAAACCCCATTCTTGGGACCACACCCCCAGCCTGGGTAGGAAATGGCTTCCACCTGCGGAAATAGAATTAAATGGAACATTAATTGGAATATCAGTGTAAATCAAAACTAAGTAATTGGGAAATTCAAATTTGTTTTTGGTATTCATACAGCTTTTCAAAATGTTTCCATCTTTCGGAACACATTTTATTGTTCTGCTCACATTTGGAGTGGGTACATTTTTTTGGCCCAGACTCTACTAGTGCCCATCTTTTCATCACATTTCTACAGTAAGCGCTCAATAAATTTGATTGAATGAATTAACAAATGAATGAATGGATTTCTAGGTTAGCCATTTGGGTCATTCTAGATTACCAATGCTGAAAATATATTACCAGTGCTGAAAATGTACTTCATTTCTTAGAGCAGGAGCATAGGGGATAGGCTACTGTATCCAGAATGATAATTTGCAAATTGTTCATGCAGGACCCCAATCAAAATTGGTTTAAAAGTTAACAGTTTTTTTTTTTATTTTAATGGCATTTGTTAAGCGCTTACTATATGCCCAGTGCTTAGAACAATGCTCTGCACATAGTAAGTGCTTAATAAATGCCATCATTATTATTATTATTATTGTATGCCAGACTAAGTGCTGGGATAGATACAAGTCATCATCATCGTCAGTCGTATTTATTGAGCGCTTACTGTGTGCAGAGCACTGTACTAAGCGCTTGGGAAGTACAAATTGGCAACATATAGAGACAGTCCCTACCCAACAGTGGGCTCACAGTCTAAAAGGTGGGCTCACAGTCTAAAAGTCCACATCTCACAATTGTAATTCTCATTTTAAAGATGAGGTAACTGAGCCATAGAGAATTGAAGTGACTTGCCAAGGTTCCACAGCAGAGACATGGCACAGCCAGGATTAGAACCCTGGTCCTCTGCCTCCCAGGCCCATGCTCTATCTACTAGGACATGCTGCTTCTTAGTACTGTCATAGCTCAATCAGTGGGAGAGGCGAGTAATAAAGATAGAACTAAGTTTATAAAATTGCCTTCTTGGAGATGCCTAAACAACTCAAGGGACAGCAAAATAGCTGGAATTAGAGAGGGCCACTTTTGGTGATGTCAGAGCCGAGGCCCCTACTAAAGGGGTATTATTTCATTCTCTCAGGAGTGAGTATAGCAGTGTTTAAAGAGCCAACAAGTTGGTTTTGTTCATACTTTTCCTGGGCCTTCAAACTGTGTCACTATCTTCTGTACAATCAGCATGTCAGAAGTGTACTGACCATTCTTTCACTGTTTCCTTGGTGCAGTAGATAACCCAATAAATAAATAGTATTAATTGAGCACTTGCTATGTGCAGAGCACTTTATTAAGTACTTAAGGTAAGCAGCAGTGAATACAGTATCCCTCAGTGGTCTGAAGAGTTCCTGCTCTGTTCATAAAGTAAATGGTGCCCATTTTACTACCAGGCAGTTAACTTAGAGCAGAGAGAATTAGGATCCGTATGAGAACAAGTGCCTTCCAGGGGTGGCCCCATTTAAAAATAAAGAAGGCACTTTTCTTTGCCTGTGTCTGTGTGAATTTCTTATTTGTGGATTGGTCCAGGTGACATCACCAGTTCTTGTCAAGAATGGGTATATCAACTTTGTTATATTGTACTCTTCCAAGTACTAAGTAGAGTGCTCTGCACATACTAAGTGCTCAATAAATACAATTGAATGATTGATCCACTAAAGGCATATGTAGGTGAGTGAGTGATACTCGTATATTTAGAGGAGTAGATAGGGCTAGGATGTTCTGGAGATAATATTGTTAATAACTGTGATTGGGATTGATAAAATTATCTCATTTATTTTTTACTCACTGTTTGTGCCCCATTCTCATCTCCCCTGTCACCGACCTCTTGCTCATGTCCTTCCTACTTCTTGGAACTCCTTGATCTGTCATATCTAACAGACCTCAGCTCTTCCCGTCTTCTGAGTCTTTCAATCAATAGTATTTATTGAGGGTTTACTCTGTGCAGAGTACTGTACTAAGTACTTGGGAGAGTACAGTAGAGCAAGAATCTTACAATCCAGTGGCAATTGTTTATAAGTACATTAAGGGCTGTGGGGATCAGGGATTGGGACAATTACCTAAATGCATAAGGAGTATATACTCAAGGGCATAGGTGACACAGTAGGGGGAGGAAATAGAGTGGATGGATGAGAGCTTTGTCAGGGCTACCTAGAGGAAATGTGATTTTAATAGGGCTTTGAAGATGCAGAGTAGTGGTAATAATAATGTGTCATATTTGTTAAGTGCTTACTATGTGCCTGGCACTGCACTAAGCACTGGGATAGATACAGACTGATAAGGTTGGACACAGTCCCTGTCCCAAAGATGGCTCATGGTCTGAATCCTCATTTTACAGAGGAAGAAACTGAGGCACAGACGACAGACAAGTGGTGGAGCTGGGATTAGAATCCAGGTGCTTTTAACTCCCAGACCTGTGTTGCATCCACTAGGCCAAGCTCTTTCTGTTGGATATGAGGGGGAAGGTAGTTCCAGGCAGGAAGGAGGAAGAGCATGAACAAGGAGATGGTCAGTGAGAGTAGAGATAGGGACACAATAAGTATAGGTTGATCTCTGAGGAGCCAAGTGTGCAGTCTGGGTTGTGGTGGGAAAGGAGTGAGGGTAGGTAAAATGAGAGAGATTGCTGATTGAAAGCCTTAGAGCCAATGGTGAGGAGTTCCAGTTTGATATAGACGTTGATGAACAGCCATTGGAGTTTCTGGAGTTTGTTTTTGTTTTTTTTAAAAAAGGAAAATGATACGGACAGCACAGTGGAGTGGTGATTCTGTGATCCCATTGCCTCTAGGAGGCCTTAGCTCAATTAACCCATAATCTTCCCACTTTATATTCCCCAACTGACACTTAAGCCCATTTGTACCAATTTAGCACAATCCCCAGAGTGTTTTGTAGCTCTCTTATCTACTCTGTTACTAACCCCATCTATAATTCCTTTAAGGGTCTGTCTCCCCTGCTAGATGGTGAGCTCCTTAAGGGCAGTGATCTTGTCCTCCATATCTTATATTCTCCTAGATGCTTAGTACTGTAAACTGTAAGTTCCTTGTAGGCAGGTGTTGTGTGTACCAATTCTACGGTATTATGCTTTCCCAAGGGCTTAGTACAGTGCTTTATGGCAAATCCTTAAATACCAGTGTTTGATTCAGTACTATGCTTCACACACAGTAGGTACTCTAAAAGTAGGCTCTAAGCGCTTAGTACAATGCCTGGCACATAGTAAGTGCTTAACCAGTATCATTTAAAAAAAGGATTACTGATTGATTTATTGATCCTGGAGGATTTGTAAGACTGATATGATGCAATTCTCCCTTTTCCTCTGTGCTTTCACATTTGAGAAGGCTTAAAAATTAATTTGACTTTTCTATTGAGAATAAGAGGAGCCTATATTGTCCTATATTTTTTTCTGCACCCCCTGAATTTTCTTGCTCCAGAGTTCTCTTCCCCTTGAATAGGTTGGAATCTCTAATAAGGCAATTTTGTCGATTTAGGTCTATCTGTTATATTGTAATCAATTTGTGGGTCTACTCTTCTTCTCCTATCTCCCACCGGTTTCACCCCCAAAAAACCTAAAGATTTCTTTTTAAAGAGGGATAAATTAGACAAAAACTCCACATGAATTATTGTCCATTTCACCAGAATCTGAAAACTAAATTAACCCTGCATTTTGAAAAATCCTGACTCCAATTGTAAAAGAAGTACTCTCCATAATGGTTCAGAAATTGCAAATCGAATTAGCAAACTGTTGGGCCAGTCTTCCTAAAAAGGCCTCTTTTTTCTCTTCTTCCCCCCCCCCCCCCCTTCTTGTTCTGTCTCTTGCTTTTCCTCAGTACTTTCTCCTCCCACTTCTCCTCTTTCCATGCTGGCCTGCAAGTCAGCTTCAGAGTTAATCATTCATCAGCGTGACAATTTATCTATTTTTGTTGGTTGCCAGGGACTGGTTTTAAGAGAGAGCTGAACATGTGAAGGAGAAAGAAGGTCCCCTTATTTTCTGCTCAACCCTGGATTGTTTTTGTTGCATTTTAAAACTCCGCCAATGCATGCGTGCATGCACTTGTTTGCTTTTTTTTAACTGGAATGAATTGAATAAACTTTTCTCATTTCGAGAGATTAACTTGGGCATTTAGGGGAATAAATGAGAAAGACTGTAGGAGGAAAATGCAAAAGCATGGAGAAAGGAACAAATAAGTGAGGCAATGAGTAGATAGATGATTAAGCATTACAGAAGCGTGAAGCCCTGTGGTGTATGTTGTTCAATGCCCCTTCTGTTTTGAACTCCACATCTAGGAAACATATAAATAAAATAGCAGTGTAAAGTTGGAAGGAAAGAGTGAGTTGTGTGTGCAGTAGTGTAGAGATTGCAACACCAAAAGATAATATTGAGAAAGAAAGCACAAGAAAATTCCCAGTAGGCTTTTCTTCTGCTCTTCCCCTCCCCCTTCTAAGCTCCAGAGGGTTTTATTGCAGCTCTTTTTTCCATTCTTTCCCTCCCTCTCTTCTTCCCTCCCTTCCTCCTTTCAAACCCTGACTGCCCCCCCCACACACACACATCCCTCAACTGCCCCACCTCCTTTCCTTCTCCCCCTCCCCAGCACGTAGGCCCTTGGAAAAAAAAATCTTCCAGCCTGACTAGAAAATCAGCCTTGTTTCCTCAGAAACCGCAGCTGCTGCTAGCAGAAAACACGTCAGGCTGGCCCTCCAACACGCACAGATGTGTCTTTGTAAATCCATATAAATGCTGAGAAGGATTGCGTGCTGAGGGCAAATACCCTCCCCTTGGAGAGAGGGGCCAATGCAAATGGCAGAACCCTTTCTTTCGTGGAAGCAATCTCTCTCTCTCTCTCTCTCTCTCTCTCTCTCTCTCTCTCTCTCTCTCTCTCTCTCTCTCTCTCTTTCTCTCTTTTCCTCCCTCCCTCCCTCCTTGCCCCACCCCTATCCCCGCTCCTGGTTTTCGCTCAAATTTTTATGATTATTTCTTGCATTGTGGAGAGTTGCCAACCCCCAAGAAAAATGCGGCCCAACCTAAAATGAAAGCTGGAGACTTATTCTCGCCCACCCCCACAGAATTTAAAGAAAACACATCACCCAACCACCAATCACTGATTTTGCCTTCCGGCACGTTAGGTTTCCAGCCTGCTGAATTACCAAGTCTTGTTTTGCACAGCTTTTTTACAAAGCTATAATGGTATTTGGCACTTGTATACTGTGTGTGTGTGCACACACAGGCACTGGATGCATTATTACATGTAAAAACAGATTTTTGGGGGGGAAGCGCAGTCACGGGTAGGGTGGTTTGCAGACACCGGGGCGAATCTTAAAATAAAATGGAAGGAGTGTTTATTTTATGCCATCTCCAGCTACAGCTCCACCCTCAGCTGCACCCTTTTCACCCACCCCTATGCCTGCTTCAATATTTCGCCTCTCGGCCTTTCTCCTTTTCTCTAATCCTCCTTTGCCCCCCTTGTTCTCCACCTCTGTCTTTGGCCTGACCTCATTCTATATGGCTTGGCCTCATTCTATATAGCCGTACCCACACAGACAAAAAGACACACATAACACACACACACGCATTCTCTTGCTCTCGCTCGCTCTCTCTCTGTCTTTCCCCAACCCAACTTCCAGAGCAGGATGAGTTGCAACTCGTTCTCCGTAATTAAAATGAGTGGATGATGGCTGAAAAGGGATGGAAAATGAGAGCGGGGAGGAGGAGGAGAGGAGGGAGGAAGCTAAGAGGGTTGGAGCGCTCCTGCTGAAGCAGACAAAAACAGGTCTGGTTGATCTGCTGTGGGGGATGGGTGAGCAGGCCGCCATTGGCTGTTTTCTAGGCTCCAGAGCAGCTGTGGGAGCAGAGCGCAGGATGGCAGTTACTGCTTAGGCACTTTGGTTCCATTTGTTTAATAGCTGCTAGTCAGAGCCAAATGCACGCTCATCAACCTTGACTGGCGGGAAAACCGACTCAGGGCATTATTTTATTTCATTTTTTTTTAAGCAGAGAACAGCCTAGGCGTGCAGTTTCCCTCCTCCCCCTCTTCCCTATTTCCCACTTAAATGATCTTGAAGGACCCTGATAGAATTGGTTTCTCCATTTTTACTTTACCTCAGTCCACCTTTACTCTACTTAGTTTCTGGGGTCATTTATTTCCTCTCCTCCTATCTCCTGCCATCTCCTTTGCATGCTTTAAATAGTCATTTGTGTTCTAGGCCCATTGCTGTGGGTCTAATTAATATACAGTAATGATAACGCTCTATAGAAGTTGGGCATTGGAGGAAATCGAAACGAACATTCCTAAAACACAAAGTGGACATTTTATCTTGATAGTAGCAGATCAACTATTCTGATTTAATTTTTAACTCCTTTCATCCAACATAACTTCACTTGTGTAAATGGTATCTTTTTTATTACACCAAGGATTCATTTCACATATGATAATCTCAGAAAAGTTGATCTCAAAGTAAAGGTACGTGCTGTTTTGGCGAGAATACCAAATTTGAATTAGGATGATTTATTTCTTAAAGAGAACTTAAGAAATAGAATCGTTACACCCAGTTGTGAAGAGGATTTAGGATATTCTGAAAACTATATGAAAATTTGAATTTGGGGCACAATATGTTGTGATAGTTGGAACCGTCATATTGGAAACATGAACAAGCACAAATCTGCCCAATCCATACCTCAGTTTGAGATTTGTTTCTAGATCTTCCATTAATGTATAAAAACAAAGGCTTCTGTAGGAGCAAAATTATCACATTCTCTCTGTTGCTCACTTATGAGGATGCTGATAGGTTTCATTTGAAGCTAAGAAAGTTCAGTGTAGTTGTAATCGAAATGAGAAGTGAATAATCAGTGATGCATGTCCCCCCTGTACAATGTATTTCCCCCTTAGGTTGTAATGAGTAGGAGGGGCCAATGTGACAGAGTAGGGTTTGATTTAGGTGTTATCAATCTGCTCAGATCAGCACCTATTTTTTGGACTTTGAACCTCTTTGAGTAATATTGGTTAAAGTGGTGCAGGTTAATAAATTGGGGTCCACAGAGCCTCTTAACTCTCTCATTCTGAATGATGAATTAAGCAAGCAGCCTCACCTCTTCAAGTAGGGAAGCAATTGAGAATAATAGTACATTTTCACAACCTGGGAAATTAAACTTGGATAAAGTTCTTCTAGATGTATTGTGTTGGAGTTTTTAAATGGATAAATAAAGGATTTTGGATGTGCAATAGATCAAAAGGGTAAACTCTCTTGTATTATTTAGGAATCAGATTCCCAGTCAGTGTCTTCCTTTTTGTTTTTCTGTCTTTCTGCCCCTACTCCCCCTAAATGTCATTCTTCTGTTACACTGACCCCCACTGGTAACAGTTGGACAGAGATCACTTAAGTCGAGCAACCGAAAAAAGGCACCTTTATTTTTATCTAAATATACTTTATAGGCCTGAAAAACAAAAAACAAAAAACCTTTTGACGAATAAAAAGATATTTGTCCAAGTTCTTATTTTCAGAAATTCCATAGATCTAAATGCAAGAGATAGTGTATTTCCAATCTTTCCTTGAAACTAGTACATACTTTTACGATCTTTGCGCCACAAGGTTGAGCACCCCCTTCCAGGTTCATCAATTTCAAGGAAAACTCAAAATGGGTAAATGTGCTAGAAATACTTTTGTGTGGGCACTGAGCTCAGATTGCATTTAAGTAAAGACATATGCCTCTGCTGACTTGTCATTGAGCTCAAGAGCCCATGTGTTGAAGAAATGAGATTTGCTTTACAACACTCTGCCACGGCTCTGAAATCTGGTTTGTGCAACTAAAGCTCTGTAGCCCTGCCTAACAAGAAAACAGTGAATGCCCTGCAATTAAACTGTTTCAGGATCTGAAGTGGGCTTTCTTCCAAAAGACTCTCCCCATTATATTATTAGATGTGTTCCTATTAATGAAATGATTGATTGAAGACCTTCCTGTGTTTATGGTATTTGGATAGCTC
This sequence comes from Tachyglossus aculeatus, assembly GCF_015852505.1. Lineage (NCBI taxonomy): Eukaryota > Metazoa > Chordata > Mammalia > Monotremata > Tachyglossidae > Tachyglossus > Tachyglossus aculeatus. Next base: position 63,415,938 of record NC_052067.1, on the reverse strand, counting down.
TAGCTTGGATTTCCCATGTCTAGACTAAAATTGCATCCAGTGGAGAGGCATGGGACAGCTGTTTGTAAACTTTTAGTGAGACATAACAAATGAACTATAACGAAAGTTGTCAGTGACTGGTTTTCTTTTAAGTTCAGTGGAACATTGTTGATTTCAGAAAGCACCTTTTGTGGAAAAAGTGTGTAGACCATTTGTATGCATGAAATGGAGTCCACAAAACACAGAAGTGTTGAAAAGGCCTGCCAGGCCTGGGTGGTTTAGAGATTAAAGCTCTAGCCTTTCACCTTTGGGATTGTGGTTCAAGGCTTCCATCACATCTCAAGTAAAATGAGCTTCCTAATGTAAGTTCAGTCTCTGATTTTCCCAGACCACCATATGCGAAAATGGGGTTGATTTCTTAACTGCCAGGCAAGCAGATGGGTTTTAAAATATCTGCCCTGCTATACAATTTTAGAAAGTAAACAAAATGGTATTTTTTAAGAAAGAATAAAGGGCTTGGCCTATGAATAAGCAAATCTCTGGAAAAATTGCTATGCTATGCTTCGAGATTGAAGATAGTTGAACGTTCTCATGTCTGAACCTGTACTGTAGGTGTGTATGCTACTTCAAATATTGTTTCTGTATTTGCCCTTAGCTTATCTCTCCAGTTTAGCACTAAAGAATGTTTTTAGTTTATTCAGGTATAAAGTACTTGGGAAAATTCACTGGACTGTCATAATTAAATTTTATCCCCACATGGAAAAACGCAAATCCAAGGATGAAGAGGGACTTTGTTAATACCATCATAGATTGAGGAAACTACCCCAGTACATTTGAGTAGCATAGGAAGAACCATTGAATGCCCTCTGAAATTAACCAGACAGTTCCTTTAAGCATTGGAGGATGTAGGAAACCTTGAAAAATGATAAAGTCTAAGTTCTTCCCTCATAAAACATGAAAAAACAAATGCTTTTATTTTGAAAACCAATTTAAAACTTAAATATAGATAAACCTTTTAAAATCTTAACCTGGTGTGGCCATTATTCTAAGTGAACCATCCTTCAGTTGGGGAGAACATGATTGCCAACATTTCTTGGGGCAATGGATTAATTTTTTAAAAAATGTTTGTCTTTAAAGCAATCAATAAATCAATGGTATTTACTGAGCACTTACTGTGTGCAGAGCTCTGTACTAAGCACTTGAGAGAGTACAATATAACAGAGTCTGTAGACACATTGCCTGACCACAATGAGCAAAGCAATCAATCATGTAGTATTGCAGTCTCCCAGGTGCTTAGTACAGTGCTCTGCTGACAGTAAGCATTCATTACATACCATTGGTTGATTAGAGTTTTTTGAATGATATTTGTTAAACCTCTCCTCTCCTGTATATCCAGGCACTGTTCTGAGCACTGGGGTAGATACAAGATATTCAGGTTGGGCACAATCCCTGTCCCACATGAGGCTCACAGTTTTAATCTCCTTTTTAAAGATGATGATGATGATGGCATTTATTAAGCACTTACTATGTGCAAAGCACTGTTCTAAGCACTGGGGAGGTTACAAGGTGATCGGGTTGTCCCACGGGGGGCTCACAGTCTTAATCCCCATTTTACAGATGAGGTAACTGAGGCCCAGAGAAGTGAAGTAACTTGCCCAAAGTCACACAGCTGACACTTGGCGGAGCGGGATTTGAACCCATGACCTCTGACTCCAAAGCCCGGGCTCTTTCCACTGAGCCACGCTGCTTCCCTCAGATGAGGGAACTGAGGCCCAGAGAAGTGAAGTGACTTGCCCAAGATCACAAGATCACAAAGCAGACAAGTGGCAGAGCCGGGATTGTCCTCTGACTCCCAGACCCATGCTGTTTCCACTATGCCATGCCACTTCTCATATTAGTTGATGATGATGATGATGATGATGATGGCATTTGTTAAGCACTTACCATGTGCAAAGCACTGTTCTAAGTGCTGTTGAAGATACAAGATGATCAGGTTGTCCCACTTGGGGCTCACAGTCTTCACCCCCATTTTACAGATGAGGTAACTGAGGCACAGAGAAGTTAAGTGACTTGTCCAAGATCACAAAGCAGACAAATGGCAGAGCCGAGCCCAGACCCATGGTTTTTCCACTATGCCATGCCACTTCTCATATTAGTTGAACGCCTGCTGTGTACAAAGCACTGTACTAAGCATTTAAGGGGTTACAATCAAGTTAAAAAATCCCTAGACTCAAGAAGCTTATAGTTTAGTGGGGGACACAATAATTTATCAGTAGAAAAAGAGAAAAGAATACCGGGTATGTAGGTAAGTGCGTTACTCTAGGGTATGAAAAATTACAATGTACGAAAGTGCTATGGGTGAGTCCAGGGTAAATTTTTGTTTTCTAAGTACTAAGGTCATTCTTTAAATAATAAATGTAAGGGGTGGGGGGAAGTTTTTCTGACACTCCCCTTAAGCCAACTCAGACTCATTCTTTGGATCCTGAACTCCAGTATGGGGAAGATTGATGACTGAATTTGTCAACTACATTGTACTGTAGCATTTCTTGGAAATGGAATGAAGGTCACTTTTCTTTTGGTTTTTTTTTGTTGCTTTTTTCTTTTAGGTGAGTGAAGATATTGCATATTTGGCAGCTTTGTATTTGGCACTATTATTTTTCAGTATTTTAGACCTATGTGTTAGAACCATTCAAAATTTACAAAGGAAAATATTGGTTTAATTTGAAACTGAACCATCAAAGGTTACTATGTGCACTGGGGGATTCTGGCCTTTAAAGTCAGGGGATATCCAAGTAGTATACACTGCTCCCCCATCTGGCTATCCCCAATTCTAATACCTAATAAGTTTCCTGGACCTGTCCCTGCCTACTTCAGGTACAGGTTCCTAAAGTCCTGTAGACTGTAAGCTCATTGTGGGCTGGGAACATATCTACCAACTCTGTTATATTGTATACTCCCAAGGGCTTAGTACAGTGCTGTGCACATAGGTGCTCAATACATTTGATCGACTGACTACCTGCCACCAATTATTCTTTTCTTTGCCAGTGCTGGTGGTGGCAGAGTAAATATGTTTTTAGTCAGCTACCCAACTGTGCTAGGTTACACATTCATCCTCTTCTTTTTCCTGGTAAAACGGGCATGACGCTGAGAGATTATTTGAAAAGGCCGTATAGCAGAATTTGTGCTGGTCAGCTTTTGTTCACAAAACGAGGTTAAGAATGAGAAAAACAGTGAAACAGCTTTCATTACCCACTGTCTCGCCAAAAGTTTCCCCCTTTTATCCAGTTTGGTAAGTCTTTTCTGTTATTGACAAGATAAACTCACCCAGGACAGCCCTGAAGACAGCTTGGTGATTGCCTGGAACATCTTCCCTCCTCAAATCTGATAGACAATTACTGTCCCTGCCTTCAAAGCCTCACTGAAGGCACAGCTCCTCCAAGAGGCCTTCCCTAACTAAGCCCCCCTTTACTATTCTCCTACACCCTACTGTGTCGTCCTGACTTGCTTCCTTTGTTCATCCCGCCCCCAGCCCCAAAGCACTTATGCACATATCTGTAATATAATTTATTTATATATATTAATGTCTGTCTCTACCCTAGACTGTAAGCTTGTGGTGGGCAGGGAATGTGTTTGTTTATTGTTGTATTGTACTCTCCCAAGAGCTTAGCACAGTACACTGCCCATAATAAGCGCCCAATAAAATCAATTGAATGAATGATTGACAGAGTTGAATGAATGATTGGCAGAGTTGAATGAATGATTGACAGAGTCCTCAACGTCCTTGTTAATTGACAAAGCCAGTGTCAATGGTGGTCAGTCTTCCAAGTCCAGGAACCCAGTGGCTCCTTGCTTGCGCCTCAAAGCCAGTGAGGAGACACGAGTGAGATGGGTAGAAAGAATTCCTTTTCAAGAGGAAGATTAAACTGACTATTGTTAATTTTCTGATGATATTTTCTGCGCCAGTCTGGCCCTGTGCAATACCATGTAATTTAAAATCTTTTTCTTCCTTTCCCTCCTCCCTCCCTTCCACACCTCTTAATCTGACCCCAGACAATTTTCTCAGAGCGTTAAACTTTCTTTGACATTGCAGCCATTAATAGAGAGCTAGGTCTAAAATATCTCACATGAGGCAGGAGAATGACAGGGCACAATGGGGGCTAACATACCACCATGAGGAGACAATTTGGTCTCCTGATTTGGGATTCTCTTCTGTAGGGGAGGGGAGAGATAAAGCCCATTGCTGGGTAGGGACCGTCTCTATATGTTGCCAACTTGTACTTCCCAAGAGCTTAGTACAGTGCTCTGCACACAGTAATCTCTCAATAAATACGATTTTATGAATGAATATATGTTGCCGACTTGTACTTCCCAAGCACTTAGTACAGTGTTCTGCACACGGTAAGTGTTCAATAAACATGATTGAATGAATGTCATGTATAAAGAATTAAGAAGTCACCCCTGTTTAGAGCGTCTTTCTTCCCTTGAGTGTTCTGCCTCCACTTGGCTCTGGTGATTGATTATTCTTGTTTAAGGATCTAAGAATCTTCAGACTCGTGCCTGCTAAGCAACAAGGCAATGTTTTGGGAGCCATAGATAAAATTTACTAAAATGGTCTGTGGTTAAATTTAAAATGTATCTTGAAACATGTTTTCTTTTTCCTTTCAGGTACAGCATGTCTTTCAGAACTAGAGTTGGTTGTATATCTAGAGAACATAGCAAACTTTGAAAGGGTTAAGATATATTTTGATAAAGGGTCTCAAGCTGAAAGCCTGATTCCAGTCCTCTTAAAACAGATTTAGTAGAAATTCTCAAACAGCAGGAAGGAAATGGCTTCCCCCTTTTCTCCCACATCCAGACTAAAAAAACACCAAAACAGCACACATGTCCAGAATAATGAGGTTTAACCAAACGTTTTCTGAGCCATGAAGCTCTTTTTTCCTTCAACATAATAGAGATTTGTTGAATTCTTTCTAACAATTTCTGTTCTTGAAACACCTTTTCATATCCAGTGTAAGCAATTAACGCCTTCTTCACAGCATCCTATGCCCTTGATACATCTGTTACATCTGACAGATACTTTCTCTGTGTTTGCCACCTCTGCCTAATATACCCACAATAGCTACAGCACTAAACAACTTTGCAACAACTTAGATGTTTGTTTCATTTCTTTTGTCTAACCCAGAAGGCATAGAAAGCCATGGAAAATGTGACAATGTGCCTTAGCTGGAATCCTGGCATTTTGTACTTGTACAAATGTGTCTTTGGTCATTCAAAGACCCTGCATTAACATGAAGTACAATATTAACCTTAAATTTTTGCAGTTGCTAAAAAATTCTATCGCAGGGAAGATTTTCTTGATGGTCATCTTTTGAGAGCCGTATGCTAATTGAAAATAAGGGAAAGGACTACTTGAGTGTTTTTTTGTTTGTTTGTTTTTTTGTTGGGGCATTATTGAGGTTTTTGAGAGAGTACACACATTGTTTTAAGGGGCTTAGAATTTGTTTTAGTAAATGAAAAATTCAGAAAATGCCTGGCTACAAAGGGAAGGTTTGTCAAAATAGCATGAAATTAAGATGAAATGAATATGTCTAATGAATTGCAGAAAAATTCTCTGAAGAACTGAAGGAAAATATTACATCCATATTTAAGTCATTTTAGCAAATAGGCTCTTTGATGCCAAGAAAGTCAGCTAGGACAACCATCAAACATCCCTAGAGTAGTAGAGTGTGACTGTGTGAGCATTTATAGGGCCAGTCATTTGGAGCTGAGGGAGTGAGGGAGTAGTCTTTTTCCCAGATCTAACCTGGCACTCTGGGTCTCACAGTTTTATCAAAGAGAAGTGAACAACAGAAGAATGTGTGTACATCAGGAAAGAGATTCCCAGTATGAATGTGTTGAATGTATAAGCGATAATATTTAATTATGCATTCTGTTGATTTTATGATAGCATTATAACATTTTTTAAATTCATGTAATAGTATTCCATTTCTTTAGGATGATTTGGTGTATATGTTATGTAACATGAAGGGATTCTTCTTGGTCAGTCAATCAACCATACTTATTTAGTGCTTACTGGGTGCAGAGCACTGTAGTAAGCTCTAGGGAGAGTATAATATAACAGAGTTGTTTTACCTGATTTATTTTGATGTACCTGGTAGTAATGCAAAAATGAATGATCAGTCTTGTGTATTCCTATGTGCATCATGTTCTCTGGCGATACACCGTTGATGCTACCCATATTTTCTAGTCTCATGTCCCATTTACCCTCATCAGGAGTCCATGTTCACCCGTTTCCCCTTTCCATTTGTAGGGGCTAGCGCTCCATGCTTGCTGCATAGAAAATGATCTGGGGGGAAGGGAGTCGGGTGCTTTAGGTATCATGGTTCTCAGTTGAGCATTGATTATGTACTCACTATGCTAGATGCTACAGGAGGATGTGGAGAACAATTTTTTGTTTTAAATATTTTGGGGAGCATTGATTCTACTCAACAGTATTTAGCAGTGAGACATCCCTATGTGCTCTTTCTACTTCCAACTAAATATGGAGCTGTTTCAGCAAGCTGCGCCCTTGAACTGCTGTGTTGTCTGAACATGCTAATAAGGAGAATGAGGAGAATTAATAAGCAAGTGTGGGATGCTGGCTAGGTTTTGCATGGTTTCTTGAAAAGCTTTCTAGCCCTTTTATGAATGGCAAAAACAAAAATAGTGAAAAGAAAACAGCCACATCTCCTACAAGAATGTAAATCATGCCATTCAGTTTGGGCAGTTCAAGGGAGATGGTTCTTTGCTCTAATATTAGCAGTGTAATTCATCTCCATTTGCTATTTGTAGAGCTAACTCTAATGGTCAGTACCTGCTTTTTGCCCCTTTCTACGTGCAAGGTTTAGGCAAAAATTAATTCTTATAGGAAGCATTGACCTTCTGTAGTATCCTGCCTGCTGAAACAGGATGGTAATCTTTTCTCCTTTATCAAGGGCCCTAGAGTACTATCCTATGTCTTGAACTAGGTAATTTTTGCAGTTTATTCCTTCTGTTACAGATTAGGTGTAGTCTTCAGGCACCTGACCTGCCCCTTTGGAAAGCTACCAATAGGCTGTCCCATCCCTTTGGTCCAGGTTGGACTATTCCTGCTTTAAGGTTACTTTGAAGTTTAAGAATGCACTGAAGCACGGATTCAACCCCCTTCCATTATGCCTTTTTGAACATCAGCTGTGGAGAGCACCACACTAGGCCCTGGAAAGTTACAGTCTCCTTGGCCTCACATAGCTTGTCTCTACAGGGAGATTGAAGTAGGAATAATAATAATAATAATAATAATAATAATAATAATGGCATTTGTTAAATGCTTACTATGTGCAAAGCACTGTTCTAAGTGCTGCGGAGGATACAAGGCAAGCCGGTTGTCCCACGTGGGGCTCACAGTCTTCGTCCCCATTTTACAGATGAGGTAACTGAGGCCCATAGAAGTTGTGACTTGCCCAAGGTCACACAAGTGACTGAGCACCCTGTGGGAGGCATCTAGCACATCCTATCTAGTCTTACACCTTTCATTCAGAGGGCATTCAGTGGGTCACTGGCTAACCCTGGCCTCCTACAGTCTTTTGGACTCTTGCTTTTCATGTGTGTCTTATGTCCTTTCTTCGTATTAGGGTTGATGTGGGACTGGGGCATCCACAGGAGCACTCCTAAAAGGCCTCTGGGTTAATCAGCCCATCAAAAGTATTTGTTGAGCTCCTGCTGCTGACAGAGTCCGACTGTGATTGGGAGAGTATACCAGAAACAAAAGGCATGGACTCTGCCCTCAAGTTGGACACAGTCCATGTACCATATGGGCATCGCCGTCCTCATCCCCCTTAGAGATAAGGTTACTGAAGCACAGATGAGTTAAATGACTTGTCCAGGGTCACATAGCAGACAATTGCTGGAGCTAGGATTAGAACCCAGGTCCTTCTGACTCCCAGGCCCGTGTTCTATCCACTAGGCAACACTGCTTCTCAGGTATGTGGTTAAATAATTTTGTTTGAAAGTCAGCAAGTATGGAAGTGCTATAGATTGTGTGAGTGCCTAAGTGCCAAAGTGGTAGTTGGGAGGAGAAAAGAATAAGGGGAAATTTCATTGGGGGAAGCAGGATTTCAGGAGGGTTGTGAAGATGGAGAAAATCGGTGGGCACGGCGTAGTGAATAGAGCATGGGCCTCTGAGTCCAAACGTCATGGATTCTAATCCCGACTCCACCACGTGTCGTCTGTGTGACCTTAGGCAAGTCACTTCTCTTCTCTGGGCCTCAGTTATCTCATCAGTAAAATGGGTATTGAGACTGTTAGCCCCATGTGGGGCAGGGACTGTGCCCAACCCGATTTGCTTGTAGCCACTCCAGTGCTTAGTACAGTGCCTGGCACAAAATAAGTGCTTAACAGATGCCATTATTATTATTATTTTTATCATTATTATTATTTCTACCAACTCTGTTATACTGTATTGTCCCAATTGCTTCATTCAATAAATGCAATTGACTGATGAATCATGTTGTGGCCAAATTGAAATAGGGGGAGAGAGAGTGTGCCAGACAGGAAGAAAGGCACAAGCAGGGGGTTAGTTGGCTGTCGTGGTGGTCAGGGAGAATGTTAATAATGAAGGTAAGAATGTTAGAAGGTAAGCTTTGGTTGGGTGAAGAGTACCAACTAGGATGTAGTGGGGAGAATAAAGCTGGTAAGTAAGAGAGCTCTGTTGAAGTGCCTAAAAGCCAAAGGACAGGGATTTTATTTGATGCGGAGAGAGATAAGTAATTATTGGATGGTTCTGAGAAATGGAGTGACATAGCCCAGGAAGCAGAATGAAGTATAGACTCAAGAGGCTGAAGACTGGTTCGGGGGGAAGGGGGCTGATTAATTGTGGCATTGGGCCTACTCTGTGTTAAGTGCTGGCACAGATATGTGAAAATCACATCAGGCAATCTAAGTCCCTTATGGTGCTCACATAGCTTGGCCTTGTTATGGCTGCACCTGGACCAGAGTGGTGGCTGTTTGGATGAAAGGAAGGCGAGGATTCAGTAAACGTTGTGGAGGAAAATCTACCACAGTGTAGCGACAGGGTGAAAGTGGGATTTAAAAAAGGTCAAATACGCAAGGATACTATCAAGGCTGCAGCCTCGTGGGACAGGGAGGGTTGATAGTATTGTCGACAGTGCTGGGAAAGTTAGAGGAGTAACTTTGGGAAGGAAAATGCCTGAGGCATTCAATTTTAGAAATATTGAGCTTAAGGTGACAAGGAAACTTTCTTATGGAAGTTGTCCTGGAGGCCAGGAGTAATGTGAAGGTTGCACAGGTGTTGAGAAATCTGGCCAGGGAGAATAGAGTCTTCATGGAGTGATGGCCATGAAAACCAAATCATAGAGGGTCAAGAAGGGACTTGGAGTTGTGACAGCAGATCTCTAAAACCCTTTTGAGGTGTTTGGACAGATGTGGGGGCAAGGAGATAAGATGATGTCTAGGTGTGCAGCGAGATCCAGAGAAGCCTTCATTCCTTAGTCCTTAAGGGTTTAGAGAGAAGGATTAATTCTTCAAGTCATTAGTGCCTATTGGACTCTGAAACTTTTGCTTCACAAGATTGAGATTGTTTAGGTGAAAATCACCAAATTAGAATTCAAGTTAACCATTTTGTGTTTAGGGCAATTGGCATAGGATTAGAAACTCTGCTGAGAATTCATCTGACAGATAACTCTGTGAAGGCACAGTAATTACGGCTTAGTGGAAAGAGCACGGGTTTGGGAATCAGAGGTCATGGTTTACATTCCCGGTTCTGCCATTTGTCAGCTGTGTGACTTGGGCAAGTCCTTAACTTCTCTGTGCCTCAATTACCTCATCTGTAAAATGAGGATTAAGACTGCAAGCCCCATGTAGGACAACCTGATTACCTTGTATCACCCCCAGAGTTTAGAACAGTGCTTGGGATATAGTAAATGCTTAACCAATACCATTATTATTATTATTATTATCATCATCATCATCATTATTACTAATCTTGGCTGGACCAGATTCCCAAACAGAATGAGGGCCAAAGTTGCAAAGACTAGCAGCTGAAGATACCCAAACAGATTTATAGTTAAAAAGTTAAAGGGACTGAGAGTTAAAGCTGCAAATGCATAGCTTGATTGTCTGACAACCAAAAGTCAATCACCATGGGTTTGGCTGAATAGCAGCCCTAAGATTTTGCTTGGGGGAAGTGAATGGAAAAGGATTTAAACTAAAATAGTCCCTAATTAGCTCACCCTAGTTCCTTCTTGTCCCAAGAGAGACAAATACATAACTTCATACAACTTCTTCAGGCTGGATTCCAGGGAAGCATACTGACAAACCCAGCACAGCACCAGAAACTAAACTTCAAGCTTTCTCGGTGGAAAACCACACCCTGTCTCTAAAGGGGGTTGAAATCTCTCTTTTGGCAGAGAAGCCATTTTCTCCCCCAGAATGTCCCAATACCTTCTAGGAAGTGCATGCAAAACCAGACCCTTTGCAATTGTGCACTTATTTTGGGTGGCTTCCTAACTTTAAATTTTCCTCCAGTTCTGTTTGCTTGGGTTTGAAAGCAGAGTTTCAGCTCTGACCTCACCATATAACAGGGTCCCCAGTACTGCTTTACAGCAGCAGTTTCTTAAATACCCCTAGTGGCTAAAAATATTACATCTCACTAAATGCCCAACTTCCTAACTAATATTAATTTAGGGTAAGAGAAAATAGTCTCTACTGAATAAACAATATATAAGATAAGAAGAGTAGACTATATGTCAATTATATACAAATAAATCTCTCACCCTCATTGAAATTCTCAATGATAGGGAAAAGTCAGACACTGTTACCTTGTTTCATATATAAGAAAACACAAATTGCTTAAGTGCAATTGGCTTTTAACATGTTAGGTCAAGCTGGGGCAGGAGGCCTGCTCAGCTGACTCCAGTTCCAGTCCTCATTTCACTTAAATACTCTGCTTGGTTATGTTATTCTGAATGGTTAATGACACATTAAATCATTTTATTGAAATATTATTTAGAATGGGAGATGAGCCAGGTTATTCATGGCTTGAGGTGGCTTTAGGAACCTCACCCTGAAAGTTGAAGAAGTGGTTGCTTTTCCTTGCTGCTCACTGATAAAAGGAATTCAGAGAGTGGACCAGGCTGCAAAATGAAAGAGTTTTATGATTCGACCTTTATTTGATAGAACAAGCTGTAAGATCCTTACATCCTTTTGAATCAGGAGCAAAACTAACGCAAAAAATTCTTACGAGAATGCCCACGACATCACACATGTTCCTCAGCATGAGATGTTATCAGAGGCAAGACTGGGTTAGCGGTAGACACAAAATAAAGACAGAAGAGGGGGTGCCGGGGATAGAGGCCAGATGCTACACTTCTTCCTCCGTTTCCTGATCCCAGGCAGGGAACAGAGATCCCCAGGAATGTGCCTGGTGGGCGCAGCCTTTGTGTGTGTGTGTGGAGGGGTGGAGTTTGTGTGTGTGTGTGTGTTTGCATATTTGTGTATGTGTCTAGCTCCTCCCTTGGCAGCTGCTTTCAGTGTGGACAGAGCCCCAGTTTGGTTCCTGCTGGGACCTGAAATCAACCCCTGGGTGGCCGAATGTGTGGAGGGAAGTGCCATCTCAGTGGTTTCCAGGCTGTATGCTCCTCCCTTCCCTTCCCTGCTTTTCTCCCCATCCATAGGAATCTTTGGGATCACCTCTATGCCCCGGCATGTCCTCCTCTCCTGCCCCGAGTACCCCAGCTACAGTGGCTGCCATCCCCTACACGCCACCAAAACAGCCCTCTCAAAGGTCACCAATGCCAGATCTAACTGCTCCTACTCTATCCTGATCCTCCTCGACCACTCAGCTGCCTTCGATACTGTGGATCACCCCCTTCTCCTCAACACGCTATCCAACCTTGGCTTCACAGACTCAGGACATCTCCATCTGGATGTCTGCCCACCATCTAAAACTCAGCATGTCCAACACTGAACTCCTTATCTTCCCTCCCAAACCCTGCCCTCTCCCTGACTTTTCCGTCACTGTAGATGTCATCATCATCATCATCATCATCATCAATCGTATTTATTGAGCGCTTACTATGTGCAGAGCACTGTACTACCATCCTTCCCGTCTCACGAGCCCGCAACCTTGGTGTCATCCTCGACTCCGCTCTCTTGTTCACCCAACACATCCAATCCGTCACCAAAACCTGCTGGTCTCACCTCCACAACATTGTCAAGATCCACCCTTTCCTCTCCATCCAAACCGCTACCTTGTTGGTAAAATCTCTCGTCCTATCCCGACTGGATTACTGCATCAGCCTCCTCGCTAATCTCCCATCCTCCTGTCTCTCCCCACTTCAGTCTATACTTCACTCTGCTGCTCGGATTATCTTTGTGCAGAAACGATCTGGGCATGTTACTCCCCTCCTCAAAAATCTCCAGTGGCTGCCTGTCAACTTACAAATCAAGCAAAAACTTCTCACTCTCAGCTTCAAGGCTCTCCATCACCTCACCCACTCCTACCTCACCTCCCTTCTCTCCTTCTACAGCCCAGCCCACACCCTCCGCTGCTCTGTCACTAACCTCCTCACTGTACATCGTTCTCACCTGTCCCGCCTTCGACCTCCGGCCCACGTCCTCCCCCTGGCCTGGAATGCCCTCCTTCCACATTTCTGCCAAGCTAGCTCTCTTCCTCCCTGCAAAGCCCTACTGAGAGCTCACCTCCTCCAGGAGGCCTTTCCAGACTGAGCCCCCTTTTTCCTCTTCTCCTCCTCATCCCCCCTGCCCTACCTCCTTCCCCTCCCCATAGCACTTGTATATATTTGTAAAGATTTATTATTCTATTTACTTTACTTGTACATATTTACTATTCTGTTTATTTTGTTAATGTGTATATAGCCTTAATTCTATTTGTTCTGACAATTTTGACACCTGTCTATATGGTTTGTTTTGTTGTCTGTCTCCCCCTTCTAGACTGTGAGCCCATTGTTGGGTAGGGACAATTTCTGTATGTTGCCAACTTGTACTTCCCAAGTGCTTAGTTCAGAGCTCTGCACACAGCACTCAATAAATATGATTGAATGAATGAATGAATGAATGGCAGGAAGGAGGAAGATAGGAGGGAATGGGCGGGACACCTCTGCCACCTCTACCCTACAAATAGCGTCACCAAAAGCAGGGGAGGGGGCAGGAGGAGACCAAGGGCTCTGGAAATGAGCGGCTGGGTGGGTAGCAAGGTGGCAACTTGCCAAACACATTACACCCCCAGAGTCTAGCCCAACTCCCCCAGCAATGCTCATTTAGTGGAGCAAGTGCCCGGGCACTGCAGACCGGCCTCTCCGACTCTGCCATGCAGGCTCAACACCTGAACAGATAGACCAGCGGCACTGCAGGCAGCCGCTGCATAACATGCTGCAGCTCCGGGTCAACAAACATTCCGTGCTGCTCTGCTGTGTCCTCACCCCAAGTATTTGTATCATATTCTTGTGAGAGCTTAGTGCAGTGCTTTGCACACAGTAAGTGTTCAATTGGTATGATTGATTGACTGTATAAGGATCCAACACCTTACTCCATGTTGAGAAGCAGCACAAACTAGTGGATACGCCTGGAAGTCAGAAGGACCTGGGTTCTAATCCTGGCTCTGCTGCTTGTCTGCTCTGTGACCTTGGGCAAGTCACTTCACTTCTCTGTGCCTCAGTTCCCTCATTTTTAAAATGGAGATTAAGACGGTGAGTCCCATGTGGGATGTGGACTGTGTCCAATCTGATTAGCTTCTGTCTCCCCCAGCACTTAGTATGGTACCTGGCATATAGTAAGCGCTCAACAAATACCATTAAAAAACAAACAAAAAACACTGTTGTATCCAGGAGTCCAATTCTTCACTTCTTCCCCTGCAGCAGAGAAGAGATTGGCAATTATAACATCAAGGAGGCAACAACAAAGGGGGAAATTATTGCACCCTACATAGTGCGGGCACGGAGCTGTGTGATGTGACTGCTCTCTTGTGAAAACATTGAAATGGGGACGGTGGGTGTGTGCTTTTGGCCTTTTGGCTGGGAACACAGTGGTTACTGCTCTTCTCCCTCTTGCATATTTCATAATACAGTAAGGATAATGGTATTTGTTGAGTGCTTACTGTGTCCCAAGAACTGTACTAAGCCCTATGGGGTAGATACAAGACACTCAGCTCATTTTTTTTGCACATTTAAGAGAGGCACATGTGGAAGGAATATTGAGGTTGAATGCTGTTCAGGGAGCAATTCCCCAGAGTAAGGAGGCTTTTGCCTGTTCTCACTGGAGATAAGGGAAAGGGCAGGAATCATTGGTGTCTCCTCTATAGGTTCTGAGGTCCAATGTAGTCCACTTCTGAGACCAGACCAAAATTTCCTGAAAAATTGTGGTTCATAAGACCAAGCTATTTAGGGCTTTTTCAGTTGAACTGATCTTAATGTATCCACTTCACGTATTTCTGGGGTTTTTTTGTGTATAGAGTGTGGAGACTAAAACCAGGGGAGAGAGGGCATCCTGTTCACCCAATCTCTCCAACTCATCCTCCACCCAAAAGCCACCTCTCTACAGCCCACCCACTCCCTCATACAGCCTTTTCCCTCATAATTATAATGATGGTATTAAGCGCTTATTATGTGCAAAGCACTGTCCTAGTAACACACATCTTTCAGGCAAGTGTCAAAAGAACCTGAAATCTAATCCCAGCTCCTCTGCTTGTCTACTGTGTGACCTTGGACAAGTAATGTAACTTCTCTGTGCTTCAGTTACTTCATCTGGGAGATTAGTCTTGTGAGCCCCTTGTGGGACATAGACTGTGTGCAACCTGATTAGGTTGTATCAACCCCAGCGCTTAGTACAGTGCCTGGCATGTCACTGCAGACGGCACTGCCATCCTTCCTGTCTCACAAGCCCACAGCCTTGGTGTCATCCTCGACTCTGCTCTCTTTTTCACCCCACACAGCCAATCTGTCACCAAAACCTGCCGGTCTCACCTCCACAACATCGCCAAGACCCACCCTTTCCTCTCCATCCAAACCGCTACCTTGCTGGTTCAATCTCTCATCCTATCCCGACTAGATTACTGCATCATCCTCCTCTCTAATCTCCCATCTTCCTGTCTCTCCCTACTTCAGTCTATACTTCACTCTGCTGCTCGGATTATCTTTGTGCAGAAACGTTCTGGGCATGTTACTCCCCTCCTCAAAAATCTCCAGTGGCCGCCTGTCAACCTACGAATCAAGCAAAAACTCCTCATTCTCGGCCTCAAGGCTCTCCATCACCTCGCCCCCTCCTACCTCACCTCCCTTCCCTCCTTCTACAGCCCACACCCTCCGCTCCTCTACCGCTAACCTCCTCACTGTACCTCGTTGTCGCCTGCCCCGCTGTCGACCCCCAGCCCACGTCCTTCCCCTGGCCTGGAATGCTGTCCCTCCACACATAGGCCAAGCTAGCTCTCTTCCTCTCTTCAAAGCCCTACTGAGAGCTCACCTCCTCCAGGAGGCCTTCCCAGATTGAGCCCCCTTTTTCCCATCCCCCCTGCCCTACCTCCTTCCCCTCCCCACAACACTTGTATATATTTGTGCAGATTTATTACTCTATTTATTTTACATGTACATATTTACTATTCTATTTATTTTATTAATGATGTGCATATAGCTTTAGTTCTGTTTGTTCTGATGATTTTGACACCTGCCTCATGTTTTGTTATGTTGTCTTTCTCCCCCTTCTAGACTGTGAGCCCGTTGTTGGGTAGGGGCCATCTCTATATGTTGCCGACTTGTACTTCCCAAGTGCTTAGTACATTGCTCTGCACACAGTAAGCGCTCAATAAATACGATTGAATGAATGATTGAATGAATTCAGCCCCCGCTATAGTACCTGCAGTCTCGCTGCCCTCTAAAGGGAGCAGTTCCTCAATAGCAATGGCTGGGATTTCCTGCTACCCCCAACCCATCCATCCACCCCTTCCAATCAGGAATCTTCCTTCCCTTGTCACTCCCCACAGATGCCAGCCACTTAAAAAAAAATATTTGTTAAGAACTTACTATGTGCCAGGCACTGTTATAAGTGCTGGAATAGCTACAAGCTAATCAGGTTGGACATAGCCCGTGTCCCACATGGGGCTCACAGTTTTACATTTTTACAGATTAGATAACTGAGGCATCGAGAAGTAAAGTGACTTCCCCAAGATCATACAGCAGACAAGTGGCTTCTGGCTCTCCTCCGCTTTCTCATCTGCTTCCTCACTACTTCTTGAGTGCGGATTGGGTAGATCTGGGGCCTTGGGAGTGGTGGAGACTGCTAAGGGCTCTTCCAGAGCAGTGGGGAGGTGCCAGGTGTTGCAGAAAGGAGTTTGGGGTGGCATATCTGGCCATGTGTCCTCTCCGCTGGGGTATCCATAGAACATATCAGTCATCACCCTGGGAGCTGGACCAGATTCAGGAACTGAGCCAAGCATTCAATTATCCCTACTTTTAGGCCACACAGTATTTAGGGTTAAAACGAATTATGGAAGTTCGCTTTTGATTTAGTTTAGAGAAAATCCAAGAGGCTGTCATCATTAGTCGACATTATAACAGTGGGGTTGGAAATGTGTTTCCCTCCTGATGATTCCTTGTGGAGTCCTCCTGATGATTCCTTGTGGAGTTTACTGAATGTTACCTGAAAATTTTATCTGGAGGTTGAAATACCCTCTCGCCCCCACTAGAGGGGGAATTTCTCCCAGCCCAGCTATCGAGCTCTGGAAAACAGCAAGGGGAAGCTTACTACTGTGGCACCTTTGCTGTCATAAGGGTTAACTTGGTTTTGCTGGTGAAATCAGTTGGCTTTTGCAGCTTCCTAAAAAAACCTTGTAAAAACGAACAGGAAGGAGTGTGGAAAAAAATGAATGAACATCAACACAACTGGCAGATTGAAACTTTGCTGGACCAACTACAATAATGATGGCATTTGTTAGGCTTACTTAAGCACTCACTAACTTAGTTTTCCGTTTCAGGATTTGCTAGAAAATCCAAGCTCTAAGCAAGTGACCCTAGGATTTTTAGCAGTATCTATAATTTAAATTTCCACCTACTCGGATAGACATTTGAAACCCTGGGAGAGTTTCCAGTTGTTACAGTGAAATAACAATAGTGTTAAATCTATAATTTTATTTTACTCTTTGGTAACATAGTGTGTTGCTCATTGATGGATTAGTAGAATGTGAAATTCAAATTGGTAATAATAATTTTGGTATTTGTAAAGCACTTACTCTGTTCCTAGCATTGCACTAAATGCAGGGATAGCTAGAAGATAATCATGTTAGACACAGTCCCTGTCCCATCTGTGCCTTCCCAGTCTAAGTGGGAGTCAGAACAGGTATTTATTCCCCAGGTGAGGAAACTGAAGCCCAGATAAATTAGGTAATTTGTCCAAATTCACATGCCAAACAAGTGGCAGAACCAGGATTAGAACTGAGTTCTTTGATTCCCAGGCCCCTTCTCATTCCACTAGACCACACTTTTTCCAAATCATGCTGATGTAAGCGTCATTTGTGGGATTTTATTTTTCAGCTTGATTGGATATGTTTGAAAATGACAGCAAAGCCCAGATATGTGCCTTTAAATAATGTGTGTACATAGTCTACACATTACATTTCTGTAACTGGAAAAGAGTTATCCAGTCACTGTCGCTGCCTCATATCGTTACCCAAAAGATGTCCTGATGTTGTTCTCACTCTTCACTGTCAAGTATCAGATTAATCAATCAATCAGTTGTATTTATTGGCCACTTACTATGTGCAGAGAACTGCATTAAGCTTTTGGGAGAGTACAATACAACAGAATTAACAGACACGTTTCGTGCCCATAACAGGCTTACAATCTGTTGGGGGAGACAGACATTAATAAGAATCAATTAAAGTGGTTATATGCTCTTGATTCTCTTGGATTTGGAGATAACAGTTGTTATAGAAAACAATCTGTAAATTTATTTATTTATTTTTCATATTTTTCCTTGTGGGGTTTTTTGGATGCTTTACATTTCTCGCTGGAAGCTGTCTGGATGGAATTCTGGGGCTAAGTCAATAGAACTTAATGCTCCCATGTGTTACTTCTTAATCATCCACAGAGGGCTATTCATCCTCTTCCTTTTTCCCCTCCCCAGGGGTGAATTTGGAAGAAGCCGATTTATGACAATGTTTTGATAATGATACAGATCATCTACCATGTTTTTTTTTTCTTTTGAAGACCACCACCACCAAAGGCTTCAGTGTATTTTTAGACTAAAATTTGCTACATGATGTTTGAAAATTTTGAAATTTTGCATCCACCTCCCCTTTTTACTCACCACTGTGTATTTGTTCTATTTTTCAGTATTTAGTAATATTGGTATTTATTAAGCACCTACTATGTACCAAGCAGGGTACTAAGTGCTGGGGTAGACACGAATTAATCAGTCAGAATCCCTTTCCCACATGGGGCTCCCACTTAAGTTCATAGACCAGGTTACTAATAGACAAGCTGAAGTGAACAGGTAAAATTTTATCTTTGTAGCTCCATCAGTGCAAGCCAGTTTTCTTACCTCGTAACTCACAAGACTATCAAGAAGCAATTTTGGAGTTTTGGCATCAGTTAGCTGTTTGTTCACTCAGATCACCTTGGCAGTCTCCGTGCTTTGCATTCACAGCCTCTGTTTCAGGAGTTCTTGCTTTGCAGCATTCCAGAGTTTCAGGAAAACTCTGCTCAGGACAGGACAAGAAACTACTAGCAGTCTGCAAGTGTGATGAAACTGCTTTGAGAAATGTAGCTCCCAATTACAGCCACTTGGACTCTGAATCAACACAAGAGCAGTAGGCATATTCAACGCCTTGTGATTTGAGTTGAATTTTGCTGGGATTCAAATGGTTTTAGTCCTTCCTCCCAGGTAGTTTTGCTTAACAGGTGTTCCTTTTGTCTTTTGGTGGTTTCGTAAAGAGCTTGTCCCTTTGGCTCAAGGCTGAATTTTGTTGTGGAAGAAGGGAGTTTGCTGTGTGGTAACCGTGGCGTGTACAGTGGAAAATGTAGATCTCTTCCTTGGCTTGGATGAGGAAACTCCAGCTCTTGAGTAGAGTTCATGGATCTCCTACTCTTGTCAGAGGTCACAGATAGATGCATGAGATAACCGTGTAAGCTTTGCCATGTTAGAATCCTCTTTTAAGTTATGTCAGAACTTCAAATGTGAGGCTAGGTCTGTGCCCTGGGTTTTGGGGCTAGACTCAAGAGAGGTTTTTGATAGTGGCTAAATGATTTTTTTTTCCTTATAATTTCAGGTTGAAGTCTTGGCCTCGGAGGATGCAGCCTTTGGACTCAAGGTGTGTAGTATGATGTAGTGGTATGATTATCTAGGTCTCATCAGTCCAGAGAGTTGGCTCTTATGACCCAGAAAAGAGTAATTTCTTATCTAATACTTGGGGAACTGTGACTCTGACCTGCATATTCAAATACTTTTCTTTAGTGCTGGAATTAAGAATGAAATAGGGAGAGTGTTTTCTTGCTTTTCATTCTTGTCTTGAAGAGACACAGGAGACATAGGGAGGAAAATCTAGAGGTTTAATGTTGGGCAACTTGGAATTTAAGTTGCCTCAAACTCAGAGTTTGATTGTTTTCCCAGATTTCTAGTTCTTTGGATGTAAGCACTGTATATTATTTTTCACAGTTATTATTCGGGTTGCTCATTTTAGTTCTTGATTGTGTATTTCCCAGCAGTGATAAGTAGAATTTAGAAGAATCATGCTGTAGCTTATAGTAGAGTACGCAGCAAATATGATTTACTCACATTTTTCAGCATACCCTAGGTTTCTTGGAAATGTTTCCTGATAATATCTGGAGGAAAACATTTGGGAGAGATGATTGGAATGGTTGTAATACTGTACAGTAGTCATCTTAAAGGGCATTCTGGTTCTAATGGGATGTGTTTCCGCCAGGAAAACAGAGAAAAAAAGTGAGAGGAAGAGGGTAGGAATATTAACATTAGGACATGTTGTAGTAAGTGCTCATTTCAGCTATTGAAGACTGTAGAGAGAGGTTTCCATTTTCTTTTGTAATTTACAACGGGAGGTATAAATACCTACAGAGTCCTACACTGTTCATGTGACCAGGTTGGGCAGTGGCTCTGGCCAATGATCATTTCCATGATTGTAAAGGGCAACTAGGAATAGCATTTTGTTTGCCATTACTGATGAGGGGTTGTTGTTTTCCTACCAACAAGAAGCACAACTGAGAATAAAAGAACTTTTGCAAGTTTACAAATAAGACCATAAGCAAAATTATTCTGCGGGGGGAAAGCCTCAATTAACTCTTTATAAGTATCTAAATATTTATGATAGAATAACTTAAGGTTATGCCCTTATGTGCTATTTCATGTTGAGATATCTGCTAAAATGATTTAAAATAAATTATTAAAAATAAATAGAGCTACTTCAGTATTATTTGAAGTATTTAACATATGGTAGTCTGCTGCATTTTCCATTCTTTATTTAATGCCCAGCATGCATACAGAATATTCATTGAATATTTAATAAACCTGGAGGGTCAGCTCTTGTGAACTCATCTCCATAATCCTTCATACTGGCTGGGTAAACAGAAGAATTACTGAAGATTATTGTAGCCAATACCTCTCACAGTTTGATCCACTGTGGAAAGTGTTCTGCTTTTGTTTTATGGCTAAACTTTCAAGTTGATTTTCAAGTCTTAAATTCAACCTCGAGGAGATCACAGTTTGAAATTTCTTTTTACACCAATAATTGTAATGCTTTGTTCCTTTCTTGAAGCTTTTTCTTTGGCAGATTCAATTGCAAGTGGGTGTGACCCATAGTATTAAAAGTGAGAATCTCGTGTTTTTGACTTTGAGACTTTTTTATATTGCAGCCGTGATTGCTTTGTCATTTTCTGAAGCCGAGGTGTTGCTCACTCGTTCTAAATTTGTGTTTCAAATTGTTTGAATATTTCGCAATGAAGCCTTTGTTCAAATAGTCAGAATCAGGGTCGTTTGGCTCTTGGACTTAGTTGATTTTATTACCTTTATCAGTTTCTAAAGCTTCTTTCATGAGCTTCTTTTTAACCATGATCCCCTGAACCATATTTAGTGCATCTTCAATAAAGGCAACCCCTTCCTCTTTTCTTTCCTCCTCCACAGTCATCTAATAGAGCAGCTTACTTTCATAAAGGTAATCTAATAAGCAGTTTGGGTGGGATGTGGAAGTGTTTATGGTCTATTAATTTTTTGGGCTGAGAGTGTAGCCAAATAGTTTTGTAGACACTATTGGAACGCTTTAAGTACATAAGTAAGCTCAAAGACACTAGTAGGAGATACATACTGCCGAGTATATCATTCTGAAATACAATTTTTGAAGGATTATAAGGATTGTTTTAAGGTACTTCAGAAGATTTTTCGTTGCTATTTTTTGTCAATAAAAAGGCTTCTTTTAAAATCAGACATTGCAGGGTTGATATATCAAAAACACTAAAAATCTGGCATGCCTGATGTGAAATTGATTATCTGTTTTTATTTCCCGTTCTGGATAATTGTTGCAAGTTTAAACTGTCAATGTTCAGTAAAGCACTTACTTGCATGTTGTATTTAAATTTGTCTGTGGGTGTAGAGCTAGCTGAAAATTAAAAAAAAAACCTAAATGAAACCAGCAGATCAAATGAATAAATCCTCTTTCTTAAAACCAAAAATCAACATATTTAATTATTTAGGTGTTTGCCCATGAAGCATAGCTAGAATAATTAACGAGATAGTTTTTGAACCCTTTGATGTGATTTTGTACATGTATTTGTAGTCAAATAAATTGTGCAGTGTTTGGGTCTTTTCCACGCCAAGTGAAATCCATTGGCCTCTGACCATACGGAATTTAGAAGAACTGAAAATGAATGAGCATAATTCCCAAACTAGCTCTAAAACGACTTCATTCTCCACAAAAATCTCCTGAATTGGCCATGATAGGGTTCTTCTGGGCAGGACTAAGCCTTCAGATGTGAGGGAGATTGGGCACTTTAACTAGGCCAGTTCTCACACTCATGAAAAATGAGGCCTTCTGCCATCATCTTTATCTTCTACTTTTCTCCTCTGACAGCCACTTTTGAATTCCTAGGAGTTAACTCAATTTAGAGTTTTCTTGATAAGTTGCACTTTTCTCTTCCCATTTTACTCCCTGTATTTCCTTGTTTTTTTTTTTCATATTTGGAAATTGATTATACTCAGTTACCCCATAATGCAATTGTTGTGCTCTTGCATAGCCCTATTAAGGAAAGCTTACATAGTAGTACTCACCAATGTGTACATATTGTTTCTTCCAACACCGTGGCCTAACCTACCCAATCCAAATAGATCCACGATCTCAGGTGATCGTTCCCTAATTCCCTAACAGCATCTAGCCAAAACACATAGTGAAAACAAGTGCTATGACAGAACTGAGCGAACATAAACTTTATAATGTCTACAATAAGTCTTTTAAAGCAGCCATTGAATTTTTCATTTTCTTACCTTACTATTTTTGCATCTCTAGGAATGTGTGCTTCCCAGATTTTGCAACAGATCACTGAGCTACCTCCAAGTTTTCAGCTACATTTCAAACGAGTAAATGAAATGGTTGATTTTTGCAGGTTATAGGGGAAGCATCCAAGCAGCATAATATGCCCACCAAACATAAACTGAGTGGTCATTTGGAAAGAAGAGTCACTTATTGCATTTCTTGTATTTCTTTTCGTGGATATATGTGAAGAGGAGGAGTGACTGCCTGAAATTTGCCGAATGGCATTTGCTGTTTATAGACATCTTAGAAAAAAAGGATATTTGATAGTACATTGATCATCCCTTGGATCTGACAAAACTTTTTATTCATGGGTTTGCTGAGAGGAAGATTGAGCTTAAAATGGGGCTTTTTTTGAGGGGGGGAGCTTTTTTTGTGGCTATTCCAGTTCCATGGAGGCTGACTTTGTAGGATTTAGCAAAGCGAGTCATTGGACGGCAATCAATCAGGCATTGTATGATATTTATTGAGCACTTGCCGTTTGTAGAGCAGAGTGCTAAGCACTTAGGAAAATACAGTACAACAGAGTTGGTAGGGGAAATCCCTGCCCACAAGGAGTTTACAGTCTACAGACTGGAAGGCTCTTGGTAGTTTCCTAGTGATCAACCAAACATGATCAGGAATTTGATTTTTGCCTGTCCTCTTAAGGGAATTAAATATAGCCATCTCATGCTCTAGGAAAAGGTGTTAAGAGACAGGATGGGAAGGAGAAACTAAGACTGTGTGACACTTGGCATTCAAGTCCTTTGCCCATGCCATGGCATCTTGGGATCGTGAGAGTGGCCTTCTGTGTGAACACCTTTCTACTTCCTTGACCTAAACCTTTCTTGGCCTTTCTTTTTTTTCTTTTTAAAAATTTTAACGGTATTAAGCACTTACTATGTGCCAGGCAGTGTTCTAAGTCCTAGGGTAGTTAAAAGGTAATTAGGGTTGACACAGTCCCTGTCCCATGTAGGGCTAACAGTCTTAATACCCATTTTACACATGAGGTAACTGAGGCACAGAGAAGTGAAGTGACTTGCCCAAAAAAGTGACAGAGCCAGGACTAGAACTCAGGTCCTTCTGACTTCCAGGCCCATGCTCTATCCACTAGGCAACACTGCTTCTCATGAATCCTTTAAGGATTTTGTATCCTCTGACCCTCCCTAAACATTCATTCATTCATTCAGTCGTATTTATTGAGCACTTACTGTGTGCAGAGCACTGTACTAAGCGCTTGGGAAGTACAAGTTTGCAACATATAGAGACGGTCCCTACCCATAGCGGGCTCACAATCTAGAAGGGGGAGACGGACAACAAAACAAAACATATAAACCAAATAAAATAAATAGAATAAATTTGTACAAGTAAAATAAATAAATAGAGTAATAAATATGTACAAACATATATCACACTGCCCCTGCCCCCAGGGCAGCTCTTTCTGTAGCTTGCACTTAGGTGTGATTCATCCAATTGATCCAGCTAATATGTGGTAAATGGCAAGTTAGCTGAGGTTTTTGTGGAGTTCACCTATAAGATTATCTACTGAGCTGCAGTCCTTGTCTCAAGCAGTTTAGCAAACAGTGAGTTGCACAGATCCCACTTGAATAAGTCTGCGAATGGTGATTCTGCAGCCGTATTTTGAAGGGATCAGAATTTGGGATAATACGAGCTAGTTGCTCAGGTTCCCCTCAGTAGGGGAGCACCATCAGAAATGGGAGTTTTGTGATTTGGATGTAAGCTCTAATCCTGTCTTTGTGTGTTATTGTAATCTGCATTGTGATGTAATTGGCTTAATCATTACTATTATGTTGCTTTTCATGAGTGGAGTTAGGATTGTAATTTGACGTATGAAAGTGAAAGCAAGAGGATTTAATGATCAAAATAAAGATGAAGAAAGCCTTTCAGATTCTGTAATTGGGATGTTTTTGAATGTTGAGAAGGTAGATTTTTTGGATCAGCAAGGCAATGGCTAGAGCTCTGCCCATCTCCTTGTAATGTCAAAGAGTTTTTCCCTTCTTCCCAGCTTCCTGCTCCATGTCTCCTCAATCTCAATAGCCATGGTAATGTGATTTCTACAACAATCAACAGAATGAACTGGGCAGTATGATGAGGGCAAAGAAACAGAAGCTCTATCTTGGGTAGTCACTTGAGCCAGGATTTGAAACAGCATTCATGAGCTTAATAGTAAATCATAGTAAATAATAAATAATAATAATGATAATGAAAGTACAAATACCGGTGGTATGTAAATGCTTATTGTATGCCAAGCACTGTCATAAGCACAGGTGTAGTTAATAGTTAATGAGGTCACTTACAGGCTCTGTCCCTAATGGGGCTCAAGGTCTAAGTAGGACCATTTTTACAGTTGAGGAAATCGATGCATGGACAAGTTTAGTGGCTTGCCCAAAGTCACCTAGCAGGCAAGTGGCAGAATCTGTATTAGAACCCAGCTTCCTCCGACTCCTGGGCCCATGCTCTTAGTTTTTGACCACTTCTGATGTTTGTCCTAAAGTAAAAATTCCAAGGTACCTCGCCATACAATCACATTGTGTCGGGCTTTTCAGTCCTGTAAATTTTAGTGAGATACCATACTTTTAATGGACCTGTGTACCATGGAGTGTCACACTGATTCAACGTATTATTTACTAGAACATAAAGGAAAAGACATTTCCTGAATGGCACTTAAATTTACTGAACTCATACTTTGGGGTAAAAACAGAATGAAGACTCAGATTACAGAAATATAATAAGGCTATTTCCAGTGAAATTGTATCAGTTCGTTGGAGCTTAGGCATTGGTTATGAAACCTGGAATCTTTACAGTTGAATGGTATAGCGTTCATTAAGTTTTGGATATCTGTATTGGGAAAATAGTGGAAGTAAATGACAAATTGTATGTGTGATGGTACACAGAGTAATTTTTAATGGCATGTTTTAGCACCAACAGGTATAAACTCATTTTTATTGAAAGAGTTTTGGGCTTTTTTCTTCATAAAGCTATTCTTGCAGCATTTTAGGAAATCATCTTAAATTTCGTTTTCTTAATTCAGGGTTGGTGCAGAAGCGTATGTGAATCTTATGAATTGCATTTATCCAAGTTACAGGAGAAACCACAAGTTGCTTATGAAACCACAAGTTGGAATTGAGAATTATGATGAAGTTAAACTGTAGTTTCCTGTTTTGTTATGTGGTATGTTAAGAGATTGTTTTCAGAGGCCAGGTGTGAATAATGGTTGCAAGTGACAAGAGTGTTGAATGAATTGTCTGCCATTTCACAAAACTGAGATCCCATTAGTTATGTCTTGTTTCTGGTAGTTTCATGTTGCTTTTTATAAGAATAAAAATTTACTTGAATCTCCTTTGTGGAAATTTGTGATCCCTACCAGAAAACCTTGATGAAATTAAATGCTGCATTCTCCTTACGGTTTTATGTTGTCTTAATTTAAATGTCAACATATATTTAGTCATTTAAAGGTATTAATAATTTTCCATTGTGAGAGGGGGATAAAGAAAAATTAACTTCCTCTCTCCTCTTTCCCATCCAGCTATTTCAAAATCTTTCTCTATTTGGAAATATTTTCTTATAAGACGTGCTTCCTTTTGTTGAAGGCTTTAAGCAGCCTCTGCTTCTGCCATCTGCTGGCTATTGAAATACTTGCATCTTTCATTTTAAAACAAAATTGTCTTAATAGAAAATTCACTCATTTAGAAAAACTTTTTGTCTTGATTACCATGTATGCTGTTTTTCTGTTGATTTTTGTGATGCATTTTTGTCATGACCAAATAGAAAGAGCATGGGCCTAGGAGTCAAGAGTTATGAGTAATTTTCCCAGCTCTGCCATTTGCTTGCTGTGTGAACTTGGGCAAGTCACTTAT
The DNA here is from genome assembly GCF_015852505.1 of Tachyglossus aculeatus. Taxonomy (NCBI): domain Eukaryota; kingdom Metazoa; phylum Chordata; class Mammalia; order Monotremata; family Tachyglossidae; genus Tachyglossus; species Tachyglossus aculeatus. The sequence continues at coordinate 63,389,529 of NC_052067.1, read as the reverse complement.
CCTCTCTGTGCCTCAGTTTCCTAATCCCTAAAATGGAAATAAATCCCTGCTCTCCCTCTTACTTACACTATGAGGGTCGTGTGGGACAAGGATTGTGTCCCATCCATTTATCTTGTCCCATCTGTTTTTCTTGTATCTAGCGCAGCACTTAGCACAGGGCTAACACACAGACACTTAATAAATACCATCAACATCATCTGCATCATCATCATTTTGAATTATTTCTGAAAAGGGGAAAAAAAGAGAAAACAAAATGGAGCCCACAGTAGCCTGGCAGCTGAGGAGTGTGGATCTAAATCTATGTTAATTGCAGTATAAAAACTAATTTGCAAGGAAAAGTTTTGAAAAGGGCATAAAATTTACAGAATGCATATTTGCATATATGTCTTTTCACTACAATGACCTGTTTAAAGGTGAAGTCAGATATAAATGTAGTCAAATATTTACTGATATAAATAAGATCATTCTAGGATTGGAGTCTCTTGTCCAACAGACACTCATAATCAATCAATCAACCCTATTTACTGAGTGCTTATTGTATGCAGTGTGCTGTACTAAGTTCTAGGGAGAGTACAGTATAACAGCGTTGGTAAACATGTTCCCTACCCACACGAATTTAGTATTAGTAAACACCTGCACTTATAACAAATCCCTCCTTTTAGCTGAGCTATTAAAGCCACCAAAGCATAATAATTACCCAGGAAACTAACATCCCAAGGTCAAGCAGAGCACATCTGGGATTCTTCTTGCCAGGACCTGAAAAAAACTTGATCAGGCAGAGGCCTACATCCTAACTTGAACCAGTAAGTGTTCCATGATTGTTCCATTATGCCAGCAAAAACTGCTGTCCAGGCACCCCCCATTAATGATCACAGTGATCTTTTGAGAAATCTAGAAAGCAGGGATTGGGATATCATTGTTTTACACATAAACTCAGGGAAAGAAAGATTCAGGGGCTCTTAGAGACAGAGAGGTCTAGTGGAAAGAGCATAGTATTGGTTGTCAGAAGACCTAGATTCTTGTCCCGGATCCACCACTTGACTGTGGTGTGACCTTGGGCAGGTCACTCATCTGTGGAGTGGAGATAAAATGCCCTTTCTCAGCCACTCTGACTTTGAACCCTGTGTGTAAGAGGGACTGTTTCCTATCTGATATTCTTGTATCTAGCTCAGTATTTGGCACCTAAGGTCTTAGTAAATACCATTGTCATTATAATCATTATCCTTGTGAGTCAGAAACATTTCCAAGACTAGGCCTTAGGATTAAATATCCAAAGCCCATATAATAATAATGGCATTTATTAAGCGCTTATTATGTGCAAAACACCATATGTGTGATGTATGCAAATACAAATTTGCCTCTAGACAGTACTTCATCAGATTTCTAATCTGACCTAGTCTCGATCTCATCGGTCTCCAGAACTGGATTTAACGTGAGAAGGTTAACAAAATGGGGAAGGGTAGATGAAGCAGGACCTAGTCTAGTGTGCTATGCTTTTCTGAGAACACCATATTCATTTCAGTCAAAGCTGGCAGAATTTGGAAGTAAATGAAATGTGAGATAAAAGACAGCTTTATTATTATTATTATTGTTATTAATGTCTGACACCCCTTCTAGACTTAAACTCGTAGGCAGGGAATGTCTGATAATTCCATTGTTTTGTACTCTTCCAACTGCACATAGTAAGTGCACAGTAAATACCATTAATTAATTTAAAGGCAGTGAGGAGCTGTGGGACTCTGGAACAGGAAAGATGGTGGTGCTTTCAACTGAGATGGGAAAGATAGACCAGCTGTCAGGACCTAGAAGGGGAAATGTCCTGGAGTTGAGGCGATGCAATATTGTAGGTAAACTGAGACAGCAGGGAAATAGATGTGAGAGTAAGTTATTGGCTGAGGTATGGTGGTTGATGCTGTGAATGTGGATGAGTGCCCCAGAAGAGTGAGAGTAGAGTGAAAAGAGTAAGGGATCCAGAGCAAAGCCTTGTTTGTGGGAAGCCCACAGGAAGAGAAGGGGAAGCAAAAGGGGAGCCAGCAAATGAAACAAAGTAGAAGTAATGTTGGATCTGTGGGGTTTTTTTTTCCTGTCAGAATATTCAGTTTAGAAGTGGAGCTTATTTTAAAGTGGAGGTTCACTTTTGTTCAGGCTGAGTCAAACTCACTACTGGGGATGGCAACATTTTGGGAGAAGACTGATTTGGCTTTGCTATGTTAGGTCATGTATTTTTTAGCTGAAATTGCAGGGGGCCAGTGCTTTTTGTTTTTCTAGTTTTTTTCATGGGGATTATTTCCTTTTTCCCCAAATTTGACAAGGACAAAACAAATTTCTGGTCCCAGAAATTTTAAAATAATGGTATTTATGCTCTGACTGTGTGCCAAGCACTGTACTAAATCCTGAAATATACAGATTGGACACTATCCTTGTCCCACATGAGGCAGTCTAAAGGAGGGGGAGAACAGGTGTTTTTTGTCCACAATTTTGTACAAATGAGGGAAAATGAGACACAGATCAGTTAGGTGACCTGCCCAAGGTCACATAGCAGCGAAGTGGCAGAGCCTGAATTAGAACCGGGTGTTCTTTCCCCACTCTGAGACTTGTTTCTTACTACATAATAATAATAATAATAACAATAATAATAATAACAATAATAATGGTATTTGTTAAGTGCTTACTACATACCAAGCACTGTTCTAAGCACTGGGGTAGATACAAGATAATCAGGTGGTACCACGTGGTGCTCACAGTCGTAATCCCCATTTTCCAGGTGAGGTAACTGAGACACAGAGAAGTTAAGCAACTTGCCTAAAGTCATACAGGTAATAACTGGCAGAGCTGGGATTAGAACCCACAAACTGTGACTCCCAAGCCTGTGTTTTTTCCACTAAGCCACTGTGCTTCTCTATCTGAGGTGATTGTTTTTTGCAGACAGAGAATCCTTTTGGATCCAGTACAACCTCGCAGCTTACCAGGATGCAATAAATCAACATGCTCTTCCCATTGATTAACTTTGCCAATTTAGGCTAACTTTAGATGCCAAATTTCTTCTTGAGGCTCCTGGTTTGGTTGGGGGGTTATTATTATTATTATTATTATTATTATTATTATTATTATGCTAATTTAGAGCTCTCTCTCCCTCTCTCTCCCTCTCCCCCCCTCCCCTCTTGGAGAGCTTTTGCTAGTGTTAGGCTAGGGCACTATCAGAGGTCAGTGTTTTAGTATTTAGCAAATACCATTTAGCCTTGAAGGGCGAACATGTAGGCAAGTGGTAAGTGTGAACATTTGACATTGAAGTGAATATTTAACAAGGATTGGGTAGAGAACTTATCTAAAATGTAAATTATATAGAAGCCTGTTTTTCTGTTTTCAGTGATCCCTGTTATAGGTTATACTTTTATAAGGCATTGCTTGAAAATTAAGACTTTTCATTCCATTCCCAACCATCTTGGAATGTGGAGACACAGTTCACAAAAGAAGGAAGCATACAAGCTTTAAATTTTGCAATATTTCTGCAGAACAGAGGAAATTGGTAGAGAGCAATGAAAAACAAGTGACTCTCAGGTTAATGAGACAAACCTGAGGACAACGTTTCTATATCAAAATAAGCCCACTGTGTGGATACAGATAGAAATTATGTAGATAATTTGTGTAAACTACAACAAAATCAGAGAAGCAGCGTGACTCAGTGGAAAAGAGCAGGGACTTTGGAGTCAGAGGTCATGGGTTCAAATGCTGGCTCCACCAGTTGCCAGCTGTGTGACTTTGGGCAAGTCATTTAACTTCTCTGTGCCTCAGTTACCTCATCTGTAAAATGGGGATTAAGACTGTGAGCCCCACATGGGACAACTGATCATCTTATAACTTCCTCAGTGCTTAGAACAGTGCTTTGCACAGTGTAAGCACTTAGTAAATGCCATCATTATTATTTATTATTATAGATTATCACCTTATTACCTAAATAGTCATTTGCTTTAGCTCATGGTTTTCTTTATTGTCTTTTACTTAGTGTGTTAGTTCAGGGTCCCAGTTTTCCCTCCCATCCCTCAGTGAGCAAGGAGTAGAATGTTGCCTGGCAGTCTTCTTGATTTTAATGGTATTTTTTAAGCATTTACTATGTGCCATGCACTTTGCTAAGCACTGGGGTAAGTAGTACTAACTGGTTGGATATAGTCCACGTCCTAAATGGAGCTAGTCTTAATCCCCATTTTATAGATGAGGTAATTGAGGCACAGAGAATGTGTGACTTGCCCAGGGTCATACAGCAGACACGTGGAAGAACCAGCATTAGAACCCAGGTCCTTCTGACCCCCAGGCCCATGGTCTATCCAGTAGGCCACACTGCTTCTCATTTCTTATATCAGGATGCAGGGGTAGTGGAGGAATAGTGCATAACTGGGAAGGAAGGTTCGGTTGAGGGGGAGGGACAGCCTTGTTGGGAGCAATAATGGGAAAGGCCCACTGCCTCCTGAACCCACATCCCACCCAACTGTGAACCAGAGGGAACTTCAGGTGGAGATGTTGTGTGGAGAGGAAGGCAGGGGTGTGGTAAGGTAGTGGTGGTGGTAGCCACCAAGTTAAAAATAAATGAAATTAAAAATAAAGAAAAAAACGCCTAAAAATTTTCAGGGGTGGGTGAGCTGACCTGGCATGAACAAAGAGAGCAAAGTGGCTCTGGGAAGACAGTGTGAGTTTTGGGTGAGAGAGACAGAGCTGAGCCAGCATCTCTAATCAAACAATCATATTTATTGAATACTTACTATGTGCAGAACATAGTACTAAGCACTTGGGAGAGTACGACATAATAGAATTAGCAGACATGTTCCCTGCCCAAGGAGAGCTAAAAGCAGGGGGCCGAGGTTAGGGTGACTGGGGAGAGGACTTATGTACCTGGCTTATTTAGTTTGACAGGAAAGTACATTGTGAGGAGTGTGCTCTGCCTGAAACTTAACTTTCGGGAGTCCTCTATTAAATTGTTGCCCTCATTAGAGGACTATAATCAGTGCACCTTGTTTTAGAACATGAGGATTACGGTCTTGGGAAATCTCGTGTTAGGAAAATTCACACTGTAATTAACATTCACCCATTCTGATGTCCTACACATGGCACGCAGAAGCAGCTTCTTTGATAACGCAGCCCACCAACGCAAGATAGGCTGTCAGTTAGAAGGTCATTCTCCGATTCCATAATCATGTTCTAGTCCTCCAATCAATCAGTCAAGTTCTTAATACAGTGCTCTACAATACAGTGCTCTACTGTATTGAGTAAGTGCTCAATAAATAGCATTGATTGATTGATTAGTATTTTTTGAGTGCTTACTAATTGCTGTGCACTATACTAAGCATTTGAGAGAGTATAATATAACAGAATTAGCAGATCTGTTCCCTGTCCGTAATGAGCTTGCAGACTAGGCAGTTTTTAATAAATAAATAATTTGATGTATCTTTAAAGGTATGTACATAATGCTGTGGGGTTTGTGGTGAGGTGAATATCAAATGTCCAAAGGTCACAGATCCAAGTGAATAGATGACACAGAAGGGAAAGTGAGCCAGGGAAGATAGGGCTTAATCAGGGAAGGCCTCTTGGAAGAATGTGACCATTATAATGCTTTGAAGGTGGGTGAGTGTGGTAGTCTGGCATATATGGAGAGGGAGGAAGTTCCAGACCAGATAGAAGATGTTGGAAAGGGGTTAGAGGTGAGATAGACATGATTGGGGCGCTAAAGAAGCAGAGTATGCAGGCAGGGCTGTCGTAGGAGATCTGTAAGGTGAAGTAGGGGTGGTGAACTGATTGAGTGCTGTAGAGCTGACAGTAAGGAGTTTCTGTCTGATGCAGCGGTGGATGGACAACCAATGGAGGTTCTTGTCTGGAAAGACATAGACTGAACCTGTTTTTAGAAAAAATGATCTGCAGCAGAGGAAGTATGGATTGGAGTGGGGAGGGACAGGAGACCAGCGAGGAAGCAGATGCAGTAGTCAAGGCAAAATAGGATCAGTGCTTGGATTAACATGGTAAGTAGTTTGGATGGAGAGGAAAGGGCGGATTTTAACAATTTTGTGAAGGTAGAACCAAGAGGATTTGGTGACAGATTGACTGTGTGGATAGAATGAGAGAGATGAGTCGAGGACAGTGCCAGGGTTATGGGCTCATGAGACAGGGAGGATAGTGGTATTGTCTATAGTGATGGGAATGTTGGGGTAGGACAGAGTTTGGGTGGGGAAATAAGGAGTTCATTTTTGGGCATGTTTAGTTTGAGGTATCAGCAGGACACCCAGGCAGAGAAATCCCAAAGTCAGGAGGAAACATGAGACCCCAGCAAAGGAAAGAGGCCAGGGCCAGAGATGCAGACCTGGGAATCATCTGCACAGAGAAGCCAGCTGAAGCCATGGGAGTGAATGAGGTCTTTATTGAGCATTTACTGTGTGCAGAGACTATGCTGAGCACTTGGGTGAGTATTGGGTGAGTTGGTAGAGAGGATTCATGCTCTCAAGAAGCTTACAATCTAGTGGAATAGACAGACATTAAAATAAATTACAGATAAAGAATGTATGCATAAATGTGGGGCTGGTGGTGGGATGAATGTCAAAGTGCTTGTGGGGTACAAACCCCAAGGACATAGGTGACACAGAAGGGAAGATGAATGAAGCAGGGAAATGAGAGGTTAGTCAGGGAAGGCTTCTTGGAGGAGGTACGATTTTAGTAGGGCTTTGAGGATGGGGAGTGTGGTGGTCTGTTAGATATGAAGGGGGAGGCTGTTCCAGGACAGAGGGAAGACAAAGCTCTTATAAGCCTATAGCAAACAGGGCTGGATAACCTTAGAGCAGATAAATTAACCATGAATGTAATATTTATTTCAACATGAGTAAATACACTTGAGGCAAATAAATTTTGCAGTTCCAGTATTGATTTTTTAGGTTAACATATTTTAGGTAATCATTGTTTGGTGCTATATATGTTCACAATAATATGGCAGCATTAGGATAATCAATAGATATATTATCAGTTTAGATTGCAGTTAATACTTTTTTGCATGACATGTTTTAATGGATTGTGGCCAGCCTAAGAAGAGAGAAAAAGAAAAGTAGCATTTAGTTGATGAGTTGTATATTGATTTTTTTCCCACTTGCATGTTAAATAGAAGTTGATATTTGTGAGGGGTGTACACATATACACATAACCAAACGTTACTACGTCCATAGAACACACTATGTAGATTATCAATCAGTGATAGCCGTTTTGAAATTTTGAAATTTCAGAGAGACTGTGAAGTCAATAGTTATGTAAATGCCAACGAAATAGAGTAATATTGCTCAAAGCCAGAAGTTTGTTAGTGTGAACAATTTAGCTCAGATCTGTTTTATACCCTGTTGTTTTAGGCATTTTGAAGCAAATGCCTACCTTTTAGAGCCCTCCCCTTGTGCCCTATCTTCATGTCAGTGAAATGGGATCACTTCAACATTTTTCAGCATCAAGTGAAAAAGAACTTAGAGACTTATATAATCTCTTTTCTCCATTTTCCTTTAGACCATTTTTCTGTATCAGACCCAAATCAAACATTGTGGATAGGTCTATGCAGTCCTTTACAATGAATACTCATTAGAAAAGTGAACTCTAAAAATTCTTGTATGGGGAATTATAGTCTTAACTTTAAAAGCTTTCTGTATATTCTTAGCAATTACGAAATTGAAACCATAGTCAGCCTTTGGCCTGTTTCTCCCATTGTGTGACCCCACACCCACCATGCCTACTACTTTTTTTTATAGAAATCTAAAGGAGGAGTATACAATCTTAGTGACAAATTGCTTACTGAATGTGTTCTTTATTTTGCGATGAGTATGGATCCTTTTTCCTTATAAACGTACTGATAAATCCAAAATGATAAAGCTTTTTTAAAAGTTTAAAGCCGTTCAGTTATTTTTTAACTATAATTTTCTGTCAAAACATATTCTTTCATGGACATTACCCTATTGCCTTGGCTTGTCTTGAGATCAAGACATTTGGCTTATTTAGAGTTTCTTTCCTCACTGAAGACTTTCCTCAAATAAAAGAAGATGAGTGGGAGGGAAATCAAACAGAAGAGCCTTTTCAGCCTTTCTCCCCTTGTAGCATATATCACTGCCCCAGCTTCTGAGGAATCATAAGGCCAAGGATGGCACCAGGGCCTCTTTTCAGAATCTGTGGCCTCAGAAGACACCACCTCTATGTACTCTTCATTCAAAGCAAGTTGGAAAGTCCAGGACTGTAATAGAGGTGTCATTTAATGCTGCCTTCAGTCATTGTCATATTTATTGAGCACTTACTGTGTGCAAAGCACTGCACTCAGTGCTTGCGAGAGTATAATACATTGTACTTAGTCTTGCCACAAACCCTGCTTGTCCGCATGAATGCCGTAGCAGTGATTGTATTTATTTATTTTCAAGTGATTACTGCGTGCCAGACACTATACTAAGTGCAGGGGTAGATACAAAATAATGAGATTGAACACAGTCCATGTCGCAGATGGGATTCACCGTCTTAATCTCCATTTTACAGATGAGGTAACTGAGGCATAAAGAAGTAAAGTGACTTGCCCAAGGTTACACAGCAGAAAAGTGGCTGAGCCAGAATTAGAACTCAGGTCCTTCTGTCTCCCAAGCCTGTCTCTGTCCACTACGGTGTCTACTACTCTGCCCATTTACTGTGTACAGGACACTGAACAAAGTGCTGGGAAATTATACTGAGGTAGGAATTAGACAAGGTCTGTGGCCCTCAAGGGATGTGGCAGCCATATTCCCATTTAAGAGTATGTAAATGAGAGTATGTATGTAAGAGTCTGTAAATGAGAATCATGGAAATGCATTATCACCGACTCCCATTGAACAAACATAGAACTGGTTGGTATGCAATTAATTTTTCCGTGGTTTCAAAATACAAATCATTTTTCAACTAGTGCCAAAATATCCTTCCATACACTGGTGATGCATGAGATTTCTCCCCGCAGTGACTCACTGTGACTCTCCCTCTCAGCTAAGTGCTTGTTCCTTAGAATCAGAGGGAATGCTGCCTACCTTTAGCTGCCTGTCTTTTCAATTCAACTTCCTACTATAAGCAGTAATGCACAAGTATCTTCAAAACTAATCTCAGGTACAAGCAAAATATTATTTTTTAAAAGCCAGCTGTACACTATACACCTATATATAGTTTAGAATACTAATTATTTCATTAATTCATATATTCAATCATATTTATTGGGTGCTTACTGTGTGCAGAGCACTGTATTAAGCGCTTGGAAAGTACAAGTTGGCAACATGTAGAGACGGTCCCTACCCAGAAACGGGCTCACAGTCTAGAATCGGGAGACAGACAACAAAACAAAACATGTGGACAGGTGTCAAGTCGTCAGAACAAATAGAATTAAAGCTAAATGCACATCATTAACAAAATAAATAGAATAGTAAATATGTACAAGTAAAATAAATAGATTATAGAAATCTATACAAACATATATGCAGGTGCTGTGGTGAGGGGAAGGAGGTAAGGCAGGGGGCGGATGGGGAGGAGGAGAGGGAAAAGAGGGCTCAGTCTGGGAAGGCCTCTTGGAGGAGGTGAGCTCTCAGTAGAGCTTTGAAGGGAGGAAGAGAGCTAGCTTGCAGATGTGTGGAGGGAGGCATTCCAGGCCAGGGGGAGGGCGTGGGCTGGGGATTGACGGCAGGACAGGCAAGAATGAGGTACAGTGAGGAGGTTAGCAGCAGAGGACCAGAGGGTGCGGGCTGGGCTGTAAAAGGAGAGAAGGGAGGTGAGGTAGGAGGGTGCGAGGTGATGGAGAGCCTTGAAGCCGAGAGTGAGGAGTTTTTGCTTGATGCGTAGGTTGACAGGCAGCCACTGGAGATTTTTGAGGAGGGGAGTAACATGCCCAGAGTGTTTCTGCACAAAGAAGATCCAGGCAGCAGCGTCAAGTATAGACTGAAGTGAGGAGAGACAGGAGGATGGGAAATCAGAGGGGAGGGTGATGCAGTAATCCAGTCGGGATAAGATGAGATATTGAACCAGCAAGGTAGTGGTTTGGATGGAGAAGAAAGGGTGGATCTTGGTGTTGTTGTGGAGGTGAGACCGACAGGTTTTGGTGACGGATTGGATGTGAGGGGTGAACAAGAGAGCAGAGTCGAGGATGACAACAAGGTTGCGGGCTTTGAGACGGGAAGGATGGTAGTGCCGTCTACAGTGACTGGAAAGTCAGGGAGAGGGCAGGGTTTGGGAGGGAAGATAAGGAGTTCAGTCTTGGACATATTGAGTTTTAGATGGCAGGCAGACATCCAGATGGAGATGTGCTGAAGGGGGGAGGGGACCTGAGCCTGAAGGGAGGGAGAGAGAGCAGGGGAAGAGATGTAAATTTGGGTGTCATCAGTGTAGAGATGATAGTTGAAGCCTTGGGAGCGAATGAGTTCACCAAGGGAATCAGTGTAGATAGAGAACAGAAGGGGACCAAGAACTGACCCTTGAGGAACCCCTACAGTAAGGGGTTGGGAGGGGGAGGAGGAGCCTGCAAACGAGACTGAGAATGAACAGCCAGAGTGATAAGAGGAGAACCAGGAGAGAACAGAGTCTGTGAAGCCAAGGTTGGATAGCGTGTTGAGGAGAAGGGAGTGGTCCACAGTGTCGAAGGCAGCTGAGAGGTCGAGCAGGATTAGGATAGGGCAGGAGCCATTGGATTTGGCAAGGAGGAGGTCATTGGTGACCTTTGAGAGGGCAGTTTCAGTGGAGTGTAGGGGATGGAAGCCAGATTGGAGGGGGTCTCCATATTATTCTCACATAAGTCTGCAAATTAGTTCGTAGTACTTTAGTTTCCAAACTCCTCATCCTTCCTTCCTTTATTCAGTCACATTCTTTTGTTGTTATGTCATCTTTCGATGTTGATGCACTTCCATCTTTCAGAAGGTATCCTGCTCATCAGCTAATGTTTAAACAGAACATAATGATTTGATCATTTGGAACCAGTCTCTCTGGATTCTTGGGCTGTTCTGTAGGAAATTTGTCAAGAGAAATAGCCTCAAAATTGTGCTTAGACCTGAAAAACTTGCTGTACCATGATTCTTTAACTGATTAGGAATGCATGTTTAGTGTTCTCTGAGATGCAATATTTCTTTTGTATTTCTTTGTATTTTAGAAATCACAAAGGTTTTCAAACCATTAGTACATCTGTCTGCACTGCTTTCAGATAAGTTTTGAGGGGGTTTTTTCTTTAAATGAATGGAAAATGACCCCCCCCCCAAACAATGTAATCACAAATGGAGCTAATCAAGCTGGTTCTGGTTCTGCCTTGGAGCAAGTAATATTTGCATTGTCCGTAGGAGTGAAGTAGACGTGAAAATCTACTTTAATTATCTTAACTCAGCAAATTTAGCTGAGTATAGCTTGATCATAAATGATTTTCTTTTTCTTTCATTCAAGTTTTTGAGAGCAGAAGATAAGCTCTGATTCTGTTTTCCCTCTTCTTTTTTTATCCTTCTTTCCTTCCCTTCTGTGTTGTTGATTATCACCTTTTTTGTCAGCAGTTTTTATTTTACATATCCGATGACAGGCTTAGCCTCAGCACAAACCATCCTCTTACCCTGATATCACTTTGATAAATGAACTTTCTTAAAGAGCCTATTTCAATGTGGCTATTTATAAGAGTCAGAGTATGGAGTAAACAGCTAAGATTGTGTAAACCGCGTATTTTAATTATATCTCTAACATGTGATGGGTACACTACTAAAAAATAGTGGGATATTATATTTCTTTATAAAGCAAAAGAATGTGTCTGTAGCTTCATATTGTACTTTCCCAAGTGCTAAGTAGAGTGTTCTGTGTACAGTAAGTGCTCCATAAATGATTGATTGATCAGTTGTCCAGCCTCATTTTGTGACTCTCTTTCAGATATGTATATTTTACTTTCTTATACCCCAGAGTAATGAACCATTCAAAATGGTGTGAAAGCAATGATTCTGCCTCCTTTAAAAAGACCAAAGAGACACAATATGGTTGATTCATGCCTAGTTAAAAATTCCCTCTTAAGATGGGGTGTTTAGTGGGCTTTTTTATTTGGCCTTCATTCAAAACCCAGACAACCATGCACCTTCTCAATTTCCAACTTGTCTGCATCCCAGAGCCTCTTCTAAATATCTGGAGTGGGATATATAAACGGGTATAAAGGGATCACAGCTATCTCTTGAAAACATCTTCAGAGTAAAACTTGATCTACCAGCTGAGTAAGCTCCACGGCCCCCTCCAATTATATCCCTATCTCCCATCTACCATTTTTTTCCAAATTCCTCAAACAAATTATTTCCATCTTCTGCCTTGACTTTTTCTTCTTGAGCCTTTACAATCCAGCATCTCCCCCTTGACTCCACAGAAACTGCCATCTCTAAGATCACTGATGACCTCCTTCTGGCCAAATCCAACAGATCTCTACTCTATCCTAATCATTCGTGATCTCTGTTGCCTTTGACACCGTTGACCTATTCTCCTGGAAACACTATCCACTCGTGGCTTCACTGACACTATCCTCTCCTGGTTTTCCTCCTATCTCTCTGACACTATCCTCTCCTGGTTTTCCTCCTATCTCTCTGACAACGTCTCAGTTTGTTTCATAGGCTTTGTTTTACTATGTCCTCAAAGTGCTTCTCCTGTTCTTTTTGCTCTCCACTTCCCAATTTCAGCTTCTGTTAGAGCAGCTTGTTTGGGTATCTCACCATTATCTATCCACTTATTTGCTCTGATCTTATCTTGGTGTTTAATTTTGTGTGTGGCCCGTAAGGAATGCCGATGGAGCTGCTCAAAGAGCTGGCTGTGGTCCAGACTTCCCAGCCATAGAGAAGTCTGAACAGCACTACACCTCTGCAAACTTTTAGTTTGGTCAGGAACCTGATATCATTCTCCTTAGCACACTGCTTGACAGTCTCTCAAGGGGTGGACTGGCATTTTCGTTGGTTTTTCCACTTCTCTGTATATCATCTGGTCATTAGTCAGTGGGCTGCCAAAGTAACACAATTCTGTCACATTTTTTAGCTCTCGTGTCACTAATATTAATTTTTGGTTGTGTATATGACTTTCTTGGTGTAGCCTGATACATCACCTGTTTTCTTTAGATTTATTGTGAACTGGTGACACCTGGTTGATTCAGTGATTTTACAGTCGGGGGTTTTTGGGGTGTGGGCCCCTAGGGTGCGGTCATGCTGAGCACAGTAATTCTTGAATGACTGTTTCCAGCACTTGTGATGCTCAAAGTCTGTTGAATTGGGAGAATTTCCCAGGGGTTCCAGAAGCATATTCTAATGCCTGTATCTGGGCCTTTTGTTGCATCCCCCATCTTGGCTACAAAGAATGACTTGAACAGGGTTCACTAGCCATCTCTACTGTATTCCATTGGCAATTGCCAATGAATCGGACAGGACACCTTCAGCTCTGACCCAGCCAGTCGTGAAGCTGTCTTGGGATTTTTTTTTTTGTCAAGTGCCAAAGTGTATTATAACTTCCTTTGTCTCCTCCTACACTAGTTAAAACCCTCTGAGACTTCCCATCCATTGCAGAAGTTATGTTTTGCATTTTTTTGCTTTGATCAGTTGATGATGTGCTTTTTGTCATTTCTCCCCAAATTTCAATTTTAAGGAAACATAATGGCAATGAAGGGAGAAATGAAGACCTATTGGATCCCTTCAAATAGGAGAATAATTTAGAGATAGGTTCTTCTTTTGTTCTTTGTTTTTTCTAATATGTCTTCAAAGGATACAGGAATATTTGACTTAACTTTTTTAAATATTCCCTGAGTCCAACTCATCTGTAGTATTTGCAGTGTGATGGGCTTGGAAAGAAAGATTGTTCTGTAGATTAACTACTCCAGAGGTTACAACATGAGAATTAAGTGTTTATCTGTAAATTAATTCCCTGCTCCATTTATTTTAACATGCACAATCATACTGCATCTTGAGAAAAATCTCCTTTCTTCAGTACCTACTTTTTTTCCCAGCTCCTTTCTATTGATGGAATTCTCTTTGACCCCTGTCACTTATCCCAAGGTAATTAAATGGAAAGGAAAAATGCTGCTCAGTTTATGCTCAGTTATGAACAAATGAATGTCCAGAAACTAGAAAGTTATAGTTGATTATAATATACTCAAATGAAAGATTGTCACCTGTTAGGAAAGTGTTGTGATTTTTACTTTCTTTATCACTGATCTTCTCCTCTTTTTGTTTTAATCTACTCTCTTTTTTAATTGACTCTCTTCTTTAGAGAAGCAGCATGGCTCAGTGTAAAGAGCACGGGCTTTGGAGTCAGGTCAGGGGTTCAAATCCCGACTGCCAGTTGTCAGCTGTGTGACTTTGGGCAAGTCACTTAACTTCTCTGTGCTTTAGTTACCTCATCTGTAAAATGGGGATTAAGACTGTGATTCCCCCATGGGACAACCTGATCATCTTGTAACCTCCCCAGTGCTTAGAACGTGCTTTGCACATAGTAGGTGCTTAATAAATGCCATTATTATTATTATTATTATCAATGCTTCTCAGACATTTCTCTCTTGGGTAAAGGGCTCATATATTAGAAAGTAAAAGCAATGAACCAATTTCCTGTGATTCCCAAGGTTATTCAGCGTTTGCCACACATTCCGAAGACAGTGTTGAATAGCCTTGTTGGCTGTTCTCTTCATTTTTTGAAGCCACATAAGTCGCAAGGACAAGCAAGAAGCAGCATGGCTTAGTGGAAAGATCATGGGCTTGGGAGTCAGAGGTCATGGGTTCTAATCTCAGATCTACCACTTGTCAGCTGTGTTGCTTTGGGCAAATTACTTAACTTCTCTGTGCCTCAGTTACCTCATCTGTAAAATGGGGATTAAGACTGTGAGCCCCACGTGGGACAACCTGATTATCGTGTATCTACCCAGCACTTAGAACAGTGCCTTGCACATAGTAAGCGCCTAACAAATACCATCATTATTATTACTATTATTATTATTATTATTATTACCAAATACAGGTGTACCGGGATGCAGCATGACCACAATACACAGAAATCCAGAAGTACATCATGCACGATGTGATGGTGTCCATCTGGTGTTTTGGCCAGTGGGAAATTGATACCCTCCAATCAATCAATAATGGTTTATTTAATCCCTTCTTTGTGCAGTGCACCTTACTAAGTACATCATCATCATCAATCGTATTTATTGAGTGCTTACTGTGTGCAGAGCACTGTACTAAGCGCTTCGGAAGTACAAGTTGGTAACATATAGAGACAGTCCCTACCCAACAGTGGGCTCACATGAGAAAGTACAAGACCAGTATAGTTGGTAGGTATGATCCCTGCCCACAAGGAGCTTACAGTCTAGAGGGGGAGGCCAAAATTAAAATAAATTACAGTCTGGGGAAACATGGAAACCAGATTGCAGGGTGTCTAGAAGAGGAGGTGGGAGCAGTGGTTGTTTGATGAGATTTGGAAAGGAAAGCTAGGAAAGGGATGGGGGCAGTAACTGGATGGTGCTGTAGAGCCAAGGGAGGTGTTTTTAAGGGGTGTTTGAAAGCAGTGGGGAAGGAGCCATTGGAGAGTGAACAGTTGAAGATGGAGATTGGGGATGGAAAAAGGGAGGTGGCAGGGTCTTTAATGAGGTACAAAGGGATGCCTTGGAGACCACATGGAGGTGGTTGAGTTTAAGAGGTCGGAGATCTCCTCTTGTGATACTGCTGGGAAATATGGGAAAGACCCCCTCTTCCATTGCACCATTCCATTCCCACTTATCCTTGTTGTCAGCAGAGTTCTGGCCTCCTGCACCCTGAATGAGATCCCCTCCCCCAACCCATGCTTCAGGACAGTTCAGTAGTTTCAGGCCCTCCTCAGGGTTCATGAACTACTGCAACCATTGAAAGGTACAGCCCATCTCTGAAAGCCTTGGGTACCTTCGCCGCCCCCACCCCCCCCCCACCAGGACTGGCACCGCCAGCCACCAGAATAGCCCTCAACACAGCTGATGAAAATCAAGGGAGTGGTCACCGTGGCCAGATTGAACCCGGCCCTGCGCCACATTCATCGCACACCTCTCTTGCCGTGATAGTGTCCTCACAGCTCCGTCCCCCAACTCCCATGCTAGCCCTGCCTCCCCATTGACGGCGACAGCCTTGGGTAGCGAGGCTGAGCCAGTCCAGGGCAGGAGGGGCCGGTAGCTGTTGCTGGGGAGCAGGGACCCTTCCTCTCCCCTTCCCCTTTAACTGCCTGGTGGGGGATAGGAGCTGGGGAGCACACCACGCTACCAGCAGCAGATATTGCTACAAAGATAAGAAAGCTAAGCAACTAGTGGAGGAAAGGGCCGAGTTTGGGGTTCAGGAAGACAAGAAATCTTGCAACATGAGAGAGGGATGAACAAGAGGAGGTAGGATGGCAAGGAGAGATTTACATTGTCATTTTAAGTTACCTCCAGGACCCAGTTGGGTGGTTGACTTGGTGGGGTCCCTGGGGAACAAGGCACTGCTCCCCTGGCCTCCCACAGTGCTCATTTTCTTAGGTGATTTACTCTCGGGGCTCCATTGGGCTCAGCCCTGGTTGGGGGACTTTCCACGTGTGGTCTGGCTAAGAACTTTTGTCTCTTCAGCTAGACACTATGCCAGCCCGCAGTCTTTAGCAGCATGGCTTATTGGAAAGAGCCCAGACTTAGGACTCAGAGATCGTGGGTTCTAATTCCACCTCTGCCATTTGTCAGCTGTGTGACTTTGGGCAAGTCACTTAACTTCTCTGGGCCTCAGTTCCCTCATCTGTCAAATGGGGATGAAGACTGTGAGCCCCACGTGGGACAACGTGATGACCTTGTATCTACCCCAGCACTTAGAACAGTGCTGGCACATAGTAAACACTTAACAAAAAACATTATTATTATTATTATTATTATTATTATTATTATTATTATTATTTAGCTACACACTAGAGACCAGGACCCTGCTATGCTAAGCCTCACCCTCTAGAAGACCCCTTCTCTCAAAGCCTTTTTGTCCCAAGCCCTCTCCCCCACCCCCTGCCTTCCAAAGGAGAAGTTGGTTCTCATAATCATCACAGTTTTGCTTTTAAAATAGTAGGATGATAATGTGTAGAAATGAGAAGTTTCAACTTTTATCTCCCTATATTAAGTTCAGCTACATGCTGAGATGTGCATGTGGGAAATGCCGTGATATGCTTGAACTAAAAAACAACAGGGTTTTCTAGCCCAAGTCTCAATTTACAGTTATGATCCCTTACTGTGGGCAGAGAAATTACATAGCATTTTGTAGCCTAGTGGAAAGAGCACGGGCCTGGGAGTCAGAGGACCTGGATTGTAATCTCTGCGAATTGTTTGTTGTGTGACCTTGGACAAGTCACTCAAGTTTTCTATGCCTTTATTTTCTCCACTGCAAAATGGGGATTTAATACCTGTTCCCCCTCCTACTTATACTGTGAGCCTCCTGTACGAGAGGGATTGTGTCCAACATAATTAGTGTGTATTCACCTCAGTACTTAGAGCAGTGCTCGACACATAGTAAATGTTTAAAAAATACAACAACAATAATAATAAATTTGCTGAGTTGGACTACTCCAGAGAAAATCCTGCATTTACCCACAGCCCTTGGCAGTCAACAGTGGTTTTTTCAGTACAGAGAACAACAGAAGCCCACTGATCAATGCAATCTCTACCCTACCCTTTTCTCATTCTCCTGCTAAAGCCTCCAGTCACCTCATCTTGTCCCCCGTAAATCCTGGATTCTGGCGTCATGAAAATGTGCCCTTCTTATCGTTTGTAGGTATTCTGTTCCCCTACTGCTCGCCCCCCACCCTCCCCCCACCCCGCAATATTCCATGAATGAGGCATTCCCAAGGAGCTGGGTTCCGATTCAGAATTGCCTTGTGGAAGAGATGTGGAGGTCCACAGACAAAGCTTCATCCTTGAGATTCCAACATTCTTTAAAGAACGTTTATGGAATACATTGTAAATCTGAGTTGCTTTAAACAAGCTAAATCTTCAACCAAATGATTTGATCTTGTCCTTTTTTTCTCCCAGGATAACCATTCTGGATGTTTCTCATCAGAGGCACTGGTGGTTCTCGTACTAAAGTCACTCACTCTGAGTGAAAGAGTGCCAGAGGCAAATTTTCAGCCTTTGCTTTCGGTCTTGAAACGTTTGCTTTTAAACTTCAGCCATATGTATTATCTGAAGATTGTCATGAATGAAACAATTCATACTTGAATGCCTTCAATCTTCGGTAATCTTGAATACGCTCTCTTGGCAGGATTTTTGCTGCTCTTAATAACAAGATGAACAGGTGATGGAGTATGTGAATGTGTACAGTCTACAACAAGCAATTAAAAAAGTAGAGAGCATTTATTTTGGAGATTGGTAAGGGGGAAAAGATTTGAAGTAATACCTAAAACTAGCCCCTTGCTATGAGTCCCCCAAACCTCCCATTTTGTGTCCTTGCAAGGAAGTAGTCAATCCTATTAATAGTGGGATCTATTTTGTAAGGAATTCATGACCAGCAGTTAGTAATGATAATGACAGAGCAGCATTTCCCAGGCTGTGGCAATCACTGGGGAATGCTGTTCTGCAGATTACTGTATTTGATCTTCATGTGTCCCATCCACAAATTTTCGAATGCCTGACTTTTGCTACTCATTGTATTAAATTGGATACCAACATTGCGATATTTTCTGCTCTCTGAAAAGAATCTTTATACCTATTTTCTCTAGGTATGTGTGTTTATGCCCCAAATCATAAGTTACTAAAAGTGATCTTTAATTTCTTTCCCAGCACATATGTTGGAAATGATCACCTCCCACTATTTCTGCTATAGAGAGATTGCAGCTTTGAAGAAAATGGATGGAAAATATAATAGTCAGCCACATTTACTGAGCACCCACTGTGTGCAAAGTGGGGGAGTGCCAGGGAAGTAGAAGGTATAATCTTTGCCCTTAAATATTTTACAATTTAACAGAGGAGACAAGACAAATACAAATCGTATCAATGTGGGTAACTGAAAAAATATGGCTACAAATAACTGCAGCTGTACAATATGTTCAGTCATTTGGGGAAATGTGAGTTTTTGCTCCATTTGACACAGCTTGGGTCACTTATGCTGTAGACTCACAAAATTAAGCAATTTAGACTGGGAGCCCCATGTAGGACAGGGAGTATATCCAACCTGATTTTCTTGTATCTATCTTAGCGTTTAGTACAGTTCCTGGCACATGGTAAGCACATACCAAGAAAAGCAGGGTGGTCTAGTGGAAAGAGCATGGGTTTGGGAGTCAGAGGATCTGAAACCTAATCCCGGCTCCACCACTTTTCTGATGTGTGATCTTGGGTAGGTAACTTTACTTCTCTGTGCCTCAGTTACCTCTTCTGAAGAATGGGGATTAAATCATCCTTTTTCCGACTTAGACTATAAGCCTTTGTGGGACAGGGACTATGTGCAACCTGGTTGTCTTGCATCTACCCAGTGCTTAGAACAGTGCTTATACATAGTAAACCATTTAAAAAAAAGAAGAGAACCATTGTGGTCAGCAGTGGGTGGAATTTAAGCCTCTGGTGAGCCTAGGAGGAGAGGAAAGCCAAAATATGTTTGCCAACTGCCTTCTTATTTTCGCTCTTCCTAGCCTCTCTGGCACTGTTAGCATTATGGGAGGAGTAACAGAAAGTACAATCTTGAGATGACCACAATGGCAACTGCAGGCCCTAGAGGAATGAATCACTGGCCCACAGGATAAAATAGCTCTGGACTGGAGTTAGATGGGGTTAACCTGAAAATATCTTCATGGCACAGAGGATCTAATGAGGGGAACTTCAAGGCAGAGGGAATTTTGGCTTCAGTGCGTTGGATACGGGAGACAGTGAAGAATCGAAGGGATGGCAAGTCAGCTTAAATACATTTCCCGAGTTAGGTGTAGCTGTAAAGTTCTGACATGTTACAACAAGCTTGCAAATAGATTTTACGAACCATTAAGCCCATAAAAATAATATTTAACTCCAAAATGTGCAATGCCTCATCCTTTATTCCACTTTTCCGCATCACCTGATGTTCCATCTCCTTTAGTTTCTTCCAGTCACTATTGTCAACCAGTCCTTAAGCTTAGACCTGGAGCAAATATCTGAATAGTTCTCCTGCAAAGCAGATTCATAGTAGAGTCCAGAAAAGAGGGAACAAACAGGAGGAATGTCCTTATAGACTTCATTCTTATTTCTGACCTCTCCTCCATGGTGCAGCAATACTTCTCCATCCTTTTTGATTCCCATGCTCATTGCTTGTGACAGCTGTTTCTGACTTTTAACCCCTTCCTAAAACTCCCTGTCCTGCCACTTCCTTCCTCCTACCTCTTGCCACTAATGACCTGGCCACATACCTCATCAATAAAATTGAAACCATTAGCCATGGTCCCCATAAAATCTCCCCTACCCACTACAGTCCTCCTCCAGCCCTCTCTTCAACTCTCCCACCCTTCCTAGGAGTATCTCAGTAGGAAACCTCCTGCCTCCTCTCAAAATCTACCCCCTCCACCTGGGCTTCTAACCCCATCCCGTCTGTCTTTATCAAAGCAATTTTCCCCTCCCATCTTCCCTTCCTGACCGCCATCTTCAACCAGTCACTCTACTACATTCACTGCCTCCATTTCCTGTCTTCCAAGTGCCCCCTTCACTCCATGGAATAGACCTCTCTTTAAGCTTACCAGTGACCCCATCCAGTGGTCTCTACTCCACCCTCAACCTCCTTGAGCTTTCTGCTGCCTTCATTACTGTGAATTACCCCCTTCTCTTGGAAACGTTATCTCACCTTGGCTTCACCAACACTATATTCTCTAGGTTCTCCTCTTATCTTTCTGATTGCTCCTTCTCAGTCTCTTTCAGAAGCTCCTCCTGTGCCTCCCACCCTCTAACTGTGGCAGTGCCTCAAGGTTCAGTTCTGGATCCCTTTCTATTTTCCATCTACACCCACTCCCTTAGAGAACCCATTCAATCCCATGGCGTCAACTACCATCTCCGAATGATTCCCAGATCTGCTTCTCCAGCCCTGACCTCTTTCCTTTTCTACAGTCTTGCATTTCCTCCTGCCTTCAGGACATCCCTACTTGTATGTCCTGCTCACACCTCACACTTCACATTTCCAGAACAGAACTCCTCACCTTCCCACCCAAACCCTGTTCTCCCTTATTCCTATAGGCCGCACCACCATCCTCCCTGTCTCATAAGCCCCTAACCTTAGCATTATCCTCAAATTTCATTCATTCATTCATTCATTCAATCGTATTTATTGAGCACTTACTGTGTGCAGAGCATTGTACTAAGCGCTTGGGAAGTACAATTTGGCAACATAATCATCTCTTATTCAGCTCACATATTCAATGTCACCAACTCCTGTTTGATCTTCACAACATAGCTAAAATCTGCCCTTTCCTCTCCCTCCAAACTGTTACTGTGCTGATCCAAGCACCCAAGTACCGCATCTGCCTTCTCTTTGACCTCCTGACTCTTGTCTCTCTCCTCTCCAGTCCATACTTCACTTTTTAGCCCAGATCATTTTTCTGAAAAAACATTGTTTCTATCACCCCACTCAAAAACCTCCAGTGGTTGCCCATCCTTCTCCACCTCAAGCAGAAAACCCTTAACATCAGCTTTAAAGCGCTTAATCAGGTCTCTCCCTTCTACCTGACCTCACTGATCTCCTACTGCAGTCCAGTCCGCACTCTCCACTCTTCTAACCCCAAACCTACTTTCTCTACCTCTATCTCTTCTATCCTAAAACTGACTCCTTCCCTACATTCTCTCTCAGGGTCGGAACTCCCTTCCCCGTCATATCCGACAGCCATCGTTCTCCCCATTTTCAAAACCTTCTGAAAATCTCACCACCTCCAAGAGGCCTTCCGAGGCTAAACCTTTATTTCTCTTATCCACCCTCCCCTCTTAGTTGACTATGAACTTGGCTGTTTACTCCTTAAGGACTTTGTTACTCATCCCATCCCAACAGAACTTATGTAAATAGTTTTATACTCTAGTATGTCCCCTATCCCTAATAATAATTATGGTATTTATTAAATGCTTACTATGTGCCAGGCACCGTACTAAGTGCTGGGATGGATACAAGCCAATTGAGTTGGACATAATCCCTGTTCCATATGGGGCTCCCAGTCTCAATCCCCATTTTGCAGATGAGGTTACTGATGCCCAGAGAAGTAAAGTGACTTGTTCAAGGTCACACAGCAGATAAGTGATGGAGCCAGTATTAGAACCCAGGACCTTCTAATTCCCAGGCCCATGCTTTGCCCACTGCTCCTTCTCACATTGTTGCCTCTTTGTTATATTCAGAAATGATGTCAAGGATGAAATGTGTCATCAAGGACACTGAATGCCCCAAAGTGACTTTTTTTTGACATGTAGAGATAATCAGGTGAAAGATCTGTAGAGTTTCAGATTCTGAGGATCGTTGAGTACTGTGTTGCTGAACACGGATTCTCATTCTTTATGTGGACCATATGTGAGTTCTCTCACATAGGACTGTAGACTACCTCTACACAAGAGCATTAGAGCATCAAAAATCCTGCTGTAGAAAAGTGAGCTATACAGGCAAGTGTTTTACAGTGGCAAAATACTGGATAAACAGTGTGATGATTTGTCATGCAGACATTCATACTCTTGTTGAGGGTTGTACAATCTACTCTAATTATTCATGTACCTGTAGTTGTGATGGATTCAATTCTTTATCATAAGTTTCCCAGGCCACATTAATCAGCAGTTTACTAAGTTTTTTGTTGGTAGATGAAGGCTAGTGTTTTCAAGTAGAAAGTCTTTGCTTTTCCAAAGACTTTATATGTTCAAAGACACATTTTAATTCCATTTTTTCCAGTCTTCAAATGACCCCATCTTTCCAGGCTTAAATGTGATCTTTCTCAAAGCATAGTCAGTTGAAAATGTTGGAATGACTAGGGTTGAAGGAACAATATATTGGAAGTTACTAAGCGCCAATACAGGATTTACAAATTAAAATGAAGAAAATATTGAGACTATAAAAAATCAATTTTTAAAAATCTGCTATATAAATATTTGCCAACCAGTTGTACGTATAAATAGTTGTATAAGATAGTCCCACATAAACAATAAAATTATCAGTTCACAAGTGGAATATTGTGCCCTGTGTGTATATTCACAGAGTTATGCCAACATAAATAAATGTGTTGCTCTAGAATTTACAATGCAAATAAGACATTTACCTTTGTATCCTATAATACATAATACTGGACTGTGAAAAAGACTTGAAATTTCATAGCAGTGATTGCCAGTCCTTCTTTCATACTTTTTTGCTCTGGTGTCAGACCTCTGTTCTTGCATTTGACCATATCAATTATGGCCAAACTGCCTTCAAAGGTTGTGTGGCTTGAAGAATAAGAAATAGCTAGTAAAGGAGAAAGTAGAAAATAGAAACATTATCAACATTAACTGTTCCATTCCCACCATTCTTTGAAGTCTTATTGGTGTTTTCCCTAGGAGTGGGGCAGTCAGAAGGGCATTCTGCTATAAGAAGGGCCTCACATATCACGTGCATTCACTTTAAGCCTCCATATTTCACAGCAGTTAAGTGCTTAGTACAGTGCTCTGCACACAGTAAGCACTCAATAAATACGATTGAATGAATAGGTCCACAGTCCATGTGGAGACTGGGGGCAGTAGAGAAATTGTTGTCTGGGGTGGCAGACCACCCTAGCAGTACATAAGTGCTGTAGGGCTGGGAGAGGGGATGAATAAAGGGAGCAAGTCAGGTTGACACAGAAGGGAGTTGAAGAAATGGAAAGGAAGGCTTAATCAGGGAAGGCCTCTAGGAGGAGTTGTGCCTTCAATAAGGCTTTGAAGAAGGGAAGAGTATATGTCGGATATGAGGAGGAAGGGTGTTCTAAGCCAGAGGCAGGATGTGGGCGAGAGGTCAGCAACAAACTACCGGTCTCTGCAGGTCTTAGGGAACTTTGGAGCCTGTGATAAGCCAGTCTGTGCCAGACCCTCTTTACATCCTCCCCACATGGATTTTTCTCCAGGCCTTAGTCAGCACTTACAACCCCCAGCTGAGCTTCTTTTCTTTCCCATCCTCTGCCCTCCAACTTCACCATCCCAGGATCCCCGGAATACCTCAATCAATGGGCAGCCCTTCTGGAAGAAGGGTCCAAATGCAGCGTTAAATAGGAAGCATAGGACATAGAGCATTTCTGTGGCTCCCTTTACCAGAATGAAGGCTCAGTCCCTAAGATTGGCTGGAGCACAGTAAACTAAATCCTCACAGCATGGGTACTCCCTGTCTCCCTGATGCCAGACCACTCTTCCCTCTGGCTAAGTATCCAAATGTATTTCCGAGAGAAGGGGAAAGCGTTCATGGAGGCAGTCTCAGATATAGAAAAACTTCTCATCCCTCCCTGTTGGTCAGGGAAAGATCCTCCAGTCAAGAAAAGCCATCAAGAGAAGCAACATAGACTACTGGAAAGAACATGGAACCTGGAGTCAGAGGACCTGGGTTTTAATCCTGGCTCTACAACTTGTCTGCTGTGTGAACATGGGCAAGTCACTTAACTTCTCTGTGCCTTCATTTTACCTAATCTATAAAATGGTGATTAAAACTGTGAGTCCCCAGGTGGGACATGGACTATGTCCAACATGATTAGCTTGTATCTGCCACACTGCATAGTACAGTGCCTGACACATAGTAAGCAAGTAACAAAATACTACTTAAAAAATATAAAATGAAAAATAGAGCTCAGTGTTAACTGCAATAGAATAAATTAAAACCTGGAAGAAAAAAAATTCTCATAATTAACCAAGTCCTTCAGTCAATCATATTTATTGAGTGCTTAATGTGTGCAGAGCACTGTACTAAGTGCTTAGGAGAAAACAATATAATACATTTCCTGCCCACAACAAGCATACAGTGTAGAGAGGGCCTACAGTCACGTCTGTCATATAAATTAATAAATTATGTATATGTACATAAGTGCTCTGGGGCTGGGAGAGGGGATGAATAAAGGGAACAAGTCAGGCCGACACAGAAGGGAGTTGAAGTAAAGGAAAGGTGGACTTAGTCAGGGAAGGCCTCTTGAAGGAGATGTGCCTTCAATAACGCTTTGAAGTAGGGGAGAGCAATTGTCTGTTGGATATGAGGAGGGAAGGTGTTCTGGGCCAGAGGCAGGATGTGGACAGGAAGTTGGCGTTGAGATAGAGGTACAGTATGAAGGTTAGCATTAGAGGAGCGAAGTGTGAAGGCTGGGTTCTTTTTCAGTAAAGTAACAGTTGCGTACTCATCTAAGTCAGGTTACATTTGTAAAAGCAATTTGCTTTAAACGACTTCCTTCCAAATAATCCCAGGGAGTGTATAGCAAACTGCACCCACAACCAAACCATCAGCAATCATCACCCTTAGTCATGAAAGTGGGGGTCACGGGGGTGGTGCGCAGTGCTTTCAGGGGGAGACTGGCTAGCACTGCTTGGGTAAGTCAAGGAATAGTGAAGAGGGCAGATAATGTGATTTGCAGACAGTAAGCAGTCAATAAAATACTACTGACTGAAAATGGAGTAACAGAGGAGGGGGAGTCAAGTAGGGCAGCAGATTCTCATCACCTCTCCATTGGCCTTCCCCATTGGTCCAAGGATGTAGTAATTGGCTATTTCCCTGTCTCTGCTGCGAGCCCTCAGATGATGCTTAGGAGGTCATTATTTTGAAGATACTGATTTGTCATCAGGCCCACCTCTCAGATCTAAAACTGTCATCCATTGATCATTGTGGATAGTTATTGTTATTTTGTTTTTTAATTTGAAAATATCTTCTTCCAGGGTCTTCCTGTCTTTATCTCTTCATCTTCTCTTACCCCAAATTCGTGATGTTTCCATTTTTACTTGTTAAACTTTTGTATGCTTCTTTTAACTCTATATTTCATGAGTATTTGCAAATAACCTGCTCATTTTTAGTTAATACAAACTGATTTACTTAATTCCTTCACCAGCAATTGTCAGTACAAATGAAAGAAACCTTATCATGCCCCACTGCAAAAATTGCATTTGTTGAACTGAGTAGTTTTTTCAGGAAGTATAAAAAACACAAGATGATTAGATATCCTGTCAGTGGATCAAAATTGGGATAAATGGTATGAAATGAAGACATAAAGAGACAAAGGTCTATTCTTCAACAGATAGAAATTTAAGACAACTCAGATTTTGAATGTTAAATACAGAATAATAATAACGGCATTTGTTAAGCGTTTACTATGTGCAAAGCACAGTTCTAAGCTCTGGGGGGAATACAAGGTAATTAGGTTGTCCCACATGGGGCTCACAGTCTTAATCCTCATTTTACAGATGAGGTAACTGAGGCACAGAGAAGTGAAGTGACTTGTCCAAAGTCACACATCTGACAAATGGTGGAGTCAGGATTAGAACCCATGACGTCCGACTCCCAAGCCCGGGCTCTTTCCACTGAGCCACACTGAACATTTTCTTACCCAAATATACATGATGGTGTTAAACCTTTGCAAAAAGTCTCTTTCACCGTTCAAGTAAGCCATGAAATAAAATTTCTAATGACATCATATCCGGAAATGACTTCTTTCCTTTTCGATGGACAGTGGAATTTTTCATTACATGGTATTTCACAGTGCATTTGTTTGAGTAGCTTGAGGGACCAGAATTACTTGAATGTGAATACCCGCACATTTCCTAGTAAATATTTTCACTTCATTCATGTATAGATTTTTTTCTCTGCCTAGTATTTATTGAGAAGTTTGCCCCCGCCCCAAAGACAAAGTTTTAAAAGGCAGAAGGAAATGGAGAGTTGCCAAGCTTGTTGGCTAGAGTCATGGACAAGAGCAAGGCCTGTCTGAACTGCCACTCAGTTTTTATTCTGCGAGTTTGCAGGGTGGGTGATTAGAGTGGCTTTCGCCCAATTATGCTGTGATTATTCCGCTGCACTGTAATTGACTGGGGAGATATGCTAATACCTGTCATTTGGGATGATAAAAGATGAGCGGAGGACGCAATGCATTATTTAGCTGGCTGTGTGATAGATGAGGGATGCGCAGAGTGCTTTAATTGCTGAGAAGAGAGGTTAAGCTGAACGAACGGATGAATTAGAAATGAGTTTTTTTATGGCTTGTGGAAAAGTAAAATAAAGGAAAATGTGCCTCAAAACTGAAGCTGTAGAGAGAAACGAGCACAACGAGCCTCGATCTTCTAGGCAGATTGCTTTATCAATTTAAATATTAAAGAAAAAATACTACTTAGAGTTCAGTAGATAAGGAGAAATATACAACAGATTCATTTACTCAGCCACAAAATCACTGTTAAAGGAATTGGTTTTTATTTAAGATGACAATATTTGTAATTTGAAACCTCTTCGATCCAAATTGCATTTTAGATTGCCTTGAAATGTAATTTCTTAAGATTTATGTAGCAATTCAGGGTTGTATTTGTGGATGTATGCACAGAGATATGTACATTCCTTGTATATGTACATAAGTAAATGGGTGCAAAAGAAAGACAAGGAAAAATGAATATTCATAATCACTGTGAGAATGTAGCCATACAATTAGGAGAATACACATAATTCTCCTGTGACAAAGATCATAGTCATTCACTTGGCGTGGTCATTATGCACTGAACATCAACCAGTTAGGATTTCTTTACTTTGAAATAATGGCAGTGGGTTATATTTTTTCCACCACCACACTCTTTCTGTTTGTAACACCGATAGATGACCTTGTGCACATAAAGAAATAAAGATTTTTTTTAATGCTTAGCAAATTGGGGGTCTTTATATAACTTGGCTGTTGCATATTTTTGGTTCCAGCTGTGTGCCTTTTTTGAGGTCATTTAATTAGAAATTAATCAGCAAGTAACTCATTGAAGTCTCATACAAGGTGTGATGCTTCTAGACACCTCAAACTATGTCCTAGAAAAGTTAGAGCAACCACAGAGTGTTGTCTCAAATTGTTTTGTTGCCATTTAACAGATGATGTAATGAAAATGCAAGATGGATAGCAGGGGTTGCATTTTGGCCAAATAATAATAATATTAATGGCATTTATTAAGCACTTACTGTGTGCAAAGCACTGTTCTAAGCGCTGGGGAGGTTACAAGGTGATCAGGTTGTCCCACGGGGGGCTCACAGTCTTAATCCCCATTTTACAGATGAGGTAACAGAGGCACAGAGAAGTTAAGTGACTTGCCCAAAGTCACTTTTCTGACAATTGGCAGAGCCGGGATTTGAACCCATGACCTCTGACTCCAAAGCCCCTGCTCTTTTCCATTGAGCCACACTGGGAAAGTGACCCTCACATATTATTGAGTTATCACCAAGGAGTCCAAATGCCATAAGTCTATGTAACACGGCCAGCGCAGAATAATTTATCAGGAAATAGCTCTCAAACAGGTTATTGAATGGTAATAGAACTGTCTAGAAAAACATGCCTGTTCAAAAGAATGTCAACTTGAGATGGATGCTGTGCTCTGCTACTCAAGGATGTTCTTTTAGAACTGGTCACTTTCACCTCCAATATAATTAGCACCTGATTTTGATATTCTTTAAGTAACGTAGGGAAATTTCTTTCTGGCCATCTTTTTATCACCATTACCCATTGGTGATATGTATAATTTTGAGACTAGCTGCTCTTAGTCTGTCAGGTGGCTGCGATGTTCAGGCTACTCCCTGTTAGGCAATATGAGGAGTTAAAAGAAGGTTCTCTGTCCTCAAGATGGTTAAAATCGAACAAAGACATCTCCAAAGCAAAAATACTCACATGCAGATCTCAGGACTAGAAAAATGTGTAGAGATGCAAATACTGTATATCTTTATATTTATGTTAATGTCTGTCTCCCCCTGTAGAATATAAGCTTGCTGTGAGCAGAGAACATGTCTACCAACTCTGTTGTTTTGTGTCTTCCCCCTCCCAGCGCCAAGAGCTTAGTACAGAGCTCTGCAAACAGTAAGCACTCAATAAATACCATTGATTAATTGATCTTTATGGCAGATTAAGGGCTAGAAAGACAAGGCAGAAAAGACAAAAGTACGGGGGAGCTTGATGACTGGAGCATTTGAGTACTGAGTGCTAGAGAGATGTTGTCTAGAATAGTTCTCTGGAGGAGTCTCATTTTGAGCACTCTCTTGTAAGAGAGGAAAAATGCTATTTGTTAAAAGGAATGAGTGAAAGTGAATGTAGATATCCTTGATGTCTGTGAACAGAGGAAGGTGAGATGACATATTCTGTTATTAACTTAGTACTATAAGAGGAATTTTAAAAGGCTACCTTACTTCCCATGATTATTCCTAATTTTTATTTTTCCAGAGAGCATGAAGACCCCTTTTCCCTCAACCATTTCTTGTCCTGTGGTTCTAATTTCCATTATCTAATACTGAAGTGGTACTTTCTGTCCCTAGTATTGAGACAAATTAAGTCTTGGTTTAATACTTGAAATAGAATGAATTATTATTATTCCCTTTTGACTGTCAGCGCACTAAAGGTTGGGAACATGTCTACCAACTCTGTGATATTGTACTCTCCCAAGCCCTTAGTACAGTGCTCTGCACAGAGTAAGCACTCAATAAATACAATTGATTGAGTGATAGTACACTTAATTTTCACAAATTAGGATTATAGTCTATATCCGTAACATGATCATTCGTCTTTCTGTACAGGTAGCTGTGCTCATCTGCTTTCCCTTTGCCACCTCTTACTGTCTTACCAATTAAAATTCCTTGGAAAATACCACCAAGTGTGTGAAAATGTGCCCCTGTGAAGTAAAGGTGATGAATTATCCTACCACATATAAGGGCTTATGTCAGTAACTATAGTAATCATTATTTTACCCAGGTTGGTGATACATGGCTTTGATTTTTGTTCTTGCCAGTAGAGCAGTGATGTGTTCTTGCCTTTTCTTCAGTTTCCATTTGAGTACAGCCATGGGCCTGCTTCACACTCAAGAGCCCTTCAGAATTTCTGCTAAATAGATTTGCTCTTTTACAAAAAAGAACCCAAAAAAAGAAGGAATGAAGCAGATTAATTTGGTTTGCACCAAGATAATTATCTAAAGTTCCCAAGAAATGTCCCACACTTGTATTTCCCTGCAACATAACTTTAGTTGATTTGAGATAGATGGGGAAGTGTACCCCTTTTTTCTTTTAAATGTGCCTGAAGTGTCTCTAAATCCAAAAAATTGTGGTAGATAATGGAACACACTTGACTGACAATGCTGGAAATAAAGTGATAAGCATCTTTAACGGATCTATCAATCATAACAGCAGTTTTATTTCTCGTATTATTAGCTCCTGGGGCTTTGCTGCAAAGCGGGAGAGGTAATTTTTTTGCTATAGACTTTTCTTACTGTGCAGTTGATGTACTTCTCGGGTGGGTGGTGAATGCTGTCTGTACATTTCATTTTTGTTTTCAAGCTTTGGTCGAAAGGCTTTGGTGATCTCAGTTTCATCCTTGGGTTGTAATATTTGGGCTATGATCTTATCATTATAATCCAGTAGGGTAACAAAAGGAGTTTGTGGTAAACGTAATTCATTTTAAAGATGGAAAATATTGACACTCTTAATGAAAAGGGCTAGTAGTTAAAGATTCATTTAAATGATTTAAATATCTAAGCTGTGCTTATAGTTTGTGAACCAGAATGTGGAAATTTAGCTGTAGTTTTTTAACTTATTCTTATCTGCACTGTTACTTCTGCCAATTTCCTGGGTTATTCTTAATAAAATATCCAATAATCCAAGCAAAACTCTTTTATTAAATCCATTTTTTCATTGAATATATCTTTTGTATGTGTTTTTCTCAAATTGAAATGGAAGTAGTTTTGCTATTCAAAATTATTTTTTCAGAATGATTTTGAAATTTGAGAGGGGAAAAATGGCTTCCAATGAAAATCTTACCCTTTCCTATTGAACAATTTTTTGGGTGGGTGGGTGGTCCAGAGCAAACATGAAGCAGTGAAATTCATTAATGGCCATCATTAACATCTGTTCATGTATTCACACACATTCATATGTGTGTGAATATAGATTTTATAGTACTAATAACTGTGCTATTTGTTAAGCGCTCACTATGTGCCTAGCGTTGGACTAAGTGCTGGGGTAGATACAAGTTAATTAGGTTGGTTACAGTTCCTGTCCCACTGACACTGTCCTCTTCTAGTTCTTTTACCTCTATGGCTAATGCAGGAAGCACCATGCTCCCATGCTCTTGGGAGTCCAAGGGCATGGGTTCTAATCCCGACTCACCCACGTGTCTTCTGTGTGACCTTAGGCAAGTCACTTAACTTCTCTGTGCCTCAGTTACTTCACCTGCAAAATGGGGATTAAAAGTGTGAGCTCCGTGTGGGACAGGAACTGTGTCCAACCTGAATGTCTGGGATCTGCCCCAGCACTTAGAACAGTGCTTGGCCCATAATAAGTGCTTAACAAATACTCTAATTATTATTTTTGTTATTATTCACTCCTTCTCAATCTCTTTTGTGGGCTCCTCCTCTGCCTCTCATCTGCTATCTGTGGGAGTCCCTCAAGGCACAATTCTGGGTCACCTTCTATTCTCCGTCTACACACTCACTTGGAAAACTCATTTATTCCCACAGATTCAACTACCCTTTCTATGTGGATGATTCACCCTGACTTGTTCCTTTTCTTCATCCCTCCCTTTCTGGTCCCACAGCACTTGTGTACATATCTGTGATTTGTTTATATTAAGGTCTTTCTCCCCCTCTAAACTATAAGTTCGTGGTGGTCAGGGAATGTGTCTGTTTATTGTTATATTGTACTCTCCTAAGTGCTTAGTACAGTGTTTTTCAAATAGCAAGTGCTCAATAAATGTGATTGAAAGAATGAATGAATGATTCCCAAATCTACATCTCCATTTCTGACCGTTCTCCTTCTCTGCATTGTCTCATTTCTTCCTACCTTCAAGACATCTCTTCTTGGATGTCCTCATGTCACCTCAAGCTTAACATGTCCAAAACAGAACTCCTGATCTTCCCACCCAAACCCTGTCCTCCCTCTGACTTCTCATCATTGTAGACAGCATATCATATCTTTTCATATCTAACTGATGATCACTCTCTCTAACTCAAAGCCTTTTTAAAAGCACATCTCCAAGGGGTGTTCCCCAACTAAGTCCTCATTTTCTCTTTTCTCACTCCCCTCTGCATCACCCTTGCACTTGGATTTGCACCCTTTATTTGCCCCTCCCTCTGCCCCAAAGCACTTATGTACATATCCACAATTTATTCACATATATCAATATCTGCATCCCCCTATAGACTGTGCTTGTTGTGGGCAGTGAACGTGTCTGCCAACTGTGTTTTATTGTACTCTCCCAAGCATTTAGTACAGTGCTCTGCACACATTAAGCGCATGGTAAAAACAATTAAGTAGAAGGTAGAGCACATATTTAACCTCCATTTTACAGATGAGGTTTCTGAGGTAGAGAGGAGTTAAGTGACTTTCCCAGTCTCCCTAACTCCCAGCCCTGTGCTCTTTCCACTAGATCAAAGTGCTGCTTTCATATATTTAGTAATGTGATCTCATATTTAATAATAATAATAATGATGGTATTTCTTAAGCGCTTACTATGTGCAAAGCACTGTTCTAAGCGCTGGGGAGATTACAAGGTGATCAGGTTGTCCCACGGGGGGCTCACAGTTTTTAATCCCCATTTTACAGATGAGGGAACTGAGGCCCAGAGAAGTGAAGTGACTTGCCCAAAGTCACACAGCTGACAATTGGCAGAGCTAGGATTTGAACCCATGACCTCTGACTCCAAAGGCCGGGCTCTTTCCACTGAGCCACGCTGCTTATCTATATTTGATAGACATTGACATTTATCAATGGGTATTTCAGAAAATATCAAGAAAGGGAAAAGAATAGAGACACAGTTGGACTTAAGGTTGGAACTGAAGAAAATGTTATTGAAGCTCATTATAGGCTGTCTAATGTGGTAAGAAACAGAAGTATCGTCTTTCTAGGTTTTTCAAAATTTAGATTGCTTTGCCTTTCCCCCTTTCTGAAAAGAATTTTAATATTGACATAGAAATAAAGATCTTGCTCTACTTTTTGATGTTAATGGGGCAACATCACTAGCACAGGCTTAGTGAGCCAGTGGAATGTGTGAGTGTTTTGTGACTCACAAGGGAAGAAGAGGAAATATATTTAAGAAATATTGCCATTATATGGCAGTGAAGAAGGTGACTCTCAAAACTAGAAATGTTTTATTGAAACTTCAAAATCCACCAAATCGGGGGTTGACTTTGAAGGCCTCCCCCTTCTAGACTGTGAGTCCATTGTTGGGTAGGGACCGTCTCTATATGTTGCCAACTTGTACTTCCCGAGTGCTTAGAACAGTGCTCCGCACACAGTAAGCACTCAATAAATATGATTGAATGAATGAATGAAGGCACTTCATTAGGGTCTCTTACTTGCAAGTAATATTATGGCAGGATTTTTTCTATGCTCTCTTTCCTGCATTCCTTTTTCTCTATTATTATTATTATGGTATGTTTAATCCCTTTTTATGTGCAAGGCACTGTACTAAGCACTAGGGTGGAGACAAGCAAATTAGGTTGGACACAGTCCCTGTCCCACATGGGGCGCACAGTCTCAATCCCCATTTTACAGATAAGGTAACTGAGGCCCAGAGAAGTGATTTGCCCAAGGTTCCATAATGGCAGAGCCGGGATTAGAACCTGTGACCTTCAGACTCCCAGGCCCGTGCTCTATCCACTACGCCATGCTGCTTCCCAAGTTTGCTCTATAAGTTGCAAATATTTCATTCACGGAATGCTTTGGGATTTATGATTTTATATATATATATGTTTCCCGTGCCCAGGACACCAAAGAAACTCTGGGATTGGAAGGCAGAAAAGCATCCTTTTATACTACTGGCTGTAGTCTTCTCTGTTTTTCGTGTTTCAGAGGTAATAAAATGCTTTCCAGGAGTTTAAATGAGATGTAATGAATTTGATTTTAGGGAGCAGGAGGAGGGGAGAATTTTATTTCAGTGGTTGTTGCTTAATCAACATCTTCTCTGCCACTTCACATCAGCTTCTGTCCTTTCCAAGTGAATTAGTTCTTGTGGGCAGCACGTCAAGAGGAAGTCTATTGTTCTTGGCAGGGCACTTGAATTTCTAATTACCAGATTCCTGCCTTAATTGCAATTACCTGGACACCCAGGCAGGGTGAACTTTTGGAAAAGAATGTAATTAGTGCAAAAGGAACCTTGCTGCCAACTGCTTGTCTAGACACCAACACTAAACAGAACACTGATAAGTTCACATCTGAAAAGACAAACTATCAGTCCATTAATAGATACAGACCAAAAAATAATATAAATGTGCCAGATATTTCTGTCGTTGCCTATCAATTTCCAAGTGATGCTACTGATTGAATAAACGTCTCTGTTGATTACATCTTAATCCATCAATACTCAGTGTTTGGGAAATGATTATATAATAGAGTTGATAGGTATGGTCCCTGCCCACAAGGACCTTACAGTCTGCAGTCTTCTGAAAAGGTGGGGAGACTGATTCCACACCCTGCACAGAATTCTTGAGTCTGTGGCAGATGCAGACAAAGAACACTTGCTGTTGTGGAGACTGCCTTCTTGACTGGCAATCAATCTGGTGTTTATTGAGGACTTAACTGTGTGCAGAGCACCATTCTAAACCTTTGGGAGAGTTGGTAATCACGATCCCTGCACACTAGCACTCTATCAGAAAATCCAAGTACTTGGTTACTCACCCCTTCACCCCACCTCTTGCCCCCTCCTCCCAAAGCCCCCCATAGTATTTATGTACCCATCTTTAAACTTTTACCTCCCCCTACCTATAAATTATCTTAGTCTTTGTCTAGATTCTAGACTGTTAACTCCTTGTGGGAAGGGAATATGTCTACCAATTCTGTTTTCATATACTCTCCCAAGCACATAGTACAGTGCTGTGCACCCAGTAAGAGCTCAGTAAATAACATTGCTTGATTTATCTCCCCCACTAGATTGTAAACTCCTCGAGGGCATAAATCATGTCTGCTAACTCTGTTGTACTCTCCCAAGTGCTTAGTACGGTGCTCTGCACAGAATAAATGCTCAGGATAAACTGTTGATTGATTGCTTGGGACTGCAACAAGTGTGCAATTTGTGTATGCCAGTAAATCCCCCAGACATGGGGTGTGGGGTATTGTCTTGTCATTGATTGGCTAAAGGATGCTCTTAAGTGAACACATCCATGGGCAGTTACCTGGGAGATAAATCAATCAATCATTAAGGTACCATTCTAAGCACTTGGGACAGAACAATATAATACAGTTGGTAGACATATTCCCTGCCCACAATGACCTTACATTTTAGAGGGGGAGGTATGAAAAGTAAGAAGTAGAGGAACAGAAAGTGCCTTGTAAATTCTTTATAATATTACAGTGAGTGGAAGCGCAAGGGTACATTAGCACAAATTAGTTCTGTTTTCAAAGACAGAATTTTTTCTTGAGGAATAAAACCTTGAATGCCATGGCATTTTCTCTACACTATTAAGTGCATTTCGAGTGTGGTTGTGTTTTTAATTTCAAAGAAAGGTAAAAATAGTTATAAGCTGCTTTACCCTTGGTGATTGGAGAGATAAAGTTCGTCTCCTTGGATGCAGCCACTTCCAGTATGACTGTGTCACTTATTGATAGAGTGAAAATAAAAGGGAAACCGTCAGATAAAAGTGCTTTCTGTTTTTATAGACCAAGATATAAAACCTGCTTTGTTCTCTAGAAAATCCAGTTAAGAGCACTTAAAATGAAGTGCTCAAGTGATCGGCTCCCCAAGCCCACATCACAGTGAAAGTGGAAAATGTTTTGATAGGAAGGCCAGTGAAATAAATTGTTCCAACTGCTTGTAAACATTAAGATTGGAACAGAGAAAGTGGAAAGACAAATAGGAACGTAAGGTGAAGCAACAGAACATGAGCCTATTTTACATTTATCTGTTTCAAATTAAATTTAAATTCAATTATACCAGTTTCTGAGCATCTTTTAATAGTATTTTTATAACGCAAGCAAAGTGATCAGCATCATAAATTATTCTATCCTGAAAAGTCATTGACTAAAACAAAAAAGTATTCAGTTTGAGTTATTGATTTGGCATGTCTTCCCCTCCCCCTATTCTTCCTCCTACACTGCCTTCCTAGCAAAAGGAATCTCTGGAAGTTGTTCAGAGAAGCAGCGTGACTACAGAAGTAATGTGGATTGGTGGGTAGAGCTGGGGCCTGGGAGTCAGAAGGACCTGGGTTCTAATCCCAGCCCCGCCACAAGTCTACTTGTTACCCTGGGCAAGTCACTTAACTACTCTGTGCCTCATTTACCACCTCTGTATAATGGGGATAATAATAATGGTGGCATTTGTTAAGTGCTTACTATGTTCCAAGCACTGTTCTAAGCGCTGAGGAAAATTCAAGGTAATCAGGTTGTCCCACTAGGGGCTCACAGTCTTAATCCCCATTTTACAAATGAGGTACCTGAAGCACAGAGGAGTTAAGTGACTTGCCCAAAGTCACACAGCTAAGTGACGGAGCCGGGATTAGAACCCATGACCTCTGACTCCCAAGGCTGTGCTCTTTCCACTGAGCTACGCTGCTTCTCTAGGAGTGTGATAAAATAAAAGTGTGAGCCCCATGTGAGACAGGGATGGTTTCCAACCTGATTAACTCCTATCTACCCCAGTTCTTAGAACAGTGCTTGGCACATAGTTAAGCATTTACCAAGTGCCGTTAGTATTATTATTAGAAGCAGGGACTGTGTCTTCTGCTTCTGTCATCTATTCCCCCAGAATCCATTACCGGCCTCCACACACTCTTGGTCCATGCTGCTGTTGTTGATGATGAGAGTATATGTTGCTTATTTTTTGAAGGTCCCTTAATTCTTTCAGGCTGGTTGACCAAGGGGAAACCAAACTACGCATCTACATGCCATGGTCTTCGAGACTTGCCTTCATTCTGTCTCTCAGTTGCCAGCTTGTGCCTCAGGTTCAAGTTGGGGAAGGAGTGCCATAGGGCAGGGAACATATTTGCTAACTCTGTTGCATTATAATCTCCCAAACACTTAGTAAAGTAATCAGTAATTACCACTGATTAATCAATAGCACTCTCTGGAAGTTGCTACCCTGCCTATAGACTTTCAGCTGTTTCTCTTTTCTGATGCTAAAGGAGCATATAGGTGTGGAGTTTTCACATTATAGACTGTAAGCTCCATAAGGGGAGTTGTGTCTACTAATTAAGTTTTAGTGTACTCTCCCAAACACTTAGTGCAGTGCTCTGCACACCATAATCTCTCAATAAATACAATTGATTGATAGTAAGGGAATATTTAGTGCCCTGCAATAGGTTATTTAATAATAATAATAATAATAATAGTATTTGTTAATGGCTTACTATGTGCCATGCACTGTTCTAAGTGCTGGGGTAGATACAAAGTTATCAGCTGCCTCACATGGGGCTCACATTCGTAATCCCCATTTTAAAGTTGAAGTAATTGAGGCACCGGGAAGTTAAGTGACTTGCCCAAAGTCACACAGTTCATAAGCTATGGATTAGAACCCATGAGCTCTGACTCCCAAGCCCGGGCTCTTTCCACTAAGGCACACTGCTTCTGGTGGCCCAGAAGGGCCTAAAAGGACCTGATAAGCAGCATGGTATAGTAGCTAGAGCCTGGGCCTGAGTCAGAAGGTCATGGGTTCTAATCCTGGCTCCACCACTCATCAAGTGCTTAGTACAGTGCTCTGCACACAGTAAGTGCTCAATAAATATGATTGAATGAATGAATCTGCTGTGTGACCTTGGGAAAGTCAATTGACTTCTCTGGGCCACTGTTCTCTCATCTGTAAAATGGGGATTGAGGCTGTGAGCCCCATTTAGGACAGGGACTGCATCCAACCCAATTTGCTTGTGTCCACTTCAGCGCTTAGTACAGTGCCTGGGATACAGTAAGTGCTTAAGAGATACCATTATTATTATTATTATTATCATTATTTTAAAATGTGTGCATTTTTACTTCCATTTCACCAATAGTCAGGCATAGTGAGACAACATGTGAGACAGTTATGTGTGGTTTTATTCAGTATATGTGAAGATGCATTCTTAGGGACAAATTTATTGCTCCTCATGATCTCAGATCTATAATCATACACCAGGAATGGAGAGAAGGTGTTTACATGCACTCTGTGTTGTCTTTCATATTTGAAGGTGATGCTATTGGTGGAGGGGAGATGGGTCATGGTCATGAGTGTGCGTGTGTGTCGAGGGTGAGGGGAAGCACATCTGAATAATTTGGGGTGTTCCTGGCCGAGGTTCACATGCAGAGGGGCAGGTAAGATGCCATTGACCAATGGGTAATTTATTTATATCCATGTCTGTCTCCCCGCCGCTAGACTGTAAGCTCATTGTGGGCAGGGAATGTGTCTGTTTCTTGTACTCTCCCATGTGTTTAGTGCAGTGCTCTGCACACAGTAAGCTCTCAGTAAATATTATTGACTCATTGACCAAAGCTTGATTAGCAATGCATTCATTACATGCTGTACACTGAAAGATTTCTCCCCATTGCCCTATAGGCATATCTGCAGCATCTGTTCCTGCTTTAGAATTGGTCTCTAGGTCTCTTTATCTTCCTCAAGTCCTTGCTCATGGAGAGCAACCTTTTTCTTAAAAAAAATATATATATATATATATTTTATTGATTGTGACCTGCCAGCCTCTGTGGAAGTTGTCTTCTGAGGGTAAGCACCTTCAGAGCGGAAATGGTGTCTCCTAACTCTCTCGCTTTATACTCTCCCAACAGTGCTCTCTGCACAGTAAACCACTAATTGATTTGTTGAAGTTCTCTGTTGTACCTTTAAATCCATGTTCCACTTCAGGCTCAAGTGCCGCAAACGGAAACCAAAGGTTTCATCCACTACCCCTCTCTCTCCTTGCCTGTTCAGAATCCCCACTAGGTACTCTCTTCTCAAATCATGGCACATTATCAAAGGCTCCGAAACAAGGTATAAGTGCAGTTTACTCTGAGAATCAGCTGGGTCCAAGAGACACAGTGTACTTCTGACTATTACTAGGTTTGAAAAATTATCTTATTAGTGGCATTAGA
The DNA here is from genome assembly GCF_015852505.1 of Tachyglossus aculeatus. Taxonomy (NCBI): domain Eukaryota; kingdom Metazoa; phylum Chordata; class Mammalia; order Monotremata; family Tachyglossidae; genus Tachyglossus; species Tachyglossus aculeatus. Next base: position 63,350,404 of record NC_052067.1, on the reverse strand, counting down.
CCAGGTTCCTGGTAACATCACCATCAAATGATTTCAGTCTTTCTTTCTACCCTCCCTCCCTTCCCTCTTTTTAAATCTGTGGCCCTCTTCTTTTTTATTGATGCCCACACAGAATAAGGTGAAGAACTTATTTTTTCATTTTTGTAAGTCCTCTTCCTAGGGAATAAATACCGCAGCATTTTTGCTTCTTTTTCTGAAATCCAACTTTACCCCCTACTTCCCCTACTAATTTTTTCATTCATTCATTCAATCATATTTATTGAGCAGTGCAGAGCACTGTACTAAGCGCTTGGGAAGTACAAGTTGGCAACATATAGAGACGGTCCCTACCCGACAACGGGCTCACAGTTTGGAAGGGGGAGACAGACAGCAAAACAAAACATGTGGACAGATGTCACGTCATCAGAATAAATAGAAGTAAAGCTAGATGCACATCATCAACAAAATAAATAGAATAGTAAATATGTACAAGTAAAATAAATAGAGTAATAAATCTGTACAAATATGTACAAGTGCTGTGGGGAGGGGAAGGAGGTAGAGTCGGGGGATGGGGAGGAGGAGAGGAAAAAGGGGCTCAGTCTGGGAAGGCCTCCTGGAGGAGATGAGCACTCAGTAGGGCTTTGAAGGGAGGAAGAGAGCTAGCTTGGCGAATGTGCGGAGGAAGGGCAGGGAGAGGACGTGAGCCGGGGTCGACGGCAGCAGAGGTGAGAACGAGGCACAGTGAGGAGGTTAGCCACAGAGGAGCTGAGGGTGCAGGCTGGGCTGTAGAAGGAGAGAAGGGAGGTGAGGTAGGAGGGGGCGAGGTGAGTGAGGAGTTTTTGCTTGATGTGTAGGTTGACTGGTAGCCACTGGAGATTTTTGAGGAGGGGAGTAACATGCCCAGAGCATTTCTGCACAACGATGATCCAGGCAGCAGCGTGAACTATAGACTGATGTAGGGAGAGACAGGAGGATGGGAGATCAGAGAGGAGGCTGATGCAGGAATCCAGTCGGGATAGGATGAGAGATTGAACCAGCAAGGTAGTGGTTTGGATGGAGAGGAAAGGGCGGATTTTGGCGATGTTGTGGAGGTGAGATCGGCAGGTTTGGTGATGGATTGCGGTGTGAGGGGTGAAGGAGAGAGCAGAGTCGAGAATGACAACAAGGTTGCGGGCTTGTGAGATGGGAAAGATGGTAATGCCGTCTACAGTGATGGGAAAGTCAGTGAGAGGGCAGGGGTTAGGAGGGAAGATAAGGAGTTCAGTCTTGGACATATTGAGTTTTAGATGGCGAGCAGACGTCCAGATGGAGATGTCCTGAAGGCAGGAGGAGACACGAGCCTGAAGGGAGAGAGAAAGAGCAGGGGCAGAGATGTAGATTTGGGTGTCATCAGTGTAGAGATGATAGTTGTAGCCGTGGGAGCGAATGAGTTCACCAAGGGAATAAGTGTAGATAGAGAACAGAAGGGGACAAAGAACTGACCCTTGAGGAACCCGGACAGTAAGGGGATGGGAAGGGGAAGAGGAGCTTGCAAAGGAGACTGCGAATGAATGGCCAGAGAGACAAGAGGAGAACCAGGAGAGGATGGAGTCTGTGAAACCAAGGTTGGATAGCGTGTTGAGGAGAAGGGGGTGGTCCACAGTGTCGAAGGCAGCTGAGAGGTCGAGGAGGATTAGGATAGAGTAGGAGCCGTTTGATTTGGCAAGCAGGAGGTCATTGGTGACCTTTGAGAGGGGAGTTTTGGTGGAATGTAGGGGATGGAAGCCAGATTGGAGGGGGTCGAGGAGAGAGTTGGCATTGAGGAATTCGAGGCAAGCGGGTGTAGACGACTCATTCAAGGAGTTTGGAAAGGAATGGTAGGAGGGAGATAGGGCGATAACTAGAAGGGGAGATGGGGTCAAGAGAGGGTTTTTTTAGGATGGGGGAGATGTGGACATGTTTGAAGGCAGAGGGGAAGGAACCAGTGGAGAGTGAATGGTTGAAGATGGAAGTTAAGGAGGGGAGGAGGGAAGGGCTAAGAGATTTCATAAAATGAGAGGGAATGGGGTCAGAAGCACAGGTGGCTGAAGTCGCACTTGAGAGGATGGAGGAGATCTCATCTGAAGATACTGCTGGGAAGGATGGGAGAGTAGCAGAGAGGGTTGCTGGACCTTTTCCTTTCCAGTTCTCTACTCCTCCTCGCCCTAACTGAAACATGGCTGTCGCCGGACGACACAGTCTCTTCTGCTGCTCTCTGCAGTGCAGGCCTCTTCTTCTCCCACTCCCCCAGACTCAACGGAAAAGGAGGAGGTGTCGGTTTCCTTCTCGCCCCCCAATGTCGCTTTCGCACTATCCCTCCTCCCCCTTCCCTTTCCTTCCCTTCCTTTGAAGCCCACATCATTCGCCTCTACCACCCCCTCCAGATTCTTGTAGCCGTCATCTACCGCCCTCCCGGCCCCACTTCCAACTTCTTTAACGACTTTGACCCCTTCCTCACCTTCCTTCTCTCCTTCTCCATGCCCACTCTGATCCTCGGAGACTTCAATATCCACATGGATATCCCTAACGACTCCTCTGCCGCCCGCCTTCTATCTCTCCTTGACGCTGCCAACCTCTTCCTCCACCCCACCTCGCCCACTCACCAACTTGGTCATACCCTCGACCTCATCATCTCCTACCGCTGCACTGTGTCCACCCTCACCAACTCTGTAATCCCTCTCTCTGATCATAATCTTCTCACCTGCCTCCTCACTCACACTCCTTTCCCCTGTAAATCCGTATTACTCCCTCACAGAGATCTCCACTCTCTGGACCCCACCCATCTTTCAGAGCGCCTCACACCCCACCTCGCCGCCCTCTCCTCTCTACCCAGTCTTGATGATCAGATTACTGCTCTCAACTCTACCCTCTCTACTCAGCTAGACTCGCTTGCTCCCCTTTCCCTTCGCCGCTCTCGCACCACTAACCCACAGCCCTGGATCACTGCCACTGTCCGCCTCCTTCGCTCTTATGCTCGAGCTGCCGAACGCTGCTGGCGAAAGTCTAAACACCATGCCAACCTCGTTCACTTCAAGTTTATCCTTTCCTGCCTTAACTCAGCCCTCTCTTCTACCAGACAAAACTATTTCTCCTCCCTTATTGACACCCATGCCCATCACCCCCGCCAGCTCTTCCGTACATTCAACTCCCTTCTCAGGCCCCCGGTTCCTCCCCCTCCTCCTTCCCTCACCCCCAACGATCTGGCCTCCTACTTCATTAACAAAATTAAATCCATCAGGTCCGACCTCCCCAAAGTCTCCTCCCCCCTTTCTCCATCCCCCCGGCTCTCAACACTCTCTGCTACTCTCCCATCCTTCCCAGCGGTATCCTCAGAGGAACTCTCCTCCCTCCTCTCAAGTGCTACTCCGGCCACCTGTGCTTCTGACCCCATTCCCTCTCATCTTATGAAATCTCTCGCTCCATCCCTTCTCCCCTCCTTAACTACCATCTTCAACCGCTCACTCTCCACTGGTTCCTTCCCCTCTGCCTTCAAACATGCCCATGTCTCTCCCATCTTAAAAAAACCCTCTCTTGACCCCACCTCACCTTCTAGTTATCGTCCCATATCCCTCCTACCATTCCTTTCCAAACTCCTTGAACGAGTTGTCTACACGCGCTGCCTAGAATTCCTCAACAACAACTCTCTCCTCGACCCCCTCCAGTCTGGCTTCCGTCCCCTTCATTCCACGGAAACTGCCCTCTCAAAGGTCACCAATGACCTCCTGCTTGCCAAATCCAACGGCTCATATTCTGTCCTAATCCTCCTCGACCTCTCAGCTGCCTTTGACACTGTGGACCACCCCCTTCTCCTCAACACGCTATCTGACCTTGGCTTCACAGACTCCGTCCTCTCCTGGTTCTCCTCTTATCTCTCCGGTCGTTCTTTCTCAGTCTCTTTTGCAGGCTCCTCCTCCCCCTCCCATCCTCTTACTGTGGGGGTTCCCCAAGGTTCAGTGCTTGGTCCCCTTCTGTTCTCAGTCTACACTCACTCCCTTGGTGACCTCATTCGCTCCCATGGCTTCAACTATCATCTCTACGCTGATGACACCCAGATCTACATCTCTGCCCCTGCTCTCTCCCCCTCCCTCCAGGCTCGCATCTCCTCCTGCCTTCAGGACATCTCCATCTGGATGTCCGCCCGCCACCTAAAGCTCAACATGTCGAAGACTGAACTCCTTGTCTTCCCTCCCAAACCTTGTCCTCTCCCTGACTTTCCCATCTCTGTTGACGGCACTACCATCCTTCCCGTCTCACAAGCCCGCAACCTTGGTGTCATCCTCGACTCCGCTCTCTCATTCACCCCTCACATCCAAGCCGTGACCAAAACCTGCCGGTCTCAGCTCCGCAACATTGCCAAGATCCGCCCTTTCCTCTCCATCCAAACCACTACCCTGCTCATTCAAGCTCTCATCCTATCCCGTCTGGACTACTGCACCAGCCTTCTCTCTGATCTCCCATCCTCGTGTCTCTCTCCACTTCAATCCATACTTCATGCTGCTGCCCGGATTATCTTTGTCCAGAAACGCTCTGGGCATATTACTCCCCTCCTCAAATATCTCCAGTGGCTACCAATCAATCTGCGCATCAGGCAGAAACTCCTCACGCTGGGCTTCAAGGCTCTCCATCACCTCGCCCCCTCCTACCTCACCTCCCTTCTCTCCTTCTACAGCCCAGCCCGCAACCTCTGCTCCTCCACCGCTAATCTCCTCACTGTACCTCGTTCTCGCCTGTCCCGCCGTCGACCCCCGGCCCACGTCATCCCCCGGGCCTGGAATGCCCTCCCTCTGCCCCTCCGCCAAGCTAGCTCTCTTCCTCCCTTCAAGGCCCTGCTGAGAGCTCACCTCCTCCAGGAGGCCTTCCCAGACTGAGCCCCTTCCCTCCTCTCCCCCTCGTCCCCCTCTCCATCCCCCCATCTTACCTCCTTCCCTTCCCCACAGCACCTGTATATATGTATATATGGTTGTACATATTTATTACTCTATTTATTTATTTATTTATTTATTTATTTTACTTGTACATTTCTATCCTACTTATTTTATTTTGTTGGTATGTTTGGTTCTGTTCTCTGTCTCCCCCTTTTAGACTGTGAGCCCACTGTTGGGTAGGGACTGTCTCTATGTGTTGCCAATTTGTACTTCCCAAGCGCTTAGTACAGTGCTCTGCACATAGTAAGCGCTCAATAAATACGATTGATTGATTGATTGATTGATTGATTGAGAGCCGAGGGGTTGGAGAAGGGGGAGGAGTGATTTGGGGAGCTCAGACCTGACAGAGTTAATTTTACTAATGAAGTAGGAGGCCAGATCGTTGTGGGTGAGGGACAGAGGAGGGGGAGGAACAGGGGGCCTGATAAGGGAGTTAAATGTATGGAAGACCTGACGGGGATGATGGGCATGGGTGTCAATAAGGGAGGAGAAATAGTTTTGTCTGGCAGAGGAGAGGGCTGAGTTAAGGCAGGAAAAGATAAACTTGAAGTGAACAAGGTTGGCTTGGTGTTTAGACTTTCGCCAGCAGCGTTCAGCAGCTCGAGCGTAAGAGCGAAGGAGGCAGACAGTGGCAGTGATCCAGGGCTGTGGGTTAGTGGTACGAGAGCAGCAAAGGGAAAGGGGAGTGAGTGAGTTGAGCTGAGTAGAGAGGGTAGAGTTGAGAGCAGTAATCTGATCATCAAGATTGGGTAGAGAGGAAGGGGAGGTGAGGTGGGGTGTGAGGCACTCAGAAAGATGGATGGGGTTGAGAGAGCAGAGGTCTCTGTGAGGTAGTATAGATTTACAGGGGAGAGGAGTGTGAGTGAGGAGGCAGGTGAGAAGGTTATGATCAGAGAGAGGGTTTTCTGAGTTGGTGAGGGTGGAGATGGTGCAGCGGTAGGAGATGATGAGGCCGAGAGTGTGACCAAGTTAGGGAGTGGTCAAGATGGGGTAGTTTGTAGTAGAGTCAAGTGTTGCCAATCCAGAAGAAATTAATGGTTTGCATGAACTTTTACTTAGAGTATATGGATGAGGGCAAGGAGGCAAGAATATTAACTTAATAGCATTTTCCTCTCCTTGGTAAAGGACAAAGTGATAAAAAGAATTCTGAACAAAGTGCAGGTGACATTCCTTAGAAACAAATATAGCTAGGTTTGTATTGTTGAAATTCGTCTCCACATCCTTATTGCTGCTCTTCCCCATCCTCACCCTGCTGTTTGAAACCACAATGTATATAACCTAAAGAGGGTAAAAGTAATGAAACAAATGGAGAATGCTTTCAAATTCAGCACTATTAAAGCTGAAAAAATGAGACCATCTCTTTTCAAACTATCATTTTGAACCAAGGCAGTTTCGCCCTGAGGGATTGTTGGTTTCTGCCCATAACCAGGAATATATCATCCCTTACACGTACGGGTATTTGCTAACCTGAATGGAGGAGACATTGTGATTTACACTTGGCTTCCTTTGATTTTAAATTCAAGGGCCATCTCTAATTGATGAAGGGTTCCTTTATGGTACAGTTATTTTCGAATACATCATGCACTGCATGTGTCGACCCTTATCTTCATGGACGCGTTGGTCTTTGACCCAGAACTGGTAAATGAACCCTGCAGGGAAATCATTAGAGAATTGGAGCAATTGTGGTGGTGGGATCAGAGGTCAAACCATTACCTCCCCGCTGGAACTTAGCTATAAATTGGACTTCTTGCATTTCTGAAAGCAGGTCATGTGTTTGGGGGGAATAGGCAGAAAATGTTTGGACCATGCAGACATAAACCAAACGCTGTGAAATCAAAGTGGATACCTATATGTTTGTGGGTTTTTCTCAGTGGTTTAATTTTTTTGAGGCTGGTCAGCTTTGATTCAGTAGTCACTTTAAAAAAAATCATACCTAACATACAGGTAATGTTTCCACAGAAGTCAGCAAGGGAACCAACAGTTAGGGTCATTTCAAGCATTTGCGGTAAAATCAGCTCTTCTCTTTCTCCCTTATTAGGATTAACATCTGGGACTGGAATTTTGTCCAATCTGCTTATATTGTACCTACCCTAGTGCTTTGTACAGTGTTTGGCCCATAGTAAGTGCTTAAAAAGCGCTGCAGTACCAATTATCTTATTTTGTATTTATTTTGTGCCAAGATCTATCAGTTTGCACTCACTCCCTTGGAGAGCTCATCTGCTCCCATGACTTCAACTACCACCTTTGCTCAGATGACTCTCAAATCTACCTTGCCATATTCTGTCACTCTTCTTCTCTGCCATCTCAAATTTCCTCCCACCAACAGGACATCTCTACATGGATATATCGCCAGCACCTCAAGCTAAATATATCAAAACCTGAACTGATCTTCCCTCCTCAATTCTGTCCTCCAAATAGTTTGCCCATCGCCATCTACAAAACCACCATCCTCCCTTTTACAATCCTGAAACCTTTGCTTTAACCCTGACTCCTTCCTCACTTTCAACACCCATATACAGACTGTTGCCTGATCCTGTCAGTTCTTATAACATTTCTGGGAGTCATCCCTTTTTCTCCTTCAAATGACCACCATACTGGTCTAGGCACTTGTATTATCCCACTTAATTATGAAGTTTGTATGCTCACTGGTCTCCCTTCCTTCAGACCTCTCCCTCCCAAGTCAATACTTTGGTCTGGTGCCCGGATCATTTTTCTAAAATGTCTTTCTGCAATCAATCAATCAGTCAATCAATCGTATTTTTTGAGCGCTTACTGTGTGCAGAGCACTGTACTAAGCGCTTGAAGTACAAGTTGGCAACATATAGAGACGGTCCCTACCCAACAACAGGCTCAGTCTATAAGGGGGAGACAGACAACAAAACAAAAGATATTAACAAAATAAAATAAATAGAATAGTAAATATGTACAAGTAAAATAGAGTAGTAAATCTGTACAAACATACATACAGGTGCTGTGGGGAAGGGAAAGAGGTAAGGCTGGGGGGATGGAGAGGGGGACGAGGGGGATCGGAAGGAGGGGGCTCAGTCTGGGAAGGCCTCCTGGAGGAGGTGAGCTCTCAGTAGGGCCTTGAAGGGAGGAAGAGAGCTAGCTTGGCGGATGGGCAGAGGGAGGGCATTCCAGGCCAGGGGGATGACGTGGGCCGGGGTCGATGGTGGGACAGGCGAGAACGAGGCATGGTGAGGAGATTAGCGGCAGAGGAGCGGAGGGTGCGGGCTGGGCTGTAGAAGAAGAGAAGGGAGGTGAGGTAGGAGGGGGCGAGGTGATGGAGAGCCTTGAAGCCGAGGGTGAGGAGTTTCTGCCTGATGCACAGATTGATTGGTAGCCACTGGAGATTTTTGAGGAGGGGAGTAACATGCCCACATGTTGCCCATTTGCCCATGCTGCACACATTTGCCCATTCCTCTCTCATGACTTTAAAGCACCCAATCAGCTCGTGCCCTTCTAGCTCTATCCTGTCTTCTCCCACTACCCCTCGGCTCACACTTTGTCTCAAGCCAACCTTCTTACTGGGTAGTCTTGTAGTCTGTCCCAGCTGACATGTCTTGCTCACCCAACCCTCCTGCCTGAAATTTGTGCCCTTTGGGTCCAACAGACCTGTGCTCCCCATTTCATAAAAACCCTTCTGAAATCATCTCCCCTCTCCCCAAGTCTTTAATCTTTCAACATCCCCCTCCTATCCCCAGTAGTCCTTAATCTTTAAATATCCTCCTCAGCTGCCACTTCAGCCCTTCCGCTCCACTGGTTCTTATCCTGGCTCCACCATGTACCTTCTGTGTGACCTTGGGCAAGTCACTTAGCTTGAGAAACAGCATGGCTCTGTGGAAAGAGCCTGGGCTTTGGAGTCAGAGGTCATGGGTTCAAATCCTGGCTCTGCCAATTGTCAGCTGTGTGACTCTGGGCAAGTCACTTAACTTCTCTGGGCCTCAGTTACCTCATCTGTAAAATGGGGATTAAAACCGTGAGCCCCCCGTGGGACAACCTGATCACCTTGTAACCTCCCCAGTGCTTAGAACAGTGCTTTGCACATAGTAAGCGCTTAATAAATACCATCATTATTAGCTTCTCTGGGCCTCAGTTTCCTCAACTGTAAAATGAGTATTAAATCCTTCCTCCTACTTAGAATATGACCCCCATGTGGAACAGGGACTGTGTCCAACCTGATAAACTTGTATCTACCCCAGCAGTTAGAACAGTGCTCGACAGAAAGTAAGCCCTTAAAAATGCCATAAAACATGTACAACAAACAAATACCAGAGTTCCTATATACACACAATCCTCATAACATCAAAGGTATGTCTCATATATTCATCTGTTTAGGTGTCTGTCTCCCCTACTAGGTTGTGAGCTCCTATCATGTGTACAGATTCTCTTGTTCTCCCCAAGTGCTTAGCCCGTTTGGTTGGTCCTTTAATGAATGAGCAGCCCAATTAACTAAAGTGGAGAGATTATACCAAGGGAAGTATTTTAATAATAAAAGTAAGCTTTCAGATGAGGTGGCATATGTGGGGAGAGGTAAAAGAAAGCAAATGCAGGCAAGACTATTTAAAAATAGGCTGACTCCCTCAAAGTTGAGCTTTGGATGATCCCACTATCAGATTTGACAGTGATACTTGACAGTGTCTATAGCAACTGCAGGAGCCGGGTAAGACGATGTGTTTTCATACACAGTTTGCAATAAGGATTGTCATTTGCATATCGGTCATTCAGCACATGTGAGTAAAATTTCACCATCTGTAATATCTTTAAATCACTAAAGAGAGAGCTTATGTCTTTTGTACGTACACACACTCTGAATAACAAATTTGGAAACATTTGGATTTGGGAATAATGAGTGACAAGAGAGGTTACTGCAGGAAGCTATTGCCACCAATGAGACCAGCTTACCTGTAAAGATCCTTTTGAGCAGTTGTGATTTTTAATTGTATTTGTTAAGCACTTACTATATGTGCCAGGCACTGTGCTAAGTGCTGGAACAGATACAAGATAATCAGGTTAGACATAGTCCCTGACCCACCTGGAATTCCAGTCCAAGTCTGTGAGAAGATGATTTTATCCCCGTTTAACAGATAAGGTCGCGGAGGCACAAAGAATAGTAATGATAATGGTACTTGTGAGTGCTTACTACGTGCCAAGTGTTGTACTAAACGCTGGGGGTAGATAAAAGATAATCAGGTTGGAAACTGTCCCCATCCCACGTGGGGCTCACAGTCTAACTAAAGGAGGAAGTAGGATTTAATCCCCATTTTACAGATGAGGTAACTGAGGCCTAGAGAAGCTAAATGACTTGCCCAAGGTCACACAACAGTTACGTGGTGGAGCCAGGATTAGGAACCAGGTCCTCTGACTCCCAGGCCCCTGTTCTTTCCACTATGCCTTGCTGCTGTTCCACCAGGTTCATGTTCAGCTGGAGTATGCCATACTAAAAACAGCCCATGGTGGTTTCACATTTCAAGCCTATTAGCTACTGCACCAAAACTTGACTAAATGAACAAGCATTGTGGGTAGAATCCTATGTCTCAAACTGTAAATATATGGTATTCCATGGAGTACCCTTAGCATTCCTGGGAGCCTGGGCTGATTAAATCACTAGTAATTCCCACTCTTGCCTTCGTCACAGAGATTTCAGTGAGGATAAGATGAGATGGTATATGTGAAAGTACTTATGTTCTTGGAAGTGTGATTGGTGTTAGAGCAGATCCTAATAGATAATATAGATGATTTATTAAGAGGAGGGCCATTGTAAACACAGTAGCCGGATTTGGTTTTTTTCAATCTACAAATTTTTGAGACCTACCTACCACAAATCAAATCTCAGAACTCTAAAAGAAACTATTTATCATATTCAACTACACCCGGGATTCATTGTTTGACGAGAACTGTTCTATATCACAGATGGTATACTTCATGGGTTATGATTTCACAAAACAGGCTGTCTGCACAATTTGGTTTTCTTATATTTCACTCTTGGGAATCCCATGGGTAAGTAACAGACAAAATATAAAGACTGGTTCATTTTCTGTCCTTTAAACAAAATTAAAAGAGACTCCTCATTTTTGACTTGTATTTATTCATCTTGTTGCTATTTGGGTTTCTCCCGATTTTAATTATGAATTCTTTTGTTATATTGGCAGTAGGCTTCCTGCCCAAATTAAATAGGACTATGAAGAGCATATTGTGTCTGGTGGCAATGTGAATTAGCAGCACTCCAGTGTCTGTTTATAGTCTTTTGGTTTATGAACCTATGCACACAGCTGTCGTCACTCACCCACAAGAAGACGGAAGTGAACAAGTTAGCGAGTCCAAGAAATGAGAGAGCTGGGGAAAACATGGCAAGAGGGACACCAAAAAAAGAAATTAGAAAATAACAGTTCCATTTTAAAACTCCAAAGAAACTACTACATTTTATCCTGTGATTATGTATCCCCATATAGGGAAGGGCTACTTGTCGAAGCAAAATGGGGTTTTTTTGAGGATTTTTTTTTTCCTTTCAGTCCTTTTCCATCACCAGTGTTCTTATTCGGTAAATGAAATGAGAGCTAAGAAATAAACAATCTTTTTGGTCATAGAGGTTTAGATAGCAGACAGAAAAGCAATCTGCCGAGGCACTGGACACAAACCACTGTATACCGTACTGATGTGAAGCCAAGGCAAGGGTGTTTTGCTATTTTTAACATTTGAAAACAAAGCTTGGAATCCCAATGTGAACAGTTGCACACAAATACTCTCTGGGAACGGTGTGCGGGTTGCTGAGGCATTCACTTTTCTCCTTTCACTTCTCTCTATTCTCTTCTCCTTTGGCTCTGTGCCAGCAGAGGGGATAAAATTGACTTCAGGAGATTTTCTCTGCAGGAAAGAAAGCCAGAGAAGGTTTGTATTTGGGTTTTTTTTCCCCTTCCTGCCTCTTCCCTTCTCCGTCTGGCTCCATCTGCCCCCCTCTGCCTCTTTCTGTATCCTCCCTTTCTTTGTGTGGGAGGTCTTTTTCCCATCCCTCTGTCTTTATTGCTTTCTGACTTTCTGGCCTGATGTCTCCTCAAGTTGAGTATCCAACAGTTTCCAGTCCTGAGTACCTCAAGAAGCAAAGTAAAAG